>NC_140583.1:1120079510-1122479510 GCF_964204655.1 Triturus cristatus | reverse complement strand
CATTCTTTTTACTGTTCTAATAAATGTTTACTATTTTGGATTTCTGCTTGCACTAATGTTAGGGATGATGCTGGGAGTGTGGCTTATTCCCTTGTATGCAACTCATACCATCACGGGACAATCCATAGAATGTGTAAGTCTGGTCATGACATGTTACTTAGCATGATGTATTGTGTCAGGATACCTTAGATGTGAGCACAGTGAACTTGCATGGGTGACAGGGTGGCAAGTAGGATTTACGGCCTAGTCTAGGGACAGTCGTTTGTGACGTTCTACATCTTAAGTGTGACTCAAGGAGTTGGACAGCACATTGTTGCCCATTTACAACACAACCTAGGGACATGGCATTGAGAGGATATAGATTTAGCTACTGTTATCCATCATGGAGATGGATGGATGCGCCGGGTACCACAGATTCCACACCTGCATGACAGATGCTCCTGGCGCTGAGTCCATCTACATTGCACAGACCTTGGCACACTTGCTGCGTAGTGCCAGTGTGTCAGCTTCCTTAGAATTATATGTTCCTGTGTATGGACGCTCAATATCCGGGCCATGCATGATTTAGTAAATGTGTGTGTCAATTGTGAACGGCATATGGCACAACAGTGTTCCAGATTCACAAAACTAATCTAAGTGTAAGTAATGACTTTACATTTTACGGTATTCACAAATGGCATTTAGGAGTAGTACAGTTAGGTATACTGACTTCATTTCTCCTAAATGCCTTTCGTGACTCCCTTAATTTTTTAAGTTATAATTTTGTCCCAGCTAACGTTTTGGTGCCGGCACACTGTTCTGCTGCACACAAAGGGGGAAATGTTGCATGTGTCATAGCCACTTGTCCCAGCTGTTACTTCTGGAATCACCTCATAGTGATGCCACCCTTGAAATGTTGGCCTTGCATCTGACTATATGCTAAGTGCAGTGCACCACACATCCCTAGCCACATTGCCTGATATACTCACAGTGGTCACAGCATGAGATGGGTCACAATTTGGTATGCATTGCTTGTCCACAGGAAGGGGCTGACTGACACCTTGCACTTTGGTGTGAGTTCTTATTGGCAACTCTACTTCACTGAAGCAGACAATGTGGTTCCATATGTGTGTGGTAGACATGTGCCCTTACATGTCTTCATCAATGTGAATATGGTGTGCACCAGTTTGGAATGTGATATGCAATGCGCACCATCAGAACACGCATCATCACAACAGGCTTTGTCCACCCCGTATAGTGTGAGTAGATATGCCAAGGGTTCCATGATGGAATATCGTTAACATAAATATCGTCAGAAATAAATATCGTCACTAAAATATCGCTTACATTAATATCGTCATCCTATACGTAAACAAGATTTCACACAAATATCGATTTTTTGTTATCGACAACCCTAATATCGTTCACACTAATATCTACAACATAAATATCGACTACTACATTATCGACTTTATTTTAAATATCATTACCTTAGACATTTATATCGACTACACTAACATCGACGACCTATCTGCTTATAGAAATATACAAAAAATATCGTCTTTTTATTACCAACTCGATATGCACGATTCTTTTATTTTACTCACTTGTTTTTACTATTTTACTTTACAAAACTATTCACACATATAATTATTTACTTTTCCTAATACTTATTGATATAAAAATATATAATATATGTTAAAAAAAATTACATTTACTGATACTATCATACGCTCCGATGGCCTAAATGTGAAACACATTTCATTATTTTCTACATATAAACTATTTACATATCAAACAAAAAAGCACATATAAACCTTTTTACAATGTACTTTAACAAACAAATAGTGATGCAACAAACTCTTACGAAAATAACGGTTTTCTAATTCGAAATTATGTTCTCGACCAATGATTTTGAAATTTCACTAATTGAACCAATCAAAAGCTGCCATTAATTAACTCACTAATATAAAAACAATTATACACTTAACGTAATTTACCATTTTCGGCACAAACTTGGAGAAAAACGGTTACCTTGCTGAGAGAAGAGAATACAAACCTACGACTACAACTACAAAACGTCATACTACACTTCAAGTAAGTAAAATCCCATTGCTTTTTTCATTCGAACTTAGCAAAAAGTAGATAAACTCCCTAATTTAAAAACTGTTCTTCTTTAGAGTGAAAACAAAACACGTTGAACTTATCAACAGCGACCAAAAAATTAGATGTAAAAACATTTATAAACTACCTTATCCATGTCTACTTAGATAGCTGATAAAAATTATTTAAACTTGCTAAGTAAATGTACTATTTACTTCATATGTTAACAACTACTATCATCCAAATACTATAAGTAACCCAATGATTATTTTTTCCACAGACTCTACAAAATTATTTACCTATCTACAACTACACTACCAACATCTTCTACTACATCAAGTAAGTATAGTCACTGTATGTATAACAATTCTGAAAGTAAAATCAAACACCTATAACACTAAGGGCCTCATGTAGGTAGCGAAATACCGGTCGGTAACGGCCGATTTTCGGTAAATATGCCGTTACCGACCGGTATTCAGACAAGTGAGATGTAGGAGTCCAAAAACCACTTTTCGGTAAATATGAGGCGGTAAATACCGATTCATAGTTACCGAATTCTAAAATACCGATTCATATTTACCGAATACACATTTAACGAATCGGTAAATATGAAGTGGTAAATATGAAGTGGTAAAAATTTAAAATGACATGTAGGAGCAGTCGGTAATTAAGAAATCCAGGAAAATCGGTAAATAAGAGTCGGTAATTAACACGGATGGAAAGCAGGTGGTAACCATCAACAATGCACATAAGCAATCCCAAAATGCAACAGCGTGGACAACATGGCCGCCATGTACGTCATTGCAAGGCGCCTACGTCTACAGGCAGCAGGACTGAGGGTGTGGCGACGGGAGGAACAAATCTACAGACAGCGCATCACACTATTCCAGCTGACTGATGCAGAGATACATGAGAGGTACAGGCTACACCCCGAAACCATCATGGACCTGATAAGGGACCTGCACCCACTCCTGGACCAGCCAACAAGAAGGGCGCACGCCATACCACCACATGTGCAGGTGCTCTGCAGCCTACATCTACTGGCATCCGGCAGTTATCAGGTGGTGACAGCTGCGGTGGGTGGTGTATCCCAGAGTTGCCTGTCCCGTTTCTTCAGGAAGTTCCTGGATGCCATGATGCAGAGAATGCACCACTACATAAGCTTCCCAAACACACAGGCTGCACTGCAGAAAACAAAAACAGACTTTTATCACATGGCACAGTTCCCCCATGTCATCGGCTGTATTGATGGTACACACATCCCAATCTGTCCACCAGCTGATACAGAGCACATCTACAGGAACAGGAAGTCCACCCACTCCATCAATGTGCAGGTGATCTGTGATGCAGGGAACATCATCACAGATATTGTTGCAAAGTTTCCTGGGAGCACCCACGACTCTTACATCTTCCAGAATAGTGGGATCTACACACGACTGAGTGCCGGAGAATTCCGAGAGGGATACCTGCTGGGTAAGTAACAGTGACGCCCCTTGAAACCTGCAAATCAGAGTGTATAGAGGCATGTACCTGATGGTTCCCTTTTACTCATCCAGGCGACAGTGCATATGCATGCCGTTCATTCATCCTCACTCCCTACCTACACCCAGCAACCCAGAGTGAGAGACGATACAACGTGGCCCACAAAACAACACGCAATGTGGTGGAGCGCACGTTTGGACTACTGAAGAGCAGGTTCCGCTGCCTCCACAAGAGCGGAGGCGCACTCCAGTACAAACCCATCACCTGCTGCAAGATAATTGCCACTTGTGCAATGCTGCACAACCTTGCCACGAAAAAAGGTACAGATGTGGAACTAACATATTTTGAGGACAACGAGGATGAGTCAGGCCAGCCAGAGGGCAGCGCAGCTAGAGTGCCAACTGCAATCGATGGGAGAGAGAGACGGGCAGAGATCACATGCAACTATTTCTGAGTAAGTGAGGGGACACAGCGAGTTGTGAGAAGTCATGACGTAGTTTAATGTGGCACCACGCCATGAACACATGAACAGGCCAATCTGGCAATATGCCATCTATACAATGAGTATGTCCAGGGTTACGTCACCCAATGGCAAGTGGATAAGCAGGGCCACATCAATGTTTGCGCATACGCGCTGCAGTGGTGGATTGCACGGCCTGTGCATCCTCACTAGAGCCAACCCCAAGCCGCCTGCTGCTCCTGCGTGCTTCGGGGACGGGGGGTGTGATGCTGCTGCTGGTGTCGATGCTCTCCGCAGCATCCCCTGCAGCAGTTGTCGACGCCTGACTAGTCAATAGCACCCCTAGTGCACTTGTCACCTGCACCATCCCCCGAGACAGGTCGCTGCAGCACTGTGTTAGGCCCTCCTGCATCGTCACAGAGCGCCGGCAAAGTAGGGAAGTCGCAGTTGCCAGACGGTTGAGTGCCCTGCTGGTAGTGTCCCTTCTCTGGCGTTCCCGGCGCCGTGCTTCGATGTCAGCATCTAATTTGCTGCACAACTGCTGGATTGACTGGGACATGTCCCGAATGCCCGCAGCCATGCCGCCAATGTTTGTGTCCATGTTGACTAAGCTTGTCTTCATCACCCGCATGCGCCTCTGGACTGACATAACTGCCTTTGATTGCAGGCGCTGTTGCTTCAACATTTGGCCCTCGAGCCCCAAGAAGACACCATGGCCGTCAGTGGGTGCTGGTGGACTCTGGACACGCGACCTGCGGCGCCCTCTTGCTCCCGTCTGTGCTGCCTGTGAGGTGTGGGGCACAGTGGGATGGCTCCCTTCCTGGGGCCCGGTGCGGTCTTCTGGGCCCATGCTGTCGTCTGACGAGGTGTCTAAGGCTCGTAGCCTGGCTGCTGGACGCCTCCTCATTCTCACACCTGCAAGCGGAGATGTGGCCGGTGAATCGAACATGAGTGGCGATGCTGGCTCTGGTGGTGGTGATGCTGGCTCTCGGTGAGGTGATGCTGGCTCTGTGTGCGGCGAGGCTGGCTGCGTAGGTGGTGCGGCTGCAAGTGGGCCTGCTCCCTGGTCTGAACTCGTGCTGGCTAGAGGTGATTTTTGTGGCCGGTGTGCCGTCTCCCCTGCAGCATGCCCTGTACTGCATGATGTCACATCTGTGGACAGAAAAACAACATTGGCTCAGTGTCCCCGAAGGGCTGCATTGCAAGCGTCACAATAAATCATTTCACATTCCAATCTGTCCTCTGTCTCCTTGTGCCTCGAGTGCGTGACATGCCTTGTTGCCCTGTAACATTTACGTCATGGTTAGTGTTGCCCTGACTACATCTCCCGGAATGCATTGCCTGTCTGCACTGACACGTGTGGACTGCAGTGTGATTCTCGTTTCACAATGGGGGATGTGGGATAGGGGTAGGGGAGGCTACATTGCTGTGCTTTCGTCTTACCTTGGTGTGTTGCGGCTCTGGCAGAGCTGTCGGCGTCCCCAAGACCCACGACGCTCTCTTGCTCGAGTGTGGCCGCCACCAGCTCCTCCAGTTCGGTGAGGGCAGGTGCCCTGTTGGTTCCACCTCCGGTCTGGCTGGCCTCCTTCTGGATGTCGCCCATCTTCCTCTTGGTCACAATCCTCAGGTCATACCAGCGCTTTTTGAGGACCTCAATGTCCCTGTGGGTCACTCCCACAGCATTGACCTGCGCCTGGATGGCCAGCCATATGTTGCGCTTTTCGGCCTCAGGCACTTGCAGGGATTGCCTCCCAAACAGCTTCTGGTGCTGCTTCACCACCTCCTCCACCAGCACCTGGAGTTCCTTGGGGCTGAATTTGAGCTTCCTCCTCCTTTCCCCTCCGTCTTTCTGTGTTCTCTGGCTGGACATGCTGTTCGTTTCCCGCTCGCACATGCAACTGCTCCCTGCCTCTCCTCTGCACTCCAAGCCTCTCCAGGGTCGGCTAATTATGTACACCTGCCTGGGTGTGGCCACTTCGGCTAATTGTGTACACCTGCCTGGGTGTGGGCAGTTCCTGGTTGGGTGGGCTGTCGTTGCACAGGATTAGCTGTTTCGTCAAGTCATGTGATGTTATTTACCGAATCCGTACGTACCGATTCGGTATTTTCCGATTCGGTAGATACCACCTCGGTATTTTCCGATTCGGTAGATACCACCTCGGTATTTACCGATTCGGTGGATACCACCTCGGTATTTACCGATTCGGTGAATTCCGATTCGTATTTACCGACTGTTACCGAATCGGTAACTGTTACCGAATTTTTACCTACATATAACTTACCGGTTCTAATTTACCGATTCGGTACGGCTCGGTATTTAAGAACCGGTAAAATTTATTTACCTACATGAGGCCCTAAATCATGTCTTTCAATTATTCTTTAACACTACTACAGAACTTAAAAATAAGAAAATTCAGAAAGAGAAATACGAATAAAAGAATTACCAGTGAAGCCACATAGTAAGTATATATTCACGCTTTTTCCTGCTCTTATACACATCTCTGTAAATCGTCTTCAATGTTCTTAAAAATACATATATATATTTTCCACAGATCTACCTTAGACATGGCAACTGGAGCTACTTTCATTACTTCGCAAAAAGGGAAACTAATGCTGAACTACATGGGTTACACCTACACCCAAGAAAGAGTAAAAGCGAATAAGACCCATTGGAAATTTAGCAAATATTACTCAAGTGCATGCTATGGTAGAGCAACAACTGTTGATAACAATGTGGTAAATGTACGTGAGCATAACCACCCACCAAATGTAACAGAAGTGGAAGTTAGAGAAGCACTGGAAACATTGAAAGATGCTAGTAAAGGATCACAAGAAACAAGCACTAGTATTTTGAAAAATGTTTTAATCAAAGTGCCAGAACATGTGACAGGACAGCTACCTTCTATTCCCAACTTAAAAAGATTAATTTCAAAAACTAAACGTGCTTCAGATCCAACTCCACCAACGCCAGAAAGTTTTAAGGATATAAAAATATATCCTGAATATACCATAACACATAATGAGGATAAATTCCTAATGTACGACAACCAGAGTCATGACAAACGAGTTTTACTTTTTGCTACTAATAGTAATTTGCAAAAACTTAAATCATGTGAAACATGGATGATGGACGGGACTTTTAAAGTTTGTCCCAAACCTTTCTATCAACTTTACACCATCCATGGGGAATACCAAGATACAAATATCCCTCTACTTTATACTCTGCTGCCAAACAAAACAAATACTACCTACGTTGAACTTTTAACAAAGATCAAAGAATTAACAGATAATTACTATCCTCAAAGAATTATAATTGACTTTGAAATAGCCATGATTCAAGCTATCCTTAAGATATATCCCCATACCTCAATACAAGGTTGTTATTATCACTACAACCAAAGTATATAGAGGCACTTACAAAAATCTACCTTAAGCATTGAATATTGTACAAACAGTCACTTTGCTTATCAAATAAAAAAGTTGATTGCATTGGCATATGTACCAACAACAGAAGTAGCTAACTACTACAATTTATTAATTGACAGTCCTTTCTACCGCACCAATGAGAAAATACTAACTCCCTTCTTGGACTATTTTGAAGATACCTGGGTTGGAAGATTACATCGTTCAGGCCACCGTAGACAACCTAAATTTCAAATTCCATGGTGGAATGTGTATGCTAGTACAATAGCACAGAAAGCTAAAACTAACAACGCAGTTGAAGGATGGCATAATGCCTTCCAAGCCACTTTAGGAAGAAGTCAACCAACACTTCACAAACTAATCCAAAGCATTAAAAAAGAACAAAGCTACCAAGAACTCAGAATAGAGCAATCCCTTTCTAAAATTGGCCCTAAACTAAGTAAACAAACATTAAATATGTACGAATATCTCCAGCAAAAAACTAGACTGTACCCAAGTATAGAAGGTCTACCATACTTAGACCTCATAGCTAAATCCATCCTTTAAATATAAATTTACCATGTTTAGTAATAATTTACTTTTTATTCTTAAAAAACAAATGAATATTGTAAAATATACATTAATATGTTCAATAGAATTATATATTAATTGTTTATTGTATATTAAAATATGTTTTTCATTGTTAAATATTTTTCTCAGATGTTAAAAAATGTAAATTTATGTTATGTACATATCGTGATAAAATCAATGTCATAAAAAATATGTAATATATTAAATTTTTATAAAAATTATAAAAATTTAATAGACTAAAGTATGCATAATTGAAACTGTATTTATGTAAAAAACTGCAATATAATTTGTTAACAAAAATTATGTTAAATGTTTTATAAAATGTTCAAAATCTTTGCAGTAACAAATTAAAATATAAATAAAAAAAAAGATCTAAAAATTGTTATTTCTTAATTTAGAAACTTGTCATATGTATGTAAAAATGTTATAAAAATGTTTTTAATTTATATTGTTGAAATGAATATACCAACATGACATATATTATTCTTATTAAAAATAGTAAATAGATAATGCTGGATAATAAACCATAATAATTAACTATTCTAACTCCAATCCTACGTAAGTCAGGGTAAATGGTGGATAGTAAACCATTATAATTAACTATTCTAACTCCAAACAAAACATAAGTCAAGGAAAGTGCTGGATTGTAAACCATAATAATTTACTAATCTAACTCCAATCCAACATAAATCAGGGAAAGTGCTGGATTGTAAACCATAATAATTTACTATTCTAACTCCAATCCAACATAAGTCAGGGAAAATGCTGGATAGTAAACCATAATAAATTACTATTCTAACTCCAAACATAACATAACTCAGGGAAAGTGCTGGATAGTAAACCATAATAAATTACTATTCTAACTCCAAACATAACATAAGTCAGGGAAAGTGCTGGATAGTAAACCATAATAAATTACTATTCTAACTCCAAACATAACATAACTCAGGGAAAGTGCTGGATAGTAAACCATAATAAATTACTATTCTAACTCCAAACATAACATAACTCAGGGAAAGTGCTGGATAGTAAACCATAATAAATTACTATTCTAACTCCAAACATAACATAAGTCAGGGAAAGTGCTGGATAGTCAACCATAATAAATTACTATTCTAACTCCAAACATAACATAACTCAGGGAAAGTGCTGGATAGTAAACCATAATAAATTACTATTCAAACTCCAATCCAACATAAGTCAGAGAGAGTGCTGGATAGTAAACCATAATAAATTACTATTCAAACTCCAATCCAAGATAAGTCAGGGAAAGTGCTGGATAGTAAACCATAATAAATTACTATTCTAACTCGAAACATAACATAAATCAGAGAGAGTGCTGGATAGTAAACCATAATAAATTACTATTCAAACTCCAATCCAACATAAGTCAGAGAAAGTGCTGGATAGTAAACCATAATAGATTACTATTCTAACTCCAAACATAACATAAGTCAGGGAGAGTGCTGGATAGTAAACCATAATAAATTACTATTCTAACTCCAATCCAACATAAGTCAGGGAAAGTGCTGGATAGTAAACCATAAAAAATTACTATTCTAACTCCAAACATAACATAAGTCAGGGAGAGTGCTGGATAGTAAACTATAATAAATTACTATTCTAACTCCAAACATAACATAAGTCAGGGAGAGTGCTGGATAGTAAACCATAATAAATTACTATTCTAACTCCAATCCAACATAAGTCAGGGAAAGTGCTGGATAGTAAACCATAAAAAATTACTATTCTAACTCCAAACATAACATATGTCAGGGAGAGTGCGGGATAGTAAACCATAATAAATTACTATTCTAACTCCAAACATAACATAAGTCAGGGAGAGTGCTGGATAGTAAACCATAATAGATTACTATTCTAATTCCAATCCAACATAAGTCAGGGAAAGTGCTGGATAGTAAACCATAACAAATTACTATTCTAACTCCAATCCAACATAAGTCAGGAAATGTGCAGGTTAGTAAACAATATAAATTTTTCTATCTAAATTATTTTTTATACCCTATTACCCTATAATACCAAAATAACGCTTATTCAATATTAATTTAATATTTTTTATTAATATAACAAAATAAATTTCATGTAAAATTTTAAATTTCAAAGTTAAATTTTGATTTCATGATAAATTTCTAATTTATTAATATTTTCTACACTTTTAAAAAACGAAATTTTTAAATGACTACCCACCCTAATCCCCTATAATACCAAAAACCTGCTCCTACAATTTTTTGTTGGAAGTTTAAAATTTAATTACAAATTTAATTTGGTGAACAAATCGAAATTTCTAATTAAAATTTGGATTTCTTAATTATTTTCTAATATTTTTATATTTTAGAAATTTTGTAAAAACAAAATTTTAAATTACTACCCACCCTTATCCCCTATAATACCAATAACCCGCTCCTAAAAATTTTTTGGGGAATTTTAAAATTTAATTACAAATTTAATTTCGTGAACAAATCAAATTTTCTAATTAAAATTTCGATTTCTAATTATTTTCTAATATTTTTATATTTTAGAAATTTTGTAAAAACCAAATTTTAAATTACTACCCACCCTTATCCCCTATAATACCAATAACCCACTCCTAAAATGTTTTTGGGGGAATTTTAAAATTTAATTACAAATTTAATTTCGTGAACAAATCGAAATTTCTAATTAAAATTTCGATTTCTTAATTATTTTCTACTAATTTTATATTTTAGAAATTTTGTAAAAACCAAATTTTAAATTACTACCCACCCTTATCCCCTATAATACCAATAACCCGCTACTAAAATTTTAACAATTCTTTTGTAGAAAATATTTTTTAACACATATTATTACTAGTAGGAGTTTTGTAAGTTTTTTAAAAACATAATACATACTTTTTAAAAATTTTTATAACAACTTATATTTTTCTGTCGATATTATATGAAACGACATTTTGATCAACGATATTCTGTTCATCGATATTTTTTCTTGACGATATTTTTGTCATTCTCAAGAAACGATATTTTTAACAAAGATATTTTCTATTACGATATTTTTCACAGTCGATATTCTTACCACGATATTAATGCTAGTCGATATTTTCCCGTCGATATTCTATCTTTATACCATGCCAAGAAATAATTGTATGCAATTGCTAAGGTGGACACTAATTTGTGCTCCTGCAACAGGCTTGGACATTTTAGCACACATGCCTGTTTCCTTAATGGACGTGGGGCTAGATTGGGATATTGCTAGATTGTTATTTTGGAGCAATGAGGGCACAGCTAGTTCACACATACCCGGTCATCTCACTGCCTATCTGTGTCAGGTAAAACATGTACATTGCTCGTATTTCACTTGGTGTACCTTCTGGTGGATTCAGTGTCCATACACTTTTTACAGACTTCTATACTTTATTGGTTATGGACAACACACATCTGTGTGAGTTAAAGATTTTTATATACATTAAAAGGATGAAAACTGGACCAGTGCTTGGTCATACAAGCACACATTGAATAGATGCCCGTTAGAGGGCCAGACAGAGTCCTTTGGTGGTAACTGGTCCAAGGGAAGAGGCAGAGTTCAGTCCGCAGTCTGATTGCAATGTCCTTGGTAAGAAAAAATAATATGGCAGTCCATGTGGAGGTCCAACGGGATTGTCGGGGGACAGTGGAAGATGATGTTCCATGGCATGATAATAAGCCCTGCACCAAGAAGAAACAGGCCTTTTAGCGTTGATGGATGCTACAGCTTTCTCCTTAGCACAAATGCACTATCATCTTCATCTTCGTACTCTGATCTGTCATGTGCCTTACACGTGGGTGGGGGTATAGTGGGTGCAGCACTGTGAGGCACTGACACATCAGGCAGCAGATCTGAGGATGTAGAAGAAGCAGCAGCATTCATCGGCGCCAGACCTTGGGGCAGCAATGCAGTGATGAGCAGGTGCATGGCATGATAGATTCCTGCTACATCGCGATGGTGAGCAGCCCTGGCAGCCATTTGTTGTGCCTGCATCCACTCCATGCTCTTCATTATCTGACGAATATTGCCCATATTCTGGCTGACATTGCTGGAGCCACTCTGACAAGACAGTTGTTGTTGTCTCAGAATCATGACTCCAGCAATGTCAGCCATGGAACTTTGGAGCGCATCGAGTGGACTGTGGGTGTCTGTCATCTTCTGTATGTGGTCCCGGATGGGACTCAGACACCCACGTATGGCATCAAGTTTGTCCGCCAGCCTCTCAAACCCCACCCGCACCTGATCAGCCATCTCCCGCTGGACCTCTAGCACACGGCGTTGGAAGGCCAGATGTGGGTCCTCGAGTTCCTGGGAGCCAGCTGTGGTGGGAGGTGCATGCTGCTGGTTGGTTTGTGCAGGGGGTAGGGTTGCTGCGATTCTGCTGGGTTGCCCGGCTCCTGGAGGTGGGGTGCTGAAGGAGTCTAGCAGGTTTTAAAGTTCATCCTGATTTATGGTGGGGTAATCATCCTCATCATCAGTGAAGGTTGGGCCAGTCAGCTATCCAGGAGGAGATGTCTCTCCCTCTGCAATGTGATAGGGGAGATACAGTTTAACAGTATGTTTCATATATGATCATGTATTGGATGAGTTTAAAAGCAGACTGCAGGACAGTGTACATTCAGACTGTTTTTCAAAAGATGCCTATTTGTTGCAGGAAAGTGATTATTGTGAAAATCACACATGTGATGTTGTTGTTGTACATTGTCATCTCACAGTTTACACCTATGAAAAATGTGATTGACATTTCAACACACAACCAGCACCAGTTGTGTCCTCTGTTCATTTGTGTGAGTAATGCAGTTTGTACCACATAGTAGTCAATGTTGATAAGCTCAGATTTGTATGTGTGTGCACTGCATTGTGTGATAGTGGCACCTGCAGCTTGGGTTTTACTGCCTGTTATACCTTTCAGGAAGTGAGCCTTTCCCATCTGTGCATTTACAATGCTGAGATGTTGCAAGCTGGTTGGAATATGGGTCTTGCTCAGAGTTGGGAGACTTGTGTATTGTTTGTCATCAAATGTCTTGTTTACGTCAGGCGTTGTATGTACACGAAGATGTGTCAAAGTGTGACCTGCTCCTTTAAGGGTATGGTCCCCACTCAGCCACCTCAGTGAGGTGGCCTGCACCAAGTTAATATGTTGGGCCTCTAGGCATGATATTCATCATGCACTGTCACTTGCCTTGTCAGTGTGGCTCACAGACACGCAGCTTTGCAGGGTACTGCGCATGTGCTTGTGTTTTGTGCAAGATTAGTTATGTGTGAGTAGGGCACCCTTTAGGAAAATTAGCAATAAGAGTCTACTTGCTGTTTCAACATGTGCTGCATTATGTAGTACACATGGGCATCCAGGTAGCTTTGCCTATTGTGATTAGTCTTGTGTGCATGTCGTCCTTCATGTTTTATCTTGCATGCATTGCTTACTGCCCTCCTGTTGGCTTACTAGTTGTGAGTATGGTGCAGCGTGAGTTTCTATTGTTTTTGCTGTCTGAACAGACAGTGTCAACACCCATTACCCTCAAGGTTGACCCCACGTGTGGTATGTAAGTGGTCCGTGATTTGATGTATGTGCATTTCCTAATGCCTATTTATTTTGCTCAGGCCTTGTCACCTCCAACCTCACAAGAGATGCAAATTGCAGGGTGATGTGTGTTTGCGTATGTGCAGCTCAGCTGCTGACATGGATGATACATGATGTCCTGGTTCTGGTATTCAATGCCTGGCTTAGCGTGTGAGTGATAACTACCTAACTGCATATTTGTTCACTGACACAGTTGACTTACCAAACAATTAGGTTTAATTGCACATGATGGTGTGATTGGCAACTCAAATCAGGACTGATGTGGAATGCTGTTTTTTGTATGGCAGATGTGTACACTTGGGGGTGAAGGAGTGCAATTTGACCTAAGAGTTGAGGGTGCCATTTGGGCCTTGGTCATTAATTGTTACAATTTTGCTATCCTTGCTTGTCGTCATACTTTGGTTGTCATACTGCTTTACAGGCACATTGTGGTTCTGTGAGTATGTCACACAGACAAGACATGCAGTACATATTTGTGTGACACATTCCTGATTTGCATTGTCCACATACTGTGGTGTTGTAGGCATAGCCCCCCTGCTCATTGTATTCCATCGCCCTTTGAGTGAAGTCTGCGGTTTGTGTGCATTTTTGGATGTGCATCTTTTATCCTGCGGCCTACATGGTCACTTTGTTGTGACATTGCATGTGTGTTTGGTATGCAGACTCACTAGATGCTTCCCCACTTGCTGTACACAGGACTGCATCTGATGAACAGGCAGGGGGCACCTTGCCTGGAGATGCGACAGGATGACAGAATTTCCCCCTTGCATCATCACCACGCATATCCAATTCATCTGCAAATGGCCACATCTCTCTGACGTGAAAAATGAGGATGCACTGTGAATGTGGCTGACCATGTGCACGAGTAGGCATGCCACCACCAATGTCGGCACAACTGCAACATTGTGCATGTGTGTGTGAGTTGTGTGCAGGAATGTGCATGTGCATATAGGTGGACTTTACTGCACATACACAACCTTGCACACAACTCAGACACACGTGGACAATTTTGCAGGTGTGCTGACATTGGTGGTGGCATTCCTCTTCGTGCACATGTTCAGTCACATTCAAAGTGCATCCTCATTTTGACGTCAGAGAGAGATGTGTCCTTGTGCAGATGATTTGTATATGTGTGGTGATGAGGCAAGGGGGCCATTTTGCCACACTGCCGCATCTCAAGTTAATGTGCCACTTTGCCATTTGATGTGGCACTTATTTTGTGGTCTGACGTTGAACTTGGACTATATTGGGCTTACTTTTCTGTGCACATTTCCAAGTCTATGTGCCCACCAATATGTGTCTTGCAATGTATTGTTTGAGTAGGGTGATATTTGTCTATGCCACCATGGACAAGAGTATCCGGGACATGATCCACAGTAATTGTGGGTATGCACTGCAATATATTTAATTGTACATGAATGCCATTGTGCCCATCCACCCCGTCCCCCCAGTCCCTGGTTGTTACTCACCCTGTTGTTGTCCTGTCTGGTCACGTTCAGCAGTATCCTGGCCCGCAACTCCGACCACCGTCTCCTCACTGATGACTCAGGACACCTGCTCCTCCAACTCATCCAGCTCCTCCTGTGGCGCTGGACTCCCACCTCCAGTCTGCTTTGCTGCTTTCAGGTTGGCTGTTTCTCCTTGGTCTTGTGCTTAGTATCATGCCAGCGCTTCTTGTAGTGGTCCACTGTCCTCCTCCGACCGCATTCACCTCGGACACAATGTCCTGCCATATTTCTTTTTTTCTTGCCAATGTCACTGTGGAGGTGACAAACAGTTCTTGTTGGTGTTCAGTCACCTCCACAATCAGGACCTGTTTTTTCTGCTGGCTGTACTTGGGATTCCTCTTCCTTTTGGCCTTCACATGGGTCTCTGGCTGGCCCTCCTGGGTATTTGTGGGGTTGTTTGTGGCCTCTGCACTGGTCCCAACTTCATTCATGGCTCCTCTGCTGTTTTCCCTTTTTTTTTTTTTTCTGCTTGGCGGGCCTTTTGTAGTGCATTTTCCCGCTGAACGTGAGAAATGCAGGCCTGGTGTCAATTAGCGATCCGATTCTGGTGCTAATTGGCCCATCGGCACTTTTTTTACATTAGCGTCAGGCTTTTTTTCGCCGTCACGCTAAATCTATCGCCGTCCATTTCCGCTGGAAACGGAAGCTATCACCTTGTTAGCGGCGTGTTGCGAATGCACCGCTAACACAGCGATAGATTCCAGCATTTGACGGCAATAAAAAATATCACGCTAAACGGGGTTAGTGATAAATATCGCCATTTGTTGCTAATGTCCCCCTCAGTTTGTTAGCAAAGTGGTTTGGTCTTTCGAAGTCGTGCAACTAATTTGCCACAGTGAATACATGATCAGGGCTCACTTTGGTAGTGTGTGGGTCAGGCCTGCGCTGACAGACTAACCCACAATGCCTTGCTCGTGGCTGTCCCGTAAAAACTCCCAGTTTATATTTCACCACTAGTTGCGAACTCCCCGGTGAGCATGTCTGGGGCTATGGGTGTCTTTCCTTCGTCTCCCCTCCCACATGGCATGAGAGCTCCCAGGCTAAGACGGACGTCTGATGGCTTAGTCGTTTGAGTGGGAGAGAGCAACAGCCACATGTGATTTTTACCATTTGGCAGTAAATTTGTTCATCGTATAAATTAACATTTATGGAATCATTTCCCAGTTATTGTTGAAAATTATCTGCTCTGATCCTCCGAGTTAAAAAAAAAAAGAGGTGCTCTGGGTAAGCCAGCTCATTATGTTAACAAGCAGCGCAAGTTTTTCATTAGCTGGAGTGGAACGGCAATTTTTGACTGTGCAAAAAATTTTACATACGAAAACGGTAAAGGCGCATTTCTAAATTGGCTTCACACACAGTCCGACAGTGTTCTGCTTCGAGCAGAGTTATCTCAGCTATTCATCTTGCTGTGGCCAATAGAGTTCCAGGAAATGGGACGATAGTATGAGATTTGGGTGCCGATCACGATCCGGTAAAAAATATCCCCGTGCGACTCGTATCCGGTCTTTTTACCGTACGAATCGTACAAGTGCCGTACGAAGTGGCAATCACGATTCGCATGGTAAAAAGTCCATACGAACCGCATTGGGAATATTTCCCCACACGTCCTCGGGTCGGAAAATGTGTCCGACACGTCCTCGGACGATTTACCGTACATACGTGAAAGGTGAAGTCCGACCGAGGAATCACGATCCATCCCGTGCGTCCGAGGTTACAACCTTATGGAAAAAACACCGTCCGCACCGAACTCCGATAGCAACCATGGAGACGTGCCCGCATACGCGCCGACCCCCCCCCCAGCCCCCGTACGTACGCGACGACCCCCCCAGCCCCCGTACGTACGCGACGACCCCCCCCCAGCCCCCGTACGTACGCGACGACCCCCCCCAGCCCCCGTACGTACACGACGACCCCCCCCACTCGAACGTACACGGGGGGGTACGACTCGAACGTACACGGGGGGGGTCGACTCGAACGTACACGGGGGGGTCGACTCGAACGTACAGGGGGGTCGACTCGAACGTACACGGGGGGGGTCGACTCGAACGTACACGGGGGGGGTCGACTCGAACGTACACGGGGGGGGTCGACTCGAACGTACAGGGGGGTCGACTCGAACGTACATGGGGGGGTCGACTCGAACGTACACGGGGGTCGACTCGAACGTACACGGGGGTCGACTCGAACGTACAGGGGTTCGGCGCGTACGTACGGGGGCTGGGGGGGGTTCGGCGCGTACGTACGGGGGATGGGGGGGGTCATCGCGTACGTACGGGGGCTGGGGGGGGGTCGTCGCGTACGTACGGGGGCTGGGGGGGGGTCGGCGCGTACGTACGGGGGCTGGGGGGGGTACGGTGCGTACCGGGCCACCTACTCTGGTCGATTCGCACCGTACTTCGCTTTTGCGGCACTTTTTGGGTGCCGTGAAAATCTTGCCGTCCGGACTGCTGTCGGTTCGAATCGTGATTCCTGGGTCGTGGAACGCTGCCTGGAAGCGTCCCGACGTCACGTCGCAGCATTCCCGGATCACATTCGTATGTATATTTTCGTGGGTCGGTGTTTTTTACGATTCGTACGGAAATGGTGTTTCCGTGCGAATCGTAATTCCATGTTTGTAAAGTTTTACGACCGGGTACGAGTCGGACGGGGAAAACGCTCCGACCGACGGTTCGTACCCGGTTTTTACCGGATCGTGATCGGCACCTTGGTGTAGTCAGGCTACAGATTCAGTGAATGCTAGCATGGGCAAAAGTAGAAAAGAAATATGTGGCCAATATATACGTCTGCACGGAAAGGGACCAGTTCATGATCGCCCAATGGGCCACGATTTTTCAATGGTCTCACAATCCCCTTTCCCTGAACTGGGTTCCGGGGCTGGAATGCGTGCAACGATAATTATGTTTTTGTTAAACTCAGGGCCTGGATAGTTTATTGTGCCATTCCTGGTTAGTGGAGGAGTGTCACTGAGTGGAGTTGCATTCATATCCAAGAGAAGACAGCCGGGGGCCTTGAAGCATGGCTGGGGCCTAATTGAGGGGTTGTAGACTGAAGGTAGTTTTGTTGCAGGGGATGATAGTGACTTTGATTTAATAACAATACCAGGTCTCAGCCTGTGACTGAGAACCCTGACAGGAGGCACATTAATCCAAAATGGCATGAATACATTGTACGCTAGACTTGCAGAAAATGTGCGGATACGTCATGTTCATGCCAGGGCTTGTGCGGTAGGTTCAGGGCACCTTGAGCTTTTATTGCTCAGGCTGGTATTTCTGATTGCAATTGAGAGAGTGTCACACACTTGACACTTGAATGCTACCCTTGAGTGAACTGAACTGTGGTTAATGCCACACATAAGCAATCTACTAACTTTGCAGCTATGCACATGGAGAGACAGGACAGACTAGGGTGCCGATCACGATCCGGCAAAAACCGGGTACGAACCGTCAGACGGAGCATAATCTCCGTCCGACGCGTACCCGGTCGTCAATTTTTACAAACAAGGAATTACGATTCGCACGGGTACACCAGTACCGTACGAATCGTAAAAAAGCCCGACCGACCAAAAAAAACCTACCAATGCGATCCGGAAAAGCGCCGACCTGACGTCGGGACGCTCGCAGCCAGCCATTCACGACCCAGGAATCACGATTCGCACCGACGTCACCCCGCACGGTGAATATTTTGCGGCAGCCAAAAACTGCCGGGAAATCAGGACGACGCGAACAAGGACCACCAGTACGCGACGGACAGACGACGACGCGAACAAGGAGGACCAGTACGCGACGGACACACAGGACCACGCGACCAAGGAGGACCCGTACGCGACAGGACGACGCGATCAAGGAGGACCCGTACGCGACAGGACGACGCGATCAAGGAGGACCCGTATGCGACAGGACGACGCGATCAAGGAGTACCAGTACGCGACGGACAGACATGGACCCGAACCTACGAGTCATCCCTGCCCTCATAGCAGTCCACCTCCTCTACAGGTTACGACGCAGACGCCGCAGAAGGTCAGAATAACTAAGGGAGGGGGGAAAGTGGGGTGGGGTGGGGGTGGCAGGACCAGGGCAGGCCACAAAACAACCACATAAGTCACACACCACACATGGCCTTGACATACCTGACTCCCATGCCCTGGTCACCACGAGGGGGTGGGGGCGTGTCCTGATAAGCCAGCGACCGCCACAACGGAAGTCCGTCACCACGCGAACCGGCAACACAACCAGACAGGTACGTCCCGTACCCACGCCTGAAGAGCGTGGGTACGAGTCGGACCACGCCCACACACGTCACCCCAACAATGGCGGGACGGATCGCACCCACGTGGCAAAGGCCTGGGTACGGGCCGCACAAGCATCACATAGCGTGGGGACGGATATGTACGGACCCTACCCCCACCCCGTATGCAAGGAGCGCACCCCCCACCCCAACAGTGAAAGTACGACCCGTACCCCCACCCGCGTATGCATGGAGCGTACCCCCACCCCAACAGTGTAAGTACGACCTGTACCCTCACCCGCGTATGCATGGAGCGTACCCCCCACCCCAACAGTGTAAGTACAACCCGTACCCTCACCCGCGTATGCAAGGAGCGTACCCCCCACCCCAACAGTGTAAGTACGACCCGTACCCTCACCCGCGTATGCATGGAGCGTACCCCCCAGCCCAACAGTCTAAGTACAACCCGTACCCCCACCCGCGTATGCATGGAGCGTACCCCCCATGCCAACAGTGTAAGTACGACTCGAACCCTCACCCGCGTATGCATGGAGCGTACCCTCCATGCCAACAGTGTAAGTACGACTCGAACCCTCACCCGCGGACGTAAGGACCGTACCCCCACCCCCACCAGTGTAAGTACGACTCCTACCCCCACCCGCGGACTCACGGACCGTACCCCCACCCCAACAGTGTAAGTACGACCCGTACCCCCACCCGCGTATGCATGGAGCGTACCCCCCAGCCCAACAGTGTAAGTACGACCCGTACCCTCACCCGCGTATGCAAGGAGCGTACCCCCCACCCCAACAGTGTAAGTACGACCCGTACCCCCACCCACGTATGCATGGAGCGTACCCCCCAGCCCAACAGTGGAAGTACGACCCGTACCCTCACCCGCGTATGCAAGGAGCGTACCCCCCAGCCCAACAGTGGAAGTACGACCCGTACCCCCACCTGCGTATGCATGGAGCGTACCCCCCAGCCCAACAGTGTAAGTACGACCCGTACCCCCACCCGCGTATGCATGGAGCGTACCCCCCAGCCCTACAGTGTAAGTACGACCCGTACCCCCACCCGCGTATGCATGGAGCGTACCCCCCATGCCAACAGTGTAAGTACGACTCGAACCCTCACCCGCGTATGCATGGAGCGTACCCTCCATGCCAACAGTGTAAGTACGACTCGAACCCTCACCCGCGGACGTACGGACCGTACCCCCACCCCCACCAGTGTAAGTACGACTCCTACCCCCACCCGCGGACTCACGGACCGTACCCCCACCCCAACAGTGTAAGTACGACCTGTACCCCCACCCGCGTATGCAAGGAGCGTACCCCCCCAGCCCAACAGTGTAAGTACGACCCGTACCCTCACCCGCGTATGCAAGGAGCGTACCCCACACCCCAACAGTGTAAGTACGACCCGTACCCTCACCCGCGTATGCATGGAGCGTACCCCCACCACACCAGTGTAAGTAGACTCGTACCCTCACCTCGAATGCATTGAGCGTACCCCCACCGTGTATGTTCCAAGCGTACATATCCTGAAATCGGAGGTGTGTGTGCAGAGTCCACCCAGCAGTGCCCTGAGACAGGAGGGGTGGGTGTGGAGTCCTCCCAGCAGTGCCCTGAGACAGGAGGGGTGGGTGCCTATCACTAACAGCAGTGCCCTGAGACAGGAGGGGTGGGTGTGGAGTCCTCCCAGCAGTGCCCTGAGACAGGAGGGGTGGGTGCCTATCACTAACAGCAGTGCCCTGAGACAGGAGGGGTGGGTGTGGAGTCCTCCCAGTAGTGCCCTGAGACAGGAGGGGTGGGTGCCTATCACTAACAGCAGTGCCCTGAGACAGGAGGGGTGGGTGCCTATCACTAACAGCAGTGCCCTGAGACAGGAGGGGTGGGTGCCTATCACTCCCAGCAGTGCCCTGAGACAGGAGGGGTGGGTGTGGAGTCCTCCCAGCAGTGCCCTGAGACAGGAGGGGTGTGTGCAGAGTCCTCCCAGCAGTGCCCTGAGACAGGAGGGGTGGGTGTGGAGTCCTCCCAGCAGTGCCCTGAGACAGGAGGGGTGTGTGCAGAGTCCTCCCAGCAGTGCCCTGAGACAGGAGGGGTGGGTGCCTATCACTAACAGCAGTGCCCTGAGACAGGAGGGGTGGGTGCCTATCACTCCCAGCAGTGCCCTGAGACAGGAGAGATGGGTGTGGAGTCCTCACAGCAGTGCCCTGAGACAGGAGGGGTGTGTGCAGAGTCCTCCCAGCAGTGCCCTGAGACAGGAGGGGTGGGTGTGGAGTCCTCCCAGCAGTGCCCTGAGACAGGAGGGGTGGGTGCCTATCACTAACAGCAGTGCCCTGAGACAGGAGGGGTGGGTGTGGAGTCCTCCCAGCGTTGCCCTGAGACAGGAGGGGTGGGTGCCTATCACTAACAGCAGTGCCCTGAGACAGGAGGGGTGGGTGTGGAGTCCTCCCAGCAGTGCCCTGAGACAGGAGGGGTGGGTGCCTATCACTAACAGCAGTGCCCTGAGACAGGAGGGGTGGGTGTGGAGTCCTCCCAGCAGTGCCCTGAGACAGGAGGGGTGGGTGCCTATCACTAACAGCAGTGCCCTGAGACAGGAGGGGTGGGTGCCTATCACTAACAGCAGTGCCCTGAGACAGGAGGGGTGGGTGCCTATCACTCCCAGCAGTGCCCTGAGACAGGAGGGGTGGGTGTGGAGTCCTCCCAGCAGTGCCCTGAGACAGGAGGGGCGTGTGCAGAGTCCTCCCAGCAGTGCCCTGAGACAGGAGGGGTGGGTGTGGAGTCCTCCCAGCAGTGCCCTGAGACAGGAGGGGTGTGTGCAGAGTCCTCCCAGCAGTGCCCTGAGACAAGAGGGGTGGGTGCCTATCACTAACAGCAGTGCCCTGAGACAGTAGGGGTGGGTGCCTATCACTCCCAGCAGTGCCAATAGACAGGAGGGGTGGGTGTGGAGTCCTCCCAGCAGTGCCCTGAGACAGGAGGGGTGTGTGCAGAGTCCTCCCAGCAGTGCCCTGAGACAGGAGGGGTGGGTGTGGAGTCCTCCCAGCAGTGCCCTGAGACAGGAGGGGTGTGTGCAGAGTCCTCCCAGCAGTGCCCTGAGACAGGAGGGGTGGGTGTGGAGTCCTCCCAGCAGTGCCCTGAGACAGGAGGGGTGGGTGCCTATCACTAACAGCAGTGCCCTGAGACAGGAGGGGTGGGTGCCTATCACTCCCAGCAGTGCCCTGAGACAGGAGGGGTGGGTGTGGAGTCCTCCCAGCAGTGCCCTGAGACAGGAGGGGTGGGTGCCTATCACTCCCAGCAGTGCCCTGAGACAGGAGGGGTGGGTGTGGAGTCCTCCCAGCAGTGCCCTGAGACAGGAGGGGTGTGTGCAGAGTCCTCCCAGCAGTGCCCTGAGACCGGAGGGGTGGGTGTGGAGTCCTCCCAGCAGTGCCCTGAGACAGGAGGGGTGTGTGCAGAGTCCTCCCAGCAGTGCCCTGAGACAGGAGGGGTGGGTGCCTATCACTAACAGCAGTGCCCCCCTGAGACAGGAGGGGTGGGTGCCTATCACTAACAGCAGTGCCCTGAGACAGGAGGGGTGGGTGTGGAGTCCTCCCAGCAGTGCCCTGAGACAGGAGGGGTGGGTGTGGAGTCCTCCCAGCAGTGCCCTGAGACAGGAGGGGTGTGTGCAGAGTCCTCCCAGCAGTGCCCTGAGACAGGAGGGGTGTAACACATGTGTGTGAGGCCAGAATTATCCACATGCATACTGCCTACAAGGGAGCATGTCCCCATGAACTCATGTCAACAGACTCCACACACAAGTACAGTGATCACCAAGGATGCCACGATTGTTGCAGGTGGAGACATGGCCCTGCATGCATGGCCAAAGTAGAAGGGCTCCGTCACACACACAGCTCATGTAGACACAGCTCTGCGCTAAACATTGGGAACACCCTGCAGGGAAGAAAGCTGGGTACACAGAGGAAGGAATACACCCTGGGACAATTGCACCATGCAGTAACTGCTTACATGAACAAAGAAAGTTAGCCAACACCTTGTGATGGCACACAGATCCCAGGGTCCCACCAATGAGCAGTACACTACTACATATCCCACACACCCAAACCCTTAAACACCACCCAAAACCATGTAGCAGCCCCACCAACACCAATACCAGCATAGCAGTAGTGTGATAATGAAAACAAAATTAAGCTTTATTCAGCATGAGCACAATGTCCGTGGATCGCAGGCAGTTCAATATTCACAAAGCCCTGAGACAGGAGGGGTGGGTGCCTATCACTCCCAGCAGTGCCCTGAGACAGGAGGGGTGGGTGTGGAGTCCTCCCAGCAGTGCCCTGAGACAGGAGGGGTGGGTGCCTATCACTCCCAGCAGTGCCCTGAGACAGGAGGGGTGGGTGTGGAGTCCTCCCAGCAGTGCCCTGAGACAGGAGGGGTGTGTGCAGAGTCCTCCCAGCAGTGCCCTGAGACCGGAGGGGTGGGTGTGGAGTCCTCCCAGCAGTGCCCTGAGACAGGAGGGGTGTGTGCAGAGTCCTCCCAGCAGTGCCCTGAGACAGGAGGGGTGGGTGCCTATCACTAACAGCAGTGCCCCCCTGAGACAGGAGGGGTGGGTGCCTATCACTAACAGCAGTGCCCTGAGACAGGAGGGGTGGGTGTGGAGTCCTCCCAGCAGTGCCCTGAGACAGGAGGGGTGGGTGTGGAGTCCTCCCAGCAGTGCCCTGAGACAGGAGGGGTGTGTGCAGAGTCCTCCCAGCAGTGCCCTGAGACAGGAGGGGTGTAACACATGTGTGTGAGGCCAGAATTATCCACATGCATACTGCCTACAAGGGAGCATGTCCCCATGAACTCATGTCAACAGACTCCACACACAAGTACAGTGATCACCAAGGATGCCACGATTGTTGCAGGTGGAGACATGGCCCTGCATGCATGGCCAAAGTAGAAGGGCTCCGTCACACACACAGCTCATGTAGACACAGCTCTGCGCTAAACATTGGGAACATCCTGCAGGGAAGAAAGCTGGGTACACAGAGGAAGGAATACACTCTGGGACAATATGGATTTTTATGATCAGTTATGTCCCCTATCTTGGACCCCAACGGTTTCATGTATAAATCACAAGTACATGTATGTTCCCTCCAGTTCCAGTTATGAAGACGCAAACACATGTGCGTCCACCGTCAACATGTCCTCTTTCAGATCCGCCATGAATGGGCCGGAAATTCTATTCCTAAGTATGAAAGGCCACCGGCTTTATATGGTTCATTTATCCCATTTTACAGTCCAGGCGAGTAGGCCCTGATTCTGCCATTAAGCCTTTTCCTACATTCTGCCTCTGAAAAGCTCCAGTCTGAGCTCGCATCTGTATCCATGAACTTTGTCCTACTCCCTGCACGGCTAACGGTGCCTGACTCGACCTGTCTGCTTGCCAAAAACTGTATTTCACCTTCGAGATTATCTGCTCCGCTCCCCATCCAATGCATTCCTGTCTAGTAGTTTAAGTAAACATTCTTCCAGCTACCGAGCAAAGGGCCCGGCTTCTCTGTCTTTATGCAAGTAATTCATAGCCCTGTTACTATGGAAGATTTCTGCCCTTGCATCTAGTGTAGACACTTAGACGCTTGTACACGCACTCACAGTCAGTATAGAATAGATTTTATTCGAGAGACCTTTCCTTTTGGATAACATAGTTCTTTAAACATAGGATGTTAGATATGATTTGGGATTAGGTTGACTTGACCCCCCAGACTTCTGTCTCCACATGTAGAGCTAAATGTCAAGTCCCCTTCACCCCCTAGTTGCACGTCAATCACACGTCATGCTGCTGCGCGCGCATCTCTGCCAAGTATTTCTGCTGACATTGCGAAATTCTTTCATGGAACCACCCATTTATGACATCATACCTGATGACGTTCTTTAGTTACGCCTCGTTACACCCATTTTAGTTACGCATGTATGTTTTTATCTTTGTTATCAACTGTTACGCCTCTTGCATCTGTTTCCACTATAATGCCTCTGTATAAAAATGATTACTTGTCAATAAAGTATGTCCTTCACTTCCTGAACCTTCGTGGTGATGGAATATGGAGTCCATCAATTCGAATTGATTTTGGAATAAAGCCCGTTCCGAACCTCTAATACCACGGATTCTGCCTCTTATTTTACTGAGCTATTATTATAGATTTTCTGCATCAAATTAAGTACCGGTAATTAAATTATTTACCACATATATGGCGCCCGAACAGGGACACTTTCTCATCTCACGCGCCGGAGGTGCGTTGCAGGCCCGGTCTCCTGCCACAGCTGGACGGACAACAACGCGTACCCACAGGATTTCCTGTATCTCCCTCCTGCCGAGCGGGGGAAACTGAGGCTGCGATCAACACCCAGACGAGGCGGTGAGAAGTGCGAAGTATCCCGACCAGAGCCTAGCTGAGAGAGCAAGATCCGAGGTATACAGAGGCCCACCAGTTTCCGAGGTTCCGAAGTTTCGAGTCGAGTCCAGTCCGGTTCAAGTCCAGTTCAGTTCAGTTCCGAGGCCTTCCGTTCCGAGCTACCCGGTGAGTACCATTGTCGGGGAGGCGTTCTGACGTGCACATAGGTTGTGCCGGTCAAGACGGGTTTGGGTACACAAATCCGGTCTGCACTGTTTCAGCAGTGTATCTGTACTGTTCAGCAGTATATCTAGTATGTCTAGTATATAATTCAGAATTACCTAGTTAGTGCCGAATATTATGCTTAGTGACTAGTTCCCTAAATGGCCATCATTGTTGTTCATTAAATGTTAAATGTTAAATGTTTTAAATACGTTCTGCATATTGTGGTATGAATGACTGTTCCTTATTGTGTTTTGTTGTATTAAACGTGTTCAAAATTAGGTATCAGATCAGTTCTCAATATGCCGCTCTTTTCGAAATTAAGACAAATCAAAATCAGAAAAGGGGTACTCGAAGAAGCTGTTCCCATTCCTCCTAGGGACACTCCAGGGTACTTCATGTATCATAAACATGGCCTAGACGCCATATTATTTCTTGATTTATGGGTAGACTACACCAAGGAATTACCCGAAAGTCAGAGGTGGCCCGCAGCTGGGACCTGGGATGCAGATTGCATCATGAAAGTAGAGGAAGAATTATGGAAAAAGAAAGCTAGACAGTCACAGAAAGATGCCATTGAATTATGGCGTAAAGAATCATATAGACGTACAGAAAAAGCGCTCAGACAGGAAGAGAAAAGTAAGGAGAATTCAAATAAAGTCCGAGAAAATGTATTAATTGAAGAAGGTACTCGAGTAAAATCAGAACAAGTAGACAGACAAAGAAATGCCCTTATGAATAGTATGTATCCTCTTCTGGCCGAAGGGTTACCTAAGGCTACTCCGGAGATACCAAAAGACTTGCCACCCCCATTGTTTCCGATAAAAGCACATCCCAAAGGGCATCCCAGAACCGCAGAAGATGTTTTCCTTTCCTCTTATTTAGACGACGCAGCTCCCGAGTATGCTAATACTGCACCACATAGACCGCCTGCCGAGGGGGTTCAACGCCAAGACCCTCCTCCGTCTGTACCTCCGCAACAACAAACTCCGACACAAGTTCCAGCAAGCACATCTGTTTCTACGGCTGTATCCACACCTATGGTTGCTATATCACGTTCAACGAATCCTTTCACATCCAGCACCCCAGGTGGTGCTACAGGAGGTACATCAAACATTTTTTCCACGCCACCCAGAGTAAATAAACTTTCCTTTCAAGAATTAGCCCACCAACGTACGCCCAAACTAGTAACTCCTGACATGCTTAAGGAACTTCTAATAGATTGTAGATATGACCCTGTGCCCGGCAAAGAGGACGAAATGCTGCTGGCCTCATTACGTATCCGACGAGCTGCAATATATTTAGGGAGGCTACCAGGAATGACTACACATTTAGAAAATATATATCATTTTGTCCAGTCAGGGCGAGATTCTGAAAGTATTAATCGAGCAATGGAATACCAGAAAGTGGAGATACAGGGGGAACTGTTACGATTCCTCATAAATTGTGTGATCAGAAATCAAGACCGACCAGGGGTAAATCCGGAAGAAATGCGAATTCTTACCACATGGAGTCGGAATATATCAGAGGGGAGACATGATAGACTATTAAGTATAGTAGCTATGTGCCGAAAGATCCGCAAAGAAGTAGAACGAATACACGAAGAAAGATTAGCAGTAGACCAGCCTGAACAAACCGAGGAGGAGGAAGAATTAGAACTGCCCGCAGGACAGTTAGAAACCATGGCCTATGTAGGTAGAGGAAGATCTTGCAATAATACTAGATGCTTTACTGATCCGATACGTCCGATACGTCCAGATAATAGCAGAAATTTCCAAACCCCTATAATAAATATAAGGTCCCCCGAGCATTCGTTCCAAGCCGCTGACAAATTACTCCGAGAACGAAGGGGTTATCATATACTCGATTCTATGGACGAACAAGAATTAGCCAGGTCAGCCGTTCACTGGGTTGATAGTCCCGGAAAATATAGTGATGATACACTAGCGCACACGTTTTTGAACCTCACCCCAGATGAACAGCGTTTAGCTGGTATCTATATGATTCAACAACTCCTTATATTATATAAAAGCCAACACTCCGATCCTGGTCCCTTACCTAATATATTGACTGAATTACTCACGAATAAATGGAGAGGTTCAGGTACTGAGTTAATTAGAGAAATACTAGAATCCAGAAAGCAGTACATTCTTTTTGTATGCCCCGAACATGTCTCACTGCCCATCAAGGAAAGAATGACGTATTACATGGATAGACAGAATCCCTTACGCGAAGTGCACCCGATAAAAGGTGATGACAATCAGTTTAAACGTGTGTTTGTATACACCCCATATCTAAAATAGAACTATTAGAAATGAAGAAAGTGGTACCCAGTCATGATAAAGACCCAGCGGGTTTCCACCGAGAAATTAAAGACATGTTGCTCATGGGAGAATATACCTATCCCGACATTATGAAAATATTGAAAGTATTAATGCCTACGGGCATTTACGAAAAACTCAAGGAAAAGGATTGGGAGGTGGGAGACCAAAAGATAGATTGGACAGCATTAGAAAACGAAGAAAAGGCTCGAGGTCCAGGTTCAGGGCTTGGGGACAAGACCAAAACACTACCAGGTTTACTAGTACAGGTACTGCCACGTTTATTAACTACGAAAAAGGAAGACTGGGGTGCAATCTCAGCCTGTAAACAAAAGCAAGATGAAGACACTAGTGATTTCTATGCCCGATTCGAAAAATGTTTTGGTATAAATAGTGGAATAAAAGCAAGTAGTGAATCGTATCCACATCTGTTTGTGACAAAATTAGTTGAAAATTCCTTGCCCCAAGTTAAGAATAGAGTATTGAAATTCGAGAGTACCTGGCAAGGTAACACTCCGTCACAAATGTTACAAATGTTACAGTACCATCACAATAGAATTAGAGAGGAACAAGAACATGAACACAGACGCATGAAAGACACGAAAATAAAAATGCTAGTTTCCCAGACAGTTCCAGCTGACGGTCATAAAAAGGGTATGACACAGTCCAGTGTTACAGCAGGTCCTGTAAAAGGGACATGCAACTATTGTAAACAGCCAGGTCATTATGTACACGATTGTCCAGTTTTAAAACATAATATCGCCATAGGTAATACAAAAGAAAGACCACGGCCACTTAGACAGGATCAGAACCAACAAGGAGCCCCGCAGCATGCACAGTCCATGCCAGCTCCGCAACAGTCTATGCCAGCTCCCCCACCGCAGCCTATTGCTGCCACACAAACAACGACACAACAGATGTACCAGACCGCACAATATGACTATCCTGATTATCAACGATACTCTTGAAACAGCCTAGAGAGGGAAGTTGGCTTACCCCTTATCGAGGTCCCTGTGGATCAAGAAGGACCTTATGTACACAGTGAACTATTAGGCCAAGATAGAAAGTTTTTACTTGATACAGGGGCAAGCCGAACAACCATAAAACGTAGTGAAGTTCCAGGGGCACCCCTCTCAGGCTCACAGAATATTTCCCTTGGCTTTTCAGGAAAACCTATCATTAACGAAGTATCACAGCCTCTTCCACTTACGATTGGTCCCTTGACACGAACTACAGATTTATTGCTTACTAAATCATGTCCAGAAAACTTGTTAGGTATAAAAACATTGAAAGCTTTAGGAGCTATAATATGTTGTTCTCCGGAAGGAGTAAGATTGTTTTTACGTGATTTCAAAGGGCACTACGTGTCCCGAGACATGGATCACCGACTGCAGACTTTACCCACACGTTTATGGGCACAAGGCCCTACCGATGTTGGTTGCATGAACATTACACCATATCGAGTCACACTAAAGACAGGAGTGGTATTACCACGAATGCGACAATACAAGTTACCCCCAGATGCTGTAGTGGCTTTACTGCAAATCATTGACGAGCTTATTACCCAAGGAGTGGTTGTGGAAACCGACTCCAATGTATGTAATTCCCCGATAATTCCGATTCTTAAACGAACTGATCCAAAAGCCCCGCCAGTATATCGATTGGTTATTGATCTGCGCGAATTAAATAAATGCATTGTACCACAATACCCCGTAGTCCCAGACATTTCTTCATTACTGACAGCCATTGATTCCGAAGCAACATTCTTTACTGTAATTGATCTCAAGAATGCCTTTTTCAGCGTCCCAATAGATCCGGAAAGCCAATACTTGTTCGGATTTAGTTTAAATGGACGAAGCTTTAAATTCACACGCGCACCTCAAGGATTCACAGAAAGCCCCAGCATCTATAGCCAAGCACTGAAACGAGAACTTGACAGTATCCACATGCCAGTCAACACTGCCCTGCTTCAATATGTCGATGATCTGCTGATCACCGCTAGAAGCGAACTTGAATGTGAAAAAGCCTCACTGACGGTTTTACAATTTTTGGCCGAAAAGGGGCACAAGGTGTCCCCTTCTAAGCTGCAATTCTGTGTCCAGCGAGTTGTTTACCTTGGGCACTCGCTGTCCAAGGAGGGAAGGCAGCTTACACCAGATCGCATCCAGTTAATTGCTAACATGCCAATACCCAAGACACAAAAGGAGGTACGGGCTTTCATAGGCCTCACTTCATACTGTAGGCAGTGGATCCCTCAGTATGCATTTCTAGCAAAACCACTCATTCAGTTGACAACGCAGGAGGCAGCCACATCGACTGTTCTCCCTTGGACTCAGGAACATGCACAAGCTTTTGAAAGCCTAAAGAAAGCTTTATGTCAAGCACCTGTTTTAGCAATACCATGTTACAATAAACAGTTTACACTCTTTGTTACAGAACGCGAAGGTACTGCCTTGTCAGTACTCACACAGGAACAAGCAGGATCACATAAACCATGTGCTTATTTTTCTAGTACATTAGATCCCGTAGCTCAGGCTCTGCCTGCGTGCCTGAAATCAGTGGCAGCAACAGCTTTAGCAATCCGACAAAGCGATGCCATAGTGTTAGGACACCAATTGACAGTACAAGTACCACATGCAGTAGAGGTTCTCTTGAACCGTACACAAACACAACACTTGACTATAGCAAGACTCACCGGTTACGAATTAACATTGTTTCAGCCACACATAGAAATCAGACGTTGTAGTACATTGAATCCTGCCACACTTTTGCCAGTAAACGGAACAGAACCACTAGCACATGATTGTATTGAAGTTATTACTATCACGACGAAACCTAGACAAGACTTGACAGACGTCCCATTGTCAGACCCAGACCTGACGTTGTATGTAGACGGTTCATGTATGAGAACAAGTACAGGAGAGCTAGTGGCCGCGTATGCAGTCACAACAGACACTGAAGTCATTGAAACAAATTGCATAAATACCTTGTCAGCTCAAGCAGCAGAGCTCATCGCTCTGACACAAGCCTGTATTCAAGCCACAAATAAAAAAGTCAACATATACACTGATTCACGTTATGCATTCGGAGTTGTACATGACTTCGGCGTGCTGTGGCGAGAGAGAGGTTATTTAACTTCTCACGGTGCCCACATTCAGCACGGACCCCTCATTCATGCCTTATTAGATGCCATACATCTACCCACTGCAATATCAATTATGAAGTGTAAAGCTCATACGAAAGTTACTGATATCATTTCCCAAGGCAATGATCTAGCTGACAGAACAGCTAAACAGACTGCTCAAACTCAAACATCTGACATGACAAAGACAATAGTTCCGACACCAACATATTGCATGACGGTTAAGGATCCCGCTCTTGACGTAATTGACATCCAGACACATGCTACACCAGATGAAATAAAGAAGTGGACTGAATTAGGAGGGATCCAAACGGATCAAGGATGGATGACGAAGGAAAAATCTGTATGGTTCCTTCCTGATTCGATGGTCCAAGTTATCATTAATACAATACATAGTCCAGCGCACCTAGGAGAAAAAGCTATGCTAGACAGCATTCAACACATTTGGTTCAACAAACATTTACGAGCAGCAGCTAAACAAAAAGTTCGTACCTGTATGATCTGTTGTCAGTTTAACCCAGGTAAAAGCATTTCCGTAGAACAGGGTGGATTTCAGCCTCCTGATCACCCTTTTGAAGTCCTCCAGATGGATTATATCCAGATGGAACGATGTCGAGGATTCAAATATGTTCTTGTAGTTGTCTGTGCTCTTTCCCGTTGGACAGAGGCATACCCGGTTTCAGATTACACTGCCCCGACTACTGCCAAACAGTTGGTTCGAGAATTTTTCCCACGGCACGGTTTACCACGTGTTGTCTACTCAGATAACGGCCAGCCGTTCTCATCCGAACTAATGAAACACGTTTCACTTTTGTTAGGCTATCAGTGGAAATTTCACTGTGTCCGACACCCCGAGGCCGCAGGTCTCGTGGAACGACATAATCAAACTCTGAAAATTAGATTGTCCAAGATATGTAGAGAGAAAGGTGTCGACTGGGTAGTAGCCTTACCCGTTGCACTCTTTTACATGAGAATGGTAGCGCACTCTCGAACAGGGCTATCCCCTTATGAGGTGATCTTTGGCAGACCACCAAATATGTGGGGGACGCCTATACCACGCAAAATAACTGATGTTGACTGTAATATGCTGACAGATTACTTGGCTTCCTTGATGTCTGCACTACAATCTTGTCGTTCACAGGTAGCTGCAGCCTTTCCCGACAACACCGAGGTGAAACCCCATGACGTAGTTCCCGGGGACCTGGTGTTAGTGAGAAATTTTGACCGGAAGACTCAGCTGGATCCTAGGTGGAAATCGCCTCAACTTGTACTGTTAACCACGAGGACAGCCGTGAAGATCGAAGGTCGCAAAGGCTGGATACATTCAAGTCATATCAAGAAATTGTATGGACTACCGTTCGATGTAAACGATACACCTCGCGTGTCTTCACCGATTGACTCAAAGCTTCCTTTGGTTGAACAGAGTAATATGGAACTATACAAACTAAAATTAAGGTCTAACAAGTCAGACCATTTGATTGTTTAAGTCCTCTCCAAGGTGAATCGGTCGAATTTGTCTCTGACATGTATCCTCTAGACCTGAATAGAGAAAGAAACGTAAAGATGCGATTGAAACAACATGCGTACTGTAAATCACTGCGTAGTCATTGCACAGTGACGTTATTAATTTTGTTTTTCTTAAATCTTTTTATAATAGCTGCAAGTATATTGTTGCACATATATTATCCTATTTCTAAACATGTTTACAATGTTACTGCTGAACATTCTTTTAGTGAATTACCCCCGCATGAGTTGCCCTATAGATTTGCGCTGCGCAATAACACTTTTATTAGTATGTTACATCATTCCCATCAGGCTAGCAATGCTACAAATTGTTGGCTATGTGGCCGACTCCCTCCCTATCAGAACTATAAGGGAATTCTGCCTCTCTTTCCATATCCGTTCACACACAATGGCTCCTGTGGAGCATGGTTTAGTTTAATTAATTCCTTCAATTCAAACTCAGTAACTTATCAAGACAATTGGGTATGGGGAAACCTGAACCTAGTTTTACTCAAAGCCTGCTACCCTAATAAGGAGGGACTTCCCAAAAGAACAGGAACTGATCTAGAAAATGAAGTATATGGATTAGGGAATTTCACGCTTAATCTCATGATCCTGAATGTTGAATCCGAAGCTGCACCAATTTTGCCCGCTATGTCAGTATTTCCAGTTAAAGGTGAATTATGTGTAAGAAAGAATGGTTCCATACATATGGGCCATAGTAGATGCACCACTGTAATAGAATTCAGTGATCAAGGCAAATCTACATTTAAAGCTTCTCGCCATTCCTACTTCGTATGTGGTCAGACTGCATATATACGTTTGCCTCTAGATTGGGATGGTACCTGCTACATCGGATTCCTTTTGCCACCTGTTTTCCTAGCTCCTCCTGATTATCATAGAAATACTCATTTAGTACACAATAGAGAACGGAGAGATCTCCCAATAGTCGATTACACTGAGACAGCATGGGAAAAATACACAGATTTCAATAAAGGTCTCTTTCCCTATATAGGTACAGTTACCAATAGTAAGCTGATACGTAGATTAACCAGAACCCTTGAAGCAGTAGTGAACGAAACTATTTCCGCCTTAGGCAATTTAACAGAAGAGCAGTCTGCTATGCGGATTGTTGTGCTTCAAAATAGTCTTGTCCTTGACGTCATCCTGGCCGATAGGGGCGGAGCTTGTAGGGTCATCGGATCAAGTTGTTGCATTTTCATACCAGAAAATTCGCCGTCTGTATATAAAGCCATAACTCGCCTTCATAAGATTGTAAGCCAGATACACCAGAATCCAGGCACCTGGACTTGGTCCGGTTGGTTTTGGGGTGTATTATCAGCCTGGGGATGGAGGGTCCTATCCTTCCTAGGTATTGGCTTTCTCATACTATTCAGTTGCTGCTTATGCCTACAATGTGGACCAGCGATTTGTGGTCTATGTGCCACATCGTGTATTCCACCACCAAGATTTCATTCATCCCAGAAGAAAAAAGAAGAACAAATGATGCTATATGAACAGATCAACGGATTGATGAAGATTGATATCTCTTAAGGGCAAGTAGGGGACAAGGAGGGAATGTGGAAATATGGATTTTTATGATCAGTTATGTCCCCTATCTTGGACCCCAACGGTTTCATGTATAAATCACAAGTACATGTATGTTCCCTCCAGTTCCAGTTATGAAGACGCAAACACATGTGCGTCCACCGTCAACATGTCCTCTTTCAGATCCGCCATGAATGGGCCGGATATTCTATTCCTAAGTATGAAAGGCCACCGGCTTTATATGGTTCATTTATCCCATTTTACAGTCCAGGCGAGTAGGCCCTGATTCTGCCATTAAGCCTTTTCCTGCCTTCTGCCTCTGAAAAGCTCCAGTCTGAGCTCGCATCTGTATCCATGAACTTTGTCCTACTCCCTGCACGGCTAACGGTGCCTGACTCGACCTGTCTGCTTGCCAAAAACTGTATTTCACCTTCGAGATTATCTGCTCCGCTCCCCATCCAATGCATTCCTGTCTAGTAGTTTAAGTAAACATTCTTACAGCTACCGAGCAAAGGGCCCGGCTTCTCTGTCTTTATGCAAGTAATTCATAGCCCTGTTACTATGGAAGATTTCTGCCCTTGCATCTAGTGTAGACACTTAGACGCTTGTACACGCACTCACAGTCAGTATTGAATAGATTTTATTCGAGAGACCTTTCCTTTTGGATAACATAGTTCTTTAAACATAGGATGTTAGATATGATTTGGGATTAGGTTGACTTGACCCCCCAGACTTCTGTCTCCACATGTAGAGCTAAATGTCAAGTCCCCTTCACCCCCTAGTTGCACGTCAATCACACGTCATGCTGCTGCGCGCGCATCTCTGCCAAGTATTTCTGCTGACATTGCGAAATTCTTTCATGGAACCACCCATTTATGACATCATACCTGATGACGTTCTTTAGTTACGCCTCGTTACACCCATTTTAGTTACGCATGTATGTTTTTATCTTTGTTATCAACTGTTACGCCTCTTGCATCTGTTTCCACTATAATGCCTCTGTATAAAAATGATTACTTGTCAATAAAGTATGTCCTTCACTTCCTGAACCTTCGTGGTGATGGAATATGGAGTCCATCAATTCGAATTGATTTTGGAATAAAGCCCGTTCCGAACCTCTAATACCACGGATTCTGCCTCTTATTTTACTGAGCTATTATTATAGATTTTCTGCATCAAATTAAGTACCGGTAATTAAATTATTTACCACACTGAGACAGGAGGGGTGGGTGTGGAGTCCTCCCAGCAGTGCCCTGAGACAGGAGGGGTGTGTGCAGAGTCCTCCCAGCAGTGCCCTGAGACCGGAGGGGTGGGTGTGGAGTCCTCCCAGCAGTGCCCTGAGACAGGAGGGGTGTGTGCAGAGTCCTCCCAGCAGTGCCCTGAGACAGGAGGGGTGGGTGCCTATCACTAACAGCAGTGCCCCCCTGAGACAGGAGGGGTGGGTGCCTATCACTAACAGCAGTGCCCTGAGACAGGAGGGGTGGGTGTGGAGTCCTCCCAGCAGTGCCCTGAGACAGGAGGGGTGGGTGTGGAGTCCTCCCAGCAGTGCCCTGAGACAGGAGGGGTGTGTGCAGAGTCCTCCCAGCAGTGCCCTGAGACAGGAGGGGTGTAACACATGTGTGTGAGGCCAGAATTATCCACATGCATACTGCCTACAAGGGAGCATGTCCCCATGAACTCATGTCAACAGACTCCACACACAAGTACAGTGATCACCAAGGATGCCACGATTGTTGCAGGTGGAGACATGGCCCTGCATGCATGGCCAAAGTAGAAGGGCTCCGTCACACACACAGCTCATGTAGACACAGCTCTGCGCTAAACATTGGGAACACCCTGCAGGGAAGAAAGCTGGGTACACAGAGGAAGGAATACACCCTGGGACAATTGCACCATGCAGTAACTGCTTACATGAACAAAGAAAGTTAGCCAACACCTTGTGATGGCACACAGATCCCAGGGTCCCACCAATGAGCAGTACACTACTACATATCCCACACACCCAAACCCTTAAACACCACCCAAAACCATGTAGCAGCCCCACCAACACCAATACCAGCATAGCAGTAGTGTGATAATGAAAACAAAATTAAGCTTTATTCAGCATGAGCACAATGTCCGTGGATCGCAGGCAGTTCAATATTCACAAAGCCCATAGGGCAGTCAATGATTCTCAGCTGGATGGGGGACACAGTGGGATGCGTGTCCCCTACCTTGCCTGCACAGTCAAATGGCATCGTCTTCCACACTGGTGAGGGCATCAGGGGGGGGGGAAGCAACAGGCACCGCAGGGACATCAGGGCAAAGGGGCGGCGTTGTGGGTGCAGGGATGGAGGACTCCAGCACAGGGGGTGGGTCAGTGCCAAAGGCGGAGGCCAGGATGGCACTACACACCTTTGCAAGGTCCTCCAGGGAGTCCCCTGCACCCGAAGGGACCTCAGGCCCCAAGGAGGGGGGGGTCAGAGGGATGGGTCGCAGCGCCACCGGGGGAGGGTGGAGACAGGGGGGCAGACTCAACCACCCTGACCGGGGACCTCCTTGACCGCTTGCGTGGTGGTGTAACTGTGGGGCTCAGGGACAGAGCGGCCATGAAGGAGTCCTTGGGGGAGATGTGGCCAGGAGAGCTGAGGGGAGGGGATTTGGAGGGAGTGGACTGGGTGGAATGCGGACTCCCACTATGGCTGCGTGTCACACGTTTGCCCCCCGACCCAGTGGGTGTGCCTACCTCACCCTGTGTGTGCGTGTCAGGAGGAGTGCGGTGGACCTTCCCTGCTGGTGTGGTGCCCGTGTCCGTTGATGTGGGTGCATGCCGACGTCTGGGTGTACGTGGGACAGGCATGGGAGTGGGAAGTGTGGATGGGGCAGGGGTAGGTGGGTGGAGGTCGCGCTGCAGGAGACCCACTGCTGCAGTCAGTGTGGAGTCTATGGACCTCAGCAAGTTGCGTTGGTCAGCCTGCGATGAATGAATGCTCTCCAAGAAAGCCTCGATGTTGGTGAGGGTTTTGCCGTGGGCATGGAGGACATTAAGGATCGCAGCCTGACCAACCTGCAGTTGCCGCTGGATGTCCACAGACTCTGCATTGGCGGCAGCAGTGGAGACAGGGGCAGGGGGTGCGGTGCCTGGCAGGAAGGAGACATGCTGTGACCGGGCACGCTGGGAAGGGACACGAGCAAGTGGGAGGCGGCTGATGGGAACTGAGGGGGCGGTGCGAGGTGTTGTTCCGCTGTCAGCTGCTGGTGCAGCCACCGCCCACTCGGAGACATCCTCCTCGGACCTGTCAGCTTCGTATTCTGACGTGCCAGTCGACAGGTCCTCGGCCGCACTATCCTCCACCTCTGTCCCACTCGATGTGCCAGCCCCGATGTCACGGCTGGCACTGGTGCTCGGTCCCTCCACCTTGCCTGTGTCCATGTCTCCCTCTGTGTCCCCCGACGATGCTGTGGGCAGGGTGGAGAGACAGAAATTAATCAGACAGCTGTACACATCAGTCACATGAGTCCAATCGACATAGGTAACACTGCATAGCCTGAAAAGGAAGATCCCTAACATCTACTAAACAAGGTACCGATGTAGGGCATGAAACACACAGTTGGTTGAGCCACCATGCCACTGAAATACCATGGAGAGCATGAGACAATAGCTAAACACAGGAAACGGAGTCTGACATAGCACCCAGGCCCTGGGGACAATCCAGCACTGCATCCGCACCACACAGCGTTGGCGAAAATACCGATGACCAGGGACCATATCCATGAACTTGAGACACATGCTGCATAGGTAATGCTGAAAACATGCCCAACATGACTCGGTCACTGCACATTGCGTGTGTGTCCAGAAACATCACACACTGCCCAGACCCAGCAAGTAGAAATCAGGATTTGACACATAGGCATTGCCCGCCCCAACAAGACCCTACACGAGGCAAATTGTTGAGACACAGGTGGCACCAACATCTCATAGTCTGGGTGATACACACAGGGGCAGGCAAAATGCAAGATTGGACGCCAAACAGCCAAGGTGCGCCTGTACAAATAATGAGGTACCAGTGCCCATCCTCAGATGAGTATAACAAGACACACAGGCACTGGCAACTGTGAGTATGAAGAAGGACAATCAGGTCAGGCTGCACAGTGGACACCTGTACAAAATAGCACGTCTATATACATGGTGACAGGGGACAATGGCACAGAGCACAACCTACGCTGTAGACACTGAGAGTGTCCACGTTCATGATGACACATACACCACTGAGGAAAAGGTGCCCCAGGGGACAGTAGTGGGCACGCAACTACATGCTACTGAATGGTAATGACTGCAACACACGTCACCATCCCTGCACTATGCGTATCGCACACTCATGCACATCATGTCACAGGCCACTACATAGGACATGCGCGCTGTAAGGCATGACACATGAGAGACCAACTCCCATGTCTGGAGTCAGCATCAGTGCCAACTGACATGGAACCCACATGCAGTGAACTTGACAGTGCACAGGCAAGGTCCCACAACCTGTTACACACCACCCCCACACATGATGCTACAGTCATTGTTCTCGTGGACAAAGCGCCAGCCTACATTACCTTGTGAAGGAGTGACTACACACAGACCAGGGAACACATTGCAAGGAGGGGAAGGGTGGCAGGGGCGCAGCGCTATACTGGGGCAAACAGGATCTGCACAGCACCTTTAAACCCTGCCAGTGAATTCATGCTACTGTGCCCTTACAAATGCCGGTGACACACAACAAACACACATGTACCTACCCCCTTCCGGCTGCTGCATCGCCTGTAAGCGCCTCTCCAGGTCTGGAAAGACCACCGGCAGCACACGCCTGTGGAGGTGGCTCAGACGGCGGCGGCCGCGGTTCTTGTGGCTCTCAGGTGAGTCCCCCAGCAGGAGCCGTGCAATCCTCCGCGTCCAGCACCGGATATCCTGCCAGCGTTTCCTCACCTGGGGCAGGCTCCGCCTCCGACCATCCACACCCCTCACGGCACTGACGGCGGTCAGCCAGATCTGCTCCTTGGCTGTGGCGCCTACCTGTGAGGAGGAACAAGTGACACCACATCAATACACCAGCCACATGTCACAGAGAGACATATGGGTACAAATTAGCTGGTTACAACAAGGCATGTCATGCAGTCAACGCATTGCACCTTTGTCATAGGGACATCATCCCCTGGTGAGGGAAAAAGCAGTACGTGCCACAGTGGGTACACAGGTGGAATGATGGCAATGTCACAATCAATGATCAAGGCTCACACTGTGCATCACACCCACCCCTCCTGTCTCAGGGCACTGCTGTTAGTGATAGGCCCCCACCCCTCCTGTCTCAGGGCACTGCTGTTAGTGATAGGCCCCCACCCCTCCTGTCTCAGGGCACTGCTGTTAGTGATAGGCCCCCACCCCTCCTGTCTCAGGGCACTGCTGTTAGTGATAGGCCCCCACCCCTCCTGTCTCAGGGCACTGCTGTTAGTGATAGGCCCCCACCCCTCCTGTCTCAGGGCACTGCTGTGAGTGATAGGCCCCCACCCCTCCTGTCTCAGGGCACTGCTGGGAGTGATAGGCCCCCACCCCTCCTGTCTCAGGGCACTGCTGTGAGTGATAGGCCCCCACCCCTCCTGTCTCAGGGCACTGCTGGGAGTGATAGGCCCCCACCCCTCCTGTCTCAGGGCACTGCTGTGAGTGATAGGCCCCCACCCCTCCTGTCTCAGGGCACTGCTGGGAGACATCAGGCACCCCCCCCTGGGACCCCACCGACAGTACATGGCATGTGTGTCTCACCAGGACACAATGCCTGAAGTCACAGTCACAACATAGGGACAGTCTGTGGCAGTGGCCTATGCACTCACCTGATACCCTGGTCGCCCATACAGCATGGAGTACTGTGGGAGGATCACATCCAGCAGAGCCATGTTCTCCTCCAGGGTGAATGGCTTTGTCCTCTCCACAGCCCTTGACATGGTTCCAGGGAATCAGTAGCAGCAGCTGGGTCGACGAATGCAAAGATGTGCAGGCAAGTACTCCCTCATGGGACCTGGCTGCCTTATATGTGCCCTTCTGCCCAGTCTCATGCACAGGAGTACAGAGTGATTGGTAACTCACATTTGCATCCTATGTTTCCACCAATCCCTTCAAACCTAGCAGTCTGTGGGTTCTCTATCGGTTTCATTCTCCTGCATGATGTCAGCCCCACAAACACATTGCAACAAAGTAGAAGAATTCCAACTGACTTCTGCTGTGCACCTTCCAGAACAATTTCGCAATTTGAACTTGGTCTCCATGACAACCAGCATGCATGTAGGCCTTAATACTTGTCCCCTATGTAATTTGGAGCATCACACACAGGTACGGTGCGTTTCGGGGCCCTAGGGCACCCCAAATGCATGGCAACGGCCCGTACATGCATGCCTACGTTCACTATCACTATGGGTCTGCACGCGTATGCGTACTCGTAGTGGTACGGGCCGTACACTCGCATGTACGCTCACTATCACTACGAGTACGCATACGCGTGCAGACCCATAGTGATAGTGAGCGTAGATGCGTGTGTACGGTCCGTACCACTACGAGTACGCATACGCGTGCAGACCCATAGTGATAGTGAGCGTAGATGCGTGTGTACGGTCCGTACCACTACGAGTACGCATACGCGTGCAGACCCATAGTGATAGTGAGCGTAGATGCGTGTGTACGGTCCGTACCACTACGGGTACGCATACGCGTGCAGACCCATAGTGATAGTGCCGTACACACGTATCTACGCTCACTATCACTATGGGTCTGCACGCGTATGCGTACCCGTAGTGGTACGGACCGTACACACGCATCTACGCTCACTATCACTATGGGTCTGCACGCGTATGCGTACCCGTAGTGGTACGGACCGTACACACGCATCTACGCTTACTATCACTATGGGTCTGCACGCGTATGCGTACCCGTAGTGGTACGGACCGTACACACGCATCTACGCTCACTATCACTATGGGTCTGCACGCGTATGCGTACTCGTAGTGGTACGGACCGTACACACGCATCTACGCTCACTATCACTATGGGTCTGCACGCGTATGCGTACTCGTAGTGGTACGGACCGTACACACGCATCTATGCTCACTATCACTGTGGGTCTGCACGCGTATGCGTACTCGTAGTGGTACGGACCGTACAAATGCCTGTACGCTCGCCATCACGATGGGTACACATACGGCAGCACTCCCACAGTGATTTGGGAACATACACAGGCCCTCTTAGCAGCAGTACGGCGGTTTTTACACATCACAGTGGTGATAGGCGACACACAGGTAGGAATAGGGCGGACATACTTGTCCATGGATGGACATACTTGTCCATGGATGGACATACTTGTCCAGGAATGGACATCAAGGCATCGTCTGTGCATTACTACATGTGTGGGGCACAGGTGTGACAGGCTGTGATGTGGAACATGCCTCCTGAGTGGAGAAGGCACCAGATGTATGATGAGATGTGTATAGGTGTACTGTGTGACGGTGCAATGTGTGCCAGGCATGCCCTTGACTCCTTTGACATGTGTGCATGTCGGACTGCGCACTTGGGGTGAGCGTCACTGGCATGGCACGGACACCAACACACGGAAGTGTCCCATGATGCCCGGTACAGGGGTCATGACACATGACTTGTCACTGCCCACAGTGCACAATGTGACTATGTCATTTATGTGTCCGGGATTTTCATCAGGTTGATTGTCATTGCACACTGTTCCGCACACCATGCCACATGTGTTATTGGATGTGAGGTGCACATGTATGCATGGGACACGGAGTAGCGTGACAAGGCCATGTCAGCATCCTCACAAGGAATGTGTGGTGAGTCATGACATGTGCACCTTCATGGCAAGGTGTGTGGGCAGGCCTAGTGTAATGTCATGTGACCTGTGGCTCCGGTGTTCCGCAACCAGTCTCTGCAATCGGCATCCCACTTCTGCTGATGTGTGGGTGTATGTCACTCCTGTCTTGCGTCGGGCTGTTCACTTGCACTGGGACACAGCTATTCCCATGGCGTGGCATGGGGAGGTTCTCAATCTCCGTGTGTAGCTGGGTCTTGGAAGGAGTGTCACCTTGCATCCATACGTGTCCTGGGCATGAAGCACATACCTGACTCCCTATGTAGCATGTGTGTATTGCCAGATTTACATGTGCTCAGTAGACATGAGTTGTTCTCGTAGTGCACTCACTCTTCCTTGTCACTTCCAAATTACTGCAGAGCGCCGCCTCTTGCCCGAAGAATTCCAGACTTGGCTGCCATGCAGGAGAATGACAGGATCCGGCTCTACCGCTTCACCCAACCGTTGATCCTGGAGCTGACGGCGAGACTGGCACCACACCTGCAACCGCAGCACAGGTATCCTACGGCACTGACACCCCAGCTGAAGGTAATGGCTGCCCTACATTTTCTTGCCACGGGTACCTTCCAAAATACCATAGCTCATGTTGGTGGCATGTCCCAGAGCATGTTCAGCGGTGTGCTGCATGATTTCTTGGAGGCCATGTTGATTCACCTGGATGACTTCATCAAGTTCCCAACCCCTGAACAGATGACTGAGGTCAAGCGTGGATTCTATGCCCTGGGAGGGATGCCCCATGTCATTGGGTCCATAGATGGGACACATGTAGGTTTGGTACCACCACACGCACGGGAGGTGGCGTACCGCAATCGGAAGCACTACCACTCCATCAATGCCCTTGTGGTGTGTCTGTCCAATATGGTGATTTCACATGTCTGTGCTCGTTTCCCAGGATCAGCACACGATGCCTACATCATGAGGCGTAGCGGGATGCCTGATATGATGATGCAGCTGCGCAACGAACGGGCATTTGTTGTTGGTGGGTACAGTCTGTCTGTCCTGTATTCTGTATAGCCGACCAGCACGACCGCTTCACCAGTTCTAACGATGTCCATGTGCTTCCCATGTAGGGGACGCTGGCTATCCCAACATGCCTTGGCTGCTGACACCTCTCCGCAACCCCATCACGCCGGCCCAGCTCCGCTATAACACCGCCCATGGCCGGACAAGGTGAGTGATAGAGAGGACGTTTGGCATGCTGAAGAGCCGATTCCGGTGCCTCCACAAGACCGGCGGTGCACTCCCTTATGCCCCGGCGAAGGTCTGCAAGATCTTCATGGTCTGCTGCATGCTGCACAACATGGCAGTTGAAAGAGCTGTGCCACTCATCCTGAATCAACATGACGAGGACCATCCACCCGTGGAGGACGAAGGGCTTGGCAATGGGGCTAGTGATGTGGAGGATGTGGAGCCGCAAGAGGACATCCGGACTCGGCTCATACGCGACTTCTTTGCTTAGTGGTGAGTACCAGTGTCTGAGTGTGCACGCATTGGTCCCCGTGTGGCATGCGTTGTGATGTGTGTCTCTCTCCACCTGCATGTATGGCACGTGGGTCAGAGGTGTATGTGGGTGTGTCACTGGAGTGATGGTGGCAGTGATGGTAGTATTTCCCCAGTCATAATTGTGACCTAGCATGTTGTCATCCATACATGTGTCGAGTAAATGCACATGCAAGTGGCTGTGCTTTTTGTGGCTGACTTCTTGTGTGTCTCTCTTCCCCAGGTACCTGCGCATGCCGTTTGCTGGTTGCATTGTTGTGGCACTGCTATTCCTCATGGACATGACATCGTGGGCTGACTCAGCGTTACAGGCACGGACACGTTTGGAAGTCTCCATGGGGTAAGGGATGCATCTGGGGTGTATTGGGTGTGGCAGTTGTTCACGATGTGTGCACACTGCCCCTGTCGGGGTTTGGTTCCTCTGCAGCCATGTTGCATCCCCATGGGACACGACATGCAGCTGTGTACACCTGAATAGATGGTCTGCCTGGTTGACAGTCATCAGTGATGGGATAGTGGATTGTGATGATGGCATCAATGTGTGTGACACTGCCCTCGGACACATACGGTTAGCATTGGCTTGACATGGTGTGGGACTTCCACATCAGCGGATCTATGGTGTATGGCAGGCTCTCCGTGTGCAGCTGTGGGTATTTAGCTGTTAGCCGACGCTTGTGTGCCAGTACCATGGCTATCACGCATTTGTGCTGCAGAAGGGGGGTGCCAGTGTTGGACCCACATGTCACTCCACATGATGTGTTCATGTGTACTTCGAGTTGCCTCTGCAAACCCGAATACATGACTAATAAAGGTGTCCCTATGCCTCCAAGGTGCCTCTTCTCAGTCAATGCTGGTGTGTTGGCACGGTGCATCCTGCATGTCTGGCATGGTATTCCCTGATTGTGGCTATGTGTCAATGTGTCGAGTCGCAAGATGCAAGCTGTGTGTGTGGGCTGAGACTGTGTATTGGGCATGATGTCCATGACTGCGTGGGTATTGTGACATGTGCCATCCCCATGCATCCAACGTTGGCCAGGCCCCCATTCTCTGCATCCACCGGACTCAAGCTTGCAGGACATGGTTCTGCCACCTGCCTACACATACCTGGGTGCCACCCAGGACACTGGACTGGATCCCTGACCTCTGCGCATGACTGTTGGTGTACTCAATGTGTGTGTCAGCACGGTTGTTCGGCCACCCCCTCAGCTGGTTGTGCCCATCACGGGTGTGTATGGTGCTCCATGTCTGTCTTGCCTAATAAACTGTGACCCATGTGTCCTGTGACAGACTCAGGCCCCAGGGTGTGGATGGTTGCAGAGAAAAGATGACTCAGGCATGTTTAGACTTTACAAGACACATGTTAGGTAATAATGCTACCAGCAGGCATCTACTCTTCATAGTGTGATTTATTATTGAGGGGGTGGGGGGGACAAAGTGAGGGGCTTTCCGGGATTAGGGAATCCAAAGTTCAGTAGGGGAGTTGGTGTCCTTGCCATTGGAAATCCTCAGAGTCCATGCCACAGTCTTTGTCAACATTGGTCAGCCAGTGACCAGCAGGGCCATGTGGCAGAGAATGTCTCTTGATGCTGTGATGCTGTTGCTCCAGTGGGCCAGGTGCCAGGCCAGGTGTCCTGGGAGATGGTGATGTAGCAGCCACCCTCACGGTCCTTTCCGTGGACGACCCCGCCTCCTGCGGGGAACCTCACCAGCAGGCCGTGACGACGTCTGGGATGCTCCGTCGGATGTTTCCTCCTCCTCCTCCTGATCCCTCCCTGTGGGTGGTGATGTTCTCCGCCTTCTGGCACAGGGAGGGTCGGCCATGGTGTCGGCCATCCGACGGAGTGTAGCGTGAATCCCCTGGAATGCCGTCACTTGCTCAGCCTGTCTGTCATCCATCCTCCGTTGGTGTACCAGTAGACAGGCAATTAGCTCCGCATGTTGCTGGGCCTGCTGGGCCTTGATCCCCTCGAGGACGGACACAACCTGGGCCATGCCCGTGGTGTCCTGCCGGTATGAGTCCAGGATGTTACGGACATGGGAAAATACCGGATCCCCAGCCAACTGGTCAGGCTCGCGCCTCCGCCGTCCTCCACTCCCACCACCCCTGCCCACTTGCGCCTGGCCTGCACTTGTGGGCACATGGGGTCTCCGGGACCCCTGAGGGGTGGCATTGGCGTTGTAGCCTGCCTCCTCCTGGGTGCCCGGGACACCGTGTCCCTCCTGGCGAGCCTGGCTGCATTGTGGTGTTGGGGCAGGGATCCTGGGTGTCTCCTGTGATGTGGCAGGAGTGGGGGTGGTGGTTGGCACAGTTGTACCTGACGCAGGTGCTGCAGGTGGTTGGACACCAGAGGGGCCAGGTCGGTCGGGGTCGTCCGCAGAGTGGTGAGTGTGGTCACTGCCAGTGGGATCGGGCTCCTGCAGATCCGGGTCCTGTGAGTGTTCCCCCCCAGTGTTGGGGGGTGCACCACGACGTTGACCTGTGTGTGAGAGAGACAATGTTAATTTTGGTCCATGCAACATCCATGTTTCATCATTTCCAAAGTTGGCACATTTCCTCTTGGAATTAGGATCTGTCTTGCATTCCACTCACAGTGCCCCTTTAACTATGTGTGGCACAGTCTTACTTGCTGCGTCAAGTGTGACTGCAGTCAGCAGTGGAGTGGGCAGGTGTGGCGAGCCATGCATTGGCGCCTTCCGTGTAGCACTGTACATGCGCACATGGAGGGGATCCACACACTTATATGATCCAGGTAGCTGTCCTTGTTCCCGTGTACAGGTTGTGACATGGCCCTGTGTTTTGCCATGGTGAAGAGGGGGGGTTCTGGCACTGGCCACCCTTGTCTACATGCACGCAGTCTACCTGCTGACGAGCAGACATTCACACACGCAACACGGCTGATTAGCTCTCCCTGTGTCTCGCTCCCTCTGTGTCCCCCTCTCCCTCCCTCCGTGTGTCAGCCTACTCCCTCTGTCCGTCTCCCTCCCTCTCTGTCCCCCTCTCCCTCCATCTCTGTCCCCCTCTACCTCCCTCTCTGTCCCCCTCTCCCTCCCTCTGTGTCCCCCTCTCCCTCCCTCCGTGTGTCAGCCTCCTCCCTCTGTCCGTCTCCCTCCCTCTCTGTCCCCCTCTCCCTCCCTCTGTCCCCCTCTCCCTCCCTCTCTGTCCCCCTCTCCCTCCCTCCGTGTGTCACCCTCTGTCACCTCGGCCCAGCTTCCTGGGCACACACTGTTAGCAGATCTTTGAGTGGCCCTTGGCTTGTTGATGTGAGTTTGTTTCTGATCTCCAGGCACCCATTGAGTGTGATGTGTGTCTGTGCGCTGCTGCTGTGGTGGTGTGTGCTGCCACTCTTTCACAATGTTGGCTGTTTATTAGCTGCTGTCATGTGCAAAACAGTGCCTTCACCCCCATGTGTTGATGCAAGGCGTCCGCCATTTGCTGGCAAGTCATTCCTGTGTTGGGACACACTGTTTGTCTGGCTGTGACCTAGGCCATATGGGTAGAGTGAATTGTTGTCTGCTTCTGAGTTGCACTATGTGCTTTTTTGGGCCCAGCCTCCCGCCATCCGGGTTACCGTGTCATGTGTTGTTGTCTTCTGTGGCCTGTGACTTGACATTGTCCAGCTGGGTGCATGGGGCATGGTGGCAGCAGTGGCATGTGCGTGCTCATGGAGTGTGGTTGAGTCATGCGATGGCTTGTGGTGGTTGCGTGCCTGTTAGTGATGTTGGTTGTGGATGCCGTTCCCCCCATGTGAGGTGCGTTGTTTGTGTACTCACCCGGGTCTCGGAGTCCTTCTAATCCTTCGACTGCCTCCACCGGCAGTATGGCCATCACCCTCTCCTCCCAGGGATGGTAGTGTACGGGTCTGCGGGAGGGCCCTCCTCCGGTGGCGTTGGCCTGGTCGTGTTCATCCTGCCTCTTGGCTCGGACCCTCCTCCGCAGATCGTACCAGCTGTTCTGGCATTCCTGCCTGGTCCGTCTGGTGTCCGCAACAGCATTCACAGCATCGACGATGGTCTGCCACATGGCTGTTTTTGCTGCCTGGCTGGTGTTTCTGACCAATGTTCCAAAGATCTGTGGCTCGACTCTGAGGATTTGATCAACAAGAACCTCCAACTCTCGGTTACTGAACTTTGGATTCTTGGTAGTGGGCATGATGAGGGGTGTGGATGGTGGGGGGGTGTGGATGGTGGGGGTGGTGTGTGGATGGTTGTGGGTGTGTGGGTGTGGTTGTGCAGGTGCGTGTGTGTGTGAATGTGATGAGGGTGTGTTTGTGAAGGTGGTTGTGTGAAGGTGTGCAAGTGTAAGGTGTAGTAAAGGTTGAGGTCTGGTGCTGTGGGTTGTCTGTGGGGTCTGGCAGCAGTGGGTCTGTTGCAAAGGGTCATGGTTTGTGTGTGTGGGCCCTTTTTATTGGTCCATTGGTGGGTGTGGCTGTGTTTGAATTGTGGGTGGGTTGGTTATAAGGAGTGGTGGTGTATTGGGCCTCTGTTTGTTTTTGGCAGTTGCAGGTCAGTGAAGGTGTTGTTTTGGTGTTTTTTGGCCATGTTTAGTGGCTTTGTGCCATTCGAATGGTGTATTGTTGTGTTGTTTTGTTGTGTCCTGGTTGTGTCCGTGCGTTTTGAGCGTGTGTACGGTGTGTACATGGGCCATTTGGTTGTACGGTGCTGTCCTTGTGTGTGGCTTGGTACGACTCGTACATGCGGTTGTGATGTTGGGGCCTGGGGTGCGCTCCGTAGTTAGGAGGTTGTGTTGGGGGTAGGACTCGAACGTACTGGGATGTACATACACGGTGGTTCGACACGTACAGGGGTGAGGGTAGGACTCGAACGTACTGGGTACACGGTGGTACGAAACGTACTGGGGTGGGGGTGGGGCTCGAACGTACTGGGGTGTAGGTTCACGGTGGTACGACACGTACTGGGGTGGGGGTACGACTGGAACGTACTGGGGTGTAGGTTCACGGTGGTACGACACGTACTGGGGTGGGGGTACGACTGGAACGTACTGGGGTGTAGGTACACGGGGGGTATGACACGTACTGGGGTGGGGGTGGGGCTCGAACGTACTGGGGTGTAGGTTCACGGTGGTACGACACGTACTGGGGTGGGGGTACGACTGGAACGTACTGGGGTGTAGGTTCACGGTGGTACGACAGGTACTGGGGTGGGGGTACGACTGGAACGTACTGGGGTGTAGGTTCACGGTGGTACGACATGTACTGGGGTGGGGGTACGACTGGAACGTACTGGGGTGTAGGTTCACGGTGGTATGACACGTACTGGGGTGGGGGTGGGGCTCGAACGTACTGGGGTGTAGGTTCACGGTGGTACGACACGTACTGGGGTGGGGGTACGACTGGAACGTACTGGGGTGTAGGTTCACGGTGGTACGACACGTACTGGGGTGGGGGTACGACTGGAACGTACTGGGGTGTAGGTTCACGGTGGTATGACACGTACTGCGGTGGGGGTACGACTGGAACGTACTGGGGTGTAGGTTCACGGTGGTACGACACGTACTGGGGTGGGGGTACGACTGGAACGTACTGGGGTGTAGGTTCACGGTGGTACGACACGTACTGGGGTGGGGGTACGACTGGAACGTACTGGGGTGTAGGTTCACGGTGGTATGACACGTCCTGGGGTGGGGGTACGACTGGAACGTACTGGGGTGTAGGTTCACGGTGGTATGACACGTACTGGGGTGGGGGTACGACTGGAACGTACTGGGGTGTAGGTACACGGGGGGTATGACACGTACTGGGGTGGGGGTGGGGCTCGAACGTACTGGGGTGTAGGTTCACGGTGGTACGACATGTACTGGGGTGGGGGTACGACTGGAACGTACTGGGGTGTAGGTTCACGGTGGTACGACACGTACTGGGGTGGGGGTACGACTGGAACGTACTGGGGTGTAGGTTCACGGTGGTATGACACGTACTGGGGTGGGGGTGGGGCTCGAACGTACTGGGGTGTAGGTTCACGGTGGTACGACACGTACTGGGGTGGGGGTACGACTGGAACGTACTGGGGTGTAGGTTCACGGTGGTACGACACGTACTGGGGTGGGGGTACGACTGGAACGTACTGGGGTGTAGGTTCACGGTGGTACGACACGTACTGGGGTGGGGGTACGACTGGAACGTACTGGGGTGTAGGTTCACGGTGGTACGACACGTACTGGGGTGGGGGTACGACTGGAACGTACTGGGGTGTAGGTACACGGGGGGGTATGACACGTACTGGGGTGGGGGTGGGGCTCGAACTTACTGGGATGTACATACACGGTGGTTCGACACGTACAGGGGTGGGGGTAGGACTCAAACGTACTGGGGTGTAGGTTCACGGTGGTATGACACGTACTGGGGTGGGGGTGGGGCTCGAACGTACTGGGGTGTACATAGACGGTGGTACGACACGTACTGGGGTGGGGGTACGACTTGTACGTACTGGGGTGTACCTAGACGGGTGGGGGTATACATACACGGGGGGTACGTGTCGGACGTACGGGGGCTGGGGGGAGTGTTGGGCGCGTATGCGGGCACATGTCTCCATGGTTGCTATAGGAGTTCGGTGCGGACGGTGTTTTTTCCATACGGTTGTACGCTCGGACGCACGGGATGGATCGTGATTCCTCGGTCAGACTTGGCTTTTCACGTTTGTAAGGTAAATCGTCCGAGGACGTGTCGGACACATTTTCCGACCCGAGGACGTGTGGGGAATGATTCCCAGTGCGGTTCGTATGGACTTTTTACCATGCGAATCGTGATTGCCAGTTCGTACGGCACTTGTACGATTCGTACGGTAAAAAGACCCGATACGAGTCGCACGGGGACATTTTTTACCGGATCGTGATCGGCACCTAGGTGTCATGATGGTTCATCTTTTCCTTGCTGGTGCTTTTTCTGCAGCTCAAATGGGCATATCTTATGATATTTATGTTTCCTGCATTTACATAGCTTAATTTTCTTGCAAAAGTGTTACTCGTAGTCGTCGAAGGTCACTCATGACTACACTGAATTTGGAGAAATGTCACTCATGAGCAATGAGTAACCTGGGAAGCTATGCAGTTAGTATACACGAAAAAGGGGAACACTACTACCTTATAGGTTCTTTGTACAAAGATGGAGGGTGCAAACACACGCCGCTGGGTACGTCTGCATTGTTACTCAAGAGACTGTGCGTGGAATTATAAAGTGGGTTCTTGAGTGCACCTGCCTGGGCATGGGGGCACACCTGTATAGACAGCTGAGTTATGCTCCAGCAGGCATGTTTTATTTCATGTTATAAAGTTCGGCTTCTCTGGGGTAAGTGAAAGATGGCATCAGGACATTAGGTACAAGCAGTACGATTCTCTGATTGCCATCTTTGAGCAGGGCCATCTGCAAGCTAAGTGGTTCTCACGGCTGCCTAGCATGCTGCGCAGAGGGCGTACATCATACAGTGATAGTGGGGCCCCAAGCAAAAAAAACAAAGGATATATAAGCACCTGGGCGTGTTTGAGCAGCAATGAGGCATAGGACACCACCCCTGCCATATTATGGCAGTTGCCCAACTGGTATGTCCATTATTGGGGGCAGTGGTCATACATTTTCAAGCCAAGTTTAAGGAAAGCGCACCTGTCTTAAGCTAGGACAGTAGCTTCATGAAAATGCATTCCTACTGTAAAAAAAACAACCTTGCAGCATAAATGGCCCATGGTTTGAAGCATGGTACAAACAGGCAAATGTGTCCTTACAGTTAAGTCCATGTGACACCAGCCTACTAAATGGGATACTGACGGCAGCAGCTTATAGAATAGTCTGAATGTAATAATACTGACTGTACTCAATGATAAGCTGGCGGAGACGTTAGCTCACTGTTACAAGTCTTCACACTTGCACAAGAAAATAGCTGCAGACAGAGAACTGGGGCTCTAGGCGGATGTGTGGTGTAGTGCTTTCAGGTCAAGGTTTAACAGAAGTAGCCCCACATATTACATGGTGTTTCTGAGTAATCCCATGTAGATCTAAGGGCATTATATTAGGTGACGGTACCATTGGGGTTCAGCCTGGGGGTCACAAAGCAGCGAATAGGCCTAAGCGCTGGGTGGTGGACCAAATGAAACAGGTAAAGTATGCCCACCCTTCACCCAGCAGGCTTTCCAACCACTGAGGCTCATAGTAACCATGGCGAAAAAGGTTTGCAGAATAGAAACAAGGGGGCAGATTTATGAGCCCCTTGCGCCACTTTTGCGTCACTTTTAACATGGGAAAAGTGACGCAAAAGTGGCGCAAGGGGCTCATAAATCTGCCCCAAGGTGTTTCCTTGCTCACTGAAACACTAACTCTCACGGTTACGTGTTCATTTCTTGTTTAATGTGTCTGTGAACCTAGTTGCAATGGTTGTTTCTTAAGGTGGTGAATTAAGAGGGTTCTCTCTGTCCCCTGTGCCAGCAGTTCATTGTATGGGTGTCCAACAAAGCCATTTAATGATGTTAATGGTGTTAGTCAAGCAAATGAGTTTGTTGAGGGATGGTGTGCCACATCACTCCCTCTCTCCCCCAAAAATAGAAAAAATGTTTGGTCTATGACTGTCTTTTCCATAATTTATGACATCTGCGAGTGGAGATGACACACTGGGTGGTTGAAGAGTATCTGACCATGCCTACACACACAAGAAATGGAATCAGCTTCCAGGAATCCTGAGGGGTTTACAGGCTGCGTCTGCATTCCACCGCAAGATTTGGTGATCCAAATCAGTTTATCTATTCACTCTAAGGTGATTTAGGATTCTTGGGTGTAATTATCTCTCGCCCTTTACTTCAGCTTCGTTTTTATCTTATTAAATTATATTTGAGCATATTGTTTTTGGTTTTCGTATCCACAGACCAACGGTTGTCAATATTGAATGTATACAAGTACCCTCACCACATGATGTTGGATATGAACTGATGTTCTCTATTTGTTGGTTTTTTGAAAGACCTATCGAACACGCCCTGAAGAAGGAGCCTGTATTGGATATATAGGATGTCCGAAACGCGCGTTGGCGCTGGTCTTGTGTAATTATCACTGTTTTATTGTCTTGTACATTGTTTTCTCTTATAACATCATTTTTTCTTTTTGTAAACTGTGATGTTTATTGTTCTAGTTTGGTATTTCGTTATATGTTATTACGGTGTGGGTCTTTTTAGACAGGATGTAATTTTGTTTTATGATTGAAAAACAATATGTATTATATGTAATAATACACACTTTATATATAAAAAATACACATGTATATGTTCTCCAAAAAATGAAAAAAAAAAACAAATAAATGAATTGATCTATTTTTTGTACACTGTTGACTGTGGGCTTTGCATTATTATATGGACTTATTGCCTAATATCGAAATAGATAGGTGTAGGAAGTTCTGTTGTACTCTATAAGTGATCCAAATGGGAGGCAGCGACCTCGTGCAGCTCGGGAGGAGGGACCTCCTCCATGTCATCCAAACAGGCTTGGCGGAGGCGGCCAAGCTTTGTAGCAGCATCACCATCCCATGGTCCCAAATAATTGCCAGGCTGGCATGGTGAGGTGCACTGTCAAATGGTGTGGTGGATAGCTCCAGGAGGAAACTAAGCGAGTCAGCATATGTCGCAACACCAATGCCTGGGAGAACATCCGGCACGGCCTGATTAACCCAGGGCGCCCAGAGATTTACGCCCAGATTGGGGTGCATCTTACGGAAGAAGAGATGAAAGTTTTCTGGGTCAAAAGATGGGCAGCCATGGCACCGGCAGCCTGTGCCTTAAAAAAAAAAAGAACAAGAAGAAAGGGGAATCGACAAAGAGGATGGGGGAGCCACAGGGAGACGGAAGCCCACCTTGCAGCGTGGTGGCTAAGAAGGGGTACATTTGTTGGTAAGGAGGCACACTGGTAGGGTGGTGTGCAGGAGGAAGGCCACTCACCTTGTGATGCCTTATTGCAGGGTGAGTAGGCAAGCAGGGGGAAGCAAGTGGAGATGGCACTTGCAGCCCAGACCAGTGAAATGGCAGGGCACGAAAATGGATAAACAAGCCAGCGAGTTGGGGACTGACTCCAGGGAGAGACTACCCAACCCCCAAGTAATAAGCGTGAAAACCAATATGGAACTTTATGACCCCATGAAACGGGATGTATGATGGCCTGAACAAACTATGTCGAGTGATTTATGAGCCTGTCAAAATGATTTATGACTGCTAAATGGATGGATTAATGAACTGGTGTGGCTATGATTTATGAGCTTGTCAAAATGTTGTGGCCAACATATACCACAAGTAACAAGACACCCATGTGCTGGCAAACTTTATTGGAAAATAAGTGTGAAGAATGACATGCATGGCAGTTTGGGAGCGAGCCCAGTGCGGAGGTTAAAGGGTACCCAATTCGCCAAACTTTCAGGCCTAAAATCAAGTTCATGTCTCAATTAGACGTTTGCTACATAAGCCTTGTATGTAAAACTTTGTTAAGGAGAAGTCCTGGAGAAGGTAACAGAAGCAGACATGTTATTTTCTCTACATCAATAAGTTTCCATAGCTGTCTTTCATTCGAAAACCTGTCAGACTGTTTCCCATTACGGAAACATACTTTTTTAGTCAACCTAGGCTTCAGGTACACTTTAGTGATATTCTTCCTTCATGTTTGCATTTCAAGTCTGCCTAGAAAAATATTTGTTTGCCTGACCTGAAGCTACTAATCAGCAGCGCCGTATCACACTGCAGTTGAATGAGGAGAGCAACAGACACAGAAGGCAATCAAGACAGTTTAAATGAGTGAATCTCTTTAGCAGCAGCACTATCATTTGTATTCAGTTGCCTCTAGAACTGTCTGAATCACACAATTTGGATATATTTGACTTGAATAAAGGTGATTTCTGCATAGAGATCAGTGTTAGCAGGTATAGGCTGCATCCATACAAAAAGTTTCGAATACTGTCAGGAAAAATTAAAGGCTTCATGAAATATTTTGAAAACACCAAAGTAAGGGGAAGAAGCAGGTGTCTTTCTACAAAAAAATCAGTTTTTTAATATACTGCCCATTTATGCGGTTATTCTTCTCTGTGGCAACAGAACATAATGACCTTCTTGGTAGATGAATTAGTAGTTGAATTTTGACATTAGAGTACACTCATTAATATTTATCAGTCATTAACAGTCCTTCTTTCTGAGGGTGTCATTTATGGGGAATTGGCAAAGGGCAGTGCCGCAAATCTTCTTGCTGCACTGTCGTACGCCAATGTGAAAGGGCTGGAATGCACCGTATTTATGAAATACAGTCAATTCCTGCACTAAAACAATCCTGAGAGGCGTTTTCCTCTTTCTATGTGTGCTGCAGAATGCAGCAAACATAAAAAGAGGAAAAAGCAAGGAGTAATACAAATTTCTTCTCGTTCTGCTCTGGGCAGGCGTAAGGTTTTTGCATTGCCCCAGGTTTACATGATTAAGTAAATCTGGGGCAGCTTCCAAATCTATGGGTGTTGTGTGGGAAAACCCATGGCAACACCCATGGAATGCCTCCCTGGCACAGAGTAGGGCAATGCTGCGACCTGCACCGCCTTCTCAAACTCTATATCTATGACGCTATGCAAAGGCATACAAAGTGGCTTTATGTGGCCTCATAGTTATGGTTGAGAGGTTAGTGCTGCCGAGGTGTTTTTAAAAGAGATTCTTTGGTGGGGCAGACCTCTCATAAATAAGCTCCTTAGGGCCTCATTTAGGTGGAATTGGCATACAACAGCGCTGTATGTCTTTTTTGATGAACAGCCCTACGCCAATGTGATAGGACATTAATGCATTTGTTTATGAAATACGTTGCATTCCTGTCTTTTCCCCCATGCGTGTGCACAATTTGCTGCCTAGCACCAGCGCAGGCACCCTTCCACCACGGTGCAAGGATGTCTGCATTGCAAGCAGATTGTTTTTATGAAGGAAGGGGCACCTTCCTGCACAAACACAATCCTGAGAGGCGTTTTTCTCTTTCTATGTCTGTTGCAGATTGCAGCACACATGGAAAGAGGAAAAAACGAGAAAAAATAAAAATATTTATCCTGATTCGCGTAATCAGGAGAGGCACAAGGTTTTGGTTAGCATGATTTAGTAAATCTGGCGCAGCATCAAAATCTATGGGTGTAGTGTGGGAAAACTCACCACAACGCTCATGGAATGCCTCCCTGGCACACAGTAAGGCATGCAGAAACTTTCTCTGCTTTGTCTTACTCAATAGTTATGAGGCCATGCAAAGCCACGTAGCCTCATAGATATGGTTGAGAGGTTTGCGCCACCGGAGAGTCAGAAAAAGGCTCTCATAAATAAGGCCCATAGTAACCATGGGTTAGATGTATGAACATTTAACAGCGGGTATCAAATAGTGATGTTTTCCAAATCACTCGATAGTACAAAGGGGTTATTTAGCCCCTATTCCCTAAAAAGCCATGCATAGTGGGTTGCAAATAGACTTACCTCATGGTTATCAATGAGGTATGTCACAATTTGTGACCGACTAGGTTTTGCTGCTATCACAGGGATGGTGTCCTGCTGGAGTCATCAGACTACCATTTCTGTTATTGCTTTTAAATAAAGCAATCATGTTTTTTTTAATGCAGCCCGCTTTCCTTCATGGAAAATTGGATGCGTTTAAAAATTAAAAATGAAAAGTTTAATTTTTATTTTTTAAGAGTAGGCAGTTCTCAAAGGGGAAGAGGTACCAAAAGGACCCCTTCTTATTTGTGAATGTGTTACCACCAACTTTGAGATGGCAGTAAAGCGATAATGTTTTGGCGACTGCATTTCGGTCCCAAACCATACATGGATACCAATGCAAATTGGACACCTCCAAAATGCACCTTCCAAATACCGATTCACAAACCCAAATTTGGATTCGGTTACAGCCTGCCAAATCATAATTTGGGCTTTGTACATCAAAAAGGCATTTTCGAATTTGGAAACAGCCAGCTGTAAATAGGGCTGTTTGTGAATGCAAAAATGTTTTGTACATCTAGTCCCATGTTCCTTGAGTACAGAACTTGGTTCCAAACAGCTACCTATTTTAGCCTAATTCAGTTATACACGTCGGTGGACTTGGCAAAAAATGAGTATACACTTAACAGCCAAGACTTTAACTTCTTTTTGAAAGTCAATGACGTGTGGGCAGTCTTAATCTCCTGGGAATATTGATTTATAGTTAAGCTGCTGACGGTTTTAGTATCAACCACAAAAATATCTAAGCATCATAATCTCGAGGCAAAAATATCTACAGCCAAAATATTGACTTCCTGTATATTTAATGTAAATGTAAAATAATCTACTACAAAAATATGAGCCGTTAAAATGCAGCAATCATAAATGTTAAATATTCCTACTACAAAAATATTAACTACAATAGAGCAAAATAAACATTAAATTTAACAAAAATATCAAACAGAAAAATAAAGCGATTCAAAAGTTTATAAAACCAAATACATGTCTAATTAATACGGTTTTAACTAATTAATACATTGTAATTATATTTAATATAGGTCTATATAAGATATTTGAAAATACTTATCTAGCCAAACATTGAGAATTATAAGGTTTTAAGTTTTTAGAATTAGTTAAAACTGTAATATACGTTTCATATTTAAAAAAATAAAAAACAATCTACATTTATACATATTGTAAATGTATTTTTCAATAAATATATTCGATCTAGAATTATAAATATTAGTAAATATTTAAAGAAATTAAAAATTAATTATATTGAATTAATTTATTTTAATGAAAATACCAATAACATAGAAATATGTATATGTTCATAAATATAACATTTAAACATAAACATATATTTCTCAAAACACATACTCAATATTCATTTGACCATTGTATATAAGTAAAATAATAAAGGATTGATTATTAACCATGTTTTACATTCTTTATTAAATAACATATGCATAAAACATAAGACATTTCTAAGTACAACCCCCCCAAAAAATAAAGTTAAATAAATATCTGAAAAATAAACCAAAACAATACAATACAATACCACGAACATGAAACATATACACTTTGATGTAGGATGTCATTTGGTATTGTAACTGTAAATGAACAAACTCTAGGGAAAGTGATATATATTTAGGTAGGTCATATTCTAACTCCAGTCTCATGAACGTTGGAAAAAGTCCATACATTTGGTAGAGTTATCTTTATTACTGGAATTCCATTCCCACAAAAACTGGGGAGACTGCAAATATTGAGGCAGGTCGTTTTTGTTATTCCAACTTCAATCCAAGCCAATACTGAGTGACTTGCATACATTTGGGGACCACATAAAATATTCTAACTCCAGTTTCACAAATATTCAGGAACTTACATATGTTTTGGCAGATTATATTTACTCTACTAACTTCAGTACAATAAAAATGTGTTTACATCTATTTTTTAGCTAATAATTTATATATTACTTTCATGCATTTCAAAATATATTTTAATAGGTCACTATGATCACCAAACAATTTTGAAGATTAATAATTATGAAAAAAACACCCACTCAATTTCACAAAAATATGTACAAATACATTTTTACATTATTGAAGATGAAGATATTGCAAATTAATATACCCCACACATTTTATTTGTTTCTAAGCAATTCAGGTAACTAACACTACCGTAAAACAGTAATGTAATTATAACCAATACACCACACACTCAATCAAGAAAAATGCAAGCACATTTATGAGATAAGTCAAAAATAGTTAAACATATCATGTAAAATAGAAACAATAAAATAATTAACATTCAATAAAAAAAATAATTACATATTAGGTTATCTATTTTTCATTAAAACACCACCCACCCAGTAATCCAATAAAGCTAAAGACCCAAAACAAATATATGAATAAATATAATATAATTTAGGGGATAAAGTACCCCTTGCCATACATTAGCATATTGCAAGTCACCGTGGAGTTCCATGATCATATGGATGGACCATGCCGAATGCCAAGTTCCTTCATTCAATTATGGGAGTCCTAGGTGATTCATAATAGATGTCACAAATAGACCCTTTCCTCAAACCACTTAAAGCCTCAGATTTGTCCTCTTTCATATGAAAGAGATAGTATTGCTTCGGACATAAAGAATAAAAGTAGAACCAGTAGTGCAAAAATAAACACACATAAAAGCAGTTTGTTGGAAAGAGATATTAAGATCAGCTTCACACAAGTCAGATTAAAAAAATACTGTATGAACATGGAGATCCTATATTTCCTTTAATGGCCTAGTGTGTAAAACAAAAAACCTGTTTCCACCTGTGTATTATAAAACCAGCATTTTAAGTTACATTTCTCCAAAAAATGTAACAAAAATATAGAGAAAATACAATAAAATATATTAAATACCACAATATTTAGGAAGGATATATTCAAAACGTAAATATTAATGTCAATTTTGTTTTGAAAAAATAAGTACCATTGATATTATATATAGGTGTTGATATTCAGCAGATATACTAGGGCAATAATATCAACCTGCACATATATCGACTCCACAGTATGGACAACCACAAGATCATCAAGATATGGACATATAGGGAAATGTAAATGTGCTAACTCTTCATCTACTTACTTTGACTACAATAGGGATAGTTTATACCAAGGAGTCAATATAATTACAGGTAAATATTGCAACTTCTATGTTGTGACTCATCAACCCCAGCACTTGAAACCCATTATTTAATACCACATTTTGATTTTTTGAAGAATGTAAGCCCTCTATCTGCACTTTCTAGATTTAGTGAATAAACATAGCAGCCAAAATAGTTTAAGGCATATAAACTTCCATGAACTGTAGTCAAATGCGTATACATCCACAACTTCTTCCTTTCAACTCAACCTACAGAATCCAATTTTTTGAAAACCAACAACATATGGAATCTCAATGTCATTCTTGGCATTTTACAGTTTCTCAAAATTTTCCTAGCACATTGACAACACTTTGTCTATCCTTTGATCAGGCAGTACCTCACTGGGCAAAGCCATTTTCATTTCACGCAGAACACTGGTCCAATTGCATCTCTACTCAGTGAATACAATGTGTATTTCAGATTACACTAATGTCAGACTGATGACAACTCATGATCATCTATAAAAATCATATAGAAAGCTGTTCAAATCTATGTGTTAAAAATACTTTGAAAATAACATTTCATGATCTTACAGTGTTAGTTTGGAAAAATACATGGTAGTTAATCACACCCTCTTCTGCAGTGGAAGAAGCTCTTTGCAATCCATATGATGACAACCTCTACTTCATGTTACTATTGACCTTTTCAGAAACCTTCAAAACTATCTGCAATTTGATTCTAATTTTAAATTACAAGTGATGATAAATTGCAGAGGAAGGGTTGCAAAGGAGTTCTGGTTAATTTCATGCTGGATGATCCTAATTTTACAACATATATTCTTGCAAATAATCTTGATGCATTTCACTTGTTTCATTCATTAAGTTTCCTTCGCCTCACCTATGCCATTTAACAATCTCATAAGACTGATGGTGGTTTAATAATCAGGACTGGAAGTCTCCTTTCAGCAACATGCAAATGATACTCAGGTCTTCCTCCAGTAATGAAAAGGACACCCTACAACTCACTACTCTTGAATCCAATACAAAATGTCTTCAGCTGTTTAATAAGGCTACATTTCTTCTTTTTAACCCTCATGTTACTATGTAGAGCTGACTTTGCCCTTCATTTCGACCCTAGCAGGCATTTCACTATCCTATCACATCAGTGGAGGTCCTGGCTTCCACCCGCAGACAGAGCACAATCCACCACATTTTGTGATCTTTGCAAGGATGATTTCACTGGCTACAGTGTATCTGCAGGTGCAACAAACACATTGTAAGCAGAGCAGGTTTCTCTATGGGCGCTGTATTCTTTTCAGACTGACTTGCAAGTGTTTTTGTTTTACCAAAACATATTTCCAAATCATGAGTTTATTATACGAAACGGATGAAAGTCCCTGGTGGATAATGGCGCTCACCCTTATCAGTGCTAAATTAAGTCTATGGTATCTTGGAGGTGCTCAAAGAGAGAAGGGTCACCCACCCTTCCCAATTGGTGATCCCTAGAGATCACACTCAATGCTAAATTGAAACCTGAGCACAACTGTAATATCACACACTATTGTGTTATCTGCAAAACAGTACAATATCACAATATCAGGTGTTAGATTGACTCTTCTCTTTATTTTCTCTTTCGTTGGTCTAGCCAACACGTGTTTCGTCGCCCGGGAGTGCCCGCGACTTCCTCAGGGCAATAGATGAATACGAGTCAGGACTGAATCTTGGGACCAGTAGAACTGGATCAGGAACTAAGGTGAATCTGTTTCAAGAATCATGTGTAGTAAATCTGAATAGCGGTGACGTGAGTAAGCGTCTGACTCTCGGTCCTAGTAACGTGCCGAGAGTCAGACGCTTACTCACGTCACCGCTATTCAGATTTACTACACATGATTCTTGAAACAGATTCACCTTAGTTCCTGATCCAGTTCTACTGGTCCCAAGATTCAGTCCTGACTCGTATTCATCTATTGCCCTGAGGAAGTCACGGGAACTCCCGGGCGACGAAACACGTGTTGGCTGGACCAACGAAAGAGAAAATAAAGAGAAGAGTCAATCTAACGCCTGATATTGTGATATTGTACTGTTTTGCAGATAACACAATAGTGTGTGATATTACAGTTGTGCTCAGGTTTCAATTTAGCAATGAGTTTATTACATTGGAACACATGATGAACTGGGAATTTTCTTGGAGACAGGGACTTTGTTTGAATTCTTCACATCCCATGCCTCACATAGTTACCCCAATGAAGGAAATCTGGTGAAGTCTCCTAGCCTTAAATAAGGTAGTGTGACTGTTACTGTGACCCAGGGGTTCTTTGGATGACAGACCATAGGGTGAATGTTTTCCACCAAATGAATATACTGAGGCTCTTCCAACACATTGGGGGATCTGAGAGGTTAAACAAAACAAAACCCACCATTTTTGACTAATGCCTCACATCCTGCAGCTTCTAAAGGCCTTAGTCAACCTCCATTTGATATTAACCTCATTTGGCCTATCATGCTACCTCACCACACTTCATCTTGCATTGTAATCTACCTCTGCAGAAATATCTCTATGATATTGCCAAATCAGCATTGGTCCCAAAAATCTTTTTTGTAAAGTTAAACCTTTGACCTCAACTAAGGATTTCAGAAATGTAATCACTAGTATTATCTAAACTAAGCATAGGAAATGAACTGTTCATCTGTCTTCCTATCTAAAGTTCAATCAATCAGGGAGTTGTAAAGTGCACTACTCACCCATAAGGGTCTCAATGTGCTGGTGGTAAAGGTTTCGGGCAGCTCCGGTCATCCGAAGTGCAATGTCTTGAGGATCTTCCTGAAAGATTGCATTGTGGGGTTTGTCTGATGCTGAGGGGGAGTTTGTTCCAGGTCTTGGGCATGATGTGGAGGAAGGATCTGCCTCCTGTTCTGGCTCTGTGGATTGGGGAATTTCAGCCAAGGCTAGGTCAGCAGAGCGGAGGTTTTTCTTGGGGCCGTAGAAGGAGATTCTTTCATTGAAGTATTGGAGTCTGGTGTTGTGGAGGGCTTTGTAGGTGTGTGTGAGCAGCTTAAAGGTCACTCTTTTTTCGACAGGGAGCCAGTGGATGTGTCTGAGGTGCCTGGTGATGTGGTCTTGTCATGGGATGCTGGGGCCGATTTTGGCTGTGGTGTTCTGGACGGTCTGGAGTTTGTGAAGTAGAGATTTGTTGATTCCGGCATAGAGGGTGTCCCCGTAGTCCATCCTGCTGGTGATGAGTGTGCTGGTGGTGGTCTTCCTGGATTCGGGGGATTCATTTGAAGGTTTTGCGGAGCATGCAGAGTGTGTTGAAGCATGTGGAGGATACGGCGTTGATGTTTCGGTTCGTGGTGAGGGAGGAGTTGAGTATGATGCCGAGGTTGGAGGTGTGGTCCGTGGGAGGGTTTTTGAGGGTGGGGGAGCACCAGGTGTTGTCTCACGCGGAGGGGGTGGATCTGATGATGAGGACCTCCGTTTTCTCTGAGTTTAGTTTCAGGCAACTGCTGCTCACCCAGAATGCGACATCCTTCATTCCTTCCTGGAACGTGTGCCTGGTGATGTTGGGTTCCTTGGTGAGGGAGAGGATGAGCTGGGTGTCCTTGGCGTAGGATACTGTGCTGAGTCTGTGTTTTCTATGATGATTGCGAGGGGGGCCGTGTAGATGGTGAAGAGCGTGGGGCTGAGGGAGGATCCTTGGGGTATCCGCTACTTATCTCTGTGGGTCCCAAGAGGATGGGTGGGAGTATTATTCTTTGAGTTCAGCCGGTGAGGAAGGAGCAGATCCAGTCTAAGGCAGTTCCATGTATGCCGCCGTTGTGGAGTCTGGTGGCTAGTGTGTGGTGGGAAACGGTGTCGAAGGCTGCTGAGAGGTCTAGTAGGATGAAGGCTGCAGCGTGGCCTTGATTGAGGAGAGTGCGGATGCCATCCATGGCAGCTAGGAGGGCAGTCTCGGTGCTTTGGTTGCTGCGGAAACCAGATTGAGAAGTGTTGAGGATGTCGTTGGATTCTATGAAGTTCGTTAGCTGGATGTTGACAATCTTCTTAGTGACTTTAGCGGTGAAGAGGAGGAGAGAGATGGGCCTGTACTTCTTGAGTTCCGTCGGTCTGCGGAGGACTTCTTGAGGAGTGGTTTGACTTCTGTGCATTTCCAGTCATCAGGGAACGTGCCTGTTTTGAGGGTGTAGTTGATTGTCCATTGTAGTTCTGGTGCAATGGCGGAGGCAGCCCAGTTGACAATGTGCGGTGGGCACGGGTCAGTGGGTGCTCCGGATCAGATGCTCGTCATGGTCTTTACAGTGTCTTCTGTGGTGACAGGGGTCCAGGCGAGGAAGGTCGGCTAAGGGGTGTTGCTGGTGGAAGGTGTTGGGTCGGTGCCTTTGCCATGTTCGTCGAAGTTGTCGTAGAGTGTCCTGTTCTTGTGGTGGAAGAAGGAGCTGAGTTTGTTGCAGAGGTACTGGGAGGGAGGGGCATTGGAGGATTCACTTTGGATCTGGTAAATTCCTGTATGATGTTTAAGAGTTCCTTGGAGTTTCAGGAGTTGGATAGGATTCTGTCCTGGATGAAGTTCCTCTTTGTAGATCTGATGAGTTGGTGGTGTGCCATTGTGGCAATCGAATAGGCGGTGCTTGTTACTGGGGTTTTTCTGTTCCTCCCTGCTTTCTCAAGTTGTCGGCACAAGCACTTGGATTCTTGGAGGCCCGTGGTGACTTTCGTAGTGTGTTGTCTGTCAGAGTTCTGGAGGGGTGCGAGCGTGTTGGCGCAGTCGGCAATCCATTTGTGGAGTTTGTTGGCTGCAGAGTTGGCAGCGGTCGTGATGGGGAGGAGTGCGACTGATTGCGATGCTGAGGTGCCCTTCAGTGATCCTGCTCCAGTTTTTGCCTGGGGCGTGGCATTGGCTTTTGTGTGGTGGGTTTCAAGCAGGAGAAGTGGACGCAGTGGTGGTTGTTCCAGAGGGGTTGCCTGGTGTGACTGAAGCAAATGTTGTTTCCTCCAGCGAAGTTGGGGTCGAGGGTGTGTCCAGCCTTGTGGTTGGGGGTGGTGATGAGTGGCTTCAGTCCGATGTTGGCGAGGTTGTCTAGAAGGGCGGTGGAGTTGGGGTTGCTGAGGTTGTCAAGGTGGATATTCAGGTCTCCGAGCAGTACGTAGTCTGTGGAGACGAGGGAGTTAGGCGCGATGTGGTCTGCGATGGTATTAGTGAACGGGCCGCGGGGTCCTGTAGGTCTGTAGGTGAGAGTTCTGCATAGTCGTTCTGTGGTTGACCTAGATCTGGAAGTGGATGTCTTCCAGAGGGGAGAGGAGTCATTCGGGATGGAGGATGTCAGTCGGAGGGAGCATTTGTGAACGATGCAAAACCTCCTCCAGGGTGGTTGGGGCGATCTTTCCTTTGGATCTTGTACCCGTCAGGGATGACAGCTGCCATGTCGAGTGTGGAGCTGGAGTTGATCCAGGTCTCTGTGAGGAAGGTGACATCAGGCGAAATGTTGTTAAGGAGGTCCCAGATTTCTACTGCATGTCTGTGCAGGAAGCATACCTTGAGGAGGATGCAGCTCAGGGGTTTGGGTGGACTGCCCTCCGGTGGCTTGGCGGTAGCTGTCAGGGTCCAGAGGTGTGTTAAGGTGCGGCAGCAGTGTCGGCAGGAGAACGGGCCTTGGGTGATGCCCGGCATTGAGAGCTGGCAGTTGTTGTTGCAAATTCAAATTCAAAACAAGCTTTATTCGGTGCAAAATGTACCACCATAAAAGCATTCTAATCAAGAGTATCGGTTACAATATAAAAAAGATAAAAATGTGCAATTAAGTTAAAAACAAGAAGACATCATACTCAATCAATACAACAAAGTACAATACACATTTACATAATATGTAGTGCAAATAAGCAGGGTGACCTATGTCAATTGAATACAGAAAGTGCTATAGTATATCCTGATATGAGGGATAATGCAGAATAGTCAAGATGACCTGTATCATATAGATACAAAGGTACATTGTGCTACATAAAGTGCATAGTGCTGTCATATGTCCCAATGAACAGTACATGAAATAGCTGGAGACACTCTTATGGCTTCTCTTGTAATGATGCTTCCTAGTATGAGTGAATCTTTCTTCGGCTTGTTGCCATTGATATTAGTTAATTGGGATTGCTTTTTCATGAAACAGGACCCTCAGAGCATTAAACATCTATACATACAAGGCACAAAAACCTACAGCAATTTAAAAAAAAAAAAAAAATGTATTGTAAATATAAAATTATTGGATAGATTTGACCTTTTAAAACAATGTATCGCAGAATAGATAAAAAATCATAGGAATAGAGCAATAGAACAAAACAACCTGACAGTTCCAGGCTAGCAGCATAACTTGTCACTCCAGAAGACTTTCCTTTATTGTTTTATTCCGCTTATTCCATGCGCAGCCTAAAAACTTTGCCACCCCGCAGATCAAAGAAGGAGTGCCGTCTGTTCTTAAAATTCGGAGGGCAACTGAATGTTTGGTTGTGCCAAGGTTTCGGCAGATTGGTTTTAGCCATCTGGCCCTTTCCAGTTTGTAAGCAGGGCAAGCAAAAAGAAAATGAGCTATGCTTTCCTCCGGGGCAGGGCAACATGGGCATGATTTTGCTAAATACTTCGAAGAATTCCATTTAACTGTAAATGAATTAAGGGGTAGTGACCCTAACCTGAGTTGGATGTAGAGGGTTCTATTTCTTGGGACCTGAATAAAGTCCATATATGGTTCGAAACAGCTGTATTGTTCATGTGAGAAGAACTCCTCGGTTAGTTTGCCCATATGAGGATTCCTTAGCTCCCGGTCACCTACCCAATTCCAGTAGAGTAGTTTAAGCTCCTCTTTTGGCGGAGGGATCTGACTTGCCCATGCCCCGGACAGCCCAAGTTCGCTTAGTAAATTCTTGAGGTTAGCCAGCCATTTAACTTTATTGCCTAGGTCGGGTGCAAGGACCTCTGAGAATGCTGCTGCATAACCAGAGAGCTCCTACGTCCGCCGTAGGCGAGCCCAGAAGAATAAAGGGCGAGACCTGGCAATGTCACTAAAGGGGCACCTACCCATATCACATAAAAGTGGCCTCAAGGGGGTACTAATGGGGAGCGAAACTAACTCTCTGAGAAATGTATGTTCCGACTTGGAGATGTCATCAGTGTTATCAAACCCGCAGAGCTCTGCTCCATATGGGGCCGAGCTCACTGCTTTGCTCTCGTAAACCGCGAGAGCAGGAGCGACCGGTTTGCTTGATGATGAACTTTGTGCTTTCCTGATGGCTCCTGCTACTCGCTTGTGGTTTAATAACATTTTATCCAGATGGGATCTCCATTTCATCTTGTCACAGAGTCTAACCCCCAGATAATCAAAGGTTTTGACTCTCTCTAACTGGATTCCATCGAGAGTAAGAGTGGATCTAAACTTTTTATGGGGGTTAAAGGCCATTAACTTCGTTTTTGCAGTGTTTATCATAAGACCACGATTTATACAGAAGAGATGGAATCTATCTAACAACTTTTGTAAACCAGCTGAAGTTTTGGAGATGAGGAGTGTGTCATCGGCAAAGAGGAGGGTCACGATTTTATCCCCAGCCAGAGTGGGTGTGTCGGCAGGGTCTTCTCCCAAAAAATCGACCACCCCATTCACATACAATGAAAATAGGGTGGGGGCCAGGACGCACCCCTGTCGGACCCCCCTACTGACCGTGATCCTATCAGTAACTTGGCCCTGTAAACCCCACCTTAGACAAGCATGATTATCCTCGTGTAGACTAATCAGCAGATTTAGGATTTGTGCGGGAATGCCCATTTCTGCTAGGACTGACCACAGTTTCCCCCTAGTTGTTGTTGCATCCAGGGTTGAGTGCGTGACAGTGGGTGGTCAGAGGTCTAGGGTCCCTGGTGCTGGTCGCTGTTGGGTTGGGAATGGGCACTGCCAGGCTTGACTTTGGCGCACCTGCGGCGTGCCTGCCACGCAGCATGTGCCTTTAAGTGGGAGTCGTGGGGAGGGAGAGCAGCTGGGAAGCAGGAACTGGGTGGGGGAGGGGCCGCAGGGGCAGCAGCGGCAGGAAACAAGGCCGAAACCCGGCACAGAAAGGGGCAGAAAACGGGCACAGAAAATAAGCAATTGAACAGCAGAAGCAAAAAACAGGCAAAAACAGACAAAAAAACAGAACAGCAGAAAAAATAGAAAAAAATGTAAAACAACAGAAAAACAGAACAACAGAAAAATTGAGAAAGACAGAAAAGGCAGAAGAAGAAGCAGACTAGCAGAAGAGCAAGGCTCTCCCACTCGACCACCAAGGATGAGGCACAGGCAGGAGCCTGCGGGTGGAGGAGAGCCCCGAACACCTAACTGGAGACCAGAAGGCACTGGGGGCAGTGCCTTAGGGACGGAACTGCGCGACGGGAGAGCTGTTATCCAGAACCAGGAGGTCAGAGGTCTTGCTCCTCACTGAAAGGCCTTGACTTGCAGGATGCAGAAGAGATTTGTACTGAAATGGAAAAATGTTTTGCCACAGGAGAATGAGAAATAAGAGTAGACTGAGAGACATCCTGGTAAAACGGTCCTCATTTCAACAAAAGGAGGAGATTCAGAGGAAAGCAAGGAAAGCCTCATGCATGATCTTTAATAACAACTGCATTATCGTTTTACAAGAGCCGATGAAAAGTACACTGATGAGATGGAACAACCTCAGGACTTTGACTGAAATTGTGAATACCAGTGAAATATTCTCTAAATTAATGTATTGTAAGCTCAAGCTCTAACCTGTTACCCTGAATCCTTTGGAAATAATCAGGATACATGAGATGCAGGCTCTGAACTCCCTCCACATTCTACCATCACTGCGTTCTAAGAAAACTAGCAAGCACAGCAGATTGGAAGGGGAAAGGGGAATGGGGCAAGAAGAAAAAGAGAGTGGTTCAGTTAAAGACTCTTTGTTTTTTCTCTGTGGGTCCTCAATTTACTGGGTGTAAAAATGGGTTGCTTCTCCTCACTCCATTGCAAATAAAATGTAAACGTAAGAGTACACTTGTTGTTTCTAAATTGTTACTCTCCTTTTATCTAATTTCCATAAAAAACGTGTTACTTTGCAAATCCCTCCTTCCGCTGAACCAACATATGTCTCTGAAATCTACTTTCTTCAGTGGATATGAAATCCGAAACTGTACTTCTAAGACTTTGTTACATTAAAAATTTACTGTCACCAATAGCTTATAAATGCTTTTTGCAACATTGCAGTTTTAATGTAAGCACACATACCATAAATCTCTTCAGGACTTTGTGACTTCTATTTTTTTTTTAAGAACAAGCATTTCTCAATTCTGCATCAAAACAAAGTGTAAAATGCTACAGTACAATTGTTAACAATTGTTACATGATTAGTAACTCACTGTCAACCAGAAGTGTGTTAGGGTTAATTCCAGAAAATAGCCTCAATTAAAATGTATTTTTTTCTTTTCAAGTTTCCGCCTTTTTATTCTTGAGCGCCACCTGGATACTACAAAGGTAAACGCCAGCGCATGGGCCTGTTACCTTACTGTATGGAGCATTCAGATTATTTGTCTTGTCTTTTCGGCGTCTTGTTATCAGGAATAACCAACCCAGATTTTTACAGAAGCTGTTGGACTACAGAGTCACCTCAAGATTTCCAGTTACTGCAACTGCGATACTCTGGAACACAAGTAAGGATCTCTCTCCTTCACAAAGCTGCCTAACAGCAAGAAAAAGGCCTTGCGCAAGTGTGGCATAATACTCGGGCGTCACTGATCCTGCCACTCCTGGTAGGTTTTTAAGCCTTGTGGGATTGATTTTAAAAGCACGTTCTTTCAGCCAGAAGGTTCAAAGTCATGCCACGCACATGGAATTCAAATCCCAGTATGTACCCAGGGTCTCCAAGAACTTTAAGTGTTTCACCAAGTTACTGGCAAGACTGGACAGTCATTCTTTCTGGGAAAGCAGAACAGGATGCTGTCCTGAGGGATTCAGCTCCAATTAAGTCAAACTGGACAACAGAACTCAGTACTATGAAATACAACTGCATACAATGGAGAGAAGATGGTGCACCAGCAGAGATGCTACAGACTGAGCAACCTTCAAGACAGCCCTTATCAAATACCCCAACAACTCAAAGATGCAATAAAATACACCCTTGCACACCACATTGAGACAAGTGCCAACCACCTCAAGGAACTCTTCACCATTGTCTGTGAGTTTTCCTGCCCAACATCCATGAGAACACAATCACTCCTTCACAAGAAATCTGTGATGCTCCAGTGAATCATTTTCACAACAAGATATCCACCATCTACAGGAACTTTAAGCCTCAACCCACAGATCTCCTCAGCCTAATCACTCCAACGGAAGCCTCCCCGACCAGCATCTCAGTGCATGGGAACAACACACCGCACTGAACACAACAGCCATCAATAATTGCATCCACTAGGGAGCACACACAGACCCCACCGCCTCTTCAACCTAGGAAGTAGCCACCAACTCTCCACCATCCTCAAAACATCCTTTGCCACATCCAGCTCTCTGGTTGCATGGAAACAATCAGAAGTTCGACAGCTCCTCAAGAGTCCCTCAGTCAACCTGAGCAAACTACAGAACGTCCACCCCATCTTGCTGCTCTCCTTCCCTGACAAAGTCCCAGAGCTCAGCAAGCACCTGGCGAGAAAGAACCTGCTAGGCGCGTCCTAATCCAATTTCCATGTGAACCACAGCACCGACACTATCATGATCGCCCCAATGGACGATATCCACACCCTAGTCGACATTAGAGAATCAGCAGCCCTGATTCTCCTCGACCTCTCTGCAGCATTCAACACCATATCCTACCATGCAGTCATCAACAAACTGCACGAGATCTGGATCAAGGGTGATGCACTCAGATGGACCGCATCATGGGTCAAATGCAGAGAATACGACTACCTCTCTTCACGTCGGAACCTAAGAGCACCATCTGCGGTATTCCTCAAGGTTCATACCTCAGCCCCACCATCTTCAACATCAACATGACACCTCTAGCTGACATCCTCGGAACCGATCATCTCAACATCATATCCTATGCCAATGATACCCAGCTCATCCTCTCACTCTCAACAGACCCCACCACCACTAAGATCAACTTCCAAAACTGAATGAAGAACATCGCGGTTGGATGAAGGACAGCTGTCTGAAGCTCAACACTGACAAGGCAGAACTTCTGACCTTTGGTAACCACGCTTCCCCCTGGAAAGACACCTGGTGGCCTGCCAAACTCAGACTCACCCCTACAATGAAATGCCACACCAGCAACCACTGCATCATACTGGTCAGCAAACTCACCATGAAATGACAGATCAATGCAGTCTCCTCCACCTGCTTCCACACTCTGTGCATGCTTCGAAAAATATTTAAATGGCTCCCCATCAGCACAAGAAAAACAGCAACGCAAGCCTTAATCACCAGATGGCTGGATCAAGGCAACACACTGCACTCAGGAACAACCACTGAACTCATGAGAAGGCTCCAGATGATAAACAACTCTGCGGTCAGACTGATCCTCAACCTGTCCAAAGAGAACCACATGACCCCACACCGGGGGCACCTCAACTGGATCCCCGTCTAGAAAAGATGCCAATTCAAGATACTAACACATGCATACAAAGGTGTCCACAATCAAAGACTAGCATACATTAACCACACATGAATCATCCAGAAAGCTTCACTCCACCACTGTCACACAGACATCACGCATCCGCTCTAGCCACAGCAGAGGCCACTCTTTCTCCCATCTCACCACCAAGTCCTGGAATTCTCTCACGCTCCAAATTCGAACATCACCTTAGTTGACAGACTTCAGGAAGAGACTCAAGACCTGGCTCTCTGACTAAGCTCAACATTCCCAGCACCTGGATACCCTCACAGGTGATATGCTGTGCCCTACAAGTATTTATTGATTGATTGATTCATTCATTCATTGCCTGATTGAATAGGATTGGTATAGAGGTGGAACTTAACAAGCACCCCAACAGTGATGGAATGGTTTCTTCATTTTAGGCCCGGGAGCTTAATTAGAGTTCTGTTATAAAGTTTTTTCATTTTTAAAGTGTTACATTAATTGAGTTTTTTCAAGCGAGACCTATGACATGTGGAGTACATGACAACTAGACAACATTTGCTACAGTCTTGTGCAACAGCTTGACATCAATTGAATCAGGTATATATTGCCAGCCTATTTCACACCCCACACCTGTGAAAGTAATACATAGTTATTTAAAGGTCTTTGAGAGTAAATGTCGAACAAAACAGCAATTTTCAATTGATAATAGACCAGGTGATGCGACTGGAGCACACACCTTAGGTACAGTTCTACGTGACTATGGTAAGTCTCCACTAGGGCATTGTCCATGTTACAAAATGAAATGTATGTCATGTCCCCAAGCTATGAATTCATTTTTGATAATAGGTTAGGGTGATCTCCCAGGAAGCTGGTGTGGGAATGCTTTATCTGCAGAGTCAGGTGTTAGGACTAGCAGGTAAGTTTGTCCTGCAAGAGAACAAACATGATTGTGTGATGTGGCTCGCCCAGGCATGGAGCCCAACTGGTCTGGTCTAACCAGAAATGTCATTAAGAGGCTCAGGCGATTGGCTAGAACTTTTGCAAGAATTTTGGTATCACAGTTGATAAGGGACAGGGGTTGTAAGATTCGCAATTACCCGTAGGTTAGATTTATCTAGTTTGAGAGGTATGTTCCAGATGCCCCCCTCTCCTTTTTCCCGTGCACTAGCATATTTGCCACAGTACAAGAATTCCCATTTGGTTGTCTCCTGAAAATCAGTCACAGCTATTCCGATCCTCCTAGACACCTCAGGGTCTTCAGAACTGCCCAGATGATCCTCCAAGAATTTATTGTCTCTGCCCAACCCTCTCAAATGTTCTCTGATAGATTGTAAGGGCTTCCTACTTTTGGCCAGTCATATAGCATGAACAGTGACTTTAAAGGCCTCCCAGATAGAGCGCATATCCAGGAACGAGTTCTTGGTCCTGTCAAAGAAGTCAACAATCTCCTGTCTCAGTTCCTAACGGAGAGGAGCATTTAGCTGTAACATGTGAGAAAGTGTCCATGAGATATGTGGGAATGAGGCTGTCAGGGGACACAGCTCAAGCAGGACTGAGGAATGGTCTGAATAAGAGCATGTAAAATGTGTTACATTGTCTATCCATACACCTAGGCCTCTAGGTATGAGCCAGCAGTTTGATACATGGTTAGGGTATTGGATCTGTCCAGAGTCAAATTCAGTTCAAAATTAGAATCACCTCCCCAAAGAATGCGGGTGGAGCCGATGTTCACAATCCGTCCCCAAGCCTATTGAAAAAGGCAGCGTCATCAGTGCTTGGTTCATAACAATGAACTATTATGACCGACACAGAGGACAGTCTACCCCACAACAAAGTATAGAGGCCTTGGGGATCGTTCAGAGACTCTTGTAAAACATACAGTGTGACTTTGTGGATAAGAGTAGTGGTGCCCTGTGTATAGAAAGAATATGTAGAGAATGGCCTAAGGGAGGGCCTACGGGTAGAAAAGGTGGTGTGTACGGAATCCACTAAGTGTGATTCCTGCAAGAGGGCAATATGGATGTTATGCCTAACCAGCTGTGCTAATATGTGTTGATGCTTTTGTGGGTTACCCAGTCCTCTAACATTCCATATTAGGCAATTATATCTAACACTTGTGGAGCTATCCCGTACCAGTTCGGGGTTGGTCAACCCAAAGTAAATGTCTTGGTGCAGGTGCATCAATCCAAGTAGAGAAACACAAGTACTGCAGGATCAACAAGCACGGTATTAGCAATATAGGTAGGTGCGCACAAAAAAACACACAAAACATTTCTCAGTCTACCCTCCTACCACACTGGCAGCTCAATCCTGCCAAGGATGTATCACCCTCCCAATCAACCAAAGCCAACTGAGAAAACGCAGTACCAACCATTGCACCAATATGATGGATATATCGCTAAAATATCAGCGTGAACTAAGTTTGGTTAGAAAGTGAGAGAATAGAAAGAGAGCAGAGGAGGGGTAATAGGGTCATAGAGGAGTGAAAGAAAAGAAGGTTAAAAGTGCAGCACAGTCAAGCGGGGAGTAGCCCCAGAGGGGCGGATCAGAAAGTGTGAGAGGTAAGTCAATATGCAACCAGATAGATGAGTTAGAGGTATCCTATAGGAGGTCTGCCAAAGAGCCAGGCAGGGTCTTCTTTGAGTAAATAAGTAAATAAGGGTGTCCAGGGGGGAGATTAGATGCCCAAGTACCCCATCACAGATAGATCGGCAATTGCGAGGTGAGGCATGTGTGTGTACATAGTCAAAGTTCCTGACTCAAAGTTGTTGGTTAAGTGCCAACACCAAGCAGTGGATTGGAGACGTCTTCCGAACATGGTTTCAGCAGGCAAAGCAAGCACCATGCATCAAGCAGAGAGTTTGATACCAAGGCTCAGGCATCAGCTAAGCCAACCTCTGAGGGGCAGATCTAAGCGGGTTCCGAAAGTAGCGAAGAGGGCCTGGATGATATAGATGTGTGGCTTGTTGGAGATGTGCGTGCAGAGCTTTGACGCATGAATTCACCAGCCTGTTGTGAATTGGGAAGATTTGGTCTTTGACCAGATGTGAAATCAGCCAAGCAGCCCTCCTTCATGATCGCCATCACAACCCCAAGGTCACACGTCAGAGGACAAGTTTGTTTGCTGCTGCACTGGTGGCTGCATATATTTGTATTCTTAGGTTATGGCGGACCAACACATGCTTAACATAGAATCTTGGATGTTAGAGATTCATACAATGGCAACATACAAACAGATGATTTACTGCATAAAAGTTCAGATAGATGGGTTTGACAATGTATGGGGGATTCTACCAGCTCCTAATGTAAAGTAAAGACATACTTTGAGTTTACTATAATACTGATATATCTGCTCCCCACCAACTTACAGAGATTATGTGTAGACAATTAAGTTACACAAAGTAGATATCCCCTCAATTGACAGTGGAAAGTAACTACATGAAAAACTGCACCACCCTCACATGAGAAATACAAGATATCCCTGCTGCAAGCTTTAAGGGAGATTGGAATCCGTTCAAAGGTGAAAAGCTGCAATCTGATTGGGATCACACTTGGACTTCACTTCCTCAGAGTGGTCTTTTGTTTATATTTAGGATTTACAATATCATCATGCTAGGCTTCATACCAGCTCGATAGTAACAATTCTAAGATTTGTATCATGTTTAAAGAATATAGCGGTTGAGATGGGACTCACGCATGTGGGAAATTAACCACTGTTGCTGTAATCTTCATTGCTTTTTATGAAAATGTAATGAAAAATACCTATGCATGTTGCAAATAATGAATCGTTCAGACTGTATTTGCAAGTGTGATATTTTTACTTTGACTTACACTACAGCACACTCATTAAGCTAGGAACTGATTGTTCACTTCCACCCAGAATTTCAAGAAGGCTTAGGAGGCTAAGTTCCATCACATAGTAGGGGGCAGATTTATGGTCCCTGGCGCATCCCTTCAAATCAGCATGGATGCGCCAGGGAAGATGCGTCACGCAAGTTTGCCCTTGTGCCACCGCAGATGCACCGCATTTACAATGCGGTGCATCGTGGCGCAAGGACAAGCATATACGTGACGCATCTGCCGGCGTAAGGTTGGCGCAGTGCTCAAGTTGCGTCACAAGCGCAACGCAACTCCAGCACTGTTCCAACCTACCCTATCCCTAACATGGTACGTCAAGCCTTACGCCTGCTTCAAGCAGGCGCAGTGTTTTGATGCATCAGCGTTGGGAAAGTGACTCAGTGAAATCTTATAGATTCCACTGAGTCACTTTTCAGGGGCGTTCCTGCGACGGAACGCCACCCCCTGTGTCGAAACGCCCACGTGAAACCTGACGTAGGTTTCACGTGGCGCAGGGCTTTACACCGTGACGCATCTCCATAGATGCGTCACGATGTAAATGGGGCACAACGTGGCGCAGGGTTTACGCCGCCGCTGCGTCACAAAAGTGACGCAACGGCGGCGTAAAAGGGGTGCAAGTCCCACATAAATCTGCCCCTAGGTACCTAGAGCCCTAGTCATCAGAGAACAACAATACTTTCACTTTTGAGAATACTTGGCCATACCCATGACTGAACAGACAAGGGAAAAAGCATTGTCTTTTGTATAGGTGCAGTTCTTAAAGTAATTACCGGATATCTGTCTCAAGTTAAAAACAACTGCTTGAAGTGTACATACAACACGGCTGCAGTCTTTTAAGACTTTACTAGATATCCCTCTTGAGTCAGACGCAACTGCTTAGAAGTGTTCTACAATTCTGCAGTACCTCAGGTTGTTCCTAGATGTCCCTCTCGAGTCAGGTCCAATCACTTGAAGTCTTCATAAAGCTGTAGTGCCTAAGGGTGTTACTAGGTTTTCTCCTGAGTAAGATGCAAGTGGTTGAAATGGCCTTCACCAAGCTGAGTGGGTATAGCTTCAAAATATAAAGGGGCATACGAATGGTTGCTATTTTAATAATGTGTGCTTGTTTTTACAGGACAAACACATATACCAAAGCTGGTATTTAATAATGTGTCACTATTGTAGATCTAAAAAAAATATTTTTTATTTTTAGTAAGCAATGGCAACACTCACAGGAACTTGTATGCACTGGTAAATGCATGTGCCTCTAAATAGCTAATTTGAGGGTGAGAGTATGGTTGAGGTGGAAGGGTTCTATGTTTTTTGATGGCAGTATGCATGTATAAAATCAAAATGTAGGCACTCAAAGCTAACATCTGTTGCTAGAATTGGGCTGGCCCATTGCCCTATTTTGAGTGTTGCAGAGGTGGGAGCATAATTTTATTGGCAATTGAGCAGCCCAATAAATACGCATGGTTGACTAAAAGCCCTTCGTCTGTATATATTTTTATTATGATTTTGTGGGGGGAATATATGGGTCTGCCAACTGAATATATGTCTATATTAGTCTTGGACTACTTGTGAGGACATCCTATTTTACATACGTTATAGAGGTCATTGGGAAATCCATGTGCCTTAAACATTATTCTTAGTAAACTGTTTTTGATTGGTGCTATACATGTGTGCCAATATTCATAGTGGCTTACGTTAAATTCCTCTGTCATATGCTGTTTTAATGATTTGAGTTAGTATTTCAAGGATAAATAAATATGCCAGAGTAGTTTATGAAAATGAGTCAGCATTGCAGATTTAAAAAAAGTCTTGATTTTTATTGAATCAAGTGATGACACTAAACTATACATAGGTAGTAGTTGTTGCTGGTTAGTACAAGTCCTATCAAATGTCTAACATTAGGGGACAATACTTTTGTTGTTGTATGCATATGCACATGCAAAATGCAGTCATTAAAAGTGAATATATCAAATGTTTGAAGTGGACTGACCCAGTGTCTTATAGAGTGTGCTGTGGTGGAAGAGAGCATAATTTAAGGGACTTTTGCAGAGATCAATAGGTACTGAGCGTTGATTAAATGCACTCTATATGCATGTATTTTACTATGCTTTTTTAGGAAAACACAAGACTTAGAAGACAGTTTAAGTTCTAGGTCCGACCTACTAATGAACAATTGATTACGCAGTAACCAGATTATCTGCTCATCGGTTATCCTTTCTAATTGCAGATGGTCAGGGCAGGTTGTCTTAGATACTATGGGCCTCATTTATGGAAAGTGACGCATCACTGCGTGAAAACAGTGATGCGTCACTTTTCACTGCGCCCTCCCTGCGACTCCAATGATGCAGCATATTTACAGTATGATGCATCATGTCGCAAGGAGTCACACATACGTCAGTATTTCTGACGTATCTGTAGGTGCAAAAGTGACGCATTGCTGGAGTGTGTAACGAAAGTGACGCAACTCCAGCAATGTGTCCTTTCACATGGGGCAAGCCCCATGTGAAAGGGCCTGCGTCAGTCTTACGCCTGCTGTGAGGCAGGCGCAAGATATTGACGCATTTGCACCCTAGAAGTGGCGCAGTGAAATCTCGTAGATTTCAATGCGTTACTTCTACGGGGCTTACTTACGTGGGAACGCCCACCCTGCATACATTATACCTGACGCAGGTATAATGTAGCGCAGGGGTTTACAAAGTGACGCATCTACCTAGATGCTTCACTTTGTAAATATGGTGCAACAAGGTCCAGTTTTTACGCCGATGGTGCGTCACAAAAAGTGACGCACCGGCGGGGCAAAAGTGACGCAAGGACTCATAAATGAGCCCCTATGAGACAAAGCTCATAGGAACAATTTTAAAGCATTGAAATGTGGCACTTGTTATGAAAATATTCAGAAGGAGCTCGCTAGTGACATTAGGTTGTATTACACACTTTTATCTTCACAATGCAGAACACCAAAAAAGCAGCAAAGGAACTTGAATCAAATTATGTACAGCTTATGCACCGCATTCCTTTCAAGAGCCAGTCAATACTTCAGTCTTATCTAAGTTCATCCAAGACCCGCTTGGTCTTCATTCCTTTTTGTCTGGCTTAAATGTAACGCTGAAGATCTATATGAGAACGATTTATTTCCATAACGCTTTTCATTAAAGAATTAGAGCAGATTTTTTTTAATGAACAGCTAATTCACATTTTGCAGATGGGGCGTGCAAAATGAACAAATGTGGTAGCGTCACCAGAGACTATTCTGCCACTGTAGCTGAAGTAGGAACATCATAATAAAAAAGCCACTCATTCATGCATTCAAATTAAGTGGTTACTATTAAAAAGCACTTGGTATGCATTATTTTTTTACAATGAGAGCTATGATCATAACCATCGATCACCTTTTGATTTGCAGAAATGTGTTAAGGCTCGGCTTTTTAAAAAGCCTCATTCGATCCCTATGTATTTATCTTTATTAAGTGTCAAACAGGTGCAGCAATTGTCTAATCGATAGCAGGAACCAGTTCAAGGAGGTTTTTTCATGATCCTTGTCACCGCAGGTATGGCAAAATTCATATTTTACACATGTGGCAATTTCCCAAACATGCATGGACACAGTTGGCCCGATCACAACGTACATTTTGTAGTATGTAAGGTAGTACAACCATAGTACTACTGGTTTACTACAACATACAATTCACACACCTATGAGTAAAAATCTCCACCTCTCCTATCTTTTCTATACCGATATTCTCACACATGCACATTTATTACATAGCTCCTCGTTACGAGTTCAGGACTAAATTCCAAAGTATTTACACAGGTTTCAGAATCACAAGTTGTGTGATAACTATCACATCCCAGAGTTTTCCCCTCATAAATCCAAGCAGGTTGAATCTGCCAATATGTATCCGGAGAAAAGGCCTGGAAGAAAGGAAAAACATGCTGTATTTGGTGTGTTAAAAATGGATTCCGCATGTTATGCCCTGATTTCCTGTTCAAAACTCTAAATAGGAGGTATTTACCTGTGGTAAATACCTCACCCTATCCTGAAAAAACACTGACACTGAATCACTCTGCCTTAAAAAATAATTGAGCTAGGGACTTAAAATAGAACCCCATGGAAACTAATGTGAAAATAAAGTAATTTTTCATGATGTTTAAAAAAAATTTTTTTTTTAATTTAATGTTAAATAATATATCAATAAATACAACTATGATTTCATAAAAAAATATTTTATTAACTTATTTAATTTATTTGAGAACGAAATTAATTTAAATTAATTGTGTACCTAATATCTTGTAATTTTAATACATAATAAGAAAAGATAAACATGTTTAAGTCAGGTGGGATTTTGTTACGTAAATCTTTCCAAAATAATTTTTAATTTAGTACATTTAAATCAATCAAACATTTGATTCAAAATTAAGTTAATAGTGTAAAGTTACTAAGATTTCACTTGTAGTCGGAGTTCTTTGCACTGAATTCAAAGTTTTGTGGTAATTCTGGTTACATATCAAACAGATTCAAGCAAGTGGATATGTGCGGGGTAAGTACCACGACAGCACTGATTCCTTCCTGTTAAACTTCATTCCATCCAGGCCTGAAAGGGTATAACTCATAACCCTCTAGCACTATCGGATCTTTGTATTATCAAAACCCCTGGCATGAGTATTTCGAAGCCCATATTATCACACAGACCTAAAGGCCAACTTTTAAAGAGGATCTACATATGGCTATCTCATTTCATGGAATAACCTTGTCTCTGCTTCCTTCATAAATAAATCTCTTCATGAGCAGCTTTTACTACCCCAAGCCCATGCTGTCCATGCTCAAAAGTAAAGCAGGCCAAGCCTATTCCTCTTTGAGTCCATCTGAGTCGCTTGGTCCAAGGACCACTGCTACCCTGATTTTTCCAATTCTCTTGAGTAATATGAAAAGGCTACCTGCCCTCTTCAACTCTTTGCCATTCCTAGGAAGCTTGTTTCCGGTCCAGGGAAGACATGGCTTGGCAGTTCGGGCTGGACTGTTCCCATGAGGCACAGGGTCAGACTGATTTGCATATGGCCATGTCTGAACTGGGGGGGCAGAGTGGGCTAAAGAACGGTGATGGATCAAACCCAGATCTGTTGACTGGGTGTGAGTGTCTGATTGGTTTTGATGCTCCGTCCATCACCACCCCCTTTTGTACTGCTTTGTTCGCCATAAGTTGGCAGGGTATGCTCAGACGTGAGTCCCTTGCACACTTTGCCACTGGATTCAAGCAAGCCTGGCTGAAGACGGCTGAAATGCCAGAAACCGGTCCTAGGAAGCTTGTTTCCGGTCCAGGGAAGGCATGGCTTGGCAGTTCGGGCTGGACTGTTCCCATGAGGCACAGGGTCAGACTGATTTGCATATGGCCATGTCTGAACTGGGGTGGCAGAGTGGGCTAAAGAACGGTGATGGATTAAACCCAGATCTGTTGACTGGGGGTGAGTGCTTGCAATGTTCAACACTCCGTCCATCATTTCCTTTGGTTTTTGATTCATACAGTTTAGCCTTCTTTACCCTCTACCTCTGATAATCACCACTGATGGATGTGTTTGTGCTTATATGTGGCACTGTAGTATAGCACCAGAACGGCAAAGCACTGTAAGGGTGTTATTACTTCCCAATCAGTTGTAGTAACAATTCGCCATACTTCCGTTGATAGCTTTTGTTTTTTTTCATGCAGAAGAGGAGCCATCCCCATCCCCTGCTAGTTTATCTTGAAGGGATCCTCCTTGAATCCACAATGCGCAGCCACCAACCAGGCGACTTAAAATAACAGCATGTTAGTCCAAAGAGAAAACGTGGCACATCCAGCAGTACCAGTGCAGAGTAGAGTTTAATCACTTTATATGTCATGAAAAGACCGTCTTTGTCCAATTGAGCAGTAAGGACCATTTCAGTGAAACAGAGTAGACACCCATTTTATTATTAATGCTTTGCCTGTTTGTGAATGCAGGAACAGTTGGAGCAGGCTTTGAGAGTGCCAACAATCACTGCCCAACAGTAAAGTGGCTGTGGAGATGCCACAGAAGGAGGAAGACACAAAGGTCTGTGAAGAGCAGTAGATGGGAGATTGCCACCAGCAACAGCCAGTGCCACTGAAGCCAGCAGTGGTGGTAGGCTATGGTTTCTAACAATTACTGAAAACCAAGTCGATGGAGACATCTGCTGAAGCTGGAGTGTGTGCACTGCCTAGAGAACATGCTGGATAGTGATCGTGGACTAGTGGAGCAGGCATTGTATTCGGCCAAGGAATCAAGGGTGGATTGACCATTCTCTCAATCAGGCTAATGCTGTATGAGCTGGCTACACAAAGGCTTTGGTATCTATTTCTTCTTGATTTAAGACTACTTCATGTACCTAAATTACATTTCATCTGGTAAATTTGCTTTCCTAAGGCTGTGTTTTGCAGATCCCATTCAGTATGGCAGCTTTTTTGTCTCTAGTCTTTTTTATAAACAATTGTTGGTCCCTCACTGGCAGGTCAGCAGATCTCTTTCATATACACATGTCTGATTGTCGGACATTATGCTTGGTTGCTCATGGCATCTCGGTTGGCCACTCAAGACTTTACTGTTCACTCCAACGTCGAAGCCAAACTTCTTCAGCGAAGGAACATATGCTGCCGGCGCAGGAAGCTAATAACATATCCACCCTTCATCAGTTGGACATCAAAGATTAGAGTAATGTTGGTGGAGGAACAGTCATGCAAGGATAGGAGCCAAATCCAGGTGACATCCCTAAAAAGACTTACGTTATAGACATAAACAAATACAAATCCACAAATAACATTATCTTATTTTTATGTGGTGCCCGATACCACAGTGTTTCCTGTTTCTACGGCTAATATATAGACCTAGATGGAGCTACTGATGAGGCCTTAATAACGTGACCATTTCACCATCATCTTACCTTGGCCACTGGTGATATTTTCCCTTTAATTATAAGGTCCAGAAATTGGTTGAAGGGTGGCAGGGCAGTGATAAACATCAGCCAGAATCAAGCTCCTTCATCAATGTTCAGGTCTCTTGTCCCTCTGTTGCCCTGAAGTACCTGGGCCCTATCCTTTGTAGCCCACTTATCATACAACACACTGGTAACCCCAAGGATTACCTTGCCTGGGGTCCGGACAGAATCCCAACATCTTGAATTCTGTTGTACCTGTTGCTGGCTCTATGCACATGCACAGTGTAAAAGACAATTACAAGTATGTCTCTATGTGAAGGGAGCTGTTTCCCACCTTCCTGGACATGAGGAAATATACAAGATGTCCACTGGCTCACCGTATGTGTATAGCAAGCCAACTGGAAAATCCACAAGGAGTTTCTGAGTGTGAGAAGGAGAGGTATGGGGTTTTATTCAAATTATAACCTGAAGGGTCCCACAACTAAGCAATCACCATCCTTCTGGCATGCCACGCCATTTAAGTATCTGGTGGTAAATGCTGCCACCACATCCTAATGTATCAGGAGTTTGTTAGGTCGTGGAGGTTGCTGGGTAACAGAATCTGGTTGGCAATAGTCCAGCCTATTCCACTGCATTGAAATTGCAAGGCATGTGGAGGTGGCCTTGCAGAGAGAGGCATAAATAACAGATACTACCTTTACTCAACGTAATTTTGAGAATGTTAACATGCTTATGAGGGTGATGGGCTGAGCTAACCTTTCAGAGTCTGGAAATGTGATCTCAAGATAAGCACATAACAGCAGTCAGAAATGAACGCACTGACTAATCTTGCAGGTCAAGCTTTGAATATAAATATTAAATCTGAACAGTAAACATGAACATTAAAAACATGAATTGCAGCGACAGCATAACTCAGATTATACACATGCAATCAATAAAACCAAGTATAGTTGGAAAATATTTGCCATTAAGCTTTTCTCCCTATCACCAATATTATTACTGCAAGAGACCCTAGACAACCTCTAATTCCACCCTTAAAACATAGGAAGTAATAGGAGACTTTGCTCTTTGTTTCAATGTCAAATAATATATAAAGTCCCTCTTTTTCTCTCATTTGAGTCCTGTACACTAGACATACATTGACAACTTGTATTTCTCAAAAGTCTGTGAGGAGAGCAATGCCTATGTACTATGGGGCTGGATTATAGCTTTCTGGGTGGACTATAATCCATCAGAGTGGAACAGGACATTACCTCCAATCTCAAATTTAGAGAGGACAGCCCACCCAGTCGCCATCTCTGTACATTGAAAAGAACCACCATCAAAAAGGTTCCTTTAAATGTACTAAATGTTTGGTTTATAGACACAGTCAGTTTTGATGACCACCCACCAAACCTTGGATTTTTCCTAAAGTGGGAGTTTGTTCTTGAAAAACAAAAACAATAGTGATCCGCATGCCCTGGGAGGTTTCTCCCAGGGTGTGGTGGTCATAATAGATTTTTCCTGTTGATGACAGGGATTAAAGACAGTACACCATCCTCTTTAAATCATGTAGGTGGAGTAATGGTCCCTGCACTGTTGGGCCATTGGAGGAGGTATTCCCTCAACGGAATTAATGGGGGCTTCATTGATGGAATACCTGATGTCCGCCCATCGCTAATTGAGGCAGGCAGAATGAGGGTTGGGCAGACAAGGAACTCCATTGCATTTGAGACAGAGTAGCCTGTCTGCCAAATTTTAAATCTAGTCTTACGTATGTTAAAGGAGATCTGTTTCACTTGAGGGCTGATGTAGAATTAATAAGCCTCTCTCTTTCTCCAGGACATCCTATGACAAACCAAAAGCTCACTATTCACCACACAGAGTATTGATCTTAGAACACGGAAAATATTTGGGCCCATATATATCATGGATTTTTGTTGCCCTTGTGGCACAAAAGTGGGCGCAAAGATGGTGCAAAAACTTGAATTAAATTTACAAAGTAATGCAAGGTGGCCTTGCGTGGCTTGGTAAATATAATTCAAGTTTTTGCGCCATCATTGCGCAGTGTGAAGTAACACAAGGTAGCGCAATACTCTGCAAAGGGAGGAGTTACATGGGTGGAGCATGGGGTTCCCACGCATCTGGTGCAGATCAGAGCTTCCGAATCCCCTCTACTTCCACGGACGGAATGATTTCACAGTCACACATGCATACACACATCACACGCTGGTGGGGCCCATTACACCAACATTCACCCTAAAATCACACTATCCATGCCCTGTAAAGGAGAAAACACCTTCCACATATGCTCTATCTAATCTGCCTGTACTTTGAGGTCAATGCGACCAGCTAGTTGCTGAAGATCTAGTGAAATACATTTCAAAGAATACACAAGAAAATCAAATAAACATGACCCGAAATAATCACCCGAGACAGGAATTCAAACAGATTGTTCATTTATCTAATATTTCAAGAAAAGCCAATTAAATGCAAATTCATTTTTCTCATAATTACCTATTCTGTCTAAATGTCAGGTCCTAAGTCAGAACCGGTCCTCTGGAGAAATATTAGAGTCATCGTCCTCTCCGTCAGCATAGGGACCTCGCATCATCAGCTCGGGAAGAAGTGGCGCTAGACCTCTCTAGTCTACTTATTTTTATACTAAAATTTACATTCTAAAAAGTATCATTTCTTTATTCAGAACGGATGAATGGCGGAAATAATGTCATCTCTGTACTTTTTCGATATTTTACAAAAGGTTCTCACATAGATTGTCCCAACTAATGAATAGCAAAATTGAATGTTCATGACCAATTCACAACATTCACGGATGTCTCTTTTAGTTGAATTTGTTGCAAAAATGGGTTCATTCTTAGTTCGTATCAACTTTTTCCGTCTTTCAGGGGCTTTTGGCTGTTGTCCCAGACTTGTCATCATTCTTATGGCTTTTCAGTTCACCGGAGGTGCAAGGTCACAGGCAGAGCGAAGCCTTTCTGTAAATTTCCAGCAACTCCAATGCAGGCTGCAGGTGGCGGCCATTTTGTGGCAGGCCACAATTGTCAACTTAAGAGCAAAGAAACACAAAACATAATTACTGCACAGAAATGATGATACAGTGTTATTCCCCAGCTAATACCCTTATGTGTGTGTATTTATCTAGCCATTTGCGACATCAGAAGCCATTAATGCATATTAATTATAAGCGCAAAACACCATAACATTACATAAGCAACATCGTTTTCTGTAAGTTTGCTCACCAACTTAGTTCACTTGTTATTTAGCCATGCAATAGCATTCCCACGTGTAATTCTGTTGTTAATAAGATTGATTAGTCAACATTCGACAAACTTTTAATCATTAATAATTAATCAGTAGTACTTTTAGTTATAACATGCGAAAATGAAACAGATATTCGGTTTTAGAGTAAAAACCCTGCTCCATCAATCCCCCCTTTGGTGATATATAAAAACCCCAAATTCAATTTAGTTTCCCCTTTTAGAAGAATTTGAAATGTCTTCTTGTTCTTGTTTTTAGACCCTAGTTTCCATCTCATCTTCCTTTTTAGTTTCTATGTACATGTTTTCTCTTAGTTCTTCTAGTTCTATTTCTTGTGGATCTCTTTCTGATTTCTTTTGTCTCTTTTTAACATTTTCTTTTATGATTTTTCTTTTATTTCTTCTATATCTACAACACATACATCCTAATCTAAGAATCAATAATGCAACTATTACACAAGTTAATGGAAATAATATCTTACCAAATATGGTACTTCCTATCTTAGCTACAAAATTCTTAATAGCAATCATCTTATTAGCCATTTTAGTCCAGATACTTTCAGCTTCCAGTGGTACTAATTCTTCATGCAAATCAGTATTATTTTTGATGTAAATTTTTAGATCTTTACTTTCGTCAGGAATGTAAGTGCAACAATGTTGAACTTTCAGCATTCCACAGACTCCACCCTCTTTTGCCAAAAGAATGTCAAGGGCAAGTCGATTTTGCATCGCCATAGCACGCAAAGCAACCATTTCAGTATTAACCAAAAGAAAGCCTCCAGCGGTGCTTGTTGACAAGCGATCTACCACTGTTGACAGCTTCCGAATGCCATAGACATTTAAAGAAATTCCCACTGCTGGAATTAAAGCTCCAAAAATATCTCCTACAATTTCTGTCCATGTTTCTCTTTTATAACGTGTTAATGTGTTAGAATGTTCAGCATCATCTACTCTATCTATGTGAAAATTCTTTGGAAAGACCAGGCCAACATAACATGTACCAAACCAATGGTCAGGCAAACGGTAATAAGCCTTGTTCCCACAAATATAATACACTCCCGGAAAAACTGGATCTTCTCCTCCTCTAAATCCCCATCCGGTTGCAATAAAGTATGTATCATGGCACTCACTAGTCCCTATGAAATAATAATCATATTGGGATCTTTTCCTGGTAATGCACAGTTTCCCTTTCTGTGGGGCATCTATAGCCATAGTTGGACTGGCTCCATTTTTCAACTCCTTTTCTTTCTCAATATCCCACATTGTGTCACTCATTTTATGCCCTTCTGCTTTCTTGTGCATGTTCAACCTTCTTCTCTCAACCATGTCTAGAAGATTTTTCTCTTCTCCTTTCAACTTGCAAGTTAAATTGTTTCTAAAAACATAGTCTAAGGTTAATTCTTTTTTTTCTAGGAAAATCTCACCTAAAGTGTTAGCATCCTTTGTAGGATTCAGTGCTTTATTCATAGGCAACTGCCCAAGAATATTATCTACATTAGACATATTGTAATCTAATTTCCCTAATTGATAAAAAATACTAATCAACACACTACAGGAAATTCCATACGTAGCCGGAAGATGATGATAAGTCACTCCTTCCGAAACAGAGGCAGGTAATTGCATGCAGATGTAGCAATCCCTTACTTCCATTGTCTTTACGTACTCATACAACAATTTAGAAAAAACATTGCTAGTAAAATCATTGATTGACCTATCCTTATGTATATGTACATTACTAGTTCTAGTTGGAACTACTTTTAATGGACTCTTCCCTGTATTAGTCTTGTTCTCAGTATGACCTTCTAAAGTGTCTATAGTGACTTTAAATGAAATCAATAGAGCAAGCACGCTCCAAAGCAGCATTCATAAACTTGTACAGCAGCAGCACATTTTGCACCATCTTTTTAGAAAGGTACATCTACTTTTATTCTCAGTGTTAGCCATTTTGTTAACTTGACCGTGTCTTTTGACTTAGCCTCTTCTACTCCTTTACTGAACTTTTATGGGCAGCAAGTACCCACCAGATTATTAAACTCTACTAATTTTTAGTACTACTTCTTCTTCTCTTCTCCAAGTGATTTCTTTTCCTTTGGATTCACTCAATTTGGATTTTCATCACTTTTCACTGTCTCTTCATCATCATCAAACTGTATCAGGTCCTGAACATCCATCTCTTCTCCAATGTCGGACAAGATAACTCTCAGGATTCCCACAGCTTCTTCTTCAGCAACTTCCTTCAGTAAAGCCTCCTCTGGACTTCCTTGGCTGTCCGCCTCTTCTCCTTCTTCAGGCAGTGCCACATATGTCCATTCCGGTGACTTGTACCTCTGGTTTGGTTTTCTTATTCTTTTTTTCTCTTTCAGGTATCTTTGTTTCTTCTTCTTTGGTTGGATTTTGACTTGACACTTCGTTCACCTGCTCAGCTCTCGAAGAGTTAACTCGTGTCAGTCTGTACCTCAGTCTCTTTATCTTATTTGGCCAAAGATCTCCTTTAGCATTTCTCTTTTGCTTTCCTTCTTTATTGTTTCTTTCTCCAAGCCAAGTTCTCTTTCTCAGAACTCGTCCTCCATGTATCTCATTGTCACTTTCATCAGACTCTGTTTCAGTTGCTTCTGGTTCGTTAACAGCTTTCTTTTCTTTAACAACTTCTTTTTCTCCAACAGTCTCTTTTTCCACCACTTGAGATTTCCCTACTTCTGTCCCTCCTCGGGTCTCCGACACGCAATCTTCTTGCTGTCTACTTGTCCCTTCACCTAGCTTGTTGTTGATGTTCCCTACACCTCCTCGGGGTTTTTCCGCAATCTGTCCCTCCCTGTCTTTGTCTGTCCCTTTTTCTTCAATATTTATCTCAGGTGGAACTTGTCCAATTCCTTCATGTGACTCAGGTGTCTCTTCTGTTGGAATGTTCTTTTCTTTTCTTTCTTTCTTTTTGTGTTGGTCACTGTCAATTGGAACCTCAGGCAATTCTTCTGAGTCTGAACTTGCTTCTGTAGTTTGCACTGTTCTCTTCAGAACCTCTTCAGGTGGGTTGAAAGCTTCTCTTGACTCACTTTCCCCACTTTCAGGATTCTTTTTCCTTCTTACTGCCTTACTGTCTGCATCATCACTGGAATCTGATTCTTCAAAGTATTCTTTTCCAGTACCATCTCTTGGATTTGGAACTCTCAGTGTGTGGCTTGCATGTATCCAATTTATCACACCAGCGCACTTCACAGCAGTCGTTGTGGTCAAGATGACTTGTCTTGGCCTTCCCCACCTTGGAACCAGGCAATTCCTTCTTCTGTGGACTTTTATCCTTACCCAGTCCCCTGGGCTCAGATCATGGGCTGGTTTCTTTTCAAGTGTGGTGGCGTGTTCTCCAACCTGGTGAAACACAGAATGAACTGCGTCAGCCAGGCCTTTGCAGTAATCCAAAATCATGTCATCAGTTATAGTCATCAGCTTGTTCACTGGTACATATGCATGCCTCATAGCACGTCCCATGATAATTTCATGTGGACTCAAACCTGTGGTTCTGTCTGGAGTAGACCTAATGGTCATCAGGACTAGAGGCAAGACATCGGGCCATTTCATTCCTGTGGCTAAGCACATTTTGCCAATTCTGTTTTTGATAGTGCCATTCATCTGCTCAACAACCCCAGAAGCCTCTGGTCTGTAAGCACAATGCAACTTCTGCTGTACACTCAATGCTTCACAAATTAGACCCATGATTTCATTATAAAAATGTCCTTCTCTGTCTGATTCAATGGTTACTGGGAACCCGTACCTTGGGATGAACTCTCTTAACAGTAATTTTGCCACTGTTATCCCATCATTTCTTCTCGTTGGGTATGCCTCCACCCACCTTGAGAACAAACAGACCACCACCAGAACATACCTCAACCTGTTGACTGGGGGCATTTCAATGAAATCTATCTGCATTCTCATGAAGGGTCCTCCCTCTCTGCCTATTGTTCCTAGGCTCACCACTGTTTTCTTTCCAGGATTGAATTGCTGACATATCAGACATCTCTGGTAGAGACTTTCTGCTATCAGTCTGAACTTTGGACTGTACCAGGTTTGCTTAAATGCTCTTATCATAGCATCCCTCCCCAGGTGTCCCTGGCCATGATACATCCTCGCCATTGTTGATAGCATGCTGTTTGGCATGACTGGTCTTCCATCCCTGTAGACCCACACATGATCCTTTTCTCTAGGTGCACAACCTGCCTTCACCCAATCTCTCATTTCATCATCTTCTGCCTCATCCTGCAGCTGTTTTACTTCTTCCCATGTCCCCACTTCATTAGTAAACATTAATGAACAAGAAGACATTTCCCGTTCTTTACTCCTGTTAATTGAGTGATTGTTTCTTGCACAATATTGTGCTATGTCACTGGCAAACTTGTTACCAACTGTTACAAAATTGTCACCTTGACCATGAGCAGCACATTTTACAACTGCTAGTTCTTTAGGCAGCTGTATCGCCTCTAGCAGGTTTCCAACCACTTCAGCATTCTTTATGGGAGTTCCACTTGAGGTTAGAAACCCTCTTTGTAGCCATAGTTGGCCAAAATCATGGACAACTCCAAAGCCATACTGGCTGTCAGTCATCACAGTCACTCTCACACTCCTCCCAATCTTGCATGCCTTTGTCAGTGCCACCAGTTCCGCCACCTGAGCGGATTTAACTCCTTTCAAGGGTGATGCTTTCACAACTTCCGAGACTTTACACACAGCATATGCAGCACTCAACACTCCTTCATCTGTTCTCAGACAAGATCCATCCACAAACAACACATGATCACTTTCAGGCAGTGGCAGATCTCTTATGTCTGGCCTTGGTTTTGTGCAGTAATCAAGTACATCCAGGCAATCATGATCAACATCATTTCTCACTCCCACACATTCAGCATCAGGTAACAGTGTCGCTGGATTCACATTCACACATCTCTCCAGACTTACATTGGTTGCACCAAGAATGACTTTCTCATATTTAGTCAGCCGACTATGGGACATGAACTGTGTCCGGCTCCTTGTTAAAAGGATTGCCACATCATGAGGTACGAATACCCGTACAGGGTATCCCATTATGATCCCCTCACTTTGTTCCAGACTTTTGCAGGTAGCGGCTACTGCTTTCAGGCAACCTGACAAACCCACAGCTACTGGGTCAAGAGTTGCTGAGAAATAGGCAATTGGCCTTCTCAGACGTCCATGTTTCTGGATTAACACTGAAAGTGCACATCCATTTCTCTCACTATAGTACAATTCAAATTCCTTCTCATAATCAGGCATCCCTAGGGCGGGAGCTTCACAAAGTCTGTCTTTCAGTTCTCTGAATGCAGCCATTTCTTCTGGGTTTAGTTCCAATGGGTCTTTCAACTCACTTTTGGTCAACCTAATTAATGGTTTGGCAATCAGGGAAAAATTACTTATCCACTGACGACAGTAACCTACCATTCCCAGGAACATTCTTACTTCCCTTTTGGTCATTGGGGCTCTCATTCCCCTAATGATTTTGATTCTGTCAATAGTCACTTTTCTCAGGCCTTTCTCAATGCTGTGTCCCAGATACTGGACTTCTTTCTTACAGAACTGCAATTTGGCTGGAGATACCTTTAATCCTCCATCTGCCAAATGATTCAACAATGCAATGGTATCTACTTCACAAGCTTCACGGGTTTTTGATGCCACAAGTAGGTCATCAATATATTGGACCAAAACTGAATTTTCAGGCATTGTCAGACTTTCCAGAGATTTCTTTAGCAACTGATTAAATATTGAGGGGCTCTCTGTATACCCCTGTGGGATTCGGCACCATGCCAAAATCCGCTCTCCAAATCTAAATGAAAATATTGGCTGGGTGTCATGATGCAATGGGATTGAAAAGAAAGCATGACACAAATCAATTACCGTGTACCATTCTGCATCATGAGGAATCTGATACAAAATCACTGATGGATTTGGCACAATCGGACAACATGGCACAACAATCTTGTTAATCTTTCTCAAATCTTGTACTATTCTGAACTTCCCATTAGGTTTCTTCAGTCCCATTATCGGTGAATTACATGGGCTGCTCAATATTTCTCTTAACACCCCTTGCTGGATCATCTTCTCAATTAAGGGTGTTATCCCTTCAATTATTTCAGGTGTCAATCTGTATTGCGGTATGTTTGGGTAAACCACTCCCTCTTTTACAGTCATCTTTACTGGATCTACATTTCTCATCAGGCCCACATCTTCTCCAGTAAAATCCCAAACTGCTGCTTTCACTGTCTGTTTCAACTCTGGGGGTAATGCATCAGGATTAAATATTGCATATGTTCTGAGGTTCCGTGTAAATCGGAATGACACTTTTTGGGTGTGTTCGAATATGGACGAGTTTGGTATCTACGAACCGCAAATGACGAGTTTAGTGGGTGTACGCATTTTCGCTACGCTACTATGTACGGATCGTCTCATTCCTACGTATGTCCATCCAAACCCTCGGGTTCCATTTTAGATACGGCATCCATTTTGTTTCTTGCCCTCAAGTAGCCAGCGAACGGACCTTGTCCGCTTTGTGACCCTAGGATTCCCAAGCTTTCACGAAGGACACGTGCTTCTTTGAGGGTGTCTTTTATGATAAGGGAAATGACACGGCAAAGGCAGATGGCCCCGCTCAAGGCTCATCTTGCCGTGCCAGTCTATTGTTTCAGTCATGCATGCATTAGGCACGAGGGTTTTGATCCTGCATTCAAGTTTCTGTTATTAATCTCTACACTCTTTTCCAATCTGTTGTGCATCCTTGTTCTTCCTTTACATCTGTTTCCGTCCCTTCTCCTAATTCGTTTACAATCAGAATGGAATGTGCTTAATGTGGGGATGATGTGCTTTTACAGTTGGGAACCGGCAATGTTGCTGTAATTATGTTCCGGGCTTCTGAAACATGAATGCGACTCTTTTGAAGTTTACTGTGGGAACTGAGTTGTAACCTTTGTTTGCCATGTTGTGCTATGACCAAAATGTGTATAAAAGGAGCGATCCACTTTTGCAATTCGAAGCAGTCTCCCAGAACCTACACGTTGTGTACTTCTTGCGACTTCTGTATCCCTGCAGTAAATCAACGCTGATCTTTGACGCCGCAGGAAGTGTCCCGTGTCTCTGTGTTTTGTACGCCGGAACAGGTAACCCACGAAGGATTCAGGTGTTGTCCTCTGGCACCGCTGGGCCTTAGAATAGCCCAGTCCTTCAGTTCCCAAAGCTTCACATTCTCTGTTATCCATGGTCATTCTGTATAACACATCCTCATCAGGTGTTTCAAAGGTTATACCATCTGGAGTACAGAAAATAGTGCAATTCATTTTGCACAGCAGATCTCTGCCTAACAAGTTCACTGGACTGGTGTCACACACCACAAATCGGTGCATGTCTGAAAATTTCCCTATTCTAACCTTTACTGGTTCAGTAAGTAGTGTTTTGATCTGTGTGTTGGACACACCAACCACTTGGATCGCTTCGTCCGAGAGAGGAAGATTCTTTATATCAGCTGACCTGACAGTTGATCTCGTAGCCCCAGTATCAACTAGGAAGGTGATGTTTTCACCATTAATTTTCCCGTCTACAAAAGGTCCTGCCTGGTCTATTTCCAGAGTAGCGCCAAGTACGCACTCCTCCTCCTCTCTTCGGCACCGTCAGAAGTCTCCCTCAGAGTCACTTCCCTCATTTTTCATCCAGTACTGAGATACAGCGCTTGCGCGTTTTGGTTTGATTACCTGCTCTTCATCGTAGAACCCCGATTCTTGGGTGTACTTCTGGGATCCTTTTCTCTGTGGCAAGGGTGGTTTTGGCACCTGATTCTGCTGCTTATCAGCCTTCTGCTGTTGCCGATGCTGACCATACCCCTCACTCTGCACCTGCGAATTCAATGATGATTTATCATCGTTAGTGGACGGTGGATTCTTACACTCGGATTTCCAGTGCCCCAATTTTCCACAGTTGTGGCAGGGGAACTTTTTCTTTGCTTCCTCTATATTCCCTTTTCCTTTTCCTGGCCCTAACCTAGGTTTATTTCCTGGGTTATTTGCCTGTTCAACCAGCTGAGCTTCCTGTCTTTCTGCAACTTTCACTTGTGCCCACATTGCTTTTTCTTTCAGCTTTCTCTGCTTTGCCTCAATCTCATCACTGAAGTATTTTGCATGTCTCAAAATCTCATCAATCTTCTTACTCTGCCAGTCCACGGTATGCTGCCGTATCATTTCACTGATTTCAGGCCGCAAACCATACACACATCTATACACAAAATGACTCAAATCCTTGTCACCCAGGTGTTCATCTCCACTGAACTGCTTAAAAGCTAGTATCAGTCTTTCATAGTAAGCATGGACTGATTCTTTCAATTCCTGATGTGTTCGGTCTATTTTAACCCAGTATGTCTCCTTGGGAGGTACTTTATTTTTCAAGAAGGCCATAACCTGCTCATATTTCTTCATAACCTCTGGGTCTGGAGCTCCTGTCTTTTGATCTCTCGGGTATTCTTTAGCGGGCCAGTCTATGACTATTTTACATTCTGCAAACAGGTCTGCTGGCACAATTATATCAAACAGACTATTCAGGTCAATCCATAGTACTTTTGACAGCTTTACAAATCTGTCAACTTGTCTGTACCACTCCACTGGCTTTTCCCTTAATCGAGGGAAATCATTCGTAAATAATAAAATATCCTGTCTGGTCCATGGCACATATACGTACCCTCCTCCTGGAATCTCTCTCATGGGGTAAGCTGTCACTGCCTTCTCTTTTTCTGTCAGGGGAAATGCTGAGTAGGTTCTATCCACTCCATCCTCTCGCTTTCGATACCATCTGTCTTTCCATCTTTCTACATCTCCCCATTTCCTTAACAAGGTAATCATTTCCTTAATCTGTCCTGTTCGGCCTGCATGGTTCAGATTCTCAATATCTTTGTCTGAAAAATCTACTCGGTATGTTTTATGTAAAGCTTTTACCTTATCCATGTCAATTCCCACTTCACTGGCTATTCCTTTCAACCTGTCATGTATGTTCTTTGCTCTCCATGTGATACTTTTACATAAAAAGAGAATCTCCCCTTCCTGATAATTCTTCAGTGTTTCTGTAGGTATGGTTCCTACTAGCAATTCTTCCATTTCCATACGTAGCCTAGCTACATCCATTCCCTGTGACTCTTTCTCCTTTTTCTGTAATGTTTTCAGCCAGTCATTCAAATCTTCAGCAGTTATCACAGATTTTTCCGCACCCCCTGGTTCTGCCACCCTCTGCGGTTCCAGCATTGATCCTCTGTTCCCTTCCATACATCCAGAATTCAAACTTGAGTTAGTCTGCACACTCATTTCCCCTCAACATACAGTATGTCTCCACTGATTTTCTCCTGTTCTCCATTGTGTTTCTCCCGCTCTCATTTCTGCCTGTTCCGGAGGTACAATCAACCTATTGCCCACATATGGCACCGTCAAACCATTTTCACCCGTCCTCTGCTTGTCAAAAATCGGCATAACCGGGCCTATTGTCACAGGCACTGTAACAGCCTCAAGATTCTTAGTTAGCTCCCTGATTTTCTCTGTTAGTTCAGATGTAGTTCTTGCTAGTTCTCTGGTCTTTTCATTCTCAAGTTCATTCTCTCTCTCTATCTCTCTTTCTCTCTCTCTCTCTAACTCTCTTTCCCTCTCTAACTCTCTCTCTCTTTCTCTCTCTCTTTTCCTATCTCTCTCTCTCTCTTTCTCTCTTTCTCTCTATTTCTCTTTCTCTTTCTCTCTCTCTTTCTCTTTCTCTGTCTGCCAGAGAACAACCGCTTTTCAGCTCAGGGGCTGTAGCCTTCGACTTTATAATCCGCAGGGTGTTTCTCATTGGGGTAACTGCTGTTCCTACCTCTGGTTCTCTATTATACGGGGGTGGTCTTTTGTAAAGCATGTCCTCTAAGATATCATCATCAGACTCATTTGCCATATATCTTCTGGTCTCTACATTATGTGCTTTCTCTGTACATTTTCTCCCTCCTGATTCCTCTGCTGTTCTTACAGGATATAACCCCTCAGTCATGCTGGCATCTCGCCACCTTCTCATTCTGTCATGATGGGTTTCGCGATCATACTTTCGCCCAAACATGTACCTGTAACTACCCCCACCCCTCTGCTTTTCTCGTTCATGCATTTCGTCTTCCCATTCAGTTAATGACTCAAATTGCGTCGGCCTAGGCTCTAAGTTCATCATCTGCTCTCGTAAGTTCCTCAGTATGGCCAGATTAAATGAACCATGTTCTGGGAACGCTAACACTCCGTCATCTTTAGTGTATTTCACCCAGTTATCCAACCAAATGCAGGTATGATACCCATACTTCGCAACAATGAAGGATGCCGGGGTTCTTATCCGGAGCAATAACTGTCCTTCCCTTGTCACTATGTCTTTATCCTTGTCAAACCAGGTTTTAACCTTACTGAGCAAGGACTTTTTCTTCTTTTCCTCAGCATGGTAATACATCTTCTTATTTTCCACTAGCTGTTTTACTCTTACTACAGCTGTACGATCCTTTGTCCAATTGCAGCGCGACTCACACCAACGCACCAATCCTGGAGCGTCTACGTCACTAACTCAGTCCGCGAATCCCAGCGCGACTCACACTAACGCACCAATCCTGGAGCGTCTACGTCACCCTGTATGTCTCCCAATCCTAGCGCAGCGTACACTAGCACACCAATCTCTGCGCTTCCTCCGTTCTAACCCACTGTCCAATCACAGCACGGTCTCCCTGACGTCAGCAGTCGCTGCAGTCGCTTCTGCTCCTGTCTCTTCCTCTTCCGTCTACCCCTCCTTTACAGGACTACTTGGTAGACTTTGTTTCTACTTCTACGAGTCTGTTAGTTACAACATACAAACATCTCCATTGTCTGCTTCGCTAGCCACAGAACAGCAAAAGACCTTTCCCACGAGAATTCTGCCTTTCCCGAGAACAGCGCTTACCTCTGCTCTACTACAGAATCGTTACTTCCGTTGATAAAGTAGCACATCCCTCTACTTTACCCTTCTAACAAGCATCAATTAACTGTTTCCCTTCGGAATGCTCCTAAGAGTTTCACAATTAACCAGAAAGCCTTCTCATTCACGCACTTACACACCAGAAAATGTAGTACATTCACATAGAATTCCGTCTTTCCCGAGAACAGCGAACAGTCTGTCCTACTACAGAATTATATCATACGTTAACAAAGCAGCGCTTACCTCTGCCCTGTCCTTCTAACAAGCTCCGAGAATACCTATTACTTCTCCAGCGGTAAGCTTTAACGGAAAACCTTATGGATCCCTGGGACTTAAGACCAGAGTTTCACAGATAACCTTTGCTATCATATACACTTCTTTCACACAGAAATAAGTTTCTAATGGCAACACAGGGCGATGCTACCTTGCCGAACCCAGACAATGCGACGCGCAACTTCAATTGTCACACGTTTTCCCTGTCTGCATATAGGGCCAACAATCCCGCCTTTTCCGAGAGCAACACTCCCTCTGCTCTACTACGGAACTGTCACCGACTTCCTACATCCCAGAAGCCGTTCACAATACATAGAACTCAACACGACTTCAACATATATTGTTAGTACAAATATCAATCAATAGTCAACACGCAATTCCGCTAGATCAAGACAATAGCTAACCATCAATCTGCTACCAAGCAACTGGTGCAGATCAGAGCTTCCGAATCCCCTCTACTTCCACGGACGGAATGATTTCACAGTCACACACGCATACACACATCACACGCTGGTGGGGCCCATTACACCAACATTCACCCTAAAATCACACTATCCGTGCCCTGTAAAGGAGAAAACACCTTCCACATATGCTCTATCTAATGTGCCTGTACTTTGAGGTCAATGCGACCAGCTAGTTGCTGAAGATCTAGTGAAATACATTTCAAAGAATACACAATAAAATCAAATAAATATGACCAGAAATAATCACCCGAGACAGGAATTCAAACAGATTGTTCATTTATCTAATATTTCAAGAAAAGCGAATTAAATGCAAATTCATTTTTCTCATAATTACATATTCTGTCTAAATGTCAGGTCCTAAGTCAGAACCGGTCCTCTGGAGAAAAATTAGAGTCTTCTGTTGTCATGTAGAGTCATCGTCCTCTCCGTCAGCATAGGGACCTCGCATCATCAGCACGGGAAGAAGTGGCGCTAGACCTCTCTAGTCTACTTATTTTTATACTAAAATTTACATTCTAAAAAGTATCATTTCTTTATTCAGAACGGATGAATGGCGGAAATAAAGTCATCTCGGTACTTTTTCGATATTTTACGAAAGGTTCTCACATAGATTGTCCCAACTAATGAATAGCAAAATTGAATGTTCATGACCAATTCGCAATATTCACGAATGTCTCTTTTAGTTGAATTTGTAGCAAAAATGGGTTCATTCTTAGTTCGTATCAGCTTTTTCCGTCTTTCAGGGGCTTTTGGCTGCTGTCCCAGACTTGTCATCATTCTTATGGCTTTTCAGTTCACCGGAGGTGCAAGGTCACAGGCAGAGCGAAGCCTTTCTGTAAATTTCCAGCAACTCCAATGCAGGCTGCAGGTGGCGGCCATTTTGTGGCAGGCCACAATTGTCAACTTAAGAGCAAAGAAACACAAAACATAATTACTGCACAGAAATGATGATACAGTGTTATTCCCCAGCTAATACCCTTATGTGTGTGTATTTATCTAGCCATTTGCGACATCAGAAGCCATTAATGCATATTAATTATAAGCGCAAAACACCATAACATTACATAAGCAACATCGTTTTCTGTAAGTTTGCTCACCAACTTAGTTCACTTGTTATTTAGCCATGCAATAGTATTCCCACGTGTAATTCTCTTGTTAATAAGGTTGATTAGTCAACATTTGACAAACTTTTAATCATTAATAATTAATCAGTAGTACTTTTAGTTATAACATGCGAAAATGAAACAGATATTCGGTTTTAGAGTAAAAACCCTGCTCCATCAATCCCCCCTTTGGTGATATATAATATATATATATATGTACTGTGGTGCATTCCCAGATTTACCATTAGCAGTAGACCTGGGAATGTGTCGAAATGTTAGGATTCCGTATAACGAGTGGGAAAAATGTTTATTTCTCATAGTTTTTTCCTCTTTCCACGTGTGCTCCATTCTGCAGCACACATAGAAAAAGGAAAATGCCTCGGATGATTGTTTTTGTGTAGGAAGGTGTTCCTGCCTGCACAAAAAACAATCCTGTACAACACAGGTATTCTTGCACCATGGTGCAAGGTTGTCTGTGTTGGCACTTGGCAGCACATTGTGCACTAGTGCAGGCAGAGAGCAGGTATCATATAGTGTAAAATACGGATGATGCATTCCTGCCCTCTCCCTTTCTCGCAGCACAGCACAGCAAGGTGGCTTGCTGCACTGAGTTGCTTGAAAATTTGATAAATATAGCCCTTGTTTGTAAGGATCCCAGAAATGCAAACCAAAGGCCCCCGGTTGTTGCAATGGTGTGCGCCATGTTAAAATGGGTTCCAGCATTCAACATATGTAACAGTAAAACTTACCTCCCTACCATGCCTGCCTCTAACCCAGTATGTACAATAATACACCCCTAATTCCTCTAGTTCAAAAAGCAAGGACACTGAGACTATAACTAAGATGAGTGGTTATATGCTTGGAACACCTATCTGGGATGTTAGACCCTATATTTGTTCAAATGGTTCTATTCACATACAAATGTATTTATCTGTTTGGCATCAAAGAAAAAAATCTAAAATTGCTTGCAAGGTGGGAGCAGAATTAGCAACACAAGAGATTAGTTATATAGCAGTTTAGTTAGATTGTATTAATGATTCTTAAAAACCATTAAATATCCAATTCCAAAACCATAGCACTGCAAAAGTAGTAACATTTGCAGTTGATTTTCTTGATAAAAACGTAGGGCCTGATTGAGAGTTTGGTGATCGGGTACTCCAATACAAAGCATTTGCAATAATGCGGACAGAATCTCTTTAAGAGTTGGGCCATTGCAATACAGAAACTAAAATATGCTAAACACTCAGGCCCTTATTTACTAATTTTTGGTGTAGGGCATCACTTCAAGCCTTCCTGTTGCTCTGTCCTACATCAAAAGAAAAGGGCAGGAATGTACCATATCTATAAGATACGGCTCATTCCTGTCCTCTTCTACTGCTCTGTCGCACATGCAAAGCACCAACGCAGGCACCCTTGCACAATGGTGTAAGGGTGTCTGCGTTTATATCAGGTTGTTTTTGAAGGAGAAAGGACACCTTCCTTCTCAAAAACAACCCTTACTCACCCCTGTAGCATTCTGCACTCCTATGTAATATGTTCTACCAATGGGACATCCCATGAATTGTACATGGCCATTCCGCTGCAACCACCCATGTTTTATTTCCCCAAACAGCCCTATCTATTAACATTTGTAGACTGAGCTTTACATAAAAAATGTGCATGACCTTGAGGCAGACCCAAAGAAGGAGAAAAGTTTGATTTTCACCAAAAACTTCCAACTTTGCATGTGTGATGCACTGCGGGGAAGTTTTTAAGACAGCCTAATCATAGTATTTGTACAGAGAGGGTACCATTCCAGTACAAACCCTATGCTAGACTCATACAGATACCTATGTGCTATAGTGCAAAGGTGTGTGCATACTTTTAGGCAGGCAGAAAGTGCACCAGCTCTTCAAAAGAGAGCAGCGGATCAATCTCTTGATAGATTGATGCTGTCCTGCTCTCAAACCTTTCATACAGCACAGTGTAGCAGCTATTATTGGTGACTTGTATGATAAAATAGTTGCCCTAAAATGTATAATATTCTCATTGAATGTTGCACTTAGTCAGCAAAGCCGTTTGAGGTTTTGTAAAAGTATCCTGATCTTTTAACCACAAATCTAGGTGACAGGAATTTTGAAAAAATTTGGTCTAATGTCCTTTGACAGAGACTGGGCCAAACAAGATTGCAACCTTCCCGAAGAGCAACTGCCCTAGATATACTTTGCAGCCTGCTTATCTTTAAATTCCTCAACGTCCTGTTGTCAATACAGGGACCTAAATGTGTGTTTTGCACAGTTTGTTTAATCATCCATTTACCTGCCATGCTTCTACGAAGTTGCTGACTGAGTGATAAGGCAAAAAAAGGGAAAATAAATGGGCCTCCACCTTTCTGGTGACCCCTCACATATCTAAAAAGGGAGGTAAATCACCATCTGATTTTGTGATCCAAACAAGGTGCAGACTCTTATGTACTGTAATTTCTCCTGGTTGTGCAACAAAACTACCCCTTCACTCTTGTGCATGTCAGGCTTGGGTACCCACTGAGCTGTACCCATGGAGATGCTATGAGATTGACCTTTGCCTTGTTCTCAATGGGCCAAATGTGTCAAGCTTTTTTAAAACTCATAAACAATTCTGTTTGGGACCTGAAAAGGGCATTTTTAAATGCCTAGGATGTCCCTTCCTACTAAAGAGAGAGCAGGGGCATTTATTAATATTTTTTTCTGCTGGAATGCAATCGCAAAACATTCATACTTCACAGATTCTGTGAATGAGGTGGTAACCCATTCGCAACTTCGGGACCCCTTCCCCTTTGTGAATGTATGCAAAAACATTTTTTTTATGGCTGCATTTCAAAATACAAACGGCTTTATTTAACCCCTTCTGTGCCACGCCCTTTCCCCCTCCTGTGCCGGGTGTTACATTAGTGGGTGGGGTTCATGATGAGATAGTCTCGTCATGGGCACAGCGCGACCGTGCTCCATGACGAGACTATCTCGTCATGGGCACTGAAGAGGTTAAAAAGCAGTAACAGATATGGTGGTCTGTTGACACCAGCAGGCTACCATCCCTGTGAGTGCCAGCCATTTCCAGTGGGTTGCAAATTGTGACCCTCCTCATGAATATTAATGAGGCAGGTCCCTTGCGACCCACTGGGAATCATAAATAGTGTAAAACACACTGTTGTAAATAGCTGTTTGTGATTTCCAAATAGTGAATCACAAAAACTCTCTATTAGGAAATCGCAAATGGAATTCTATGCACATCTGGCCCTATATTTTAAAGAATTACACCTAAATCTATAAATATGTACTGTGTTTTATAAATTACAGTCGCATACCCCAAAAGAAGTCCCTTCATGTTGACACATTTTGAAGAAACCCGCATTTCTAGACCCAACAACAAATTACAGTTGAAATGCCAAGTTATTTGCCATTTTTATAAACTTAGGGGCCTTTTAGGATGGCGGGTGGACTTTAGTCCGCCATCCATACTCACGGTGCTGGCGGGTGCCACCCGTCGCAATGCCAAATTAACATTTTGTGGATTTCCATGCACAATGTGGCAGGCACCGCGCTGAGCCTGCCACCTTGTACATGGAACTGCCAAGTGCACCCCACACCCCCTGGGGTCCCGCAACCACACCGCTGCCAGCTTTTCCATGAAGGCATCCCCGCCATGGAAAGGCATTTAAAAACATGCATCATAATATGGATGGCGGTGCCTTCTAGGCACCGCCACCATATTGTGCCCCAGCTCCACCCGGCCGGCAATCGGAACGATTGCCGACCGGCAGAAAAGCAGCAGACGCACTCTGCGTTTGCCGCGATACCCCCTACTATAATAATATGGTGGGGATAGATCAGGTTGGGATGGCGGGCTAATCGCCACCGCCAGGCCGGCGGTGGCGATCCGCCCGCCATCCTAATGACCCCCTTAGAATGTTCTCTTTCACTGATAAAGGAAGTTTATTCACAATACGTCTCAGAGGTCACTGAAAGATTTCTTCTGATAGGAGACACTCTCAGCCTAGTAAAATCCAAAAATCTTTTTGAAGCTAATTGTAGTTTCAGGGCAGATTTATAAGGGGTAAAATTCATAGCCAGGTAACTGGATTCATTGTTTTAAAAAATGTATGTAAAAGCAATTCTTTACACAATCAACAATCAATGCAACTTATTAACTAGTGGTAAACAATTTGGCCATAACATGTGTACCTCCTGTATTGAAAATACCGGCGTTTAAACAGAATATCTCCAACAAAAATATCATGAGACAAGATCTTGTGTGAAGGATATCAAGGACAAAAATATCGTGAAGGTAAGTTTCTATAGGTAAGCAAAGATTGACTACATATAACTACACACGTATTTACCTTGACAATATATATATCGTCAAGGTACATAGCTGTGAAGGTAATTATAGTAAATCTATATACAGATATTTTGGTTCTTGATGTTTTTGACGTATTGTTCTGTCCACACATTATTTTTCTTCCCGATATTCTGTCAGTGATCCATGTATTTCTTCTAAACTCTGATACAAAAACATGGATGAGTCAAAAAGACCAGTAGAACCTTAATTTGTAGTTATATTTATAGCTACAATGCAGTCTGGGCCATTATTCCTCCTTGCGAATAGAATCCCATTCTCTAAATCCGACTGTTTGGATACTTTGGTATGGTTGTAATCCAGTTTTTAGTTGCAGTTTTCTCTATGTATGCATCGTAGTAGTCAGACTGTAGTAGCCCTTAAAGTCTGGGAGTTGGGTAAGTGTGGAAACTGTGAAGACAGCAACCAGTCTGTGCACCTCAACTGCTACTAATTTAAAAATGTTGTTACCCCACTTCTTGCCAGAAAATTGTATTACTTTATTACTGATGCCTCTTCTAAAGTTCAAGGAACCTGGTAGGTTTATAAATGTGATGATGATAACTGAGTTAAAGTCAAATGTGGTGGTTACTGTTTCATCACAACCTTCATCCATTTAGAAGTGTCACCATTGCAAATGTTATCTCCTATATCTTATCTATACATTTAGAGACAGATTTCTGAAGATGTGATGGAGTACAATGCAGCAATCCAACATGATGCACAGCATCACATGGATAGTAAAGGAATGCGCCATACCTACTAAGATATGGCAATGAATGTTCTCTCCCTGTGCTGGCAGCAACCCTGGGTGGTTAACTCCGCTGTGCCAGCAGAGTTAGCAGAGATTTGCCTACTCCGCGCTCTGTTGCGAACGAGGAGGTAGGCAAAACACCACCTACGTGGCAGAGCGGAGTTAGCCACTCCCTCCCCCCTCCCAAATTCTTTAAAAATGCTAAAAGAAGGCACTTACCTGTGTGTCTGCCGCTTCCCCTCCCCTGCCTTGCTGCTCTCCTTCCTGCTCCTCTCACGTCCTTCGTCATTGAAAAAAACACCACGTTGTTCATCTCGGAGTGCGAGGCTTCCCATTCACACCGTTGCCCTGAATGAGCTTTTGCATGCATTAACTGTCCTTTTGTGTGACCCATTGCCATCCTCGCTAAGAATCCAACCTTTGGTGGATTATACCTTGAAGATTTATACCTTGAAGATGTATATATTGAAGAGTTCCACTGATACTATCCCCACTGGCTATCCCACCCGTGTCCTTAGAAAGACCAACTGTGACTCCTTCTTCAATCACGCACTTCTCTGAGTAGAAACGTCAACATACCTATTAAATCCAGACCCTCTCCTCTCCACGTGAAAAGCAGATTAAGCATTAGACTGATTGGAGACACATGTGTTCAGGGACGGATGTCCATTGAATTGAACATTTTAGACATCTTTTGTACAGCACTGTATATAGTTAATTCACCTACAGCAACTTGTAACCTCTGTCTCACCTAATCAAATATAAGTTAGTCCTGAGTCGTTTTTTAATTACTTTTGTTTGCCTGTGACAGCCATACTGCTATGACCAGAAAACTGAAATATTGTAAGAAGAAAAAAAAAAAAACTAATGCGCTCAATATACTGCATCTTGATTGAATAAAATTAGGTGTGTTCTTTTTTCTCTATGCAAAAATATTGATGTAACCTTAAAGCAATTTCTCTACCCCACCGAACCAACATTCGCACATACTATAGACACCCAGGTTCTTAGGGTCACCCCATTATACTTGATGATGCATAATGACCATAAATAATTCTAATCCACACCTGCACATCGACAACACTCAGATGAAGAGCTATGAATGCACCATCTTCTGAATATGGAGAAGGGGCATCGTGAGGGTCTAAGTTCCCCTCTTTTAATTCTGTGGGTTTAACTCCAGGGAGTAGTACTGTGGGTGAAATAGTATTGGTGTAATACATTACTCTTTCACTTCATGAATACCAATTTCCCCCTGGTTCGGTGTGAAGTGGCAAACCTTAATTTTCAGAGTAACAATGCAATCCAGTTGAAGAAAGGAGCCTTTCTCTCTAGACACTGAGGGACATTAAAAACCCTGGCGGATAGTCCGGCTATCTGCCGGGAGGTGGGGGCCATGAAATGAAGTGAAATGAATGAATGAAATGAAAAGTGGGTCTTATATAGCGCAACTGTCACTCCTAACGGAGTCTACTGGTGCTGTAAATGACAAAGATCAATTGACTCTGGTACCCTGGAGGAGGATCATCCATCCTATTTAGAGTTGCCCAAATGCATGGAGCTGGGACACTGTTCACTGCACAGAAGGTTTGCTGAGTGGACGCACTTGCCAAACATTTTAGTATTGTGAACATAAACTACCAACGTTAGAATTTCTTACTTAGTACAGAAAACAAATTGACTCCAATTCCTGTATGAATAAGGAATAATTCCAATCAATCGAAATTCTGGAGATCTGTAAAAACCTTACACTTCCCACCCCTTGATCCATCGGGAAGAGATTACAACTGGAATTCAATCCATGCACAAAGTGCGATACTATCTCTTGCTAACGTCCCACTATCTTCAGGCACTATCCCTGCTACAAGCCAACTCCGAGCACACCTCTGAGCCCTCCATGTAACCCCCAACATTCTATACAAAGGCTACTCTTCACAGCCCACACTACCAACTATGCAAAACCAACTGAGTTTCAACATTCTCCATCATCCAGTGGAGCTCACTGTGCGGTGAGAGCTGTAAAACAAATGTTACTAGACAATACATTCAATCACAGTCAAAACTGTGCAAGTTCTTCAATGAAGAGTCGTGGCTGCACTCGGACAAGAGTAAACTTTCACCACATTCAGCTGTAGTTTACTAGAAAGACCAAGGGGCATATCATCAAGGACCGGCGATAATTATCGCTAAGCGCACTTAGCGCTAGGATAATTATCGCCGGGTAACGTGGAATTTTATTGCTGAGATTAGAGGTGGGCGGAATTTGCGAAATTCACCTTTGCAAATTATCGCGAAAATGTTAAAAATCTACGCAAACACGCGGAAATATCGCGAAGATGCAGACGTTTTTTTCCCGCCCGTTCGCGGTATTTTCTGTGTGGTTGCAGCTCGCCAACTTACCCATGCGGTTGCTCGCGGGTGCGGCCATCTTATTTTCACTTGTCTCGCGGTGCATGATCGTGAGAAGAAAGACGTGATCGCGCGACGAATGACGTTCCTGTGGGCGCGAACTGTCGCGAGACAGCGCAAATGGCTACCAACAATCCAACATCTTGTGGAGAACGCGACCGGATCGGGAAAACTTCTCGGCGAACGCGGGGATTCAGGTAAGGTGATCGCACGCACGTGAGACTGTATTATTTTACAGCGCAAGCAAGCAAAATATTTCCGATAAAATGCGGATTACGGAAATTTTGACATTTTCGCGCTCTCCGCGGAACACGAAAATGTCAAATTATCGCAATTTCCACGAGCGGAACGGAATTTTAGCCCAGGCCTAGCTGAGATAGCGTGCTATTAGCAACGCTTATCTCAAAAGCGATAAAATTCTAAGCGCTAAATGTCAAATGTGAGGTTATCGCTGGAAATCCAGCGATAATCTCACAAAGTTTAGTGATAGCTTGATGATAGGGCAAGGCATACTTAGCCATGATATCCACCTTACATAGGATATCATGGCTACATCAGTCTTGAAGCAGGCGTAAGGAAAGTAGCGATAACAGAGGTTATCGCTACTTTGCTTGTCACTCTGCAGGTTAGCGTGCCCATTAATAATTGGAGAAATGTCGCTTAGCGACATTTCACCAGTCCTGTCTGGGCAGGAACGCCCACTTTGCATCTCATTAGAGATGCAGAGCTGGGCGATCAGAATACAGGTGCTAATGCAATGTTTCACGCAATAGCTTGACCTTGCTGATTACAGATCACAGATTTTTCCGCACCCCCTGGTTCTGCCACCCTCTGCGGTTCCAGCATTGATCCTCTGTTCCCTTCCATACATCCAGAATTCAAACTTGAGTTAGTCTGCACACTCATTTCCCCTCCACATACAGTATGTCTCCACTGATTTTCTCCTGTTCTCCATTGTGTTTCTCCCGCTCTCATTTCTGCCTGTTCCGGAGGTACAATCAACCTATTGCCCACATATGGCACCGTCAAACCATTTTCACCCGTCCTCTGCTTGTCAAAAATAGGCATAACCGGGCCTATTGTCACAGGCACTGTAACAGCCTCAAGATTCTTGGTCAGCTCCCTGATTTTCTCTGTTAGTTCAGATGTAGTTCTTGCTAGTTCTCTGGTCTTTTCATTCTCAAGTTCATTCTCTCTCTCTATCTCTCTTTCTCTCTCTCTCTCTAACTCTCTTTCCCTCTCTAACTCTCTCTCTCTTTCCCTCTCTCTCTTTCTCTCTCTCTTTTCCTATCTCTCTCTCTCTCTCTCTCTTTCTCTCTTTCTCTCTATTTCTCTTTCTCTTTCTCTCTCTCTTTCTCTTTCTCTGTCTGCCAGAGAACAACCGCTTTTCAGCTCAGGGGCTGTAGCCTTCGACTTTATAATCCGCAGGGTGTTTCTCATTGGGGTAACTGCTGTTCCTACCTCTGGTTCTCTTCTATACGGGGGTGGTCTTTTGTAAAGCATGTCCTCTAAGATATCATCATCAGACTCATTTGCCATACATCTTCTGGTCTCTACATTATGTGCTTTCTCTGTACATTTTCTCCCTCCTGATTCCTCTGCTGTTCTTACAGGATATAACCCCTCAGTCATGCTGGCATCTCGCCACCTTCTCATTCTGTCATGATGGGTTTCGCGATCATACTTTCGCCCAAACATGTACCTGTAACTACCCCCACCCCTCTGCTTTTCTCGTTCATGCATTTCGTCTTCCCATTCAGTTAATGCCTCAAATTGCGTCGGCCTAGGCCGAGGCTCTAAGTTCATCATCTGCTCTCGTAAGTTCCTCAGTATGGCCAGATTAAATGAACCATGTTCTGGGAACGCTAACACTCCGTCATCTTTAGTGTATTTCACCCAGTTATCCAACCAAATGCAGGTATGATACCCATACTTCGCAACCATGAAGGATGCCGGGGTTCTTATCCGGAGCAATAACTGTCCTTCCCTTGTCACTATGTCTTTATCCTTGTCAAACCAGGTTTTAACCTTACTGAGCAAGGACTTTTTCTTCTTTTCCTCAGCATGGTAATACATCTTCTTATTTTCCACTAGCTGTTTTACTCTTACTACAGCTGTACGATCCTTTGTCCAATTGCAGCGCGACTCACACCAACGCACCAATCCTGGAGCGTCTACGTCACTAACTCAGTCCGCGAATCCCAGCGCGACTCACACTAACGCACCAATCCTGGAGCGTCTACGTCACCCTGTATGTCTCCCAATCCTAGCGCGGCGTACACTAGCACACCAATCTCTGCGCTTCCTCCGTTCTAACCCACTGTCCAATCACAGCACGGTCTCCCTGACGTCAGCAGTCGCTGCAGTCGCTTCTGCTCCTGTCTCTTCCTCTTCCGTCTACCCCTCCTTTACAGGACTACTTGGTAGACTTTGTTTCTACTTCTACGAGTCTGTTAGTTACAACATACAAACATCTCCATTGTCTGCTTCGCTAGCCACAGAACAGCAAAAGACCTTTCCCACGAGAATTCTGCCTTTCCCGAGAACAGCGCTTACCTCTGCTCTACTACAGAATCGTTACTTCCGTTGATAAAGTAGCACATCCCTCTACTTTACCCTTCTAACAAGCATCAATTAACTGTTTCCCTTCGGAATGCTCCTAAGAGTTTCACAATTAACCAGAAAGCCTTCTCATTCACGCACTTACACACCAGAAAATGTAGTACATTCACATAGAATTCCGTCTTTCCCAAGAACAGCGAACAGTCTGTCCTACTACAGAATTATATCATACGTTAACAAAGCAGCGCTTACCTCTGCCCTGTCCTTCTAACAAGCTCCGAGAATACCTATTACTTCTCCAGCGGTAAGCTTTAACGGAAAACCTTATGGATCCCTGGGACTTAAGACCAGAGTTTCACAGATAACCTTTGCTATCATATACACTTCTTTCACACAAAAATAAGTTTCTAATGGCAACACAGGGCGATGCTACCTTGCCGAACCCAGACAATGCGACGCGCAACTTCAATTGTCACACGTTTTCCCTGTCTGCATATAGGGCCAACAATCCCGCCTTTTCCGAGAGCAACACTCCCTCTGCTCTACTACGGAACTGTCACCGACTTCCTACATCCCAGAAGCCGTTCACAATACATAGAACTCAACACGACTTCAACATATATTGTTAGTACAAATATCAATCAATAGTCAACAAGCCTATATACACGCAATTCCGCTAGATCAAGACAATAGCTAACCATCAATCTGCTACCAAGCAACTGGTGCAGATCAGAGCTTCCGAATCCCCTCTACTTCCACGGACGGAATGATTTCACAGTCACACACGCATACACACATCACACGCTGGTGGGGCCCATTACACCAACATTCACCCTAAAATCACACTATCCGTGCCCTGTAAAGGAGAAAACACCTTCCACATATGCTCTATCTAATCTGCCTGTACTTTGAGGTCAATGCGACCAGCTAGTTGCTGAAGATCTAGTGAAATACATTTCAAAGAATACACAATAAAATCAAATAAATATGACCAGAAATAATCACCCGAGACAGGAATTCAAACAGATTTTTCATTTATCTAATATTTCAAGAAAAGCGAATGAAATGCAAATTCATTTTTCTCATAATTACCTATTCTGTCTAAATGTCAGGTCCTAAGTCAGAACCGGTCCTCTGGAGAAAAATTAGAGTCTTCTGTTGTCATGTAGAGTCATCGTCCTCTCCGTCAGCATAGGGACCTCGCATCATCAGCTCGGGAAGAAGTGGCGCTAGACCTCTCTAGTCTACTTATTTTTATACTAAAATTTACATTCTAAAAAGTATCATTTCTTTATTCAGAACGGATGAATGGCGGAAATAAAGTCATCTCGGTACTTTTTCGATATTTTACGAAAGGTTCTCACATAGATTGTCCCAACTAATGAATAGCAAAATTGAATGTTCATGACCAATTCGCAATATTCACGGATGTCTCTTTTAGTTGAATTTGTAGCAAAAATGGGTTCATTCTTAGTTCGTATCAGCCTTTTTCCGTCTTTCAGGGGCTTTTGGCTGTTGTCCCAGACTTGTTATCATTCTTATGGCTTTTCAGTTCACCGGAGGTGCAAGGTCACAGGCAGAGCGAAGCCTTTCTGTAAATTTCCAGCAACTCCAATGCAGGCTGCAGGTGGCGGCCATTTTGTGGCAGGCCACAATTGTCAACTTAAGAGCAAAGAAACAAAACACATAATTACTGCACAGAAATGATGATACAGTGTTATTCCCCAGCTAATACCCTTATGTGTGTGTATTTATCTAGCCATTTGCGACATCAGAAGCCATTAATGCATATTAATTATAAGCGCAAAACACCATAACATTACATAAGCAACATCGTTTTCTGTAAGTTTGCTCACCAACTTAGTTCACTTGTTATTTAGCCATGCAATAGTATTCCCACGTGTAATTCTCTTGTTAATAAGGTTGATTAGTCAACATTCGACAAACTTTTAATCTTTAATAATTAATCAGTAGTACTTTTAGTTATAACATGCGAAAATGAAACAGATATTCGGTTTTAGAGTAAAAACCCTGCTCCATCAATCCCCCCTTTGGTGATATATAATATATATATATATGTACTGTGGTGCATTCCCAGATTTACCATTAGTAGTAGACCTGGGAATGTGTCGAAATGTTACGATTCCGTATAACGAGTGGGAAAAATGTTTATTTCTCATAGTTTTTTCCTCTTTCCACGTGTGCTCCATTCTGCAGCACACATAGAAAAAGGAAAATGCCTCGGATGATTGTTTTTGTGTAGGAAGGTGTTCCTGCCTGCACAAAAAACAATCCTGTACAACACGGGTATTCTTGCACCATGGTGCAAGGTTGTCTGTGTTGGCACTTGGCAGCACATTGTGCACTAGTGCAGGCAGAGAGCAGGTATCATATAGTGTAAAATACGGATGATGCATTCCTGCCCTCTCCCTTTCTCGCAGCACAGCAAGGTGGCTTGCTGCACTGAGTTGCTTGAAAATTTGATAAATATAGCCCTTGTTTGTAAGGATCCCAGAAATGCAAACCAAAGGCCCCCGGTTGTTGCAATGGTGTGCGCCATGTTAAAATGGGTTCCAGCATTCAACATATGTAACAGTAAAACTTACCTCCCTACCATGCCTGCCTCTAACCCAGTATGTACAATAATACACCCCTAATTCCTCTAGTTCAAAAAGCAAGGACACTGAGACTATAACTAAGATGAGTGGTTATATGCTTGGAACACCTATCTGGGATGTTAGACCCTATATTTGTTCAAATGGTTCTATTCACATACAAATGTATTTATCTGTTTGGCATCAAAGAAAAAAATCTAAAATTGCTTGCAAGGTGGGAGCAGAATTAGCAACACAAGAGATTAGTTATATAGCAGTTTAGTTAGATTGTATTAATGATTCTTAAAAACCATTAAATATCCAATTCCAAAACCATAGCAGTGCAAAAGTAGTAACATTTGCAGTTGATTTTCTTGATAAAAACGTAGGGCCTGATTGAGAGTTTGGTGATCGGGTACTCCAATACAAAGCATTTGCAATAATGCGGACAGAATCTCTTTAAGAGTTGGGCCATTGCAATACAGAAACTAAAATATGCTAAACACTCAGGCCCTTATTTACTAATTTTTGGTGTAGGGCATCACTTCAAGCCTTCCTGTTGCTCTGTCCTACATCAAAAGAAAAGGGCAGGAATGTACCATATCTATAAGATACGGCTCATTCCTGTCCTCTTCTACTGCTCTGTCGCACATGCAAAGCACCAACGCAGGCACCCTTGCACAATGGTGTAAGGGTGTCTGCGTTTATATCAGGTTGTTTTTGAAGGAGAAAGGACACCTTCCTTCTCAAAAACAACCCTTACTCACCCCTGTAGCATTCTGCACTCCTATGTAATATGTTCTACCAATGGGACATCCCATGAATTGTACATGGCCATTCCGCTGCAACCACCCATGTTTTATTTCCCCAAACAGCCCTATCTATTAACATTTGTAGACTGAGCTTTACATAAAAAATGTGCATGACCTTGAGGCAGACCCAAAGAAGGAGAAAAGTTTGATTTTCACCAAAAACTTCCAACTTTGCATGTGTGATGCACTGCGGGGAAGTTTTTAAGACAGCCTAATCATAGTATTTGTACAGAGAGGGTACCATTCCAGTACAAACCCTATGCTAGACTCATACAGATACCTATGTGCTATAGTGCAAAGGTGTGTGCATACTTTTAGGCAGGCAGAAAGTGCACCAGCTCTTCAAAAGAGAGCAGCGGATCAATCTCTTGATAGATTGATGCTGTCCTGCTCTCAAATTTTTCATACAGCACAGTGTAGCAGCTATTATTGGTGACTTGTATGATAAAATAGTTGCCCTAAAATGTATAATATTCTCATTGAAAGTTGCACTTAGTCAGCAAAGCCGTTTGAGGTTTTGTAAAAGTATCCTGATCTTTTAACCACAAATCTAGGTGACAGGAATTTTGAAAAAATTTGGTCTAATGTCCTTTGACAGAGACTGCGCCAAACAAGATTGCAACCTTCCCGAAGAGCAACTGCCCTAGATATACTTTGCAGCCTGCTTATCTTTAAATTCCTCAACGTCCTGTTGTCAATACAGGGACCTAAATGTGTGTTTTGCACAGTTTGTTTAATCATCCATTTACCTCCCATGCTTCTACGAAGTTGCTGACTGAGTGATAAGGCAAAAAAAGGGAAAATAAATGGGCCTTCACCTTTCTGGTGACCCCTCACATATCTAAAAAGGGAGGTAAATCACCATCTGATTTTGTGATCCAAACAAGGTGCAGACTCTTATGTACTGTAATTTCTCCTGGTTGTGCAACAAAACTACCCCTTCACTCTTGTGCCTGTCAGGCTTGGGTACCCACTGAGCTGTACCCATGGAGATGCTATGAGATTGACCTTTGCCTTGTTCTCAATGGGCCAAATGTGTCACATACTTCACAGATTCTGTGAATGAGGTGGTAACCCATTCGCAACTTCGGGACCCCTTCCCCTTTGTGAATGTATGCAAAAACATTTTTTTTATGGCTGCATTTCAAAATAAAAACGGCTTTATTTAACCCCTTCTGTGCCACGCCCTTTCCCCCTCCTGTGCCGGGCGTTACATTAGTGGGTGGGGTTCATGACGAGATAGTCTCGTCATGGGCACAGCGCGACCGTGCTCCATGACGAGACTATCTCGTCATGGGCACTGAAGAGGTTAAAAAGCAGTAACAGATATGGTGGTCTGTTGACACCAGCAGGCTACCATCCCTGTGAGTGCCAGCCATTTCCAGTGGGTTGCAAATTGTGACCCTCCTCAGGAATATTAATGAGGCAGGTCCCTTGCGACCCACTGGGAATCATAAATAGTGTAAAACACACTGTTGTAAATAGCTGTTTTTGATTTCCAAATAGTGAATCACAAAAACTCTCTATTAGGAAATCGCAAACGGAATTCTATGCACATCTGGCCCTATATTTTAAAGAATTACACCTAAATCGATAAATATGTACTGTGTTTTATAAATTACAGTCGCATACCCCAAAAGAAGTCCCTTCATGTTGACACATTTTGAAGAAACCCGCATTTCTAGACCCAACAACAAATTACAGTTGAAATGCCAAGTTATTTGCCATTTTTATAAACTTAGGGGCCTTTTAGGATGGCGGGTGGACTTTAGTCCGCCATCCATACTCACGGTGCTGGCGGGTGCCACCCGTCGCAATGCCAAATTAACATTTTGTGGATTTCCATGCACAATGTGGCAGGCACCGCGCTGTGCCTGCCACCTTGTACATGGAACTGCCAAGTGCACCCCACACCCCCTGGGGTCCCGCAACCACACCGCTGCCAGCTTTTCCATGAAGGCATCCCCGCCATGGAAAGGCATTTAAAAACATGCATCATAATATGGATGGCGGTGCCTTCTAGGCACCGCCACCATATTGTGCCCCAGCTCCACCCGGCCGGCAATCGGAACGATTGCCGACCGGCAGAAAAGCGGCAGACGCACTCTGCGTTTGCCGCGATACCCCCTACTATAATAATATGGTGGGGATAGATCAGGTTGGGATGGCGGGCTAATCGCCACCGCCAGGCCGGCGGTGGCGATCCGCCCGCCATCCTAATGACCCCCTTAGAATGTTCTCTTTCACTGATAAAGGAAGTTTATTCACAATATGTCTCAGAGGTCACTGAAAGATTTCTTCTGATAGGAGACACTCTCAGCCTAGTAAAATCCAAAAATCTTTTTGAAGCTAATTGTAGTTTCAGGGCAGATTTATAAGGGGTAAAATTCATAGCCAGGTAACTGGATTCGTTGTTTTAAAAAATGTATGTAAAAGCAATTCTTTACACAATCAACAATCAATGCAACTTATTAACTAGTGGTAAACAATTTGGCCATCACATATGTACCTCCTGTATTGAAAATAACGGTGTTTAAACAGAATATCTCCAACAAAAATATCATGAGACAAAATCTTGTGTGAAGAATATCAAGGACAAAAATATCATGAAGGTAAGTTTCTATAGGTAAGCAAAGTTTTACTACATATAACTACCCACGTATTTACCTTGACAATATATATATATATCGTCAAGGTACATAGCTGTGAAGGTAATTATAGTAAATCTATATACAGATATTTTGGTCCTTGATATTTTTGACGTATTGTTCTGTCCACACATTATTTTTGTTCCCTATATTCTGTCAGTGATCCAAGTATTTCTTCTAAACTCTGATACAAAAACATGGATGAGTCAACAGGACCAGTAGAACCTTAATTTGTAGTTATATTTATTGCTACAATGCAGTCTGGGCCATTATTCCTCCTTGCGAATAAACTCTTATTCTCTAAATCAGACTGTTTGGATACTTTGGTATGGTTGTAATCCAGTTTTTAGTTGCAGTTTTCTCTATGTATGCATCGTAGTAGTCAGACTGTAGTAGCCCTTAAAGTCTGGGAGTTGGGTAAGTGAGGAAACTGTGAAGACAGCAACCAGTCTGTGCACCTCAACTGCTACTAATTTAAAAATGTTGTTACCCCAATTCTTGCCAGAAAATGTTATTACTTTATTACTGATACCTCTTCTAAAGTTCAAGGAACCTGGTAGGTTTATAAATGTGATGATGATAACTGAGTTAAAGTCAAATGTGGTGGTTACTGTTTCATCACAACCTTCACCCATTTAGAAGTGTCACCATTGCAAATTGTATCTCCTATATCTTATCTATACATTTAGAGACAGATTTCTGAAGATGTGATGGAGTACAATGCAGCAATCCAACATGATGCACAGCATCACATGGATAGTAAAGGAATGCGACATACCTACTAAGATATGGCAATGAATGTTCTATCCCTGTGCTGGCAGCAACCCTGGGTGGGTAACTCCGCTGTGCCAGTAGAGTTAGCAGAGATTTGCCTACTCCGCGCTCTGTTGCGAATGAGGAGATAGGCAAAACTCCACCTACGTGGTGGAGCAGAGTTAGCCACTCCCTCCCCCCTCCCAAATTCTTTAAAAATGCTAAAAGAAGGCACTTACCTGTGTGTCTGCCGCTTCCTCTCCCCTGCCTTGCCGCTCTCCTTCCTGCTCCTCTTACGTCCTTCTTAATTGAAAAAAACACCACGTTGTACATCTTGGGAGTGCGAGGCTTCCCATTCACACCGTTGCCCTGAATGAGCTTTTGCATGCATTAGCTGTCCTTTGGTGTGACCCATTGCCATCCTCGCTAAGAATCCAACCTTTGGTGGATTATACCTTGAAGATTTATATATTGAAGAGTTCCACTGATACTATCCCCACTGGCTACCCCCCCCAGTGTCCTTAAAAAGACCCACTGTGACTCCTTCTTCAATCACGCACTTCTCTGAGTAGAAACATCAATATACCTATTCAATCCAGACCCTACTCTCTCCACTCCACGTGAAAGCATTAGACTGATTGGAGACACATGTGTTTAGAGACGGATGTCCATTGAATTGAACATTTTAGACATGTTTTGTACAGCACTGTATATAGTTCATTCACCTACAGCAACTTGTCACCTCTGTCTCACCTAATCAAATATAAGTTAGTCCTGAGTCGTTTTTTAATAACTTTTGTTTGCCTGTGACAGCCATACTGCTATAACCAGAAAACTGAAATATTGTAAGAAGAAAAAAAAAAAACTAATGCGCTCAATATACTGCATCTTGTTTGAATAATATTAGGTGTGTTCTTTTTTCTCTTTGCAAAAATATTGATGTAACGTTAAAGCAATTTCTCTACCCCACCGAACCAACATTCGCACATACTATAGACACCCAGGTTCTTAGGGTCACCCCATTATACTTGATGATGCCCAATGACCATAAATAATTCTAATTCACACCTGCACATCGACAACACTCAGATGAAGAGCTATGAATGCACCAAATTCTGAATATGGAGAAGGGGCATCGTGAGGGTCTAAGTTCCCCTCTTTTAATTCTGTGGGGTTAACTGTAGGGAGTAGTACTGTGGGGCAAATAGTATTGGTGTAATACATTACTCTTTCACTTCATGAATACCAATTTCCCCCTGGTTCGGTGTGAAGTGGCAAACCTTAATTTTCAGAGTAACAATGCAATCCAGTTGAAGAAAGGAGCCTTTCTCTCTAGACACTGAGGGACATTAAAAACCCTGGCGGATAGTCCGGCTATCTGCTGGGAGGTGGGGGCCATGAAATGAATGAATGAAATGAAAAGTGGGTCTTATATAGCGCAACTGTCACTCCTAACGGAGTGTACTGGTGCTGTAAATGACAAAGATCAATTGACTCTGGTACCCTGGAGGAGGATCGTCCATCCTATTTAGAGTTGCCCAAATGCATGGAGCTGTGACACTGTTCACTGCACAGAAGGTTTGCTGAGTGGACACACTTGCCAAACATTTTAGTATTGCGAACATAAACTACCAACGTTAGAATTTCTTACTTAGTACAGAAAACAAATTGACTCCGATTCCTGTATGAATAAGGAATAATTCCAATCAATCGAAATTCTGGAGATCTGTAAAAGCCTTACACTTCCCACCACTTGATCCATAGGGAAGAGATTACAACTGAAATTCAATCCATGCACAAAGTGCGATACTATCTCTTGCTAACGTCCCACTATCTTCAGGCACTATCCCTGCTACAAGCCAACTCCGAGCACACCTCTGAGCCCTCCATGTAACCCCCAACATTCTATACAAAGGCTACTCTTCACAGCCCACACTACCAACTATGCAAAACCAACTGAGTTTCAACATTCTCCATCATCCAGTGGAGCTCACTGTGCGGTGAGAGCTGTAAAACAAATGTTACTAGACAATACATTCAATCACAGTAAAAACTGTGCAAGTTCTTCAATGAAGAGTCGTGGCTGCACTCGGACAAGACAGAGTAAACTTTCACCACATTCTGCTGTAGTTTATTAGAAAGACCAAGGGGCATATCATCAAGGACCGGCGATAATTATCGCTAAGCGCACTTAGCGCTAGGATAATTATCGCCGGGTAACGTGGAATTTTATTGCTGAGATTAGAGGTGGGCGGAATTTGCAAAATTCACCTTCCCAAATTATCGCGAAAATGTTAAAAATCTACGCAAACACGCGGAAATATCGCGAAGATGCAGACGTTTTTTTCCCGCCCGTTCGCGGTATTTTCTGCGTGGTTGCGGCTCGCCAACTTACCCATGCGGTTGCTCGCGGGCGCGGCCATCTTGTTTTCACTTGTCTCGCGGTGCATGATCGCGAGAAGAAAGACGTGATCGCGCGACGAATGACGTTCCTTTGGGCACGAACTGTCGCGAGACAGCGCAAATGGCTACCAACAATCCAACATCTTGTGGAGAACGCGACCGGATCGGGAAAACTTGTCGGCGAACGCGGGGATTCAGGTAAGGCGATCGCGCGCACGCGAGAATGTATTATTTTACAGCGCGAGCAAGCAAAACATTTCCGATAAAATGCAGATTACAGAAATGTTGACATTTTCGCGCTCTCCGCGGAACGCGAAAATGTCAAATTATCGCAATTTCCGCGAGCGGAACGGAATTTTAGCCCAGGCCTAGCTGAGATAGCGTGCTATTAGCAACGCTTATCTGAAAAGCGATAAAATTCTAAGCGCTGACTGCCAAATGTGAGGTTATCGCTGGAAATCCAGCGATAATCTCACAAAGTTTGGCGATAGCTTGATGATAGGGCAAGGCATACTTAGCCATGATATCCACCTTACATAGGATATCATGGCTAAATCAGTCTTGAAGCAGGCGTAAGGAAAGTAGCGATAACAGAGGTTATCGCTACTTTGCTTGTCGCTCTGCAGGTTTGCGTGCCCATTAATAATTGGAGAAATGTCGCTTAGCGACATTTCACCAGTCATGTCTGGGCAGGAACGCCCACTTTGCATCTCATTAGAGATGCAGAGCTGGGCGATCAGAATACAGGTGCTAATGCAATGTTTCACGCAATAGCTTGACCTTGCTGATTAGGCGATAAAATTATCCCCGCTTTTTGTCCGAAAACGGAGGCAAAAGCGGCGATAATTTTTTATCGCCTCGTTTATGATATGTCCCCAAATGTTTTCTGATATTTGCAGTCTTACAGATCATTTGCTTTCCTATTCTGTCTTAGAAGTCACTGCTCCATTCTTTGCATAAATTTCATGATCAATTGCGGTCCTCACATGAGCTCACCTTTTCTTCCTTTCAACAGTTTGCTCTACCTGGAATGCTTCACCTAACAGTGATCAAATGCTCTCTGGTGGAACAGGAAGCTCTTTTGAATGATCTGTTTTCAAACCTCTGTGACCTTCCATTTCAGCGTCCCATTGGTGCAGGTGCTGGAGCGGGTTATGCAAAATTTTGTATATCCACCCCATTTTGCATGTCAGTTTATTAACTAGAATAATCGTAATAATGGTTTGGAGTGGTGTGGAAATAACTAAACAACCTTATTAATGACCGAAATACACATGGGATTTGCATATGCATGGCCTAATTAATGACGTGAACTAAATTTCGTACGCATACTAATGATAGATAAATAGAACATTGCATGATATATGTCGCTTTGGTGATGTAATTGTGATTTGTGCTTTATTTAGTAAGTATAAACCGCATTGAGTGTTGCTTTTGGCTAGATAAATACACACACATATGGGTATGAGCAAGGGAATAACATTTAATTAGCCATTTCTATGTATTAATTACGTTTCTGTGTTTCTTTGCTTAAGTTGACCATTTTGGCCTGCCGAAAGATGGCTGACTTTGGTGCCTAACCAGACTGCCAACGCTGAACAAGGCTTGGGTGAAGTGCGCCTGCGCTGACAACAGATACACAGTGGCCTGGACCTGACCCCAGATGAACATGTACCTTTCAAGGACAGTCTGGGACGTCGTCCAAATATTCAGAACAAAAACTGTTGTGTGAACCGGAACTGACAAGGGTCATAACCCAAAAGACACTTTCGTGAGAAACCAAAAGGATGATCCCTGATCGTCCAATCAGCGAACTCGGATGCCCAAACTTTGATACATTTTGATATTGATTTTACTATAAATTATGGTAGAATAGTGAGAGATTCGACGGTCGCTCCTTCAATTTCCTGATGATATGCTGACGGAGAGGACGGTGACACTGCAGGACAGCTGTTAGCCTGAATCTTTGACGGACAGAATTAATGCCCAAACTCCTGATGAACTGCATCTGCTAAAATTGATGGGCATATATTTGCGAGACTGCAAAATTTAACATAGAGGACGACTTTAGCCAGAATAGGTAAATATGAATGGCAACTTGATCAAATGAATAATTTAATCTGCAATATTAATATAAAATTGGATTTGAACATCTACAGAAATGAGTTGGGTTGTTTATTCATTGAAATGTGTTAATGAAAAGGTTAATTAAAGTATTAGAAATTCACTTAAATCTACAACTAACAGATCCGTCCCAGTCAAGAGGGAAATACCAAATGTGGAATCTAGGGCCTAGTGAGTATAAGAAGGGTTTGCAGGTTTGTTGCTCATTAGGGTAAAGTGGTATTTTCCCCCTCTCATTATCCAGCGCTTGGAAGGATAATCGCCTCTCGCATGGACTGATGGTGAATGTGTGTTGGTGTTATGGGCCCCACCAGTGAATGTATGGATAGTGTGTGTGTGTGAGATCTTTAGTCCGTGACAGTAGGGAGGGATTTTGCACTCCACGCTGGATCACAGGGAATCCATTCCTGATTCCGCAAAGGACTGTGGGTGTATTGCTCCTTCTCTCCTTCAGCCCTGTCAGAGCACTCATGCCGGCAAGTTTACTTCCACACTCCAGTCCCTTCAATTGTCCCGAGCAACATCAGGGGCGTGGCTACCGCCAGTGCAACAGGTGAAGTCGCACTGGGACTCAGTGTGCCGAGGGCCATTTGAACCCTGTTTTACCACCCAACAGCAGTCAAGTGGGCAATTTTACTGTCATATCCGGTCCCATGGCATCCTTGCTACGCTACTGGGCAAGATGTCACAAACATATTAGGAGAAAATAAGTCATTCCTTTCAATAATTACTATGAAACGTAGGGAACTATGGGGCATATTATCAAGCACGGCGTTAAAATTATCACTGCTTTAAAGCGGCTATAATGGGCTTGATAATATGCCGCAGAGAATTCCAATAGAAGCCCATGTTGACACCAGAACATGGGCTTCTATGGGAATTCTCAGGGGCATATTATCAAGCACATTATCGCCGCTTTAGCGGCAGTTTTCGGCAGCTAAAGTGGCGATAATTTTAACGCTGTTTCATGATAATATGCCCCAATATGCTTCATATGCAATACTGACTTTAAATCCGAGAATATGAAGTATTGTGAAGTGAAAGGATGCAATGTGCTGAATACAGTAGGGTCTCACCGAGAAGCCGCTGCACCAGTGCGGGAACACCTCCATTAGAAGCATGGGATTTGTTGATCCTTATTTTTTGGGGTTGACTAAAAAAGTAATTACTAGTAAGAACGTGTAAGGTTTTGATAAAATATAGCATAATGTAACAACGCACATTACTTACGTTTCGACAGATTTCACCAAGGTATGTTTACTCTTTGGAAAATTCTTGAACTGTATTGCGCGCTTAGAAGCCTGAGCACAGACCATCTTATTTCTTTACAAAGTACAGCGATAGACAAAAGCTTCGAATTTGTAAGTATTTATCTTCGTTCCTGTCTGAAGGTCAGGTAAGTAGGAATGCAGATCGCATTGGCTCTGTTGCTCAGTACATTGTGTGCATTGAAGTCTTAATCGCTGAACACGTGTATAGCATAAAACAATGTCACCTTGAAAAAATAGAATCGTGTAAGTGAGATTTTCTGAATGCAACGCGACATTTCTACAGTGAAGGGCTCTTACAAAGCATGGCATTCAGTGAGGTGCATTGAAATACATGTTCTAAGTGACGACGCATGTTCCACACTTGTGCACGCTTATGACACGAGGCCTGTTCAATCAAGCTGGCAGACTGAAGCAATCATGTGATGTGCATGAGTGCCCGAGAGCACAATTAGTTTTAATAGAGAAATGTGATTTTATGGGGGTTGGGTGAGAGAAATGCGCCTCTAAAATGTCACTGGTCAGTTTTCACAACAGGAGGGCGGATTGTGGACATCTACACAGTCACAGGCAAATGAGACATTTCTCCTGAGCGAGCGAAACTGAGCAAAGTTTGAATTCCTGAATGAATGCACCAGAAGGGCCCATCTGAGATCTTACAATGATGAATTGATTGCCTGGTAGCAAATGTGTAAATCTATTTCCCGCTATTTGTTCATGTAGAGTTTTATATATAGGAACTTATGTTTCCTTTTTTTACCAAGGCTCTGTTTTTAGTTAATTTATGTATTTATTGCACCATGCACTTTCTAATCCAATTGTGTTATCTTTTGTCCAAATCATACATCCCAAAATTCAATGTAATTTTTACCGGAAACTGTATGTACAATCATTATTGATTTTTATGTATTTGTTTGCTCTATAATGTACTTTTTAGGACATTTTGTCCGAAATAAAGTTTCTTGAATTAATGAATTCCTGAATTACTGTGCTTGTTCTGGATGGCAGAAACTCTGGTATTTTCGGGCATGCCACAGAAGTTTTTAAGGGTGTACAAGGACTGAATCAGCTCTATCTCCTCATCAGCCTCAAGCACACATTGGGGGACAGTGCGCATATGATATTCAGATGACCCAGAGGTAGAGTAAGTCTTAAAGTATGGCATTACGAAGTATAGAGCGGTATAGAAAGAGTCAAAGGGTGGGATGAAAATGAGACAATTAGGGTATTCGTAAATACGAATGTTCTGTTGCGCCACTGATAGGTTCCTAAAATAAGAATTTGGGCCCGTGCACTTATTTATTTAGTTTTATAAGAGAAGCATTTTATAGACTGTATAGTATGCAATAAGAACAGAGACCAATGCAAAGAGTGCTCTTAAATGGAGAACTCTGTTCACCAAATAATCAGGCGTGGCTTGTGATGTGCTGGATAATGTGAAGGAGTCATTTAGATCACAAATTTAATTAGCATTTTTACAAAGAGCACACAGCTAGGATTATGTAGGGGACACAACCGAGAAAGACAGTTCCAATAAACATTTGCCTATAGTAGAGAATTAGAAAGAAACACTTGTCATGGAAGCTGGCTAAAAGAAGACATTTATTTAGAACTAGGTGCCTCATTTACAAGAGGCCTGGGCTGCCGGATCGTTACTTTTTGTGATGCTTCGGTGGTGCAGGCCTCTGTCATAACTATGAGGTGGCACAAAGCCACCCTGCATGGCTTTGCATGGTCTCGTGGATAAGGAGTAAGGCAAGGCAGCGCACAGTACTGCACTGCCTTACTCTACAAGGCAGCACAAAGCACTGTATTGACTTACTCTACATCAAGGAGGCGTTCCAATGGCGTTGCTGTTAGTTTTCCAACACAGCACCCATATGTTTTGACACATTCCCAGATTTACTAGGATCTGCAAAACTTGGAATGGTGTCAAAACTGTCCGCCTCCCCAAGGTGCCCCTTCCTTAACACAAAAACTATTGTGACAACAATGCAGACAGCCTCGCACCATGTTACAAGGGTTCCTGCATTGGCGCTCAGCAGCAAATTGTGTGCCAGCACTGGCTGAATGGACACCAATGCAATGTATCTTGTAAATACGGTGCACTCCTGTTCTTTCGAATTGACATACGGCAGAAAACAGAAAGACAGGCATTAGCCTGACAGGCAAAGGAATGTTGTATGGGGAACATGGTAGATATTGTGACACAGACATGTGTTTGCCCTTTTTGAAATCAAGTTAGATTAATAATTATTATTAAACAAAACAAAAAAAAAGACACTTTTCTGGGCCCACAGTTTGTTCAGTGGCTACTAGGCCAAAACCTTGATGATTGAGGTCACTTGCCACCAGTGCCCTCGGTCCGCCCTACTATAGCTCTTCAAACTGGGTTCTGGCTGGTGAAGGCAAGGATTTCAGGCTTCTCAGGGAAGTGAACAAGAGCTTAGCACTCAAAAATCAATAAATTGACACAAAAATGTATTGTCTGGCCTGCTTCTTGTTGTTAATGAAAATACACACACTGCAGAACTGAATACTACACACTTCAATACGAACATAATACATGTTTGTGCTCTAAGACCATGATACTGAGTTGCATGATACTGGTGTGGTGGTAAATTTGTATGTGAATTTACAGCTACTCTGCAGTAAATCCACACTACTTCTACTGTGCAATTAAAAATTAAGCCCCATGGAATGTGGAATTACCCAGTGAGATCAGAATTTCTGGTCATAAAACCACATGTATTTCCTTATTCTGAGGAGTTTAATGCAGACAATTACCACCTGCTGTGAGTAGGAGCTAAATGTATGCTTCTCATCAGAATAGGTCAGGGGTGTGGGTGATAGGAGAGGGTATGGAAAGGTCATTTGTGGTGTTGTGAACTACCACCTGCCAGAAAAAAATGGGGAATAAAGCGTGGCTGCTACTGCAGCCAAAACATCAAGCAATTATTCAGTGGAAAAAAACTGCCTGGAAAAATTGGATCTGGTGTCCATGAAACCAAAGAAACTAGGAGTGAGAACAATGGGCCACTCTGAATCAGGTGGAGTGGAATTCCATACTGTACTTTGTGTGCTTGACTCATAATCAGGGCCTCAGTAGTGTTTTCTGCTGTGGCACTAAGCCCCCTAATCTAAAATCCTTTTTCCTTTCTAGGGACTGTTGCCCAAAATTAAATTCCCCAAATTGCTAGGGGCATCTACATCATTTAGACACATGTGCACATCATATCAAATACTGTCACTGGTCAATTGTGCAACTCTGTTCAATATATTTTAGTCCTGGCTGTTGGCCTTGGCAAAAGTCTCAAGTTTATCACACAGATGTTTCTGTCTGCAACAGTGTCTGGTTCCACTTGCAGATTAAGACCAGCATTTACCTGCTGGTTATTGTTGGAGTCCAAGTGGTGCAGAAGATTTCGTTTGTGCTCCTGCTCTCACAGTGATGGCTCCTCTCCTGCATGGGCTCCAGCAATAGCCATGCACTGGAATAGAGTCTGTGGGTAGAGGTGGATTTGCATTGCAAACCTTTTCTTCTACAGTAGCAGTCTACCCACGTGGTTGCCGGCTCTTTTATGAGTCATCTGTGGAAGTGTATCTTCTGCAGTTGTGGCTTCTAGGCCAACTAGGTCCACTCCCCATCATCGTAATTGGCAGCACCAGACTCGGAGGCGATGGCAAACCGCTGGTCAACACAGTGTTACTTAAGGTTGAGGAAGTATTTGCACAGTTATCACAGGAACCTCTAAGAAAGACCAGGGGGACCTCTTCATGTCATGGGTTATTTCTAACTTCAATTTATGGGATAGTTGACTTTCATTGGGTACTCCTCATGTCGGCAAAATGCTAAGCTTCATCTATTGGAACGTCACTTTTTTGCATGGCCATGCATGCTCCTTCCATCTCTCGCAGGAAGGCAGGCTTCTCTGTACTTGAGTCACAAACCCAACTCCTCCAGGAGAAAGTGCAGTTTCCAGGTGATGTCCCTTCTCCCCAGAACACTGGCTGTCAGGCTGTTCATATTTTTAATTTTTGTGCCACGCTAAACCATGGACATCCAAAATAGATCCCACTGAGTCCAAATAGTCATACTAACACAACACACACAGTCAAATGACCATACATGTGTTACATACGTGCTGCAGTTACACACACTCGACATACACATGCAAAGGTGTCAGTACAACACACTCACACTGACAAAAAGAAAAGGGTCTGGTCACATTAAAAATTCTCAAAACTTGTACTCAACCACCACTGTTTTATGTGATATACCCAGAGCAAGGACAGTAGTCCATTGCCTACTACTAGAGCATGCTTGCCCCCTCACCCCAGGTCACAGTACAGGTCTTAGACTCGTATTGTCAGGGACAGACCAAATCCTCTACGCACACACACCAGATTAATGTGATGCCAAGGTCCCATTAAAGGTGAGGATACCCGTTTCACATGCATTTTGTCACGTAGGGTACGAGGACACACATGTTTTCCATACACATTCTGAAAGGGGTTTGCCACAGATACCACAGATTTTGTGAGTAGAGACTTATGACAGAGTTATTACTTTTAATATACAAGTGAGACATATCTCAAAATAGAAGGGTCATGTCAGGGAATATATATATATATACATATAAATATATATATATATATATATATTCACTGAAAAAAACATAGGTTTCAGGGATGCTATAGTTAGAAATTAGCTTTTAAACAACCTTTGAAATTCACTGAAAAAACCATAGGTTTTCAGGGACGTTATAGTTATTTGGTCATTTCACTCATACAAAAAATTTGAACGTTATAGTTAGTAGAGTTTAGTTAGTAGAGCCAACTATAATTCGCGCCCCGGCATCAGTGATGTTATCAGTGATGTCATTTGAGATGTCATCAGTGATGTCACTAACCATGTCAGGAGTGATGTAATATGTGACGTCATCAGCAGTGCATTGCGGGGGCGCGAGTTATAGTTTTCTTTACTAACTATAACATTCGAATTTCACTGTTTTGTACGAGTGAAATGACCAACTAACTATAACGTCCAAAGGCGGTCCTGAAACCTATGTTATTTTCAGTGAATTTCAAAGGCTTTTTAAACGTTAATTTCTAATTATAATGTTCATTAAACCTATAGTTTTTTCAGTGAATTTAAATTATAATTCCATTCTCAACCTGGTTAAAACAGCTGATATCGCCAGTTTTCCAGCAATAGCTTCCGCCCAAAAAAATTGCCACAAATGAGAGCAACAACTAACGCAAATAATATGCAAAGTAGGCATTCCTGTACCAAAATAACACAAAAACACCACTTTGCGATATTTTCAACGAGCAGGCAAATTGGCGGTGCATTCCAAAAACAGGCGATAAGCTGCGTTAGCAGTAGGAATGTAACATTTGCCTTTTACTGGTGTAAAGTAGGACAACTACCTACAGTGTGAAAGGGAGCCCAGCCCAGAATCACATCTGAAGACCAACACATGTCATAGAGCTACTGTTCATGCACCTCCGACACCCAAGAAGACCACAAAACCCACTGCCATCACCCTAAGGACCTCCCCCCGGACCACCCCCCTACTAACAACGAGGCAGCGCACAACAGGACAGCGGACCTTCCAAAAACGACATGGCCCCTCAGCCACACAATAGCTGAATATAGCCAGATGTGGCAACCAAACTTGTGTGAAGAACGCAAGTCACCCACCAATAATAATGCACACAATACCAAGACTACAGGGACACCCGCATCAACTGATTCCTCATACAGCCCAGGATGGAACCACACCCAGAGCTCTGGAGTCATTGCTCACACCCTCACGCAGGACTGGCATACGACAAGCCATCCCAATCCGTTTACACATACAGGGAGGGACAACAATGCAACATGGCCCAGCTTTTCATTGTAGTGATCTGCTGCTCACAGGTGTAGTTGTCAGTATGCCACAGCCACTCCCTGATGGCCGGTTTACACCCACAACATACCCATCAAGCACAGGCGTCACAGGACACGTGACTTTGCCAATAAAAACAACCAGACGCACGTGCTCCACGCCATTTCCATTTCAGACTTGGTGCACGGGATGCCCTGCAGCCGGCACAGGCACACCGCCACAGGACGGTTAATTTCGGTTCACTGAGGTAGGGGCATTGTAAGTGCTGAGCGGGTGTGCAGCCTGCGATTATGCCCTGTATCAGTGGTCCAGACAGCTCATGTTTTGTGTGCCCTCCAGGAAGCGCAGTGTAGAACTGAGCCATTGAGCAGCGGGGGCCTACCACCACATGCGTGGCCTCACTGGTCACTGAGTTAGTGGCAAAGTAAGGGCTGAGCGGGTGTACAACCTGCGATGATGGTGGGTGCACTGGTATGTCCTCTGCCATGGCAAAATCAAGACACAGCACCAAATGCAAGACCTGTTGGCCTGCGGAGCAGGGCTGCATGATGTGGAGGGGGCCCTGTCCTCGAAAAGGTGAGCAGTGAGGCCCTGGTGCGTAGGGGCTGGCAGTCACCTCTGGGTAGCGGGAGTGGATGGGGTGCAGCAGCCTGGGTGTGCAGCGGCGGGCAGACACCTCTGGGCAGTAGAAGTGGATGATGTGCAGCAGCCTGGATGCAGAAAGACGGGACAGCAATTTAGGCGTGTGCAGTCATGTATACTCTGCGATTCCTGATTCTGTACTATGTTTCAGATGTGGGAGCTTGAGGACTCCACTAGGTCCCGGCACATGGTTGGAGACACAGCAGTGGCGTAAAGGTGAGCTGTAGGCCTGGGCGGCAAATTCCGTTCCGCTCGCGGAATTTGCGGAATTTCGGTAATTTTGCGTTCCGCAGAGAACGCGAAATTGCCCAAAATTCTGCTTTCCGCGACTTTGCGAAATTTTTTCTTGTTCGCGTTCTTAAAATGCGTGTTCGCGAGATATTTCTCCCCGAGCACGCAAACAGCAACTGTGAACAGGAAAAAAGCATCGCGAACAAGCAATTCCGCGTGTTCACGGGATTTCTGCATGTTCGCGGAGATTTTTTACCGTTTTGCGGAGATTTGCGTAACGCGATTACGCAAATTCCCCCCACCCCTAGTGAGCTGTGAGGGTTTTGTCCACAGTGTGGGCACTCATTGTCCCTCCTCATCTCTTCCTTTCTCTTCCTCACACTCTTTCTCTCTCTCTTCCTCTCTCTCACACTGTTTCTTTCTCTCACTCTCTCCCACTCTTTCTTTCTCTCTTTCTCTCTCTCTCTCACTCTCTCACTCTTCCTCTGTTTCTCTTTTCCTCTTTCTCACACTCTTTCTCTCTTTCTCTCTCTGTTCCTCTCTCTCGCTGTTTCTCTCTCTCTTTGTCTCTCTCTCTTTATCTCTGTCTTCCTCTCACTCCTTCTTTCTTTTTCTCTCACTCTTCCTCTCACTCTCACTGTTTCTCTCTTTCTCTGTCTTCCTCTCACTCTTTCTTTCATTTTCTCTCTCTCTTCCTCTAACTCTTTCTTTCTCTCTCTCTCTCTTCCTCTCTCACACTCTTTCTATCTCTCTCTCTCTCTCCTTTAATGGACACATGACGCACAATCTTATCTTGCTTTTTGTCTAACAGGCTGTGATTCACGGATTGACGTCCCCCCAATACGGAACTCCCACCACTCAGTGCCACCAGAGCTGAATGCGTGTGCAGCCTGCGATGATGCGCGGCCATCCTGACAATAAACACCGAGTCTGAATTGTGAGCTCTGCTTTACCACATGTCTGCAATGCCTGAGAAGGTTGCTTCGGCACATGGTGCACCCTCTTACACACACGCTGGTGGCAGAAGGTGAGAAGAGAGACTTGTTTCCACAGCAGCGGGCAGTCAACTCTGAGCAGTGGGAGTGGATAGTGTGCAGCAGCCAGGGTGCACAAGAGCGGACAGACACCTCCGAGCACTGGGAGTGGATGGGGTGCAGCAGCCTGGATGCGCAGGAATGAGCAGTCACCTCTGAGCAGTGGGAGTGGATGGGGTACATCAGCCTGGGTGCGCAGACACCTCTGGGCGGCAGGTGGCGATGGTGTGCAACAGCCTGAGTGCGCAGGCTAGGCAGACACCTCTGGGCGATGGGAGTCGATGGGGTGCAGCAGCCTGAGTGGGCAGGGGCAAAACAGAGAATTACGCGTGTGCAGTTGTATGTACTCTGCCATTACTGTTTCTATACTATGTTTCAGATGACTAAACTTGAGGGCTGCATTGTATCCCGGCATGTGGTTGGAGACACAACGGTGTCAGAAAGGAGAGCTGTGAAGATTTTCTCAACAGTGTAAACATTTACTAGCCCTCTCCATCTCTTTCTTTCTGTCACTCACACTCTTTCTCTCTCTTATTCTCTATCTCTTCCTTTCTCTCTCTCACACTTTCTCTCTTTCTCTGTCTCTTCCTCTCTCTTTCACTCTTTCTTTCTCTCTCTTCCTCTCTCTCACTCTTTCTCTATCTCTCTCCCTCTCTCTCACACTGTTTCTCTCTTCCTTGTATCTCTTTCTTTCTTTCTTTCTTTCTTTCTTTCTTTCTTTCTTTCTTTCTTTCTTTCTTTCTTTCTTTCTTTCTTTCTTTCTCTCTCTCACTCTTTCTCTCTTTGTCTGTCTTCCCCTCTCTCTCACTCTTTCTCTCGTTCTCTCTCTCTTCCTCTCTCTCACGCTTTCTCTCTCTCTCTCCCTCTCTCTCACACTGTTTCTCTCTTCCTTGTATCTCTTTCTTTCTTTCTTTCTTTCTTTCTTTCTTTCTTTCTTTTCTTTCTGTCTTTCTGTCTTTCTTTCTTTCTTTCTTTCTTTCTTTCTTTCTTTCTTTCTTTCTTTCTTTCTTTCTTTCTTTCTTTCTTTCTCTCTCTCACTCTTTCTCTCTTTGTCTGTCTTCCCCTCTCTCACTCTTTCTCTCGTTCTCTCTCTCTTCCTCTCTCTCACTCTTTCTCTATTTCTCTGCTTTGCCGGATGCATGACGCACCATCTTACCTTTCTTTTTGTCTTGCAGGCTGTGATTCACAAATTGTCGAGCGATGGCAAGCCATACCTGTACCTACTTTTATTTTGTTCTTTTTTTAAAATAAAATGTTTTATATGTAAATCCATACATGACTAAGATTCTTATTTGTCCAACCTCACATGCATCTTCTTATTAATAATTGTATGACATTGGCCAATTTCTTACGTTCCAGATTCCCTAACGTGACTGTCACATTTGTTTGTGGTGGGTGGAGGTGAGGGGGGATGGCGGACTAGAAGCTGCTGCTGGGGGGTGTCGGAGCAGTGTTGGGTGTTCGACCTGCATGATCGTTGGCTCCATTGCATCTGTTCTCAGAGACTTGTGAGCCGGCGGGCTCGCTCGTAGATGAAGAACAGCGAGCCGACTAGCTGGCTCATAGAGGGAGAGCTGCAGCCCATCAGTTCACAGAGGGAGAGCTGCGGGCCAGCTCGCAGTTGAACAGCTGAGGGTCAACAGGTATAGGGAAAGGTGCGGGCCGTCAGCTTCCAAAGGGTAGCTGAGGAACAGTGGTGTGGGAACAGGGAGCGTGAAGGGGGTATCTCGCAGAGAAAGACATGCGGTATATTTCCAGTCTTGGCTTCACAGATACAACTGCGGGCCCGAGAAGTCGCACCCGAAGAGCTGCAAGCCGACAGGTGGTTTGCAGAGGGTGCGTTACCTGCTGATGGGGGGAGAGGCAGCGTGAAAGGGGTATCTCGCACAGACAGAGCTCCGGTATGTTTTCAGAGTTGCCTCGGACAAATGCGAGCTAACGGACTGAATCACAAATGGCTTTTCAATGCTCATATAGTGTGACTTATCAACAGTTCGCACCGAGGCTCACAGAGGAACAGCTGTGGTTCGTGGGCTCGACTCGCAGAGGGAGAACTACGTGCCGTCCGCTCCCAAAGGAACAGCAGTGTACTAGCTCACAGAGGTAGAGGCACAGCAGCGTACTAACTCGCGAAGGTAGAGAGCTGTGAACCGACGGACTGGCTTCTAAACGCGCAGCTGTGAAGTGGTGATGTGGGGAGAGGGAGCGTGAAATGAGAATCTCGCACTGAGCTCCGGTATATTTTCAGTATTGCCTCGCAGAGGTAGAACTACGAATAGATATGAGCTGACGGACCGAATCACAAAATGGCTGCCAACACTTCCTAGTCTCAACAGTTCGCAGCCAATGAGCAGCAAGCTCGTGCTCGTAACGCCTCAACCAATCAGAAGTCAGAATTCTCAAAATATTGATATCTGTACAATATGATATTTCTCAAAAACTACTGAACGGATTTACCCCATTTACACAAAAGCGTGCTTTCTGGACCACGACCTTTCTCCCTGCCAAATGTGGAGTGTCCACTCGCACAGAGGCACAGCAGCGTACTAGCTGGCAAAGGTAGAGAGCTGCGATCTGACGGACTGCCCTCTAAAGGCATAGCTGAGAGCTGGTGATGTGGGCAGAGGGTGCATAAAAAGGGTATCTCGCACAGACAGAGCTCCGGTATATTAAATTGCCCCTGGCACCTTTGTTTTATATTTTCACACGATGCAAGGCACAAGATGGCAGCTAACACTTCCTGGTTTGAAGTGTTAGCAGCCAATCAGAGGACACTTCCTGGTTTGAAGAGTTAGCAGCCAATCAGAGGCAAGCTCATGCTTGGGAGTTAGGCTCTGCCCAGATATATATTGTTTACCCTTTAATATCTCAAAAACTACTGCATACATGCATGAATGAGTGAGTCACTATTTGTATGTGTTGAAGACAGTATGTTTGCAGGACTGTATGGGTGGATGAATGTGTGTATGGGTGTGTTAGTGAGTGAATGACTGTCTCAATAGTGTCTTTATAAGTAACTACATATATTTTAAACTAGTATATGTGAGTATTGGTGTATATAAGTGAGTATATGTGAGAGGGAGAGATTGGAAGAGTTCCTGTATGAATAAGTATGTGTTTCTATAAGTGGTTGTTCAAAAGAGTAAGTATGTGTAAGTTTCTGTAGAAGTCAGTGTGGTGGTGTGTGTATAACTGTATATGCAAGTAAATGGATGTTTGATTCTTTATTTGCATGAGTGACTATGTGTGTGAGTAACTCTATGGATGTGTGGCTTTGTGTAACAGGATGTATAGGTGTATGAGTACATATGATGAGTGAGTACATGTATGAGTGACTATATAGGACTGTTGGTGAATGAGTGGATGTGTATGTAGATCTTAGAATTACTGAATAGGTTGTTGTAACTGGTATTGGTATGTCCATTGTTTTGAAAATTTTAGTTTCTATTTTCGTATGTGTGTATCAAAGGTTATATTAGGGTGTGAGGAGGTCTGCCACTCTATCACAAGGATGATGTCATCAGTGATGTCATTTGAGATGTCATCAGTGATGTCATGAGTGATGTCACTGACCATGTCATGAGTGATGTAATATGTGACGTCATCAGCAGTGCATTGCAGGCGCGCGAGTTATATTTAGCTGAACTAACTATAACGGAGGAATTTCAATGGTTTTGTACGAGTGAAATGTCTAGCTAACTATAACGCCCCTGAAACCTATGGTTTTTTCAGTGAATTTCCAAGGTTTTTTTATATGCTAATTCCCAACTATAACATGCCTGAAACCTATGGTTTTTTCAGTGAATTTCAAAGGTTTATTAAATGCTAATTTCTAACTATGAATTACAAAAGGAGGGACAAAGTGGGGCTATTTCCGTTCTCAGGGGAGCGGGAGGTCCAGCAGGAGAAGATGCCCCTGGGGTATACAAGCTCAAAAAGGAAGTTTCCGCTGTTCCTCAAAGTTGAAAGAAGGGAGAAGAGTCAGGGGGAAGGCTAGAACCAATTGTATCCACTTTGTATTGGAAATTGGTAATCCATTTGTCGGATAATAATGCCCTCACACACCCTTGCAGGTGTCATGCTTCATCATATGGGCTGCTCCTCGTCGGGCCGGCGGTGCAATGCCCGACGGGCTCCCTTTATAAGGGGCACTTTGTCGGAGATCTTCAATCCGACTGCCGTATGGTGAAGTGCGGGTGAGGGGGCCTAAGTGGTGTAGATGTGACTAAGTGGTATAAAACAGGGTTAAGAGTGCCAACTGGGAATCAATTTTATTCTTGGGGCCTCCTTCCCTGATTAAAAACGTGAAAATGTGGCACTCAACGGAGTATAATGTCTCATGTGTGAGTGAACTAAAAAATGGTCAACATGTTTCTCGCTATGAGTTTGTGTACTCGCGATTCTTCAGGACCTCAGAAAAGACACTATCTACAAAAGAAAGGAAATAATAACAGTATTCTAGACTGGATCGTGTCACGTCAGTTAGTGACTCTTATTAAATTACCTGTCAGTGTCTGGTATTACCTGTAAAGGAAATGATGCCAGTTAGAGTAGAACACCGTTGACACATTGGTACAAGAAAATAGCCAAAAGCGTGACTCTTCAACCATGCTAAAGGTAAAAACAGTGGTGGTTTCCAAAGCTAAAAATGCATCTGGACAAATACATTGGTGATGTGTCCCAATGGTGAACTAGAAGTGGCTATTCACCTATGTGGACTACATAAAAAATGCAGTAGGAAATACTTGAGAAAGGACTTACCCTATTTGGTATCAGTTTAGACAGCAGCAGTACTCGGTGGGTGTACATAGAGCTAGAATTTCTCATAAAGTAGAACTGTACACGAGACCAAATAATGGTGTGGGTAAAACAACAATCAAAAAAGACACTAAGCATGGCAGTACAGTTATGGTCTAATGTATTAGCAAGCATATCCCTTTGAGGTAAAAAATAATAAATAAATCGAGGTAACAAATATACTTCAATAAACGATGTAAAAGAAGTCATCCTCTAAGATGTACCAATTGCATCCGATATGTAAAGAAATGAATCATCACGATTCTAGGGCTGTAGGCATAGAGTGTTTAACCTGGCGCCTGTGGAGTCAAAAGGTTAACTATGCTTGAGGCAGTTGAATGGAAAAACCCTCGTATGTGCATGTAGTATGTGCTGTTAGTCGTGTGGCTGTACAGTGATCCTGTGTAAAGGATCATTGGATGGGTAGAAGTCGAAGTTGAAATACCCAGAGACAAGTCCCGTAAGCCAAACATCGCTAAGCGGCAATAGCTAAGCCGTTGCAAGTTGATAGGAAAGGTCACTGAAGGACGGCGTGACCGATCGGATAGACTGGGATGATTAAAAATAGTCAGAAGTGGCGCGAGCTGCTAGGTGATGACCTAAATGCGCCGAGCGTTCTTAACTCGAAAACTAGGAGGGGGAAAGGAAAAGCAGGTCCCTAGAGAAAGTGAGGCTAGGAGTTAGCGATATTGTGATCAGGGCGTGAATCTACTTACATTTCATGCCGCTCATGTCATCCGTATTCACCTACCCTCTCCACCGAGTCCGGAAGGTGACTAGTGCATCAGAATGGTGGGACTAACTATGCCTACAGAGATAGGGCATGTGAATAAAGAAGGAGAAACGCACTGAAAGAAAAAAAAGAAATGCAGAAAGAAGCAACAGAAGTCCTCAAAGACGAAGAAAAGTGCAGGAAGAAGGATAACGTGCAGAAAGAACAAACAGAAAAGCAGAAAGAAGCCTTGTTGCAAAATCATCCTGTACCCTCAACATTTTCAGACGGATACTGGTGGTAACTGAGTCTGACTAACCAGTCCTAGAGCCAGTGCTATGTTAAAAGACACTCAGAATACAGTGAAAACACCTACATATACTAGGGAACACTATGCGTTGGTGTCCCCCTGTGATTAGCATGACCTCCTCTGTAAGCCCCTAGTATATAATAGGGCAGGGGATTAAAACTACCTCTTAAAACGCGCCACATGGCGTGTTTGCACACGTTACCTCAGGCCCCGCCCCCTCCCTTCCCCACTGTGTAAACACGCCCTGTGGCCGTTTTAAGTTGGTAGATTAAGTCCCCTTGAAAACTGAGGGTCCCTAGGGTCCAACTAGACCACTAGGTACCTCCAGTAAGCGCCACAGAGCTGCGTTGCACAGAGATGTAAAAAGGGGCACGACCTAGACCACCTCTCTGCAACGCAGCGCAGTGGCGCTTACTGGAAGCACCTGGTGGGCTAGTTGGTTCCCAGGGTCCCTCAGGATTGAAATGCGCCAAAGGGCTTGTTTGCACATGTTAACTCAGGCCCCGTCCCCACACTTCACCACTGTGTAAACATGCCCTGTGGCCGTTTTTAGTTGGGAGATTAAGTTCATTTGAATCCTAAGGGTCCCTAGGGTCCAACTAGCCCACTAGGTACCTCCAGTAAGCGCCATAGAGCTGCGTTGCAGAGAGGTGTAAAAAGTGGCACGACCTGGACCACCTCTCTGCAACGCAGCTCAGTGGCGCTTACTGGAAGCACCTGGTGGGCTAGTTAGCCCCCAGAGGCCCTCAGGATTGAAGGGAAATTATTTCCCCAACTTAAAATGTGCCATAGGGCGTGTTTGCACACGTCACCTCAGGCCCCGTCCCCTCCCTTCACCACTGTGCAAACGCGCTCTGTGGCCGTTCTAAGTTGAGAGATTAAGTCCCCTTGAATCCTAAGGGTCCCTAGGGTCAAACTAGCTCACTAGGTACCTCCAGTAAGTGCCACAGAGCTGCGTTGCATAGAGGTGTAAAAAGGGGTGTGGCCTCAGAACACCTGTCTGCAACGCAGCTCCCTGGCGCATACTGGAGATACCTGTTGGGCTAGTTGGCCCTCAGGGACCCTCAGTATTGAAGGGGAATTAATTCCCCAACTTACAACTGGCCATGGGGCGTGTTTGCAGAGTGCTGCAAGGAGGGGGCGTGGCCACCGGAGCGATGCCAGTCTTTTATTTATTTTATGTTTTTAAGAAGGAGGGCTGTGTGGCCCCCGTTCTTTTTCTAATAAATTGGCCTTGGGGACCCCATCCCCCAGGGCCTGCACCCTAATTTTTTTGGGTGAAAAAAATAAATTTGACCCTCCAAAGGCCTTAATCGGCCCCGGGGACCCCAACCCCCGGGTCATGGCCTTTTTTTTTTTATTCTTTACGAGGGGGGCTGCGTTGCCCCCCTCCTCAGGCCACTTATGGCCCCGGGGACCCCATCCCCCGGGGCCGGCCTTTGTTTTTTATTATGTTTAAAAAAAGTATATTTATAGAAACACCTAGGACATGCTTGACAAACCGTATGTACCTATCACCATGATGATTTGCGTGATATTCATTAAAAGGCGACTATGCATACAATGAATCCATGTGGAATGTATTTACACCGCTAGTGAAGCTCTGACGTGTCTGACGCCCTACTGTGCCTAATCCCGGCGCCCTCGCCGGTGGGTACTCTCCAAGTAGACACCCTTGTCGTTTATTTATACAAACATGGGTAGCTATCGACGGGCACATTTAATACACACGCACACCAAGCCATTCAAAGGGAATTCGACAAAAATTCGACCAAACTATGCAAGAAACCCCCCTCATGGTTAATAAAACACACATCCACTGCCGGATGTGTAATACTTTTTATTTTACTCTCTGGAAAGGTGACGAACCTCACTTGAGAGTCACAGCGTGCTCCTGGCTGAGCCCAATGCTGTGTTACACCCACCAGTGCCCGCCGAGTGCCACACACCTCTGTGTTGTATTCCACCAGCTAGTGCGTATGCTATGACACTCTCTAGCCCATGTGCACTGTAACACCACCCCGTGAATATGTCATGCCACACTTGCCTTCGCACGGGTTATATTAGCCCATCTAACGTGCCTTCCTCGATGCCTATGTTAGAATGCACAGCGCTATGCCATACATATTGCAATCTGGGATCCATATCCTTGTCACAGTGCACATCTAACGTTACACTCCCCAGCACATATTTTATATTACAACTTTAGAGACTAGTTAGGTTACACAACACTGCCCTGTGCATATTACACTCCAAGGTGCATATCGCATAGCACGCGCTAGTGCCTGTGCTATCTCGCACTCTCCAATGAATCTGTCATTGCGCACAATGTATTGCATATTATATTTCACGCCCGGTTCATCTTATATCACACATTTTGGTGCATAGTTTATACCATATACTATATCTAGTTTTCATTTTCAATCGTGCTCTCAGGACTATGTTCTATATAACACTGCGTCCACCTACCCTTTTCACAGGCATTACATTTTGCGATTGGGGGTGGAGGTCAGGGGGTTTCTGCCAAGTGAGCCCGGAGTCACAGTCACAAAAAAACGTCTTCTTCCTGAATAAAAGTGAGATTATGCTGCTTACTTGTTCATATTTTAAGTAGTTCGCACAGACACACATTTTAAAAACAATAACGTTCCTAATACCCACTTTCTCTGAACAGTTAGCTTGCTGCCCCATCCACCTCCTCCCTATCCTCTGTTATCTGAATCCATGGACTAGCCTCCTCCCTCCTGCCATGCATGGTCTGATGTGCTGCCACTGCCCTCCATTAAGCATGATGTACCAGTCCACTCCTCCTGCCCTCCATTTTCCAATTCTATGGCCCATCATTGACCTCCTGCTTAGCCCCTGTGCTTAGCTTGCTGTCCCTATTCTCCTTCCCCCTGCCCTCCAAAGTCTTTGTGCATGCCCCTGCTCCATCCTTTTTGCCCACCATGTTCCATGGACCTGCCACTCCTATCTACTCTGAGTGTTCTGTTGAGCTGCCACTCTCCTCCTACCTGCCTAGCATTGTCAGATGATGGTAACCTGTCCCTGCCACCTCCACCCTGCCTGTCCACATGCCATGCCCCTATCCCCTTCCTCCTGTCCTCCATGGTCCATTTTACTGCCACACTATTCTGCCCTCCCTGGTCTGTTGTGCTGCAACTGCTCCTCCTGCCTGCCCCGCGCGGTCTGTTGTGAGGCCCCTTCCACTGAACCCTCTTGTCTGTGCCTAGGTCCTGACCCTCCCTTCTATCCTCCATGGTCCTTTGTGCATGCCCCTGCACCCTCCTTCTTGCCCATCATTGCCATTGTGCTGCCATTAACCCTCCCGCTTGCCATGCATGGTCTTCTGTGCTGCCATGGCCCCTGCCAACTTCCCTATGTGGTCAGCTAGCTGCCCCTGACCCCCTCCCACCTTCCCTCCATGGTCTGTGTGTATGCCATCATAGTCTCATTGTTGCTCTCCATGGTGTGTCTTGTTTCTAGTGCCCATCCTGCCTGACCTCCATGGTCATCTTGCTGCTCCTGCCCTGCCCCCTTGCCCCCAGCCCTCTGTTTCCATGTGCAGACCCCTATTCCCTCCCTCCTGGCTTGTCTGTTCCATTGTAATGCCCCTGATCTGTCCCTTCTGCCCTTTATGGTCTGTTATGCTGCAGCTTTCTCTCCTGTCTGTCCATTATGGTCAGCTAGCTACCATTGCCTCTTTCCCCTCTGTTCTCTGTTGTCCATGTGCATGGTCCTGTCCCCTCCCTATTGCTTTCTATGGATTGTTGTGCTGCACTCCCGCCCCGCATGCCCTGTGTGGTGTATTGTGCTGCTGCAAACCCTGATGCCTGCCCTGTAGGGTCAGTTTGGTGCACCTCTCCATGTCCCTCCTGTCCTCTGTTATCCGAGTCCATGTCCCTACCCCAATTCTTCCTGCCTACCATGATCCAATGTACCATATTTGCGAACATTTTTAACTTGGTAAGAGGGAGATTTTGAAAAAAAACAGGAGACAGATCAAATAAAGCCCATTTGAACTTAAAAACATTGGACGTTTCCTAGCTGAAACGGGTCTGTTGGCATGTATGGTTGTACTACCACTGCCTCTTACTTCTGCCCACAATGGTCTATTATATTGCCACAGCCTCTCTTGCCAGTCCTGTATTGTTGGTGTGTTGCCCCTGCCTCCCTTTCCACTGCCCTCCATAGTCTGTTATGCTGCCACTGCCCTTCCTGCCTGCCCAGTGTGGTCAAATTGTTGCCTCTGCACTCTCCTACCTGCCTTCAATTTTCAGAGTCCGTGCCCCTAGCCTCTGCCTCTCAACAGTATCCCAATGAACAACTAGATTGCTAACATTCTATATTTATTACAAAAGTGTGAAACGCCTGACGTCATCTTGAAGTAATCAAAACTGTAATACCTGGAGCATTTCCTTTAGAAATTACATATATGAGAGGGTTTTATTTGCATCACAATTATGGTTAGTGCTCTAAAAAACTAAAACGAGGACATATTTTCTGAGTTTTCAAATAGCGACCAAGAACTTTTAAATTATTTGTAATCTTTATGTTTTTTTATCCAGTTGACCACTTGATTAAATGTTGCACCTAGGGGAGAGGATGTGGTGTTACTTCCAGAGCTGCAGACTTTGCAACTGGAGAACGAGGTTGGAGTTTGTGCTTCAGCTCAACATTCTGTGATTCTGGTCAAATCACTTAATCTCCCCATGTCTACAACCAAAATGAATTTGATCTTGTGTGATGTAACCAATGCTCATGTAAAGCACCCCAATACCTGACAAGTCTGCACTATATAAAACTGCAAATACACAAAAAATAAGTGTTTTGCACACTTCTGTCATTGGGATACATGTGGGCTAAATCTGGGTGATATTTATGCTGCATTTGGGCTCTTTTGTCTCTGGTGGCCATCTTGGGAGATTTATTTGTTATGAAGTTTCCTAATTTACTCATTTACTGCAGTCTCCTCAGTAGGAAATGCTTTCAGTGTTTTGCTTTGATTCCATCAAGAAGGTATTCAGATATGTCACACACATGCCATAAATTCTGAATGTTAGCACTCTAGTTGCTCATTAGATCACTGTAGTAAAGCTACTGAAATAGAAGAGGATTTGAGAAGTCACTCAAAATGTGCCCTAATTTTTCTTTCTTCAGCACTAATCATAATTTCTATGGCAAAATAAACACCCCCCATTGTGTTCCTTTTAAATTAAATGTTTTAAGTATTATCAGTTTATTCCAATCAAGATGGCTTCAGGTGTGCCCTACTTTGTCATAAGTTAGACAGTAAGCGCTCTAGTTCTTCTTAAGAAAACTCTGGGACATTCTGTCATTGGGCTATACTTTGGCTACATCTGGGCGATATTTGGGCTACATTTGCCATAAATTCTGAATGTTAGCACTCTAGTTGCTCATTAGATCACTGTAGTAAAGCTACTGCTCACCAGGGAAGTCTGCTGCTGGTATTGAAAGTGCATGTTTCAGTCTGCATGTCAGGATTTTTCAATGAAATAGAAGAGAATTTGAGAAGTCACTCAAAATGTGCCCTAATTTTTCTTTCTGTAGCACTAATCATACTTTCTATGGCAAAATGAACCCCCTCATTTTGTTCCTTTTTAAATTAAATGTGACACAGTTTCGCCACGACTGGCAACGGCGGACGGTGCATTCCAGTTCTCCCGGTTTTGCCGATTCTCGGCCTCCAGCACAGCTGCAGCAGCAGGACCTCCGGTCGGGTGAGGCGAGCCACAGCCCCGTAACCGGTAGAGGTCTAGAGGAGGACTTGAAGGCAGCTGGAGTGGAGCCGGATTCCGCAGTACACAACAGCGGACCATAGGACAGCACAAGACTCCTTTGCCTCGACTGCAGCTTAGGGAAACTGGAATTGGCGTGAACTCTTGCTGACCCTCATTCTTTGGCCCCCGTTACGTGTGGTGGTGTCTTCCTGCTGGTGTGTGGTGTGGTCCCCAACAGCCTGCCTCTTCTCGCCGCTGTGGTCTAAGCGAGCAGAGTTGCATCGGACTAAAACTCCCTACACCCTTAGCGGCGGACCTGGAAGCCGCCGGACGTTCTTTCGCGCCTGGAGGCGCTTAAATTACATCTGTGCCACGGCATCGCGGGTCGGCCCCGGGAGAAGCCCGGGACAAGGGCGGGACCGTCTGTGGCCGTCCGGGGCCGACTAGGCCGGGCCGGCCACATCCCCCTTCACTTCGAGTACAAGCAGTAAGTTGTGGGAGGACTTGTCTCTAAACTATTGACATTAGTGTTACCCAGCTACCATCATTTTATATTTGGCCTCTACTGGCACGGTGTCAAATGACCGGGAAGGGGAAGCGCGCTACGGCCTCTCCATCAGTGTCTGGTACCATGGACCAATTTATCACTCGAGCTGTCTCGGTACTTGAACATGAAATTGCTATTACCGAAAGACGCCTTTCTATAGATCCTACGCTCACTAGACGCTCTTCACTGGGCCCGTTAGCTTTTGTTAAATCACCAAGCAAACGCAGAGAGCATACACGGGGGGTTGCACTTTCGCTTATAGAGCCTGAATCAATGTGCAATGTGTCATTATCCACTGGGAGGTTATCAGAATCACCTGTTATGACGGTTGTGGCACCAGAAGTGGAATCTGTGGTTTCATCTAAGCCCAAAGCTACTCGCCCCCAGACCAGGGCAGGGGCTAAACCCTCTACACCAGCTTACCAGAAAAGGAAAAGGGGTGGGGCTATGGATGGTGTTAGGCAGGCGAAATTATCCAAGTTATCTAAAAACATGGTACCCCTTGACACTTCAAGCCCCCCAGCATGCCCAATTACGGCTGATGTTAGCACACACATTCCTTCCTCGCCAAATGATAACAACATGACTTCCCAGTTCGAACTTACCGTCCGTTCTTTAATCCTACCAGTATTGGAAAGGATTAAAACGGTTGCAGAAAAAGTCGATAAGTTGGAACAAACTATCTTGGACAATTTTTGCTCGTTAAAGAATGTTGTTAAGTTGTCTACTAGGGATATTGGTAAAATTAACTGCCCTCATGGCACAAACCCTACGACTTTTTCACTGCCTCTAATTAACAAACCCCCTGCTCCAACTAATATAGGTAATGACCCAGGTATAGACTTAACTACACCAGCATCAAATACGTATCAGTTACCAGGGCGGGAGGGAGCGCCAAATATCCACCAGTCACTGGGGCAGGAGGGAGGCCCAATTAACGCACCTTTGGGCAATATCACTAAGAAATCTGAGGGTATGAGAACGGATAATGATATAGCCCCCCTAGGCAAGGCACCTAGACTACCTCCAACCCAAATACATTTACCACCTGACTCCCTCCCCTATGTTGTGGTTCTAACCGGCGTTCCCGAACTCCCCACGAACAGAACCGAATCCTTTCAGCAATTAAAAAACAAAGTGAGCCATTGGCTTAACACGCATAGACCAATTCCGAATTACTTGAATGGGCGGATTCTATTCGCTAGAAGAGTACAATGGGTAGGCTCTCAACCTAAACACACTCAGGGAGACTGCATCATTGTTAATTTTGAAGATCCACGCCTCCCAAGGTTCATTACTGAACTCTCAACCTACGGGCCTAGAGCAGGGATAGAGACCCATAACTTAAACTTCTTCTACAATTCAGGCTCCCGATACTGACAATCCCATTGTATGATTATTGCCTCTCTTCCTAAGACACAGAGGGAAAATGAAAGCACACCTTCGGATGGCCTTGACGTTGCCTCCCCGGCTTCGATAGGGCCGCCCGTATCCCTTAGAGCATCACCGCCGATTCAGCCTAGGTTGGGAGTGAGGGCAAATGCACCTAGTCAGATTGCTGCGCATTATACTACATCCCTTAGTAATCACCTAGGCACCTTCTTGTCTTGGAACTTAGCCGGTATCAAGTCTGAATTAGATTCACCTGAATGGATTAATTTTGTTAACAAATACGATGTCTGCCTCTTACAGGAAACATGGTCCTGCGAGGCTCGGTTCCTGCCGGGATATTTGAATTTTCATGTCCCAGCAATCCAAGGCTCGTCTGGTCGTCCAATGGGCGGACTAATCATTTGGGCTCGCCAGGACTTATTTCCGAGTGCTGTTATGATTGACACGGGCTCCCTGGACATTCAACTAGTGAGATTAACTCTAGATCATAGGGGCTCTTTGGATATTTATAACTTATATCTCCGTGGTACAAAAGGGAAAAAGTCAAGGGAATTGGACATCCTGACCAGTCTAATAGAAACTAAATCGTCCAACAGGGACCTGATTGTTGCTGGTGACTTTAATGTCACTTTCGAACCCCTCCTAGACCCAGATTCAGAATGGGGCCTTGAACCCGATGAGGACCGACTTTGGGGTATACCAGCCCTTTCACTCCCTCCCATCAAAAGGTGGTCCACGGTAGCAGTGCAGGTAAATGCACTTTGTCTAGAGAGAGGTTTAAGGGCTTTGAACGGCAGAACGCTAGGGGACAAGATGGGAGCACCCACCTTCGATAATGGCCGCTCAACAAGCAGGATTGACTATGTCCTCTGTTCCTTGAGGCTGTGGTACCAACCTATTGACATGGTGGTTGAGTCAAGAATAGAGAGCGATCATAACCCTATTTGTGTCTCCCATATCTGGTGGGGGAATCCCCACTTGACGAGCGAGGAACCAATATTGGCTCCGACTGGCTGTGTTCCAACCAACGATATGCGGAGGTTAAAGTGGAACCAGGTAAAGACCAATGTCACAGTTATTGCCAGTATTGAAACAGAGCTCTCCACAACCATTGCGAGACTGGAGGATACTCTGAGGGTTAAAGAAAATAATGATCAAGCTACTAGACTACATGAGTCTTTTTTTGAGGGTTTACGTGGCTTTTTTCTTAAACAACAAAAAAAGGGTAACAAGCCACCGTGTAAGCGATTGAGGTGGTATGACAAAGAATGCAAACGTGCTAGAGGAATTTTGGCACAAGCCCTCTCTAGTGGGAACAAGTCTTATATCCAATTAGCCAGATCCTCCTATAAGAAGTGCCTCGCCCAAGCAAAAAAAAGATGGGACGAATCATATTGGCTTGACTTGAAGGAGGCTTGCCACGTTCGGGACACCAGACTGTTCTGGAATGTGATCAAATGAAACAGAGGAGGCTCGCCTGAAAATCCTTCAAACCACGTAACCCAAGAAGATTGGCTCGGGTACTTTAAACCCCAATATGCATGTGACCCTCTTTATAGAAACTTGGGACAAACTTAATATGTTTTCTATTCGTCCGGTCCCTTCAGCCCTAAGGATGTCTTAGCTGCTTTGGCCTGTGTAGCCGCTGGGCGGGCACCAGGTTTGGATGGTGTCCCATCCGACCTTTTCCTCATCAATAAGACCTCCTGGAGCAAGTATATCGCCCTAGTGGCCAACGCTGTGGCCGAAGGAGCTCCAGTGCCTAAATCTTGGAGGGGCGCCATTATAATTCCAATATTTAAAAAGGGCGATAAAACCCTCCCAGGAAATTATAGGCCCATCAGCCTAATTGACACAATTCAAAAAGTCATTGGGAGGATGGTACTGAATGAGGTACTGGCTTGGATAATCAGATTCTTTCTAGCCTCCAAGCTGGCTTTCGTAAATTTACCAGCACGATGGACCAGGTGTTTCGCTTTAAACAACTGCTCTGGAAGGTCGTTACGCTAGGCAAAGGTAGTCTCTATGTCACTTTGTAGATCTAAGAGCTGCCTTTGACCTCGTCCCCCGAGAGCAATTATGGAGGGTCCTTGAAAAGCTTGGGCTTTCTTTGGAACTCTTGACTTTAATTAGGAGGCTCCATGAGCCTAATTTTGCAAAAATCCAATGGGGAGGCCCGGTGGATACAACTCCCGAGTTCCCGGTTGAGCGAGGTGTGCGCCAAGGTTGCGCCATGGCACCCACGTTGTTCTCCCTGTATATTAATGGAGTGGTCGATTATATGCTTCAAGTTAATACTGACGCCCCTAAGTTGGCTGGCGTTTCCACTCCAATATTAATGTTTGCCGACGATACTCTTATAGTATCTAAAACTCCGAGTGGCATGCAAAGGGCCCTAATAGTTTTTGTAGATTTTTGTAAAAAATACGGCTTGGAGGTTAATGTGTCTAAGACCAAGCTTATGACATTCAACCCGCACCCAAGTTATAGGCCAGGCAAGCTTATAATGAATGATCAAATCCTTGAGGAGGTAAAAGACTTCATCTATCTGGGTATAAATGTGACCCAAAATAATAAGTGGAATAGACACTTGGAATTGTCTACGCTGAAACTTACACAGATCACGGGAACATTGGTTAATGAGCACAAAAAATCCCTCACTAAGCCGATAAAACCTGTGCTTCAAGTATACGAGGCAAAAGCCCTTGGCGCAGTGTTGTACGGGGCCGAGCTTTGGGGTTTCGACGCATTCTCATCCCTAACAGTTGTCGAAAATAAATTCTTTCGCTGTATAACCGGTCTTCCACAAAGTACGCCTCTGGTCCCACTACGTTATGACCTAGGTAGAAAGGCCATTAAGGATTTGGCTAAACTTCGCCCGGTTTTATACTGGAGGAGATTATGGGTTACACCAGAGCTCAGGCCTTATGCAATGGGCATTATGGATGTAATGCAGGCCGACAAGTTCCACAAGATTGGGTGGCTCAGGAACCTTCGAGAAACTTTGCTAGACCTGGGACTGGAAGGCCTATGGAACGACCCAGTTGCTGATGGGTTTCCCGCTAAGAAGCTTTTGAAAAAGCTTTATTGGGAGCGGGTTAACCACAGGGTGTGGAGCGACTCTATAGCTCATACGATGACCAGCCGATTCTTAGAGGCAAAGGCAACCCCAATATTCGAGCCTTATTGGGATTTGATTACCTTACCAAGAGACAGGAAACTCTATTTCCAACTTAGAGCAGGCTCCCTTCCACTTAGGGCTCTAACTAGCGGGTGGTCCGGTGCAAGTATAGGTACTTGTCCTGTCTGTGGTGCCAAAGAAGAATCTGTCGCCCATTTCCTCTTTGTCTGCCCTGTATATGCCAACCCCAGACGATTTTGGCTCTCTCCTTTGTGTAAATTACTGGGCACAAGGAGCTCCGCTACAGCTATTAGAATCTTAGGCACAAGCACTTTCCCAGTCCACTCAATTGCCTTAGCCAAATACTTGGGTTGGGCATGGTCTTTAAGACGTAATGCCCTTAGGGGTACCGAGGAGGCACCCTCTTAGGGCTCTATCCATGGATGTCATCTGTCAAAAATTTTTAGTTTCACATACTGTTTTATTTCATATCTGTATTGTACTTCATCCTAAGTCTGCTAAAATGTTTAATTCTTTTCTTAAACCTAAATTTTAGCTATTTATAGAAAGATTTTACACATTTTTTTAGCAAATGGGATTTTTTATAACTCTGTTTTATGTATATGTTTGTGTCTTGTATGAATTATTTTTAATTCAAATAAAGACTATGATGATGATGATAAATTAAATGTTTTAAGAGTTACCACTTTATTCCAATCAAGATGGCTTCAGGTGTGCAATACGTTTGTCATAAGTAGGACTGTTAGCGCTCTAGTTGTTCTTTGGAACACTCTGGGAAGCTGCAGTAGAACACAAAAGAATCAACTGACAGTCTCTGCCCTTGTTGGATGTACATGTTTTACTGAGAATGTCAGACTTCATTCTCACATGACTGAGAAAGATAATGTGAATTTACAGAAAATATGCTCTCAGTTTAGCTTATAGATCACCTTCCAAACATCTGTGGGAAAAGCATGAGAAAATAGTTTTCTCTCAAACATGATTCATGATATCACAGCAGAAGGCTTTTTCACATGGTAAAATCACCTTAGAACACACCACAATTCCTAAAATGAGTATGGTACCATCAACAAATGATTTATAATGGAACTAAAGTCTTAAAACCTTCTATTAACTGCAATGCTTTTTAATGAGGTGCTATCATGTATATTGGTCCCAAGATGGCTGACAATACTTCTTGGATGAAGTACTGACAGCCAATCAGATCTCACGATGAGATGTGTGGTTAGGCTCCGCCCAGATATATCTATCTTTTTAACTCTAATTTTCTCAGGAACTACTGAACTGATGTACACCATTTAAGCAAAAGGCACAAGTCTGAACTGAAGACTACCTCTTTGCCAAATTTGGTGTAATTACGTTCAGCAGTTCGGGCTGTAGCTGCGTCAACAGGTCCTATGGGAAAATGCATGGGGAAAACGCGTTTTGGGACCTCCTTTTTTCTCGGCCCCCGCTTGACGTATCACCATGAAATTTTCAGGATAGGAGCGGACCGGAGCTGACCAAAAGTTTGGAAAAGTTCGCGAAGATTTGTCAATTGGCGCCAACGGTATTCCAAATAGAATGTTGCGGATTTCCTATGGAAAATAGGTCCTAACTATAACTACCTACTGGCGACTGCCAGTAGGTAATATATATATATATCTTAATAGAGAGAGAGAGAAAGCAAGAAATAGAGAGAAATGTTTGCTACATTAGCTTTTTGAAATGAAAGAAACATTTGACAGATACCTCCATAGTTGCAAGAAGCTAAGCAACTGATGTTTTATAAAAAAAAAAAAACAGTGACAAATTCCACTCAATTGAAGAGGGAAATAAAGATAAAGAATCTCAATAGAACACTAGTTTTCATTTGAAATCTGGCACGATAGAAAGAGGCAGTGTTTTGTCATGAAAAACAGATTGAGTCAGAGTTAACAATTTCTGCGAGATGACACAATTTGAGGACAGCACCTGGAAGAGCAATTTTTATTCTAAAATAGAAACTTTTGCTGTAGAAAACAGCCATGGTTGAGAGTGAAAAAACTACGCAAGTGAAAGATTTATTCTAAAGACTTTGTTCATTTATGTTTAATGGCAAAGAGCAATTGGAATTTTCAAGAGTGGCGATGATGGGTGGTGATTCGGGTTACCTCATCTCAGCTTGCTAATATAAAGTGCAAACATGCCAAAGGGAAACCCATCTTAGTAAATACTATGAAATCAAATATTGTTTCTCAGTGAAGATATTTTAAAGATTGATTTTAAAGGCTGCAGTGTGTGGAAAAAATTGAATCATTTTTTCTAAAACGGTCCCTCGGTGGGACCTCCATGTATGCAGTTAATAGCAATCATAAGAATTTTTAAAAATATGTTTTATAGTATGATACAATGTTTCCTAAGAGTGCATAAAAGAGAACTGTGGTCTGTCACACCATTGTTGAAAATCATTACCTATTGCGCTCTTCGCATAAATCCACATATTAAAGAAATTCTTTACACTGAACATTTCTGTCAGAGAAATGTACTAGGTTTCTTCGATCTTAAGAAGCTTTTTATCAAACAATAGAACCATTTTTTGTATTCTGTAATCATTTTACAATTGGAATAACAATCCCTTGCCATGAAATTGTACCAGACTCTGTCTTATAGGTCTTTTGTGTATAACGATGCATACATTGAAAGTATTTTACAGCATAAATAACAGGCACTGTGATGTAAAGAGAGCAGGTATAATCTATAGATCTATCGTTATCTCAGTGCACATAAACTTCCTCTCAGTGTCAATAAATTTTCTAACACTTTAAAGCTGCTGTAGACAATGTTATTAGATTATAAGGAAGTGAAACTGCAGTTCTTCGCTGCACAGTTGTAATGTTTTATGTAGAGTCCTCACAGCAACAAGACAGAAGGTTTCTTAGTATGAAGAACGGAGTCAGATGAAGGATGGTCACTTCTTTATCTAGTGCCTATCTGTTACAATGGGGCTAGCCATGTGGAGATTCTCTCCACATGTCCCCTTATTTCCCCTTCCTTCTCTATCTACCCCTCCTAAGGAGGTTTCTGTTGTCCAGTTCTTGACAGGGTCAGCTAGACCTGGTTGTGCAGTCATGTCTTTTCCTAGAGGACATTACGTCTCCACCCACGTAGGAAAAAATATTTAGTCATTTTCTTGAGTGCGTCGTTTGTGTTCCTTAGTTGGTTTGCAGATGTTGGGAGCAGTTTCTGTTGTGGGGTGTGTTTGTTTATGAGGTGGTTGCTGCTGTCTCTCCATCGCTTGAAGAGAACAGGTCAGCTCTTGTGCCTATGTTCTTGGCTTGTTTGCTTCACCAACTCCCACTCACCTGTGTGAATGCTGAGTGTTTGGCCCTTGGGGCATCTGCATGTTCTTTCCTCATCCCCCTTCCTGGGAATAACATGTCTCTGCTAGGATCTCTCTGCCTTTCTTACGGAGGGATGAGATAACATTTCTCCAATATTTCTGGGTAACTTTCCATAAATTTGCTCTTGTCCTGCTAGTTCTTTGTGTCTGTCAGGCTGCCCCTGTCTTAGGGAAGGTGTAATGTTCATGTTCTGGTGTGGATATAACTGATATGACAGATTGTGTTGTGTGGCAGGTGTCTGTTTTGAGTCATCAGCATGTGATGCGCTGTTCTGATTACACTGTGTGTTTGGGTGACTGATGGCTTGGGTTTGCTGAGATCCTCCAGCCACTCACTGTTCACCACGCCCAGGTTTTGTTTTACCCATATTAAAGGATGCTCTTTTGCCTACCTTTGTCCTAAGCTGTGGAACTCTCTCCCAGCCACTCTTAGGAACTGTTACTCTTTATTGGCTTTTCGTAAAAATCTAAAAACGTATTATTTCTAGCTATCTGCTGGTGTTACTGTTATCTGCATCCATCCAGCACCAGGAAGCCCCTCGGGGGTAGCTGTGCACATTCTAAGTCTGTCAAATAAATAAATATATTTGGGCATTTTCTCGATCTTGATGTGCTGATGATTCTGTTGACCTGAGCAATTGTGCTGAGCTGCTTCCTGAATCAGAAGAATCTTCTGGTAGTATCCTTTCGAGGAAGTTCCTTTGGGTGTGATCCGACTTGTGATTTCCTTGAGCTGATGGACTGTGGTGAACTGCTCCTTGAATTGGAGATGTCTTTGGGATGTTATTTTGCTGCTCACCTCTTGGTGTGTCTAATGTGCTATTGCACTGGGGGTCCCATTGGGTAGCTGAATATTTTGTTCTCTTGATTGGCCCAATGTATTTTGTCTCTGCTCCTCTCTTGTGCTGTGGACTGTTGTCTCTCAGTGTTCTCCTTATTGTTGTGGGTGTCTCAGGTGTGTTTGTATTCCGATTTTTTGGAGTCTGGGTGGACTATCCAGTGTTCTGTAATTTGTTCCTTCTTCTCCCTAGTTAGGCGCACTGCTGTCTGTGCCAATTTTGTAATCTGCCCCTCAGATTGATGCTTTTTCAGATGTGTCTGTGAGGCTTGATAAACGGCCCATTGAAGTTGTCTCACTTTCTTTGGTTGTAGTGGCTCCTGATTGTCCTGGTCTCTTTTTTGCTATCCTCCGCTGCCGAGTATGCTGTTGAACTCTGGTATCACATTGCACGTTATCTATTGTGATACTGTATCTCTGATCTGTCTTTACCCTTGCTCTTTCCTTCTCGCTCTTGGTCTTTTGTGTTTTCCTCACTGACGTGAGAAACAGCTAATTTCTCTTGTACTCCTTCTTGCATTAAGGTGTGATTCCTTTGTTTTTGACCTTTAGTGAGAGTGACTTTTGGAGGAGCGTATGCTTCGTAGTTGGTGCTAAACAGCCCTCAACTATTCTGAGTCGAATTGCACCCTCATTTGTGAATATATTAAAAGCACAGTATTGCACTGGATTTTGTAGTAATGTAATGAAAATTCTTAAGGTTTTGCATGGCATGCTGAGTTGAAAGTGAGGTGTTCTTGATCAGCATTTTTCTTTGGGTTGAAATAGGCACGTAGTGCCTCTTTAAGGTTGTTGTACATCTCTGTTTCCTTTCTTAGAAAGATCTTGATCAGGAGGGACTTCTTGCACCACCAGCTGAAGGAGGAGTTGCAGCTATTGTTTGCCCCTTCGCTCACTAGTTGCGGCAAAAAAGTTATCCAGTGAGTCTAGCTATCTGTTCCATTTGGGAGCAAAACTCTGTGTGCAAACCTGTGTCACTGTCGGTGGCCGTTCAAAGTAGGATTTAGCCTTTTATGTTTCTTTTCCCACCGGCATGATGGTGTGATATCATAATGCCGCACGATTCTTCACTATGGTGTTTGCCATGTTCATGTGTACTTTGGTTTGTATTATTTGTTGACCCTCTTAGGCAGAGAGCCTGAGTGCTAGGTTGTCTTTTTGTGTTTCAGTAGTGTGTCTACTTCAGTCACACCTCGCTTTGTTGTTTATCAAAATGGTGTTGCTTTTTTTCAGTTGCAGATGTTGGTTGGTATCTTTATCAATGTTTTTTACCGTTGACTTGTAACATATTTGGCGCTTCTAACCGTTTTACATGGACCGCCACATCTGTGCCACTCATTCTAAGCAGGCTGGGGAACAACCTTTACAACGCAACTTTTACAACGCACTACACTTACAACGCATTTTTTACAACGCACAATCCATTACAATGCATGACATTACAACGCATGACACTACAACGCATTTTTAAAAACTACCTTTACAACGCATTCCATTACAACGCATACTACCATTACAACGCATACCATTACAACACATAATATTACACTACACTATCCAACACTTACCCTACTGTTGCACCCCCTGGAGTTAGAATAGTAATTTTTACCCCTATACTATCCAACACTTACCCTACTGTTGCACCCCCTGGAGTTAGAATAGTAATTTTTACCCCTATACTATCCAACACTTACCCTACTGTTGCACCCCCTGGAGTTAGAATAGTAATTTTTACCCCTATACTATCCAACACTTACCCTACTGTTGCACCCCCTGGAGTTAGAATAGTAATTTTTACCCCTATACTATCCAACACTTACCCTACTGTTGCACCCCCTGGAGTTAGAATAGTAATTTTTACCCCTATACTATCCAACACTTACCCTACTGTTGCACCCCCTGGAGTTAGAATAGTAATTTTTACCCCTATACTATCCAACACTTACCCTACTGTTGCACCCCCTGGAGTTAGAATAGTAATTTTTACCCCTATACTATCCAACACTTACCCTACTGTTGCACCCCCTGGAGTTAGAATAGTAATTTTTACCCCTATACTATCCAACACTTACCCTACTGTTGCACCCCCTGGAGTTAGAATAGTAATTTTAACCCCTATACTATCCAACACTTACCCTACTGTTGTACCCCCTGGAGTTAGAATAGTAATTTTAACCCCTATACTATCCAACACTTTCCCTACTGTTGCACCCCCTGGAGTTAGAATAGTAATTTTTACCCCTATACTATCCAACACTTACCCTACTGTTGCACCCCCTGGAGTTAGAAAAGTAATTTTTACCCCTATACTATCTAATACTTACCTTAAATGCAATTTAATATTATGCGTTGTAATGGTATGTTTTGTAATGGTAGTATGCGTTGTAATGGAATGCGTTGTAAAGGTAGTTTTTAAAAATGCGTTGTAGTGTCATGCGTTGTAATGTCATGCGTTGTAATGGATTGTGCGTTGTAAAAAATGCGTTGTAAGTGCATGCGTTGTAAAAGTGTGCGTTGTAACGACATACATCCAAGCAGGCTATTTGCATTTTTCTTCACTTTTATTTATTGAACTTCCCTTTAATTTTTTTGGGCTTCGTTGATTGTCTCCTTTATTTTCCTTTTATTCTTGCTTTATTTTGGCGTTGGCTACAAAACCTTATTTCTGCAATGCTTTGTAGTCACTGGACTTTTATTGCTAGGACATGCTCCCGTTCTCTATCCTGCATTTGTTTTATACAGTTGTTTAATTTTCACAGGTGCTGCTTCTTATATCGCTGTTGTTATAATCTTGTTGTATTTTATTCATTTACCTTTGCCTCCGCTGTCTTCATGGGCCACTTTCATGAGACCCTATCTATTTTGTGAGGGTTGATTCAGACATGACTTCTGTCTTCCTTCTGGTGGATTCACGCTTTCCCTTGTGTGTTGAATATTGAGGTTCGTCCTGTTCTGATAGAACTGTTTCATCAATGGTTCCCCCAGCTGTGTGCATTTCTACCAGAGTCCAACCCAGCTTGGTGTCTGGTCCCAATTTGGCCATCTCTGTGGACTTCAATATGATTCTGCTAGGTTGCCTGACTCCAAAATGGCTGCCTCATAGATTTCAATGAAGTTTGTGTGTGGGCGCCTGACTTTTAAATAGGCCTGGGGAGTGAACTTTTCTCCATTAGCGTAGTGTGTGGAGTTTTCTGCACTCTGCACACTGCGGAGTACACGGAGTTCCAAAAAACTACGGGGCATATTATCAAGCTCGGTGCTAAAATTATCGCCGCTTTCGCGGCAGAAAACTGCTGCTAATGCTGCGATAATGGGCTTGATAATATGCTGCAGAGAATTCCAATAGAAGCCCATGTTGGCACCAGAACATGGGCTTCTATTGGAATTCTCAAGGGCATATTATCAAGCCCATTATCGCTGATTTAGCGGCAGTTTTCTGCCGCTAAAGCAGCGAAAATCTTATCGTCGTTCCTTGATAATATGCTGCTACGCTCTGCGAAGATTTCTTAACAGCGGCAGTCAGATTTCTCAACGTGGGCAGTCGAGGATGTTCGCAACCACTCACACTGAGAAACATTCCACTCACGTTGTGAAAGCAGTTTGAAATTCTACTTGAGCGTCAAGATAAAAAGCAGCGACCTCATGGTGGCGTTGGAGCTCACTTTACATCGCGTTAAACCCCCCCAGTGCTGAAAATCAACACCAACAGCCTGACCAAACGCACTCCAACGCTTGCGGAACTCCACATAGCGCAGCAGAAATTTTGGGCCTAGGCCTACTTTAAAATGGACGCTGTTGTGGATACATGAGGATCAGCTGGATGGTGCTTTTCTTTCTGTTGCGGGGAGTGTTGTACCTATTTGAAGCAGGTTTTTCATGTTTCATCAGTTCCTTGCTGCTTACACTCATGTTTGCGTGCCTGCAAGTGTGCCTCTGGTTTCTTTACTGTCTGGTCGCACTGCTCAGTTATCACAAGAGGGTGGGTGGGCTGGTCAGGCTATGTATGCAAGGTGTTGCTTTGTCTTTCCATGCTGCCAGAGTCTGGTAACGGTAAGCTGCGCTGAAATCTTTGCTGTGCCTAAGCGGGACACAGCTTTTTTGTGTCCTTATTAAACTGATTATGTTTGCACCAACTGGATTCTGCCTCAGTTGAAGTCATACCTTTGCGATCTTCACTGCAGCACCTTGCATGCATCTTGCATCAGTTTTTTTTTTACTGCATCCATCTCATTATATTGCAGGAGTGGGTATACTAAACCATTTCCCTACGCTATCCAACACTTTCCCTACTCTTACACTTGGTGGAGTGGGAATATTAAATTATTCCCACCCACTATCCAACACTTTCCCTACTGATGCACTCACTGGAGTGAGAATAGTCATTTTTACCCACCCGCTATCCAGCACTTTCCCTACTGTTGCACTCACTGGAGTGAGAATATTAATTTTTACCCAACCGCTACCCAACACTTTCCCTACTATACCACTCGCTGGAGTGGGAATAGAAATTTTATCCCCTACGCTATGCAACGGTTTCAGTATTGTTATATTTAGGTGCCGATTCCGATCCTGTAAAACCTGGGTACGAATGGTCGTACGGAGCGTATTCTCCATACGACTCATACCTGGGAAATCCTCCTTACAAAGCATTAAGTACGATTCGTGCAGAAATACCATTTCCGTACGATTCGCACAAAACTACGTGCGGCGAAAAAATACCCACAATTCCGATCCGGGACATCGCGTACGTGACGTCCGGACAGAGTCAGGCAGCGTTTTACGGACCAGCAAGTACGATTCGTGCCTACGTCACATTTTTTACGGCAGCCAAAAACTGTCGGGAAATTGAGGACGACGCAAACAAGGAGCACCGGTACGCAACGGATAGCCATGGACCCCATCCTACGTGTCATCCCGGCCCTCCTAGCCTACAACCTGGTGCACAGAAACCCACGCTGACGCCGCAGAAGGTCAGAACAACACCCAGGGGCAAAGGGGGGGGGGGGGCCAGGGGCAGCAAACATAACCGGTCACTTCGGGGGGCGTGTCCACCAACCCCTACGTACCGTCACAACGGAAGTGGACGTGGACGCGCACCCGTCACCACGACAATGGTGGTACAGACCGTACCCACGCCCCCAGAGCATGGGTATGGCCCGTACCACCATTGGAGTGGTGATGTAGGGGTACGTGCCGTACCCACGCCCCCAGAGAGTGGGTACGGCCTGTACCACCATTGGAGTGGTGATGTGGGGGTACGCGCCGCACCCACACCCCCAGAGTGTGGGTATGGCCCGTACCACCATTGGAGTGGTGATGTAGGGGTACGCGCAACGGAAGTGGATGTGGACGCGTACCCGTCACCACGATAATGGTGGTACGGGCTGTACCCACACTCTGGGGGCGTGGGTACAGCGCATACCCCTACATCCCCACTCCAATGGTGGTACGGGCCGTACCTACGCTCTGGGGGCATGGGTATGGCGCGTACCCCTACATTCCCACTCCAATGGTGGTACGGGCCATACCCACGCTCTGAGGGCATGAGTACGGCACGTACCCCTACATCGCCACTCCAATGGTGGTAGGTGCCGTACCCACGCTGTGGGGGCGTGGGTACGGCACGTACCCCTACATCACCACTACAATGGTGGTACGAGCTGTACCCACGCTCTGGAGGCATGTGTACGGTCCGTACCACCATTGGAGTGGCGATGTAGGGGTATGCGCCGTACCCACGCCCTCAGAGCGTGGGTACTGCCCGTACCACCATTGGAGTGGCGATGTAGGGGTACGCGCCGTACCCACGCCCTCAGAGCGTGAGTACGGCCCATACCACCATTGGAGTGGGGATGTAGGGGTACACGTGGTACGTACCGTACACACGCCCCCAGAGCGTGGGTACGGCTCGTACACCCCATGAATGTGGGGGTACGAGCCGTCCCACCCGTACCCCTACGGCACCAGTACAGAATGGATACAAGGCGTACACATGCCACGAATGTTGGCTTAGGGCCCGGTGCAGCATATAAGCAGTATATTGGTGTGTGTGTATGCACAGGACAGCAGTGTACTGCACCAGGGGGGCAGGTGGGTTGATGGGTGGCTGGGTGGCTGCAGAGGACTCCCAGCAGTGGACAGAGACATGGGGGTGGGTGCAGAGGACTCCCAGCAGTGGACAGAGACATGTGAGGGGTGGGTGCCTATCACTCCCAGCAGTGGACAGAGACATGGGGGTGGGTGCCCAGGACTCCCAGCAGTGGACAGAGACATGTGAGGGGTGGGTGCCTATCACTCCCAGCAGTGCCCAGACATATGAGGGGTGGGTGCAGAGGAACACCAGTAGTGGACAGAGACATGGGGGTGGGTGCAGAGGAATACCAGCAGTGGACAGAGAAATGGGGGTGGGTGCAGAGGAATACCAGTAGTGGACAGAGACATGTGAGGGGTGGGTGCAGAGGAACACCAGTAGTGGACAGAGACATGTGAGGGGTGGGTGCAGAGGAACACCAGTAGTGGACAGAGACATGTGAGGGGTGGGTGCAGAGGAATAACAGCAGTGGACAGAGACATGGGGTGGGTGCAGAGGAACATCAGTAGTGGACAGAGACATGGGGGTGGGTGCAGAGGAATACCAGCAGTGGACAGAGACATGGGGGTGGGTGCAGAGGATTCCCAGCATTGTCCTGACATATGAGTGGTTGGTGCATCATCATCAGATGACCACAACTCCATGGGTTCATGAACGCATCCCCAATGTGCGAAAATGTTGAGAGTGCCATATCAACACATCACTGACAGCAGTGTCCCACTCCCATGAGGATGGATGTCTTTCCCCCACTGCATGACACACAATATGTGGGTGTGAGGACAAATGACACATGCATACCCACCCCTGGCGGATGCAGCACAATACACACACTGAGAACATGTCACAAGACTGCATAGTTATGTGAAAGCCGACTAAACTAAGAGAGCCAAAGGGAATACACACTGTCATGCACATTCCAGGACTGATAGGAATGTACAGGTGCTGGTACAGCCACCAAGTAGTTGTCTCCATTGGAAGGAATAGGGTGGACTTCCCACAGATACAATGACCACAATTGTCAGTCAGGTGACCAAATACCTTGCAGAACAAGTACCAATTGTGTGCTAGGCTGGGAGTACACACATGCATAGTGCGGAAAAGTGACAATTTCCACATGGAGGCATGGCAACATACTCTATACACAAGTACACTGACTACCAAGGATGGCACAGATGAGCAGGCATGGGCCTAGTTGAAGTGATCCGTCAGCCACCAAGGAAATGTTGACACAGGTCAGCACAACAATTGTGCTACTCCCTGCAGGGAAGATGTCAGGTGCCACAGAGGAAGGAACACTCCTTGGGACAATGTCTCCAAACACAAAGAGCATACATGAGTAAAGAATATTTGCAGAGACCTTGTGATGGCACGCAGATACCAGGGTCCACCCCATGAGCACCATATTACAACATTTCCCAGACACCTAACACATGATCACCACCCCAACTCATGGAGCATCAGCACCAACATTAATACCTGAAAGGCAATCGTGTTCAAAGGGAAAACAAAATGCTTTATTCAGCAGTAAAATAAAATGTATAAAAGGGCACTATGTACAAAGGCCATAGGCCAGTCCAGATGCGATGTCCTGGGGGGACACACATGTCCACGCATCTCCCCTAGCTTGCCTGCACATTTGAAACCTCTGGTTCATCGACTGGGGTGGGGGCATCATGTGGGGAAGGGCCACGCACCGCAGGGACAGGAGGGGGAAGGGTAGGTGTTGTGGGTGCAGGGACAGACGACTCCACCACAGGGGGTGGGGCAGCGGCAAAGGGGGAGGTTATTATGGCGCTGCACACGTCCGCAAGCTCTTCCAGCGTCTCCCCTGCACCCGAATGAACGACAGGCCCCAAGGAGGGGGGTGGGCGGAGGGATGGGTTGCAGCGCTACTGGGGGAGGTGGTGGACAGGGGGGGGACTCAACTCCCCTACCCGTGGAGTGCCTTGCCCGTTTGCGCGATGGTGAAGCAGTGGGGCTGAGGCCCAGCACAGCTAAGTAGGTCTCCTTCTCAGACTGTGGGGCAGGGGAGCCGAGGGGAGTGCCATTGGAGGGACTGGGGAGTGAGGCATGCGGACTCCGACTGTGGCTGCGTGGCTGCCTGTGTGCCCTAGACCCAGTGGGTGTGCCTTCTACCCCCTGAGTGTGCGTGACTGGAGGTGTGCGCTTGCCCTTCCCTGTTGGTGTGCTGGCTGTGTCTGGTGTGGTGCCTGCCTGGGAATGTGTGTGTGTGCTTGGGACAGGCATGGGAGTAGGAAGTGTGGATGGTGCAGGGGTAGGTGGGGGGACCAAGCGCTGCAGGAGACCCACTGCTGCTGTCAGTGACGAGTCCATGGACCTCAGCAACATCCGTTGGTCAGACATCGCTGATGACATTTTATTTTATTTATTTATTTTTAAGGTTTTGTAGAGCGCGTAGTAACCCTAGAGCATCCCAGCGCTAGACCTGAACTCAAGGGGGGGTCAGCAGGGGAAGGGGTTAAGGGTCCATGCCCTCCATGTACGACACCATCTGTGTCAGCAGTGTGGTGTGGCCATGGAGGACAGTCAGGATCGATGTCTGCCCAACCTGCAACTGCCGCTGAATGTCCACAGACTCGGCAGTGAGGGCAGCAGGGGAGACAGGGGCAGGGGGTGCGGTGCCTGGCACGAAGGAGATACGTTGTTGCCCTACACGGACAAAAGGGACCGGAGCAACTGGGAGGGCGGTGATGGGAATGGAGGGGGTGGTGACAGTTGTAGTGCTGCTGCCAGCTGTTGGAGCAGCCTCTGCCCCCTCAGGGAGTTCAGCCTCGGACCCGTCAGCGTCGTAGTCTGTGTTGGTACTACCCAGGTCCTCCGCCGCACTCTCCTCGCCCTCCGTGCCACTTGATGCTTCCGACTCGCCAGGAGTGGTGGCACTGGTGCTGGATCCCTCCTCCATGTCCGTGCAGGTGTCTCCTTCGGTGTCCCCCGATGATTCTGTGGGCAAGGTGAAGAGACAGGAAATAATCAGTCACCTGTATACATCTGACACATGAGTCCAAACATAATAGGTCACAGTGCATATCATGAAATGCATCATGAGTAACATCTAGATGACTCCGCACATATGTAAGCCCTGCACTCCCCAGTTGGTTCACCCACCATGCCACCTTAAATAATCAAAATCAGGACACAACAGCAAATAACTGGATATCCAATTATACAGAGAAGCTAGTGTCTGTGAACAGTGGAGCACAGCCAGACTATGAAGGCATGCCACCCCTTGCTCACTGTGAACGAAACAGTATTGGTGCACCCAATGCCAAATAACAGACGCCAATGCTGAAGGTGTCCCCACACTCATAGACCTGTGAGTACTTTAGAAAATCCAAGTAAATACTTTCTGATCCATTGGGAATCACAAAACTTTACACAATTGACAAGTTTGGAATGTGTGAATGTTCCACTTGTGGAACAGAACACACATGTGCATGAATATCAGAAGTCACACAAGGAGGTGCACACTAAACTACATTTACACAGTCATTGTATGAGCTGCCAGCCTAATGCCAAGAAGCCATTGTTAAGAAGAAATGTGGTATCAGGAAGTACATATACATGGCACCACGGTAGTCCGGATGACTGGTCACCGGTAAGTTGGTATCAGCAACAACCAAGGACTAACCCAAATGCAAACACACTGTGGGAACATGGATATGTATAATTCCAGAACAAATTTTGGACAGAACTGTGCCTTTGTTTAAAATGTGCCAGCGTGTTCCCCCAAAGTGTAAAGGTGGTTTCTTGTGCACTTCCTTGGGAGACATCTGTCATGCAGGCACATTATTGCCCTTCACAATAATCAAAGTGAAGCATCGAAACTATTGGGACATTTTGACAAGTTTAGTGAGTGCCAAGGTACAAGACTTCTTGATAGACAACTTAAAACATGCCACCTGTCACATGGCCATCTGTACCATGATGACACAGTTGGCAACACATCTGACACACTACCTGTCATGTGGATTGGCACACATGTCCAGACACAGGACAATGCATTAGCTAATGGCCCTGAAATAGTGTTGGAATAAGGAGCACCTGCACTGAGGAGACACCCTGATAGGAACGAAGAATGTCCAAACAGATGTCAGCACACACAGACCAAACCACATAGCATCGGGAGCACACGGTGCCAATAATGGATGAGCTGGAAACATGTATTGTAACTTTTGACACATGCTGCAAAGCACAAACATGACACCATGCACAACATGTCTGGGTCACTGCACGTTGAGTGTCAGTCCAGACAATTAGCACACACAGGTCAGACCTGGCAAGGAGACATAAGGTTTTGACATGTATGCCTTTCCTGCACAAACCCCCCATACATGAGACAATGTGATTGAGACAGAGCAAGTAGTTACACCTCTCAATCTGTGTTTACTAAAAGGGGAATCAAGAACTCCTAAATGTACTCAACATCACCTCGTGAGGCTGACCACACATATATCTGTGACAAACAACCATCAACTGATAGTTGTACATAGACACACAGGCACTGCCCAGTGTGAGTATGCACAAGCCTAATGGGGTCACCCTGTACAGTGGACACATGTAGCACACTTTACGTTAATACAAATTAGGGCAGGGAACAATGCCACAGAGGCCAAACTATGCGGAACACACAGAGACTGGCCACAGTGTGTGATGCCACACATGATTCCTAGGATAAGGTGTCTCATGGGACAGTAGTGGGCACACTGCTCCATGGTCCTGGAATGATCTGACTGTAACTGGAGCAACCGTCCCGGCCCTAGGCATATCTCCCACTCATGCACATCATGTCTGAGGCCACTACATTGGTCATGCATGCTGCAAGGGTGTGTATTTTAAACCTCACACTCCTATGTGGAGCCTCAGGACAGTGCCAACAATTATGGACCCCCAAATGAGTGGACAGGACAGGGCACAGGCAAGGTACCAACACATGTCACAGACCACCCCCACACATGATGCAGAAAGCATTGTGCACCGTGATGACCTTGCAGCCTAGATGACCATGTGCAATAGTGATTACACACAGACCAGGGAACACATGTCAAGGAGGGGAAGGGAGGAAGAACAGCAGCGGTTGACTAGGGGGAACAGGATATGCACTGCACATATAAACCCTGGCAGTGTATCCATGCGCCTGAGCACTTCCAAAAGCTTGTGACACACAACAGACACACATGTACCTACCGCCTTGCTGCTGCTGCTTCTCCTGTAACCGCCTAACCATGTCAGGGAAGACCACCGCCAGGACACGCTTCATTTGGTGGGTCAGGTGCCGGTGCCCGCCGTGTTTTCGTGCTGGTGAGTCCCCCAGCAGGACCCGGGCGATCCTCCTGGTCCAGCACCGGATGTCCTGCCAGCGTTTCCTCACCTGGGCCAGGCGCCGACTGCGACCCTCCACGGAGATCACGGCCCTGGCGGCCTGCTTCCATATCTTCCCCTTCTCGTAGGCGGTTACCTGTGAGGATGACAAAGTGAGAATAGATCACTACACCTGCTCCATGTCACAGAGACACACATTAGAACATCTTTGATTTGGGGCATAGCATGCTGCAAACTAATAGCACCTTCGTCATAGGGAATTTCGCCTCTGTGTAAGCCCCAATGCACTACATGGCATTGAAAGTACACAGGTGGCATGAGGGGTGCAACACACTTCCTGATCATGGCACACACTGTACATCACAAGCAACACAAGGCTGATGGACAGCACCTCCAAGCAGTCACATGCCCCAGGCCACTGACCCAACCGCAGCAGAGTACACAGGCACACACAGGCACAGATAAATCACCTGCCAGTGGCAACAGCGGATACAAACATCACTCTGCACATGTGCCACTTGCCTGGGGGGTGTCACAGGCGTGGGGCTAGCCCAGCTAGTCAGACACACAGCACGGCTTACTTCTTACATCAGATGGGTTGAGCAGTTGCCTCCTCCATGCAGCTGTGGTGCAACACTCCACATAGACACTCAACCACATGACAAGGAACATTCACACAGATCAATGTCCAGGGGGCGTACATATCATTTGGTCACTCTCACCACAGCTCCACTAAACTCACACACATCTGTGGGTACAGTCACCTGTCACACCGGGGGGAACACTGAATCACCTCAGGACTATAGAACAAGAATGGCCAAGAGGATTAGCCATGCTGAATGTGCCATGCACCATGCAGTGAATGTCACAGTAAGCACAATGCAAGTGAGGAGTGCACACATGAACCACATCATGCTCTGCATGACAGACCTAAGCCACCCCCCCCCGGGACCCACTCTAAACAACATTGCATGTCTGTCACACCTGGACACAATGCCAGAAGAGCCAGTCACAAAAAGAAGGGGCACAGTCAAAGGTAGCGGAGTCAGCACTCACCTGCTCCCCTGGTCTACCATACAGGCTGGTGAACTGTGGGAGGATGACGTCCAGCAACGCCTCATTCTTCTCCTGGGTGAAAGGCTGGGCCCTCTCCACAGTCCTTGACATGGTGCCAGAGGAAGCCAAACAGCAGCAATGGTGTCGATGAAAGGTTGTGCAGGCAAGTGCCCTCTCATGGTTTCTGGCTGACTTATATCTGCCTTGCTGGGCTATTTCCTTTACAGGAGTAGCGAGTGATTGGTCAGACTCATTTGCATCCTACGTTTCCTCCAATCCCTTTGAACATACACCAGTGACAGCATTAGCATTTGTTCAAATTTGCTGCATCATGTCAAGTCAACAACCACTTTGCAACAAAGTATAAGCTACCCAACTGCTTTTTCCAGGCCACATGATGGAAACATTTGATCTTGAAACTTGGTATCCATGACAACCAGCATGCATTTAGGCCCTAATACTTGTCCCTTATGTGTCCCCATTGTAATTTTCAAATACCCACACCTGTACGGTGTGTTTCACACTTACCCCTAGGGCACCACTACTCTAGTGATACGGCCTGTACACGCGTGTGGAGGGGTCCTATCCCTATGGGAGTGTTGCCGTAGGCGTACGCCATAGTGATATGGCCCGTACACGCGTGTGTAGGGGTTGTATCCCTAAGGGAGTGTTGCCGTAGGCGTACGCCATAGTGATACGGCCCGTACACACGTGTGTAGGGGTCGTATCCCTATGGGAGTGTTGCCGTAGGCGTACGCCATAGTGATACAGCCCATAAACGCGCGTGTAGGGGTCGTATCCCTATGGTAGTGTTGCCGTAGGCATACGCCATAGTGATACGGCCCGTACACACGTGTGTAGGGGTCGTATCCCTATGGGAGTGTTGCCGTAGGCATACGTCATAGTGATACGGCCCCTACACATGCGTGTACGGGCCGTATCACTATGGCGTACGCCTACGGCAACACTCCTATAGGGATACGACTCCTACACACGCGTGTACGGGCCGTATCACTATGGCGTATGCCTACGGCAACACTACCATAGGGATACGACCCCTACACACGCGTGTACGGGCCGTATCACTATGGCGTACGCCTACGGCAACACTACCATAGGGATACAACCCCTACACATGCATGTACGGGCCGTATCACTATGGCATACGCCTACGGCAACACTACCATAGGGATACGACCCCTACACACGCGTGTACGGGCCGTATCACTATGGCGTACGCCTACGGCAACACTACCATAGGGATAGGACCAGTGTGTACATGTACGTGTGTACGGTCTGTACTCACACGCGTACTCCTACCCAACCCCTATATAGTGATGCGACCGTACACATGCCCTCAGAGCATGTGTACGGTGCGTTTCACAGCTTACACTGGTGATAGCAGGCGCACAGGAAAGGAATGGAGGTGTCAGACTCGCACAAGGATGGACATCAAGTCATTGTCAGTGCAGTCCTTCATGTGTAGGGCCTAGGTGTGTCAGGCAGTAATGTGGCACATGTCTCCTCATGTTTTAACCCAATAGTTATGTGATGACCTGTGTACACATGTCATGTGTGATGGGGCACTATGTGGCACACTTCCCTACTCACACCTTTTACATGTGTGCATGTAGTAAAAAAACTTGTCAAGCACTGCATCACTGGCATGGCACAGTCACCAACACCCGCAACTGTCCCCTGATGCCAGGTACACGGATGATGACACCTGACATCTAACTACCAGCGTGCCACGATGTGACTATGTCATGTGTGTGTCATGTGTTCCCATGAGCTTGCTGTTGGCGTTCCGTCAACTGCATCTGCTGTAGCTCCATCCAACATGTGTCTGTGTGTAGATGGCCATGGCACACTATTACACACACCAGGCCACATGTGGAATCACACGTAACGTGTGTCTGTATGCATCGAACAGGGACTTGCGAGGTGAGGACATATCTGCGTAGTCTCAATGTCTGTGTGATCAGTTTTGACATGTACCCCTTCATGGCAAGGTGTGTGGTCTGTCCTTTTTCAATGACATGTGACCTGTGCGTCTAGCTAGCCGCCAGCTGTCTGTATGAGATAACATCCTTCAAATGCACATATGTGGATGTATGTCACTCCTGTAATGTGCCTGGCTATTCACTCACACTGGCCCACAGCTACTTTCATGGCATGTCATTTAGACCTTGACAATCCATGTTTGTAGCTGGCTCTTGGTAGGAGTATCACCTGGCTGGCATACGTGTCCAGGATGTATTGCTCAGAACAGACTCTGTATGTAGCATATGTGTATTAGCTGTTGAACATGTGCTCAGTTCATGGACATTGGTGTAGTAATGTACTCAATCTTCGTTATTCCTTCCAAATTTCTGCAGGGCACCGCCTCTTCCCCGACCAATGCCAGACTTGGGTGCCATGAGGGAACGTGACTGCATACGCCTTTACAGATTCCCCCAACAGTTAATTGAGGACCTGACAAACAGGCTGGCACCACACCTCCAACCGCGACACAGTTATCCAACTGCGCTGACCCCCAAGATGAAGGTGATGTCAGCCCTACATTTCTTTGCCACCGGTACTTTTCAATTCACCATAGCTGATGTGGGTGGAATGTCCCAGACCATGTTCAGCCGTGTCCTGCATGATGTTTTAGAAGCCATGTTGGAGCACCTGGAGGAATTCATCCATTTTCCAACTCGTGAGCAGTTGACAGGTATCAAGGGTGAGTTCTATGCCCTGGGAGGGATGCCCCATGTAATTTGGTCCATTGATGGGACACATGTGGCTTTGGTACCACCACAGGCACAGGAGGTAGCCTATCGAAACCGTAAACATTATCACTCCATTAATGCCCTTGTGGTGTATCTTGCTAACATGCTGATTTCCCATGTCTGTGCACGTTTTCCAGGGTCAGCACACGATGCCTACATCATGAGGTGTAGCAGGGTGCCAGAAATGATGCTGCGACTGCACAACGAACGAGCATGTCTTGTTGGTGGGTAGACTCTGTTTGTCCAGTATTTAGCGGTATCGTTGTATGTTACCGCATCTCCTGACCCACTTCTTTACATGATGTTTCCATGTAGGGGACTCTGGCTATCCCAACATGCCATGGCTGGTGACGCCTCTCCGCAACCCCAGAACAGCTGCAGATCACCGTTACAACAACGCCCATGGGCAGACGAGGCGAGTGATTGAGAGGACGTTTGGCCTCCTGTAGAGCCGATTCCGTTGCCTCCACAAGACAGGCGGGTCCCTCCCATATGCACCGGTGAAGGTCTGCAAAATCTTCCTCATGTGCTGCATGCTGCACAACATGGCAGTGGAGAAAACTGTGTCACTCATCCTGGATCCCGATGAGCAGGAACATCCACCCGTGGAGGATGACGGCCTTGGTCACGAGGCAAGTGAGGAGGAGGAGGAGGAGGAGGAGGAGGACATCCGGAGTCAGCTCATACGCAACTTCTTCTCATAATGGTGAGTCCCTGGGTCTGAGTGTGCACGCTTGGAGCCTTGTGTGGCATGTGTTGCAATGTGTGTCTCCAGCTGACTGTATGCTAAGTGACTTAGAGGTGGGTTCTGATGTGTCACTCGAGTGCTGATGTCATTCCACACATTGTAGCTGACACACTCAATTGATAACTAGCATGGTGTCAACCTTAGTCGTGTAGAGTACATGACCATGCATGCGGATGACTATCTTTTTCCTGACTTCTTGTGTGTCTGTCATCCCCAGGTAGTTGCGCATGCTGTCTGCTCGTGGCATCGTTGTGCTCCTGCTATTCCTCATGAGTATTGCAACGTGTGCTGAATCAGCGTTACATGCACAAACATGGTGAAAAGTCTCCTTTGGGTAAGGATTGCAGCAAGGCATTTTGGGTGTGGTAGTTGTTTGGAATGTGTGGGCACTGCTCCTGTGCAGGTTTTGTTACTATGCATACATGTCGACTCACCATGGGGCACATGACATGTAGCATGACTCACATGAATTGATAGTTACACTTTGTGACAGTCATCTGTTATGGGATTGTGGATTGTGATGAAGGCATCAATGTGTGTACAACTTCCCTCGGAAACATACAGGAGGCTACAGGTGGACATAGTGTCGGACATCCCCATAAGAGGCTCAATGGGGAATTGCAGCCTCTATGTGTGCAGCAGGGGATGTTTGGCTCACCCCCTTCACTTGTGTGCCAGTCCAATGGATTTACAGCATCTGTGGTGCGAAGGGGGTGTCCAGTGTAGGTTCATCCAAAAGACCTGTGAGTCTGTTCATATTGATGCATTTCCATAGGTGTGAGCCTGAGTAATAAAGGTGTTCCTCACCCTCCAAGGTGCCTCATCTCTGTCAATGCAGGTCTCTTGCCACTGTGCATGCGGCATCTCTGGCATGGTTGTCAAGGATTGTGCATATGAGTCTATGTGTAGATTAGCAACCTGCATGCTGTTTTTCATGTATTTGATTCTCTATTGTGCATGAAGTCCATGGCTGTGTATGTGTTTTGGCATGTTGGTCCCCACAACGGGCCATCAACACCTTCTGGGGTGTGTTTCCTGTGCGCAGCTCGGCCTTCAGTTTCATGATCCGGTGTCAGTCATCTTTGGTGATTGTGCATCCTTTGTCTCTGGGTGTGCCATTGAAAACCGGTCACTCCTTCCTTTACATACACCTGTTGCAGTAGTCCTTTCTGACATCCTAGTCTTTGTGTGGAAATTGTGGCATAGTTCCCAGGACATGCCGCCTGCTGTTGCAGCCACTGCAGCAAGGGCACACAAAGTTTCCTGATTTGGCAACACACACACATCAAAGATGCTCCTCCCTTACTCCCTCAACCCATTCATTTGGCTGTCATCAGCTTGTCTGTGCCACAGTTGCGGCCATGCGGTGCCAAAGGCTGGACCGTCTGCACATGCAACGTGCACATTGCACGACCCTCAGGTCCTTGCATGACCCACATCACACTACAGTCTGATGTTGCAGCCACCCTCCAAGCAATGTCCATCCACACATCTCCCGCCTGCTCTCAGGCATACACTAAGTGCACACACAACACCTTTGCATGATGAGTGTGCAACTCCGACTGCCTACACAGCGCTTCCATGCCTTCCAGGCCCTGTCACACCCACCAGGTCATGTTCCTCCTACTCCCCACCGGCTCTGTACCCCGGCAAGGCCATGGGAGTGGGACTCAAGGCTTCTGCATGTAGTATGGTGTCGTCGTCAGGCACATGGCACAGGTATCATCTCTCAGCGTGTCAATCTACAATGTGTCCAGGACCCCCCTCTCCACCATCACATGCACATACAACCTCATCATCAACTTGTATGCCATTGACAGCCAGGTGCTCCTCACCATCACCAAGGACGCAGACATTGCCAGTTCCAATATTCAAGATTGCATGAGATCCATTGATGAATGGCAGAACAGCAGCCACCTGAGGCTGGACTTGTACAGGACTGAGGTCAACATCTGAGGATTGTCCCCTCACAGCTGGGTCAACTGCTTGTGTCCCACCCGCAAAAGCACTGCACACGCACCCAGTGGCCACGCACACAAGATGGTGTGCATCATGGATTGCTTGCTCACATTTGCCATGCTAATCACCAGCATCTGTGCCTCAGACTGCAACACCCTCTGAATTATGTACATGATCTCCAGATAGATCCACTCCAAGGAAAGACGGACCATCCTCCAGGTCCACGACAACATCCGTGTCAAATACTGCCCTGCCCTCTGCGGAGCAGCCACATCCAAACTCCCGGGAAACTTGTCCACATCCAGGCTGCATCTGCACACCTCAGCTGCAACATCCCGCGCCCCAGCCACATCACCGTCCAGCAGAGATAGCTGCAATGGATGACTGTGTGCTGCAGGATGACCTTCAGACTCCCCACCCACACTCAGGAGGCAGGCCACAACCCCGACCCAAAACCAACCTTGTACCACTGTCATACGAGACCCCGCCATCTCCGTGCATCCAACCTTGACCTGGCCACCATTCTTCAGATCCACCGTACTCCAGCATGCAGGACATAGTTCTCCCACCTGGGAACACATACCTGGGACTCCCTCCCCGGGAACCTCCGAATGAGCCATGACCTCTACGCCTTAATGATACTCTTCCAAATAGGTCTGTCCGCACAGTATTGCAAGCACCCCCTCAGCAGCTTGAGGCCATCACAGGTGAGTATTGTGCTCCATGTCTGCATTGAATGATACATTGTGACCCATGTGTGTCCTGTACCAGACTCAGATCCCAGGGTATGGATGGGTGGAGTTAGTTCAAAACTCAGGCATAGTTTGACATTTACACACACATATGTTGTGGACTAATGCCAAATGACAGCAACATCTCATGACAAAATAAAGTTTTTATTTTTGTTGGGGTAAGTCTTTTGGTAGATGAACTAAGGTGCTCTACCGGGTGCATAGAATCCAAAGTTTACAGGGGGAGATGGCATCCTTTTCAGTTGGAGTCATCAGAGTCCAGACCACAGTGTGGGTCATCATTGGTCAGACTGTGACCAGCAAGTCCATGTGGCAGAGAATGTCATTGGGTGAGGTGCTGCTGTTACGCCAGAGGGCCAGGTGCCAGGCCAGGTGACCTGGGAGATGTGGATGGTCCGCTGACTCTCACGGTCTTTTCCGTGGACGACCCACCTTCCTGGGGGGACCCTCAGATGCAGGCCTTGACGATGTCTGCGATGCTCCGTCGGACAAATCCTCCTCCTCCCTCCCGGTGGCTGGTGGTGGTCTTTGCCTGGTGGCACAGGGAGGGTTGCCCATGTTGTTGGCGATCCGACGGAGTGAACGGCTCATGTCCATTTGCACCGCTAGGAGCTCAGCCAGTCTTGCCTCCATCCGTCCTTGTTGTTGTTGTTGACTGGCATGTTGCTCGGCCTGCAGGTTCTTCATCTTGTTGAGGGTCCCCTTCATCTCTGTGAGGCTCGACACTACCTGGCTGATGCCCCTGGTGTCACGCCGGTATGTGTCCAGGATGTGGCGTATGTGTGACATACCGGTTCCCTCAGCTGCCTGGCCAGGTTCTCGCTTCCGCCTGCCTCCACTCCCACCCCCCCTGCCCACACGAGCCTGGCCTGCCATTGTGGGCACATCGGGTCTACGGGACCCCTGAGGGATGGCATTAGCGGGGTTGTCTGCCTCCCCCTGGGTGCCCGGAGAACCTTGTCCCTCCTGGTCAGACTGGCTCTGTTGTTCAGTGCGAGCAGGGCTCCTGGGTGTCTCCTGGGATGTGGCAGGAATGGGGGTGGGGGTTGGCACAGATGTACCTGACGCAGGTGCTGCAGGGGCTTGGGCACCAGAGGGGCCAAGTTGGTCGGGGTCATCCACGGAGTGGTGAGAGTCGTCGCTGCCGGTGGGATCATCTTCACGCTGAGCCTGGGACTGTGATTGTTCCCCCCCATTGTTGGGGGGAGGTCGATGACGTTGCCCTGTGTGTGAGAGAGAGACAATGTTAATGCTGTTTCATGCCACATCCATGTTTCATACATATTTAAGTTGTCACAGTTTCTCCAGGTAGTTGGATGTGCCTAGCATTCCTCTCAATGTACACTTGGGGATGGGTATGTTGCGGGGGACAGATTGATATGTTCTCCTGAGTGTTTGACCAGTAGAATTTTGGCTAGGATGCTTATTTGGTTATGGATTGGTCTTGTTGTGTCACATGTCCATTGTGAGAGTGGGTAAATCCGTTGCCTGCCCCGGGGGTGTGTGCTTGTGTGAGGGGGGGGTGTGATCGGGCCTGCTGTTGGGTGTAGTGTGATTTGTCATTGGGTCTCCCAGGTGAAGTGTCTGTCCCCTCATGGTGCATGCTGGCATGACAGTGAGTGTGAGTTCCTGTGCTAGATATTTGAGCTTGTGGAGTTGGTGTTTAAATGTACAGTGGTCACAGGAGGGCCTTGTGCTACAAACAGCAGGGCCAAGTGTCAGCTACCTTGTCAGTACTTTGCCAGTCCCTGTGCATTGGGCATGGTGCATGGGTATGTACCTAGGCCATATGTGTCCTGGTTCTGTATGAGTCGTTTTCGCGTAGGTAAGGTCTGTACATACGCGATGCTGGGTGAGGGTGCTGGGGTACGGTGTTGGGGTACGGTGTGTACAGGTACAGGGCTGGGGTACGAGCCTGGCGTGCGGCACGTACAGGTGGGGGGCTGGGGTACGGTGTTGGGGTATGGTGCGTGCAGGTGCGGGGCTGTGCTACGGTGTTGGGGTACGGTGCGTACAGGTGCAGGGCTGGGGTACAGAGTTGGTGTACGGTTCGTACAGGTACGGGGCTGGGGTGCGGGCCTGGGGTGCTGCGCGTACAGGTGGGGGGCTGGGAGACGGGCCTGGGGTACGGTGCGTACAGGTGCGGGGCTGGGCTACGGTGTTGGGGTACGAAGCGTACAGGTACGGGGCTGGGGTACTGGCCTGGGGTGCGGCGCGTACAGGTGGGGGGCTGGGGTACTGTCCTGGGGTATGGTGCGTACAGGTACTGGGCTCGGAGATGGGCCTGGGGTGCGGCGCTTACAGGTGCGGGGCTGGGTTATGGGCCTGGGGTACGGTGCGTACAGGTACGGGGCTGGGGTACGCGCCTGGGGTGCGGCACGTACAGGTGGGGGGCTGGGGTATGGGCCTGGGGTACGGTGTGTACAGGTGCGGGGCTGGGAGATGGCCCTGGGGTGCGGCGCATACAGGTGCGGGGCTGGGGTACGGTCCTGGGGTAGGGTGCGGAGGGGGGGTACGGGGCTGACATACGGGGGTACGGTGCTGACATATGCGGGGGGAGGGGGGCTGTACGACTCGTATCCGGGCACAAGTTTACCCGTGTACATGTGTGCTACAGCGTTTGCTCCGTACGGGGCCTTTTACATGCGGTAGTGTATTTGGACGGGCGGTACAGATCGTACTTGTGCGCTCGGACTTATGTTTTACGATTTGCACGTAAAAATGTCCGGCTCCCTCTCGTACACTTTTCCCGACGCTATTCGTACGTAAAAATTTCCGGCTCCCTCTTGTACCTTTTTCCCGACGCAATTTGTATGTATTTTTCACGTACGAATCGCACTTCTCAGTTTGTACGGTACTTGTACGATTCGTACGTGAAAATATACGGATACGAGTCGTACGCAAATTTTTTGGCCCGGATCGGAATCGGCACCTAAATGTAGTATAAAATATAGATTTTTTAAAATATTTATTTTAATGTTTTAAATTATTGGATATCATTTCTTTAATATATATATATGATAGGTTAATTAATATATATATGTAATTATATTTTAAATTGTGTTTTTAACATTTTATAATTAAAAATATTTATTATTTTTAGTATTATTAAGTTAATATATATAAACAATAAAATGCATGTTCTTTTTTATTTTTCATTACATTTATTATTTATTAATTGTAACGTTTCTAATTATTTTTAAGTATGTTTTACTTAATCTATTTATTATTTAATTAATTTTATATTACTATAAAGACAGTTAATATTTTAGCAAACTATATTATTAACAACGATATTTAGGATTCGATATTTTTGTACTTACCTGTTTGTAGATAGGAAGTCGATATTCTGTCACTCAATATTTTTACCTCGATATTGTTGCAGCTCGATATTCTTCTCCTCGATATTCTGTCAGTGATCCGACCTGCTTGTGCAGCCATATCCTTTCCTAGACGACTTTACAACTGTACCCCTCGCATGATATAATTTGAGTACCAAGCAGTTTGCTATATTTGATGTTTCAATCCATGGCACAAATATAATTTACTGTTTGATTTTTTTTGGTTACCTCTGCACAAACATTAAACTATTTTTCGTAGGTGAAATATTGATGGTATATACACTATAGTTGCATTGGTGCCCTTTATCCTGATTGGTCGAACGTTTATGATATTTAACTGTTTATTGAAAGTGCTGTTACCATGGCATCCTGGTTTCTACTTCCCAGTCATACCTAACTCTATAAGCGAGGCATTTTTAGAAAGGGTGTTATCTACTTTCCTGTTCAGCCCACAGACAATATGAAAGTTCATTCAATTTGACCAAAGGCTTAACCTTATTATAGCGATACATAAAGCACCACCCTGTCAATTAATGCGCCTAAAATTAAACAGTTACATTTTTTGGAAGCTATTAAAGTTTAACAGATAATTTGGGTATGCAATAAAGTGACATCATGAACCATGTTTCATAGGAGCTTCCAAACACCAACATATTGGAAAGCATGGAAAAGAAGAAGGTCACTGTCTCTCCCTGGCTCTCATCAATTGGCAGGAATAAAAACTGATTCTTAAAGCTGTTAACCAAGCAGTTTAAATATTAGGTGGTTATTTATGTATCCAGATGCAGTGCATCTGCTCAGTACTGCACTGGTATTTATATTGGCTCTGGAGCACATATGCCTCCCCCCCCAATTAGCTTACTCAAAGTACACATAAAAGAATTCATCCTTAGTGTAACAGACTTGCTCTAAAATCACCAAGAATCTATTATTGTATCTGCTGGGCAATCTAGTAAACCGAAATGGGTCTCCAGGGGGACAAGACTAATCGTAAGCATCCCTGGAGGGCAAGATTAATGCCACTGAGATGAACATACTACACCTAAATATTCAGCAGTGCACTTTAGTGAAGTTGTTGACTTCACCTCATAGTTATGCATTACTGGGAACAAAACCATAACAAACCGCCTACACTTTCCTCATCCCTAAACTTGTGCTTGTTGTGATTATGGGAGTAGGGCAGGCTCTGCCTGCACCTAGGACATTGTTTTGTTATAGGATCTATAAATCTCTTAGGTATTAGCCAATTACTCGACCCTCCTATGTCCTCACCTAGGAAGTTTGTGTAAGATCACCCTTGTGGGGCCTTGGAAGTTATATCAGTATATGACCATTCAATCTGATATATAAAGGGCTTTGAACCTCATCATATGCTTATTTATAAGAGATTTATGACAAGCAAGATTCCCTTGATGAACATCTGAGTGTGCATCTCAATGACTTAGAGAACCCTTTTATGTGGAGCCACCAAGAGAGTCTATTAGCCTCTAAAGTGCAACTTGTATGCAGAGCATCCCTTGAATGTGTTTTGATGGCCAAATAGCACTAGGGGAATAGAAATCACTATCACCGAAGAAGAGAATAGGGTGTTAAACCCCTTTGCACGAAAGACTGTCTTTGTGAGGGTCATACTCGCAAAAGTGCAATCCACAGGACTGAAACCTCTTACTTGAGCCATATGTGGACGTTGCACTAATACAGTAGTAGGTGTGTGCAGGCAAGTCATGTGCAGCTAAAAAATGCAAACTGAAAAAAGCTCATGGAAATAGTTGGAAGGCAGGAATTAATGACTGGCTTTCTGGAAGGCAGACGGTGTGTGGGTAGGACATGGGTACAGGTTGATCTAAAACTTATGCTGCAAAATTGTACTTCAGTCATCACATTTACAAAACATTAAGCATATTGGCAATAACCTGATAAAGAACTGCGGGTGAGGTGTGTTAGCAGCTGGTGTTCGATAGAGGTAGAGGAGGAATAGACCTTATAACTAATTATATTTATTGTTCTGATTCACCTTCAGGGCTATTGGTCACAGGACAGTTAAAACTAGAGCTGATGACCATCTCCATAGTGTGGTTTAGAGAGAAGCAAACTTTAAAAGTCTATCATAGACCCAGTCCCTAATTATTTGGTATAATTTCTAAGTCTTGGAAAATAATGGTCTGATCTTCATGCAGTATATGAATTTCACAACACCAATGAGCTCAAATTAAACCATTCATGCTGAGCAATGTTAGTCATTGTCAGCAGTGAGAATGGTTTTTGAATAGAAGCAAAGGTGCAAAGTGTGTCATAAGGCAGGATAATGCTATGTGCATATGATTTTAGAACACTCTGGTAGTAGATTAAATAAAAGAAAACTACTGATGATTCAAATTGTACAGAGAATATGCTTTTTACTCTTTTTGCAGTCCTGGGAATAAAATGTCCATTTGCATGATACAACTTGAAGAAACAGACCTATTGCAATACATCAGGGCACTATTTATGAAGCAGGTTACGTCGCCTTTCCACCACACAATGTTGTGTACGTTCGACGCAGCAACCCCTAAATGAAAGTTATCAAACCATGCAAGGCCACTTTGCGTGGCAAGAGTGGCTTGATAAATCAGGAGTAATGCAGCACAGAGCAAATCGTTGTGTTGCGTTACTCTTCCCTGGGAAAGCATTCCGTGGGCTTTGCATGGGTGTGCCACACAACTCCCACAGATTTTGAAACATTCCCAGATTTACCATTGCTGGTAGACTTGGGAATGCGCCAAAATACTAAGCCTTCCTATTCTGCAGCACCCATAGAGGAAAATGCCTTAGGGGATTGTTTCTTTCTGCAGGAATGTTCCCCTTCCTGCACAAAAGCTATTGTAAATGCAAAGTAGGCTTCCTTGCACCATGGTGCAAGGCTGCCTGCATTGGAGCTAGGCAGCCCATTGTGTGACAGCACTGGGAAAAGGACAGGAATGCGCCGTATTGTAATAAATATGTCTCATTCCTTTAAGTGGAAAGGTGACCTGCTGCGCTGTATTGTGTTACTTTCTCATAAACATGGCCCCAGTTACATTGAGGAGTGCAAGTTTTTTATTCCAACCAGTCTGAGAGGTGACAAGGAGAGAAGCATGCTGAAAACATGTCCTATCTGTTGGAGGGACAGGGAAAGTTGTGCTCCTCCTGAAAGAGAAAATTACACAAGATCACCAAACAGACTGACCTTAACCAGCCTTTGATTGCTAAAGAGATGCAGTGAGTGTATTAGATGGAAGCAAATATGGGGCAATGGAGATTTATAAGTAGCATGGGAGAGGAAACAGGAATTGAAAAATGTTGCAGAAGCTTTACAAAATGGTTTAATGAGTGTATTCACAACTTCTATATAGCTTCCTAGTTACTGACTTACCTAAAAGACATTTTTGTAACGTCTACCACTTGCCTGAAATAGGTTGCAGTCTCATTTTCTCATCTCTGTTCTGCCTCAACAGTGTTCTTACTCATACCTAAATATGGTTTCCATCAGGAAAAAAATCAATGTAACAACACAAAAACCATGCATTGAGTGTTTATTTAGCACCCACACTACAGTTAAGGTATGCTGAATCCACCAGGCTGGGTGCATCATTGGCAAGAATGGCCTACTAAAGGGCAGTACTTGTAAAAGCAACACAGAAATGTAAACAATACTTTTCACATTTTATTGTATGAACAAATGGTCCTAATTTAAAGTGGCTTCAGAAATAATGACCCCATCAAATTCTGGATCTAAGATTAACTCTACTCAGTAAGTATAAAACTTCATAATTCCAAATAAGACATTGGAACTAATGATTATTTTATTCAGGTGAAAATAAAAGCAATATACATCTCTATCTTTGAAAATTAATCTACACTAAGGGGCCGATTCCGATCCGGGTCGGAAAGCACTCCGACCGAGCCGGATCCGGAGTGTTTTCCAACCGAGCTGGAGTCCTGCAGTCCGACCGAGCGAGTACGATGCGGCTGTATGCTGTCGGACTCGGATCGGTCGGACTCCCATAGAAGTCAATGGGAGCCAGTTGTACGACGCGTACATGGGCTCCCATTGACTGAATGGGTAATAGGGGGCCCGACGCGGACCCCCAAAGGCAACCACCCGGACGATTCGCGAGCCGGACACTCCGGCTCGCACAGGCTGTCCGACGCGTGCATCGTACTGGCTCGGTCGAGAATCGCATCCATTGCACGCCACGGTTAGCTTACGACTGAGACGTACGGAGCGGTACGGACCTGGAAACGAGTCGGTTGGTGAATTCCATGTAGCTCGCATCGTACTTGCTCGGTCGTACAGCTGTACGAGTCGGGCAGAAAACACGCTACGGCGCATAGTTTTTCCAGCCGGATCTTGTTCGGTGCCCTTCCGACCCGGATCGGAATCGGCCCCTAAATTTATAGGTATAATAATAAAAGATTTAGCTGATCAATAGTCACCCCCTCACAAAAATCAAAGAGCAATGTGTCTTCGATTAATTCCAGCCACTTCAGACAATGACAAAGCATATGCCAATCTGCCTTTGTGCTGCTGATTTAGGAGCTGTCCTTCTTGAATTTCTGGACCGTTTTTCTAAATTATCTGGATTTGGTTGTTCCCTGTCTATATTGGCAGAGTGAGCACAGAAATAAAAGAATGGAAAATGTTTGTCATTATTAATGGCTGGGATCAATTTAAACAATTCGATCTTCATTTTTTCACTGTGTTGAATTAGTGTATTTTCCATTGTGGGTCACTGTAGCTGATTGTGCCTTAGAACTTAGTGTAAATGATTGGCCAATGCCTTTGTTGGCCAAATAAGATAAAATAATGGACTGGAATGTTTTTGTCTTGTTAATAATGCATTCCCATCAGCTGCATAACTAAATTTGATTACCATCGGAAACAATAAGAAACTTGCTTCTAATTAGTGATATAAGAAAAATGCCTTATCTGGTGGTAAAATCAAAAAAGGATTGTTATGTAGTAGTATCCACAATATTGTCAATCATCAGACAAAATATAAATGCAATCGTCTTGTGGAACCTTTGTGGCTGGGCATACAATCTGTTTATTCACAATGAAGCTCCTAAGTTTTGGAACAGGGTCCGCCCCCTAGGGTTTTTCGCAACCGACTAGGAGAGAAACAGGTTCATTGGAGGTGTTTTGGGCTGGCATCTTCATGACCTGTTATGAATACTAACCATAGGGTCCACTGTAAAAGGTGACCACTTAGATCCTTACTGTTCGCTTGCCTGCATTCGAGGCAATACATTTGGAACTGGCCAACACTTAGCATAATTGACAGGTCCTATCATCAATGACAATACATTTTGGCCATTTGGTGATTGAAACCCATCAGATAAGTTAAACAATTATGTTCTCCACCAACCAGCCATCAAGAGCACCATTTTACAAATCAGCCAATGTGTGCACTCATCAAACCATACAGTTGTGGGCTGGTGGAGACCAGAACTCTGGGCTCAGAGCAGAGACAACAATAATAAACCTGTGCTGTGTGACTTATAATCATTGAGTATGTCAGGTTCCATTCATTTTGTGAACAGGACTCAGCAGAAACAATGATATTTTCTACTCTAACCGCCCTCACCAGTGACAACACTGATAGAAGCAGGAAATAATGAATGGGACAAGAAAGAAAAAAGAGACACAGAACTCACCATTCTGCTTTGTTGCTACTGTAGGTCAAGAGGAGTTGGCCTAACGGCTAGGGCGGTCTACTTCGAATCTGCGGAACTGGGTTCGAGTCTCAGCAATGACGCTAAACATCCTGTGATTCTGGGCAAATCACTTAATCTCCCTGTGCCTAACAAAAATGAATGTGTACTCATCTAACGCAAGCTATGTAAAGCGCTATACTTTCGGGACGAGTTCATGCTATATAAAACTATGTAACAAAATAGGAGCGCTACAGGCGGAAGTGAATCTCTACTAGATAAGAAAATAACTTGCCATACATAAAGCTAAAAACCGCTGTAATTATAAATGGATATACTGCAGCTATTTCTCTGTTTAAGGTACTCTATGTATTTTAATATGAACCTGCAAATGCCTGAAAACTATGCATATGAAAAATAAGTATCTGAAAAAATACAAATGCACTAACTCATCTTTCTCCTCTTTGAATAACTATCTCAAGCTCTTTTAACATTAACTAATTTGTTGAGAATAGGCAATGTGTGCGCACTGAATGAATTAATTCAACACTGCCACTCCAGGAAGACCTACAGTTTTCCTTCACTGAAAGCCACACAGTGTGAGGGGTTTACACTCCTGCTTCCTCACACCCAAATCACACAAAATGGTACAGTACATCAAGACCTGCTTCCTGGAAGCACTGCGACCAGCACAATCCACAAATGTATGCCATCCAGTGCTGTGCTACAGAGAGCATATATCCCACTATTATCAATGTCAGCAGATTTCTGATAGACTAAAAAGCAATTCTAACCTTAAAACTCCCACCAGGATAATATTTACAGTTTAATGACCCTCTCACACTTGCCCAAAGCCTGGTCTCAGGAGATGAACCACAGGGATAGATAGGATGTGAGAAGCGCTGACTGAAAGGGAAATATTGGGATTCATCAAAAGATGTTTGTTTCAGAAGGTGGTGCCCAAGCCTGCCCATTTCACATTTCACATTGATGATTAGTTACATGCATGCTGGATTAATTCTTATGTTATCCAAATGGCGGGGTGGCACTAGGGTCTGAGATTAGAAGAGGGGCTTGGTTTAAAAGAGAACTAACCGGCAATCCCAAGATTGGCCGTGAAGTGAGTCAAACGTACCTTGACAACTTTCTGGTCTCTTTCAAATGCCAGTGCAGTAGGATTGTAGAAGGGAGTGAAGAAGGAGGGTGTGGTCCCAATAAAGTATATTTATCTTTACAGAAGAGTGTGGTAGATACTTAGAAAGGAATGAGCTAGGAGGTGTTTTGGGGCTAGTCATGGAGAGAGTCAAAATATCCTGACAACTTTTTTCATGTGGTGTGGTTTGGCTCCAAATATGAATTTTTGGAACACCTTTCAACAGCAGCTTTCAACAACATGTGAAGTTTGGTTCCCTATTATTATAACATAAAATCTAGATAGAAACCTCACAGATGGAAGGCAGACCAACAAGAGACCTTTTGGTGAGAATCACAGTTCAAAGTGAGGGGAGTGTTGGTATATCCAGATACTTAAAGCAATCATCTTTGCCAATAATAATGTCATTCATATTCCATACATGCTTTACATGATTAATTTGCAAGGTGATGATAAACATTTTGGCTTTCAGTTGTAATAATTGTCAGTCAGCTGTTTTGGGAGTATCCAGAATGTGGGCCTGCTTTCTTCTGAAGAAAACTATAGCAATGTGATGTCATGGCTTTGTAATCTTCATACTTCAGCAGACTAACAATATATTACCTATGATAAGGTTAATAGATGCCTACATATTTATACTATATCTTGGGAGTACACTTAAAAAAACCATAAATGAAATAGGGGCCAAGCCACCTCTCCCATACGATTGTTAAAGTCTACATTTTTCATAAAATTTACCTTGGTTAAGAATGAAGAAAATGTGCTCATCATTAGAAAATGTGTTAAACTTTATCGTAGCTGTAGAAGAGAAACAAAAAATATAGAAAACTTATTCTTTAGAAGGCGATAAATAAAACATGTTGCTTTAACTATAGGAGATGATGTTTTTTTTTAAGGTATCAAAATAAACATGCAGCTTAAATAAGTAGTAGACTCTCATACTATGGGCCCGATTCCAATGTCGAATGGACTGGAGTCTGTCTGACATCGGTCAGGAACTGTAACCGACCGACCTCCTGTCGTCAGTTACAGACCTGCAAGTATGAGGGTGCTGAACCCTGTTCAGTCGCAATCCTATACTTAACAAGGGGAGCATGCATTCCAAACAGAATGCACGCTCGCATAGTTAACTGTAGAGGTGCAGTTCATCCCTGCACTCTGTGGCAGGGATTAATAGGGGGTCACCATAGGTGCCCCCTAGGCTGCCTCGCACCCATGGGCGCCCTATTGGGGGCCCCCAAAGACAGTTCCTCACTGCCATTTTGTGACAGAAAGATGGTCCCAAAAAGACAGTGGAAAACTGCCATCGTACTCTCTCGGCCGGAAAGAGGCGGCCGGGGGAGTACTGAAGGGTTTCTGGATGGTGGACGGGCTCTCCGAGCCCATCGTAAGCCATCCGGAAAACCAAGCCAGATTCCTTTCTGACCGAGCCCATCAGCATGGTTCAGTCGGAAAGGAATCCGAACAGCACATTCCGATGCGGGCAGGTGGGCTCCTACCGACAGTTAGAGCCCTTCCTGCTGACATCGGAATCGGGCCCCTAATGTGCTTCTATGACTAGGCCTGTAAAGTATTTCATCGACTTTTGCTTGACATTAAAATAAAATGCCTCTCAGAAACTGCTAATCTAAACCTCTAACTGTAAAATTATTCGTCACTTTCAAATGTATTTCTTTGCTTTCTTTCACCATATGATTTGGTAATTTCACTAAACACTATGTTATGCTATATTTTATGATGAAAAGAGTATTCGCAATGTTGAACTTTTGGAAGAAATTGGTTTGCAGGTTCTCATCAAGACCTACTGGTAGAATTATTTCATTGTTTTAAACTAGCCCTCTGGCTACACAAAGGGCTACTGACAACAGCTAACAGAATAGTCCTTCAAAGCTCTTCATGAGAACCTTCCCACCATGTATCTAATGCAAGACATATTAAAAATGTTTTAGATAACTGCTCACCTGGTAAATGGGAGGAGAGATGACAGACCATCGGTAGACCTGCTCCCATTAGATGAACAGTGCTGAATGCTGCAAATGTTTTATGTTTTCATATATACATATTCCTAGCTAGAGAGTATTAATGCTTTGGAGGCTATTAATGCCATTCTTCCCTTCCCATGCCGTCTTACCATTGATGATTTAGGTTTTATTTTCCCTTATTTTTGCCCAGGTTTCTGTATGCTACTGCTAACAGTAATTTCCTATTATCCTGATCTTTTGGACAGTTGTTTTTGCAACTCATTACAGAACCTGGCTGAGTAACCTGAGTTACTCTTTATGGGGAGTTTGTTCTTTAGCTAACTAAATGCTCCAGAATATTGCTCTTTTCCAAGAGAAGTCTTTATAGGTTCTTATTTAGGTAAGGACTCTTAAACTAAGATAGAGATAATTTCCTTTATGCAACACGCTGTCTATTTAAAGCTGACTCTAACAAAACCTTTTCTTGATATTTCTGTAGATGGACTAATCTGAATAAAAACAGCAAAAACAATGTTAATATATTATAGAAAAGTAAAGCTTGAAAACTATTTCCAAACCTCTCTGAACATTAAGATCTTGAAATGTGATTATTATATTTGAAATGAAATTTGTTATAGCTCCATTCTGAAATGGCAGCGAAGACCTGTTGACCTGAAAACGTACGAGAACCAAAGATAGGAGACTTTTGCTGTAAGGGCTTTGGGTTTGCACTGGTCATCAAATTGCCCTTCCAAATTTTGGGTGCTAACACTACATACTCAATTTCAATCTTAGTGAAAGTTATATGGGTACCTAGATGAACAGTAAGCTCTGTCTCCTTATCTAAAACGTAAGTGCTTTCCAGATAACCAAAGAAATGTTTACACTGAACATTTCATTACCTATAAAATATATAGCATAGAACAAACAGCTGGAGGTAAACTGAATGGGTCTTTGGAAATCCAAGTTGCAATGATGATACTCCATCAATCTCATCTCACTATCACTGAAAGTGTTAAAAAAATTGAGTAGCAAAAATATTAATATTAGTTCTGAAAAGGAAGATAAACCAAGACCTATGACATTTCGCACAGGACTGGAGGATTTGACAATGTTCTTTTTAAGGAGGTATCACAAAAATGTATTAAAGATATGACTACGAATTATTATCCAGATTCAGCATTTTTATAGAGGGAACATGCTCCTAAAAATGATGAAATAGTGTAAATAATATTTAGATAAATATAAGTGTTTTCCAGAATAATCTGTGGATCCTTTGGGCATATATCAATCCAAGTAGGGGAGTAATAGCCCTTGAACTATCTTCTCCTATGAAATGCCAGGAGCAATCAAATTAATTTACCTTGCCTCCTTTTTCCCTAGGCACAAAAATAAAAGAAATCCCCTGATTTTACTAATGTAGCATTCAAGGTAATTGTTTTTCAAGAAACATCAGCTTCTTTCCTTTGAGGAATTTATGGCATTCATCTTTTGTGAGCTTAATCTCCAGGACTGACCTCCTGTGGCTTACTACTGGCTTATTTGTATTTGACACATTCTTTTGGTCAATAAAAACTCTCAACTAAGTCATCTTGAATGACTTGTCTAATTATTATACTCCTTTCAAAATGTAATTTACCATCATGAGATAAAGCTTCTCGTTTACTGGTCACTACTTCTATAAAATTACATAGGTTTGGAGGGCATTCTTTCCTTATCAAGATCTTATTTTCGTCATTGTATTTATCAAACCTGCTTGAACCACCCTAGAAATATTTGTTTTGTTCTTAGTGATCTTCCTTTGGCAACCTTGCTATGGGAGGTTTACCTTTTGTTTATTGTGTTCAATAATTGCTTTGTCTGTGCCAATAACTTAAAAGTCTTACATATATTTCTACAGAGAAGACTTTATTTAGGAGCAGTTGTTAATATTCATGAATGCCAGAGAAAGCATTACACAAGGGAATAACATCTGGAAAGCACTCATTATTTATAGTCATCTGTTCACAAAGAATGATTTGCCTTAACAAGCCAATCCCAGTGTGAATAACATGTTACTCACACGGATGTCACTCACAATAGGCTACTATCCCCATTAGTTTGGACTTAAAAGATTCTGCAATGTATTTCTATACTTTGTGCTCCCATAACACCTGTATGGTAAACCTTTACCTTTAATAGGTTTAATCACATGCTATTTTCAAGCAACGTTTTCAAACTGTTGATTTTGCAAACTATATGTTAACAGAAAATTGTAACAAGTGGTAAGCTGTAAGAAACAGCTTTCTCGCTAACTTAATTTAAATAAGTGTACCGCCATCTGTCATTTGGTACAATTTATACCAAGTGGATGCAGCTCTTCGAGAAAGTAGACTCCTATTAATATTGATGAAATTATGGAGGACATGTTCTCCTTTACATTTGTAAAGCTACAGGAGAGGATAGACTTTCAAGTGAATTTTATAAGGCATTTGCTCTCGCATTAGTACTCATAATTTGGAAACTGATAGAGTACTTTTTAATTCTAGAAGTGGTTCCTGCCTAACAAAAGCACAATCTCATGATCTAAAAAAAAAAAGAAGCCCGTTGATCATTGTGCTTCGTATCACTCCATGACATAGGAAAATTTGGATGCTAAAATTAATTCCAAAATCTTGGACCAATGTCTAGCTAATCAGACTGGTAGGTTACTATCTAAGTAGCAACATGGAAAGACTCCAGTATGGCGTAGAACTGCTCATACCAATTTTACTACCACTTCTTACATGTTAGGTAGTATTTTTGTGATTACTTCTTGAGATGCTGAGAAAACATTTTATCAGGTGGCGTAGGCATATGTGTGGGCTTTAGTGCCCCAATTTCCAATACTTGAGCTGTGTATACTGATGATTCATGCTCTTCATAAATCTCCATCTGCATATACATGTACAAAATCTAGAAAATCGCCATTGATTGAATTGAAAGAGGAACGTTTCAGGAGGGACCTCCTTCACCTTTAATATTGGACCTTCTGTTGTAATCTTTCTTTGCTAAGCTCTTAGGAAATCTTCTCATTCCTACATAAGAGATCAATCTATTTACAATGATCTTCTAGGGCTACGCACACAGTGTCGCCATTACTACCCCAGAACTTACAACAGTATGACCACTGATTTTCATAGAAGCATAATAGGAAGTTATCAGTTTCCTGTCTGAGCCAAAAGTGCCTTTATAACAGTGTTCACTGTCACCAAGGAGCTGAATACTCCACGATTAGGTGTGAAGTGGCTCCCAGAGCTGGGACAAAGGAAGAGAGTTGACATTCCTCTAACAAGATGCCCATTTGGGCTGTGCCTAGGATTTTAATTGCCTTAAAAAAATGAGTGTTCTGTTATAAGCAGATGTAGCTCCCACCTCGGACTGCTTCCATTATTGTCCTGCTATTCAGGCAGGCACCAATTTCAGTGAAAGAGGAGGCACACCCTGAACCGGTTTTAAATGACAATAGGAGCGGGTTTGTTCATTTCCCTTGCCGCACTCCAAGGTGGGCACAGAAGCTATGCAGAGGGGAAGAAACTGCATTCCATCTTGGTTTTAGGTGGAAAGGGACACTGCGAGATTGTTTTCAGTAGGGCACACAGGAACGTCTGCAAACGTGGTTAAGGTTACCACTGGGAACTTTTTCCATATTGGTCAGAGAGGACCAGGGGCCACCCCTCGCCTACAGGTGAGTGCCAGGCATAACACTGGCATCCATGGGCACCTTCTTCAGAACACTACTGGACCTGTTGAAGACAGAAGGATAGCATCTGCTGTTTTGATCTGGGAGAAGACCCATATGGGCTGGATCTGCTCCCACTTGTACCCAGTGCAAAGAGGTGGACTCCAAGGATCAGTTGGCTGACTTCCCACTAAGCTACAGGGACTTGAAATGCCTGCAAGAAACCCATTTTCCTTAAGAGCCCAGATGACCAGTTCCAACTGGACCTGCCAAGGGCACTGCTGGTGGCTTCTGTTGGAGTGAGTCATGATACCCAAGTGCTGTTTTTGAGGTCCTGGAACCTTTGGCTGGTCGTGTTAGAGTGGACTCCTTCTGTCCAAACTGCGAATGCTGTGACTTAAGAACAGTTTTCCAACTTTTCCTGTGAAGAACCAATAGGAGACTTGGGCTACTGTCAAGTCGATGCCTTCGCTGCAAATTGCCAGACAGATCCAACTTGCTGGACTGCCTCCCTGAAGGAGATCTGACTTCCAGAAAAGTTTCTAAGTCCGAATGTAGAGTGTTTCTCAGAGAGTGAAACTGAGCCAAAGCAGATCAAAGTTGAGTCCTTCCTGGCGATGGATTATGGACTTCCCCAATTTGGAGCTTTTGCGCCTTCATTGATGACCGCGGCAGGACCCTGCTCTTCAGCAAAACATAGTTGTTGAACTCTGATTTAGATTGAGCTTGCAGCTTGCGTAGGCAACAACTCATCCATGACCACCTTTTCTCCAGAAACTTTCTAGGTCTGAAGGTAATTCTTTGACTGAGACATAACTGGGTGTATCCAACCTGCGCTCTATTGTGGTCAACCACAACCCTTATCCTAATCTTAGTCTAGTGCGACCAGTTGCCTGCAGGTGATGCTTTGTCCATTTTGCTGTTAAAATTTAATACAAACTTTAAAAATGTATATCTCCAGTTCCCCTCGTTAGCTTAGTGGGATTCGTTTGGTGTTTTGTTTTTTACTTTTTGCCTGTTTTCAAACTTCTAAATGCTTTACACGTTTTCCTTAATTAAACCTGTTAATGTTAATGTTAATGTTAGGGGGTACTTGTAGAGCGCGAACAATCATCCCAGATAGGATATCACGGCGCTATAGTTGCAGTGATAAAGTGAGTAGGTAGTGAGGGGAGAGTGCAAGATGATTAAGTTTTAGTCGGGTTTAGGAAAGAGAAACGTTTTTAGCTGCTTCCTGAAGGACAGGTAATTAGTTATTAATCTAAGGTTCACTGGCAGATCGTTCCAACTGTTTGCCGCCAGGTGGGAGAAGGCTCGCCCCCCCATCTTTGCGGTTTTCACGCGTGTGGTTCTGGCTCTAGCAGTAGTTTGGGAGCGTAGATTTCTGGATGGGGTATAGAGTGTAACTTTGTTTTTTAGGATGCACGGGCCTGTATTATGCAGTATTTTATATGTTATGCATAGTAGCTTAAAAATAGCTCTTTGTCTAATCGGCAGCCAGTGCAGATCTCTCATACAGCTCTTGGCTGAGTCGTATTTTCTTTTGTTGCATATTGCCTTGACTGCGGCATTTTGTACGGTTTGTAGTTTAGAGAAGAGATAGTCACTCATTCCAACAAACAGAGAGTTTCCGTAGTCCAACCTGCTCATTAGTAGAGATTGGACCAAGATCTTTCTGCATTCCAATGGTATCCATGAAAAGACTCTTCTCAGCATTTTCAGTAATGCGAAGCCTTTACCACATATTGTGGATACGTGGGTTTTCATGCTTAAGGAGGTGTCCAATGACACCCCTAGATTCTTGGCAGTTGTAGTCGGGTCCGGGGGGGTGCCTAATGTTGTGGGCCACCCGCTGTTGTCTCATAGCTGGGAATGTCTGCCGAATAGCATTATTTCAGATTTGTCTGCATTAAGCTTGAGACAGTGACTATGCATCCAAGTGGCTAATTCTGTAAGGCAGTTGAGTAATCTGTCTTTGGGGTCATTCTCCTCGTCCAGTGAAATCATCAGTTGGGTGTCGTCTGCATAAGAGCAGATCCCGACGCCCCATTTTCGTCCTATTTTGGCCAGTGAGGACACAAATATGTTGAACAGAGTCGGGCTCTATGAAGCCCCCTGTGGGACCCCATACTTGATGTTCCGGGGAGGAGATAGGAAATCACCCATCTGTACTGATTGTGTCCTATCTTGGATGAAGGACTGAAGCCACCCTAGGGCTTTTTCCCGAATACCCTTTGCTGCAAGGATTTCTAGTAGACGATTGTGGGGTACGGTATCGAATGCCGCCGAGAGGTCCAAAAGTATCAGGGCGACTGTTTTCCCCTGATCTACCCACCTGTCTGCTCTATGCCATAACTACAAGTTGTTGAGCTCAAGTTAAATTACTGAAACCTTTACTGGACCAAACAGAACTAGCAATATTATTACTTGTGGTGGACTACCCTTCACCCGAACTATTAATCCACTTTCTCACGTTGGTCATATCACTAAAGTTTTGTTTCAGGAAATAAGCATGTATATCTTGAATACCCTTCATAATAAGCTTGAGGCTTATGATTTGTAATTCTGTGTGGGAGTTTAAGAAGGTCCTCGCTATCTCTAATGCGTTATTGATGCATGGATTTTGCTAGTCCCTACTTTCACTGTATTAGTTGACAGTTTTGGGCGTAGAACGATGGCATTAAGATGTTGGAGTCTGCATCATTTCCTTCCCTCTTTGAATAATCGTAATAATCAGTGCTCATTTGGTTTTTAGAGAGTTTGTATATGCAAAGAAGCTTAAGTTCAAGAGTGCTTGAGTGTTTATCAAGACCTGTAATGATATTCAGACTCATGAATGCTTTCAGCATCAGTGCTCATGACCTATGATGGAAACATCGTAAATTTAACGAAAAGACCCTTTCGAAACAGGACAACTAAAGTCACCGTAAACTGCTGGCTGTGCATGCATTATGTTAGAGCTGTCATACGGAGAGTAGAGTATGAGTACTCTGAGTATGAGTAAATATACCACCTAGCTGTGTGCATATGATTTTGTGCTTCTAATGTATAAGATACTATCGACTGGTCTACGGTTTGACGAAGACTTCCTACTGATTCTAGTGAATGGCTGAACCTTCTAGATGTTATGTTATGTTTTGTTATGTTAATGGGATTTATAGAGTGCATTACTGCCCTGAGGCGTATAAAATGAGATTATTATTCTCACCCAGCCACAAGGAAACTTCGCCTTGATCATAGCCTGTTATCATTGATTATTTTAGTTTCAACCTAATAGCACTGCTGTGCTAATGACAATTGTTACATAGATAGTTTGCTTATAAATAGCTATGGACAGGCTAAATCATTGATCCAGACATCATCAGAGAAAACACATTACTCTTGTTCTGCATGGGGAATGGATAAAAAAAGTAATCTCTCTGCTGGTTGCTAACAGAAACAAACATCCCTCTGACAAAGACCTGTGATGAAAGATATTGTAAGGACACTCACTGAAGCCCATCCAGAGGAGCATGGCAGGGCCCGAGGAGAGTGATCACACCACCATTGACCCAACCCATGTCCTAGCCCTGGAGAGCACCCACCAGCCTTACCAACCCAACCCCAGATCTTCCCGCGGTTCCATCCGTGCTTTAGCTGCTCATTGAGAGGGACCAGTTGATCCTAGCTCTGCTCAACTGCATGATGCTGCACAGGAATAAGTTCCAGATCTTTAGAACACTCTCTTCTGATGGTGGTATAGCACTACTACATGTTGGCCATTATAGTACCTGGCCTCTACATCACCTCTACTATCTATGGGGTATTAGCCGTAAAAAAAATAAAAAAAATAATGAAAAAAAGATAAGGTTCATTCAATTGAAATAGGGTAAATGTAGCATAAATATATACATTTACAAAAAGATAGTTAATCGGGGTAAGCGGTCTCTCCACACAGGCGATGTAAATTACTCGTACCTTCCATACTTTTTATAAGAATTTAAAATTCTTTTATATGAATTTAGGGCCATAACCAGAGAAAAACTATGTAGCTTTGAACACCACTAGTTCGAATTTGTATTTCAGCAGAGCCCAGATGTGCTCTCATTAAAGGAAGCTTCATAAACATGCCCTGAGGACCAAGGCATAGGTTAGTAGCGTATGCTATGAAGAACCGGTCAAAGTCGAAGCAGTTTGCTTGCATAGGTGATCATGGCTGATTAAATGTGTGCTTCAACGCTCTCTCTGTGATCTAACAAGGTATAATTTTGTGGCTGAACAGGCCTTGGAAAGAGGGTCAGCCACTGTGAACCCTATTGCGTTTCCAGAATAATGTTTTTTCGTTTTTTAGTCCGGTAATTGACAAATCATGTACATTTACTTTCGTGTCATCTTTTAGGTAAATATGTCAGTCCCTTTACATATAGTGAGGAATGATGCCAATTTGGATGTTTTGGCAAATGCATTTCCTTATGCCAACTAGCTTTCTTGTCCCGTTCCAGATAATAAGCGTGGTTGATTGTATTCCGCAAGAAAGCACAAAGTGTTCCACTTTTTAAACATTAGTTTTCTGTCTTTGTATCAGTTGGTTTTTGAGCTATTCTGCAAATGAAATACTGCACAAAATTGAGATAACATGAATACATAGAGCAGATATTGTGTCCTGGGGCAACACAAACTCATGAGCAAATTATGTTCTGAAACTATAAGAAAAACAGTTGATATGTATCTCTTTTCCTGCCAGAGCACACTCATTAGGTTAAGGAAAGCATACTTTTTTTAAACCATCTATGGTTTCATTCAGTCATTTTCTTTCTACCTTTTAGAAAAGGACTTTGCTGAATTATTATATAGTTGTTTGTTCTTCAAGTATAATTCTCTTTGCGCCATGTGGAGTTGAAATTGTACTTTTTATGTAACATATATAAACCCATGTCAAATTATCCGTCTGTCTATATGTCTGTCCATCTGTCATCTATCTATGTATCTATGTATCTATGTATCTATGTATCTATCTATCTATCTATCTATCTATCTATCTATCTATCTATCTATCTATCTATCTATCTATCTATCTATCTATCTATCTATCTATCTATCTATCTATCTATCTATCTATCTATCTATCTATCTATCTATCTATCTATCTATCTATCTATCTATCTATCTATCTATCTATCTATCTATCTATCTATCCATCTATCTATCTATCTATCTATCTATCTATCTATCTATCTATCTATCTATCTATCTATCTATCTATCTATCTATCTATCTATCTATCTACATGTCAGGTATACAAAACTAATTGAGATCCACAAACATTAGGAATTCTACAATTATAGTTAACTTTTATTTTTATCATTTGTGCACCACTTACACACTTATTTATATCTAGGGCTTTAAGTGGGAAACAAAACTAGGGGTGCTCTAAAAGGGGCGTGACAAACCTCTTAAATGGGTGTGGCCTATCGAAGTAGGGGCCTGGTCTAAATCAAGATAACTAGCGTTGTGTGCTTAAGAAAATCATAAAGTCGCATCCAGCAAAGGATAATAAAATAGCCAAAAAGGTATATTTATTAAGTATAAGCCATAAAAATCCCAAGCACTTTAAAAAACATGTAAAAATTGTTTACATTACTTAGAAATCTATTGCAGGATTTCCCAAAACCCTTGAAGATATTCACTGTGTCTATTTTGCTGGGGTTTTTCACAACAATTTCCTTCAGCAGACCTTCGACCTTTTGCCAGCGAACTCTTTACATACAGCTTTGCGTCAAATGTTTCAAATGGAGGACCATCGAGTTTTACCCATGAGCATGAAGAAATGGTCTCTACAGGAAGAGAGACCCTTGTTGGACAAGCAATTAAGTTAATTGCGCTGAAACCTCGCTCACAATCTGCATTACTTGCTGGCAGGATTTCCATGCAAACTTCTAACTGTTTTAATGCTTCAGAGGTTTTCTTTCCACCAACATCTTTGAGAAGTCTAAAAGCTTGGATCGTATCTCTTGCTGGCAGCTGAAACTCTGAACACAGCTGCTGGATATCTGTTTCACCATAAATAATGCATTCATCACCAGAAGGAAATTTGCCTGCATCTAGGACACTGAAGCTGGCAATACGTTCTTTCTCAGAATCGGAGGCACATCGTTTATTGATATTAACAGACAGACTTTGGGAAAACTGATTTTGATTAAGGGCAAGAGAGCTACTTCTTCCATGGAGAAGAGGAATATTCTTGAATTTGCCCTTGTCAACTGCTCTCTGAGCCGCAGAAGCAAACTCCCCTGGTGAGTTCTTCATTGCTCTAATTATATGTACTTGACTGACCAAAAGTATGTGGGCATTAACATTTGTAATGTCCCTCCTCTGTAAGGAGAGTGATAAGTCTTTGAGCTCTTGAAGTGCATCACACATTACCCCCAAATCTCAGAGAAAAGAATAGGATGTACGCTTCTTCAAGAGACCTTCATACTTACTCCTGTCTCTTATCTGTCTGGATGGGTCTTTAGAAGCATTCTCAAAATGTTTGCACAAGGCAGGGAAGCAGTCCCAAACAGCGTTCACAGATCTGTAAATGGATGCTACCCATCTAGAATCAAGCATTTTACCTATCTTCTGAAGCCTTACACATAGCTCTCTGGCGGCCAGATTTAGCTCTCTCTGGTTTTTTGGCGACATGCTGTATGTGGCATACAATGAGTCCATGAAAATCTTGAAGTGATTGACCTCTGCAACCTCATCAACTGTATCTGCCACGGCAAGTTCTAGTCTGTGAGCCAAACAGTGCCATGTCAGTACAAGATTTGGAAGTTCCGATTTCAGCAATGATACTACTCCTCCTTTTTTACCAAACATTACTGCTGCTCCATCTGAACATACCGCAATCAAGATATCATGTAGCAGACTTTTTGTGCGTCCAACTTTTTCGAAGTAGCTTAGAAGAGCTGTCTTTACTCCAAGGGCATTTGTTTCTCTCAGCTCCAGAAGGCCGAAATAGATGGTCACTGGGGTACTTTAATTTCCAAAAATGCCATGAGGTAGATGATAAGGTAGAAGTATTGCTAATGGAAGTGCTCTCATCAATTAATACTGTGATCTTGGGTTTGTGTTGTCTGACACAACAGACCAATCTGTGTTGCATTTCCAGTGCAATGTGTTAGATTATTTCCGTTGCAGTCAAATTGCTGTGCAAAACACGGCTCATTGCAATGCCATTCTCTGTCTGAAGGAGATTTAGATCAGGGTGGTCCGTGAAAGGGCGATAATTTTTTTGCCAAGTAGTAGGCAGTGTCAAATACCCTGCATGTACTCTCCATATGTTTTGCATTACATTTGTGTACTGTCCCCTCCAATGTATTTTTCTGCTGAGCTGAACGAATGTATTCAGCTGCCAAGTGAGCAGCGCTCGCCTTATGCTGCATAATCTTCTTCCTGAGCTGCTTCTGCCTGAAAGCTTTTCCGTCACCAGAAGGACCAACCTTGCCCTCTGCCCACCCTTTACTTATGTGCATGCCCTGGGTTTTATTGTGCACTGAAAAACCTGTTGATTTAGCCTGTTTGCAGGAAGAATACCCAATATTGCCTGACTTAAGATACAACCATTTTTATTCCTCTTGAAAGTAATACCACTGTTTAGTGTGCGAGCAGTCAGGGAGTTTGACAGTTTCTTTCTCTGGCACAAGTTGAAGTCTTTTAAAGGTGGACTGTCTTTGGCAGACTCTTGCTGAGTTTTACTAGCCTTATCACTAGCTGGACAAGACTCCCCTGTAGCATGCAGGTGCTTCAGTGACTGTAGGAAGTCAATCATTGAAGAGTGCAGAGACTTGTGCTTCAGAGCAGAAGCACATAAGCCACCAGTAGCCATGTTAAAATTCAGAACTTCCTTCTTGAAGACTGGACTGGTATATCTGAAAAAGAAAAGAAAATCATCCTCTGCTGATTTTGGTTTCCAGGTGATTAGGCCTTGCGTCATGCAACGAGAATATTTAGCCTCTTATCTGCAACACAAATTCAATAGTTTACTCCAGTGATCAACAATGTTTAATTGAAGTGCCATCTGGCAGGCAGATGTTACTCTTCATTTTGTGCTGCTCCTGAAAGGATCTCTCATTGTGCAGTGGAGTTGTAAGGTTTTCCTGATCTGGAGGCCACAAAATATGTCTGGCTTGCGCTCCAAAAGTCCTTAAGATGGCACCGGTACATCTAACCAGACTTATCACACAATGGCACTCAAAACACATGGACATGTATAGTTTAGCAACTGCACTCTAAATAAGTGTTTCCCAAACTGTGGGTCGCAACCAATTTTGACTAGTTCTTCTGTACTTTTATGCAGACTCCATAGCTTTAATCATAGAATACATTAACAGGGCACAGAGGGGCCTGGAGCACTGTAGATTATGGGCACCGCAATCACACCAGTGACCAGCTGTGTTTAGGTCAAGCCTTCTAGACAGTGCATGCTAAGTCTGTTGCAAAGTAAACTGTGGCTCACCATGAACATAGAGAGGCTCGGAGCCGCCCATTGCTTTTTATTCGTTAGCTTTCCTTGTCACTCTCGTTCTTGCGAACATCCTGCTCGCAATGAAGAAGCTGTTTATCTTATGGCTATTTGTTTCAATGTTATCTTATATTATAGCATTAGTGATTGCTTAGTACACGTCTTCACTGGACTAATATAGCAGGCAGAGGTAGAAGGCCCAATACAACAATATGGAATGAGCCCCTCTAACTTAAAAAAAAACAGACACACATACTGTGACCACCCAGCCAGGCCACACAACTGAATGTACTCCTCAAGCAGCCCACATAGCCACTTCCAAAAACACACACATTATTGCTGTCTTCCTCTTGCACAGAAACACACTCTGCTGCCACACACACTTACACGCTGCGCACAGTATATGTGATTTCTAGAATAAATTTTGATTAAATCTAACGGAAAAAGAGGTTTATAGTGGCATTGCTTCATTTCAATGCACCGATTGTAAGGTAGGAATTGTGCATCAGCACTGACAATTTGTTGTTATTGTTGGAATAGGGCTCAGCCGTGCTGATTTAGAGCCAAAACCCCCCTTTGTTTTTTGTGTATCCTTTCACCTCACAGCACAGAACAACTAACTTTGGGCATTGCCATCTCTGCCTCACTGTATCCCTAAGTGGAATAAAGATTATCCCTGGGCACTGCCACCTTTCTGCCAATCAACAATTTGCTGAGCACCTGCACTTGGATAATACATGTTCAAGAGCAAAAAACTATAATGACATCTTGAATTATAAATCAAAGCCACTGGCATCTCAAGAACTGATTAGGATAATGCGTTACTTACAGGACATAATACAATTTCACTGCCATCTCTTAACGTACTCCTGCATTCTGCTGCTTGTCTTACAGCTAACACCAGAACATGTGATCACCTTACCCCATTACAAGCGCACATGCAATGAAAACGGTAGTAGTAAAAAAAAAACAATGGCCAGGTGAGAAATACTGAAACCAATTATTTCTCCGACCCCTCCAATTATCCTACCTTCAGAAAACACGGCGTCCAAATAATTTAAGTGTAGGTCGATTTCAACTTTTAACTTACTGGTGCTATTAGGGCTGGGGCAGTATCACGCAGACTAGTTCCTCTCTCTGCAACCCCCTTGGGAGGGGGAAACGCTTCACTTGTTGCTGGATTACCCTGCAGCCTTGACGCTCAGTGTGACAGGTCAAAGCAGGGTCGTGCTGGAGCAGGCTGCCTGTGGTCATCTCTATTTATTTCTTGGTTAATCATCCCAGAATGTCTTCACTTCCAGGGCTGGCACCACGATGACGTTGCTCCTGTGCTGCAAAAAGTGAGGGGAAATCCTGAGAGAAACTGGCTCTCTTTAAAGGATTTCCCTTCCTCCTACAATGCGGCTCACATGGCATGAAGTCATGCCGTCATGCCGTCATGCCTTGTCCTCCACAACTCAGAAGTGAGCAAAATGAGCATGCGCACATCAATGTGCATGCTCTCACTGCAGCCCAAGAAAAAAAAACTGACTACCTTTGCGAGGCCCGAAAATAAAGCCCGATAGAGACCTGTTTTGAGGACCCCTGAAAATAACTGCCGGTTCTCAGCACCCGACAGACCCGGCCCACTTAAAGCCTTGTTTATATCTTATTTGTGTCAAAATCACCTTAAACTACACAAGCATAGTAAATTCAATACTAATTATTATGCTTTGAAATTTTCATGTATGTAACGCTTTCCTATTACCATAACTCATAGTCATAGCTTTATTCAATTTGGTAAACAAATCATAAAAGTACAAAATTAACAATTTATTCAATAAAATATAAAAATGCATAATTTTATGAAAACATCACTAAATCAGCAGGGAGCAGTAGAGGGTGCAAACAAATAAATAAAAAATAGAGATGGCCACCCATAATAAATCTGTTCCATCTTTTTTTTCTCGCTGTTTCTATCATCGATGCAGATTGATCGTCACCACCCTACAGAATAGATAAAATGCATTCATTTTAAAAATGAGAAATAGTATCTACATAATATACAGCTTAATACACTCATCAATCCATACCTCTTTCATATTTTAAGCACTCCTCTATTTAAAACAACAACACTAATGTCAACGGAGTCAAGCAACTATAAATAGCTAAAACCTTCTCTCTAATAGCAGGGATGGCAAGTCTTCAATATCAGGAGCAAAAATGTGGATCTCAGGTTTTTGTGAAGTACACAGAACAAAACAAAATGCAGGGTAGATCGTTTGGTCTTGTTGTCACAGGGACACAGTGGGAGATTGTCACACCATGCACCTTAGTTAGCAAAAGCTACCAAGAAGTGGATTGTGCCCAAGCAAAACCTAACTAGGTAGAATCTATAACACGACTTCAAGAAAAAGGATAAATAAGGTTGCATCTGGTTTATGGGAAAGCTAACATAGCCATACTCAAAGAGCTTTGCTTATTCAATATATATTGACGGTGTACACTTACTCTTGAGTAATATAAGGACTTAATTAAGGGTTTTCAATGAGAAGGCATTTTAAGAGGATCATTAAACAACTCTGTTCACTAAATCACATTTCAGGTAACCAAGCCATGAGATCGTATTGACATTGGACATAGAAAGACAGTTCATAATAATGGACCTTGGAAAATCTAGCTCAGAAGAAAGACAGACTTTCACCCATAATAGCAAGGGGGCAAGTCCAATTCAAACCTCAATGTACTCCAAGCCCAGTTCTGAGTGACAGAAAGGTATCAAAGCACTCTCAGGAAGCATCAAAGCTTTTCTGATAAATTTGTTCTCCACTAGTTGAAGCTTACCGCAATTGCTATGGCCCCACACACCAGCCCCATAGGCAGTGATTGAGAGGCAATTAACTTTGTAGAGTGTGTTCATATTTTTAACAGACTTCTCGCCCGATTGAGCCGCAAACTGAAAGTAAGTCTCCTTTTCTGTGGTCATCTGCTGTGCCCTTAGGCTCAGCAGGGGATCCCACAATAGCTGTGTATTAAAAAGGATCTCTAATAAGAGAAATGTTGAACTTTGTCAGTTTGATTGCCCTGCACTGTGAAAAATTTCAACTATGTTGACTTGGGGCAGCACACTACAACGTAAGACTTTTTATGATTCAGCTTTTTAAGTCCAGAGATGACATAAAATCTACAAAGGTGTCTAAAGATCTCTGGAGGCTCATGGATATCCTTGGAAGAAGGACAGCATCAGCTGCGTTGAGTAATGTTGTAACATTTTTACCGATCTATGGGCAATCCAAACCCTTTTGCATTAGTTGAGCCTCCAAGCCATTTGTATAAACAAGAAATGAAAAAGGGGTAAGTTTGCAGCCCTGGCGGACCCCATCCATTCAAATAATTGAGTTTGTTCTCTCGCCATCATTACCATAGCGTATTTTAGCTATGGTGTTATAGTGTAACCTTAGCAGCAGGACAACTAGGGGTCCTTCCACTCCTATAACTCCAATCATATTCCACAATCTGTCACAATTGACAGTATCAAACACACAGGGTAAGTCCATTAAGGCCAGTTGTAAAGAACTCTTCATGTACTTAGTGTATTTACTGACAATCAGTATTGTGTTTTTGAGAATATGTTATTTACAGAGACCCACTTTACTAGCCGAGCCAAAATGACCTGCCCAAAACCTTTACTGTGGTATCAAGTAAAGATATTGGCCTATAACAGGCTGGATCATTCCTGTCCCCTTTTCTGAAAATAGGGACCACAGTAGCATCTTTCCACAATGCGGTCAGAAGACCTATGATAGAGACCTTAAAAATGTTTGTTAACAGAGGCACCCAAATACTGGGGTTACCCCTTAGTCAGTAGGGACACCACCCGGGCTTTAGGCAAATACCCTGAGTTATCATTGCCCCCTCATCCTTGACAGAAATTGAATGACCAAGCTGCAAGGCTTGGTCCATGTCTTCAATCATATTGCCATCTCTATCCTTTAGCTTCAAAACTCTATTTGAGGGATCAAAGATGCATTAATAATATGATACCCCTGCATTCCCTGACATTAGGAAATACATTTTTTGTGTGGTAGCTTTTGAGAAAACAGGGCAATCAATAACTTCCCGGATTTATTTATATCCTTCAAAGCTCCGGCAGCCAATAGTCAGGCCTCTCTCCTAAGCTTGGCCTTCGTCTGGTCTAACACAGCCTTGTAGTTCTTTTTGGATGCCCTAAGTAACTCTTCATTGCAGGGAATGGTATTCAGAGCTCTTTTCAACTCTTTTGTAGTCACTATTGAACTTTCATTCAGGTGGGACGGTCATGGTGGAACATCTAACTAGTAAAGCTGATGAAATGACTAAACGCCTTACCTTTGGCCAGAGCCTCTTGGGCCTTCGATAGCCGTGAGGGGAACGGCTCAACAGCAGTGGCAGCGGAACGGCATCACCCTGGACAAACGCCGCCGTGAGGGGAACGGCCTACAATTCCCAGCACTCTTTGCAGCCGCGCACGCCAGTGACGCTACGCGGCCGCGCCGGACCAGCATAAAGGCTGTCAGGTGCCCCCGCAGCGCGGGACGCCTTACCTTTGGCCAGAGCCTCTTGGGCCTTCGATAGCCATGAGGGGAATGGCTCAACAGCAGTGGCAGCGGAACGGCATCACCCAGGACAAACGCCGCCGAGAGGGGAACGGCCTACAATTCCCAGCACTCTTTGCGGCCGCGCACGCCAGTGACGCTACGCGGCCGCGCTGGACCAGCATAAAGGCTGTCAGGTGCCCCTGCAGCGCGGGACACCTTACCTTTGGCCAGAGCCTCTTGGGCCTTCGATAGCCGTGAGGGGAACGGCTCAACAGCAGTGGCAGCGGAACGGCATCACCCAGGACAAACGCCGCCGTGAGGGGAACGGCCTACAATTCCCAGCATTCTTTGCGGCCGCGTACGCCAGTGACGCCACGCGGCCGCGCCGGACCAGCATAAAGGCTGTCAGGTGCCCCCGCAGCGCGGGACGCCTTACCTTTGGCCAGAGCCTCTTGGGCCTTCGATAGCCGTGAGGGGAATGGCTCAACAGCAGTGGCAGCGGAACGGCATCACCCAGGACAAACGCCGCCGTGAGGGGAACGGCCTACAATTCCCAGCACTCTTTGCGGCCGCGCACGCCAGTGACGCTACGCGGCCGCGCCGGACCAGCATAAAGGCTGTCAGGTGCCCTCGCTGCGTGGGACGCCTTACCTTTGGCCAGAGCCTCTTGGGCCTTCGATAGCCGTGAGGGGAACGGCTCAACAGCAGTGGCAGCGGAACGGCATCACCCAGGACAAACGCCGCCGTGAGGGGAACGGCCTACAATTCCCAGCACTCTTTGCGGCCGCGCACGCCAGTGATGCTACGTGGCCGCGCCGGACCAGCATAAAGGCTGTCAGGTGCCCCCGCAGGGCGGGACACGCGCGGGCAGCGCGGGCCAAGGGCCCGGGCCAAGGGCGGGCCTGTCCTTGCCCGTCAGTGACAGGAAGAGGCAGGGCTGGGCCGCCCCTCTAACAGCGATACTGTGACTGGGAACAAAGGATTGGGAAGCCCGCCTATCGAACTGTGAGTAAACGTTCACCTGAAAGCACTTGTCAAGTAGAACAGAACCAGTAGCAAGTATCCAGGACTGACTCCCTTTATACATTCAGTTACTGGGATTCCAATCAATATAGACTTGCGAGTGTGGCTAGAGCAATCTAGAAGGTACAAAAAGACATTGAATAAAGGAGCTGGTGATTATTTGGGGTGTTGAAGACGCATACGGGTGTCACGGGAAATCCTGTAGGGGTTGTCGAGTGATTGGTGGGAGCATAAGTTGTTACATACCACCAGGTGATTTAAAGGGTAAAACAGAGGTAGCATGGCAGGCACAATTAGAACACGCTCAACCAAATCAAAACTAAGGTTACCTACCCAGTTAAAGCCGTCCACTATGGAAGACGGCATATTGCCCCTACAGGTCCAACCCACGGCAATTGACCGTATGTTGCAAAAAGCCATAGGAGCGGTCTCTAGCGAAATAGAACGTACTGAGAGACGCCTATCCCTGACCCCAATATTAGAGATATCATCCCCAACACAGGTGATAGTCTGCGAGAGAGTGGAATCTCCCCCCCACCAAACCCCAGAGTCGAGTGCTCCGGATCTCCCATGTGCCCAGCAGACATCGGAAAGGGACACGGGGGACCAAACTTTGGGTATACCAACAGGGGCATGCAGGAAACGTAAAGCCGGCCCAACGAAAGTTAGATCAAAGAGATCTAAAATTGGCAATGCCCCACTTATAACAAAAAACAAAATTGGGACAGGGAGGGAGTCTGAGCCTAAACAATACGCAATCCCACCACTCTGGTTGTCGCAAATTATGGCTGACCTGCAATTACAACTGGAAACCTTCATAGCCAGCCAGATTAAACCACTTGTGAGTAGATTGGATAAGATAACCAACGAAGTAAAAAGTAGGGATAGGGCATGTAAGCCAGTATCGGATGCCACTTTTACTCCTAGTGTCAGTGGTTCCAATTGTGCCTCAGCGGATGAGGGACAACCTAGCAATTTAGAGGAGAGACATGCCCAAGCCATACAGACCTCAGCACGAGAGGTTCACATAATGCAGCAGATAAAGCCCACAAGCCAAAAGGGGAAGTCCCAGCAAAAGGGAGTGCAAGGGCAGGACCCAAATGTCACACCAAGGGACTATTTAAGTCCCCCAAACACACTTCAAACGAATCAAGTGCCCTGTCAATCAACGAGTGCGCTCAGGTTAGCACCCTTAGTTTCCCTCCCAACGATAAATCTACCGCCAGAGGCATGCCCATTAGTAGGGATTCTCACAGGGGTCCCAGAACTTAAGGGCGGTCAGAAGGAGTCCCATCAGGAACTGAAAAACAAGGTCATACACTGGCTGAGTTGTAATAAACCCTTGCCACAGGGGAAAGATGGAGAGATCCTTTTAGTCAGAAGGGTGAACTGGCTTGGTAACAGGCATAAAGATATCAGCGGAAACTGCATCATTATCAACTTTAGGGATAGTAGTGTGGTTAAATATATCCTAAGAGAGGACATAGCAACACATAGCAGGATTATAAAAGCTCTACCCCTGGACTATTTTTATCCTCGTCAATTTGTCCCAAATACGGAAAGACATCATGAGGGTAGACACAGGGACATAAGTCGTATAAATCCTCATGTAATTCAAGGATGTCAGAGAGTAAGGATGGGGTTGCAGGAAGTAGGCTTGGCTATGTGGGATAATAGATTCACCCCCCTCATGTCCCTAGAGGATAATGACTGACTAACCCATTCTTCTGTCGTAATGTTACATCAAAGTAATGAAGGGGAATTTAACATTCTGAGGGTTGAGACAGATGAACCGCTGAACACAGTACAGGCTGCCTCCCACTTAGTTACGTGGCAACCGAACAACACAGACCAATTAGTACCATCACCAGAAACAAGAGAGGTCGAGTCCGCTGATCAGCTAAATATCATCAGTGGAGATACATCACGCCCCGATAGAGCGGAAAGTGAGATAGAGGATGGTGGAACACCCCAGGGGCACGAGGGAATAAGAGGGGAGGGTGGCTTAGGTGGGGTACAAGACACTGTTAAAAGATCGGGTCAGGCAAGGAAGATAGAGGGTGGTTTAAATATTATCTCCTGGAATACGGCTGGATTGGCAAGCAAGTTTCACAATCAGGAGTGGAGGGAATATATTACAAAATTCGAGGTAATAGCCCTGCAGGAAACCTGGGTTACCGAAAATAGCATTTTTCATATAGAGGGTTTTAAATGCTTTTTTATTCCAGCCTTAAAACCCAGCTCTGGCAGAGCTATGGGGGGTTTATCTATATATGTGGATTTGAGGGTGCAAGGTAAATGGTCAAATATATTAAGTCCATCCCGCAATGTACAAGCCGTAAGGTTTGAGGGGAAAGGACTTGGCCTGATACTATACAATATATATAATCAGGGTGAGGGTAATGAGGAAAATGGCATTTTGGGAGCATTAGACTCGATATTGAGTAAGGATTATCCATATGCAAATGGAGCAATGCATCCATTTCACATAATTATGGGCGATCTAAATACTCATTTATGCCCTTTCCTGTTTCCAATAAGCTCTGACTGGTCACGCTGTCCCTCTAAAAAAGGTCCCCATTTTGCCCATACACCGGAAGGTAGAGTCCTGAGTAAGCTTTTGATTAGTCACAACATGGAACACACAATGGACATGATGGCCATGGGAAGTAACGGCACCCTCCCCCCGACTTTCAAAGGGAGAGGGTGTCGTCAATCATTGATTATTTTTTAGTCTCCATGTCCCTCAAGCGCTGGATCTTAGAGGTTGGAATTGAGTGGAACCCATTTAGTGATCACAATCCTTTAATAATTAAATTGCAGTACCAGGTTTCACCCAGGACATGCACAGTGGGTGGAGGTTTAGTGAAGGCGACAGACCAAGGAAGGCGGCTCAAGTGGGCCAAGATTGAGTGTTCAGCATTCTACAGAGCCCTAATTGAGAAAGGGAAACAGCCCATTGAAGAATGTCTTGACATGACAACTGAAGGACCACAATTATTAAGTGCATTTGGGAGGATTACCAGTCTGGTTGATGGGCTTTTAACAACGCAAACTGCAAAAAGAATCCCAAACCAACCAAGATGGTTCGATAGTGACTGTTCACGGGCCCTTAGAGAACTAAAAAGCAGCCTAAAACAGAAGCCCAGGAATATAGACAGGGTTACTCAGTGCAGAGTAAAATATAAGGCCGAGGTTAAAAGAAGGAAATTAGTTCTTCAGGGGAAAGTGTGGGCCGATCTAAGGTAGGCAGCAGAAAGTAGGGATCTTTCAAAATTTTGGAGCATAATCAATAAACCCTGCTTTCATGATAGCCGCACCCCGGAGGTTGGTGTAAATATCCTCCCGGAGGAGTGGGTCTCACACTTTAAGAGCTTATATAACCATGAGAAGAAGATTGTCGCCCCCGAAGAAGTTGTTATCCCGCAGGAACAGTGGGTTGAGTTTACCCTAGCTGAAGTAACCATGGGAATTGAGGGCCTATCAAAAAACAAGGCACCAGGTCCCGATGGGGTGCCACCCGACCTGTTCATTAGTAACGTGGAGTTATGGGCCCCATTAATGACTAGGGTAATAAATGCAGCAATTAGGTTCGGTCTGCCGCGAACCTGGTCGACCGCCACTATTGTTACCATCTTTAAGAAGGGTAACAGGGATAACCCCCAGTGTTACCGGCCCATCTCACTGATTGACGTCTCTGCTAAGATCCTGGGAAGGGTAATCCTTTATAGACTAATTGAATGGACCGAGGATAACAACATCATCTCGGACATTCAATATGGATTTAGATCGGGAAGGTCAACCAGTGATCAATGTCTGAACCTGTACATGTTAGTCGCCAAGTATACCATGACAAGTAATGAATCCATCCATCTAGGTTTCATGGACTTGGCGGCTGCCTTTGATCATGTAAATAGGGACAAACTGTGGTTAATGATGAGCCAACTTGGGATTGAGCAGGGACTGATTACAATTCTTAGGGAGTTACATAGAGACACAACAGCTAGGGTACGCTATAATACTGAAGGGGGCCTCACTGAAGCTTTTGTGTGCTCTAGCGGGGTGAGACAGGGGTGCATACTTGCACCCTTTTTATTTTCTCTTTATATTAACAACTTAGAGCAGACCCTGATTGCCTTAAACACTGACTGCCCGAGAATTGGCACGCGTCAAATTCCAGTCCTGCTCTATGCAGATGAGGCAGTTTTGCTAGCTCGTACCCCGAAAAGTTTGCAGATTTGAATAGATGGGTTCGTAAGGTTTATGGGTACTTTAGACCTTTCTGTAAACCTTGGTAAATCATTTGTAATGATGGCAGGCAAGAAATCCCAGTCCAAGTTTACACACAGAATTGGGACTCACTCATTGGAAAGTGTGCAGATCTTCTCCTATCTAGGGATATTTGTTCGATGAAAGGTTAAAATTCACATCCCTGATAGAAGAGAGATGCGGAAAACTAATACCTTCAAATGGTGCAGTGACTAGTTACGGGCGAAGGCTAGGAAGATGGTCCCCAGAACAAGTAATGTATCTGTATAGCTCCATCTGTTGTTCTAAAGCTCTGTATGGAGCAGAAGTCTGGGGCTTCGCAGATACTAAACAACTACAGCGGGAGGAAAATAAAATCTTTCGGTCTATACTAAAAATCCCTCAGAGTACCCCAGCTATCATTGCCCATAGAGAGCTAGGGAGGCCATACATTGAAGACATGGTCAAGTATAGACCCATTTCAGCGTGGCTGAATATTTGGTCAAACCCAGAAGCTAAGATAAGTAGGCTAATATTGAGTGACTGTCTAGGAAGAGAAAAATGGATGAATATACCTTGGTTTAAGTATGTTAAGGCCACCTTGGAGAGTTTGGGTCATTTAGAACTCTTCACTAACCCATTAGTAATCAGAGCGCAGGATAAACCCTTGTTAAAAAGCTTGTTCCTGGCCCAAAGAAACGCTAGTAGAGCATTGGAAGAAGGGACTAAGGGGTCAGTGAACACACATAGCCTTATCAAGACTACTGTGGGAATGGAACCCTATCTTTGCCTAATGTATAATGCTCAGGACAGATTTTTAATATCTCGTTTTAGGCTAAATCTTTTATCATATTTATTAGCTGATCCACAAGGCTACACTGTTTCGATTGAGCAGAAGGGTGCCTGCGGCTGCGACAATCTGTCTCCGCAGGACACCCTTCATTTTGTATTTTTTTGTTCTTATTACTCCATGCCAAGGCGAAGTTTTTTAATTAATATTTTGAAAAAGGCCAACCTGACTCAAGCCAAATCAGCGCTAATGTTTTTACAAAGGGCAGCTGATCCATTGACCTTGTGCTGTATATTGAACTTCATTAAAGTAGCATTGAGATTAAGACTAACTAAAGGACAGGTTTAAACTGTGATGCCAAGAAGCTATGTATCTATTATGTGACATGTTCTTTTTCCCCTCATCAAATGTTCTCATGATGTTGATTTAATTGTTTTTTTTAAAAAAAAATTATATTGTGTATATATGCTCTTTTATGGTGTTTTTAACATCTGAATAAAGAACTTTTGATTGATTGATTGATTGATTGACTAAACAAAGTGACTCAAAATCTTGAACTAGGGCAGCAGGCATTGCCCCAAGAGTCAAGCACCCATCTATGAAGGCAATGGTTTTACTCAAGATTTTGAACTCAATGTCCTGAGGGTTTACCTGATCCTATTTTATATTTAGGCTTTTATTCAGATTGTAGTCAGTTGGCTTCAAGGTCCCTACTTGCAAGCTTAGGTTGAGATGTGCTACTAGAGGGTTGTGGTCACTAGCACAGTTTTGTAATTGTAATTGTAAAGTCCTGGACAAGGATGCTGTAATTACTAGACAGTATGTGTCACAATCATTGATGTTTGTATAACAGAGGCAAACATGTGCTGTGCCTTCGTTGTTCCAGCATGTGTGGCTCTTCCCATATTGTTCTGGCCATCCCCCATCAATGACTCAGTCAATTCATTTCAATTATGCTTTATTCAATGTGTACAAGCAACCATAAAAGCAGTTGCAATATTGAGGGTAAATTACAATAAAAAGAAGGATCATATTAAAAGGATTTTCATAGCAAATTACATAAAATTAAGTCCTTGTCAGTTACAGCATATTATCTTTTAAGAGGTGATGCTTTTCTGTACATTTATTGATTTTAAAATGAATAAGACAAAATTAAAAGAGACCTCAAGATCATTGAAATCAGCCAGAAATTTCATTGCAGCTTTGTGCATTCTCACGTTCTGTTTTCAAAAAAGCGGTTTTAAATAATAACACCTAAAATCAGAATAAAAATCACAGAAGAGCATAAAGTGAATAGTGCTTTGTTGTGAATGCCCATCACAGGGGCAGGGGGTTGAATCTAGAGGGCAGGATTTTATTACAGGAAAAGCGACTAAATTATGAACAATTTCAAGTCTAAGTCTGGTTAATACAAAATGATTTATTGGGTTTGTAACCTGCATTAACCCCTTCGATGCTCATGACGGAGCGGTTCCATCATGAGCATCGGTTGGGCTGTGCTTATGACGGAACCGCTCCGTCATGAGCACAGCCCCCGGGGGAAGCGCTGGCGCTCCCCCCCCTGGGGCATTGATCGTGCCCCCACAGAGGGGGATGGCAGCGGAAGCGCTTCGGTGGAGAGGTCAACATGTTTCTCGCTATGAGTTTGTACACTCGCGATTCTTCAGGACCTCAGAAAAAACACTATCTACAACTAAAGAGAATGTAGTTATAACAGTATTCTAGACTGGATAGTGTCACGTCGGTTAGTGACTCTTATTTAAAATACCTGTCAGTGTCTGGTATTACCCTATTTAGTATCAGTTTAGACAGCAACAGTACTCGGTGGGTGTACATTGAGCTAGAATTCCTCATAAAGTAGAAATTTCACGTCGCTCATGCCATCCGTTTTCACCTACCCTCTCCACCGAGTCCGGAAGGTCAATGGATCAGCTGCCCTAGTTCACTCACACATGAGACATTATACTCCGTTGAGTGCCACATCTTCACGTTTTTAATCAGGGAAGGAGGCCCCCAGAATAAAATTGATTCCTAGCTGGCACTCTCAACCCTGTTTTATACCACTTAGTCACATCTACACCACTTAGGCCCCCTCACCCGCACTTCACCATACGGCAGTTGGATTGAAGATCTCCGACAAAGTGCCCCTTATTAAGGGAGCCCGTTAGGCATTGCACCGCCGGCCCGACGAGGAGCAGCCCATATAATGAAGCATGGCACCTGCAAGGGTGTGTGAGGGCATTATTATCCAACAAATGGATTACCAACTTCCAACACACAGGGGAGGGGGCAGAAAAGCCCACTAGACACCAGGGATGTCTTCTTTTTTATTTAGGAAGCGACCCCTTGGCAAAAACTGTTTGCATTTGTGCTCGATGTGTATTTTGTTGTCTTGTGAGTAATTTGTTTTTTTTTTCTTCTTTCTAGTTGGATATCGTTGGTTTTGGCTGTGTCACTGCAAAGTAGGTTCTGGTGAGTGTAGCTGTCTCTTGTAATTGAATTCTATAGTTTTTGAGTACATTGATCATTGTGATAAAGGTACACATTTCTTTACTTACTTGGTTTGCACATTGTTGGTTGTTGTTGACTTGTTTGTGCAGTCTTCAATCTTAGTAAGTATAATGGCCAGCCGCAGGATTACTGCTCAGCAGGTTGTTGGTTTGCTGTTTGAGTCTTCCTCTGATATTGGTTCAGAGACTGACTCTGCATCTGAGGGAGAGGAGGCAGGGGACGATTCTGGCAGTGAGTTGTCTCTCCGTATGGAGTCATCGGATGATGAAGATACTCTTAGTGCGGATGAAGTGCCTGTGTTAGAGGAGGAGACTGATGTGCCGATAGTGCAGCAAGAGGCTTCTGGGCTGCAGCCTGCGGCTGCAAGGCTTCCCGTTGGTGTAGTGCGGCAAGAGGCATCTGGGCTGCAGGCTGGGGCTGCAAGGCTTCCCTTTGAAAGTGATGACCTCTGGGTTGCCCCTGGCATGGTGCAGCCGGCATTGCCAGAGTTTACTGGTGTTCCAGGGTCTAGAGTGAATACTGAGAACTTTTTGCCGGTCAATTTTTTTCAGTTGTTTATGGACGATGTGTTTTTTGCAGAGATTGTTGAGCAGACTAATTTGTATGCCGAACAGTTTTTGAGGGACAACAGTGCCAGTCTTAAGCCACACTCTAGAGCTACCCGGTGGACTCCCACAAATGTTGAAGAGATGAAGAAGTTCTTGGGTTTAACTTTTTTGATGGGCTTGCTAAGGAAGCCATCAATGTCTTCATATTGGTCTAGCAGTCCCTTGATGGCAACGTCTATTTTTCCGGCAGTCATGAGTCGTGACAGGTATTTGCTTCTGCTTCGGATGATGCATTTTCTTGATAATGGTTTAGCGTTGCCACGAGATCACCCTGACTGTGACCGTCTTTTTAAGATTAGGCCTGTCCTTGATCACTTTGTTGATCGATTTTCTGAGATTTATGCCCCTGGGAAAGAAATTGCAGTGGATGAGTCTTTGGTGTTGTTCAAGGGCCGCTTGGTTTTTACACAATACATTCCTAGTAAGAGGGCACGCTATGGAATAAAGCTGTATATGCTGTGTGACAGTAGGACTGGATATGTCTCTTATTTCAGGGTGTACACCGGTAAGGAATCTAGGTTTAACCTCCCTGGTTGTCCGTCCACTTTTGGAGTGACTGAGAAAATTGTTTGGGAACTTGGAAGAGGATTTTTTAACAAAGGCCACCATTTATATGTAGATAACTTCTACACTGGTGTGCGGTTGTTCAGGGAATTGGCCAAAGTGGACACTCTTGCTTGTGGCACAATCCGCTCTAACCGTAAAGGTTTCCCGAAAGAACTTGTTTGTCAAAAGCTTGTGCGGGGACAGTGCAGTGCGTTGCGTTGCCAGGAGCTTCTTGCTGTGAAGTTTACAGACAGGAGAGATGTCTACATGCTGACTACCATCCATGATGAAAGCACTACACCTGTGACTGTTTGGGGTCAGGTCGCTGAAGCACGCAAACCTGTGTGCATTTTAGACTATAATAGGCACATGGGTGGTGTTGACAGAGTAGATCAGAGGTTGGAACCTTACACTGCTCTTCGTAAGGCTTACATTTGGTACAAGAAGTTGGCTATCCATCTTTTCCACTTGGCAATGTTTAATGCTTTTGTTGTGTTCCAGGATTCTTGTCCTGAGTCAAAGATGACTTTTGCTAAGTTTCAGGAGTCTGTAATAGGCAGCCTTGTTGTCGTGGAACAGGCAAGTGTTCCTAGAGTTGGAGTGGTGGAGGATGTTGCTAGATTGAAAGAACGCCAGTTTCCAGATCACATTCCTCCCACACCCGCAAAAGATTTTCCCAGAAGGAGATGTAGAGTCTGTTGGCGAAGAGGTTCGCGGAAGGAGAGTCGTATGTACTGCCCCGACTGTCCTTCTCATCCTGCACTGTGTCTCCCTGCTTGTTTCAGAGCGTACCACACGCAAATTAATTTTTGGGAGCATTCATGAGTGGTACAGTGAACTGCCTGGTCTGTATTCTTTGGATAATTTGATTCTGTTTCAAGGTTGGTGTTAGTGCAATGTATTTAGTTGCTGATTTTCTGTTAGAAGATTTGTATCTATTTGCAATTTGTTTGTGTTTTTATTTTTTTCTAAAAAAATCCTAAATGTGATGGCGGTGTGTGTAGGCTTGCGCTTGGCTGTTGGTGTGTGTGGACTGGCACTTGGTTGGTGGTGTGCGTGGAATGGTGCTTGGCTGGCGGTGTGCGTGGACTGGCAGTGTGCATGGACTGGTGGTGTGCGTGGACTGGTGCGTGGCTGGTGGTGTGCGTGGACTGAAGCTTGGCTGGTGGTGTGCGTGGAATGGTGCTTGGCTGGCGGTGTGCGTGGACTGGTACTTGGCTGGCGGTGTGCGTGGACTGGTGGTGTGTGCGGACTGGTGTTTGGCTGGTGGTGTCCGTGGACTGGAGCTTGGCTGGTGGTGTGCGTGGACTGGAGCTTGGCTGGTGGTGTGCGTGGAATGGTGCTTGGCTGGTGGTGTGCGTGGACTGGTACTTGGCTGGCGGTGTGCGTGGACTGGTGGTGTGTGCGGACCGGTGCTTGGCTGGTGGTGTCCGTGGACTGGAGCTTAACTGGCGGTGTGGGTGGATTGGCGATTGGCTGCCGGTGTGCCTAGACTGGCGATTGGCTGGCGGTGTTCCTGGACTGGCGATTGGCTGGCGGTGTGCCTGGACTGGTGCTTGGCTAGCGGTGTGCGTGGACTGGCGCTTGGCTAGCGGTGTGTGTGGACTGGTGCTCGGCTGGCTGTGTGTGAGTAGTGACTTTCTGCTGGTCACTACACACACTGCTAGCTGAGTGCCACTCCATGCAATCCATCAGCCTGTGAAGTTGCTGTGTCTGGATTGTGGGCGTGTGAAAGTGATGGGCCCATGAATAGCGCTGTGTGCTGGTGTGAGTTTTGTTATGTGATGGGCCCGCGGCTGGCGGTGTGAATGGTTTTGTATGTCTCACACGTATGAAAGGTGTATGAATGGCCTGTAAAGAGGTTGGTGCTTGTCGTGGCTTTACAGCTCACGAGCTGTGAGTCAATGGTTCAGTTTCTCGCCCTTTCAATTATTGCCAGTGCATTTCATTTCTGTGAAATCACTTGCTAATACAATTGTATCTACTGAACCATCACTCACCCTCGTGCCAAATCCAACCAGTATGTGTGTGTGCTTGCGGATTAGATGGCTGTGCAGGAATATTTGTCTTTTTGAAGCAGGGTGTACCTTGTCCCTTTTTGGTGAATTATGAAATGTGTTGCTTTTGTGCCTGGTGGTGCGAATGGTCTTGTTTGTAACACGTATGAAAGGTGAGTGAATGGCCTGTAAAGTGGTTGGTGCCTTGACGTGGCTTTACAGCTCACGAGCTGCGAGTCATTGGTTTGGTTTTTGTGGATTTAATTATTGACAGTGCATTTCATTTTTGTGAAATCTCTTGTTAATAAAATTTATTACACTGAACCATGACTCGCCCTCGTGCCAAATCCAACCAGTGTGTGTGTGTGTTTGAGGAATAGATGGTTGTGCAGGAATCTTTGTCTTTAGTTTCTCTGCCAAGGTACACTTTCCATGCAAGAATAACCCACCAACTGTAGATATTGTCGAAAACCCATGGGAGTTCATGGTGATGTCTCTCTTGTGAATTCAAAAAAATTTTTTAACCCCAATCTCCTGTAAACCTCAAAATGTCTGCCACATTTTCTTTGCAATATTATTCCAAAATTCTCACGCTGTAGGAACAATAGTTAATCTGGTTTTGCAAGGGGGGTCACTTTGGTTTTTGGCCCGGTGCTCGGTGGCCATCTAGGGAAACCTACCAAACCCACACATTTCTGAAAACTAGACACCCGGCGGCTTCCAGGGAGGTATGGCTTGCGTGGATCCCCCAACGTTTCCTTACCCATAATCCCCTGCAAACCTCAATTTTTGTTGAAAAATTCACTTTTTTCACACATTTTGGGGTGGGAAAGTTGTGGCATCACCGGGCTCACACAAATTTACCACCACCCAGCGTTCCCCCAGGTCTCCCGGTAAAAATGGTGCCTCACTTGTGTGGGAGGCCCAAGTACCCGCGGCAGGCAAGGGCCCAAAACGTAGTGAGGCGACATCAAAATGGCCTATCGCAAAACCACCTGGTTTTGCAAGGGGGGTCACTTTGGTTTTTGACCCGGTGCTCGGCGGCCATCTAGGGAAATGTTAGAAATGAGGGGGCTCTGGTTGACGCAGGTGTGAACGCACAACAAGCAGGGACCCTTTACTTCTTGTCAGGGCGAAGGATGACTCCCCAGAATAACCCCTGCTCACCCTCTAGGTGCGTGGCGCGAGCAGTCTAGGCTAAGTCTCAGGCGTACACGGTTAAGCAAATGCAATTACACATACAGTAAACCCCTTGCATGCACCACAAACGGACACCAATCAGGAAGTATATAAAAATAAGCTTTTATGTAGATTCAGCAGATTCAAATACAAGGCCCAGTAACGTTGAACTGATGGGGCCACAATTCTTGGAAATACGGTAAAGTTCTCTTTGTTTTACGGAAAGTTCTTTAGGCGGGCACAAGGTAACTGTAGGCCTCAGCGCACTTTGTGCTGAGGCAGCGCCCAGGAAGCACACAGCCGATGACAGGGAAATAAGAACGTTGCGGACCCTGGATCCGATGCGAGCTCGCGGTCGAGTTCGTGAGTACAGTACCTTGTTTCTTGACGCAAAGGCGGGTGCGGGATTTCAGCGGCCCTTCGACAGAAGGGCGAGGCGGCGTCCGAGGCTCCCACACTTCACGATGGGGGTCTGATCTTCAGGCTCACGACAAGAGCGGGGTGTTGCAGGTGGCGGGTGAACAAAGCGGGGCAGCCGGGCACGCAGATACGTCCGGGCCGTCCGAGGCTTGGAGATGCTCACAAACGCCGATTCCGGCGGGAGGGTGAAGGTGCACAGCGAGCCTCCAACGAGCGAGGTGACGGGGCAGCCCAGCACAGCGTAGGGGGAGCGGCTCCGATCGAGCGAGGCTCTTCCCAAGGCGGGGGCGGCTAAGCAGTCCTGGTCATGGCTCAAGGAGGGACTGGGGCACGAGGGTCACAGCTCCGGCGAGGGAAAGGACACCACAGTCCAGCAGCAGGCGAGTGAAGATCAAGTAGAGCCCAATGGTCCTGGGGCTCAGTTCAGGGGGCAAGCTCAGTTCCAAGCCCTTGGAGATCGTTTTGGAAAAGCACAAGTCTTGACAGTAAAAGTAAAGTGAAAGTCTTCAGCAACAGTTTCTCTTCTCTCCTTTGGCAGCAAGGTCACCACTGCAGGCCAATCCCCCAGGATAGGGACAGTCTTCCTCCTACAGCTTTCCCGGTGCCTCCTCCTCAGGCAGAGATTCTTCTTGGTCAAAAGCGGATCTAGTTTCTCAGGAGCAGGGCTCCTCCATTTATACAGCAAATCTTTTGTTCTCCCAGGCCAGGGGGGCCCTTGCCTAGTTCAGTCCGGTTTCTGAGCACTTTGTTTACGCGATGCAGGCTTATTCTTTCAGAGTGCAGGGCAGAGTCATCAGACGCTCCACAGGGGGCGGAGCCGGCATTGAGGTAGCAGAGCACTGTCCTATTCAGAGCCTAGGAGCACTCCTCCCACCCATCTACCTGTCGATCGTCCTATTCATTACCAGGCTACCTAGCCCTGCCCATCTGGGTTCCCCCAGCCCTGTCACTCATACCAGCCAGACATCAGATACACATCACGCAGAGGCGGCTGAAAGGTTTAGGCAAGCAAAGGCCAACTTTCTAAAAGCGGCATTTGCAAACCCGGAATATTAAAATAAACCTTGCGAAAAGATGTACCTTATTATTCCGAGTTCAGGCATACTAAACTCGATCTTCTACCATGTTCCCTGGGTCGGTTAGGATCATAGGGTGTAATAATCCAGGCCGCCCATACTGGCCTATGAGAACAGGGTAGCCTTGCAGTAGTGAACAACAAGATGGCGGTAATTCACTACTAGGACATGCCACGCATCCGGGCTTGTCCTACCTTAGGCTTACAACGCACCCTGCCCGTGGGCCTACCAGAGGGGTGACTAACATGCAGCTAAGGGAAGGTTTTAGGGACTGGCAAGTGTGGGCACTTGCCGGTCAGCATGTCAGTACCAGACTGCACGCAGGTTCTGCGATGGCAGACCTCAGCCATATTTTACCGGCCGCTTCTGTGGGTGGCACAACCAGTGCTGCAAGCCCACCAGCGGTGTTCGCCTTTACATGCCCGGGCGCCCCCGGCGCACTTTACTGGGGTCTGATAGTAAATCAAACAATCCAATCATGGAATCCAACCAACATATACAATTTACATAGGGAGCACTCGCACCGCGACACTGGTTGGCAGTGGCACAGCGCGCTGAGCGGCCAACACCATAAAAACACATGAGGCACAGTGGCAAAAAGAGGAAGGGAGACTCACGCCAAGGTGCCAGGTCTAACACGTGTCCCCTCCAGCTGAAAAGTGGGGAGAACTACCCTACCCCAGGGAGTTCCTCATCACTAAGGCGGAAAAATCTGGACAGACCGTCAGCATTGGCGTGATCTGTACCAGGGCGATGTTCCACCGTGAAATCCATACCCTGTAGGGAAATGGACCACCTCAACAGCTTTGGATTCTCACCCCTCATATGCATCAACCATCTGAGGGGCCTGTGGTCCGTCTGAACCCGGAAGTGAGACCCAAACAAGTAGGGTCTTAGCTTCTTCAGCGCCCAGACCACAGCAAATGCCTCACGCTCAATAGCACTCCACCTTTGTTCCCGTGGAAGTAACCTCCTGCTAAGAAAGGCTACGGGTTGATCTAGGCCCTCCTCATTAATCTGTGAAAGAACAGCCCCCACACCATGCTCTGAAGCGTCTGTCTGAACGATAAACTCTTTGGAGAAGTTGGGAGCCAAGAGCACGGGCGCCGTGCACATAGCAGTTTTCAAGGCCTCAAAAGCTTTCTGACAGGTGTCAGTCCAGATCACTTTCCTGGGCTGCTTCTTCGAAGTCAGCGCTGTCAAGGGGGCAACCATGTTGCCATACCCCTTGACAAACCTCCTGTAGTACCCGGTGAGACCTAGGAAGGCTCTCACCTCCGTCTGGGTTTTGGGCGCCTCCCAATTCAGGATGGTTTCTATCTTGGGCTGAAGGGGTGCCACCTGGCCACTCCCAACTTGGTGTCCCAAGTACACCACGGAACCCTGCCCGATCTGGCACTTACTCGCCTTGATCGTGAGGCTTGCCTTGCGCAGCGCCATCAACACTTCCCAGAGGTGACACAAGTGTTCCTCCCAAGTGGAGCTGAACACTGCGATGTCATCCAGGTAGGCTGCACTGAACGAATCCAGCCCAGCCAACACCTGGTTGACCAATCTCTGGAAGGTGGCAGGGGCATTCTTCATCCCAAATGGCATAACCCGGAACTGGTAGTGCCCATCTGGGGTGGAAAATGCTGACCTCTCTTTGGCCCCCTCGGTCAAGGCGATCTGCCAATACCCAGACGTTAAATCAAACGTGCTGAGGTAGTTGGCAGCCCCTAGCCGATCGATGAGCTCATCAGCTCTGGGGATGGGGTGTGCGTCGGTCCTAGTAACCGAATTGAGTCCTCTGTAGTCCACACAGAACCGGAGTTCGGGTGTGGCTCCCGGCGCTGCAGCCTTTGGGACCAAGACCACGGGGCTGGCCCAAGGACTGCTAGAAGACTCAATTACCCCGAGTGCAATCATCTTGGAGACCTCCTCCTTGATGCATGTCCTCACCCTGTCAGTCACCCTGTAGGCCTTGTGCCGCACAGGTGGACTATCCCCAGTGTCCACATCATGGACGCACCAATCAGTGACACCAGGGACCAGGGAAAACAGGTCAGAAAACTGTCCCAGCAACTGGCGACAATCATTCTGTTGCTCAGGGGTCAGGGTGGAAGAGAGGATGACACCATCCACTGACCCATCTTGCTCCTTGGCTGACAGGAGGTCAGGGAGAGGTTCTGTCTCCTCTTCCATTCCAGCATCTGTAGCCAAGAGCATGCCCACTTGGGACCTCTCCAAGTGGGGCTTGAGGCGGTTGACATGTAGGACCCTTAAGGGGTTCCTAGGAGACTTCAGGTCCACCACGTAGGTAACAGGACTCTTGCGCTCCACCACCTCAAAGGGACCGGTCCACTTATCCTGGAGCGCACACGGCTCCACGGGGGCCAAGACCCATACTTTCTGTCCAGGCTGAAGCTCTACCAGAGTGGCATTCTGGTCGTACCACCGCTTCATCTCCTCCTGGCTGGCTTCCAGATTTGCCTCAGCAAGTTGCCTGAATCGCCTAGTCTGATTCCTGAAGGCCAGCATGTAACTATATACATTCTGGGGAGGCTTCCTGGGAGATTGCTCCCAGCCTTCTTTGACCAGACTTAGAGGTCCTCTGACTGGGTGACCATACAGAAGCTCAAAGGGACTGAACCCCAGAGACTTCTGTGGCACCTCACGGTAAGCGAAGAGAAGGCATGGTAAGAGGACGTCCCACTTACGCCTCATGGCTCCTTCTAGGCCCATTATCATACCTTTGAGGGTTTGGTTGAATCTCTCAACCAACCCGTTTCCTTGGGGGTGGTAAGGGGTGGTGAACTTGTAGGTTACACCACACTCTTGCCAAAGAGATTTCATGTACTTGGACATGAAATTGGTACCCCGGTCAGACACCACTTCTAGAGGGAATCCCACTCGGGAGAAAATTCCCATCAGTGTCCGTCCCACCACGGGGGCCGTCACTGTCCTTAGAGGAATGGCTTCCGGGTACCGGGTGGCATGGTCCACCAGGACCAGGATGAACCTATTGCCCATCGCTGTCCTGGGGTCCAGTGGCCCTACAATGTCAATCCCCACTCGCTGGAATGGGGTACCGACCACAGGGAATGGCTGGAGTGGAGCCTTCTGCTTCCTTCCACTCTTTCCACTTGCCTGGCAAGTCTGGCATGTCCTGCAGTGAGTATCTGAACTCCTGCGCATTTGAGGCCAATAAAAGTGGGTGACAAGCCTTTCAAAGGTCTTGTCCTGCCCCAAATGCCCTGCCAATGGCACATCGTGAGCCAGCCCCAGTAGGAAGGCTCTGAAGTCCTGGGGTACCACCAGCGCACGGGCTGATCCAGGCTCAGCAACCTTAGGCTCTGTATATAGGAGGTCGTTCTCCCAGTAAACGAAATGTGATCCTGACTGATCACCTGCGGCCTGGTCTGCAGCCTGCTGCCGCATACCCACGAGAGAAGGGCACTCCTTCTGTGCCTTGCAAAAGTCCTCCCTGGTGGGACCCCCTTCCTGCTGCCAATGAGTCAGCTCCGGCAGGTCTCCCAGTTCAGCTATCTGCTCCCCTGTAGGCTCCAGGGCATCCCCCTCAAGGTCTGCTTCCTCCTGGACCGTGGGAACTTCAGGGGCCGGCTTCCCGCGCCCCTTGCTCCTTCTCTCTGAGGCCGGTTCCTGGGCCTCCCTCTCAGGCTCCAGGACCTCTTGAGTACCTCTACTGGCTGCCATGGACCGCGTGGTGACACACGCCCAATCCGGCATACCCAACATCTCCAGGTGAGCACTCCGCTCCACCTTAGCCCAAGGTGAGCTCTCCAAATCGTTCCCTAACAAACAGTCTACAGGCATGGCGGGCCTCACAGCTACCTGAAGAGTACCAGAGACCCCCCCCCCACTCAAAGGGAACCTGAGCCACCTTGCAGTGTCTCTCTGTGTTGTCAGCGGCAACAACGGGATAGAATGCATTGGGGACCACCTGCTCCTGAGACACCAGGTGACACCTGACAGCTGTCACACTGGCTCCTGTATCTCTAAGAGCTTCCACTCTATGGCCGTTTATGGTCACCCACTGCCTGTACTTCTTAGTGTTCTCAGGCAGCTGGGTTGGAGGGACCACTTCACGGTCTCCTAGCGAGACCAGGGACATCTCTGCGGGACCCCACCCACCTTGGACATCCCTTTCCTCCCCCAAGGCTACACTAGTCACCTGCCGGGATGGAGCACCAGTGGGTGCTGGTTTACCAAACAATGGACACTTTACATCAGAGGCAAAATGCCCCAAATTGTTACACCTGTAACATCTTACGGGCCCCTTTTGAACAGGAGGACCTGTCGGGGCCCCGGTCGGTTTCTGGGGTGGGGGAGGCTGAGAACCCTTCCCTTGGTTCCCTTGGGGACTATTTTGGGGCCCTTTTTGGAACTGCTTCTGTTTACCCCTGTCCCCCCCACTCTTCTGCTGGGGACCCTGCCCACCTTTGGCGGAGTCTCCCACGGTACCCTTGTGGACCCTGGTACTGACCCAGCGGTCCGCCTCCTCAGCAAGCTTCCTAGGGTTAGTCAGCCTACTATCGATCAGGTGCTGGCGTAGCTCAGGAAAACAATTACTGGACAAGTGCTCCCATGCCATTAAATCAAGAAGCCCTTGATAATCATTTACCTTACTACCCTTTACCCAACCATCCAGCGCTCTGCAAAAGAAAGTCACATACTCCACATACGTACTATTGGGAATCTTAGTGCAACCCCTAAACCTCTGTCTATATAACTCAGGGGTCAACCCATACCTAGCCATCAATGCTTCCTTCATATGGGCATAAGAATTATGAACATCAGCAGGTAAATCTAACAGTGTGTCCCGCCCTTCACTCAGGAACCGTCCCCACAACCCCGCTCCCCAATCTTTCTCAGGGACCCGGTGGGAAGACATGGCTACCTCGTAGGCTCTGAACCACTGCCCGATGTCGTCATTCTTGAAGAACTCCTTCACTACATCCTTGGGAATATAAACTCTTGGTTCCGCCGGTACTGGCGGTGTGCTGCCACCAGAGGGATTAAGCTCCAAACTTTTTGCTTTCAGCTCCAGCTCCCTCAGCTTCATGTCATGCTCTAATTGTAGTTTCTTTTCTTCCATGGCTAGTCTTTGTTTTTCCATATCCATCTGCCCATGAAGTTTTGCCATCTCCACCTCGTGTGCCCGGGTTGCTGCCCTGTCCGCCAACTCTTCTGGCGACAGGCATCTGCCAAACTCATGGACACTTTCTGGTGGAACCACTTCCACCTGATTCTCTGGTGCCTTTGACTCATACCAGGCCCTCAGCGCCTTCACGAATTGGGTCTTGTTTTTCAATCCAGTTTGGGCAATTCTGAACTTGGAGCAAAAACCTTTCAATTCTTCATTGCTATAATTCCGAAGTGCGCTTTCTTCCCAATCTATGTCCTCAAATCCAGAGATTATAGAAGCTGCCCTTCCGGCGGGAAGTGAACCAGGCATGGTTCTAACAACGGAGATTCTTGGAAAAACAAAAACAAATTCTAGTCTTGTGGCTGTGTTACTGGTCTGCTCTCACTACGTGGTGATCAGTGATTCACTATACGCAAACCACAAATGCAAATCCGTAAATCCTCACCGCTGCCACCAATGTTAGAAATGAGGGGGCTCTGGTTGACGCAGGTGTGAACCCACAACAAGCAGGGACCCTTTACTTCTTGTCAGGGCGAAGGATGACTCCCCAGAATAACCCCTGCTCACCCTCTAGGTGCGTGGCGCGAGCAGTCTAGGCTAAGTCTCAGGCGTACACGGTTAAGCAAATGCAATTACACATACAGTAAACCCCTTGCATGCACCACAAACGGACACCAATCAGGAAGTATATAAAAATAAGCTTTTATGTAGATTCAGCAGATTCAAATACAAGGCCCAGTAACGTTGAACTGATGGGGCCACAATTCTTGGAAATACGGTAAAGTTCTCTTTGTTTTACGGAAAGTTCTTTAGGCGGGCACAAGGTAACTGTAGGCCTCAGCGCACTTTGTGCTGAGGCAGCGCCCAGGAAGCACACAGCCGATGACAGGGAAATAAGAACGTTGCGGACCCTGGATCCGATGCGAGCTCGCGGTCGAGTTCGTGAGTACAGTACCTTGTTTCTTGACGCAAAGGCGGGTGCGGGATTTCAGCGGCCCTTCGACAGAAGGGCGAGGCGGCGTCCGAGGCTCCCACACTTCACGATGGGGGTCTGATCTTCAGGCTCACGACAAGAGCGGGGTGTTGCAGGTGGCGGGTGAACAAAGCGGGGCAGCCGGGCACGCAGATACGTCCGGGCCGTCCGAGGCTTGGAGATGCTCACAAACGCCGATTCCGGCGGGAGGGTGAAGGTGCACAGCGAGCCTCCAACGAGCGAGGTGACGGGGCAGCCCAGCACAGTGTAGGGGGAGCGGCTCCGATCGAGCGAGGCTCTTCCCAAGGCGGGGGCGGCTAAGCAGTCCTGGTCATGGCTCAAGGAGGGACTGGGGCACGAGGGTCACAGCTCCGGCGAGGGAAAGGACACCACAGTCCAGCAGCAGGCGAGTGAAGATCAGGTAGAGCCCAATGGTCCTGGGGCTCAGTTCAGGGGGCAAGCTCAGTTCCAAGCCCTTGGAGATCGTTTTGGAAAAGCACAAGTCTTGACAGTAAAAGTAAAGTGAAAGTCTTCAGCAACAGTTTCTCTTCTCTCCTTTGGCAGCAAGGTCACCACTGCAGGCCAATCCCCCAGGATAGGGACAGTCTTCCTCCTACAGCTTTCCCGGTGCCTCCTCCTCAGGCAGAGATTCTTCTTGGTCAAAAGCGGATCTAGTTTCTCAGGAGCAGGGCTCCTCCATTTATACAGCAAATCTTTTGTTCTCCCAGGCCAGGGGGGCCCTTGCCTAGTTCAGGCCGGTTTCTGAGCACTTTGTTTACGCGATGCAGGCTTATTCTTTCAGAGTGCAGGGCAGAGTCATCAGACGCTCCACAGGGGGCGGAGCCGGCATTGAGGTAGCAGAGCACTGTCCTATTCAGAGCCTAGGAGCACTCCTCCCACCCATCTACCTGTCGATCGTCCTATTCATTACCAGGCTACCTAGCCCTGCCCATCTGGGTTCCCCCAGCCCTGTCACTCATACCAGCCAGACATCAGATACACATCACGCAGAGGCGGCTGAAAGGTTTAGGCAAGCAAAGGCCAACTTTCTAAAAGCGGCATTTGCAAACCCGGAATATTAAAATAAACCTTGCGAAAAGATGTACTTTATTATTCCGAGTTCAGGCATACTAAACTCGATCTTCTACCATGTTCCCTGGGTCGGTTAGGATCATAGGGTGTAATAATCCAGGCCGCCCATACTGGCCTATGAGAACAGGGTAGCCTTGCAGTAGTGAACAACAAGATGGCGGTAATTCACTACTAGGACATGCCACGCATCCGGGCTTGTCCTACCTTAGGCTTACAACGCACCCTGCCCGTGGGCCTACCAGAGGGGTGACTAACATGCAGCTAAGGGAAGGTTTTAGGGACTGGCAAGTGTGGGCACTTGCCGGTCAGCATGTCAGTACCAGACTGCACGCAGGTTCTGCGATGGCAGACCTCAGCCATATTTTACCGGCCGCTTCTGTGGGTGGCACAACCAGTGCTGCAAGCCCACCAGCGGTGTTCGCCTTTACATGCCCGGGCGCCCCTGGCGCACTTTACTGGGGTCTGACAGTAAATCAAACAATCCAATCATGGAATCCAACCAACATATACAATTTACATAGGGAGCACTCGCACCGCGACACTGGTTGGCAGTGGCACAGCGCGCTGAGCGGCCAACACCATAAAAACACATGAGGCACAGTGGCAAAAAGAGGAAGGGAGACTCACGCCAAGGTGCCAGGTCTAACAGGAAACCTACCAAACACATGCATTTCTGAAAACTAGACACCCGGCGGCTTCCAGGGAGGTATGGCTTGCATGGATCCCCCAACGTTTCCTTACCCAGAATCCCCTGCAAACCTCAATTTTTGCTGAAAAAATCACTTTTTTCACACATTTTGGGGTGGGAAAGTTGTGGCATCACCGGGCTCACACAAATTTACCACCACCCAGCGTTCCCCCAGGTCTCCCGGTAAAAATGGTGCCTCACTTGTGTGGGAGGCCCAAGTACCCGCGGCAGGCAAGGGCCCAAAACCTAGTGAGGCGACATCAAAATGGCCTATCGCAAAACCACCTGGTTTTGCAAGGGGGGCCACTTTGGTTTTTGACCCGGTGCTCGGCGGCCATCTAGGGAAACCTACCAAACCCATGCATTTCTGAAAACTAGACAACCGGCGGCTTCCAGGGAGGTATGGCTTGCGTGGATCCCCCAACGTTTCCTTACCCAGAATCCCCTGCAAACCTCAATTTTTGCTGAAAAAATCACTTTTTTCACACATTTTGGGGTGGGAAAGTTCTGGCTTCACCGGGCTCACACAAATTTACCACCACCCAGCGTTCTCCCAGGTCTCCCGGTAAAAATGGTGCCTCACTTGTGTGGGAGGCCCAAGTACCCACGGCAGGCAAGGGCCCAAAACGTAGTGAGGCGACATTTGGGATAGGCCATTTTGATGTCGCCTCACTACGTTTTGGGCCCTTGCCTGCCGCGGGTACTTGGGCCTCCCACACAAGTGAGGCACCATTTTTACCGGGAGACCTGGGGGAACGCTGGGTGGTGGTAAATTTGTGTGAGCCCGGTGATGCCACAACTTTCCCACCCCAAAATGTGTGAAAAAAGTGATTTTTTCAGCAAAAATTGAGGTTTGAAGGGGATTCTGGGTAAGGAAACGTTGGGGGATCCACGCAAGCCATACCTCCCTGGAAGCCGCCGGGTGTCTAGTTTTCAGAAATGCGTGGGTTTGGTAGGTTTCCCTAGATGGCCGCCGAGCACCGGGTAAAAAACCAAAGTGACCCCCCTTGCAAAACCAGGTGGTTTTGCGATAGGCCATTTTGATGTCGCCTCACTATGTTTTGGGCCCTTGCCTGCCGCGGGTACTTGGGCCTCCCACACAAGTGAGGCACCATTTTTACCGGGAGACCTGGGGGAACGCTGTGTGGTGGTAAATTTGTGTGAGCCCGGTGATGCCACAACTTTCCCATCCCAAAATGTGTGAAAAAAAGTGATTTTTTCAGCAAAAATGGAGGTTTGCAGGGGATTCTGGGTAAGGAAACGTTGGGGGATCCACGCAAGCCATACCTCCCTGGAAGCCACCGGGTGTCTAGTTTTCTGAAATGCATGGGTTTGGTAGGTTTCCCTAGATGGCCGCCGAGCACCGGGTCAAAAACCAAAGTGACCCCCCTTGCAAAACCAGGTGGTTTTGCGATAGGCCATTTTGATGTCGCCTCACTAGGTTTTGAGCCCTTGCCTGCCGCGGGTACTTGGGCCTCCCACACAAGTGAGGCACCATTTTTACCGGGAGACCTGGGGGAACGCTGGGTGGTGGTAAATTTGTGTGAGCCCGGTGATGCCACAACTTTCCAACCCCAAAATGTGTGAAAAAGGTGATTTTTTCAGCAAAAATGTAGGTTTGCAGGGGATTCTGGGAAAGGAAACGTGGGGGGATCCACGCAAGCCATACCTCCCTGGAAGCCGCCGGGTGTCTAGTTTGCAGAAATGCGTGGGTTTGGTAGGTTTCCCTAGATGGCCGCCGAGCACCGGGTCAAAAACCAAAGTGACCCCCCTTGCAAAACCAGGTGGTTTTGCGATAGGCCATTTTGATGTCGCCTCACTACGTTTTGGGCCCTTGCCTGCCGCGGGTACTTGGGCCTCCCACACAAGTGAGGCACCATTTTTACCGGGAGACCTGGGGGAACGCTGGGTGGTGGTAAATTTGTGTGAGTCCGGTGATGCCACAACTTTCCCACCCCAAAATGTGTGAAAAAAGTGATTTTTTCAGCAAAAATGTAGGTTTGCAGGGGATTCTGGGTAAGGAAACGTTGGGGGATCCACGCAAGCCATACCTCCTTGGAAGCCGCCGGGTGTCTAATTTTCAGAAATGTGTGGGTTTGGTAGGTTTCCCTATGTGCCGGCAGAACTAGGGTTCAAAAACTACAGCTAGTCACTTTGCCAAAAAAGGGTCATTTTTCACTGCAAAATTGAGGTGTGACCACGTTGCGTTTTGCGCCGTTTCCTGTTGCGGGCACTAGGCCGACCCGCACAAGTGAGGTACCATTTTTCTCGTAGGACTTTGGGGAACGCGGGGTGGGTGGAAATTTGTGGATCCACGCAGATTCCAGAACTTTCCAACCCAGAAATGTGGGGAAAATGTGTTTTTTTTGTCATTGTTTTACGTTTGCAAGGGATTCTGGGTAACAGACCATGGAGGGAGGCAGTCAAGTCACCCCATCTTGGATTCCTCTGGGTGTCTAGTTTTCAAAAATGTATAGGTTTGCTAGGTTTCCCTAGGTGCCTGCAGGGCTAGGGTTCAAAAACTACAGCTAGTCACTTTGCCAAAAAAGGGTCATTTTTCACTGCAAAATTGAGGTGTGACCACGTTGCGTTTTGCGCCGTTTCCTGTCGCGGGCACTAGGCCGACCCGCACAAGTGAGGTACCATTTTTCTCGTAGGACTTTGAGGAACGCGGGGTGGGTGGAAATTTGTGGATCCACGCAGGTTCCAGAACTTTCCATCCCAGAAATGTGGGGAAACTGTGTTTTTTTGTCATTTTTTTACGTTTGCAAGGGATTCTGGGTAACAGACCATGGTGGGAGGCAGTCAAGTCACCCCATCCTGGATTCCCCTGGGTGTCTAGTTTTTAAAAATGTATAGGTTTGCTAGGTTTCCCTAGGTGCCGGCAGGGCTAGGGTTCAAAAACTACAGCCAGTCACTTTGCCAAACAAGGGTCATTTTTCACTGCAAAATTGAGGTGTGACCACGTTGCGTTTTGCACCGTTTCCTGTTGCGGGCACTAGGCCGACCCGCACAAGTGAGGTACCATTTTTCTCGTAGGACTTTGGGGAACGCGGGGTGGGTGGAAATTTGTGGATCCACGCAGATTCCAGAACTTTCCAACCCAGAAATGTGGGGAAAATGTGTTTTTTTTGTCATTGTTTTACGTTTGCAAGGGATTCTGGGTAACAGACCATGGAGGGAGGCAGTCAAGTCACCCCATCTTGGATTCCCCTGGGTGTCTAGTTTTCAAAAATGTATAGGTTTGCTAGGTTTCCCTAGGTGCCTGCAGGGCTAGGGTTCAAAAACTACAGCTAGTCACTTTGCCAAAAAAGGGTCATTTTTCACTGCAAAATTGAGGTGTGACCACGTTGCGTTTTGCGCCGTTTCCTGTCGCGGGCACTAGGCCGACCCGCACAAGTGAGGTACCATTTTTCTCGTAGGACTTTGAGGAACGCGGGGTGGGTGGAAATTTGTGGATCCACGCAGGTTCCAGAACTTTCCATCCCAGAAATGTGGGGAAACTGTGTTTTTTTGTCATTTTTTTACGTTTGCAAGGGATTCTGGGTAACAGACCATGGTGGGAGGCAGTCAAGTCACCCCATCCTGGATTCCCCTGGGTGTCTAGTTTTTAAAAATGTATAGGTTTGCTAGGTTTCCCTAGGTGCCGGCAGGGCTAGGGTTCAAAAACTACAGCCAGTCACTTTGCCAAACAAGGGTCATTTTTCACTGCAAAATTGAGGTGTGACCACGTTGCGTTTTGCACCGTTTCCTGTCGTGGGCACTAGGCCGAACCGCACAAGTGAGGTACCATTTTTCTCGTAGGACTATGGGGAACGCGGGGTGGGTGGAAATTTGTGGATCCACGCAGATTCCAGAACTTTCCATCCCAGAAATTTGGGGAAAATTTGTTTTTTTTGTCATTTTTTTACGTTTGCAAGGGATTCTGGGTAACAGACCATGGTGGGAGGCAGTCAAGTCACCCCACCCTGGATTCCCCTGGGTATCTAGATTTAAAAAATGTATAGGTTTGCTAGGTTTCCCTAGGTGCCGGCATGGCTAGGGTTCAAAAACTACAGCTAGTCACTTTGCCAAAAAAAGGTCATTTTTCACTGCAAAATTGAGGTGTGACCACGTTGCGTTTTGCGCCGTTTCCTGTCGCGGGCACTAGGCCGACCCGCACAAGTGAGGTACCATTTTTCTCGTAGGACTTTGGGGAACGCGGGGTGGGTGGACATTTGTGGATCCACGCAGATTCCAGAACTTTCCATCCCAGAAATGTGGGGAAAATGTGTTTTTTTTGTGATTTTTTTACGTTTGCAAGGGATTCTGGGTAACAGACCATGGTGGGAGGCAGTCAAGTCACCCCATCCTGGATTCCCCTGGGTGTCTAGTTTTCAAAAATGTATAGGTTTACTAGGTTTCCCTAGGTGCCGGCAGGGCTAGGGTTCAAAAACTACAGCTAGTCACTTTGCCAAAAAGGGGTCATTTTTCACTGCAAAATTGAGGTGTGACCACGTTGCGTTTTACACCGTTTCCTGTCACGGGCACTAGGCCGACCCGCACAAGTGAGGTACCATTTTTCTCGTAGGACTTTGGGGAACGCGGGGTGGGTGGAAATTAGTGGATCCACGCAGGTTCCAGAACTTTCCAACCCAGAAATGTGTGGAAAATGTGTTTTTTTTGTCAATTTTTTACGTTTGCAAGGGATTCTGGGTAACAGACCATGGTGGGAGGCAGTCAAGTCACCCCATCCTGGATTCCCCTGGGTGTCTAGTTTTCAAAAATGTATAGGTTTGCTAGGTTTCCCTAGGTGCCGGCAGGGCTAGGGTTCAAAAACTACAGCTAGTCACTTTGCCAAAAAGGGGTCATTTTTCACTGCAAAATTGAGGTGTGACCACATTGCGTTTTGGACCGTTTCCTGTCGCGGGCACTAGGCCGACCCGCACAAGTGAGGTACCATTTTTCTCGTAGGACTTTGGGGAACGCGGGGTGGGTGGAAATTTGTGGATCCACGCAGATTCCAGAACTTTCCATCCCAGAAATGTGGGGAAAATGTGTTTTTTTGGTCATTTTTTTACATTTGCAAGGGATTCTGGGTAACAGACCATGGTGGGAGGCAGTCAAGTCACCCCATCCTGGATTCCCCTGGGTGTCTAGTTTACAAAAATGTATAGGTTTGCTAGGTTTCCCTAGGTGCCGGCAGGGCTAGGGTTAAAAAACTACAGCTAGACTCTTCGCAAAAAAAGTGTACATTTTCAGTGTGAAAATGTGGTGCGTTCACCTTAGGTTTTGAGCCACTTCCTGTCGTGGGCACTATGCCTACCCACACAAGTGAGGTATCATTTTTATCGGGAGACTTAGGGTAGTTCAGATTTGTAAAGCAACTGTTATTACCTATTGATTTTTGATGCATTTCTCCCTTCCAAATGAAAGACATTGTGTAAAAAAAAAGTCATTTTGAAAAATGACCAATAATTGTCATGCAAGTATGAGTATTCCCAATTTCGAAAATGTGCAAATATGCACTGTTTCTAAACTCTGTAATTTGTTCCCATTTCAGAAATACATAGGTGTCTTTCATACCGATTTTTCCATGTATACATTTTCCCACAATAATTGCTATATACCCGAAACAAAAAAAAAACATTACAAAATGCTGCTCAATTTTTTACTCTGGGTTCGTTGGGCTCTTGGTGAACCTACAAGTCCTATATATCCCCACAACCAGGAAGGTCCACCGGATGTAACGGTATATTGCTTTCAAAGAGATGTCATAATTTGAAGAAGTTACAGGTGAAAACGTTGACTCAAAAGGCTGCTTTTTTCAACAAATTTTGAATTTTTACTATATTTACCTGTAAGTTTCTATAAAGAAACCTTGATGGATCTACACAAATGACCCCTTGCTTAATTCAGAATTTTGTCTACTTTTCAAAAATGTATAGCTTTCCAGGATCCATTATTGCTTTTCTACACATTTCTACCATTATCTGGAAGGAGGTTCAAAGCACAAAAAATAGCAAAAATAGGGTATGTCCCAGAAAAATGTCAAAACTGTGTAAAAAATGTTGGATTTCTGACAAAAAACTGTCATTCCCTAAAAGCTGGAGAAATTGTGATTTCAGCCCCACAAACCCTTTTTTGATATCATTTGCAGAGAAAAACCCAGACGCTTTCACTTGCAGCCACTTTTCCCCATTTTTCACAAAAAAAACAAAATGTTGCTGTATTTTGGCTAATTTCTGGGAACCCTCTAGGAGAATCCACAAACCCTGGGAACCTTTAGAATCCCCATGATGTTGGAAGAAAAGGACGCAAATTTGGCGTGGATACCTAATGTGGTCAAAAAGTTACAGGGGCCTAAGCGCGCACTACCCCAAATAGCCCAAAAAAGGCTTGGCACAGGAGGGGAAAAGGCCTAGCAGCGAAGGGGTTAAATAACTTTGATAACTCTTCTCAGACTGGATTGATTGATAAAATATATAATTCTATTTTTCCCCTGCCTTTCTCATACGAGATTCCATTTTGGAATTTTAGGAAAACATCCTTAATTGAAGGTTTGGTCAGAGTAGTCACCTGTACAGGATTCAACTGAATTGATAAATTGAACAGCTTGCTATATGTGTTACTAATATATCTAAGCTGGAGGATACACATTCTCTTATCCAGGGATAAACAATCCATAATAATGGGCTTTGTAAAATTGGACTCTTCTTTAGCCCAAATTGACCTCCATAGCAGCAGGGGACACAGTAACGCTAATAGGCTAAAATGAGTAGATGCAGGCCCGGGCGCTTTAGTTAAAAGGGTGGTTTACAGGGTCAATTCTTGGCTGTAAGTCCCCTGCTGGAGTGGTAGGTAAGTTCTTTTGTATAATCTTAAAGTTTTCCAACCCATCATTCAATCTGGCTAACAGTTCTTTTTTTATGCTAATCACTAGAGTCTCTATTCTATGAAGCAACTCCTGGTTACATTTTTGGAATAAGGCATCTAACTGCTCACACAGTCACACTGAGTACCACTTAAATGGGGTGAATCAGTGACCTCAGCCCTATTCGCAGGTGGCTGTTTCCTCTTCACTTGAGGTTTACTCACAGGCTTTTTAGTGGGCTTCCTCCTTTTTGAGGGGTTTGAGCAATTGTCTGTAGCAGACTCAATAGAAACAGCGGGAGAAGTGAAAGGAGGTGAGTCCACCAACACGACTGATGTAGTCAATGCCCCTATATCTGGAACCACATAATTTATTGCCCCAAAGATATTGTTGCTACCCACCACATTCGGGCTGCAAGACCCAGTGCTGCCAATGTGGTTTCTGCATTCCCCATCCCCCAATAAAGGTATATCGCTGCACAAGATCAGGTTGTCCAGGGGACGTGGCTGGGCCATTGAGACTTTTATTTTTAGAGCGGAACAATGAACTACAGCTTAAAGCTGTGTCTACTTTTTTTTATAGCTTTCTACTTTCTTTCCTTCAGTTTTTCTGAGTGCTTTCTGCTGCTTTTCCTGCATTTTTCACCGCTTTCTCCTTCTCTTTCCCTCATTTTACTGAATGCTTTCTCCTGCTTTTGCCTCTTTTTTGCTTATTTTTTCAACGCCGAAAATAATGACTTTTTGCCTTTGCGGTTCCGTGGGTGACCCCAAGACCAGGACTAGGAGGTCAGGGTATTCGGCGCCTGCCCCCCTTTTCTTTTTTAGGACTTTTTTTGGGTCTTGGCTGAAGCTGAGTCCCAAGATGGCTGCAAACCCCTCCTGCTTGAAGTGTTGACAGCCAATCAGTATGAGGACTGTTGTATCCTCGGAGGATCCACTTCCCTATATATTCAAATGTGGGTTTTCTTTTATATCTCCAAAACTCCCGAACATACTTAGACCAAATAGCAAAAAGAATGCATTCTGGACCAAAAGCTACCTTTCTGCCAAATGTGGTGTAATTCCGTTCACATTATAGTCATGTATAAAATCCCTGTGGGAGTGAGCAAGAGAAATGCACTTCTTTGCCCCATGTTTTCCTCAGCCGCTGCTTGATGCATCATTCCGAAATGTTCCATGTAAACCTAGAAGCACCAGTGCACTTTTTCTGGAAAATTTTATGAAGATTCGTAAAACTGCGCCAAAGATACAGGCAAGTAAAAAAATGTGTTTCCAATGTCAGCATGGTGCTGCTAACTATAACTACCTACTGGCCTCTGATATATATATATATATATATATATTCACTTAAAAAACCATAGGTTTCACACATGTTATAGTTAGGTGGATATTTCACTCGTAAAAAACCAATGAAATTCTCCCGTTATAGTTAGTTCAGATAACTATAACTCGCGCACCCGCAATCCACTGCTCATGACGTCACATATTACATCACTCATGACATGGTCAGTGGCATCACTCATGACATCACTGATGACATCATCCTTGTGATAGAGTGGTGGTCGCGCGAGTTATAGTTATCTGAACTAACTATAACGGGGGAATTTCATTGGTTTTTTACGAGTGAAATATCCACCTAACTATAACATGTGTGAAACCTATGGTTTTTTCAGTGAATTTGCAAGGTTTTTTAAATGCTAATTCCTAACTATAACGTGTGTGAAACCTATGGTTTTTTCAGTGACTTTGTACGGTTTTTTAAATGCTAATTTATTTATGTATTATTATTTTTTAATATATTTATTTTACAATAAACTACGTATTAAAAATTATTTTTTTTGGTTTTCACGGTGCGCGCACACCGCGATTTAAAAAAAAAAAAATAATCATTTTTTTTGGGGGGGGGGGGTTTCACCATGAGCGCACGGTGCGCGCACCCCCGCGATTTAAAAAAAAAAAAAGAAAATGTTTGCCTTCGGGGTCCTTCAGGGACCCCTTGACAAAGGCTAGGGGGTCAGGTACTCTCTACCCTGCCCCCTTTTCACGTTCGCCACCTTCCTTTTTCACTCTCGCACTGAAAACAAACAAAATGGCGGCCGACACTTCCTGATTTCGACCGATTCGAACGTTGACTAACATGTAACCACCAATCAGAATTACGCTCGCGCACGTTAGGGTGTTCGCACGGTGCGCGCACGGTGCTCGCACCCTGCGCGCGTATAGATATGTATATGCTTTTAAATGCTATTTTCTCAGGAAATACTGAACAGATTTACACCAGACCTGCAAAAGGCACTTCCTTGACCTTATGGCTACCTCTCTGCCAAATTTCAAGTAATTCTGTTCAGCAGTTCGGGCTGTAGCTGCGTCTAAAGGTCCTATGGAAAAATGCATGGGGAAAACGCGTTTTGGGACCCCCCTTTTTTCTCGGCCCCCGCTTGACGAATCACTCCGAGACTTTCAGGATAGGAGCTGAACGGAGAGCCCCATTAGTTTTGAAAATTTCGCGAGGATTCGTCAATCAGCGCCAAAGTTATTCAAAATAGAATGATGCGGATTTCCTATGGAAACACGGTCCTAACTATAACTATCTACTGGCGACCGCCAGTAGATAATATATATATATATATATATTCACTAAAAAAACATAGGTTTCAGGGACGTCATAGTTTGAAATTATCATTTAGAAAACATTTGAAATTCACTGAAAAAAACACAGGTTTCAGAAACATTATAGTTAGTTGGATATTTCACTCATACAAAACCAGAGAAATTCGGACGTTACATTTATTTGAGCTAACTATAACTCGCGGCCCTGCAATGCACTGCTGATGACGTCAAATATGACATCACTCATGACATGGTCAGTGACATCACTGATGACATCTCAAATGGCATCGGGGAAATCCTAATGCCCTCTGCGATCCCAGCTGGATCTCCTGCAGGAGCCAGCATTGCTTTTGGACAAAGGGAGCTGCTGACATGCAGCTCCCTTTTCCCAAAAGCTAATCTACTTTGCTTCATGGAAGAGGGTGCAGGTTTCCTGCTCTCGCTTCCATGAAGCAAAGCAGGAATTTGCAATGGTGGTGCAGGAGCAGTTCTCCCACCCAGCCATTGCAAACTGCAATGTCCCGGGGGTGGGCCCCCTTGGACATTGCTGGAGCTGGCCCTGGGGGATGACAGTCCGCAGGGCCATCAAAGGCTTCAGGAGGGGGACAGCTCACCTCCCAACCTGAACATATTTTGTGCCCTGCGGAGGTGGTGGTCCCTGGGGCAATGTGGGGGGCTCAAGCCCCCCACATTTTGTTTTTTTAAATTAAGCCCCGGGGAGGTGGCAGTCCCAGGGGCTTGGGGGACCTGCAAGGTCCCCCACCCTAATTATGTAACAAGATCCAAACTGCCTGAAAATTATTTATAAAGCGCTCAAAGAGTCACTGATATATCAAGACCTTGCCATACAGACAGAAACGAGAAAAGAGTTATTTGGAAAAAAATATATTTTTTATTCCTCACATTCTATCAAAATTCTAAAAGAGACATTTAACATATTGAAATTCCCACATAGGTAAACGTATGAAAAGTCCCACACACACACACTCTCAATGATCACAAACAAACACAGATCCAGACATACTCATGCACTCCAGAACCTCATAATGAGTTCGCAATGTTAAACGTTATGAAAATATACAATACATACATAGTCAAATACTTAAATTAGTAAAGCTAAACATAAAAATACATGATAAACATCAAGGTGTCAAATAATTTAGTAGGGTGGTACAGTCCATAAACCAGTCTCTTCTTATTAGGGAAGGTGGAAACAGCGGAGGCAAGTAGTTCTTTGGCACCAACGCGCATTTCGGTGTCTAACCCGGGTATGGGTCACACCTTCATTAGGGCGGTCAGATCATGTGTGGGACACAAGAACATATGCGCCTGGGTTTAGAACCTCTAAGATGAATACCGGCAGTCAGACAATCAATCAGTTGCAGAGTTCTGAACAGGATACACCATTTAAAGCAAAGAGGGCACCCTGAATCAAGAGCTACCTCTCAGACAATTGTAGTGTAATTACGTTCAGCAGTTCGGGCTGTAGCTGCAAAAAACGTTTCCTAACAAAATTAACATGGCGAAAACGTGTTTTGGGGCCCCCTTTTTTCTTGGTCCCCACATGACGAATCACCCTGAAATTTCCAAGACAGGAGCTGACTTGAGCAGGCCATTAGTTTGGAAAATTTTGTGAATAACCGTCAAATGGCGCCAAAGATATTGGAAAATCCCAAAACTCATTTCCTATGGAAACTAGGTCCTAACTACAACTACCTACTGGCGACTGCCAGTAGGTAATATATATATATATATATATATATATATATATATATATATATATATATATATATATATATATATATATATATATATATATATATATATATTCACTGAAAAAACCATAGGTTTCACACATGTTATAGTTAGCGGAAATTTTACTGATAAAAAACCAATGAAATTGCCCCGTTATAGTTAGTGCTGGCAACTATAACTCACGCGACCGCAATCCTCTGCTGATGCTAATACTGTATTTAGACACTTATTTGCCCATGTCTTCTTCCATACATTTTTAGCTATACATATATTACAAATATTTTTTTTTATAAAGACACATATGTCATCAGCAGAAGATTGCGGTCGCGTGAGTTATAGTTGCCAGCACTAACTATAACGGGGCAATTTCATTGGTTTTTTATCAGTAAAATTTCCGCTAACTATAACATGTGTGAAACCTATGGTTTTTTCAGTGAATTTGCAAGGTTTTTTAAATGCTAATTCCTAACTATAACGTGTGTGAAACCTATGGTTTTTTCAGTGAATTTGTACGGTTTTTTAAATGCTAAGTTACTTTACGCCATTCGAGGCGTGCGCGCCCACTTAACGCAGTTCGTTCCGTGCACAGTTTTTAGCAACTTTAATAGGCCCTGTACATTTGGTGGCCTTCGGCCACCAAAAGCACAGGGGGTGGGGTCAATGTGGATAGTGTTTTTTTTATTTCGATTTTATAATTTCATGTTGCCAAAATTTAGTTTTTTTCCAGATGTCATAAGCCCTGTACATTTGGGGGCCTGCGGCCACCAAAAGCACAGGGGGTGGGGTAAGTGTGGATAGTGTTTTTTTTATTTTTTGTTTTTTTTACCGTACGCGTACGGTAAGCGTACTCGCCGAAATTGCCGAAAAAAAAATAAAACCGTTTTTGCTCTTGGGGGATGTTTGGGGACTCCCTCAACATGACTGTGTGGGAGGGAGTTGTCAAAACAGCCCCGTAACATGTTTTTGGGCATCATGTTTGATAAATAACACTCAGTGCGAGAGACAAAATGGCGGACGCCGCTTCCTGGTTTCGGCCGATTCGAATGTTTACTAAGATCTAAGAGCCAATCAGAATCGTGCTCGCGCACGCCACCGTACGCGTACGGTAAGCGTACGGTAAGCGTACCGTAAGCGGGCTCAGATATATATATTGATTTAAAGGCTATTTTCTCAGAATCTACTGAACAGATTTACACCAAACCTACAAAAGGCACTTCCTTGACCTAGGGACTACCTCTCTGCCAAATTTCTAGTAATTCTGTTCAGCCGTTCGGGCTGTAGCTCTGTCTAAAGGTCCTATGGAAAAATGCATGGGAAAAACGCGTTTTGGGACCCCACTTTTATCTCAGCCCCCGCTTGACGAATCCCCCCGAGACTTTCAGGGTAGGAGCGGAGCGTAGCGCCCCACCTATTTTGAGAAATTCGCGAGGATTCATCGACCGGCGCCAAAGTTATTCAAAATAGAATGTTGCGGATTTCCTATGGAAAAGGGGTCCTAACTATAACTACCTACTGGCGACCGCCAGTAGGTAATATATATATATATATATATATATATATATATATATATATATATATATATATATATATATATATATATATATATTATCTACTGGCGGTCGCTAGTAGATAGTTATAGTTAGGACCGTGTTTCCATAGGAAATCCGCAACATTCTATTTGGAATAACTTTGGCGCCGGTCGACGAATCCTCGCGAAATTTTCAAAACTAATGGGGCGCTACGCTCCGCTCCTACCCTGAAAGTCTAGGGGGGATTCGTCAAGCGGGGGCTGAGAAAAAAGGGGGGTCCCAAAACGCGTTTTCTCCATGCATTTTCCCATAGGACTTTTAGTCCGAGCTACAGCCCGAACGGCTGAACAGAATTACTTGAAATTTGGCAGAGAGGTAGTCCTCAGGTCAAGGATGTGCCTTTTGTAGGTCTGGTGTAAATCTGTTCAGTAGGTCCTGAGAAAATAGCATTTAAATCAATATATATATCTGTAAGCGCGCTCCGTGCGCTTACCGTAAGCTTACCGTACGCGTACGGTGCCGTGCGCGAGCTCAATTCTGATTGGTAGTTACATGACTGTAAACATTCGAATCGGTCGAAATCAGGAAGTGTCGGCCGCCATTTTCTGTCTCTCGCACTGAGAAACAAAGGTGGGGAACGTGAAAAGGGGGCAACGAAGAGAGTTGCAGACCCCCTAGTGTTTGTCAGGGGGTCCAAGAAGGACCCAAAAGTATGAAAAATACATTTAATAATTTTAAAAAAAAATCGCGGAGTGCGCGTACGGTGAGCTTACCGTACGCGCACGGTAAAAAAAAATAAAAAAAAAAATAAAGAAGTAACAATCACATTTATTAAATAAATTGAAGGACCCACAAGGGCGAAAAAAACAAATGTTACTGTGTAAAAAAAAGGGTGTGCGCACAGTGAAAAACCAGAAAAAAAAAAAAAAAAAATACATAACTTAGCATTTAAAAAACCGTACAAATTCACTGAAAAAACCATAGGTTTCACACACGTTATAGTTAGGAATTATCATTTAAAAAACCTTGCAAATTCACTTAAAAAACCATAGGTTTCACACATGTTATAGTTAGCTGAGCTAATAATGTCACTTATTACATTACTCATGACATGGTCAGTGACATCACTGATGGCATCTCAAAGTACATCATCGATAACATCATTGATGACATCATCCAGAGAATCTCTGAGGTAGCAACTCACACCCCATGTAACCTTTCACTCACTACTATAAGGACAGTGAATCACGGGACATTCTGGCATCAGCTGACCCCGCACTCATCAACAGCCCAAGAAGAAGGAGCTGACAGCTCCGAAACGCGTAGGCTAAGGCTTGAATACAACGAGTGAGATGCCATCTTCATCTATGCAATAAAGTGTTTATTCACTTACCTGACTGTCGAGTGCTTCTTTAAAGCAGCGGGAGCAAATTGGAGAAAAATGTAACACGACGGCTTCGGTCGTAGAAGAAGCACCACCGGAAGGAAAAAGGCGGGAGCCGAACAAGTCCGGGGCCCTGAAGACAGGAATCTTCCTTGTTTTAGCCGGCGCAGCAGGGGCACTATACTAATGGAGATGTCATTACTCACCCGGGGCGCACTGGAGCGCCTTAGTGCAGAGGATTGCACAGAACCTCTGTTTCCCCCTTTTAATATTTGGAGAAGTGTGGGACCCACTGTGGGTGGAAAAGCGGCAAAAACTACGAGTCCCAAGATCCACAGCGCTACTATAGCGGAAACGAGATTCACTCACTACTATAAGGACAGTGAATCACGGGACATTCTGGCATCAGCTCACCCCGCACTCATCAACAGCCCAAGAAGAAGGAGCTGACCGCTCCGAAACGCGTAGGCTAAGGCTTGAATACAACGAGTGAGATGCCATCTTCATCTATGCAATAAAGTGTTTATTCACTTACCTGACTGTCGAGTGCTTCTTTAAAGCAGCGGGAGCAAATTGGAGAAAAATGTAACACGACGGCTTCGGTCGTAGAAGAAGCACCACCGGAAGGAAAAAGGCGGGAGCCGAACAAGTCCGGGCCGTGAAGACAGGAATCTTCCTTGTTTTAGCCGGCGCAGCAGGGGCACTATACTAATGGAGATGTCATTACTCACCCGGGGCGCACTGGAGCGCCTTAGTGCAGAGGATTGCACAGAACCTCTGTTTCCCCCTTTTAATATTTGGAGAAGTGTGGGACCCACTGTGGGTGGAAAAGCGGCAAAAACTACGAGTCCCAAGATCCACAGCGCTACTATAGCGGAAACGAGATTCACTCACTACTATAAGGACAGTGAATCACGGGACATTCTGGCATCAGCTGACCCCGCACTCATCAACAGCCCAAGAAGAAGGAGCTGACAGCTCCGAAACGCGTAGGCTAAGGCTTGAATACAACGAGTGAGATGCCATCTTCATCTATGCAATAAAGTGTTTATTCACTTACCTGACTGTCGAGTGCTTCTTTAAAACAGCAGGAGCAAATTGGAGAAAAATAAATATATATATATATATATATATATATATATATATATATATATATATATATATATATATATATATTCACTGAAAAAACCATAGGTTTCACACATGTTATAGTTAGCGGAAATTTTACTGATAAAAAACCAATGAAATTCCCCCGTTATAGTTAGTGCAGGCAACTATAACTCACGCGACCGCAATCCTCTGCTGATGACATATGTGTCTTTATGAAAAAAAAATATTTGTAATATATGTGTAGCTAAAATTTAATGGAAGAAGACATGGGCAAATAAGTGTCTAAATACAGTATTAGCATCAGCAGAGGATTGCGGTTGCGTGAGTTATAGTTGCCTGCACTAACTATAACGCGGGAATTTCATTGGTTTTTTATCAGTAAAATTTCCGCTAACTATAACATGTGTGAAACCTATGGTTTTTTCAGTGAATTTGCAAGGTTTTTTAAATGCTAATTCCTAACTATAACGTGTGTGAAACCTATGGTTTTTTCAGTGAATTTGTACGTTTTTTTAAATGCTAAGTTACTTTACGCCATTCGTGGCGTGCGCGCCCACTTAACGCAGTTCGTTCCGTGCGCGCACGGTGCGCATAGCGCACCGTGCGCGCACAGTGAGCACGCGGTGCGCTTCGCGCACCGCGCGCCCACTTTACGCAGTTAGTGCCGTGCACGCACGGTGGGCACGCGGTGCGATGACAAAGCAAGAAAGCACGTCAACAAATCTGTTTCTGCTTTCCTCCGTGACTATGGTATGGGTGCCATTTACCACAACAACTTGCGTTATGACATGCAAGACATTTATAGAGGAGATGGTGTGCACTTCAATGATGAAGGGAACAGAGTCTTCCTCTTGAACCTTAGACTCTGCATCGGTACTTACTTGTAGGTACCACTAAAAAATCATTTCATAAACACAACGGCTCTTTTTAGAGCCCCCTAATATCTAAACACTTAAATCTGATTTTCATTTTTTTTTTTTTTTTTTCCTACCGTACGCTTACCGTAAGCTTACCGTACGCGTACCCCGTGATTTTTTTTAAAATCAATAAATGTTTTCTTTGTACTTTTCTGTCCTTCTTTGACCCCCTTACAAATGTTAGGGGGTCTGTAACTCTCCTCATTGCCCCCTTTCCTTGTTTTCACTCTTTTTTTTCAGAGTGAAATACACAAAATGGCGGCCGCCGCTTCCTGGTTTCGGCCGATTCGAATGTTTACTAAGATCTAAGAGCCAATCAGAATCGCGCTCGCGCACGCCACCGTACGCTTACCGTAAGCGTACGGTAAGCGTACCGTAAGCGGGCTCAGATATATATATTGATTTAAAGGCTATTTTCTCAGAATCTACTGAACAGATTTACACCAAACCTACAAAAGGCACTTCCTTGACCTAGGGACTACCTCTCTGCCAAATTTTGAGTAATTCTGTTCAGCCGTTCGGGCTGTAGCTCGTTCTAAAGGTCCTATGGAAAAATGCATGGGAAAAACGCGTTTTGGGACCCCCCTTTTATCTCAGCCCCCGCTTGACGGATCCCCCCGAGACTTTCAGGGTAGGAGCGGAGCGTAGCGCCCCACCTATTTTGAGAAATTCGCGAGGATTCGTCGACCGGCGCCAAAGTTATTCAAAATAGAATGTTGAGGTTTTCCTATGGAAACGTGGTCCTAACTATAACTACCTACTGGCGACCGCCAGTAGGTAATATATATATATATCCACGGAGAAAAAACAGGGGTTACCGGGATGTTATAATTAGGCTGATATGTCACTCATACAAAACCATAGAAATTCAGCAGTTTTAGTTAGCTGAGCTAATAATGTCACTTATTACATTACTCATGACATGGTCAGTGACATCACTGATGGCATCTCAAAGTACATCATCGATAACATCATTGATGACATCATCCAGAGAATCTCTGAGGTAGCAACTCACAACCCATGTAACCTTTCATACACTCACTCCAACTTTCACACTACCGTTCTCGAAACCATTGATACACCCATACCAGTACTTACATACCCACGCTCTGATTCATAGGTCTACACACATCCATTCAGTCACCCATATAGCCACTGGTACACCAACTCACTCACTAATAAAACCACTGATATATTTACTCATACAGCTACAACTCCACTCACACACTCTCAGTCACCCACAGAGCTACTCACACACCTGCTGGCTTACCCATAGAGTCAATCACACAGCCACTTACTCACCTTTACAGGTATTCACATACCAACTCACTTATTCATACAGAAGCTAATGCATACTTACTCACATATACAGTCACTGACACAAGCACATACTCACCCATACAGCCACTCTCACAATTACTCACTTGGATGAGTGCATAAGTAGAGCCTGAATGATTAAACAAGTGTGTGACTAATGCTTTAATAATTCAATACATGTATAGTTACTGGTGGTATGATTAAATTAGTGCAATTCTAGTTCCTGGATGAGTTCAAGAGTGCATACATAGTATATAGGTGATTTATGCAGTGCATGGATAGTGCATACATGGTTGTTTACGCCCATGCATAGCACCCAGCTTATTGGATGAGTGGATGAATAGTGTTTCAGCAATTGGACTCTGCCCAGTTATTTTTGGTAGAATGAACAGGTAGTGCCTGGATGCTTAGATAACTACATGGGTAAAGCCTAGAGAATTGAATACGTGCATCAGTAGTGCCTGGCTAATTCGATGACTACCTAATTCCATTGTTAAAGCTTGAGTGATTGGATGAAACTAAGTGTACTGCTGGGGTGATTGTATTAGTGCAAAACTATTGCCTCAGTAATTGAACAACTGCATAGGTGCTGGATGGTGATAGGTTTACTACAATGCTACTCTCTATTTAGATAGATGAGTGCAAGAGTAGAGCCTGAGTGTTTAATCAGTGCATGCGTGTACCTCAGAATTTCAAAGACTGCATGGGTTTTAAGTGGGTGTTTAGAAGACTGCAGAGGTTCTGCGCAAATGTTATAATGATTGCATAGTTACAGCCTTGTTAATTGCCGAAGTCAATAGTTAGTATCTAGGTGATTAGACAAATGTATGGTTAGTGTCTGCATAGTTCAATGACTACATAATTTCTGCCTGCCTGATTGCAAGAGTATATGAGTAGTGTCTTGGTAATTGAATAACTCCATGGATAGTGAATCACTTATTTTATGACTGCCTGAGTACTAGCTGGGTGATTGCATGAGTGCCTGAATACTACCCGACTAACTGTGAAAGTACCTTTGTTGCTGTTAGAAGCATAACAGTTGTCACTATACCTCTGACTAATTGGCTATCTCAGTCTGTCAGTATCAAACTACCTGTTTTACTGAATATGCTTTTCTTCTGAGCTATGTATGAGTGAAATCTAGATATCACACTTGCTATATAATTGCATATATGCCTCTCTAGAAACATACATTGCTTTGTTACTGAGAATGCACATGCATCAGTAAGTTTCAAAAACAGAAAAAAACATTTTGAAATGTTTCAAAGCACAAAACCTTTTGTGAATGTCACACCTAAATAATTTCTCAAATACGTCTGCTTCTGAAATATATATTCAGCATATCTCAAACAAAAGTTAGACTCGAAATGAAGCTAGTCCAAGCACCCTTGAGACATTCTGCATTATTAATCATTCTCAATTTTAAACAAACCAAGTTTAAAGAAATACACTACCCTCGCCATATACATGAAATTTTCATCGATCTTACTGAACATAGACCACCATGTAAACATAAAAGCGATTTCTTAATAGATGTACACCATCAATGTATCTTTCCAAAAATATATACTTCTCTGCATCTTTAAGTAAACTCAAAAGTCCCACCGTATATGTAGGTATGTGCAACCACAAAAACGATATCTCATCATATAAGCACAAGCAAAGGGGTCATATAAGTTAAAAAACACATTGCAAACAATTGCCAATACATACCTAATGAGTTTTGCTTCTTTCTAATTCATATAGACTCTGACAATATGTCCTCATCTTTTATTTCTCAGTACACTATTCCTATTTATTAATGTTACTAAAAGTACTACAACTCCCAGAATGCAAATAACAGATGTATCTATTCTGCACATGATGTTTAGACATTTAAAACATTCATAGTTCTTTACTGCAATTATCCACAAGACTATACTGTACATTTTCACACAATGGAATAAAAACACCCTAATTTCTGTTATTTGCCAAAACATTTACACTAACCTCTTAAACACATACCCTCTAACTGATACAGTTCATCTCATATAATTTTTCACATCATTGTGATACTCCTGTTAATCAAACTCCCATATACACCTTGTGAGATTTGGGGGTCTCTAGGTGGCACAGGTAGGTACCTGTGACAAATAGGGACCCTTGCGTCTAGTCAGGGTAAGGGGCTACACTCCTAAAATAACCCCTGCTCACCCCCTTGGTAGCTTGGCATGAGCAGGCAGGCTTATCTCAGAGGCAGTGTGTAAAGCATCTGTGAACACATACAGTAATACAGTGACACACAACAAATGGACACTACACAGGTTATATTATAAAAATAAGTATTTTTATATGGACTTAACACAAGACCAAACGACAAAAATCCACAATACTGTACTCAAAAATAGTCTCTCGAATGTTATAAAATAGCTCAGTTCTCTTAAGTTGTAAATGCAGCACTTTACTCTCAATGTACCTTAGATGCGTAACGCAAAGAAAACAAAAGGGTTGCAGGGAAGGTGATACGTCGGTTCCTTACACGCAGGGGAGTGGATGCGTCGGTTCTTTACTGCTGCGCAGGGGATTTTTTTTGTTGCTCTCCGGTGCGATGCGACACGCTGGCACCTCGATGCGATACTCTTCTCCGGTGCGATGCGACAAAATGGCGTCCTGGTTGCGGTGCAACAACATTGGTGTGATGCACGCACGCCCGATGGCCTTGCGGTGACTCAATGATCTTTGGAGCTGCGACAGGCCCTGCGACGTGCTTCTCCGGTGATGCGATGATGACCTCTGTGGCAGCGTCAAGCTTCTCCGCCGATGCGCTTCAGCGATGCGATGATAACAGCAGCAGCGGCGGCTCGCTTCCTCGGCGATGCGATGACAGCGGCTGCGGTGACGACATGCTTCTCGTTGTTGCATCGCGCTTCCAGCTCCCAGCGATACGCAGTCCCTCAGAAGGCCCAGCACAACAGCAGGCACTTCAATTTCCAGCAAGGGAATTCAGGGGGGAGCTGGTTGGTGAAGTCCTCTATTCCTGAGACTTCAGGCAGGAGGCAAGCTCTAGTTCAAGCCCTTAGAGATTCTTATTCAAGTTGATAGAAGGCACACTCAGTCCTTTTCTCCTCTCTTTGGCAATGAAGCAACCACTGCAGGTCAACCCCCAAACACACAGCACAGGGATAGACTCCTCCTTCAGCTTCCTGGTTCTTCTCCTCAGCAAAGGTTCGTCTTGATTCCCAGAAGTGATCTAAAGTTCTTGGGTCTGGGTCCCATTATTTATACTACTTTTCTCTTTGTTTCTGAAGGCAGAGAGGCCTTTGCCTAGTCCAAACCAGTTCTGGTCCGTCCTGGAGCACTTTGTTGACATGTCTCCTACTTTCCTTTCACAGTGCAGGGCAGGGACATCAGACACACCACAGGAGGTGGAGCCAGCGTTGTGGAGGGAAGGCCCAGCCCTATTCCGGTCCCAAGTGCAACCCATCTCACCCATCTAGATGCAGATCTCTCTATTCAGCCTTGTGCTGACTCACCCTGTCTCCTGGAATCCCCCAGCCCCTGTCACTCAAACTCCAGACAAGGAATACACAGCCTAGCAGAGGCAGGTTTGAATGGTTAGACAAGAAAATACCTACTTTCTAAAAGTGGTATTTTCAAACACAGAATGTTAAAACCAACTTCACAAAAAGATGTATTTTATCATTCTGAGTTCAGGCATTCTAAACTCAAATTTCTGCCATGTTCCCTGAGTCAGTTAGGATTATAAAATGTATTAATCAAACTGCCCATTCTGGCCTATGGAGAACAGGTAGCCTTGCAATAGTAAAACACAAAAATGGCTGTAATTCACTATCAGGACATGCCACACACAACAGGGCAGGTCCTACCTTTTACCTACAATGCACCCTGCCCTTGGGCCTACCATAGGGGTGACTAATATGTATAAAAGGGAAGGTTTAGGGACTGGCAAGTGGGTGCACTTGCCCAGTCAGCATGGCAGCACCAAACTGCACACAGGCTCTGCAATGGCAGACCTGAGACACACTTTGCAAGCTGCTCCGGTGGGTGGCACAATCAGTGCCTCAAGCCCACCAGCAGCATTGGTTACAAGCTCTGGGCACACACAGTGCACTGTACTAGGGTCTGACAAGCAAACCAATCAAGCCAATCATGGAGTCACTAATCCATACATCAATTTACCATAGGGAGCACTTGCACGGTGGCACTGAACAGCAGTGGCACAGTGCCCAAAGCATCTATAACCAGCAAAAAAATGGAAGGGAGACCCACGCCAATCTCCATTTCTAATATGCATTTTTAAAATAAGTTATATACATACCAGTGAATTGAGTTTGTAGAATATATTGTTGTTTTAGCTCTTTCTCGATAGTTTTGACAGTGTTAAGATTTGCAAAAACTAAGCACAAAAGGGTACACCACTCTCATACAAAGCAACTCTAAAAGCAACCACTTCAACTTTACACTCTATCATCATGAGAAAGGCAGCAAATTAAATCATGTCTTTCATTTTAGATTACTGCATTAACAGTTGTGAATGGTTAGCATCTGTTAACACTTTCCCTCTCTTTCAAAAGGTGGTTACTGTTGGCATGTTTTTTCAAAGAATTTGCGGTGATCGCAGAATAATCGCAAAACAATATGGGAGTTCAAACCTATATCTAGCTCATTTTTTCTGAAATGTAAATACTACGCAACAGTTTATCACAGATACCTGAGTTGGGAATTAAAATGTGCCATTACTTACATTGTGTCATCAAATTTAAAAAAAGAAATCTGTCTCTTTAACACCCTTCCCCCAATAAAGTATTTTCTCAGTGTACCGAGGAACCCAGTGGAACCAGTAGGTCACAAGTTCACAGCACATTCTAGAAGAATCATACTGCTTCCAAATAAGATACAGCAGGTGTGCTTTACTCCACAGATTCAAAAGAATATCCATATTTAATTTCTGTACTTAAACAACAGCCAGTAATAAGACTTCTTGGTAAGGCATGCAACACACTACCTAATTTTATTCACTTTCATGCTGACAGCATCCAATGAAATATATCTTTTTTTTAAACAAAATAAAAAAACATCCATTGTAACTGCTTTTCCTTTGGAAAACTAGCTCATTCAGCTCCAGCCTTCTCCTCACTACTATTGCTCCTTCACTTCAAAATGCTTAGAGTATGGATTGTGGCCACAGCTATATTTATTGAGCTAAAGAGGCTGTAAAAAAGAGAGGTATTGACAGGGACTTGGGTTTGCCAAATGTGCAGATTACTTGGTTTGGCCAGAGAGGGTTAAAGTTTTACCAGTTGCTGGATTTTGTTAAATCCATTGTGGATTCCCAAGTTCCTCACCTCATGATTGTGCACTTAGGTGGCAATGACTTAGGCACATTGACTGGGGTAGGGCTGGAAATCCTAATTAAAGAAACCTTTTCTGAATTAATGATGCTTTTCCTTCAAGCTGTCTTGGTGTACTCTAATATATGCCAAAGACAGAAATGGAAGTGGTCAAATCAATTATGTTCACAGATTGACAAGGACAGGTAACATGTTAATAAAACTGTTTCTGCATTCCTCAGAGACGATCACATGGGCTGTATCTATAACAACAATCTTCGTCTTGACATGCATGGAATTCATAGAAATGATGGAGTGCACTTTACAGATGAAGGTAACAGGGCATTTCTAAGTAATGTGAAACTCTGCAGCCGATCTTATAAATAGCAGCCATATACACATAGCCAACACAACGGATCTTGTAAAAGCCACCCTAGTACCCAAAATGTTGTGAAGTATTTTTTAAGGGTTTTTTTTAAGCCCGGGCGTAGTGCTCACGGTTTACGAAGTAGACGTAGCAGGCAGGGAAACGCACATGCCACGGCGAAGCAGAGCTGCCCGCCACCCGCCGCCCTCATTTTAAAATAATTTAAAGAATTTTAAAGTAAGTAAAATGCCTTACCTGCGGTGCGGCATCCCGGGGCTCCCTCTTCCTGGTTGACGGCAACTTCTTCTCACAAATGCGCATGCGCGGAGGCCCGCGCATGCACATTTCTTGCATTTCTCTGCTCCAATTTAAGTCCCTTCCTCAACTCCTAACTCCCACTCCATTCCCAAGCACACTCACGTCTTTGCAGGCACCCACTCCAACAGACACAACCAGCTCAATCTCACACACACATAAACACAAACACAGAAAGAAATACAAAACAAAACGCATAAAACACACACATAATATTGACACTACACCAAAAGGTACCCCAACCACCACCACCACACCCATCACCACACCACCAAACCTACAACCATCACAACCACAAGTACCACAAGCACCACAACACCCACAAACACCACCACACCCCAACCACCAGCACACCCACATCCACCCACACAAGCAGTACAACCACCATACCCACAACCACCACCACAACTACCACCAAACCCACAACAATACCAACCGCCTCAACAGCATATTCATCTAAATTAACACTCTCACACAAAAGCAAACCTACAAACAAAACCAGACACATACACTCACCATAATACCAAACACCAGCCAAATCATACACATCCAAACACACACAACATATATCAGACACACATGCAACTGCCAAACATACAGACACAGGAACTACAAGCCCACCAACCACCTCAATATTACAATCATCCAAACCAACACTTTAGCACAACAATCAACCTACATGCAAAACCAAATACACACACTCCTCTGAATACCAAAAACCTGCCACAAAAGGCACATACAAACATAACCAACATACACCAGACCCATATGCAACTGCCAAACATGCAGAGTTGTGAAAATCATCCAATCCAGCTCCCCCTAAATCCAAAACACAATCCTCTCCCACCCCACCCCTCCTACCCATACTCCACCTTTCAAATTCATATCTTACCTGTCTTCAACCCCTGTTAAACCTACACCCACCCCTCCCAAGAAAGAATCTTGTGGTGTCTGCTATGTGCCCAATAGATACCCCTTCCTGAGGAGGTTACCCTTTGGCACTATGTATAGGAGGCAAGTTATGGGCAACACAACCACAGCCTGTTGTCATAGGAAAGCCTTTTGTTCACCTTTTATGTTTTGAATTGAATAAAACATTTTAATTCTTCAAAGTTTGTCCTTGAATTATTTTTCAATTACACTTCTTTGATTGATGAAAATGTTAATGATGAAAATGTGAATTGCATATTTTTACTTACAATCATGATAGGAAATAAAACATACTAATGGACACACCCAAAAATAAAACTGACATTTTGTTTTTAAGTGTTAATACATGTATGTTTATTTAAACTTAATAAGTGAATAAATAAACACATATGCATTACACCTTACAAAAATTAAAATCATTTACATTTATTAAAATACAGAAAATGCACTGAACAAGGAGAAATGTCACATAAATAAAATTATTTCAGTTAGGACTAACATTGATTTTACATCTGTTTAAAAAAATGTTTTTACTTGTCTGGGACAGTTACTAAATTATATTAAATGTAAATTATTCAAATAATGTGTAATTCACATGTTTATAATTTTATAGTTTTATGGAAAATGAGGAAACACACTTGTATGAACACATTATGAATTTTGTTCAATGTCATCTTTTGTGTAAGTGTCCATTTTCATGAAGGAAGCTTACACCGACTTTGACAATTATAAAGCTAATTTAATTTATGTTTGTGTCTTTAAATTTCTTAAAGAACAACATTATACACATGCATTACACATTAGTAATATATTGCTTGTAAGAATGATTTAAAATTGCACAAGCCGAGACCTAATGTAAACACACAATTCAAATAGAAACAAGAAAAAAAGAATCTTGCCTTTGATTCCGGCGATGACAGGGTTGATTTTAATTGTGGTCAAGGGTTGATGATGGAATCAGAAGTGGAAAAAGAAAAAAGGTATGTTTCTACCTTATAGCCCTTCAAAACCGCTAACTCAGGTGTGGAGGTTTCCCCGCAACAGCTATGTCGGCTAGAAGTCACATTGTGATTGGCCCAGTGGAAATATTGTCTGGATTCCCTCCAACATCAGCTTTTGCCTATGGTGCCATTGACGCCAGAGGAAAATTCTAACTGAGATGGTGGCACTCAGACAGACTATATAGTCCATTGACCCGCTAGCATCTAAATTGAGCGGGCGGACCGCCTAGTAGGCAGGCAGAGAATCCGATGGAAATGAGATGGCAGGGCCAGATCCACCAAGATCTAAATCAGGCCCTAAGCCAGGTTCAAACAAGAGCAAAGAGGACTGCAATGTGACTATGTGATATCATGTTATGTTGTCAAGTGTAACTTGTAATGTCTGCAAAGCACCCATTTCACACAGGACACCCTTTGTTTATTCACATTATGTTGAATTCTATATTGGATAGTGTACCTCGAGTACAAACTGCATGCTAGACTGCACCATTTTTCCCTTGCAGAGTAGCAATGCATCAAACAGGATTTTGTGTATGATTGCCACTGATGACATCACAAGGGCACAAATCTTTGAAAATATTGTTGCAAATATTTTAGTATTGATGCAACCCTGAGCTACATACTTTAATGCAGTGCTGCACCGTGTTATGTTAGTAATGTTGGGCTCATTTCTCCAGATTAGCAAAACACTAATAATTAAACTACTCTGGGTTCTAGTATGCAGCTTGGCATACAGGGGAGCCAATTTTCAAGTTCAGAAGCAGTAGTCATAACCAGTAGCGTAGCCAGTGTGTCATGGGCCCTAATGCAAGGAAGGAAATGGCTCCTTGTTTGAATTATAAAATACAGCAATAATCAGGGTTCAGGGAGCACCTCAGGAGGATCCTAGGTGTAAGTGTCAATGGCCTGGCTGTACCAGGGCCGGACTGGGAACAGAAACCGGCCCTGGCAAACTGCTCAGCCGGCTCCCCCTGAGGTGAGCAGGAGTGCAACCGATCAGTTTGCGAGGTCCAGTTTTGGCAGATTTTGTTATAGGGGGGCGATATTGCCAACCCCCGGTAACAAAAATGGCCCCCCAAGAGCCCAAAACCGGCCCCCACCGTAATGGCCTACCAGGGAAATGTCCGGTGCCCGCTATGGCCAGTCCGGCACTGGGCTGTACCAATGGACGCCACACCCCTGCTCGTAGCCTTGCTCTACCAGACATATATGAGCCTAAGATTGCACAAATTGATTTATTTATTTTAATACTCATGTCTGTTAGCAGGCAGAAACCTCGCTGCAGCACTTGTAATATATTATGACAATGCCATCTGTTGTCACAGTCTGCTTCTAAACTTAAAGGACCAACATTGAGGAGGTGTGCATGTCTGATGGCACGCTGAGAACAGTTTAGTGAAACTCTATTTTAGTCACAGGATGTGCAGAATGGTACAAACAACTAACAATTGGTGAGAGAACACATGAAGCAAATGTGTTTTTTGGAACACAATTTATGCTGCAACTAAAAATATTCTTAATTTTACTTGAACTCATTTGTGGGAAATGCGAAGTTAAAAGATGTCTCACACCAATACACATTGTTCTAACTGTATATACCATAGGATCTATTTAACTAGTTCATATAGACTATAACAGGGTACTAGAACTCAAAAGAAAATACAGAATTTCCTGGCCCAAAAATCACCGCATTTACTGCCCACATTACCCTCACACTGCTTGGAAGGTATTGACGATTTATCGTAATGTTCACAGAACACAGGAGAGGACAGCAATATCCATTTGACAAATTAAAGGAATATTAGAGATGAGTGCCAAGGGTGTGTGATGGATTACCGTAATTAATCAAGGAGATGGCGTCGCTGATGCTTTCTTTAATTAGAAATCTAGCCTTCCACACACTTATCATGTATTAAAGATGAATATATGTCAACTGCCTCTGTGCTCTGCGCTGATATGTGCCTCGCATTATCTATGTGTACATGCTGAGAAGACAAGATGTGGCCTCGTTATCAACCACAGTATTTGTATATGTCTGAGATTGTTTCTCACTTATAAGAATAGGAGTCACTCCCATTTTCTATTGGGGTTGTTGCAGAACCTACTGATGTTCCTTATTTTTCATGCTATGCTTGAAAAGCTTTGTTTTAATAGGTTCCTTTTGCAATTATTTTTTCACTGTTGAGGATAAAATACTCCACAGAGACAGATGACCTGCGATCAGGCTCAGAGGAGAGCATTAGAATGACACTGATGAGGATCTGTGAGCAGAGGGAGGTTTACATATGGCTTTACAGAGGAAGTGCCTTATAGAGATCTGTCACAGCTAAAGGATACGCATGCAGTGAGCTTCAGATAAGTAAACATCTTTCACTAAACTGTATATGCTATTTTGCCTGTCATTTTGGAGAAGCTTTCATTCCAAGGCATATGCTACATTGTTTACAGCTTGTGCCAAGGACTATTTAATGAATACAAAACCATCTTAGAAAGGCTTCTCCAAGTAAAAGCAACACATTGTGCATTGAAACCTGTTAAGCTATCTCATAATTTCCGTATGAAAGCTATTTAAAGTGCATTGTTAACAATTGTACATATAAAATATTCTCTATCATTTTGTACATCGGTGAAATATAGAACATTAAAATGACATTTCATAAGATCCCATAACAGTGCTAAATTATGTTGTTTGTGCCTAAAATTGAAATTAATGTCCTTAAAAGATGCAATTCTTCTATCTTTTCCTTAGCATGTATTTATTCTGATGCTATTATTAACAACGGAAACACAAGGAGATGATCGAGGGTGCGCTAAAACTTTACAGACACTCACCCCCAGTCACAGATCTGGGTTGAATCCATCAAGCCATGTCTTCCCTGGGCCGGAAACAAGCATCCTGGGACTGGTTTTGGGCTAACAGCCCTTATCAGCCAGGCTAGCTTGAATCTAGTGGCAAAGTGAGCAAGGGACCCACGTCTGGGCATACCCTGCCAACTTAGGGCGAACAAAGCAAACACAACGAGATGATGAATGGAGCACTGAAACTTTTCAGACACTCAACCCCAGTCACAGATCTGGGTTGAATCCATCATCGTTCTTTAGCTCACTTCGCCCCCACCAGTTCAGACACAGCTATATGCAAATCAGTCTTGACCCTGTGCCTTATGGGAACAGTCCAGCCTGAACTGCCAAGCCATGTCTTCCCTGGACTGGAAACAAGCATCCTGGGAACGGTTTCGGGCTAACAGCCTTCATCAGCTAGGCTAATTGAATCCAGTGGCAAAGTGAGCAAGGGACCCACGTCTGGGCATACCCTGCCAAATTATTAACAACTCCTAAAGCATGTATATGCTAACAAATTATGCGAGAGCACTCACAACTATCAGAAGGCTACAAGGAGTCCAAAACTCACAAGCAAAACTACTTCTAAATGTAAATACTCATACCCTCCACTTTTCTCTGGTCCTAAAATCTCTACACTAGTTCCTCTTTCAAACTACTGTGCATCACTCCCACAGCTAGTAATGGCAAAGGACCTAAATTAATTGAAGCAAAAATCACAAAACAATCCCAACCCAGGAACAGGACTGGACTGTCCTGGTACCTTCCTGGTGGTGAGGAAAAAGGGAAATCGTGTAAGGAATGCTGTATTTTCTCATATGGTGGAGAGGAGGGTTGCCCTTGTGCCAGGAAGCGCGCGGTGAGCGCTTTTATGGGGCAGCCTTCTTCCACTACAATAAACGTGTGAGGTGCTTCTAGTTGAGCCAGCAGCAGCCTGAGAGGCAAGGTGCGTGCTGCAAGATACCTGATAGGTGTTGGGCCCCGAAAGGGAGAGCTTAAGCATGAAGGTGTTCTCCCCTCCCCAGCCTCCAGCACATGTGCCCCCCCTCGGCCGAGAGGCTGTGGAGAGGAGGAGTCGTATTGGCATGTCCCAATGCGGGCCCGGGCTGAAAAAGGTTGCCTGGCATCCTGGTGAGGTGGAGTGCACCCCGTCTAATCCTCTGGAGAGTGAGGGCTCCAGCCCTGAAGTCACAGGAGCTGTTGACCTCAGGAGAGGTAGCCACAATCCCGGGAGCCTGGTGACACGCCCTTGATCAACCAAGGCCCAATACCAGGTGCAGGAGGAGTACAGGCAGGAGACTCGCAAAGCTGCGCTGTTCGACCAAGCGGGGTTTTGAAGACTCCGACTCACCCAGAGAGCGGGTGAGAAAAGGGGGGGACCCAGTGAGGTCTCCTCACTGACTGTGGCCGTGGTACCGGGCAGCCGCTTCCTCTCAATGTAATCGTGGGCAGCCACCAGGTGCTGCTCCAGTCTCTTCGGGAGCATTATAATTGTTGAATCGGTGCGGGGGAGGGTAAGCAAGGTGCCGGCCTCCTCCCAATTCGAACGCACAAGACCAAGAGAGGTGTCCGAAATGTGGTCCCACAGCAGCTGCCCCTTAGTGCAAATGCGGGCAGTTGCTGGACCATGTACTTTGGGGGCATTGCTTGGCAGGCATCACAGGGATGTCCTTGGTTGAGGTCCCTGCTTTGGTATCATGGGTAGTAGAAGTGCAGGAGTGCTGTCGCTCCATAGTCAGGGTGACTCATGTTCACTAGTATTTGGGTGAATTATGTGGATAGAATGGCTGCCTTTTCCTGCCCAAATGTTAACATAGAGGCATTATAGTGGCCAGAGTAACAAGCATTGTGTGCAGGGGCGTTATGATCTTTTCTGAGATATTATAACATGTACTGTACATCCTAATAAGTGATTTATGACATGTGCCACTTGTGAGTGTTTACCTACTGCACAAACTGATGTTGGGCATTATATGTTCTGATGACAAGAGCAGTATATATGTCCTTACATTATTGCCATACACGCGATATGACGACAACTGCCTGGTTGACAAAGTGATTGATGAAGTTTGTGTTTTTATAATACAAAGGATATTTGTATATATCCTTGTGTAGAGTCTCTTTTGTGGTGTGCCTAGTGTGGCACTGGGGAGTGTGTGCATTATGCAAACGCTTTACACATTGCCTCTGGGATAAGCCTAACTAGAATGGTGGGTTCTGCCTGGCTTAGGTGCATACCCTGGCCAACCAGAAACCCCTGTTCTAACACTTGGTTATCTCACCCATTCACAATTCGGCCCACTGCCTTTGTAGTGGGGACATTAGAGATTTAGCTCCCCCCACCAAATCTCATTGACTGAGGTACACTGCTGGCAGTCACAAGTGATCACCAGGGACTAAGATTTCTTCTATTATTCATTCAGTCATTTTATTGTTTATTGAACTTACCTAACATAGTTTGTTTTGTTGGTGACTGATTCACAGTGAAGAAGATGACATGGATGGGCAAGTACATGTTCAGTATATTGTTTGTCTTTATCTAGCTCTGCCATTGATCTTTTGCTGGAGGCCATCCCACATGGAGGTGTTGGCAGAGCTTCTGCATTGAAGTCAATGGCAGGCAATTGAGATCCATCTATTCCAGGCCTGAAAATGTGACAATTAAATAGTTATAATGTACATTTATGTTCTTTTGTTGTTACCTGTTCTATGTGGGTAGAACACACACACCAGTGATGTGCACTAGAACAATATAAGTTGTCCATACCTCAAATATGTGGTTTTGACAGTCATAACAGAGACATATCTGGCTGTGTCTTGCCTCTGTTCCACAGGTTGGTACTGGTCATTATGCTGCCATAGGAATGTAAAGTTTAACATAAGTATTTCTTCTTTGAATTGTACATTTGTAAGCAGGAAGGCTGTGGCACTGGCAAAAATGTCAGCTGTTTGTGAAAAAGAGTAACTGACTTGTGAGTCTAGGGAAACATCCCTTACAACTCAGTCATTACATTGCACTGCTTTTACAACGCAGCTGTTACAGCGCACCTGCCTTTACATTGCATGTCATTACAGCACATGCTTTACAACGCGTCACTACAACGCATGTCATTACAATGCATACCATTACAACACATGGCATTACAACGCATTATAAGGTAAGTAATAGAGATTTTTTAGTTTTAGGGTGGGAATGGGTTTTGGGGTAGATGGGGATAGTAATTTTTACCCCCACACTATCCAACACTTTCCCTACTGTTGCACTCACTTGAGTGGGAATAGTAATTATTACCCCTACACTATCCAACACTTACCCTACTGTTGCACTCACTGGAATGGGAATAGTCATTTTTACCCTTACACTATCCAACACTTACCCTACTGTTGCCCTAAAAGTATTACGCGTTGTAATGGTATGTGTTGTAATGGTATGCATTGTAATGGAATGTGTTGTAATGGTGGTTTTTAAAAATGCAGTGTAATGGCATACGTTGTAAAATCATGCGATGTAATGGTACTTGCGATGTAAAAACCGCGTTGTAAAAGCATGCGTTGTAATCGTTTGAGTTGTAACATCATATATTTGTGAGTCTGTGGAAAGGAGAAATGTCAAGTCTTTTACTTGTACCTGGCCTGACGATTAAGCTTCCTGATACCAGAGCAATTCAGGAACATAGAGAAAAAATGCATAATGGAGAAGATAGAAAAGTGATCAGAATCGGAGATATGCATTTTTTAAACATTTTAAGACAAAAAGCACCTCGGAAACATAAGGTACCAATTAAAATGTTTCAATTGTGGTGGGCCAGGGCATAGGAATGGTTTCAGGCCGACTCTGATGGAGTGAAGCATGTGAAAGCAAAGAGGTCAAACTAGTCACAGTTTTTATCTGGACACAATGTTTTGGAGCTGAAAGTCTTCCAGTGTAACAGTGTCAGAAGCTGGAGCCAGTGAGAGTCTCTTGAAGTCAGGTATCCCGTCTTGGAACTTCCACTGAATGCATCATTTTGACATCAAAAGTTTACAGCAGGATATAGCTGAATTTCATAGCAATAGAGGTCATTTTGCCTCTGGTTTAGATTGGCTGCCCCACCCAAAGGTCTAATATTTTACGTTCAGATTGACTTACTTGATTTTCTAAAATAACCCAATAGGGCAAAGCTAGAGGCTGAAGCCTTGAACAGCTCTGTGAAGCAGGGCACCTTTACTGTGAGTTCCAGCTGACCCAAATTTCACTGTCTCAAAAAACTTAGGGGCCGATTCACAGAACTAACTTAAGACAAAATCCTAAACTTACTACTTTTGGTATTCACAGAAGGCACTTACTCATTTTGGTATTCACAGAAGGCACTTACTCATTTCGGTATTCACAGAAGTTAGGAGTCCTAACTTTAGGACTCCTAAATGCCTTCTGTTAATACCGAAAGTCTTAAAATTAGGATTTTTCTCAGTTTAGTAGTAGTATAGTTAGGAGTCCTAACTTTAGGACTCCTAAATGCCTTCTGTGAATACCGAAAGTCTTAAAATTAGGATTTTTCTCAATTTAGTAGTAGTAAAGTTAGGACTCCTAACTTTAGGACTCCTAAATGCCTTCTGTGAATACCGAAAGTCTTATAATTAGGATTCTTCTCAGTTTAGTAGTAGTATAGTTAGGACTCCTAACTTTAGGACTCCTAAATGCCTTCTGTGAATACCGAAAGTCTTAAAATTAGGATTTTTCTCACTTTAGTAGTAGTAAAGTTAGGACTCCTAACTTTAGACTCCTAAATGCCTTGTGTGAATACCGAAAGCCTTAAAATTAGGATTTTTCTCAGTTTAGTAGTAGTATAGTTAGGACTCCTAACTTTAGGACTCCTATACTGAGAAAAATCCTCATTTTAAGACTTTCGGTATTCACAGAAGGCATTTAGGAGTCCTAAAGTTAGGACTCCTAACTTCTGTGAATACCAAAGTGAGTAAGTGTCTTCTGTGAATACCAAAATGAGTAAGTGCCTTCTGTGAATACGAAATGGTAGTAAGTTTAGGATTTTGTCTTAAGTTAGTTCTGTGAATCGGGCCCTTATAGTGGGACAAGCCTGTTCTTCCTCATGCTCACTGGGGCACATCCTTTTTGGGAAAGCCTTGGATCTCTGCCAAGGTCTTCCAGTGGTATAAAAATTGGGTGGCTCCCATTTCCTCCACTTACCCAAAAAATCCTCTTGGTTTCTCCTGCAGTTCTCAGGTCCTCTTGGAAGGCTTCTAGGTACCAGGGCTCTCTCCAGCCACGGCTCCCACATAGTCCCATCTTCAGTGGTCAAGTGGGCATTCTTGAGAGTCAGGAGTCCTTCCGTGTTTTCTGTTAGTGTTACTGTGTCTGTACCAGGTGACAGATGAACACTTGACTCTTGCAAAGCAGTTCCAGTCCAAGTGCTGGTGGAATCAGGGATCTTTGACCATCCTCTTACAGCAAGCAGGCAGAGCTTTCTTTCTCAAGATGATTTCTATCCAGTCCCTGGAATGGTCTGAGGTGGTGATGGTTTTGTGCCAGTATTATCCTGTGCACTAGCCTATGATTGGAGAATTCTTTACACCCAACCCTGGTTCTTCACCTAGTCACACCCTATGGAAAAGATGTATCCCCTGTCCCTCAGAGCCTGAACTGGTTTTACTTTCTGCTGGTGACGAGCCACCAAAAATAGAGTGGTCTTTGGAATAAATTATAACAGTTTAAATATTAGGCACACACTCTTATATAAAAAATGATGTTTGTACATGACACTGTCATTTTCCTTGTCATGTGCTGCAGTAGGGCTTTTAAAGTCCACCCAGCAAAAGCGGAATTGTGCTCACTGAAGGCATATATGTTTGTCTCCCGTTTGAGTGGGATAAATGCACAGTGTAGTGCACACATGACTTTGAACTTCCACGGCGCAGGTGCAATTTCTGCACCAACCTACAATGATCGTGTTGGGAAAATAAAGGCACAAATTGTGTTAAACCCATTTTACAGGGCAGTGTTAGGGACAGAGTACACACACTGTGGCATACAAGAATAGTGTCACAGTACACAAGGTCACAATACCAGAAAAAGTAGGATCCATGAAAGGACAAAAAATCTGGTTTACTACCATGAAAAGGAAGATTTCCTACAGGCCCATTGTGGTACAGTGGAAGGATTACGATCCTCCAGGTTATCGTTGAATTTCGAATATCACTTTTTATTTTGAACAGTAATTATTATGTTTGACTTGAATGCCTGGTGATCCTTGACACAGAGTCAACATCATAAGGCTTCATCAGTACAGAAGCACAACAGTTTCGAACCACCTAATCAAGAAAATGCTACTGACTCATGAGAGCTGAAACCCCCTCCATCCTGTTCACCTCTATATTGACAAATGTTATTTCTGAATCGTCTCATGAAACGACCTTCTGAACGTTTTTGTGTTCAGTATAATTGCTTGCTCTAGTTCCACTCTCTAATTAAAAAGAAATATTTTGCTACATTTATTACGATACACTTGCGCACCACCATTATCTATCTAATATGTCACTTTATCTTTTTTCAATAAATCGGTGTATTATTTGATAACCGAGTTGCGTGAGTGATACAATATTATTTCCGCGTTTCACAGCGGTGCGACAAGGGTGTCGTTGACTGGGAGTCAGAGCGGCAGATAAATCTTTATAGGAATGTGCTTCCAAGCAATCTCCAGCAAGGTCAGCTGTGTTTCAGGGGCGCCTGTCACTCGTGTTGTCTCTATTGCATGATCCCGGGGTCTGTCAGCTCATCGTTTGTCCCTGGGCTGCTAATGACAGCTAAGGTTACAGCCAACAAGCCCTGAGTGGGCCACAAACGAGCCCTTCGTTTCCCGCCTGATCATCGATTGTGTTTTTTACAGACAATTAGTAGTCAGTTTGTCCTCTCTGAATATCTCCTGCTCATCTGTCTGTTGCTCCTCAAATTTCTTGCTGGGTTCTTTCTTGTCAGTGGAACAGAACCAACGTTACAATTCACGGTGCCATACGATTGGTAAAATAATTAACTCTCAAACAATTGTAGAAAATTGTGAGCGTAGGCTGTCGTAGACTTTTGTTGCTAGTTGCTAGTGCGTTGCGCTGAACGAATGGAAAGACGTCAAAGTTAACAAAATGGGCTTGCCTGCTGTGAACGATAAGGGCGCTTTTCGGCCGAATCCAATTTGGAACCAATTCTCCCGAATGCTTTTGGGTTAGAATATTGTGGTGTGCGTCATGGTACGGCCTGCCCTGTTGATTGCCTTGCAGAACATAGGCAAGCATCTACACGCAAGTGTATTTTAAAATCATATTTTTCCACTCAGGCCTCTGGCTACGGTTCGGTTTATCTCTTTTGCTTTCTTCCTGTCATGCTTACTCACTTACTTTGCATCCAGATTTGAAAGAGGAAGAAAAAGCTGAAAATGATTAACTTTACACAAACTGTGGTCAGATGAGACCACTCTATAAAGCTAATACACAACAATAAAGGATGGGGTGTGGGAGTAAATATTAAAATTTGGAAAAGATTTCAGCGAAAGCACACAGAGTGTTCGGGAGAAATCGAGTGAAGTCCATTCTTGCAGGGTATTAGATATGAACAATAATTGCATGTCATATACATCTACATAAATAGAAAATACGATTTTAGATCTAAAAATACATAAATAATTTAAAAACGATGACACGAGGAGCTATCAAAAAGCCAATGTTTATTAATCACAAACGCACATACGCACTTTCACATAGACGAACATAAACAATTAGACATACACGAACCCCCTTAGAAATGTTAGTAGGTAGGCCTTTAATGAGCATTTATTGGGCTACATTCTTAAAAACAAAGGGGCATATTATCAAGGCCGGCGATAACATTATCGCCGCTTTAGCGCCAGAAAACTGACGCTAAAACGGCGATAATGGGTTTGATAATATGCTCTATGGAATTCCAATTGAAGCCCATGTTAAATGTGAAGGGCATCTAACATGGGCTTCAATTGGAATTCCACAGAGCATATTATCAAGCCCATTATCGCCGTTTTAGCGGCAGTTTTCTGCCGCTAAAGCGGCGATAATGTTATCGCCTGGCTTGTTAATATGCCATATTGCCCTGTGACTTCATGTTGTATTTAGTTGTGGCGCAATCACAAAAAGCATTTCAGGGTTTTCAGTGCCCCATATTAAAATTAAGGCCTCTATGCGGTCTATTAAGAGCCATATGTCCAATCTTGTATGCTCTGTATCTTGTGCCTGCTCTCTTTGAGCCAGATGCATAAAGAACCCGTTTTGCGATTTCCTAATTGCACATCTTTGTGATTCACCATTAAGAAATCGCAAAACAGAATGAATGAAAGTGTGTGGAACACTTTTAGCTATTCCTAGGGGATCGCAAATCGCAAATGACCTACCTCATGAATATTAATGAGGTAGGTCGCAATATGCGACCCCCTAGGAATCGCAAAAATCACAGGTAGGCTCATGTCTGTGATTGCTTTTAAATAAAGCTATTTCTTTTTCAAATGCAGCCCGTTTTCCTTAAAGGGAAACAGGATGCGTTTCAAAAACAAATATGAAAAGTTTTCTTTTCATTTTTTAAGACCAGGCAGTGGTCCCACCACTGCCTGCTCGTAAAAAATGATTTTAGAAACAATCACAAAGGAGAATTGGGAATGTGCTCCAACCTAGAAGTAGGAGGTAAAATGCGAATGCTTAGCAACCGTATTCAGGGTCACAAAACTTTCATGCATACGATTAGTATTCGCTATTTGGAAGGGACGCCCTAAACACGCCCCTTCCAAATAACTAATCGCAAGCACATTTTGCGATTAGGTAACAGGTTACCGAAACGCAAAATTGTGTTTGCTGCACCAGAAAAGCATTTTTTGCTATTGCAAACGGATCAAATCTGCGATTTGGTCTGTTTGCGAGGAGAAAAAAGCTTGATGCATCTGGCCCTTGGTCTGTGGTGCCGGTGAGGTAACATGGAACCCTTGTGTGCAGTTTATTGCACCCGTCAGCTGAAAATACTCAGAAGGGCTAGGGCAGACTTGATGTACTATGCATTTACCAGTAGACCGATTTACTTCAAAACACCTCGCCTGCTGTTATATTTTAATGTATGTGTATTACTGCTTTATTCAATCCTGCTTGTTATGCTTTGTCTCTTAGCAACGGAGTCTCATTGGGGATTCTAGATGGTTAAGTCCTCAGTGAGGCTTGGCTGTGGAGCTGAGAATATCTTCTGGGGGTTTGTCCTTTGTATCACAATAAACTCATCTTTATTCTACCTGGAGGTGCATCATTTGTTCCCAAAACCTGCAGCACCAAATTGATATGTGCAGGCGTGGTGTGGTGCATGTTGCAGTGCAGCATAATTCAACTGTTCTTTTTGCATGAAATGTACATCTTGGCGTATAGTAATATGTGGGTAGTGATGTACTGCTAATTTCTGCTGGTAATGTACCCCAATGTGTGTCGATTTATAAGAGTACATCTTCATTTGTGATACATTTTAACCAGATATATTGCTTGCTGTGTGGTCATATGGTCAGTGGCATAGAACGCTCCATTCAATATTGAACAATGAGAGTGAAAGAACAGGGTCTAGGGTATTTCTGTACTTTTAGCCCTTTTTAGGTCCTGCTTGACCACAGTCACTGCCAGACCTTATGTGATAATCAGGAGCACTACCTAGAGGGGCTTTGTCTCTACTCACTTGTTGGTTGCCAGGAGTGCAGCATTTTTTTGGATGGTGCATAGTTCATGAAATGCTTTGGAGGTGCGCTTTCATCCCCCATTGCTAAGGACCCCCACCATCCCTCAGCCCTGGGACTTCAAACTTTAATAACCACAGAGCTAACACAGACAACAATTAGAAGTGTGTCATACTGAGTGTGCCAGCAGGGCGCAGTATAGTTTCCACTCCTAAGATGGACATTGCTTAAAAATGTAATGGCTCAGTGTTGTTGAAATGAGCTGGTTTCCATCTGTTTGAGTTTACTTTTCAGTGTGCACACCAGTCTGGTTTCTGGTGCATCTATGAAGAGAGTAGCAGTTGAGTCAGGTGGTCCAGGCACAGGTCTGCAGAGAGGTCTACTGGAGCAGCCCTCCAGAGAGGGGCATCCTGGTGCAGCAAACTGCAACCTACAGGCTTACAGGTACACAAGGATGAAGTGGTATCAGCCCTGCACATACAGTCCGCAGCTCAAGAGAGTCCAACATCTTCTAATGGAGCTGCACTAGAAACCAATGTCATTCCCAACATAGCAAAGTGATGGACGGACACCAGTATGGGATCAGGGTACTCCAGAAGAGGGCAGCGGAGGGGAGATTGCCAATCTGGCACCACTGCATAGTGCTTGGGTGTACAACTAACTGCTAAGCCTTTGATGTCCCAGCAGAGATAGAGAAAGTCTAATATCAGCTGCTCCTGTGTCTGGCAATCTCTGAGGTTCAAGTGCACTGAATAGCACATTGAATATTTTTCTCTTTGAATGTACATATATTTCTGTCTGCCTCTACTTGCCTACCTACACAGTTCACTTTTCCTGCTTAGTTCTGGGTATTCGTGTCTGTCCATATCAGTTTTTTTCCTACACATTATGGAATCCCTTTGTTCACCCTTAGCATCTTCTGAATCAACACCTGTATATTCATTGGCTACCACACTCAGTAAATCTTACCTACTGCTGAATACCCTTTCTTCTGACAGTTACGCATGCACATCTATCATGTTCCGCTTGCATCTATTTGAGGAATTGAAGGGTCATCTTCTGCAGTTATATTGCAACCCCGATTCATCTGGGTGGCAAAGGGGAATTTTCTTGCCCCTGTCTCAAAACCTGATACCGCTGACGTTTGATGATTATACTGTCCTGTGCGTGTGGCTCATTCAATAATTTTCACAAGGTTGGGAGGCTGAACAAGACTTGCTGTTTCAATTGTGTGATAAAAAGTGATTCTGCGATCAATGCAAAAAAACATAGGGAGAAGGGTACATTCATGTCTCTGCCCCCCCTCTGAAACTGAAGGGGTCTGTTAGCATTCCATTTACTTTTATCCTGGCTACTGGTTCTATATGGAGCAACTTCAACCATGTCACATAGTTAGGTCCTATCCCCATTGCCTTTAGTATCTGAAATATGTAGGCATCCATGATAGAACCACCAGTGGCTCCTGTATGTTTCTGTGCAAGCTGATTATTTATGGGCTGATTCTGTCTGCAGTTAAAATTAAAGGGGAGGGGGGCACATGACTCCCCTCCCTGAGGCTTTTCTAGCCCCAAGGATCCATACTCCAAGGCATTTCTTGAGCATTGCGCCTGTTCGGGCATGGAAACAGATCAAAGGTCTGTTCTAGCTGGCAGCCCCGTACCCATTTTGAAAATTCTTACCAAAGCCTGTTATCACTCGGGGAGAGGGACTAAACAGCCTCCCCTCGCATATTCAATGAAGGCAGCCCAGGGGTGGGCACCCTGGGACCAGTGATGACTCAGGGAAGGGGTCACGCCCATAAACAATGATTTTTAACCCTGGGGGTGGGTTCCTTAAGGCCTCTGATGCCTTGATGAGGGGGCCTCACATCCCCCCTCCATATATATTAATTGTAACCCCAGGTGTGAGCTTCACGGGGCCTATAAAGGCTAGGGGAGGAGGGCCAGTTGCCCCCTCTCATTAGTAAAACAAACCCGCCCCGTCAGTATTTTTTTTCACAATCCTTTCCAAGTCTTGTGGTATATTGGCAATCTCTGCAGGTTCTGGGGGGGTTTTGTCCCCAGTGGGGTCTCTTTGGCTTCCCTCCAAGGGCCTAGGGGGTCAGGGAATTCCTACCCGACCCCTTGGATATTTTTTAAAACAAGTTCATACACGGGAATAAGTCCCTGAATCCTGTAATGGTTGACTGCACCATTTTTCTCATGTTGCTCGCAGTAAATCAGAGCGCTTGCTCCCAAGGGATTCTGACTCCCGCTGGAGTGAGATGGCCCAGGAGAAATAAAGCTCATTGGGCCAATCAGAATGCTCTGTTTTTAAACCAGCACTCCAGTGAGAGTCTCTTGAGAATCTTGCAAACCCAGCAGTTCAGATTTTCAACCAAAATTTCTCAAAAACTGCTGAACTAATTTGCACCAAATTACAAAAGGCACAATCTGATGACCAAGATTTATCTTTCTGCCAAATTTGGTGTAATTCCGTTTAGCAGTTATACATGGGTTTTTGTGTTTTGAGGCACCCATTTTTTCTCGGCCCCCACTTGACAGATCACTACAAAACTTTCATGCACAAACTAGTCAAATAGTAGCTAGCACCTTTATGGAAAATTTTGTGGAGATTTGTGAAATGAGGATAAAATTATTAGCAGAACAAAAAAATGCTTTTCCGATGGAACTTCTGACCTAACTATAACTATGTACGGGAGACCGCCACTAGTTAATATATATATGTTCAATTTAACTGCTGGCTTCCACTGTTCTCTAGAACGAAGCACCTATCTGTCCAAGCAGACTCAGCAACCTCTGCAGTAAATTATTTTCGCCCCCTCCATAGCATGGTAGAGGTATTGACGCTATGTAAAGGACAGCACATATCCAAATATTAATACAGCTTCAGGTTTATTAGCGTGCTACGTAAGTCCCAATCAGACGTGTATCGGCAGTTCTGCAGCCTTGCTCAATGATTGTGAGGCATCATATTACTGGTGAATTTACAAAAATGGAGTGCAACCTTATCACAACCAAAGAAGACAGACATTCTTCAAATATCTCAATTACATATTCTTAAATACTTTTGACAATTCATCATACTTCATGCTCTAAATTAATGAATATTTACATTATTGTAGTTTAAACAATATGCTCATATTATTAACATGTCTTTCGTAAACAACTTAATACTCTTGTTAATACCACAATTCACTTGGTATCGGCTAACCAAAATATGAAATGAGTAATATTAAATCAATAGAAAAGAATTAAAAACATTTGAAAACAAATGAACTCAAATGAAATGGGAAAAAAATTATAATGAAAACAATCCCGCCTGGGTGGGCATTCATGTCAAATTACATATTACAATTTTGTTGTTGCCATAGTATAACATCATATTTGGTTAGCAACATTATGCAAATCTCTATCAAGCTCAAATGGGCAAATGTACGGGCCATCACCTATTCATGACTCAGTGAAGCCTCATTGGGCATATTTCTAGACATTGCCAGATTGCACATGTTAACATGTTATGTTATGTTAATAGCATTTATTACGCGCACAGCTGCCCCAGCTAAGGGGCGTCCTGGCGCGCGACAAGATACAACACAACCAACACATCATAATAATACACATGTTGTTATAGTTATACATGGTACTTTATGTATATCAATCACAAAATCATTGACAAATATAACAATGTATAAGATACCATTGACCTGTGGTTGAATAAGGCGACACCTGTGTACACTCATGCTTTTTCCTTCAAATGATATTGGAGGATTCCAAAACCTAATGAATAGAGCTGCAAAGAAGTTCCAGCTTCCTTTGACTGTCAAGCAGTCAGACTTTTTATATGATTTCAAAGAGCGCGCAAGGAACTCGGTGCGCGTCATTCCTATAGTAGACTACATCTGGAAAAAAGGCACAAGGATTATGCAAAATCAAGCTATGGTAGCTGCCGTTTTTTGCCGCAAATAGACTAAAAGTACAAGGCACCAGAAGATTCACTTGCCTACTTGGTTGGACACCCAAAGCCAGACTTAGTTATTTTTCAAGCGGCTCCACGCTGTTCAAAAGATCCTTCTATGTCTAACTCAGATTAACCAGATCGACAGAGCAGACACTTAGACAATATAGGTAAAAGATTTTCATCAATGTCCACCATCACAGTCAGCGCCGCTATTTCCTTTGCCATATTTGACTGATAAATGTGGTCCGATAATAGTGCACTGGTAGATCTCGTGCCAGAGAATAGAAGATCAGAGGCTAAAAGAACCCTTCAGGAGGGAAAGAGAACAGTCTCTGAAATAGTTGATTGTGCAAAGGACATAGCCTCTACTGGATTTCCGCAGCTGGAAGGAGCCTCTGTGTTAAGGGAGCACAGATAGCTAAAAGCAACTTCTTATCGGCCTGAGGTCCGAAGATCCTAGATGCGTTACGATGGGAAAGCCTTTTTCGATATGCATGTTGATGATGCTTTACTAGGCATCAAGGCAGATACGGACACGATGAAGTTGTTGGGAACTCTGCAGTTTTGCAAGGTGCCCTTTCAAGGAACAATCTGTTAGCAGGCCTGCTCAGCAGAACCAAAGACAGCTGCCATGAGGGTCGTGGGGAAATGCTTGTTCGATCAAATGGTCCGGGATCTATGCATAAACTTTTCCTCCGATACCTTTCAAACCAAAGGTTACCAGCAAAATGAAAGTGGAACGATGTTGCCAACTCCTAATAGCTTCCACATGACCCAGGCAGCATTGACTCAATTCAATTCAAAAATGCTTTATTCGGCTTGTAAATACAACCATATAGCAGACATAAAATATAAAACATACAGCAATCATACAATGAAACTATTAAAAGTCAGAATGTATAGACCAATTGCATGGGTATGTACAGGGCATGTTAACTACAATACAGTCCCCATAAAAGAGCCAATTCATAATAAGATATTCGATGTAAATACAGATGAAGAGAGTTCTAATAAACTCGATAATTTTACATATCCTAGTTGCTAAGTGCCAAGTAGTGTGCAAAATATGCAGTATAAAGTGCAATTCCCATATCGGGACATATACAGGGCATTGCAAGAAAAACCTCTACGATGCACAATAAAGTGACAAGTGCAACATTCTAAAATCCCAAAAAATTAAATAACAATGGATTTTCTGGCGCTCATACATTTTAGGATATAAGTAGCTACATAAAAACATATATCTGCACTTTTCAGGTTAAACATTAGCTGCATTGCGGGGCGTGGCTTGCGCGCCGCGGCGAGATGGCGGTTCGCGCTTGAGCTCCGTGAAGAGCGAGGGCTGACGGAGACATTGCTGACGCTGAGGAATGCCCCGCTCAGCGCCGAAGATGGAATATTGCATGGGAAACTGCCGTGTATGCTACGAGGGAGTTTTCTAGAGGTGGAAAGTGGCCAGAGTTCACTTATTGGCATTCTAAGGTGGCGCTTCATGTTTTCACGAGCGGCCGCCATTTTGTTTCTTCTGTGAGGGAGTTTTACTCGCGCTTCTACACGACGACGCTACTGGATTATCCTGTCAGGAGTGGAGGCATACAGGAGCTGGTGACGTTTTTTTCACCTTTCTTGAGTTTATTTTGTTTTTTCCTGCCGCCTATTGCAGTGCTGCCCCTTGTGTGAACTTGTTGAGGTTTTTGCTACCATATTATTCGTCAGACGCACTGCCACTTCCTTATGTGAGGCTTCTTTGCTCTGGGCTTGATTTTGGCTATTTTCGTAGTCGGTGAGTGCCTACTTTCGCCTGCAGCACATGATATTTTTTGTGAGGTGTTTTTTTTGACTGGGATCGCCTGCCATATTCTCTGTTCGGCGTTTTTTGATGCAAGTACATTATTTCTTCCTGTCCATTTTTCATCTTGCACATTGCACATTGAGTGTTTTACAGCCCCTGGCATTTCTTGCTATCACTATATCTGAGGAGGTGTATTTTGTTCCTATTAAGGTGGTTTGCCCTATGGCTGAGAATATGGCCCCTTCACCGAATGCTAAGGACGTTAAGGAATCTAAAGCATCTCTTAAGAGGTCCAAACAGGTTTCCCCAACACCTGAGCCTGCTTCTAAAGACACTAATTTGACTCTTGAGTCCATCCTGACGCGCCTTAATGAGGTCTATGAAATTGCGCAGTCTACTAAGACTAATACAGATTTATTGCAGGTGGAGGTGTTAGCCATCAGGAATGATTTCAAGGCCCTTTCCCTTCGTGTTTCAGGTACAGAAGCACGGATTAGTGGCGCAGAGGATACCATGCAAAAGCACTCTAGATCTCTCACGCAGATAGAGCGTTCCATGGCAGCATTGAGGAAAGACCTCACTGAACAAGAGGATCGTAATCGTAGATCTAATCTGCGAAGTTTTGGTCTTCCAGAGGATGTTGAGAAAGAGGCATCTTCCATGATTGAGTTTCTTTATCAATGGATTCCATCTACACTACAAATTTCTTTCCATAAAGATTTTGAACTGGAACGGGCACACCGTGTCCCCTCCTTTCGTCCCAAGTCTGCTACGCAACCAAGAGCGATAATTTTTAAACCGCTGCGTCATCAACATACAGAGCAGATCTTGGCTCATATGCGGAAGGTTAGAGCTGTCTCTTGGAATGGTCATCGTATCTCAATTTCTCAAGACTTTGCCAGGGACACGGTGATAAGGAGAAAGGGCTTCCTTAATCTTCGGAAGCGTTTGTCTGAGATGAATATCCCCTTCTCCTTTGCTGGTCCCTCAAAATTCCGCATTACTTTCAAAGGTCGTGTCAGAATTTTCGACGAACCTACGGATTTGGCCTCATTTTTGGATAATCAAATGGAGTTGCAGATGGATCTTCAAACGGGGGCTTCACATGTTCCTGGTTCTTCTGGCACCTGATGCGGCTATACATAATCCATTGTTTTTTGTCTTTGTCAGATCTATTAGTCTAGCTGCTTTTAGATCTGCGCGGTGGTCTTTTTGTCCATTTCGTTTTGACGTATTTCTGTCGTCTCTTGGTGCTCCCCTATTATCGTTATGGTGTTTTGGTCTTTAGTGTTGTTAGTTTTATTGTATAAACCCCTTAATTTTTTGTCGTAGCATCTCATGTTGGCTTGCCTTCACTCCTGATCGCGTGTCGTCCTGTTAATCCTTGCCTCCCCAGTTTGTTTCTCGACGTATTAGGTCATGGTCCTTTTCCTTTCCCGTTGTTTGTCTTTGGTATGTGCGTTGACTTTTGTGGTGGAATTTGGTTATCCTATCCTTTTGTGGTCGGTCTTTTTGCTTCATGGTTGTTTTTTGTTATCTTGTATTTTATGGAGTTGGTCATTGTCTTTTTATTTGCGTTATCAACGTGTTGCTGTATGGTTTGTCTAGGTGTTTTAATTATATCTGTTTACTAGGTATTTATTTATGACTATATTTAGAGTTAATATGGGTCATTCATAGAGTTGTTAGTTATACCTTCTTTATTGATTTTTTCATTGAGTGATTTTAGTACATTGTGTTATTAATTGTCTTTTTCGAATAAGCTAGTTTTTTATAGATGCTTTGTAATTGATAGATCTATGCCTCTATTACCTACATGCCCACCTACTTAGGCAAGTATACTTATTTTGCCAGTTTGGGTGTATATGGCTTTATTTACTCATGGCCAGTTGTCTATAAGTTTGTATATAGATTTTACATATTTATATGTAGTACTAGATCTCTTATTTAGCTGCCATAGGGATTCACGGACTGCTATATTGATAGGATGTTATATACCGTTTTTTAGTATGTTTCACTTATTGTTTCATATTGTATCATATAGTATGCTTTAGATTGTATTTCTTCTTTTCTCTGCATTATGGTCCTCTTTCTCTTGATGGAGTCCGTTTTGGGTTGGTTCTACCTAATAGTAATGTTATCTTTTAGTTCACTTTCCATCAGCTCTTGTTGCCTGAACGTGCTTCCTTTTTCTCTCTCTCCTGCTCTTACCGCTCTCTATGTTTCATTTTAATTGTTATATATATATTAATTTGGTCAAACATGTTGCCTTTATAGTCTCTCATTTCGCTTATTTTCTAAGTTATAATTGATTCCAGCTCTTAGTTTTTAGATAGTTTTTCTTTTAGAATGTATAATCAACTATGCACTGTTCTGGGGCTTTTTATGCTGTTGTTGTTATTTCTCCTGTTGGCCCCTCGCTCTTTTTCCCATGTCCCCCCTTGTATGAATTTGGTCTTTTTCAGACCTGCCGGATTGGCCCTTCTCTCTCTCTTTTTCTGTCTTCTTTTGCTTTCTTTTTCCTCCTCTTTCCTTTTTTCTTTTCGGATTTCCTCTTTGGTCTCACCCTGTTTTGTGTTGGCTGTTGATGTCTGCTGCTTAGCTCTCCTGGTTGTTGCGCTCCATTTGTCACATAGGGAATATCTTTTTTTCCTGATAATGGTTCTATGTCTGGACTAAATATACTCTCCCTTAATGTTAAAGGGTTAAATCATCCAGTCAAAAGGTCAAAGATTTTGGACTACTGTAAATCTCTTTCTTCGGATCTCGTCCTTTTTCAGGAGACAAAGCTCTCTGCCAAGGAGGCGTTGTTCTTGAAGAAAGAGTGGGTCTTTGATGTTGCTTGTTCGGATGCTTGTGGTAAAAGGAATGGGGTAATTACCTTAGTTTCTAAACACTCTGGGTTATCTATCGTTTCCTCTGAACAGGATACAGAGGGACGTTGGTTACTATCTAAGGTGTCCAATGGTAATGCTGTCTTATTTGTCATGAATATTTATGCCCCCAACAAGGATGACCCGTCCTTTTGGAATGCGATCGCCAAAAAGCTCGAAGATACCCCTCACTCTGGCAATCTTATTGTAGGTGGTGATTTTAACTTGCCAATGGACCTTATCTTGGATAGGAATTCTGCCTTTAACTTTCGTCCCCCTAAAGCCCACAAACAAATGACTAATATGTGCTCTCTTACCCATCTTCAGGATGTTTGGCGTCTTCATAATCCCACTGGTAGTGACTTCTCCTTTTTTTCTTCCCCTCATTCGTCCTTTTCACGCATTGATTATCTTTTGGTTCACTCTTCTCTGGTTCAATTTTCTTCCTCCCCGCTTATTCACCCTATTTTAGTTTCTGATCACGCCGCAGTGACATTTACTCTTACGTCCTTTGTCCCTAGGGTACGAGCTCGTTCGTGGAGACTCAACACAGAAATTTTACATGATGAGTCCTTGGTGCGAGAGTTTTCCAATGACATTGAGACTTTTTTTACTGAGAATGTTGGGTCAGTCAGTTCCCCTGTTGTTCTCTGGGACTCTTTTAAGTGTACTTTCCGTGGTCAGGTCATTAAGTGTATGTCAGGGAGAAATGCAGCCATTAAGAAGGAACTCACGGACTTAGCAGATGAGATCAAACGTCAGGAATCCCTTTTTCGTCACTCTCAGGACAAGACCTGCCTCCAGTCTATTAAGAACTTAAAGTATTCATACAATACTATAGTCACTAAGAGAGCTCATATTGGCCTGCAGGCTCAGAAATCTAAGAGACTGCTGTTAAAAAATCGTGCGGGCAAGATTCTTGCAGCCACTTTAAAGTTCCAGGAATCTTCTTGTAATACCTTCCAAATTTCTTCTATTACTGACCAGTCTGGTATGAAAAAATTTCAAACTGCAGAAATCCTTGAGGTTTTCCGTGATTTCTATAATAATTTATATACCCCATTGGCCCAAGCTTCTTTTGAACAATGTCAGGAGTTCTTGAAGTCGGTTCCTTTGAAAGTCGTTACGGAGGAAGATAATCAATCATTAAATTGCCCGATTACTTCTGATGAAATCATTTCCGCGATTAAAGCTACTCGGTCTGGTAAAGCTCCTGGTCCTGATGGTTATCCTATTGCGTTTTATAAAACCTTTATTCCTGTGCTTGTCCCGAAACTCCAATCCGTTTTTGATGCTTTTATTAAGGATGGTTCTGTGTCTGGTTCCGCGGCTGATGCTACTATTGTAGTTATCCCCAAAGAAGGGAAGGATCACGCAGATCCTAAAAATTTCCGTCCCATTTCCCTTCTTAACATGGAAGCCAAGATCTTTGCTAAAATTTTAGCTAAACGCTTAGAGTCCTTTATTCCTCAATTGGTTCATCCCTCCCAAACAGGTTTCGTAAAAGGACGACTTGCACGGGATAATATTCGTACTTTTTGTCATATTCTTGGTGCCGCTAAGCGATCTAATCTTCCGGCGGCAGCCTTGGCCCTTGACGCTGAAAAGGCCTTTGATAAGGTATCTTGGCCTTTTTTAAGAGCTGTTCTATGTGCACATAATCTTGGTGATTCCTTTATTCGTATGGTTATGTCTCTTTATTCCCGACCTAGGGCTAATATACGGGTGAATGGTGCTACGTCTTCTTTTTTTAACCTTTGTCAGGGCACTAGACAAGGGTGTCCTTTGTCCCCTCTCTTATTTTTGTTGTCCATTGATCCTCTCCTTAGAATGATTGACTCGCATCCAGATATTAAGGGATTCTCTTTTGGGTCTCATCAGCTAAAAACAGCTGCATATGCAGATGATGTTCTCATTTTTTCTGATGATATTGAACTGGCCATCCCTGCTATTTCGGATACGATTGCTCTTTTTTCAAAAGTTTCAGGTTACACTCTGAACAAAGATAAGACAGAGATGTTTCCTTTAAATGCTTACTGCTTCTCCTCTCATATGGGTTCGGCTGGCTTTAAATGGCAATCTAAACAGCTAAAATATCTGGGTATCTATTTTTGTTCCACCCTGTATGCTACGGCTACTTATAACGAAGCCCAAACTATTCTTAAGGTGAGACGTCTCTTAGAAAATTGGTCTCCGAAACATATTTCTTGGTGGGGCCGTATCCAGACTCTTAAAATGATGATTACTCCTATTATTAATTTTGTTTCCTATACTTGCTTCCAGTAAGGCTTTCTGATTCCTTCTTTCATGAACTTGATTTGCTTACTTCTAAATTTTTATGGAATGATAGAAGGGCTAGGATTGCTTATAAATTTTTACGGAAATCTTATGATATGGGAGGTTGTAATTTTCCTGATTGGGGGAAGTATCAAACTGCTTTTCTTGCGTCCCAGGGTGCCCTTTGGTTTTCTTCTCCAGCTATTCATGTTCCAGCTTGGTTGACAATAGAACAGGAATTGGCCTCCCCACTGCCGACTGCATCTTTTTTAACCACAAACACCCTTTCTATTCCATTCTCTCACTCTATTATTTTAGACACTATTGCTGCGGTTCGTAAGGTGGATAAGAGAGTAGCGATTCCATTACATAAAACTAGGTGGTCGTCTATTTGGCGTAATTCCAAAATCAAAATTAATATTGACCCTGAGTTGATGTCTTACTGGGCTGGGAAAGGTGTCTCACTTGTTAAACATCTCTATGATTCCAACAATGATCCTTCCCCTTTCTCATCCCTTGCTCAACAATTCTCTCTATCTAATCTGGATTTTTATACTTTTCTTAAGATTAAGGTTGCACTTGCTAAAGTCCACCTTCATCCTTCTTCCCCTATGATTACGCTTTTTCAGCTTTGGATCAGGTCTGGTCATGTTGCGTCTCGGATTTACAAATTTTTATCGTCCTCTACACTCCCTTCTCAAACTGTCACACAGCAAAAATGGATACATCATTTTGATCATAGTGTTACTGCTCATATCTCTTCTGATACCTGGCAAGATATTGGTAAATTGTCTCTTCGTAACAAAATTGCCCCCTCTCTAACACAGTCTAAATTTTTCTCTATTAATCTTCTTCATTGGACTCCCATTCGTCTATATTCACTCAATCTCAAAGAAGACAATTTGTGCTGGAGCTGTGGGCTTCTACCAGGCGATTTTCAACATATGTTCCTTGATTGTTCCCTTCTCCAACCATTCTGGGATTTAGTTCACAAACACCTCATGCTCATCTTTAACATCAAATTCCATCTGTCTTTTCCATTAGTTCTTTTGGGTCCGTTGGCGGCCCCAGTCCCTTTGCCCTTAGATCCCATGGAGTTACAGTTGTTGGACCTCTTGTTAACTATTGCAGTCAAAGTAATTCTCATGGCGTGGAAATCTTTTTCGTCCGTCTCTTACCATACTTGGTGGGCTTGGGTTTCCTTTCTACGAAGTGCTCATACGTCAGTGGACCATGCTCATCTCTCTCCTTCTATTTCCTCTGGTGTTTGGAAAGCCTTAGACTCGTACATGGAGTTGGCATCTGAAGGGTTGGTGGAGCAATATCCCTTTGATTTGTCTGGTTAGTTTTGTCTTGTGTGTTGGGTGATTCCTCTGGAAATCCTCTCCTCTTCCTTTTCTTCTCTCTGTCTCTCTTTTTCTTTCCTCCTCTCTTTCCTACTCTTTCCGTCTTTTCTTTTTTCCTTTCTTCTCTTTCCTCTTCTCCCTAATTTGCCATCTGTGGGTGATACTTTTGATATATATCTTTGCCAGTTATCATTTTGGGTCTTCCCTTCTTAAGTAATTTATTTATCTGATGTCTGTAAATTACTGTATGACAATGATTTGTTCCCCTATTTTTTAATTCTACATTAATGTATCTATTACCTTATTGTCCGATATCAATTGTATCACTTTGGCTTGTATCTTATGCTTCATATTTGCGCTTTTAAAATAATAAAATTCTTTTGAAATCAAAAACATTAGCTGCATTGCATTCCTGGTAGACCGTACATTGTATTTTAAAAAGATAGGCTTTAAAAAATATCTTCTTAAAAACATATAAAATTTACAAAACAGCATAAAATGACAACAACTCTGTTTGGATAAGTCATCACAGGGGCATCGAGTATTACTGCGCTGCCTAATGATGGGGAAGGACACAAGATGGTGTACTATACCAAGCCTTAGGCGAGTAAGAACGAAACTGTGAGATCTTCTTGTGACTTCTGTTAAGTATAACTGGAAACCTTCACTCATGTTATTTTCACAATAAAAAACAGTGGTACATTGTTTGGCGCAGACAAGATCTCTAGATTGTCTTGTATGGCATAAAAAAGACACCTTAAGATCTAATTTAGATATACTGGCAGCTTCCACCGGCATTAAAAAAGGATCCAAGTTAAAGAGGAGCTTATACCAGTGGTAAATATGTCTGAGCCAGGGTATATGCAAACAATGGTCCAGCCTTAAACAATCTCTAATTACTTTTTGGGTAAATATGGTTTCGGTTTTTGACCCCACACGCCAGCCCCATACAAAGCGGATGATAAACATCTGGCTTTATAAATCGAAATCATGTCCCTTATTCTACTATTCCCAAGCTTTGATGTAATCTAGACCCACCTCTCTATGGATTAGCTCTGTAGAGGCTGATGCGGGGGCACTCAAAAGACGCCTCAGGAATGAGTTTTCGTCAAGTTGGATACGACTACCACAGGGGGTATTGTGACCCCACACGCCAGCCCCATACAAAGCGGATGATAAACATCTGGCTTTATAAATCGAAATCATGTCCCTTATTCTACTATTCCCAAGCTTAGAGGCAAATCTAAATACACCATTAGTATTCTTTACCGTTTTAAGACACACATTCGTTATCCCATCTCCCATCACCAGAGAATGTGACACCAAGATAACAAAAGTTATTAACAGATTGAATTTTTGCCTCATCCAGGAAGAAAGTCCTTTTAGCCCCTTTCTTCTTCCCACAAGTCATAACATATGTTTTTTCTTTATTGATTAGCAGTTTCCTGCTGTCAATAAATCTCTGGAAACTACCAATTAAGCGTTGGAGGTCGATTTGGGTACGTGACAGAAGGACGGCATCATCCGCATATAGCAGTATTGGAATGGTATCGCCATCTACTTGGGGGGCATCCGCAGGAACCTGTCTAAGGGTTGTGTCGATTTGATTAACAAATAAAGAAAAAAGCAAAGGAGCCAAAACACATCCCTGCCTGATGCCTCTTGTCACTCTGAAAAAAGGAGTACATTCCCCATCGGACCCAAAACGCACTTTACAAGAAAGCCTTTCATATAACCTGGCCAAGAAATGTACAATATCTTTTGGAGCACCCATCTCCAAGAGAATGGGCCATAAAATAGATCAGCGAAACATAAAAACAAATTCCCTTTTTTGACCGTAACATATTTATTTATGATGAGGTCGAGGTTCAAGCACTGCTCCATCGTACCTATTCCCCTCCTAAACCCATACTGGACTGGCGATAAAATAGTATTTTCTTCTGCCCATATCTCCAGTCTATCAAGAAGGATTCTGCTCAGAATTTTAATTGATGAGTGCAGGAGGGAGATAGGACGATAGTTCCGTGCCTCGGACCTGGACCCCTTCTTAAATAAGGGGACGATAATAGATTGTCCCCAGGTCAAAGGAAGGTTGCCTTCTATGGCAGCATTAAAAATGCGGGTTAAAATTGGTGCCCATAAATTCATCTCCTGTTTGTACAAGTCCACAGGGTCACCATCCGGGCCCGGGGCTTTACCTCCTCTACTTTTTAACAGCCCCAAATAGACCTCATCCAATCTAATGGATAAAGGTGACGATAGCCATTCAGAGTTGTGATTTGCTAAAAAATCTAAAACCAACCTATCTGGGTTAAAAATATTAGTGAAATGGTCAATCCAGGCGTTGCAGTTTACATGTGACGTTAATTCAGGGATGGTATCATTCTTAAGGAAAGGGCAGTTAATTGTCTCCCAAAATAATCCATTGTTATTTGTGTTAGCAGCTAGATTGAGTTTATGCCATAACTCCTCCTGTATTTCTTTTTTTTTTTTTTTCGGGCTTCCAAAGAGTTCTTATAATTATGACGTTCAGCTTTGACAAGAGTGCTATCTCTAGGTTTGGTGGCCAGGGCAGTTTTTAATTTCGACAGGGCCTGTATACAATTCTTGTCAAACCAGCCAAATGACCTGGTTTTCAGTGGCCTGCTCCTGCCTGTCAATAGGCCTTCAATAACGATATTCATTTTATAAAATTTGGAGAGCAGTATGGCAGGTACTATCTCGTTACTTAGGCAGTAGTCAATTTCTGTTAAACATTTAGTTATTGAATGTATATATGTCCCGCACACCATTTTACTTCAAGTTTATCATAGATTGTTCCGTTAAGGCGAGCTATCTTGGAGTACGCTCCTGATTAGCTCCTGATTAGCGGCACGCTAGTGTTCTTGAACTAACTAAATGCCTTAAGCAGCATTGAACACTTAGATTAATAGACGGTTGGTAACTCCTTCGGAGTGCTATGAGGGATTAGTATACCAGGGGGTAAAATTGTGATAAAGGGCTGAATTTTTTTAGCGGGAAGGCGTAATTGTTGGGAGCGCTAAGATCGGGTATTTACATGAATACACTGTTGTTTAAACGTTAGTTGGGTGGAAATCTATGCACCATTGTAACGGCATTTATTTGATTCTTAACCTTACAGATACAAACCCCTGACGAAGGGCAGAAGGTGCCCGAAATGCATTGGGTTAAATATTTGGTATTTCCTACAAAGAAACGGGGATTCTAACATGCTGTATCAAAGGCGATTGAGCATAATACAAGCATTTGAATATTGGAAATTTCTGGTTTCACATTCAATACAAAAGAATAATAAAATGAAGATTTTACAACTAAATGTGGTGAAGCTTTGAATGAAATTGATTTACGATGATTTTTTCATCTTTATACGGTGTGAGCATCTCGGGACTGATATCACCTATATCAGCAATCTCATGGATATTATTTTGGCGCTACAAAGATGAAGCGTACTTCAAGATCGCTCCCCTTAACGGAACAATCTATGATAAACTTGAAGTAAAATGGTGTGCGGGACATATATACATTCAATTATTTCCTGGTCATCCTACCTTGACCCAGCACCCAAGACTAAATTAACCATCAAACCAAAAGGAGTAACTATGGACACGGTTTCTTGATCAAAATCATGTTGATTATCAAACATTGTTATTACATTTAGTGTATTTGAATATGTCATTACTGAGGTTTACTACATTGTCTTTATTCTTATTCATGTTTTAAATAACTCGTACCTTGAATCAATATCGCATTTAATTAACCATTCAGGGAAGGGCGGGGTATTCTAATTCAAATCACGATCACCGATGTGAATAGTAGAAACGTGAACAGATTTACCAACAGATAGCAGGGGGTGAATTATGGGAGTTGTATGTTAACATCGATGCGTTGAGTCAAGCAGCCACACGGGTGGGCGTGGTTATGACGAGGGTTACAAAAAGGATAGTATCACGTGGCTAGGTGAAAGGGATGTAATTTCCACAGGATAGACGGAAGGAGCGGCACTCGCAACTGTTTAAAGTAAGATTAGGGGCACGCTAGTGTTCTAGAACTAACTAAATGCCTTAAGCAGCGTTGAACACTTAGATTAATAGACGGTTGGTAACTCCTTCGGAGTGCTATGAGGGATTAGTATACCAGGGGGTAAAATTGTGATAAAGGGCTGAACTTTTTTTAGCGGGAAGGCGTAATTGTTGGGAGCGCTAAGATCGGGTATTTACATGAATACACTGTTGTTTAAACGTTAGTTGGGTGGAAATCTATGCACCATTGTAATGGCATTTATTTGATTTTTAACCTTACAGATACAAACCCCTGACGAAGGGCAGAAGGTGCCCGAAATGCATTGGGTTAAATATTTGGTATTTCCTACAAAGAAACGGGGATTCTAACATGCTGTATCAAAGGCGATTGAGCATAATACAAGCATTTGAATATTGGAAATTTCTGGTTTCACATTCCATACAAAAGAATAATAAAATGAAGATTTTACAACTAAACGTGGTGAAGCTTTGAATGAAATTGATTTACGATGATTTTTTCATCTTTATACGGTGTGAGCATCTCGGGACTGATATCACCTATATCAGCAATCTCATGGATATTATTTTGGAGCTACAAGGATGAAGCGTACTCCAAGATAGCTCCCCTTAACGGAACAATCTATGATAAACTTGAAGTAAAATGGTGTGCGGGACATATATACATTCAATTATTTCCTGGTCATCCTACCTTGACCCAGCACCCAAGACTAAATTAACCATAAAACCAAAAGGAGTAACTATGGACACGGTTTCTTGATCAAAATCATGTTGATTATCAAACATTGTTATTACATTTAGTGTATTTGAAAATGTCATTACTGAGGTTTACTACATTGTCTATATTCTTATTCATGTTTTAAATAACTCGTACCTTGAATCAATATCGCATTTAATTAACCATTCAGGGAAGGGCGGGGTATTCTAATTCAAATCACGATCACCGATGTGAATAGTAGAAACGTGAACAGATTTACCAACAGATAGCAGGGGGTGAATTATGGGAGTTGTATGTTAACATCGATGCGTTGAGTCAAGCAGCCACACGGGTGGGCGTGGTTATGACGAGGGTTACAAAAAGGATAGTATCACGTGGCTAGGTGAAAGGGATGTAATTTCCACAGGATAGACGGAAGGAGCGGCACTCGCAACTGTTTAAAGTAAGATTAGCGGCACGCTAGTGTTCTTGAACTAACTAAATGCCTTAAGCAGCGTTGAACACTTAGATTAATAGACGGTTGGTAACTCCTTCGGAGTGCTATGAGGGATTAGTATACCAGGGGGTAAAATTGTGAGAAAGGGCTGAATTTTTTTAGCGGGAAGGCGTAAGTGTTGGGAGCGCTAAGTTCGGGTATTTACATGTATACACTGTTGTTTAAACGTTAGTTGGGTAGAAATCTATGCACCATTGTAACAGCATTTATTTGATTCTTAACCTTACAGATACAAACCCCTGACGAAGGGCAGAAGGTGCCCGAAATGCATTGGGTTAAATATTTGGTATTTCCTACAAGGAAACTGGGATTCTAACATGCTGTATCAAAGGCGATTGAGCATAATACAAGCATTTGAATATTGGAAATTTCTGGTTTCACATTCCATACAAAAGAATAATAAAATGAAGATTTTACAACTAAACGTGGTGAAGCTTTGAATGAAATTGATTTACGATGATTTTTTCATCTTTATACGGTGTGAGCATCTCGGGACTGATTTCACCTATATCAGCAATCTCATGGATATTATTTTGGCGCTACAAGGATGAAGCGTACTCCAAGATAGCTCCCCTTAACGGAACAATCTATGATAAACTTGAAGTAAAATGGTGTGCGGGACATATATACATTCAATTATTTCCTGGTCATCCTACCTTGACCCAGCACCCAAGACTAAATTAACCGTCAAACCAAAAGGAGTAACTATGGACACGGTTTCTTGATCAAAATCATGTTGATTATCAAACATTGTTATTATATTTAGTGTTTGAAAATGTCATTACTGAGGTTTACTACATTGTCTATATTCTTATTCATGTTTTAAATAACTCGTACCTTGAATCAATATCGCATTTAATTAACCATTCATGGAAGGGCGGGGTATTCTAATTCAGATCACGATCACCGATGTGAATAGTAGAAACGTGAACAGATTTACCAACAGATGCCAGGGGGTGAATTATGGGAGTTGTATGTTAACATCGATGCGTTGAGTCAAGCAGCCACACGGGTGGGCGTGGTTATGACGAGGGTTACAAAAACGATAGTATCATGTGGCTAGGTGAAAGGGATGTAATTTCCACAGGATAGACGGAAGGAGCAGCACTCGCAACTGTTTAAAGTAAGATTAGCGGCACGCTAGTGTTCTTGAACTAACTAAATGCCTTAAGCAGCGTTGAACACTTAGATTAATAGACGGTTGGTAACTCCTTCGGAGTGCTATGAGGGATTAGTATACCAGGGGGTAAAATTGTGATAAAGGGCTGAACTTTTTTTAGCGGGAAGGCGTAATTGTTGGGAGCGCTAAGATCGGGTATTTACATGAATACACTGTTGTTTAAACGTTAGTTGGGTGGAAATCTATGCACCATTGTAACGGCATTTATTTGATTTTTAACCTTACAGATACCAACCCCTGACGAAGGGCAGATGGTGCCCGAAATGCATTGGGTTAAATATTTGGTATTTCCTACAAAGAAACGGGGATTCTAACATGCTGTATCAAAGGCGATTGAGCATAATACAAGCATTTGAATATTGGAAATTTCTGGTTTCATATTCCATACAAAAGAATAATAAAATGAAGATTTTACAACTAAACGTGGTGAAGCTTTGAATGAAATTGATTTACGATGATTTTTTCATCTTTATACGGTGTGAGCATCTCGGGACTGATATCACCTATATCAGCAATCTCATGGATATTATTTTGGCGCTACAAGGATGAAGCGTACTCCAAGATAGCACCCCTTAACGGAACAATCAATGATAAACTTGAAGTAAAATGGTGTGCGGGACATATATACATTCAATTATTTCCTGGTCATCCTACCTTGACCCAGCACCCAAGACTAAATTAACCATCAAACTAAAAGGAGTATCTATGGACACGGTTTCTTGATCAAAATCATGTTGATTATCAAACATTGTTATTACATTTAGTGTATTTGAAAATGTCATTACTGAGGTTTACTACATTGTCTATATTCTTATTCATGTTTTAAATAACTCGTACCTTGAATCAATATCGCATTTAATTAACCATTCAGGGAAGGGCGGGGTATTCTAATTCAAATCACGATCACCGATGTGAATAGTAGAAACGTGAACAGATTTACCAACAGATAGCAGGGGGTGAATTATGGGAGTTGTATGTTAACATCGATGCGTTGAGTCAAGCAGCCACACGGGTGGGCGTGGTTATGACGAGGGTTACAAAAAGGATAGTATCACGTGGCTAGGTGAAAGGGATGTAATTTCCACAGGATAGACGGAAGGAGCGGCACTCGCAACTGTTTAAAGTAAGATTAGCGGCACGCTAGTGTTCTTGAACTAACTAAATGCCTTAAGCAGCGTTGAACACTTAGATTAATAGACGGTTGGTACCTCCTTCGGAGTGCTATGAGGGATTAGTATACCAGGGGGTAAAATTGTGAGAAAGGGCTGAATTTTTTTAGCGGGAAGGCGTAATTGTTGGGAGCGCTAAGATCGGGTATTTACATGAATACACTGTTGTTTAAACGTTAGTTGGGTGGAAATCTATGCACCATTGTAACGGCATTTATTTGATTTTTAACCTTACAGATACAAACCCTTGACGAAGGGCAGAAGGTGCCCGAAATGCATTGGGTTAAATATTTGGTATTTCCTACAAAGAAACGGGGATTCTAACATGCTGTATCAAAGGCGATTGAGCATAATACAAGCATTTGAATATTGGAAATTTCTGGTTTCACATTCCATACAAAAGAATAATAAAATGAAGATTTTACAACTAAACGTGGTGAAGCTTTGAATGAAATTGATTTACGATGATTTTTTCATCTTTATACGGTGTGAGCATCTCGGGACTGATATCACCTATATCAGCAATCTCATGGATATTATTTTGGAGCTACAAGGATGAAGCGTACTCCAAGATAGCTCCCCTTAACGGAACAATCTATGATAAACTTGAAGTAAAATGGTGTGCGGGACATATATACATTCAATTATTTCCTGGTCATCCTACCTTGACCCAGCACCCAAGACTAAATTAACCATCAAACCAAAAGGAGTAACTATGGACACGGTTTCTTGATCAAAATCATGTTGATTATCAAACATTGTTATTACATTTAGTGTATTTGAAAATGTCATTACTGAGGTTTACTACATTGTCTATATTCTTATTCATGTTTTAAATAACTCGTACCTTGAATCAATATTGCATTTAAATAACCATTCAGGGAAGGGCGGGGTATTCTAATTCAAATCACGATCACCGATGTGAATAGTAGAAACGTGAACAGATTTACCAACAGATAGCAGGGGGTGAACTATGGGAGTTGTATGTTAACATCGATGCGTTGAGTCAAGCAGCCACACGGGTGGGCGTGGTTATGACGAGGGTTACAAAAAGGATAGTATCACGTGGCTAGGTGAAAGGGATGTAATTTCCACAGGATAGACGGAAGGAGCGGCACTCGCAACTGTTTAAAGTAAGATTAGCGGCACGCTAGTGTTCTTGAACTAACTAAATGCCTTAAGCAGCGTTGAACACTTAGATTAATAGACGGTTGGTAACTCCTTCGGAGTGCTATGAGGGATTAGTATACCAGGGGGTAAAATTGTGAGAAAGGGCTGAATTCTTTTAGCGGGAAGGCGTAATTGTTGGGAGCGCTAAGATCGGGTATTTACATGAATACACTGTTGTTTAAACGTTAGTTAGGTGGAAATCTATGCACCATTGTAACGGCATTTATTTGATTCTTAACCTTACAGATACAACCCCTGACGAAGGGCAGAAGGTGACCGAAATGCATTGGGTTAAATATTTGGTATTTCCTACAAAGAAACTGGGATTCTAACATGCTGTATCAAAGGCGATTGAGCATAATACAAGCATTTGAAAATTGGAAATTTCTGGTTTCACATTCCATACAAAACAATAATAAAATGAAGATTTTACAACTAAACGTGGTGAAGCTTTGAATGAAATTGATCTACGATGATTTTTTCATCTTTATACGGTGTGAGCATCTCGGGACTGATATCACCTATATCAACAATCTCATGGATAAACATTTAGTTATAACTACTCCCAGGAGTTTAACAGAAGTAACATTGGCCCACTTAATTCTTACCCCATTTGGTCTCTCTGCAACTATATCTCTGACAAGACTAATGGGGTCTGAATGTACGTTTCCCCACGTCAATAATATTACAGAGATACTGTTATGGTCACTTACTGCTTGCTCTATTATCCATAGATCAGTGTACGCAGTATTGCAGGAGACAAGAATGTGATCAATATTAGAGTGGGTACCCCTACCTTTGAAAGTTGGGCATTTAATATTGCTCTTTTTCAGGGAGCAATCAAGTAGTTCTAGGTCCAATTTGGCTATCAAATTATTGAGTGCGATTCCATAATCGTCGTGGGGGAAGTGGGTATGTAAAAGACTAGCATTATCGTCTCTTTCCCCCAGGAAGCCACATGTCCTTTGGTTTGCATATGGGCAAGCCTGTCTATTAAAATCTCCGACCCATAGAAGAATCGGTTGGTTCCTAGAACAGGCCAGCATCTTATCAATCTCTCTCCCTATTTCATGCACAATGGGACCCCTACGTTCATCAAAGGTATTATTGTAATAATTAATAATAATTAAATCCTTGCCAGTAGCGTGCCCCAAACGTAATAACTGAGCGTAAGGGGCCACCTCGTAATAAGTACTAGGCTTAAACTTAGTTAGCCTAGTTGATATTAAAGTTAGGAGGCCACCTTTCGCCCTTCCAACTGCCGAGTTCACTGCCAATACCCAATGTGATGTATAACCTTCCACATATATAGGTTCTTTATACCAGGTTTCTTTGAGACATATAATGTCAAACCCTTGTGCAATAAGATCGTTCCAAAAAGGGGTATTTAACTTTACACTAAGGCCAGCTATATTCCAGGTCATGATATTAAGTCCTGCCTCTGATAATATAGCATTATTTGGTGTTGTTTGGTTAGTTGTTAATTTGACAACACCTTCCTCAGAGATGTTTTGTTCTTCAACTAATGTCCTCGGGGGCACTACAGTTGACATCACCACATTGGATTTACTAGATATGGCGCTCGATTTAACCCCCGATAATTCTTTCCAATTAGTTGTAAGACTATTTTGGGCATCTGTTGCCCTCAAAGAGATGGATGGATTATCGGGTATACTGCAGCCTAGGGAGAGCAGGGAATTACTTGATGTCACTCCTCTGCCCCTCAGTCAATCAACAGACTCTAGACTACTAAACCGATTTTGCAAAAGAATAGGGTCTAGGGGAAAGGGGGGTCTAAGCCAACGCCCTTGTGGTAAGCCCCTCCCATTCCTATGCACAATTTTCCATCCATCCGATTTTGTGGCAAAATGGCCAGGAGGATAGAAATAAGTCAAAGGAAGGGCATTAATAGATACACTTATTTTAGAATCATTCCAATTGCAAATATAATCAACTATATTTGGGTCATCAAAGTTGATTAAAATACAATCCCCCCTTATGTTTTTCGCCAAATGGCCTATCCATGGCACCCTCCTAACCATGAGTATCTTACAGGCTTTGTGCGATGGAAGTGGTCTGTTTTTATTGAGCCAGTGCACAACCCTGTTTCTCAAAGTTATGGGGGATTCAACCTCGTGTTTACCCAATACAGGGACCCCTGTTAGAATAACAACAAATGGGGCAACTTCAGGGGGTAAATTTGGAATATTTTCTCCCCTAGGTGTCTCGGATCCAAAAGGCCTAGCATCATGTTTATGTTGAAGTACATTACATTGGGCAGATTGCTCGCAGTCGGGCACAACTATAGACTTATTAATTATGGTTAAGTCCTGGTGAATTGGGGGCAGTATTGGCAGGTTTTGGGAAGCAGCCAATACAGTTTCTGCTCTAGTGCTGTCCAGCGGTTTGGGAACCCCTGATTGATCGATGTTGCTTCTATAATCAGTATGACCCCGGAGCCCTTGTTCGATCCTAGATAAGTGATGTTCAATCTTATATATTCTGTCCTCTATGGGATGGAGGAGGGATCTGATCACGTCATAAATGTTAGACAGATCGGGGGACATTCCCTCGTCCCTAACTATGGCATTTGTCCCCCCGCTTGTATTCTGACGTGCCGTTTTAGCAGGTGATGGAGGGGCTAAAGGTGCATCTTTATTTACAGGTGCAGTCGTGGGGGACTGCTCCAAATGGGCATTAAACATTCTGGGATTTCTCTGATTATTCACTGGCTTTGTTTTTTTACGGCCTCTCTTGACCTTCCCACCATTTGTGGGGATACGCCCTGGTTTGTTTTTAGGGACAGCCCCAGGATGCCTGTCGCGCAGTTGTCTAGTGCATGGCTCTGAGATCATATTATGTGTAGATGGTAATGGGCACGGTGAGCTCAATAATGAATCAGAGACCATGGACTGTTCACTCATTGATACAGCGACTATTCCACTCGGTAACAAGTCCAAAGTCTAAATGTCAATGTCAGGGCATGGAGTGTTAAGACTTTTAGTAGTTTGTTGGACAGGGGTACAAACATTGGCAATGTGGCCCATCGAGGACCTCCTGGCCGCCGCGAGGTCCTGCGATACGCGGCGTTCCAGCAGCGTAATTTCCTGGTCGATAACGCAGTTGACCTTAGTGATAAATTGGTCCATAGTTCCATTAAATTTGGCGTTAGACGCTTTCCCTTTCGTATCTTTAGATGGCATGGTGATAGCAAAAGGTCACGATAGCAAATTATGGCGCTATGGACTTCACAGGTCAATCCAGAGTGTACAGGGAGTATAGGGACAATAAATCGTTTAGCTACCACACTATATTCTTGTCACAACACTCTCCAGCGTACAGGACATTATAAACAGAATGAACGATACATGAAGGCATAAGCTAGGAATACGACCTTAGGGGGGTTGCCCAGTCCAGTCTGCTCCTGTCAGTGACGGGCAAGGACGGGCCCGCCCTTGGCCCGGGCTTCGCCCGGGCGCTGCCCGCGCGCGTCCCGTGCTGCGGAGGCACCCGGCGGCTTTTATGTTGTTCCGGCACGCCCGGGTGACGTCTCACGCAGCGCCGGTTCCAGGGGATGCTGGGTAAGGTAGTTCTGTGGAGCCATTCCCCTCACGGCATTAAAGAGTGAACAAGGAGCAGGATTCCCCCGCTAGCAGAGCCGTTCCCCTCACGGCAGGACAGAGGTAGCTGGCAAGTGTCACAAACTCGTTTTAGGCGCGTCCCGCGCTGCGGAGGCACCCGGCGGCTTTTATGTTGTTCCGGCACGCCCGGGTGACGTCTCACGCAGCGCCGGTTCCAGGGGATGCTGGGTAAGGTAGTTCTGTGGAGCCGTTCCCCTCACGGCGTTAAAGAGTGAACAAGGAGCAGGATTCCCCCGCTAGCAGAGCCGTTCCCCTCACGGCAGGACAGAGGTAGCTGGCAAGTGTCACAAACTCGTTTTAGGCGCGTCCCGCGCTGCGGAGGCACCCGGCGGCTTTTATGTTGTTCCGGCACGCCCGGGTGACGTCTCACGCAGCGCCGGTTCCAGGGGATGCTGGGTAAGGTAGTTCTGTGGAGCCATTCCCCTCACGGCATTAAAGAGTGAACAAGGAGCAGGATTCCCCCGCTAGCAGAGCCGTTCCCCTCACGGCAGGACAGAGGTAGCTGGCAAGTGTCACAAACTCGTTTTAGGCGCGTCCCGCGCTGCGGAGGCACCCGGCGGCTTTTATGTTGTTCCGGCACGCCCGGGTGACGTCTCACGCAGCGCCGGTTCCAGGGGATGCTGGGTAAGGTAGTTCTGTGGAGCCGTTCCCCTCACGGCGTTAAAGAGTGAACAAGGAGCAGGATTCCCCCGCTAGCAGAGCCGTTCCCCTCACGGCAGGACAGAGGTAGCTGGCAAGTGTCACAAACTCGTTTTAGGCGCGTCCCGCGCTGCGGAGGCACCCGGCGGCTTTTATGTTGTTCCGGCACGCCCGGGTGACGTCTCACGCAGCGCCGGTTCCAGGGGATGCCGGGTAAGGTAGTTCTGTGGAGCCGTTCCCCTCACAGCGTTAAAGAGTGAACAAGGAGCAGGATTCCCCCGCTAGCAGAGCCGTTCCCCTCACGGAAGGACAGAGGTAGCTGGCAAGTGTCACAAACTCGTTTTAGGCGCGTCCCGCGCTGCGGAGGCACCCGGCGGCTTTTATGTTGTTCTGGCACGCCCGGGTGATGTCTCACGCAGCGCCGGTTCCAGGGGATGCTGGGTAAGGTAGTTCTGTGGAGCCGTTCCCCTCACGGCGTTAAAGAGTGAACAAGGAGCAGGATTCCCCCGCTAGCAGAGCCGTTCCCCTCACGGCAGGACAGAGGTAGCTGGCAAGTGTCACAAACTCGTTTTAGGCGCGTCAGCATTGAATCAAGGAGCTTCTCCTACTATCAAAATCCAACCACATTCACATAAACACATCCCAAACACATTTTACGATGAACCAAGGCCAGGTCCTTTATTCAGACCAGATTCCTCTCCACTTATGCACATGGCTCCTGAATTTCATGAAATAAAAGATCTGATGATTCCACATGAATGCAGGGATATTTTCTCAAAGGCTAGAGCGGAAGCCACAATAAAAACATATAAAGTGCAATGGAAACATTTCTGCTTATGGTGCCAGAAATCAAACCTGCATCCTCTACAAGGATCACCTAAGCAGATACCACTGTATATCCTCTCACTACCTCCGTCAGGGTTGGTGCATGCGTCTATTAAGGTGCATCTTGCAGCAAAATCAACATATAGATGCTCATCACATTCTTTCTTTTTGTGCTCAAGCAGAATCATCAAGCAGTTCATGAAAGGACTGTTCAGAGTATTTCCTCCAGTAAGGGCTTCCCCCAGACTGGCACCTGAACATAATTCTATCTCAACTCATAAAGAGTCCATTCAAACCCATACAAAGTGCAGGCCTCAAATTTCTCACATCGGTAGTTGCATTGTTACTAGCGCTCACTTCAACCATGAGAGTAAGTGAGATACAGGCTTTCAGAACTGAACAATCTTTCTTGCGCTTCATAGAAAATTCTGTAAGTCTCGGAACCAATCCAAAATTCTTTCCCAAGATCTCTTCCAACTTTCACTCAATGATCCTCTAATATTGCAGACTTTGTTCCAGAATCCAACATAACCAGCTGAAAGGTCTCACAATAAGCTAGATATCAAAAGACGTCTCAAATTCTACTTACATCGCACTAAACAACTCAGGAGAACTGACCAACTGTTGGTCTCATATGGACACACTCATAAGGGTGCTCCACTCATGAAAGCAACCATCTCTAGATGGATCTCAGCTGCAATCCAGCTCTGCCACACAAAGGCTGACAAGCCACTCACAGCGAAAACCTGGGCATGCTCAACTAGGGAAGTTTCAACGTCAACTGCTCTGTTTGCAGGAGTGCCTCTCGAAACAATATATTGTACTGCTACTTGGAAGAGAATACATACAGTCACACTACATTATTGCCTGGAATCGTAAAGTGCAGTGATGCAGCAGTTGGGCAGGCTGTATTACGTCACTTATTTCAATACGGTGAGCCTCTTTTGGTTACATGTGTTTGCTTATGAATTTATGTAAATTTTAATATGTGATATATATTTATTTAATTGTATTTGAATCTTTATTTTATATAGTTGCTACCCACCAATCTCTAATTGTTCTAATGCTATAATGTATAGAAATACTGTAACTGTTTTCTATTTTGATTCAAGCATGTGAATCTATGAACGATCCAATACTGGAGAAGAATGAGTTACTAACCTGTAACTGTAGTTCTCCAGTATTGGTATCTTTCACAGATTCACATGCGACTCACCCTCCTCCGCTAAGAGGTTTCCCTTATAGCTAGGGATTATTTTCTCACTTGTCCTTTGAAAATCTGAGGGATTCAGCCTCTCGTGGGAATATTCTAGAGGGTGTTATCGCATGATTGGCGGAAGTTTGGTCTTATATTCAAAAGGACATAGGGTATTGTTAATTTCCATTATAGCCTATGATAGTGATATACTAGTACATTTATCTACAGGTACAGATAAGTAACTAATTTTCTTAGTTTGGTGGAGGAACAATCAGTTTACCATTCATAGTCAGCCTTTTCTAAAGGTTTCTGCTGGAAATCTGGTCTTGGGTTTGTGCATGTTTCTACAACCTCAACACAGTCATGGTCATCATGCTTCTCATCAGAATTAGCTATTGCAGGTAATAATGTTGCAAAATTACCAGGTGGGCATCTTTTAATATTGATATTAGTGTTAGACAGGGTGACCTCATAACCTGTGAGTCTGGCACCTGAAAAATGTTGTGTTGCTGCAGATGACAACAACTGTACCACATGTGGCACCTAAACAATACAAGTGTAGTCCAAAACAATGGGAACCATGCTCTCTACCATCACAGCTTCTGCAGCCACCGCTAGCAATAAGCAAAATGACTTGTCACTGCTGAAGGAAAAGTCACAGAGTAGGTTGCCACTTGTCTTTTTCCAGAGCCATGTTTCTGTGTCAGCATACCATTTGCAATGCCTTTTTGTTCTGACACATAGAGATGGAATGGCAGTTTGAAATCAGGCAGTCCCAATGCTGGCATAGTGCACAATATCGCTTTCAGTTTCTTAAAACAATCTGCAAGTTCATTAGTCCATACAATATTTGTAGATGCATCTTCTACATTATCTCAGGATGGCATCATTGGATTTGTGCCCAGGGATTCACTGGTGCCAGTAATTTATCATCCCCACAAAGGAAATCATTCCTTTCTTAGTGGACTGGGGCTGCATGTTCTGAATCAATTTTTTCTGTCAAGTGATATGTAACATGTACCTTTGGACACCACACAACCCAGGTATGTCACCTCTTTTTGGCAGCACTGCAATTTTGACAATGACGCTTTGTGTCCTCTGTCCTGGAGGTGGTTTAGTAGAGCTAAAGTGCCTTTTTTAAAGGCCTCAAGTGATGGAGATGCCACACGAAGGTCATCTGTGTACTGCAAGATGATGTTACCACCTCCTAGGCTGTCCAAGTCTCTCTTTACTGCCTCTGCATAGACCATGGGACTCTTGGCGAAGCCTTAGGCGAGTCATGTGAAATCCTGTATGAACCTATATTGTCCTGTATTGCCTTTAGGCTGTGGAGTGATAGGATTATTACAGGGCCTAATGTATGATATCCTGTTGTGACAGAGACTCAACCTCAGTGACAGGTTTTATTTCCTCCTCTGCCTGAGGTGATATTCTGTATTGACGTACATAAGGTAATTCCGCATTCTCTTCAAATGTCACTATTTGGGGAGGGCATGCTTTCAACAATCCTGTCTCATTTTTGTGTTTTGCACAAGCCTTTGGATTCATCTGGTCAAGAACCTTTTTTTAGTCATCTGTAAAGCCATATTCCTTCAAGCTTGTCAAAAACTACAGTCCTGTCATTTCTGAGCAGGCATAAAGTCCAACACCATCCTTCACTATCTCCCAACACACTCACAATTCTTAACGGAAATGTAAAATCCTTAGTTTTTGTTATTTCTTGAAGGTGTTTCACCACAGTGCGAAATTCTTTAGGGTAAAAACCTGGTTCTACAGCTACAGTCACATGTTGGTCTGAAGCTAACACTTGAAATAACCTCTCTTCCTGTGGTCCTAGTTCAATGCTCACTGCACACCCTTCCTTGCCAACATACAGTGTGTCCTCTAACAACTGAATTGTCCAATACAGGTGTTTATCTGCCATGTAGGTGTACCACTCAGGCACAGGCCCTGTGAAAAATGCTGCTGTACAGTGTACAGGCCCTGGTACTAGTGTTAGCTTCAATAAGTATGTAACTAGATCTGTCTCAATGTCAGGGCTGTATTTAAGCACTTCTTAAAAAATATTTTAGCAATCTCCCTGTAATGGAGTCCAGTGTTGGAGAGAGAGAGACACAAGACATCTGTGCACATAATACTGAATCCTCAATTAATTTGCAAGCTGTTAGTGTTCTATTAGCCAATTCCAATATATCCTCAGGTGCCTGTGAGAAAATCCCATTTTGCGAAAAATATAATGTTGCATACAATTTTCAGAGGGGTTCCCCTCCCCGCAGTTGATGGGTGCATCTGGTGAAAATTTAAATTCATTGGACATTTTATATTCATCAACAGAAACTGGTATTGGTTTGGTTAACTCATCATGCATCAGCATTCCATTCACAGCCACAGTGGTCACTTTCTGGCCCCTACTGGGACCTAAATTATCTCTCACTGCTGATATTGTCGCACCGCTGTCTATAAAGAAATTAAGCTTTTTACCTCCTACCTTAATTGGAAACATGGGATTCTCTTCAGGCGTGTCTGATACATTCATTATAAAACACTGTGCTGAGGTCACTGTCTCCCTCTTCATATTGTCTTACGTTGATGCTTGTTGTCCCCGAAAAGGGTTACTCATGGAGTACTGTGCCTCTCGGATGTCTTTGGACATGGGTGGTGTTGATGGTAAGTCATGGTGGTGAACTCTGCTCCACTCGCAGAGTTTTCCACACTCCACGTTAAGCGGAGCTCGTGAAGTTCTGAAAACTCCGCTCCGCATAGCAGAGATAAGTTCCTTCATAGCGTTCATCAACGTCAAGTTGGCGGGCACGAGCAGGGAAAATCCACCTCCTGGTGAGATTTTTCCTAGTTTGAGATCGTTAACCTCAAACTGGCGTGAGTGAGCGTGAAAAATCAACCTCCTGGCAAGATTTCTCAATGCGGGCAGTCAGATTTCTCATCGCGTTGAGAAAGCAGCCATTCGTGTTGAGAAAGCTGCAGCTCAAGTAAAAATCTAATCGAGTGGCAGAAAGGAAGCAGTGCCCTATTGCGCTGTGCATGGTACCATTCACGATGATTGCACAGTGCGGACAAGCACCTGGAACTGAAAATCATCGCTTATGGTATTTATCTAACGCACTCTACTGCTTGAGGAGCTCCATGTAGCGCGGCAGATGTTTTTTTTACACTTTGCAGTTAATGGAACTCTGCAAACTCCACCCAGGCTTAGTTGATGGCTGGACCTCATTCCTGTTATTTCTATCCTTCCTGTCATTTCCCCATGATCCTCTCCTATTCTCTCTCCCTCTATTAGTTCTATAATTTTTCCCCCAGTGCACGTACTTGCTGCAAACATAACACTGATCTCTGCTCTTGTCCCTTCTTTGGTATCTGTCTCCTTCGTCCCCCTGCTGTTCCCCTGGTAGAACATTCTCTCTAGGCTCTCCTCTCTTTGCACCTGCTGCAACATAATCCCTTTGTCACTTTTAACTGTGTACTTCTTTATCTTGAAAATACCATCACTCTTCATATTTATCAGAGGTGTTTATAATTCCTGGTATCCTTTAGTACAGTAGTTCACAACATTGGACTCCTGAGGACCCCCACAGAATCACTACTGGAAGCCGGGGACCCCCAAGTAATTTTTACGATTTAAATTTCAAACATTAAACAGTAATTCACAAAAAATACACAAACAAGTACACACCAAACAATTACTCGAATTGTGAAATATTTTTTCATTTGATATTAAAAAACGATGCAAAAATCAGTGCTTAATCGGTAAAAAGACATAAGTGCCAAGGCTCTTGTCAGCAGACCCATTCCGCTTGCACTGCCCATTGCCACTTTCAATTACAATAACAACATATATAATACGTCACACTCCCACAAGTGTTACAATTCTGACAATTTCAGGACCCCAAAGTAAAAAAAATGACTTTGGCAGCAGGTATTAGTCATTCTTAATGTATATTTAATTAATAAACAACAGTTGTTCTGCTTATCTCTGAATTTAAAAAACACCGCTACCATGTTGCAGACTGTCATGGATAGCGGGTGCTGACAATAAAGTGCCGGTGCCGAGCACTGGAAACCACCTGCTCAATAAGCCCTGCCAAAAATGTGAAGATATTAATGGGAAGTTTGGGGCTAGAACTAAGTAACTAACTTTTCAATGTTTGGTTATGTTTCAAAAAGTTGAATCTTCATGATAAATATTCTACATTTCCTAAGCAATTTCTGTATTTATTTTTTAGGTAAATAAGATCTGAAAAAGCTTTTTCAAATAAAGGCATACATATACATGACATCATTTTAGAAGAGGAAAGTGGGAGATTTAAAAAATAAAATTGGGAGAATGTATTTCCCCCATTCACGTCTATTGAAGGAGAAGGAATCAAAGCATCCCCGGCAAATTTTGTCAGACCAGCCCCGTATGGTGCATAACAAGTGCAGAGTGTGAGTTGACCACTATAAAGCGGGGATTTGGGGGGTTCTCCATCCACAAAAATTTGGGGAAAAATGGTGCCTTCTACACCACATCTGTCATTATATATTCAATTGTATTAGCTTTTAAAGCATAATAAATGATGACCATACATTGCACCAGGATACGGCAATCTTTGTTGGGGGTCTTCAATGATTCCCTAATCTTCCAATAGTGCCTCTCATCTCTCCATATCCCCTCTGTCACATGTATTTCATTTGTTTTATAGAACCTCTCATACCATAGGTAGGGTACACACATACAGAGACAATGGATCATATGTGTGTAAATCAGTGTATAGAAAATGTTACTTCAGGCAAAGGGGACTACAAGGTGTAGGATTCACATGTCATCCATACTGGTAAGCATTTTTTAAGACAGCTTGGTCTGGAGAAGCACAAACTCAGAATTCAGAACATAACACAGTGGTTAGCAATTACTTTTATAGTAAGAATGTATTTCTACTCAAACAAACCTTTTTAGCAGCATCAGGATAATGAAAGACTGGGAAAAACATAACTTTCTAACATGTACCATGCAATTTGCATTCACATCTTTTTTAGGGCAGTTTATAGCTTACAGTGCTAGATTCCGATTTTAATTTATGAAGTGCACATTAAAACAATAGTCTCTGTGACAAAAGCAGTAGCCCACCAAGCTATGCATAACAAATACTGTTCTTTGATATGTATGGTACACATTCTTTGCAGCAGGCATTTTAACCATCTGCACTACTTTAGATGAGTCAGAATTGCCACTACAAAAAACTCCCATCTCTCTCCAGCGGGTATTTTAATCAGCAGAGTTATCCTGACACTTTTATTGTTGCCCGAAAGCTGCTGGCTATGCAAGAATCTTTGCAGTGCTTTTTTAATCTGCTACACAAATGAAGTAATAAATATGAAAACACTCATGTGTTCCTGGCGAGAGGCCCCAGATGGAGAGTGCCTTCCTGCTGGCCCAGGCCTTGTGCTGCCTGGACGCTGTTCAGCCTCAAATCAACAGGAGGCACATCTCTTCTGCAGTAGGCTTGGTGTAGTAATGTGTAATGTTAAAAGCGCTTTTGCTGTACATAGCCTATCTCTATGATGTCATTTGTAGAATCTCTATGTTGCCTAGGCACTGAATGTTTGTGGTCAGTTGGTCCTTTCTGCTGAGCCTGGTGGAGCTGTTCTCTACTGGCTCCACGACCATGTAGTCCTAATAAATACTCTTATGTATTTATATCTGTTTCCACCTCAATTACTACAAATTGATTGGTGACAATGCTTTCAACTACATGGTTACCCTACCTTGTGTGCAGAAACAATCCACGTTTTCCACTTGGAAGAGAAAAGAAGAACCAAGCAAGCCAACCGATTTCAAGATCAGAATTAATCTACTTTCTTCATCGGCTGTTTGAGTCAAGGATTTTGTGGCCTTATGAAGACTACAAACTGGTAGGATGTTTTCTCCTTTCATTTTTGTGCATCTGCCATTTTGCGCTTAGACATTCACCCCACACTCATCTCAGGCTTAGCGTTGCCTGTCTTCGCGCATTCTACTGAACTTTCAGCATATTTCACCCTACAATTAATCGCAGCAATTTCAGTACTTTGCACCGCCTTGTACTTGAAGGCATCTTTTGAAGTTTAAACAGCCACCTACTTCATTCTGCCTTCTTCAGTAACTCGACACGGGAACCATTATCTTCACGTGAACATTCCTTTTGGATTCTCTTCAAGTCAAGAGTTCCTCGTCCTACGCAGCTCTCAGCGTCAGCGTCAGTGTTTCACTTCACGTCATCAATTCACTCCTGATCTCTGCTTTGCGTTTCAGCGCCCATTGTGGAAGTCATTTCCTTTACAACGTATTTGTGTTTCGCGGTGATACATACACCACTTTTCTGTTTTCAAGACATGCAGCATCAGCGTTCAATCCCGCTTCACCTAGCAACGCTCAAGATCCTCAACTTGCGTTGCAACGACCATTTTGGAATTAGTTTCCTATTCAACAGCTTTGTGTATTCCGGTGATACACAAACCGTTTCATTGTTTTAATTCTTGTACAGAAGCTGTGACAACAACATAGTGTATTACGTTCATATACACACCTTTTCTCTTTATTTCAAAACAAGTCTTTCTGCTTTCCATATTTTTCTTTTAACAGCAAAAGATCACTATTAACTAGATGTGTGTCACGCGGTGATACACAGACCCAATTTTTCACGCTATGCGGTGATACACACACCTTGTACTAGTTTAAATTCTTCAAGTGTAACACACCCCAATTGTCTGCACCATTATTCATTTTCTTGGCTTTATTTGTAATAAGGGTTTACATGCAGGTATGTGTGTTATGTTAAACCTTGACACACCTTTTGCACATCCTCACTTTTATTCACAGTGTCAACATATTTAAGTCAATTACAAGGTGTGTTACTATTTCATACATAATAACTTCACTTTACATTCTTCTTTTTTTTCAATTCTGAAAATGTGTACAATGCAAGCTGTTAACCCTCCTCCTTCATTCCTAGACACTCCAGGTGAACCTCCAATATGTTGGGAAATATCGTTTGATACTTTCGAAATGTACTTCGGAGCAATAGAAGCATCTAGATATACTGCTGATAGAAAAAATGCCTTCTTCTTCACTCACTAGGGTTTGAAGGAAGATCTATATTCAAACGCTTACCCATTCTTTCACCAGAAAAAGTGATGGCCCTGATGAGTTTCGAGAAACTGTTCTAAAGTTAAAAAAAGAGATTCGATAAGCAACCCAGTCCTATGGTGCTAAGACACAAATTTTTCAAAAGGAAGCAATTGGACGATGAAGATGTTGATTCATACTTATCTGCTGTGAGGAGACTAGCTGCAGACTCTAAGTTCGAAAATTTCACGGATCAACTCATAAGAGACCAGTTTGTTTGTCATTGCAAAGAGAAAAGCATAAGACAGAAACTTCTTAGCCTAAGTGATCCATCGCTCGACAAGACAATCAAAATTTCTAAAAGTATTGAGATTTCAATGACGTCTCTCAAAGACCTTGAGGACAAAAATAGTGACAAACGTAATGAAAGTGTCAACGCTATTAAGGTTAGTAAGTCCCAGACCAAATTAAAAAATGCCTCTAACAAAAGTGTTATGAAATCTTTTAAACCTGAGGGAATTAATCCTAATACTTGCCTGAAGTGTGGTAACCCCACTCATGCAAAAGGTAGTAGACGTCCTGCTTTTACTGTCAAATGCAACTACTGCAAAAAAGTAGGTCATTTTGCGAATGTTTGCCTAAAGAGGTAAAGCACAAAGAAACCTGTTGTGTGTGTGGTTGACTCCGAAAGCGATTCAGAAGTTGTTTCTGTCATTCACGAAGAGAGTGATTTAACCTTACAGAAGGGAAATGAACACATCAGCTCCTCTTCTGGTGCTGTTGAAGATGATCCTTCTGATTGCGTAGACCCCATTGCACAGATTGATATTGGCGACAAAATTCTTCATTTACTGGTAGATTCAGGTGCTGGCATAACAATGATCACAAAGAAATTGTTTGTAGAGACATGGGGAAATTCTATTGAGTTGCCCCTCCAGACTGATCACCCGTGTTTCATGAAGGACGCAAGGTTGATCTTCTTGGATTTTTCGAAGATGAAATATCTTTCAAAGGTAGGTGCATAAAAGGGAAAATGTATGTTGTGGTCAAAGGTTTAAACATTCTTGGGTAGTTACACCAGGGCTGATTTGGTATGATATTGAAGCCTGGCACTCGTGAACAGGTGTTAGTGGTGAAGTGTCATGATGACATAAAACAAAACAACATCAAACAAAAGTGGACATCCAAATTTCCTTCCTTGTCTGGGGATCACTAGGTAAGATAAGTGGTTTCAAGCACAAGATTGTGGTTAAACAAGGTACTGTACCTGTGAAACACAAACTTAGAAGGGTACCTTTTAGCGTCAGGTTCAACTTGGAGAAGGATCTCAAAGAATCATGTGTAAAGGGAGTCATCGAGCCGGCAGAGTCTTCCCTGTGGCTTTCTCCTTGATGGTGGCCCGCAAAAAGAATGGTCAACTCAGGGTCTGTGTCGACTTAAGATCTCTTAACAAGGAGATTTGCATCGATTCTCCTCCCTTACCTAAAATATCTGACTTGTTTGCTGCCACCAAGGGAGCTAAATGCTTTTCTAAACTTAATCTTGTGAGCAAATATCATCAAGTGGAGCTCCACCCAGAATCCAGGCACCTCACTGCTTTCGTCTCTCCTTTATGGACTTTCCAGTACCGTCGCATGCCCTTTGGCTTAGCCACTGCGTCTTCCGTCTTCCAAAGAGTCATGAACAACATCCTTACAGACTTGGACTCCGTTCTGGTGTTTCAAGATGATGGTCTAGTCTTTGGGCAAGACTCTCATGCTCATGACATTGTTCTTCACAAAGTTTTATCTTTACTCAAAGAGCACGTTGTTGTTTTGAAATCGGAAAAATGTTAATTTAATTGTGACAAAGTGGAATACCTAGGACAAGTTGTGTCCCAAGAAGGTGTCAGTCCCAGACCAGGTTTATTGGAAGCCATCACAAGTGCATCAGACAAAACTGGTGTTAAGTCCTTGTTAGGCACCATTGTTCGCCCTATAAGTGCCCTTCTGATAAAGGGTGTACACTTTGAGTGGAGTGAAGAGTGTGTTCTTGCCTTGGAACGTGTGAGATTGTTGTTGTCTAATTACAAAGCTCTTAAACCTTTTGATCCTAATCATGACTGTTGTATCACTGTTGACGCAAGCCAGGTTGATCTAGGGGCTATGTTAACTCAAATTGTTGAAGGTGTTGAGCAAACTATTGGATTCGCCTCTAGAGTTTTGAGAGCAGCTGAACGCCAATATTCAGTCATTGAAAAGGAGTTGTTGGCTTGTTGTTGAGCCATAGAAAGGTTTTGCCCATATGTGTGGGGTAAGCGTTTTTGACTCCTTACCGATCATAAACCTCTTGTGAATATTCTGGGCGACAATATGAGTAAGTGTTGCACGCCCAGGATTCTCAGAATGGTCACCAGACTTTTACAATGTCAGTTTGATGTCAAACACATTGCAGGTGGGAAATTTTTCAGGGCTGATTTGCTTTCTAGGTTTCCCATTAGTAACAATGAACAAGACAACATTAAGTATAAAGATCTTGTCGACTAATATTGCAAAGATTGTTTTGTTGCTACTCTTGACATCCCTGAACTTAAAGTTGGTTCAGAAGAGGAATGGAGATCCGCTTTTCTAGCCGATTCCATTCTTTGTGATGTCTGTGATCTAGTTAAGAATGGTTGGCCACGTGAAAAGGTTCTCTCTCCATCATTATAACCCTTTTCCAAGATTGAAAGTGAGTTATCCTTGGAGGATGGTTTATTGATGAGAGGTGAGAAACTGGTTCCTCCTTCTTCTCTCAGGCTTAACATTTTGAAAAGGGCTCAAGAAGGGCATTTAGGTGCCACTCTCACTAAGCATCGTATTCGAGATGCCTTTTGGTGGCCGTCCATGGATACTGACGTAGAGGACATGGTTCGAGAGTGCTGTGTTTGCAAGACTTCAGATAAGTCTCTGAAGGTTTTCACCCCTCCTTTATTATCCATTGAATGTCCTGATGGACCATGGGTTAAAGTAGGGATTGATATCCAGGGGCCCTATGATGTTTTATGTGGGCAGAATGATTACATTCTTGTCCTTATGAATTATGCATCAAAGTGGCCTGAGATCAAACTTGTCAAAGAAGCCAATGCCAAAACTATCATTGATTTCATCACTGAAAATCTTTTGAGGGAAGGTTTTCTGGAGATAGTGGTGTCTGACAATGGAAACAATTGTCAGCAGGGAATTTCAGCTATTTCTACAGTCTTCAAGTATCAAACATGTTAAGAGCTCACTTTATCATCCCGAGAGTAATGGTCTGGTAGAGAGAACGAATCGTGTTGTTGGTGATTGTGTCACATGGGCCAGAGTGGGACATCACAATGTTGTACTTTCTCTCAATGACATGATATGGTCTTATAGGACTACACCGCATTCTTCAACTAAAGTTCCACCTTTTATTCTCATGAGAGGTAAAAAAGCCAATACTTTGTTTAGACCTGGGTGAATGTCAAAATGGGTTAAATCTGACACAAATGTTGGTAATCTCAGAAAATGTGTTGGACACACAGTCTAAACAGAAAAATTGGTTTGACTCCAAGAGAGGAGTTGAATTGTCTTATCTTAACGTTGGTGACTCTGTCAAAATTAAGTCTCCTATTTATGCCAAGAAAGGGGAAAACTAATTTGGGAAGCCACTTCATGTTGTTAAGATTTAAGGGAATGCTGTTCAAGTCGAAGGTGGGCACTGGTGGAATTTGTCAAAGGTTTCTATAGTTGTTCAAAGCTCTAGTTCTTTCTCAACCCTGACGAGGTGTCAGATGCTTGTTCTGAAACTCAGAGAAAATGTATTACTTTTTATTCTGTGGTCCAGCAAGTTCCCATGCCTTCCCGCTCTGTGAGAAGGAGTTCTAGACCTCGTACTTAACCTGCTCGTTTTCTATAAGTTTTCTTTCTTCTTGTTTTGGATATGTTTTCTTTCTTCTTGTTTCCGTTTTTTGTTTAGGATCAAGGGAAGGTACATAGTGATGTGTAATGTTAAAATTGCTTTTGCTGTACATAGCGTATCTCTATGATGTCACCTGTAGAATCTTTATGTTGCCTAGGCACTGAATGTTTGTGGTCAGTTGGTCCTTTCTGCTGAGCCTGGTGGAGCTGTCCTCTACTGGCTCCACGACCATGCAGTCCTAATAAATACTCTTATGTATTTATGTATTTATATATGTTTCCGCCTCAATTACTAAACTTTGGTAGGCGCTCAAGACATGTGAACCCCCTGGTAATGTGTCATGGACCCCTGGGGGTCCACAGACCACAGGTTGGGAACTGCTGCTTTAGTAAACCAACCAGGGTGGTGCAGCTGGCAGCTATGGGCCACTGAATATAACAATACCTTCAAAAGCATTTATAAGCCTCTGCTGCCCGCGCTACCCCTGCACTATTATCCTATGCTTCATTGTACCCTAAAATGTAATCAGCCACTGACTCACCTGACTAGACCATTAATTGTGTGCCTTACAGACTCTAACCAATTTAACGTTCTGTAACATCCATATTATTAGTCAATATGCCCAATGCCTTTCTTGTGGAATTTGGAAAGCACTATTTACTAATGGCCATCTACTACCATATCCAATTTTCAGTAACATTTCTACATCCCTAGGAAGGGAGGCATACCCAATGCACATTTTATGACTCATTTAAATATTTCACAGTGGCTGTGAATGGGTCGGGTGCGTCCTTTGACATCCGATCCGCCTTTAAGGGAGTCCACGGCTTTAGCATTGCTGTCCCTCCCAAAACTATTTTTGCTGCTGTTATTTTAGTGTTCAATAGTATTTCATCAGTATATATGTTATTGCCTGTTCTCGTTGGTGCCAGAGGGCTTGACCGAGTAAATATCAATCTTTTCCTGTCATCTTGCTTGCTCTGAAGAGAACATTGTATTTAGTCTCCCTCATAAGTATCTTCTCATGCTGGAACTTATCTGCCTCCCCACTCAGACGAGCTCACTGATATAGAGGTGTGAAGGTGATAGGTAAATTCAAGTTGTTTGAAGAGGGGCTGTAAAATGAAATGCAGGCCGGAACAGTCCCTGCAGAAAACAATTGCTTTTTCCCTGCATTGGGAGACTGCTCCATTGCCATCTCTCTCTGCGAGCCAGGTATTAAAATCTCCAATGATATTTAATCTCTATAGTCAATTCCTTTCTTCCTCTGCTAACAACAAATCTGCACCATCAGTCAATGCACTTTCTGCCACCTGCTCACCATTTGTTCCTTCTCCTAGCTTGACATAAAGGCCTTTAGGCTTAACAGCGATGAACAGTGTCTTCAATTTTTGTCAACTTGCACCTGCTGGTGCGTCCAAATGCACATCACAGCAGTTGCTAACCCTGTCTACTTCAGCTATTGAAAGCTACTGCATTTGCACAGTGACAGAAAATGTTGGTCTGTTAGCACACAGTTTCTTAATTCTAGTAAACATTGGCTAAATGTCATAGGCCAATCCTTCCCCAGTTCTAGGTTGCTTTTATTACATCAATATTTAACATTGCAGCCCTGGGCTCTTTGAAAGGAGGGGTCTCTTTTTAGCAGTTGAATGCCATTGCTGCAAACAATCACATATATAGTATGAATCCCATGCTGGGTCACTCCGTAATTCTATAGTTTCTGTCAATATTTATCATTATCTATCTTGAGAGAACCAAATTCAGGCCAACTCCTAGTATTACTTGTCCATTTCCACACTGGCATGCAAATGGGGCTTATCTACTTTAGGCAATTCATCCCCTCAACTACCTGAGCTGCAGGGGTATCTGGTGGTAATTTAAAACCTTTCTTGCCTGTCAACAGTTCAATTAACTTTCTAGTCTTTTTCTGCATATGGGGGCTTACCACCTTCCAGGTTCCTTTTGAACTTTGGTTTCCAATTACTCCCATGAAATGAGGCTTTGCACTCACGATGTGCACTTACTCTCTGAAAGATAAACACAATAAAATGTTTTTGCAAAGAAAAGACATTCTGTAGTGGACAGAGAGAGAGAAAGAAAAATCAACAACTGTTGACAACTCAGAAACACCTCATTAAAGTAGTTTGAAATGCAGTAATTCACCACTTTACATATAATTCAAAGAAACACTATTCTATATGAAAATGCAATGTAAACACTTCTGAACAAAATGCAAAGAAAACTAATCTGAACATCACCATCAGTCAACACATACTTCAAATAAAACACTGTTCAATAAACTTTTTTCCTTTCTGCACATTACAAAAGTATTTCCCTATGTTCTGGTGCAACCTGATAATCAGATGTTCCCCCCCGCCACACTCCAGGAGGGAGCCCCTGAGGTCTCCCAAATCCCCCCTGGCACAGGAAGTTCAGCCGGGAAGTTACGATTCCCTGTAGGGATCTGACAATGTCTGCTAATCTTACCGGCACAGAGCAACTCTTAGCTAACTCCTCAGTCCCATGTTTTACCATAAGAGAGGAGGGGGAGACCCTGTTCTATACCAAGTGTTGAAGAGCCACTGCGACAAAGCACTAACTCCACTGGTGTGACTCTCTACACCACCTCACAGAGGGCACCATTTGTCAGGAATTGACTCTTGCACCCTCACAGGAATGACACAAAGAAGACACAAGGGGCTCAGGAACAGATGAAATGTAATTATAGCTACCAAAGCCTGTTGGCCCATCAAGAAAGAAGAGTAGATGCACAGCCAGTACAGACAGTACAAGTATTCTTCCCTGAGTGACCACTGTACAGGCCTTATATAGAGAATTAGATAAAAGAGGCACAGTGCCAAATATGGGCAAACATATAGAGATGCAGCACAAGCATAAAATGAACAGAAACATCTGTACCATATCTTGAAGTATAGGTAGCTGTCAGTGGGCCCCTGAGAAGGAAACTACATCCATGCGTTTGGAAACAACCTAACGGACTTAGCTAACATGGGAGACAGGAAAAACAGTATAGGAGTTTCTGTAAGATAATTGCTCCTGGTATGTGTATGGCATATACATGGTATAATAGAGCAAAGGGCCTCTAAAAAGGAAGGGGGTGTTTGGTGGTGTCTGCAGCTGCTGGCGGTGTCTATAAAGGGGCAGTGAGAGCTTTGGTCCAGGGCTGGAATGCGATTTGTGAAGGGGTGTACTGGTGTGCCATGGAGGGCCTGGCTGTCAGCTCGTGCAGGGAGAAGTGTGATAGTTCAGTTGGTTGAAACTGTACAGGTGAGAATTGGAACTAATTATGCAAACTATGTCGTACACACATATGAATATATATATTTTCCCAACATTCACGCTCATGGAATAGGCAACAATGTAAACACAAAACAATAACCACACACCAACCAACTCACTGAGAACATAGGGAAATACATCCCATGGATACAAAGGAGGCAAAGCAAACAACCCAGGCAACAAGGTTCCGGGTGGCAGAGAGTGAAGAGAAGGGTAAGGCACCCTGGTGAGAAAATGGCCACATAGAAATGTGATATCAGAATTTTACATCCAGGTAAGTCACTAGTCCACTGTCGCTGACAGAACCCAAATGTGTCTGAACTAGGTCAAAAGTACTTTCCACCAGAGGTCATAGTATCGCCTCCACTAGCCTGCAAATGGAGCAGTGCCAGGTCAGTCATTGTCATTAAGAGGACCGCCAGTTTCAGCTCTAAGCAGAGTGGAGCATCATGCTTGGGGATTCACCAATCCACAACAGAATTTGGCAGCAGTTTTGGGATTCATGAAATGATGGACCTTGCCATCCCGAGTGACACACAGCTTGGTGGGGTATACTGGTAAATAAAGGGTTCCAGACTTCTGGAGAAGGTGCCTCGTAGGCAGGAAATCCCAACGGGCAGTGTGGGCTGCAAGCGTAAAATTCAGGTGTAGGGCAATGGCAACCGTTCTCTGGCCTGCCTCAAAATGATGTCCCTGTCCTTGTAGTTCATTGGGTGGTCCACTATTGGTCGTTGTTAGACCTGGAAGCCTTGGAGTGGGTTTCCCCTGTATTTTTTGTGCCTCTGACTTCTGTAGTTCCAAAGTGCAAGTGCTTCCTTTGTCAATTGTCGTTATGGATTGGTGTTTCCATGATTGGTATATTTGGTTTACTGTTAAGTCCCTAGTACAGTGCACTGTGTGTGTCCAGAGCCTGTAAACCAAATGCTGCTAGTATTCTTGCAGCACTGATTGTGCCACCTACACAAGCACCTTGCAACAAGGTCTCAAGCCAGCCATAGGGGTGCCTGTGTGAAGTTTAGTACTGCGACGTTGACCTGGCAAGTGCACCCACTTGCCAGGCCCTAACCTTCCCATTTCTTACATGTGAGTCACCCTTAAGGTAGGCCCAAAGTACCCCTGTGGGCAGGGTGCAGTGTATGTTAAAGGTAGGACATGCCCTGATGTGTGTGGTATGGCCTGATAGTGAAATACTGCCAACATTGGGGCATATTATCAAGAAACGGCGTTAACATTATCGCCGCTTTAGTGGCAGAAAACTGCCGCTAAAGCGGCGATAATGGGCTTAATAATATGTCCTTGAGAATTCCCATAGAACCCCATGTTCTGGTGTCAACATGGGCTTCTATTGGAATTCTCTGCGGCTTATTATCAAGCCCATTATCGCCGCTTTAGCAGCAGTTTTCTGCCGCTAAAGCGGCGATAATGTTAACGCCATGCTTGATAATATGCCCCTTTGTTTTTTACTATTATAAGGCTATCTGTCCCATAGGAGAGAATGGGGAGTTTGCTCATCACGTCTTTTGAGCCTTACTGCCCATAGAAACAGGATGGGAAAATAAAGTTTTATATGCCTGAACTCCGAATGTTAACATGCATCTTTTCGTGTGGGTGATTTTTACATTCTGGGTTTGAAAGTACCACTTTTAGAAAGCCAGTATTTTCTTGCCTAACCATCCGGTGTGCCTCTGCTAGGTTGTGTTTTGACTGTCTGGCTTTGGAGTGATGGGGGCTGGGGATGTGCATTCTGTTGAGATAGCCACTTTAGGGATTTAGGTGTGGCCTGCCTTTCCAGGGTGAGTCATGGCTGGGCTGAAAAGACCTGGGCTGCATTCTGAGTGGAGAGAGGAGATTTCTTTCACACTTGAATGGGTCTGGTCTGCCTTAGACAATGTTGTTTCCACCTCCTGCAAGGAAGCTGGAACAGAGAGGACAGAACTGATTTTGGCTGGGCAAAGAGCTTCACTGCCAAAGAGAACAAAGGATTTTGCCTTATAAAAAGAGGGGCCCAGACTTTTAGATCATTTCTGGGATCAAGAGAAACCTTTGCCAGGGAGAACAGCTGGAGAAACTGTTGTTGTCTGGGGTTGGCCTGTAGTGGCTACTTTCTGCCAAGGAAAGGGAAATGAGTTTGTTGTGTGCTGTGTCCCCTGATTGAGGAAGATCTCTAAGGGCTTGAATAAGAGCTTGCCTCCTGTTCTGAAGTCTCAGGGACACAAAGACTTCACCCCCAGCTCCACTGAACTTCCTTGCTGGGAGTTCTGGCCTTCCAAGTGGTGCCTGTAGCTGTTCTGGGCCTCTGGAGGCTGTCCTGGCTGGAGGGAGCTTGAAAAGCAATGCAACAATGAGAAGCGCGACGCATCCGTACCTATTTCTGACACATCGCCGAAGAAACCAACTCAGCGCCTGCCCGTGGCTCGAGAAATCACCGCACACCGCATCGTGTGCACCGATCTCCAAATTCCAAGATCACTGCACTGATTCCGATGCAAGCCCTGCTGTGAGGCTGCATGTGTTAGAGAGCCCTCAAAGGAGGTTGTCGGTAGACAAGCTGTCCTGTGCAAGTTTGGAGGGCAGATACTACATCCCAACCTGCCATCACTGAAATTGACTGCATGGCTCCTAAATTCCTCCAATATGGACATTTAGGCCTTTCCAAAGATTGTATGGACATTCTAAGAGAGGCTAAAAAACCTTCCACTAGAAGATCATATGCTTTCAAATGAAAAAGATGTTATCATGGTGTACACAAAATAATCAAAATGCATCAAGAAGATGTAATCATTCTGTCTCTTCTCTATTTAGCTAAACTAGGGCTGCAATTTTCCACCATTGAGGTACAACTGGCGGCCATTACGGCCTATAGGAAATCTTCTTCACAGGCATGTTTCTTTAGAATATCAGTGGCGAAAGTTTCTTATAAAAACTTAGAAAGGTGTCCCCTCCAGTTAGGATGCCCTCTACTCCATGGGAACTTAAAGTTGTCCTTTCCAAATTGATAGGCCCTCCCATTGAACCTATATAACATCTTACATGTAAAACGCCTTGTCTTGTTGCGATCAATTCGGCCTGTAAGGTAAGTGAAATTCAAGCTCTATGTTCTGAAGAGCCGTGCACTGTTTTTCATTCCAATAGAGAGGTAATGAGATCTCATCCAAGTTTTCTTCCAAAGGTAGTTTCAGACTTCCACATTAATCAGAATATGTAACTACCTACCTTCTTTCCTAATCCTTCCAATCCAGCTGAAAGGTCGTTACACTCTCTTGATATTAAAAGAGTGCTTAAGTTCTTCCTGGATAAAACCAAATTTATAAGGAAATCGGATCACCTTTTTCTTAATTATGGTATAGTAAGACCTACGCTGATGGTGGAAAATGTGGTTGGAGGAGGAACAGAGCTACCCACATTCTTGAGGGTTAAGTAAGTAAGTAGTGGATATCCTTGAAATTTGATCTTGATGGTTGCATTTTTAAGTCCAATCTTCACTAAGATATTTATTTGTTGGGTTACTACATCCTCCTGGAGAGGGTCAATATTTTATTCTATATATAATTGTGAACTCATCCCCAAAACAGAAGCTATTGACACATTGCCCAACAAAAATTTTGTAGGAAAGGTATTCACAAAGATCAATTTGAATAATGTATCACTATGAGTTAAAGAAGTCTGCTGAAGTTCATGCAGAAAGGAATTTGAAATCAGTGCTCAACAGCTAATACTATTATGTCACTAATAATGCAAGGTGGGATAGCAAGCAGGAAAAACAGCCCCGGTTTCTACCAACAACGTGACAACTATGCATTACCTGAACAAACAGGGAGGGGCCCATCCTCATCCCCTATCTCTCAAGGCTCAAACCATTTGGAAGTCGTTACTAGCCAGGAACTTAATGATAAGAGACATTCTTCTCCCAGGCAGTGTTGGCCTTAGGATATTTTGTGCCTTGTGCAGAGTATACTGTACAGCCCCCCATGACACATGTGAAATTGTTTTAATTGCTAATCATTTTATTTTAGTAGATTTATAACAAGTACAAGTAAAACTTAACTATAAAAGTGCACATGTAAAAGAGTAATATATAATGCTACTTCTTCACAAAAAGGGAACATTTCTTGCTTTCGGTCTTGAAAATTCTTTCAATAATTCACTGTAGTCGAGAGTTCATTCAACTTCATGTTCAACTGATGTTAGTTTCAAGCCAGTCAGCCAGTCCTGGGCCATTGAACAGCACAAGTATTCCTTAAACACTTTCAGCTTTGAGAATATCGTTCTTCAGAGGCTCAGTAAGTTTGTGTTTCTGAAGCCTTAGTGAATTCCACTGAGGAGTCTATCGTAAATTGAAAACACATTGGATAGGTGGCAAGACTTGAAATATGGTGCACTGCAACGGAGGACAGGTAGATGCTACACCACATACAACAGCTTGAGCGTCTAGCCTAAGGCGGAATACAGCTGACCATACAGCTGACCACTCGCAACCTGCACTTTAAAATGAGTGAAACCCCGGGCTACAAGTTAAAACATCAAGATCTACGTCATTGCTGATGCACCTTAAACTTCGCATGTTGCAGATAATGGGAAAATGTTACTGGATATGAATGAATTGAGAAATGCGTTCATAAATGTCTCTGCCCTGTGGCAGGGCACCATACACAATGTACAATGCACACGGCCGTGCACGTTCCAACAGTAATCCACAGTGGCAATGTGTCCTTACATTATCTGACACTATTTTGCAATCATGGACCTATCAGTGACATAGCCAGTGTTTATAGAAAATATGAAGTTCTTACCGCTTTCTGTGGGACGTGTTAATTTACAGGGCTTCTGAGGAGCAGACACTATCTTCTGCTTCCTCGCCCATTGTTCTTTTGTTGCTTCCATAGCAGGACTGCGTTCAGCTCTTCTTCAGCTCAGAGAGCTGGTAGACAAGAGCACTAGCGCTGAGGGACAGGCAATCTGATATTGATGGTAAATGTATGTGAATTTTTCTGAGACAATTTTGGGCCTACCTAAGTTGCAGGCCCGGTGAGACTGCACAGTTTGCACACCTCTAAGGACCACACTGTCCCAAATGTTTAAACTATGCAAGCAGATTCGAGTCGATGCATCCAAGAAAATCATGATTTTATTCAAAATGATGAAATTTGCAAGACATTTTACACGAATGGGGGTACCCTCAAATAGACCTGCTCACAGATGCAAACAACAGAAAATATAATGACTATGCATCCAGGTTCGTCCAACTATGGTCGAAGGGGAAATGCCCTTTTGATAAGGTGGTCATGAACATTTCTCTATTTTCACCAACTGCTCTCCTTCCAACAGTGATTGTCAAACTATACAAATCCAAGACCAGAATGATACTGATAGCACCGGTGGTGGTTCACGGACATTCTACATGTGTTAGAGAGACCTCAAAAGAGGTTGTGGGTAGACAAGCTGTCCTGTGCAAGTTTGGAGGGCAGATACTACATCCCAACCTGCCATCACTGAAATTGACTGCATGGCTCCTGAATTCCTCCAATATGGACATTTAGACCTTTCCAAAGATTGTATGGACCTTCCACTAGAAGATCATATGCTTTCAAATGAAAAAGATGTTATCATGGTGTACACAAAATAATCAAAATGCATCAAGAAGATGTAGTCAGTCTGTTTCTTCTCTATTTAGCTAAACTAAGGCTGCAATTTTCCACCATTGAGGTACAACTGGCGGCCATTACGGCCTATAGGAAATCTTCTTCACAGGCATGTTTCTTTAGAATATCAGTGGCGAAAGCTTCTTATAAGAACTTAGAAAGGTGTCCCCTCCAGTTAGGATGCCCTCTACTCCATGGGAACTTAAAGTTGTCCTTTCCAAATTGATAGGCCCTCCCATTGAACCTATATAACGTCTTACATGTAAAACGCCTTGTCTTGTTGCGATCAATTCGGCCTGTAAGGTAAGTGAAATTCAAGCTCTATGTTCTGAAGAGCCGTGCACTGTTTTTCATTCCAATAGAGAGGTAATAAGATCTCATCCAAGTTTTCTTCCAAAGGTAGTTTCATACTTCCACATTAATCAGAATATGTCACTACCTATCTTCTTTCCTAATCCTTCCAATCCAGCTGAAAGGTCGTTAAACTCTCTTGATATTAAAAGAGTGCTTAAGTTCTTCCTGGATAAAACCAAAGTTATAAGGAAATCGGATCACCTTTTTCTTAATTATGGTATAGTAAGAACAGGTTTCAGATCCTGTAAACACACTATTTCTAAATTAATAGTTTCTTGTATACTCCAACAAGCCAGGTCTGGTGGCTCAGTGGACTAATGCATCCACTGCAGGGCCCTGTGTTCGATCTCATGGTCACAGTTTCAAATCCCGGCAGGACCACAGCCTTTCATCCATTTGAGGTCTATAAAATGAGTACCATTGAGTTGGGTAACAAGAAACATCTGGTATTCAGCGCCAAGATCTCACGTCAGGGTTGAACGGGTGCTTTACAAATACACATGTTATGTTAAATACATCCTTACCTGCTAGGCCTAAGGCATATGTTATAAGGAGAAAAGCGGCTACTGCAGATCTATCATGGAATGTACCTGTTACTGACATTTGTAAAGCCATTACATGGAAATCTGCTCATATCTTTACTAGGCATTATTGTCTGGATTCAAATGCTAAAGCAGATACTCAAGTAGGAAAGGCTTCTTTGAGGAAACGTTTTGGTTAATTGTTGGAGCTACTCTAGTTTTCAAGTTCGCCTTTTGTGTTATGGACATGCTACTCTATTCAGTGTTTATGATTATTGATGAGGATCCCCTGAAAGAGAGGGAAATATTGCTTAACTATAATCCTAGTTCTTTTCCTGGGGACCCTCATCAAAGTCATAAGCAACTCTCCCACCTCTCTGGACAGAAGCTACTGCAGTTCTCAACAAATTCTGTAGTCAGGATTTCACATTTTGTAATGATGACCTGACCTAGCTGTAACCTCTGGTGCATGATGGGATAAAGGTGGTACTGTGAGATTCTTAAAGCCACAGTGCAAGTTTTCTATGTTACTCTTTGAATGGCAAACACAAAGAGATGTTGGACGGAGCGCTGAAACTTTTCAGAAACTCACCCCCAGTCACAGATCTGGGTTGAATCCATCATCATTCTTTCGCTCTCTTTGCCACCTCAGTTCAGACCCAGCTCTATGCAAATCAGTCTTGGCCCTGTACCTCATGGAAACAGTCCAGCCCAAACTGCCAGGCCAGGTCTTCCCTGGACCAGAAACAAGCATCCTGGGACTGGTTTTAGTATAACATCCCTCATCAGCCAGGCTAGCTTGAATCCAGTGCCATAAGCGGTCTTATCCCGAGGATTTGTCAAACAACACCAATTTATTGGCAATGGAAAAAACGCTGTTCCTATGGAAACTAGGTCCTGACTATAACTGTCTACTGGTGACCACACACATCCTTCCCCATACTCTAGGGTCTCTTCAACAACCACTACATAAAGGGACATGGGGACATAGTAATGGCCCTTGAGTATAGTGGAATGCTAGCCTAATTCCATGCTGGATACACAACGGTGAGACACGCATGGTAAGACAATGAACAATAAGATGCTCCTTGGGAAGTAGCATATACAGGCATTTAGGAGTATATGCAAACACTATTAAGAATTTACAATAACACCAATCTCTGTGATCATTTTTGGTGTTGGTACAGCAATCCAAATCCCATGTAGTATAGCCCATATTGCCCGCTTTCACATTGAAGCCGCTTCTCTAGGCCAGCCACACCTACCGACACCTGGAAATGACAGAGGCCTTTATATCTTGGTAAGCTACAATTCTCAGATACTCCAGTATTTGTGGCCACCCAGCCCATCCACCACCCCTCGGATTGCAGAAACAAGCCATATAACCTTGAGAGTAGTTATGAGGAAGCACTGGCACAAGTATTTCGGTGGTGTTGCAAGTTTCTCAGGACATGCAACACTTGGAGTGGTAAGAGGGACCTTCCCTATTTCTCTCCCTCTAATTCTGGACTTTAGATGTATTATAGAGACAACAATTTCAATTAAATTCAGCCAGCGTATGACAACGTATATAATATATATATATATATATATACATACATACATATATATATATATTCACTGAAAAAAACCATAGGTTTCAGGCACGTTATAGTTAGGAATTAGCATTTAAAAAACCTTAGAAATTCACTGAAAAAAACGTAGGTTTCAGGGGCGTTATAGTTAGCTGGACTTTTCACTCGTACAAAACCATTGAAATTCCCCCGTTATAGTTAGTTCAGCTAACTATAACTCGCGCGCTCGCAATGCACTGCTGATGACATCACATGTTACATCACTCATGACATGGTCAGTGACATCACTCATGACATCACTGATGACATTTCAAATGACATCACTGATGACATCACTGATGACATCATCCAGTGAATGTGTGTTCTTCTGAAAATTACATATGTTTTATATATGTATATCTCAAGGTCGATGGAAGAATAAATGGGTATATAAGTGTCTAAATGGATGATTTGTTTTTGAAAAATTGATTGTATAACTGACTGATTAAGTGTATGTTAGTGAATACATGGCTTAGTGAGTAACGTTTAAATATGTAAATATCTGTATCAGTCTCTCACTTTGTGTATAAGTGGCTGCATGGGTTGGTGAGTAGCTACATGAGTGTCTATATAGGTTATTAGTTGTTTTTTTGAGTATCAGTAAGAGTGTCTGAGTGTCTGTATGGTTCGGTGGGGGGTATTACGTAGTGAATAGGTGCATGAATGAGTGACTCACTGTTTGTATGTGTTGAAGACAGCATGTGTGCAGGTCTGTATGGGTGGATGAGTGTGTGCATGGGTGTGTTAGTGAGTGAATGACTGTCTCAATAGTGTCTTTATGAGTAACTACATATGTTTTAAACTGGTATATGTGACTATTGGTGTATATAAGTGAGTATATGTGAGAGTGAGAGATTGAAAGAGTTCCTGTATGAATAAATATGTGTTTCTAAAAGTGATAGTTTAAAAGACTAAGTATGTGTAAGTTTCTGTAGAAGTAAGTGTGGTGGTGTGTGTATAACTGTATATGCAAGTAAATGGATGTTTGATTCTTTATTAGCATGAGTGACTATGTGTGTGAGTAACTCTATGGATGAGTGGCGTTGTGTAACAGGATTTATAGGTGTATGAGTACATATGATGAGTGAGTACGTGTATGAGTGACTGTATAGGACTGTTGGTGAATGAGTGGATGTGTATGTGGATCTAAGAATTACTGAATAGGTTGTTGTAACTGATATTGGTATGTCCATTGTTTTGAAAATTTTAGTTTCTATTTTTGAATGTGTGTATCAAAGGTTATATAAGGGGGAGAGGAGGTCTGCCACTCTATCACAAGGATGATGTCATCAGTGATGTCATCAGTGATGTCATTTGAGATGTCATGAGGGATGTCATGAGTGATGTCACTGACCATGTCATGAGTGATGTAATATGTGACGTCATCAGCAGTGCATTGCGGGCGCGCGAGTTATAGTTAGCTGAACTAACTTTAACGGGGGAATTTCAATGGTTTTGTACGAGTAAAAAGTCCAGCTAACTATAACGCCCCTGAAACCTATGGTTTTTTCAGTGAATTTCTAAGGTTTTTTAAATGCTAATTCCTAACTATAACGTGCCTGAAACCTATGTTTTTTTCAGTGAATTTCAAAGGTTTTTTAAATGCTAATTTCTAACTATGCCTACAGAGATAGGACATGTGAAGAAAGAAGAAAAAACGCACAGAAAGAAAAAAAAGAAATGCAGAAAGAAGCAACAGAAGTCCTCAAAGACGAAGAAAAGTGCAGAAGGAAGGATAACAGAAGAGCAGAAAGAAGCCTTGTTGCAAAATCATCCTATATCCTCAACTTTTTCAGACAGATACTGGTGGTAACTGAGTCTGAGTAACCAGTCCTAGAGCCAGTGCTATGTTAAAAGACACTCTGAATACAGTAAAAACACCTACATACACTAGGGAACACTATGCGTAGGGGTCCTTCTGTGATCAGCATGACCTCCTCTGTAAACCCCTAGTATATAATAGGGCAGGGGATGAAAACTACCTCTTAAAATGTGCCACAGGGCATGTTTGCACACGTCACCTCAGGCCCCGTCCCCTCACTTCCCCACTGTGTAAATGCCCTGTGGCCATTTTAAGTTGGGAGATTAAGTCCCCTTGAATCCTGAGGGTCCCTAAGGTCCAACTAGACCACTAAGCACCACAGAGCTGCGTTGCAGAGAGATGTAAAAAGGGGCAACGCAGCTCAGTGGCGCTTACTGGAAGCACCTGGTGGGCTAGTTGGCCCCCAGGGTCCCTCAAGATTGAAGGGGAATTATTTCCCCAACTTAAAACGCGCCACAGGGCTTGTTTGCACACGTTAACTCAGGCCCCGTCCCCTCCCTTCACCACTGTGTAAACACGCCCTGTGGCTGTTTTTAGTTGGGAGATTAAGTTCATTTGAATCCTGAGGGTCCCTAGGGTCCAACTAGCCCACTAGGTACCTCCAGTAAGCGCCACAGAGCTGCGTTGCATAGAGGTGTAAAAAGGGGCGTGGCCTCAGAACACCTGTCTGCAATGCAGCTCCCTGGCGCATACTGGAGATACCTGTTGGGTTAGTTGGCCCTCAGGGACCCTCAGTATTGAAGGGGAATTAATTCCCCAACTTACAACTGGCCAGGGGGCTCGTTTGCAGAATGCTGCAAGGAGGGGGCGCGGCCTCCGGCGCGATGCCGGTCTTTTATTTATTTTATTTTTTTAAGAAGGAGGGCTGTGTGGCCCCCCTTCTTTTTTTTATTTACTGGCCCTGGGGACCCCATCCCCCAGGGCCTGCACCCTAATTTTTTTTGTTGAAAACAATAAATTTGGCCCTCCCAAGGCCTTAATCGACCCTGGGTACCCCAACCCCCGGGTCATGGCCTTTTTTTTTTTTTATTCTTTAGGAGGGGGGCTACGTTGCCCCCCTCCTCAGGCCACTTATGGCCCCGCGGACCCCATCCCCCGGGGCCGGCCTTTGTTTTTTATTATTTTAAAAAAATATATATTTATAGAAAAACCTAGGACATGCTGGACAATCCGTATGTACCTATCACCATGACGATTTGCGTGATATTCATTAAAGGTGACTATGTATAGAATGAATCCATATGGAATGTATTTACACCGCTAGTGAAGCTCTGACGTGTCTGATGCCCTACCGTGCCTAATCCCGGCGCTGCCGCCGGTGGGTACTCTCCAAGTACACACCCTTGTCGTTTATTTATGCAAACATGGGTAGCTATTGACGGGCACATTTAATATACATGCACACCAAGCCATTCAAAGGGGATTTGACAAAAATTCAACCAAACTATGTAAGAAACCCCCCTCACGGTTAATAAAACACACATCCACCGCCGGATGTGTAATACTTTTTATTTAACTCTCTGGAAAGGAGACAAACCTCACTTGAGAGTCACAGCGTGCTCCTGGCTGAGCCCAATGCTGTGTTACACCCACCAGTGCCTGCCGAGTGCCTCACACCTCTGTGTTGTATTCCACCAGCTAGTGCATATGCTATGACACTCTCTAGCCAATGTGCACTGTAACACCACCCCGTGAATATGTCATGCCACACTTGCCTTCGCACAGGTTATATTGCCCCATCTAACGTGCCTTCCTCGATGCCTATGTTATAACGCACAGCGCTATGCCATACATATTACAATCTGGGATCCATATCTTTGTCACAGTGCATATGCAACGTTACACTCCCCAGCACATATTTTATATTACAACTTTAGAGATTAGTTAGGTTACACAACACTGCCCTGTGCATATCACACTCCAAGGCGCATATCGCATAGCACGCGCTAGTGCCTGTGCTATCTCGCGCTCTCCAATGAATCTGTCATTGCGCACAATGTATTGCATATTATATTTCACGCCCCGGTTCATCTTATATCACACTTTTTGGTGCATTGTTTATACCATATACTATATCTAGTTTTCATTTACAATCGTGCTCTCAGGACTATGTTCTATATAACACTGCGCCCACCTACCCTTTTCACGGGCATTACATTTTGTGATGGGGGCTGGAGGGTCAGGGGGTGTTTCTGCCAAGTGAGCCCGGAGTCACAGTCACAAACGTCCTCTTCTTCCTGAATAAAAGTGAGATTATGCTGCATACTTGTTCATATTTTAAGTAGTTTGCACAGAAACACATTTTAAAAACAATAAAGTTCCTAATACCCACCTTCTCTGAACAGTTAGCTTGCTGCCCCATCCACCTCCTCCCTATCCTCTGTTGTCTGATTCCATGGACTAGCCTCCTCCCTCCTGCCATGCATGGTCTGATGTGCTGCCACTGCCCTCCATTTAGCATGATGTACCAGTCCACTCCTCCTGCCCTCCATTGCCCAATTCTATGGCCCATCATTGACCTCCTGCTTAGCCTCTGTGCTTAGCTTGCTGCCCCTTTTCTCCTTCCCCTTGCCCTCCGATGTCTTTGTGCATGCCCCTGCTCCATCCTTTTTGCCCACCAAGTTCCATGGACCTGCCACTCCTATTTACTCTGAGAGATCTGTTGAACTGCCACTCCCCTCCCACCTGCCTAGCATTGTCAGATGACTGTAACCTGTCCCTGCCACCTCCACCCTGCCTGTCCACATGCCATGCCCCTATCCCCTTCCTTCTGTCTCCCATGGTCCATTTTACAGCCACACCCTTCTGCCCTCCCTGGTCTGTTGTGCTGCAACTGCTCCTCGTGCCTGCCCCGCGCGGTCTGTTTTGAGGCCCCTTCCCCTGAACTCTCTTGTCTGTGCCCAGGTCCTAACCCTCCCTTGTATCCTCCATGGTCATTTGTGCATGCCCCTGCACCCTCCTTCTTGCCCATCATAGCCATTGTGCTGCCACTAACCCTCCCGCTTGCCATGCATGGTCTTCTGTGCTGCCATGGCCCCTCCCACCTTCCCTGTGTGGTCAGCTAGCTGCCCCTGACCCCCTCCCACTTTCCCTCCATGGTCTGTGTGTATGCCATCATAGTCTCATTGTTGCTCTCCATGGTGTGTCTTGTTTCTAGTGCCCATCCTGCCTGACCTCCATGGTCATCTTGCTGCTCCTGCCCTACCCCCTTTGCCCCCAGCCCTCTGTTTCCATGTGCAGACCCCTATTCCCTCCCTCCTGGCTTGTCTGTTCCATTGTAATGCCCCTGATCCATCCCTCCTGCCCTTTATGGTCTGTTATGCTGCAGCTTTCTCTCCTGTCTGTCCATTATGGTCAGCCAGCTACCATTGCCTCTTTCCCCTCTGTTCTCTGTTGTCCATGTGCATGGTCCTGTCCCCTCCCTATTGCTTTCTATGGATTGTTCTGCTGCACTCCCGTCCCGCATGCGCAGTGTGGTGTATTGTGCTGCTGCAAACCCTGATGCCTGCCCTGTAGGGTTAGTTTGGTGTACCTCTCCATGTCTCTCCTGTCCTCTGTTATCCGAGTCCATGTCCCTACCCCAATTCCTCCTGCCTACCATGATCCAATATACCATACTTGCGAAAATTTTGAACTTGGTAAGAGGGAGATTTTGAAAAAAAACTGGGGTATTGATTTTCCCCTTTGAGTTACATTGAAAAAGAGGAGATTGTAGATAGGAGACAGATCAAATAAAGCCAATTTGAGCTTAAAAACATTGGACGTTTCCTGGCTGAAACGGGTCTGTTGGCATGTATGGTTGTACTACCACTGCCTCTTCCTTCTGCCCACAATGGTCTATTATATTGCCACAGCCTCTCTTGCCAGTCCTGTATTGTTGGTTTGCTGCCCCTGCCCCCCTTTCCACTGCCCTCCGTAGTCTGTTGTGCTGAACTGCCCTTCTTGCCTGCCCAGTGTGGTCAAATTGTTGCAAAGGCACTCTCCTACCTGCCTTCAATTTTCAGAGTCCGTGCCCCTGGCCTCTGCCTCTCAACAGTATCCCAATGAACAACTAGATTGCTAACATTCTATATTTATTACAAAAGTGTGGAACGCCTGACGTCATCTTGATGTAATCAAAAGTGTAATACCTAGAGTATTTCCTTTAGAAATGACATATATGAGAGGGTCTTATTTGCATCAAAATTATGGTTAGTGCTCTAAAAAACTAAAATGAGGATATATTTTCTGAGTTTTCAAATAGCGACAAAGAACTTTTAAATTATTTGTAATCTGTATGTTTTTTATCCAGTTGACCACTTGATTAAATGTTGCACCTAGGGGAGAGGATGTGGTGTTACTTCCAGAGCTGCAGACTTTGCAACTGGGGAACCAGGTTGGAGTTTCTGCTTCAGCTCAACATTCTGTGATTCTGGTCAAATCACTTAATCTCCCCATGTCTACAACCAAAATGAATTTGATCTTGTGTGATGTAACCAATGCTCATGTAAAGCACTCCAATACCTGACAAGTCTGCACTATATAAAAATGCAAATACACAAAAAATAGGTGTTTTGCACACTTCTGTCATTGGGCTACATGTGGGCTACTTCTGGGTGATATTTGGGCTACATTTGGGCTCTTTTGTGTCTGGTGGCCATCTTGGGAGATTTATTTGTTATGATGTTTCCTAATTTCTTCATTTACTACGGTCTCCTCAGTAGGAAATACTTTCAGTTTTTTACTTTGATTCCATCAAGAAGGCATTCAGATGTGTCACACATTTGCCATAAATTCAGAATGTTAGCACTCTAGTTGCTTATTAGATCACTGTTGTAAAGCTACTGCTCACCAGGGAAGTCTGCTGCTGGTATTAAAAGTGCATCTTTCAGTCTGCATGTCAGAATTTTTTTATGAAATAGAAGAGGATTTAAGAAGTCACTCAAAAGGTGCCCTAATTTTTCTTTCTGCAGAACTAATCATACTTTCTATGGCAAAATGAACCCCCTCATTTTGTACCTTTTTTAATTAAATGTTTTAAGAGTTACCACTTAATCCCAACCAAGATGGCTTCTGGTGTGCCATACGTTTGTCATACGTAGGACTGTTAGCGCTCTAGTTGTTCTTTAGAACACTCTGGGAAGCTGCAGTAGAACACAAAGGAATCAACTGACAGTCTCTGCCCTTGTTGGATGTACATCTTTTACTGAGAATGTCAGACTTTATTCTCACATGACTGAGAAAGATAATGTGAATTTACAGAAAATATGCTCTCAGTTTAGCTGATAGATCACCTCTGTGGGAAAAGCATGAGAAAATAGTTTTCTCTCAAACATGATTCATGATATCACAGCAGAAGGCTTTTTCACATGGTAAAATCACCTTAGAACACACCACAATTCCTAAAATGAGTATGGTACCATCAACAAATGATTTATAATGTAACTAAAGTCTTAAAACCATCTATTAACTGCAATGCTTTTTAATGAGGTGCTATCATGTATATTGGTCCCAAGATGGCTGCCAACACTTCTTGGTTGAAGTGCTGACAGCCAATCAGATCTCACGATGAGATGTGTGGTTAGGCTCCGCCCAGATATATATGCGATTTTTTGATTTTCTCAGGAACTACTGAACGGATTTACACCATTTAAGCAAAAGGCACAAGTCTGAACTGAGGACTACCTCTTTGCCAAATTTGGTGTAATTCCGTTCAGCACTTTGGGCTGTAGCTGCGTCAACAGGTCCTACGGGAAAATGCAAGGGGAAAACGCGTTTTGGGACCCCCCTTTTTTCTCGGTCCCCGCGTGACGAATCACCGTGAAATTTTCACGATAGGAGCGGACCAGAGCTGGCCAAAAGTTTTGGTAAATTTCGCGAAGATTCATCAATCGACGCCAACGTTATTCCAAATAGAATGTTGCGGATTTCCTGTGGAAAATAGGTCCTAACTATAACTACCTACTGGCGACTGCCAGTAGGAAATATATATATATCTATCTATATATCTATATATCTATATATATATATATATATTCACTGAAAAAACCATAGGTTTCACACATGTTATAGTTAGCGGAAATTTTACTGATAAAAAACCAATGAAATTCCCCCGTTATAGTTAGTGCAGGCAACTATAACTCACGCGACCGCAATCCTCTGCTGATGCTAATACTGTATTTAGACACTTATTTGCCCATGTCTTCTTCCATACATTTTTAGCTATACATATATTACAAATATTTTTTTTTCATAAAGACACATATGTCATCAGCAGAAGATTGCGGTCGCGTGAGTTATAGTTGCCTGCACTAACTATAACGGGGGAATTTCATTGGTTTTTTATCAGTAAAATTTCCGCTAACTATAACATGTGTGAAACCTATGGTTTTTTCAGTGAATTTGCAAGGTTTTTTAAATGCTAATTCCTAACTATAACATGTGTGAAACCTATGGTTTTTCCAGTGAATTTGTACGGTTTTTTAAATGCTAAGTTACTTGACGCCATTCGTGGCGTGCGCGCCCACTTAACGCAGTTCGCACCGTGTGCGCACAGTAAGCACTCGGTGCGCTTCGCGCACCGCGCGCCCACTTTACGCAGTTAGTGCAGTGCACGCACGGTGGGCACGCGGTGCGCTACGCGCACCGCGTGCCCACGTTACGCTAGATGGGCCATGTACGCACGATGCGCTTCGCGCACCGTGCGCACATGGAGGACATATGATGCACTTCGTTTTGAAAGGTAATATTTTAATTTTTCGTAATTTTTATAAGCCATGCACAAATGGTGCCCTTCGGGCACCATTTGCACACGGGGTGGACAGAGTGTGGATAATTTTTTTTTTTTTGAAATATTATAGTTTATCTCAAATGTTATAAGCCATGCACAATTGGTGGCCTTCGGCCACCTATTGCACTCGGGGTGGGAAGAGTGTGGATAATTTTTTTTTTATATAATTTTTTACCGTACGCGTACGGTAAGCGAAATCGGCGAAATTAGCGAAAAAAAAAAAAAATACGTTTTTGGCCTTGGGGGATCTTTGGGGACTCCCTCAACATGGCTATGTGTGTGGGAGCTGTCTAAACAGCCCCTTTACATGTTTATGTGCTTTGTATTTTCATCATCACTCTCAGTGCGAGAGAGAAAATGGCGGCCGCCGCTTCCTGGTTTCGGCCGATTCGAATGTTTACTAAGATCTAAGAGCCAATCAGAATCGCGCTCGCGCACGCCACCGTACGCGTACGGTAAGCGTACCGTAAGCGCACCGTAAGCTGGCTCAGATATATATATTGATTTAAAGGCTATTTTCTCAGAATCTACTGAACAGATTTACACCAAACCTACAAAAGGCACTTCCTTGACCTGAGGACTACCTCTCTGCCAAATTTCAAGTAATTCTGTTCAGCCGTTCGGGCTGTAGCCCTGTCTAAAGGTCCTATGGAAAAATGCATGGGAAAAACGCGTTTTGGGACCCCCCTTTTATCTCAGCCCCCGCTTGACAAATCCCCCCGAGACTTTCAGGGTAGGAGCGGAGCGTAGCGCCCCACCTATTTTGAAAAAGTCGCGCGGATTCGTCGACCGGCGCCAAAGTTATTCAAAATAGAATGTTGCGGATTTCCTATGGAAACGTGGTCCTAACTATAACTACCTACTGGCGACCGCCAGTAGGTAATATATATATATATATATAGCTTCTTCGACTTCTAGGCAGCAGCCACTTCCGGGTGAGAGGGTTCGTTGGACGGAAGAAAGTCGGACCTCCGTGAATTCCAAATCTTGCCTGGAAAAAAGAAGTGGTTTGTTTCTCTTTCTTCGATGCCGAGGCTTTTGGTAGAAGTGGAAGGAGTGTTGTTTGCGATATATATATATATATATATATACATACATACATCCCATACATACATACGTATATATAGGTAGTTATAGTTAGCATCAAGTTTCCATAGGAAGAGCAATTTTTGTTTTGCTTATAACTTTGGCGTCGTTTGATGAATCTTCATGAAATTTTCCAAACTAATTCATTGTTCATATCAGCTTCTATTTGTAAAGTTTGGGGGTGATTTATCAAGGGAGGGACGAGAAAAAAGGGGGTCCCAATACGTGTTTTCTCCATGTTAATTTCCATAGGAAAGTTTAGACCAGGCTACAGGTCGAAACGGGTGAACGGAATTACCCCAAATTTGGCAGGGAGAAGGGGCTTGGTCTAGAAAGCACGATTTTGTTTATTTTGTGTAAATCCATTCAGTAGTTTTCGAGAAATATCAAAATTTGCAGATATCGATATTTGGGAATTCTGCCATCTGATTGGCTGAGGCGTTACGAGCACGAGCTTGCTGCTTATTGGCTGCGAGCGGTTGCAACAAGGAAGAGTTGACAGCCATTTTGTGAATCTGTTGCAGCGCGTAAGGAGAAAAAAGGGTGAAAAAAGGAGGAAAGAGGAGGGTAGGAGCACTGTAACCTCTGTGGGGTTTTTAGGGTGTGCTATACAGGGGTGCAAAGCAAACTACTCATCCCTACCATGCTGAAAGTGTTGGGCTACGGAAATTAAGTGAGGTATTGCCTAGAGTCTGATGCTGCTAAAGTGAGCTGCTGCGGGACTCGGGCATTAAAGCGTGAGGCCAAACTGTGCGTCTTATGCTGTGAAGTCAGGTGCCCTCTCTGTTGCACCACACCTGTGGAAGTAGTGTCAGCATGTGTTTATACCTACTAGGATGAACTACTGACCCCTACTGGTCTGAAAGTGCTGGGCTACGGAAATTATATGAGGTATTGTCTAGAGTCTCATGCTGCTAAGCTGAGCTGCTGCCGGACTCAGGGATGAAAGCGTGAGTACAAACTGTGTGTCATATGCTGTGAAGTCATGTGCTCTGGCTGCTGTGCCACATTTTTGCAAGTAGTGTCAGCATGTAGTTATACCTACTCGGAGGAACTTTTGTTTTGAATATTGTAAGTTGTGTATGCTATTTAGGGGGTGTTATACAGTGAGTGCGATGGGAAATTTGCACGTATCAAATCAATTTGGTATTTGGAAAGTGCAAACTACTCACTCGTACGGGTCTGACGGCACTGGGGGCATATGCTGAGCTGCTGCTGGACTCGGGGATAAAGGCGCTGAACTACTGACCCCTACCGGTCTGAAAGTGTGGGGTACGGAAATTAAGTGAGGTATTGCCTAGAGTGTTATGCTGCGAAATTGAGTTGCTGCTGGACTCGGGGATGAAACCCTGAGCCCAAACTGTGAGTCCTATGCTGTGAAGTCATGTGCTCTGGGCGCTGTGCCACACCTGTCCAAGTAGTGTCAGCAATATTTTATACGTAGTAGGAGGAAGTTTTGTTTGGAACACAGTAACTTCTATATGGTGCTGGTAAGTGATCCGCAGCACTTGCAAAGGCAGTGCACCCAGGACATGCAGCAGACGTGCAAGGTATAGGTGGACATGAATGGAGTCGACCATGTGTTCTGGATGCCCTGCTATGCGTCAGTGGCTCTGCTTGTAGCTGCACTGGCTTGCCGTGTGCCAGTCTTGTGGATGAAATGGCAAAGCTAGGTGCAATGAGCCGGGTCTCTGTGCAATGGGTGCAGGGCAGGGTTGTGGTGGGAGTACGTGTGAAGGCCATTTAATGCACGCTAACTACGACGAAGGACTTTTGAGTGTGGGATGTCCACTCGTTGTTCTCAAATCGGACTGTGGGTAGTGTGGGAGACAGATGCAAATATTATCGTATCTGTCGGGGGGGCTGGCTACTTGCAAGTTCCTTCTCGGAGCAGCAGATGTGTTAGCGCAAGATAGCTCAAACAAAGAACCTTTCATCCTTACAGTAACTTCTACAGGTGCATTCATACAGGATGTGTACAAAGTCCGGTCGTGGGTGTTGTGGGATGTCTGTGACCCTGGTCATCATGGATGAGATGGCCAGCACGTGGCACATGGGCAGGTTCACTGTGTGTTACGTTGCCAAACAGCTGCTCCTCCCTCCAATGAGCCCCCACACTTTTATGTGCTGCGCTGTTGTATCCCATGCACTCCTACGGCACACTTTTGTAATGCCTATTGGCGCATGTTCTGTGGCATTCCAATCACACCGTGACACTGCCGTTTGGAGGTGGTGCATGCCACTTTACAACATCGACTGCTGCGGCCCTTGTGGTGGCCACAGCAGAACACAGAGACACACTTACCGCACTTCTTGCACATGGACATGTGTGAGACAACCCGTTCCCTTTGCTGCTTGTGCATGCAGGAGGATGCGTGCGTAGCTACATCTCCAGGCTCACTGTCAACGCTGAGGTGACATGGTAACGTCCACTGAAGACAGCACACTGTGATGTTGCAGAGCTGGTGCCTATCATGCTAACACAATGACCACATGGACATACTTGCTCAGATGCGGGTTTGGGGGGCGTTGGCAGTCCTGGGGTTGTTGCCAGGAGTGTTATGGCCCTCATGGGTATCTGTGTATCATGCTCATTGACTCTATGGCACCTGTGGGTGTTCGGGTGTAGCTCTTGGCTGTGTTCCTTTTCATGCTGCAGGTAGTCGTCCTGCTTAACACCAGCAGAAAGCAGTTGTAAAATCTCTGGTGCTAATGCGGCTTATCGCCGGAATTTGTTTCGCTTCGTACTTTTTGGCTTTCGTTGTGAAAGTTGTGATGTGGTTTTTTCATGTACAGAAAAATAAACGAACTGGGCAGTGTATCCCGTCAAGATCCAGCACCTAACCTACTATTCCCAATCAATATAAATACAATGAGATTTCTTGTTTGATTTTGTGTGTGCACTGTAAATGCACCCACTACCACAGTGGAATTCAATACAGGATTTTAGTAAATAGAATAGATCGCAATGGTGCACTTTGTGTGTTTTTGCACGGGAACGCCTACTCTGCATCTCATTATCAGCACTTTAATGCGACTAAAGTTGAGATAAATCTAACACACTATTCAGAAGCTGGTGCAAACTGCAGACATCACCAGTATTTCTGCGATAACTGCCCCAAAATGTAACAACATGGTGGACACCACCAAATAACAGTAATAAGAATGAGAAAGAGTGACACAGCACTTAAGTAACAACCAAAAACGTTATTGAAATTTAACAAACTCAACATAAAACAACAAGGCTGAAGACTCTTGTCGGGTCCATCAATATCGACGACACAGCCTGTAAAATAAAGCACAAAATAAGGACTTGTGTAATGCACATATCATAGGAGTGAGGCACAGAGAAAGAGAGAAGGAAAAAAAAGCCAGAGAGAAAAAGAGAGGGAAGGAAAGAAAGGGAGAAGGGAGAGAGAGAGAGATAGAAGGAAAGGAAGGAAGAGAGTGAGAGAGAGAGTGGAGAGAGGGAATTGATAGAGAGAGACACTGCCACCCCTGCGCAGCCATGACCAAATAATTACCTGCTGCCACCGGAGTGTCTACCAGTGGTCACTCCATGTGCCCGTCAAAGCTCCGCGGCCCGGCACATCTCACAGATGTCACTGAGTCCTGAGTCATGAATGGCAGAGACCACATCAGCTTCTCCGCGGCCCGGCAGATCTCACACATGTTGCTGAGTCCTGAGTCATCAATGGCGGAGACCACATCAGCTTTTGGGGCCGTTAACCCTGTGCAACGCAAGTCAACGCCACGTGGTGGTAGGCTGCTGACACCCATACAACTTAGGGTGCGACTAACCCTGTGCATCTCAAGTCGGCGCCACGTGGTGGTAGGCCCCTGATGGCCACATCAGCTTCGGGAGGCACTAACCCTGTGCAAGTCAAGTCCGCACCACGTGGTAGTAAGCCCCTGACGGCCATGCAGCTCAGAGTGCGACTAATCCTCTGCGCAACTCTTCATGTAATCTTTATGATTCAGACCCATGGAGCATCCACCATCCAGTCACCACCGGCAATAAAGGATGTGACGTTGTCGATGCATTATATTTGCGTGGTCACATGGCCTGTGACGCATGTACCGGATGGGTGTGGTGTGTGTGCAAACCTGCCCTCAAAGAGTGCCCATGAGATATTGACAACTAGAGCACTGACCTGCACACCAACAGCGAGTACGTCTGCATCAGGTAGCTATGTGGGGGTGTGAAAACGTGTTTTCTCAATGGATTTTCCATAGGAAACTTTAGACAAGGCTACAGGTCAAACTGCTGAACGGAATTACGCCAAATTTAGCATGGAGCAAGGTCTTGGTCCAGAAAGCGGGCTTTCTCGCATCGAGTGAAAATATAAAAGAAAGGTCTCGGGGGCAATTTAATATACCGGAGCTCTGTTTCTGCAAGATAACTCTTTCACACTGCCTTTGCCCAACATCACCACTTCGCAGCTATCCCGATAGAAGCTAGTCCTTCGGCTCGTAGATCTCTACCTTTGCGAGCTAGTACGCTACTGTGCCTGTGCCTCTGCAAACTACTACTGTGCTGTTCCTTTGGGAGCGGACGGCTCATAGTACTGTGTCTGTGAGTCGATCGGACGGGCCGCAGTTGTCTCTCTGCGAGCCTGGGTGTGAACTGTTCATAAGATACACTACATAAGCATTGAAAAGCAATTTTGTGATTCAGTCCATCAGATGGCATCTGTCCGAGGCATTTCTGAAAACATATCGGAGTTCTTTCTGTGAGAGATACCCCTTTCACGCTGCCTCTCCCCACATCAGCAGGTAACACACCCTATTTCCACATTACCAACATACCCCCAACAACCTTCTTGGGCCCAGAATGGTCCCTGTGCGGTTGGACAAACAAGAATCTTAGTCATGTATAGATTTACATATAAAACATTTTATTTAAACAAAACAACTACAAATAAAACTGAAGGGAGTCTGGTGCTGTGGTCGCTGCCACAAAGTTGGGGTTACTGTCATTCAGGACTCAGGACATAGTTCCACATGTGGGATTGGCTTGTGTTGAACAGGGTTAATGGCACCACGTGTCGCGCCATGTGTTGTACAGGGATAGTGGCACCACGTGTCGCCGGCCTGACATATGGAAATATGCCTAACTGATCAAAGGGAGTATGCTGCTGTGGTCGCTGCCACGGACTTGGGGTCACTGCCATTTAGGATTCAGGATACAGTTCCGCATGTGGGATTGTTTGGCTCTTGATGGACAGGGTTAGTGGCACCACGTGTCGCGGCTTGTGTTGAACGGGGTTAGTGGCACCACGTGTCAAAACTTCGAATTGCGAGCTCTGTTGCCCACAGTGTAGAGTGTTATTGAGTGTCTGTTGGCACTTAAAGATGAATTTGTTAATTGTACTAAAGCTATAACTGATAAATAAAAAGTTCTTGAAGCAAGGATACTAAAAGGATATTATGTAGGTTTTAGGCCTGTGATAGTTACTTGCCTAGTGGACTCTGTAATTAATGAATGAAGATTTAATTTTAATTGTGAGCCCTACTGATCGCAGTGTAGGCATACCATGAAAAGATTAAATATGTATGGAATACCCTGTCGAAGTGTATGAGCCTGTGATGCAGCTTGGTGCAGATGGACCACAGTGAGAGCTACGTCTCTTGCCTACTGCGTCATCTGCAATCATGACTAACCCTGGGCGAAGTGGGCGTAGTGGGGCTACGTGGAGCATCACGTAGTGTGGCCAAATCTACGCACACTCCGCGTAGCCCCACTACGCGCCGCTCGCCTCCCTCCCACCCTCTTTTAAAATAACTTAAAGTGTTTAAAAGTAAGGAAAATGTCTTACCTGAGCTGCGGCGTCCCGAGGAAGAAGTTGCTGATGAAGCAGGAAGAGGGAGCCCCGGGACGCCGCAGCTCAGGTAAGACATTTTCCTTACTTTTAAACACTTTAAGTCATTTTAAAAGGAGGGCGGGTGGGAGGCAGGTGGCGGGCAACTCTGCTCCGCCGTGGCGTGTGCGTAGCCTGCCTGTTACGCCTACTTTGTGGACCACGTAGTAGGCAACACTACGCACACTCCGCGGGTGGAGCGGAGCACTACGCCAACCCTTAATCGTGACTGTATCTGAATTGTGAGTCCTGCTGACCGTAGTGTAGGCCAGAGGTAGCGGTGAGCAAGGGCCCACAGCCACATGCATAGGTTGGTGGTCGCTGCCACGGAGTTGGGGTCACTGCCATTCAGGATTCAGGACACAGTTCCACATGTGGGATCGGCTTGTGTTGAACAGGGTTAGTGGCACCACGTGTTGCCAGCCTTGCAAATGGAAATATGCCTAACTGATCAAAGGGAGTATGCTGCTGTGGTCGCTGCCACACGACTTAGGGTCACTGCCATTCAGGCCTCAGGACACAGTTACACATGTGAGATTGCTTGTGTAGAACAGGGTCAGTGGCACCACGTGTCGCCCGCCTTGCATATGGAAATATGCCTAACTGATCAAAGGGAGTATGCTGCTGTGGTCGCTGCCACGGACTTGGGGTCACTGCCATTCAGGACTCAGGACACAGTTACACATGTGGGATCGGCTTGTGTTGAACAGGGTTAGTGGCACCACGTGTCACCGGCCTTGCATATGGAAAGATACCTAACTGAGCAAAGGGAGTATGCTGCTGTGGCCGCTGCCACAGACTTGGGGTCACTGCCATTCAGGACTCAGGACACAGTTACACATGTTGGATCGGCTTGTGTTGAACAAGGTTAGTGGCACCACGTGCCGCCAGCCTTGCATATGGAAATATGCCTAACTGATCAAAGGGACTATGCTGCTGTGGTCGCTGCCACGGACTTGGGGTCACTGCCATTCAGGACTCAGGACACAGTTACACATGTGGGATCGGCTTGTGTTGAACAGGGTTAGTGGCACCATGTGTCGCCGGCCTTGCATATGGAAATATGCCTAACTGATCAAACGGAGTATGCTGCTGTGGTCGCTGCCACGGAGTTGGGGTCACTGCCATTCAGGACTCAGGATACAGTTACACATGTGGGATTGGCTTGTGTTGAATAGGGTTAGTGGCACAACATGCCGCCGGCCTTGCATATGGAAATATGCCTAACTGATCAAAGGGAGTATGCTGTTGTGATCCGTGGTCGCTGCCACGGACTTGGGGTCACTGCCATTCAGGACGCAGGACACAGTTACACATGTGGAATTGGCTTGTGTTGAACATGGTTAGTGGCACCAAGTGTCGCCGGCCTTGCATATGGAAATATGTCTAACTGTTCAAAAAGAGGATGCTGCTGTTGTCGCTGCCACAGACTTGGGGTCACTGCCATTCAGGACTTAGGACATAGTTACACATGTGGGATCTACTTGTGTTGAACAGGGTTAGTGGCACCATGTGTCGCCGGCCTTGCATATGGAAATATGCCTAACTGATCAAAGGGAGTATGCTGCTGTGGTCGCTGCCACGGAGTTGGGGTCACTGCCATTCAGGACTCAGGACACAGTTACACATGTGGCATCGGCTTGGGGTGAACAGGGTTAGTGGCACCATGTGTCGCCAGCCTTGCAGATGGAAATATGCCTAACTGATCAAAGGGAGTATGCTGTTGTGGTCCGTGGTCGCTGCCACGGACTTGGGGTCACTGCCATTCAGGACTCAGGACACAGTTACACATGTGGAATTGGCTTGTGTTGAACATGGTTAGTGGCACCAAGTGTCGCCGGCCTTGCATATGGAAAAATGTCTAACTGTTCAAAAAGAGGATGCTGCTGTTGTCACTGCCACAGACTTGGGATCACTGCCATTCAGGACTTAGGACACAGTTACACATGTGGGATCGGCTTGTGTTGAAGAGAGTTAGTGGCACCATGTGTCATGCCCTGTGTTGTACAGGATTAGTGGCACCATGTGTTGCCGGCCTTGCATATGGAAATATGCCTAACTAATCAGAGGGAGTCTGGTGCTGTGGTCGCTGCCATGGACTTGGGGTCATTGCCATTCAGGACTCAGGACACAGTTACACATGTGGGATCGTTTGGCTTGTGTTGAACAGGGTTAGTGGCACCATGTGTTGCGGCTTGCGTTGAATTCTGCCTGAATATGTCCACGTGGTGATGACTTGTGGTACAGTGAGTTAGTGGCACCTGAAGCACTCAGCGTGTGCACACCCTGCGATGATGCGTGGTCCAGGCAAGCCTCACTGGTAGCAATGTCTTTACATGCTTTGAAAGAATCTTCATAGCTGTCAAAATCTCCAAGCAATTCCATTTCAGTCCTCCAAGGTTTGAAGAGCTGGAGAAGAGCTAAATAGAAAAACTCTCTCTTATCTGGAGTATCACAACTTAATTTCCTGTGATTAATCAAATTTCCTTCGGCATTCTTTAAGAAACATCCATCAGATCCAATTACAGCATACTTCCCTTTATTTATTTTCTCTGTAACATTTTTTCTAAAACTATATTGTTGCAGTATTTCATATAGACATATGTTTTCCAGGAATTAAGTTGTCTGCAACATATTGTATGTCCATATTTGCATTCCACATCTTCAAAATTACTGGATTGTAATCATTAATGTACTTTGATTCTTCTGTTCTTTTTATATTATAAATATTTGTGGGTGATTTTCGAGTGATAGTATGCATCACTGATGACATAAAACTGTTCACTCTTCCTTGCGATGACTTATGGTGCAGTGACTTTGTAGTACCTTTGGTGCTCAGCGTGTACGTACGCTGCGATGATTCATTGTCCGGAGGGCTTCATTTGGAGCAATGTCTTTTGTCTATTGAATTCTGCCTCAGTAAGGCAACGTATCGATGTCTTGTGGTGCACTGAGTTAGAAGTACCTTTGGCGTTCAGCATGTACGTACCCTGCAATGATGCGTTGTCCGGGGGCCGCTCTCGGACCAATGTGTTTTGTCTATTGAATTCTGCCCGGTAAGTCTACGTGGCGATAACTTGTGGTGCACTGAGTTAGTGGCATCTAAAGTACTCAACGTGGGTGCACCCTGTGATGATGCGTGGTCCGAGAGGGCGGCACTGGGAGCAATGTATCTTGCGTACTGCACTGAGTCATCTGCAATTGCTACTCCATCTGAATTGTGAGTCCTGCTGTCCGCAGGGTAGATCAAAGACAGTAGTCTGTACAGACATAAGTCTGTGGTGCTGTGCTGCTGGGTTCGTAAGGGGGCTGTGTCGAGGAGAGCCGCGGTTATGGCGGCAGCCTTGTGGCACGGTGAGGCCCGCCGCTCTGGCACAGTCGTTGGTCTTCACAGTTCACAAGTGAACCATGCCCAGAGCCCTGGCCTATTTATTCACACTCCTGTGCTGAAATGGCGTAAGTCAGACCAGACCACTCTGGTTACCTTTATGCTTACAGGGGGAGACAATACAGCTACATGACAGAGATCTCCCTAGTGTTTGACGTAACATGGTTTGATCCACTGTCCACAACACGACAAGCACCAGTAGTATTTGTACACATGGAGAGGTGTGTGTTCTGCATACTGAGATGTGTCCAGCACATCACCGCTACACTTTGCATTGTGTGCATTGTTATTCATGGGTGAATTGCTTCCTTCACATATAATTTGTTCACACCTGTCCCAATATTCAGCTATTGTATGTCATTTGAGATGGCATCAGTGATATCATCAGTGATGTCACTGACCATGTCATGAGTGATGTAATATGTGACGTCATCACCAGTGCATTGCGGGCGCGCGAGTTATAGTTAGCTCATCTACCTATAACGGGTGAATTTCTCTGGTTTTATATGAGTCCAATGTCCAACTAACTATAACGTCCCTGAAACCTATGGTTTTTTCACTGAATATATATATATTATCTACTGGCAGTCGCCAGTAGATAGTTATAGTTAGGACCGTGTTTCCATAGGAAGTCTGAAAATTCTATTTTGAATAACTTTGGCGCCGGTTGACGGATCCTCGCGAAATTTGCAAAACTAATGGGGCGCTCCGCTCAGCTCCTACCCTGGAAGTCTCGGGGTGATTCGTCAAGCGCGGGCTGAGAAAAAAGGGGGGTCCCAAAACGCGTTTTCCCCATGCATTTTCCCATAGGACCTTTAGTCGAAGGTACAGCCCGAACGGCTGAACAGAATTACTTGAAATTTAGCAAAGAGGTAGTCCTCAGGTCAGGCTTGTGCCTTTTGCATATATGGTGTCAATCTGTTCAGTAGTTCCTGAGAAAATTGCAGTTAAAAGTACATAAATATCTATAGCCGCGCACCGTGCGCGCACCGTGCGCGCACAGTGCCACGCGCAAGCGTAATTCTGATTGGTGGTTACATGTCATTCAACATTCGAATCGGTCGAAATCAGGAAGTGTTGTCCGCCATTTTGTGTGTGACAGTGAAAAAGAAAGGTGGAGAACGTGAAAAGGGGGCAGGGTACAGAGTTCCTGACCCCCTAACTTTTGTCAGGGGGTCCCTGAAGGACCATGAAGGGTGAAAAAAACATTTTATTTTTTTAAAAAAAATCGCGGGGTGCACGCACCGTGCGTGCACCGTCGCCAGGTGCGCGCACGGTGCGTGCACGGCGGAAAAAAAATCATAAAAAAAATAGAATTAAAATTTAAGTGTTTAGATGTTAGGTGGCTCTAAAAAGAGCCGTTGTGTTAATAGAGGGACAGAGGAACAAATAAATGGCAAACATTATAGGGTGCCGCACGTGTGCTGCTGTATCTTGCTCTCTATTAGGGGAATGCTGGTGTCCCCATAAGAGAGAAGAGCATTGCACGCATTGCACCATATATGCACCCTCTTAAACAGAGGGTGTATATCCAGAGGAACAGAAGCAGGTGAAGTGCTCGGCTGAGCTGCTGCGGATGTGTTTTCGGAGGGTTTTCTCTAGCAGCTCGATCATAAGCCACAGGATGTACATCTCTAACGTGCCTGATCATAGTGAAGATACTAAAAGAGTATTTCTTTTCAGAATCTCCTCTTGATAAGACACGATCACAAAGAGTGCAGGTGACTTTTGAAGCATTCACCTTCTTCTGCCCCTCTGGAAATGTAAAAAATTGCCATATAAAAGAGTCTTTCTGTTTCCTCTGTCTCTGTCTCACAAGGGTCTCCTGCTCACTCCCAGAAGATGACTGCTGCTCTGCCATTCTCAAGTACTGGAGTACTAGAAAAGCTGCTCAGCTCCTTCTCCCAGGGAATCAGAAGTAATAATGAGGGGAGTGGGTGTGGTGTTGGAAGTTTTTGGAACTGAAACTACTATAAACCAATGAAAAGTGTTGTTTCTTAATCACATGACCTGAAACTACTATAAACCAATGAAAAGTGTTGTTTATAAATCACATGACCTGAAACTACTATAAACCAATGAAAAGTGTTGTGTCTAAATCACATGACTTGCCGTGTGCGCACGGAGCACACGCGCATGCGCGTACGCGCACGGAGCACGCACGCATGCGCGTACGCGCATGGAGCACGCACGCTTTGTTTAATTAAAGCTCCCGGGTTGGCCAGGTCCCGGGGGCAATATTTATATTAAAATGGGGGGCCCAAAGAGGCCCCCCAGCCCCGGGGACCGCCACCCCCTGGGGCTTTTCAAAAATATTTTGTGGGGGTCCTCCAGACCACGTGATTGCAGAGCCTCTCCACTCAATATAGTCCTGCTGGAAGCAGGGGGGGATGGAGAGATGCGCACAGAGGGGAGACGGTAGAGCCCGGGCAGTGAGGAGCTGATCTGCCCACAGACCCCAGCCTTTTCCAGCACCTGGGCTGCCCGAGAGGGCTCGGTGGTGGCGGAGGGCGCCTCTCCTTTCCGGCCTGAGCCGGGACTTCAGGGAAGGTTCGGGGAGCCGGGTGAGGGCTCAGTGCCGGCTGAGGTCCCCTCCAGCCAGTGCCAGGGTTGTGGGAGAGGGAGTTGGTGGTGGTAGCTGAGAACACTTCTCCCATCCAAGCAGAGCCGGGTCTGCAAGAGAGGGCTCAAGGTGCTGGATGAGGGCTCAGTCAGGGCTGGTGACACTGGTCCCCTTCAACGTGATCAGGCACTACATGAGAGGGCTCGGAGTGCCGATGAGGGGTACCTCAGTCTCCCCTCCAACTAGAGCTGGGGCAGCAGGTGGAGGGGCTTGGTGCGGGCTGTGAACAGCGCTCCCTCCTCCATTCAGTGCCAGGGCTGCAAGGGGCAGAGCGGGGGCTGCCGGAGGGCTCAGTGTGGGCTGATACTCTGCTCCCCTCTATCTGGAGCTGGAGCGACAGGAACGGGCTTCGGTGCGGGCAGAGGACTCGAGGTGCGGCCTGAGGGCAGCGCACCATTCCAGCCAGTGCCGGATGAGCTGCAGGACAGTGTCGGGGTGTGTCTGAGGGCACCCAATCCCTTTTGTGTATCGGAACTAGGGTTGCAAGAGAGGGCTCAGTGCATGTTGAGGGCACAGCTTCCCTCAACCAGAGTCAGACTGTAGGTAAGGGTTCTGGCTGCCCTTTGAGAGCTCGGGTGCAGATCAAGGGCAACGGTACACTCCTTTCTGTCAGAGCCGAGGCTTCACGAGAGGGCTCATGATACCGGCCCAGGTGAGGAGGTGAGGGCTCAGCATATCGCCCGAGGACTCTGAGTGCAGACCGAGGAGGTGCAGGCCCCCCGCTAATTTTTTCCCCCGTTCATTTTTCTCCATGACTTCTGTCAGGTCTGTCCTCTGCCCCCAAGTCTCACTCTTTCTCCTCCCTTTTCTCTCAACTCCTGCCTCCACCCATATTTCTCCTCTTCTCTCATTTCGCACCTTGTCGTCTCCCCTTTCTATTATGTCTTGTTTTGTGTGTCCCGGCTCACTCCGTTTCGTTCTCTTTTGTCCGTGTTTAGCCTTGCTCCTTAAAACCCTTAGATTCTCTTGTTACTCCTTCCCATTTCTGTTTCTTTCTTTTCTGAATGCAAGCCCCCTGACACCGCTCACCCACCTTCTTTGCATTTTCTGAACAGCCTGCATACAGACATGCACGCACACCCATATTCTCACACACACTCTGACGTACACACCATTCCTCTTCGCTCCCCGTTCCTTTTTCTTCTGTCAAAAACTGGCTTTATCTTGTCTGCTCTCTGCCCCTTATGTCTCTTCTCTGCCATTATTTTTCAAAATATTTCGGTTCTGTTCTTTCATCCCAGTGTTCTAAAAGGATGATGGCTAAGGACCATAGATTATGCAAATGTGGAACCTCTCTCTCCCCCTATCTGTCTGCTTGTCCCGCTCATATATGTTCTTTCCTTCTCTTCTCTTTTCGTTTCTCTCTCGTAGAGTTCTCTCTGAGCCTTTCTCTTTTCTTCTCTTTTCCCTTTATCCTTCTGCGCCTTTCTCTTTCCTCTTTCTCGTGTACTCTCTCCTTTCTTTACTGTTCTCCGTTTTCTTTTCATGACCTTCTCTCTTTTTGTCCCTTTGACCGGTTATTCTCTTTTCATTCCACTCACTACCCTCTTCTCTTCCTAGCTCTCACACTCATGCGCACTCTCGTATACACAGCTCCCAATCACAAACTACGTTCACTCACTGTGGCAGACATTTTCTGTTGCATTCAGACTTACTCCTGGACACACTGCGATCTTCTAATCAGCCACAGATCATTACGTTTTAAGGCATAGGCAAAGTGAGCAATTGCCCACAGATCACCTTTTAAGTGCTCCCCTTCCAAAGATATCTATTTATAATCTCACCTTTGTCTGTTTCACTATCTCAACCTCTCCACTATCCATTACATCTTAAGAATCTTGATGTCCCAAAGTGAAGACGTATATCAACTGTTTTTGAGAAGGAATGTATTATTTTGGACTTTGTGCAGACTTAATTTAGCACAAAATGTATGATGAAATTCATGGTGGCACTGAAGAAGGGCCCCAAACTTTACGTGGCCTAGGGCCCCATAGCCTGTTATAAAGTCACTGCCAAAGGTGGCCCCCCAGCAGGAGCGGTCCGTGGAGGGAGTTCCATGGGGCGGTGAGGCGGGGCGGGGGAGGGGCAGGGTGGGGAAATGTAAACACCGGAATATGGATGAACGGAGTTAAGTACACATTTAAATAAATAAAACAAATTCCTTTGCGCGCGCTGCATCGAAAAATGTGATGCAGCGCTCGCAACGAAATTCCGCCCCGCCTCACCGCCCCACAGAACTCCCTCCACGGAGCACTACTGCCCTCCAGGATCCTGGAATACCTAGGCAGAGGGCTCCCACCCCTGTTCCAGAGACTCTGCAGTAGAAGGAGGCGAGTTATAGCCGAGACAGATAGTATAATTGAAGGTGCGGTGCAGATTGAGAGGTGTGGTGCAGCGACCAGGGCAGATGACTTTGGAGCACAGGCTTCACGGTTCGATTCTGGGCTCCGGCTTCAGCTCAGCGCCATATGTCTCTGGGCAATAGTTCACTTAATTTCCACAAGGGCTCCCAGCGCCTTGAGACCTGTAAGGGTGAGTAGTTCGCGCTTTACAAATACAGATTTAAATATTATTTATAATCTATAGAAAAATTACTCATGTGTTATGGTGCTGCCCTTGCCTCGCACAACTGTAACAGGTTTGGAGCTTTTGAATGAACCGGGGTCCATCCTGTTGGAAGTCAAAAATGCACCAGACAAGATACTGTTTGATTTCTTCAGGGCACTCGAACCCACTGAGCTACATCTCTGGGAATCAAATATGCCAGAGGGAAGGCACCTGGACCGCCCGGGATTACGTAATGCCAAATTACAAGATTTACCATGTTTCTATCCTCGGAGGGTTTCATAGTTGTGTTCTGAAAGTAAAGCACATATCCCAAGAGAAGAAAATTAGACCTAAAAAGTGCAGATAAAAGTAAGAGTTTGAAAGTAAAGATTACCATCAGGGTGTGGGGCGCCCCCTTCAGGAGGTTGCGCCTGTACACTTCTGTGTAACTGTGTGTGGCCTTGCGTCCTTGCCTTTTTTGCGTGCTTGTGAGGTAGTCGCTCATGAGCGCTACGGGAAAACTTTAATTAATTCATAAGTACTTTAGAATGAACCTATATTGAAGCAGGGCGAGAGCGCAGAGGAAACATATAATTCACACTCTCCAGGCAGCCAGGCTTCCTTGAGGATGCCCACGTAGTCACGAGGAAAGCGTGCTGACAAAAAGTCCACCAAATAACTTTTTTCCAAAATTTCGGTAAAGTAGAACTTTATTCTATTTTTCATGAAAAATCATAACAGTAGACATGGTGAAATTAGGCAAACAAGAAAAATAGGAGGTCTAAATCCCAGCCACCACAGGTTACAGAAACCGATTAATTAAACATGTTATCATTCCAATATCAAAGGATTATTTTTTCTCATCCAGGGCTGCACAAGGCCAGACTCACTAGGCTTATTCATGGAACTGGAACAAGTGCACCATTGAGTGACTACCCTAGCACCCACACGTGAGGCGAATGCAAGTGATTACGTGGCTGTCTCAGTGAAAGCACGAAAGAGACGCCAAGGGCTGGAGAAGACAATTAAGCGGAAGCCCTCAGCGGGGCGACTCGAAAACAAAAGCATCGCCGGGATCATTAAGTGCCTGTGGGCGGACCCCTGCTGGGGACCGCATCAACCCTGTAGGTGAGCAGTATGGATCGCGTATTGGTACAGAGTGCGTACTGCAGTGGCAGCTGGGGGCCTGTGCGTTGGGCACCTGGGCTGTGCTCCCATTCAGGAATACGCTGAGACGCATTTAGCCTTGTACTGTACTTGCATCAAGTGAAAATAACAAGTTTTGTTTTCTATACTTTGATCAAACCCTCCAGTGCCTGAACCCGGTAATAACAGATGTTATAATTACCCTCTCTAGGTATGCTAATTAGCACCACTCGTTTGTTTTGAGTTGCTTCAAATTAATTTTCTTGTTTCCCATGTAGTTCTGTGCCACAATCATGAATGGATGGCTGAATGGGGGCACTTGTTAGCCGGGGATATGGCCAGAGTTGTCTCATTCTCCCATCAGGCACAAGAGACCGCTCAGAAATAGTACCTGTGTCGGAGTAACAAAGGAGTATAGTTATATAAATGCTGCATCACCCTAACAGATGAAAATTATTCAGGCATAAGAGTTGCGAATATAAAAAATACCCATACCAAGAAAATAATTCCTCTTCGATAGTGGAAAACACCTGTAAACTACCTTATTTGTGTGGGAGGGTGTGCACACACACAGGCTCAAACCAACCATCTCCATTAACCCAGTGCAAGGGCCCAAATGTGCGGAGTCATTTTGTGGTTGCAAACCTTGTAAACCACAAAATTAGATGGTTTGTGATCACAAAATGGCTTACTTGTATTCCCTAAATGCATGCAGTTTGAGATTCAGTAAAGTCTTAGTAAACCACAAAAGGGTATTAGAAATGGATAACGAAATGCAATTTGAAAGGGTGGCGCTTAGGGCATCCCTTCCAAATTGCAACTCAGTATAAGATGTATCAGTGGTTTGTGAGCGCAATTGAATTGTGACCAGCACCTCAAAGGAGGTGGCAACTCATTCGCAAAAGTGAAGGGGTCGCTTGTGACACTTCGATTCTGAGTGAATGCGACCACCTAAATGGATAGTACACCTGGCACAAAATTTTGAATATAAGAAAATAACTGCAATGGCAAAAGTGTTACTTTGGAGGCCTGCACTAGCTCTTATGAATACCAGTGGTACGGAATACCAAGGATGTGAGGTCTTCATACCACTTCATGCCTCTTATTTCTACCCTTAACGTATGGTCTATTTACTCCACTCTTGCAGGTTCTTTTTCATCCCTGCTTCTCCCTTTATTAATGTTTTCCTCTCCTCCTCTTTCTTCCTCACTTGTTCCTTTTTGCCTTCTCTCTTTTGATCTCTGTTAAAGCTTGATGATGAAAAATAAGTCATGCTCCTTAAATTGAGTGCCTGCGCCCCTGACTTGAAACCATTGGCACAAATAAAGCCCTTCTTGATACAGGGTTGTAACCAAAAAGCATCCAAAGGGGAGAGCTACTTGCTACTGGAGCAAATAGCCAGCTACTGAAGCAAGTAGCCAGCTGGATGAATAAATTGTGGCTTAAGCTGAACGGAGCTGAAACTGAACTCATGATCCTTGGGAACAATTCCTTTCCCTCTAGGGCTCTGAGTTGGCTGGTTTGTCTCAGCCCCCCTCCGACGCCAAAACCAGCTATCAAAAGTTTGGGAGTGTGGGTGGAAAACACTCTGTCTATGGAGACCAGAACTACTAAACTTTCTGCCATTTGCTTTGGAATCCAGCATATGTTGTGCAAGATTTTGCCTTTGCTCCCTCGGCGCGCGTAGTTGCTGGTATTCCAGGCTTTGATTCTCTCCTGATTGGACAATGGAAACTTGCTCTACCTGGATGCTCCTAAAGCAGTTACTCAAAAAAGTGCCCTCACTTGGCCATCTGATCCACAATCAATGAGCTGTGTTTTTTAAAATCCCTTAAGACCTTGCTGTTTAGGAATTTGTTTTCTAGGTACCCCAAGCATCACCGCTTAGTACCACGCATTTCAACATCTACATGGCTCCCCTCACCACCATTGTCAGATAGCATGGACTCAGCATAGTATCCTACACCAACGACACCCTGCTTATCCTCTCCCTCATGAAGGACCCCGAAGCCACCAGACTTAGCTTTCAGGAAGGAATGAAAGACGTTGCATCGTGGATGAGCAACAGCTATCTGAAACTCAACTCATAGAAGACAGAGCTCCTCGTCCTCAGACCCACCCCCTCAGCTTGGGACAACACCTGGTGGCCCACCACCCTTGGCAACCCCCTACCCCCACAGGGCACGCCTCGAACCTTGGCATCATACTCAACACCTCCCCCACCATGACCCAGTAGATCAACGCTGTCACCTCCACCTGCTTCAACACCATCTGCATCCTTTGCAAGACCTTCAAATGTATTCCCTCCGAATCTAGAAAGATCATCACTCACACACTCATAACAAGCAGACTGGACTACAGAAATGTCCTCTAAGCTGGAATCAACAAATCCCTGCTATGCAAACTCCAGACCATCCAGAACACCGCAGCCAGACTCATCCTCAGCATCCCACAACATGAGCACATCACCCACCACCTATGAGACCTCCACTGGCTCCCCGTCAAGGAAAGAGATTTAGAGAAATTTAATGTGCCAATATTACAGTTCCCTTGTAGGCCAGTGCAGGACACTGCGGGGGTTGATGCTGGAGATCGACTGTACTGCAATCACCATCCTGGATCAACATCAACATCTTTTCATTACTGCCTTTTATCCATTACAATATGCCTATGAGAGGCTAATGACTTATCATGAACATTGGTTTGTGAACATCAAGAGGGGATAACGTGGTGTTGCTATATGTATTTAACAACTACGGCCACACAGCAAAGGCGGCTGCTAAAATGAAGGTTATGTGGGATGGTGGTAGTCCTTCTTCATTGTTTATTTAAAAATATGAGCAACTGGGAATGTGCAGTAATAAAGTATAAATGGAGCAAGCATTTTGGTGCTCCTTTGGAATTAACAGGCATTGATTAAGAGATTGCCGAAAGCGTCTGTCTGTCTTCAATGATAAATGAGTGCAATATTGACCTGTGATTTCCCATCTTTACTTTCAGAATTGTAAAATAAATATTGCGTGAGTTATATATATATATATATATATATATATATATATTACCTACTGGCGGTCGCCAGTAGGTAGTTATAGTTAGGACCACGTTTCCATAGGAAAACCTCAACATTCTATTTTGAATAACTTTGGCGCCGGTCGACGAATCCTCGCGAATTTCTCAAAATAGGTGGGGCGCTACGCTCCGCTCCTACCCTGAAAGTCTCGGGGGGATCCGTCAAGCGGGGGCTGAGATAAAAGGGGGGTCCCAAAACGCGTTTTTCCCATGCATTTTTCCATTGGACCTTTAGAACGAGCTACAGCCCGAACGGCTGAACAGAATTACTCAAAATTTGGCAGAGAGGTAGTCCCTAGGTCAAGGAAGTGCCTTTTGTAGGTTTGGTGTAAATCTGTTCAGTAGATTCTGAGAAAATAGCCTTTAAATCAATATATATATCTGAGCCCGCTTACGGTACGCTTACCGTACGCTTACGGTAAGCGTACGGTGGCGTGCGCGAGCGCGATTCTGATTGGCTCTTAGATCTTAGTAAACATTCGAATCGGCCGAAACCAGGAAGCGGCGGCCGCCATTTTGTGTATTTCACTCTGAAAAAAAAGAGTGAAAACAAGGAAAGGGGGCAATGAGGAGAGTTACAGACCCCCTTACATTTGTGAGGGGGTCAAAGAAGGACTGTAAAGTACAAAGAAAACATTTATTGATTTTAAAAAAAATCACGGGGTACGCGTACGGTAAGCTTACGGTAAGCGTACGGTAGAAAAAAAAAAAAAAAAAAAATGAAAATCAGATTTAAGTGTTTAGATATTAGGGGGCTCTAAAAAGAGCCGTTGTGTTTATGAAATGATTTTTTAGTGGTACCTACAAGTAAGTACCGATGCAGAGTCTAAGGTTCAAGAGGAAGACTCTGTTCCCTTCATCATTGAAGTGTACACCATCTCCTCTATAAATGTCTTGCATGTCATAACGCAAGTTGTTGTGGTAAATGGAACCCATACCATAGTCACGGAGGAAAGCAGAAACAGATTTGTTGACGTGCTTTCTTGCTTTGTCATCGCACCGCGTGCCCACCGTGCGTGCACGGCACTAACTGCGTAAAGTGGGCGCGCGGTGAGCGAAGCGCACCGCGTGCTCACTGTGCGCGCATGGTGCGCGAAGCGCACCGTGCGCGCACGGAACGAACTGCGTTAAGTGGGCGCGCACGCCACGAATGGCGTAAAGTAACTTAGCATTTAAAAAACCGTACAAATTCACTGAAAAAACCATAGGTTTCACACACGTTATAGTTAGGAATTAGCATTTAAAAAACCTTGCAAATTCACTGAAAAAACCATAGGTTTCACACATGTTATAGTTAGCGGAAATTTTACTGATAAAAAACCAATGAAATTCCCCCGTTATAGTTAGTGCAGGCAACTATAACTCACGCGACCGCAATCTTCTGCTGATGACATATGTGTCTTTATGAAAAAAAAATATTTGTAATATATGTATAGCTAAAAATGTATGGAAGAAGACATGGGCAAATAAGTGTCTAAATACAGTATTAGCATCAGCAGAGGATTGCGGTCGCGTGAGTTATAGTTGCCTGCACTAACTATAACGGGGGAATTTCATTGGTTTTTTATCAGTAAAATTTCCGCTAACTATAACATGTGTGAAACCTATGGTTTTTTCAGTGAATATATATATATATATATATATATATATATATATATATATATATATATATATATATTACCTACTGGCGGTCGCCAGTAGGTAGTTATAGTTAGGACCCCTTTTCCATAGGAAATCCGCAACATTCTATTTTGAATAACTTTGGCGCCGGTCGATGAATCCTCGCGAATTTCTCAAAATAGGTGGGGCGCTACGCTCCGCTCCTACCCTGAAAGTCTTGGGGGGATACGTCAAGCAGGGGCTGAGATAAAAGGGGGGTCCCAAAACGCGTTTTTCCCATGCATTTTTCCATAGGACCTTTAGAACGAGCTACAGCCCGAACGGCTGAACAGAATTACTAGAAATTTGGCAGAGAGGTAGTCCCTATGTCAAGGAAGTGCCTTTTGTAGGTTTGGTGTAAATCTGTTCAGTAGATTCTGAGAAAATAGCCTTTAAATCAATATATATATCTGAGCCCGCTTACGGTACGCTTACCGTACGCTTACGGTAAGCTTACGGTACGCGTACGGTGGCGTGCGCGAGCGCGATTCTGATTGGCTGTTAGATCTTAGTAAACATTCGAATCGGCCGAAACCAGGAAGCGGCGGCCGCCATTTTGTGTGTTTCACTCAGAAAAAAAAGAGTGAAAACAAGAAAAGAGGGCAATGAGGAGAGTTACAGACCCCCTTACATTTGTGAGGGGGTCAAAGAAGGACTGTAAAGTACAAAGAAAACATTTATTGATTTTTAAAAAAATCACGGGGTACGCGTACGGTAAGCTTACGGTAAGCGTACGGTAGAAAAAATAAATAAAAAAATAAATGAAATTCTGATTTAAGTGTTTAGATATTAGGGGGCTCTAAAAAGAGCCGTTGTGTTTATGAAATGATTTTTTAGTGGTACCTACAAGTAAGTACCGATGCAGAGTCTAAGGTTCAAGAGGAAGACTCTGTTCCCTTCATCATTGAAGTGCACACCATCTCCTCTATAAATGTCTTGCATGTCATAACGCAAGTTGTTGTGGTAAATGGCACCCATACCATAGTCACGGAGGAAAGCAGAAACAGATTTGTTGACGTGCTTTCTTGCTTTGTCAATCTGCGGACAGAAATGATTGGACCAGTTCCATTTTTGCCTTTGGCATATGTTGGAAAACACAAAGGCAGTTTTAGGGAAAAGTGAAAACAGTTGTGCAAAGGTGTCCTTCATAAGCATTTCCAGACCTACCCCAGTCAAAGTGCCTAGGTCATTGCCACCACAGTGCACTATTATGAGGTCAGGGTGTTGGATTTGCATGAAGGATTTCACCAATGGCATCAATTGGTGCCACTTTAACCCTCTCTGACCAATCCATTTAATGTCTACATTTGGCAAAGCAAGGTCTCTCACCATATCTGTTTTCTCTGCAAACTTTTCACTCCAGAAGACATAGCTGTGCCCTACAATCCACACTGTGAACATCTTCAAAGGAGAACTGGATGCACTCAGGAGGTGTCTTTCAGTAGAATGGCAATATGAAAAGAAAGACAGTTTGGAAATGGAGGCATACATATTTTTTTCAAAACAAAAAGAACTGATTGGCTGTTTCATACCATTCTAGAATAAAAACTAGGCTGTATGTGTAAATTAATAGAAGCATGTTTTGTATTGGTACAAAAAAATGTGTTACCAAAGAACAGTACTATGGATTTGCTGTTAGGTTTGAAAAGTCAAGCACTCTTGCTCTGTGGAATTGAAACATTGTGTGGCGAACTTCTGACCTAACTCCACACAGCAGTGTTCCATGAGCTGTTGCTATGGTAGCAGGCAGAAGTCAAGTTGGGGGAAGGGTACTAGGCAGAAGTCAAGTTGGGGGCAGGGTACTTTTGGAAAAGGGTTGGTTTTCAACCAATAGAAATGTGTGATTACATTTGAAAAAAAGGGGGAAGCACTGAGATTTGAAACTTACATGTATATGTGTGGAAAAATAGAGGGAAAGTTTGCCATTATCTGGTTCTGCTGAGAGGAGAGAGGTGAACAGAACAGAGATCCTGGCTCTGATAATCTGCTGTTTGAGTGCCACATTTCTTTCACAACTAACTAATTTTAAAGGTGAGGTTAGAGTTTGAGAGGAGATGTATATGGTAAATTAAGAAATGAATAATAGAAATGGAAATTCTTTTTGTTGAAGTTACGTTTATCATTTTCTGTTTTGGGAGAAATTTAAATGTGAGGAACATGTAAAATAATATGGACTATGTTTTCACGATAAATGAAGGTGTACTGGAAAAAAAAAGAATAGTTTAAGGGTTTGAGGTTGGACTCAGTAATGCAAATACATTCAGCATCACTAAGGCTTGTTGCCCTTGCTGGAATGTAGGCAGCCACCCAGGTTACACATGGTGGTGGTCTGAAAAAGCAGTTTGGACATGTGCATTTAAAAAAATCAAAAAAGTGGTTTCATAATGTGTCAGTCTGTAAAAGTGATTTTCACTTGCCAAAAAAAAAGAGCAGTAAGTGTGCATTTAAATTGGCAAAGAAATTTCGTTTTGGGACTAATGTGAAAACCTGTCTCTGTGTGGAAATAGGAATTACAGGCAGAGATTTATTGCGTTTTTTTCTGGTGATTTCACAGTTGCATTAGTAGGAAAAAGGGGGAGCGATTTTTTGGGGGAAGAAGCAGACTCTTAGCACACACCCATCTGCTTGCCATGTATAATCATGCACAGTATTTACAAGCGAGTGGGGTTTTCAGGTTTCAGTCTGTAATGCAAATACATTCAGCATCACTAAGGCTGGTTGCCCTTGCTGGAATGTAGACAGCCACCCAGGTTACACATGGTGGTGGTCTGAAAAAGCAGTTTGGACATGTGCATTTAAAAAAATCAAAAAAGTGGTTTCATAATGTGTCAGTCTGTAAAAGTGATTTTCACTTGCCAAAAAAAAAGAGCAGTAAGTGTGCATTTAAATTGGCAAAGAAATTTCGTTTTGGGACTAATGTGAAAACATGACTCTGTGTGGAAATAGGAATTACAGGCAGAGATTTATTGCGTTTTTTTCTGGTGATTTCACAGTTGCATTAGTAGGAAAAAGGGGGAGCGATTTTTTGGGGGAAGAAGCAGACTCTTAGCACACACCCATCTGCTTGCCATGTATAATCATGCACAGTATTTACAAGCGAGTGGGGTTTTCAGGTTTCAGTCTGTAATGCAAATACATTCAGCATCACTAAGGCTGGTTGCCCTTGCTGGAATGTAGGCAGCCTCCCAGGTTACACATGGTGGTGGTCTGAAAAAGCAGTTTGGACATGTGCATTTAAAAAAATCAATAAAGTGGTTTCATAATGTGTCAGTCTGTAAAAGTGATTTTCACTTGCCAAAAAAAAAGAGCAGTAAGTGTGCTTTCAAATTGGCAAAGAAATTTCGTTTTGGGACTAATGTGAAAACATGACTCTGTGTGGAAATAGGAATTACAGGCAGAGATTTATTGCGTTTTTTTCTGGTGATTTCACAGTTGCATTAGTAGGAAAAAGGGGGAGCGATTTTTTGGGGGAAGAAGCAGACTCTTAGCACACACCCATCTGCTTGCCATGTATAATCATGCACAGTATTTACAAGCGAGTGGGGTTTTCAGGTTTCAGTCTGTAATGCAAATACATTCAGCATCACTAAGGCTGGTTGCCCTTGCTGGAATGTAGGCAGCCACCCAGGTTACACATGGTGGTGGTCTGAAAAAGCAGTTTGGACATGTGCATTTAAAAAAATCAAAAAAGTGGTTTCATAATGTGTCAGTCTGTAAAAGTGATTTTCACTTGCCAAAAAAAAAGAGCAGTAAGTGTGCTTTCAAATTGGCAAAGAAATTTCGTTTTGGGACTAATGTGAAAACATGACTCTGTGTGGAAATAGGAATTACAGGCAGAGATTTATTGCGTTTTTTTCTGGTGATTTCACAGTTGCATTAGTAGGAAAAAGGGGGAGCGATTTTTTGGGGGAAGAAGCAGACTCTTAGCACACACCCATCTGCTTGCCATGTATAATCATGCACAGTATTTACAAGCGAGTGGGGTTTTCAGGTTTCAGTCTGTAATGCAAATACATTCAGCATCACTAAGGCTGGTTGCCCTTGCTGGAATGTAGGCAGCCACCCAGGTTACACATGGTGGTGGTCTGAAAAAGCAGTTTGGACATGTGCATTTAAAAAAATCAAAAAAGTGGTTTCATAATGTGTCAGTCTGTAAAAGTGATTTTCACTTGCCAAAAAAAAAGAGCAGTAAGTGTGCTTTCAAATTGGCAAAGAAATTTCGTTTTGGGACTAATGTGAAAGCATGACTCTGTGTGGAAATAGGAATTACAGGCAGAGATTTATTGCGTTTTTTTCTGGTGATTTCACAGTTGCATTAGTAGGAAAAAGGGGGAGCGATTTTTTGGGGGAAGAAGCAGAATCTTAGCACACACCCATCTGCTTGCCATGTATAATCATGCACAGTATTTACAAGCGAGTGGGGTTTTCAGGTTTCAGTCTGTAATGCAAATACATTCAGCATCACTAAGGCTGGTTGCCCTTGCTGGAATGTAGGCAGCCACCCAGGTTACACATGGTGGTGGTCTGAAAAAGCAGTTTGGACATGTGCATTTAAAAAAATCAAAAAAGTGGTTTCATAATGTGTCAGTCTGTAAAAGTGATTTTCACTTGCCAAAAAAAAAGAGCAGTAAGTGTGCATTCAAATTGGCAAAGAAATTTCGTTTTGGGACTAATGTGAAAACATGACTCTGTGTGGAAATAGGAATTACAGGCAGAGATTTATTGCGTTTTGCTCTGGTGATTTCACAGTTGCATTAGTAGGAAAAAGGGGGAGCGATTTTTTTGGTGCAGAAGCAGACTCTTAGCACACACCCAGCTGCTTGCCATGTATAATCATGCACAGTATTTACAAGCGAGTGGGGTTTTCAGGTTTCAGTCTGTAATGCAAATACATTCAGCATCACTAAGGCTGGTTGCCCTTGCTGGAGTGTAGCAGTCTGGACATGGGTTTTTTAAAAAATCTGAAAAGTGGTTTCATAATGTGTCAGTCTGTAAAAGTGATTTTCACTTGCCAAAAAAAAGAGCAGTAAGTGTGCATTCAAATTGGCAAAGAAATTTCGTTTTGTGACTATTGTGAAAAGAAATGTAGTAATATATTTAAATAAAATAAAGGAATTTTTTTTTTAGTTTTTTTCAGGTATTGCTGAAGAGCAGTGAACAAAATTTAAGATGCCTACAAAATCCAGAGTTCAAAAAACGCTAAAAAAAAACCTATATTTGAAGACAACTAGAGGACCAAAGTTAGTAGAAGATGCTGATGTTGGGAAAAAGAAAAAATCTTCTGGTAAGCACAAAAAACTATTTCTTAAAAATATATTCAAAAGAATGAAAAATGTACAAAATGTCTGTACTCGAAAGGATGTTTTTAAAAAAAAAGGAGAGGAAAAAATTGACAATTTAGTTAATGCAAATATACCTTCAGCAACTGAAAAGATTTATATAAATAGAAAAACAGCGTTTAAAGAGATACGTAGAAAAATGTTTCAGAGAAGAGTTATGTCTAATTTGATGAAGGATGTGAAGAAATATAAGAAAAAGACAAAGTTTTATAAAAGAAAAAAAGAAATAGAAGCCATTGCAGCAAAGGCATTAGAATTAAAAAGGAAACTATTCATATTAATTTTGAATAGGATGCGTACATTAGACAAAATGGTTAATGTACTGAAATCACATAGCAAAAGGAAAAGAGTAGTGAACAGAACAAACTTTTGTAAAGTGTTTTTAGGCAAGTGGATGCATAGTTCAAGTAGTGAACCTTTTTTTAATGAAGAAAGCTATTTTCAAAGTAATAGTTTGCTGCATGCAGTTGTCACCAGAGGTCGTTCATACGAAGTAAAAAATGGTTGCATAATGGAGAAGGAGATAATGGTTCCAAGAGATGAGGTACAAGTGATGGCAGATGAGGCAATGGGGAGACGTCCTAAAGCCCCAGTGTACACTTGGAATTGTAGTAGTATTTGCACTGTGCGTCAGGAATCTATTGACAAATTTCGAGAGTTTCTAAGACAATATAGTAAAAAAAGTATAAAACAGAAGATTAAGGTGCTTCAAAGTCTGGATCCATGCAGAGTGAGAGAGAATACTGGTTTGCAGGGTCATTCTCTGGCTTGTCTATCTAGAAAAGTGTGCAATAGTGTTTTCCATCATTTTAGGATGCTGGCTGTTCATCATACTGAAATGAGAAAGTTTGTGAGACGGTTGTATTTTGCTAAAAGTCCAGCAATAAAGTTAGATGAATTGAATAGGGCTCTGTTCCGAGGAACGGTATCAGATGTAGAGAAGGTTGTTGATGAAATTCAGTTTTGTTACTTTGGTCCTGAACAAAACAGTGCAGAGAAGGACACACTAAATGAGGAAGAAGTGGAAGAGAATGTACAACCATTTGTAAGTAAGACATTTAATGATCACATAACAAAATTTGAAAAAATCTCTAATGAAAGACCAAATATTACTTGTATTTGTTGCCGCAGAACTCATTATAGAAAACAAACCAGGTATGTTGATCTGTACAGAAAGAGTGAAAATGAAGATAATTATAAGTGGAAGGATTTTGCCACATATATATTTCTTGAAAATTGTTTTGAATTGGGTGAAGTTCAGCGTATTTGTAAATACTGTTACAACAAGTTAGAGGAAAATAGAATGCCGACCAGAGCTGTACATAATAATTTAGAATTGGATGCTATTCCTGCTGAACTTTCTGAATTAAATACTTATGAGTCTATACTCATTCAATGTGTTCATCCGTTCCAGACCATAGTACGTATGGAGCCCAAAACTGGTAAATTACCTCCTTCTGATTTACTGAGAGGTTTAAAAGGTAGAGTGGTGTATTTGCCCTTGGATTTGAAAAAAAATATGGAAACTATTGATGCGGATACTTTGGAAACTGAACCATTAGTTATTCTGGTTAATGGTGTACCTACAAAGAATAAGAAGATTTGGCAGGAGCTGGTAGATGTGCGGAAAGTACAAAGAGCAAATTTGTATTTGAAAAGGAATAACAAATGGTATGAATCAATTTATATAGAAGAAGAAGAAGAAGAAGATTTACAAGAAGACACAGAAACACCAACTGGACAAATTGAAAAAGTGGACAAGTCAAAGGAAGAAGAAATTTATGAACATTTTAGCATACATACTCTTCATTCAAAAGAAGTTATGGGAGACAATATTGATCTCTTTCAGATGAAGAAAGCAAAAGTAACTCCCGTGAGTGTATGGGAGGAGAGCTTGGAAGCTCGATGTTTTCCCCAGCTGTTTCCTAAAGGAAAAGGAGGACGATACGATGAACGTCCAGAACAGATTCCAGCTTCTGAGTATCGGACTACAAGACTATATGCTGAAGATCCCAGATTTCGACAAAGTATTCCTTATTTGTTCCATCTTTTATTTGAAAGCGACTTGTCTGCACTGTCTTATGCAGTAAATCACATTTTAAAAAGTGGAGTACATTTACAAAATGTGTCTGCTAAGGATTTTATGGAGAAAGTGCAGCACCGAGATGATCATTTGGAAACACAACTGATCAATCTGATGGCTTGTCAGCGTGGGACAAATGAATATTGGTACCGACGCCATGGTGAATTAAAATGCATGTTACGGAATTTAGGAACTCCAACATGGTTCCTTACCCTAAGCTGTGCCGAGTACGCTTGGGATGATTTACTGGATTTTCTACGAGAGGCAAATTCAAACATTAAAAACATCGAATACAAGACAGCAGGAGAACTGTGCTCATTGGATCCGGTTAATGTTTGCAGATATTTCAATCATAGATTTGAGGCTATGATGTCCTTCATCTGCAATAAAAAAAATCCACCTCTTGGAGAAGTAGTGGATTTCTTTTGGAGAAAAGAGTACCAGGCAAGAGGTGCTCCTCATATTCATATGCTGTTGTGGATCAAGGATGCCCCAAAGTTTGGAACAGATACTGATGAAGCAGTGTTATCTTACATTGAAGAATATGCAACATGTGCTATACCAAAAAGCACAGAAGAGAAAAAGTTAAAGGAGCAAGTTTTACGTTTCCAAAGTCATCGGTGTGGAAAATACTGTCGACGGAAATACAAGAGCAAAGAAAAATACTACACTAAATGTCGATTTGGATTTCCTAGACCTGTTCTTTCAAATGGAAGAGTTAACAGTTTTATGTCAGCTGTGAGACATACTATCACAAGAAAATCACCTAAGAATACCTACAACCTTAAAAGAAAAGAAGAATCAAAAAATATAAATGACTACAACCCAGTCATTTTATCCATGTGGAACGCTAACATGAATATACAGTATGTAGCTGACAATTCCATTGCTGTTGCTCGATATGTAACGTCTTACATTACGAAATCAGAAAAAACAGAATTGAAGGAAATGTGGGAAGAGATTTCTCACGAGAAGACTGTCAGTAAGAAGCTGTACAGTTTCAGTTTGAAGATGTTATCGCATCGAGAAATTGGATCCTACGAATGTTCAGATAGGTTATCTTCTGCAAGTCTCTACTCGAAGTCAAGAAGAATAATTTGGGCAAGTTTAGGCCTTGCAGCAATGAGAAATCGGGTACTGAAATCTGTAGGAGAAATTGAATATTTGGCCGAGAATGACCCAGAAAGTACAGATATTTTGAAATCAAACATGTTGGACACTTATTATCCCAAGAGAAGTCATCATCTGGAGAACATGTGTCTCTATGAAGTGCTGCAGAACTACATTTATTCACGGAAAGCCGCAGAAGACATCAACAATGGAAAATATAAAGTCGTTGGTGAAGAAGGATGTTTGGTGAAGCAAACAAAAGGAAGTTTGATAAATCACCGGAAGCTGAGTTGTGACACTACTGACAAGAAGGAATTTTACTACATGGCTCTTTTACAGTTGTTTAAACCATGGCGTACAGAGGATGAACTACTGGGAGAATTTCAAAGCTATGAAGATTCTTTTAATGCTTGCAAAGACAGCATACAATGCAGTACATTCTCAACTTATCTGCAAATGTTAAATGAAGAAATTGAACAGGAAACTACAATTGCAGCAGAAATAGCTAGAGACAGTTCTCAGGACAGCCAAAGTTCAGGAACACTCAGTCAAGATCCCCTAGGACAACCAATCGTTGAAAATGAAGCATCAATAGCCATGAATGAAGTGGAAACGGCTATGAATCAAGCTCAAGAAGAATTTATAGACTTAGAAAATTTGGAAAGACAACTGAATCAAGAGCAGCAACAAATTTATGAAGAGATCAAAAACAAAATTGATCACGGATTTCTACATGGAAAAAAAGAGTGCTCATGCACATCATTTCATCCAATCAGGATGTATGTAAGCGGACAAGCTGGAACTGGAAAAAGTTTCCTAATAAAAGTCATCAGAAGCTACCTACAGCAAAAAACGGATTCTACTTTGTCTTGTGTGGTTACTGCTCCAACTGGGTTAGCAGCATATAACATAAAAGGAATCACTTTACATCGTTTGCTAATGTTACCAGTGGAGCATGAGAACAAAATACAATACAACAAGCTAACTGGAGAAGCATCCTTGGAAGTTTCAAGAGTATTGAAGAAGATGCAAGTTCTCATTATTGATGAGGTGAGCATGGTATCAAACTTAATGCTTGCCTTTGTGCATTTAAGAATGCAGCAAATTTTGAAGACAGACTATGACATGTTATTTGGTGGAAAACACGTCATAGTTTTTGGAGATCTTCTGCAGCTTACTCCAGTTAAAGGACAACCAGTATTTAATACTGTCACACATGAAGACACGAAGAAGTCATTGGGAAGCATCAGAAATACAAATATTTGGTCCTTCTTTGAGTACAAGGAACTTACTACTAATATGAGGCAAGCAAGCGATGAAGAATATGGAAGTATTCTGAAAGATATCAGAATTGGACTACTCACAGAAGTTGGCAAAAAAGCATTACAGAGTCGGCTGCTACATAATTTATTTCCAAAGGAAGAAATAGTTGCAGAGAAAATATACAAGAATATTGCAGAAAACAAAAGTGTCATCTGCTTAATGCCAACTCTACGTGAATGCTCAATATTTAATGAGGAGCTTTTGAAATTGGAAAAGGAAGAGATCAGGAAATTGGAAGCAGTGGACAAAATTGAGGATGGAAGAATTACTGTCACAGTAACAGGCAAACTGAAAAATTAATTGGACTCACTAGAGAAGAACATCTCCAAAACAGCTGGATTAGAAAAAAATCTATATGTTTGCATGAACTGTAGAGTATTTTTAAGAAGAAATTTGGATGTTGAAAAAGGTTTAGTTAATGGAGCTATGGGAAGAGTTGTGGGTTTTATTAATTATCAGAAAAAAGAAGGAATTGAATGTTTAAAAATAAAATTTGATCAGATAGAAGAAGTTAAAGATATTTGTCGTTGTACAGTTCGTTTCATGCTTGTGAAAGACTTATATGTACGTAGGAAGCAGTTTCCGTTTTCTCTAGCATATGCTGTAACTATTCACAAGTCTCAAGGATTGACTGTAGATTGTGCTTTTGTGAACATTGGTTCAACTGTGTTCAAAGAAGGTATGGCATATGTTGCTTTGTCACGAGTGAAAACATTATCAGGTTTATTCATGATAGACTTTGATGATTCAAAAGTTAGTGCTGATACAAACTGTGTAAAGGAGTATAATAGATTAAGAAGAAGCTATGCTCCTCATTTAGGTCAGTATCCTGTGTTGGAGAAACGTGTAGTTTCTCGTAAAAGAAAAAATGAGAATATCTGTAATGAAGATGTAGAGAAGAGGAAAAAAAAGAGGAGTGATGTAATTGCAAGCAAAAAGAAAAAGGAAAATGAAGAACAGGTTGTAGGATGTCATTTTGAAAATAGCTCTGGTGTCAACTGCTACGCAAATGTAGTGCTGAATGTTGCATTTTATCTGGAAAGTTTGCAAGAGCAGATAATAGTAAATCAGGGAAAAAGATTCTGTTCAGAGCTGAGTCTCCTTTTTCAAAAGCTGAGTAAAGATAAAACTCAAATAGAAAGTGCTACTGAAATTAGAAAACTTTTAGATATATGTTCAGGACGAACACAGTTTTCTCAAAATGAACAGCAAGATGCACACAAATTTTTGATGTATTTTCTTCAGGTAGTGGAAGAAGAAGGAGTTCCCATTGAAATTTTTTTTGGTCTCTCTTATAAATGGGAACATAGTTGTGAAAATTGTTATAATATATGTGGCTCTAATGTTGATAATGAAAGGTTTATTTATTTGACATTGCCAGAGAGTAAAACAGTCACTTTTGCAAAATTAGTTAAAGATGCTAATCATAGCATGAAATGTGGTGAGTGTAAATCTGACATGTTTTCAACATTAATTTTAAAGGAATACGGACAGTATGTAATTTTAATGATGCAACGATGTAGAGCTGATGGTTCAAAATTGGATACTTTAATAAAGAAGTTTACAGGACAGCAATTATCAATTTCAGGAAAAACTTTTGTAACTGTTGCAATAATTTTCCATGATGGACCTACTGTTACTTCTGGACATTACACAGTTTATCTTAAATGTGAAAAAGGCTGGACACTGTGTAATGATTCCCAATTGATTTTCAAACAACGTTTGCCTTTTGATTTAGCAAATTCCTATCTAATCTTCCTGAAACCTAAATTTTAGAGAGATTTGGCAAGATCTGGACAAAATAATTTTACCATTTTACTGGATTACCATTGCAATTTTGTAAAAAAAAGATTTTTTAAATTATCATTTGGCCTAATGGAAAGATAACCAATTGTAATGTGGACTTTTTTAATTTTTAATGAAACTTTCAAAAACCAATAATTTAGAGATAATCGGTAACATCTGCACAATTTAAATTTTGGAATGTTATTGAACTGCCATTGGAAATTTTTTCAAAAATGATTTAAAAAATTACTATTTGGCCATGTGGAAAAGTAACCAATTCTATTGTGGACTTAATAAATTATTCAAAAAATTTTCGTGAACCAAAATGTTACAGAGAATCGGTGAGATCTGGACAAATTAAACTTTAGAATTTTATTGGATTACCGTTGGAAATTTATTCCCCAAAAAATTTTAAAATTACTATTTGGCCTAAAGGAAATGGAATCAGATGTATTGTGGAGTTATTTGAGATATAATATTGTGATTATACTTCTGAAACAAACATATCAGACGGTATTTTAAAGAAATAAGTATTGGTATTAGATGATATTTTTTTAGATAATTATGCATTTCTATAATGTTAAGTTTAAGTATAAAGAGATTCTGGGCTTTTTTAATACAATCTTTGTGATTGTTATTTTTTTTTGCCCGCTGTAAAATGATGAATGCAATTGCTTTCACAATTTATAGTGAAATGCAATATATTCTGAAAACAGCAAAAATAAGGCAAAAATATTTTTTGAAAAATATGTAAATATGTGTACTGTATTATAAAATGTTTTAAAAATATTAATACTTTTTTCTTTTTTTTCAGATTGATATAGAAAAATTTCGAAAACTAGAACCATTTTTAAAGCTATTTTTAAAAAAAACAAATGAATAAATATTTTTTTGAGTGGGTATGGTAAGTCAATAATAATAATTGTAGTCTCTCAAGGACCTTGTAATGTGATAATTGATTTTTAGTGTTTTTTAAAAAAAAAAAACAAAAGTACGCGCACCGTACGCGTACGGTAAAAAAAAAAAAAAAAAGTTTTTAAAAACATATGTAAAAAAAGATGAAAGATAAGCTTGGCTCTTAAAAGAACCGTTGTGTTCATGCAGGGACAGAGGAAAGAAAGAATGGGAAAATTATTCAAAGCGACAAGTGTGCTGATCTATTTTGTTGTTCACTAGGGAAACACTGGTCTCCCTATGGCAAATTAGATCTTGACAAAAGGCGCATCGAATATCAACCCTCCGAAATCGAGGGTTCATTTCCAGAGGGCCAGCAAAAGGAGATGCTCCCCCACAGATGAAGGGCTCACCTGACCTGCAGAAGAAGGAGTCAGCTCTGCAGATGATGGTCCAGGCTGAGCTGCTGTGGATGTACTTGCTTGTCTTTCTGAAGAGTTACCTCCAAAAAGATGACCATGTGTCCTTCTGTGTACATCCTTGAGGTGTCTCTTCATGGTATGATTCCCAAAGGAATACTTCCTGTCAGGATTACCTCTTGAAAGTACACGCTGACACAGCTTGCAAGTTACTAAGGGTGCATTCACCTTTTGCTGACCTTCAGGAAAAGTAAAATAATCCCATACATAAGAGGGCTTTTGTTTCCTCGCTCTCTGCCTCAAAACAGTGCTGCTAGTGCTAGCCTCACTCTCAGAAGAGCTCTGCTGTTCTGCCATCGTATCACAAAGATAACCCAGCTCCTTCTCCTAAGGGATCACAAGCAGAAATGAGAGGAATGGGTGTGGTGTAGGAGAGTTCTAGAACTGAAAGTAGTTTCAACCAATCAAAAGTTGTGTTTCATGATCACATGACCTACCGTACGCTTACGGTGCGCTTACGGTACGCTTACGGCAAAAGTGCGCATGCGCGTAAAAAAGACACGCGCTTGCGCGCATGCGCATAACAGACACTACCCGACACTTCCGCGTAACGTGCGCGTGTAGCGTACGCGCGCACGCGTCCCACGCGGAGTACGCGCGGCTACGCAAATTGCGTAACTATACGCAAGCAGCGTAGAAAAATTACGGGTGTTGCGTAAACCGTACGCTTACCGTAAGCTTACGGTACGCGTACTAAAAAAATAATAAAAAAAAAAAAAGTACTGCAAATAAATTTTACATGTTTATTTTAAAAAAATATAAAAAAAAAACATATTAAAGAATTTTAAAAATTTAATCATAGTCTTTATAAAAGGTAAGAAAAATAAAATAAAAATATGTTAAAAAAAATAGAAGAAAAAAAAACAATTAGCATTTAAAAAACCTTGCAAATTCACTGAAAAAACCATGGGTTTCACACACGTTATAGTTAGGAATTAGCATTTAAAAAACCTTAGAAATTCAGTGAAAAAACCATAGGTTTCACACACGTTATAGTTAGGAATTAGCATTTAAAAAACCTTAGAAATTCAGTGAAAAAACCATAGGTTTCACACATGTTATAGTTAGCTGGACATTTTACTCATAAAAAACCAATGAAATTCCCCCGTTATAGTTAGTTCAGCTAACTATAACTCGCGCGCCCGCAATGCACTGCTGATGACGTCACATATTACATCACTCATGACATGGTCAGTGACATCACTCATGACATCACTGATGACATCTCAAATGACATCACTGATGACCTCACTGATGACATCATCCTTGTGATAGAGTGGCAGACCTCCTCTTCCCCTAATAAAACCTTTGATACACACAATCAAAAATAGAGACTAAAATTTACAAAACAATGGACATACCAATAACAGTTACAACAACCTCTTCAGTAATTCTAAGATCCACATACACATCCACTCATTCACCAACAGTCCAATACAGTCACTCATACATGTACTCACTTATCATATGTACTCATACACCTATACATCCTATTACACAACGCCACTCATCCATAGAGCTACTCACACACATAGTCACTCATGCCAATAAAGAATCAAACATCCATTTACTTGCATATACAGTTAAACACACACCACCACACTTACTTCTACGGAAACTTACACATACTTAGTCTTTTTAACAATCACTTATAGAAACACATACTTATTCATACAGGAACTCTTTCAATCTCTCACTCTCACATATACTCACATATATAAACCAATAGTCACATATACTAGTTTTAAACATATGTAGTTACTCATAAAGACACTATTGAGACAGTCATTCACTCACTAACACACCCATACACACACTCATCCACCCATGCAGTCCTGCACACATGCTCTGTTCAACACATACAAACAGTGAGTCACTCATTCATGCACCTATGCACTACGTCATACCCCCCACCGAACCATGCAGACACTCATACTGATACTCAAAAAACCAACTAATAACCTATATAGACACCCATGTAGCTACTCTCCAACCCATGCAGCCACTTATACACAAAGTGAGAGACTGATACAGATATTTATATATTTAAACATTACTCACTAAGCCATGTATTCACTATGATACACTTAATCAGTCAGTTACACAATCAATTTTTTAAAAAGAAATCATCCATTTAGACAGTAATATACCCATTTATTCTTCCATCGACCTTGAGATATACATATATAAAACATATTTAATTTTCAGAAAAACACACATTCACTGGATGATGTCATCAGTGAGGTCATCAGTGATGTCATTTGAGATGTCATCAGTGATGTCATGAGTGATGTCACTGACCATGTCATGAGTGATGTAATATGTGACGTCATCAGCAGTGCATTGCGGGCGCGCGAGTTATAGTTAGCTGAACTAACTATAACGGGGGAATTTCATTGGTTTTTTACAAGTAAAATGTCCAGCTAACTATAACATGTGTGAAACCTATGGTTTTTTCACTGAATTTCTAAGGTTTTTTAAATGCTAATTCCTAACTATAACGTGTGTGAAACCTATGGTTTTTTCACTGAATATATATATGTATATATATATATTCACTTAAAAAACCATAGGTTTCACACATGTTATAGTTAGGTGGATATTTCACTCGTAAAAAAACAATGAAATTCCCCCGTTATAGTTAGTTCAGATAACTATAACTCGCGCGCCTGCAATCCACTGCTCATGACGTCACATAATACATCACTCATGACATGGTCAGTGGCATCACTCATGACATCACTGATGACATCATCCTTGTGATAGAGTGGCGGTCGCGCGAGTTATGGTTATCTGAACTAACTATAACGGGGGAATTTCATTGGTTTTTTACGAGTGAAATATCCACCTAACTATAACATGTGTGAAACCTATGGTTTTTTAAGTGAATTTGCAAGGTTTTTTTTAAATGCTAATTCCTAACTATAACGTGTGTGAAGCCTATGGTTTTTTCAGTGAATTTGTACGGTTTTTTAAATGCTAATATATTTATGTATTATTATTTTCTTTATATATCTATTTTACAATAAACTACGTATTAAATTTTTTTTTTTTTTTGGGGGGGTTTTCACCGTGCGCGCGATTTTTCTGCCTTCGGGGTCCTTCAGGGACCCCCTGACAAAGGCTAGGGTGTCAGGAACTCTCTACCCTGCCCCCTTTTCACGTTCGCCACCTTCCTTTTTCACTCTCGCACTGAAAACAAACAAAATGGCGGCCAACACTTCCTGATTTCGACCGATTCGAACGTTGACTAACATGTAACCACCAATCAGAATTACGCTCGCTTACGTTAGGGTGCTCGCACGGTGCGCGCACCCTGCGCGCGTATAGATATTGATATGCTTTTAAATGCTATTTTCTCAGGAAATACTGAACAGATTTACACCAGACCTGCAAAAGGCACTTCCTTGACCTTATGGCTACCTCTCTGCCAAATTTCAAGTAATTCTGTTCAGCCGTTCGGGCTGTAGCTGTGTCTAAAGGTCCTATGGAAAAATGCATGGGGAAAACGCGTTTTGGGACCCCCTTTTTTCTCGGCCCCCGCTTGACGAATCACCCCGAGACTTTCAGGGTAGGAGCTGAATGGAGCGCCCCATTAGTTTTAAAAATTTCGTGAGGATTCGTCAACCGGCGCCAAAGTTATTCAAAATAGAATTTTGAGATTTCCTATGGAAACACGGTCCTAACTATAACTATCTGTATATATATATATAAATTCACTGAAAAAACCATAGGTTTCACACATGTTATAGTTAGCGGAAATTTTACTGATAAAAAACCAATGAAATTCCCCCGTTATAGTTAGTGCAGGCAACTATAACTCACGCGACCGCAATCCTCTGCTGATGCTAATACTGTATTTAGACACTTATTTGCCCATGTCTTCTTCCATAAATTTTTAGCTATACATATATTACAAATATTTTTTTTTCATAAAGACACATATGTCATCAGCAGAAGATTGCGGTCGCGTGAGTTATAGTTGCCTGCACTAACTATAACGGGGGAATTTCATTGGTTTTTTATCAGTAAAATTTCCGCTAACTATAACATGTGTGAAACCTATGGTTTTTTCAGTGAATTTGCAAGGTTTTTTAAATGCTAATTCCTAACTATAACATGTGTGAAACCTATGGTTTTTTTAGTGAATTTGTACGGTTTTTTAAATGCTAAGTTACTTTACGCCATTCGTGGCGTGCGCGCCCACTTAACGCAGTTCGTTCCGTGCGCGCACGGTGAGCTTCGCGCACCGTGCGCGCACAGTGAGCACGCAGTGCGCTTCGCGCACCGCGCGCCCACTTTACGCAGTTAGTGCCGTGCACGCACGGTGGGCACGCGGTGCGCTACGCGCACCGCGTGCCCACGTTACGCTAGATGGGCCATGTACGCACGATGCGCTTCGTGCACCGTGCGCACATGGAGGACATATGATGCACTTCGTTTTGAAAGGTAATATTTTTATTTTTCAAAATTCTAATAAGCCATGCACAAATGGTGACCTTCGGGCACCATTTGCACACGGGGTGGGGAGAGTATGGATAATTTTTTTTTTTTATTATTTTTTAGCATACGCGTACAGTAAGCGTAATCGGCGAAATTAGCGAAAAAATAAAAATTCCGTTTTTGGCCTTGGGGGATCTTTGGGGACTCCCTCAATATGGCTAGGTGTTTTGGAGCTGTCCAAACAGCCCCTTTACATGTTTTTGTGCTTTGTATTTTAATCCACACTCTCAGTGCGAGAGAGAAAATGGCGGCCGCCGCTTCCTGGTTTCGGCCGATTCGAATGTTTACTAAGATCTAAGAGCCAATCAGAATCGCGCTCGCGCACGCCACCGTACGCGTACGGTAAGCGTACCGTAAGCGCACCGTAAGCTGGCTCAGATATATATATTGATTTAAAGGCTATTTTCTCAGAATCTACTGAACAGATTTACACCAAACCTACAAAAGGCACTTCCTTGACCTGAGGACTACCTCTCTGCCAAATTTCTAGTAATTCTGTTCAGCCGTTCGGGCTGTAGCTGTGTCTAAAGGTCCTATGGAAAAATGCATGGGAAAAACGCGTTTTGGGACCCCCCTTTTATCTCAGCCCCCGCTTGACGTATCCCCCCGAGACTTTCAGGGTAGGAGCGGAGCGTAGCGCCCCACCTATTTTGAAAAATTCGCGAGGATTCGTCGACCGGCGCCAAAGTTATTCAAAATAGAATGTTGCGGATTTCCTTTGGAAACGTGGTCCTAACTATAACTACCTACTGGCGACCGCCAGTAGGTAATATATATATATATTACCTACTGGCGGTCACCAGTAGGTAGTTATAGTTAGGACCCTGTTTCCATAGGAAAACCGCAACATTCTATTTTGAATAACTTTGGCGCCGGTCGACGAATCATCGCAAATTTTTCAAAATAGGTGGGGCGCTACGCTCCGCTCCTACCCTGAAAGTCTCGGGGGGATTCGTCAAGCGGGGGCTGAGATAAAAGGGGGGTCCCAAAACGCGTTTTTCCCATGCATTTTTCCATAGGACCTTTAGACACAGCTACAGCCCGAACGGCTGAACAGAATTACTTGAAATTTGGCAGAGAGGTAGTCCTCAGGTCAAGGAAGTGCCTTTTGTAGGTTTGGTGTAAATCTGTTCAGTAGATTCTGAGAAAATAGCCTTTAAATCAATATATATATCTGAGCCAGCGTACGGTGCGCTTACGGTGCGCTTACCGTACGCGTACGGTGGCGTGCGCGAGCGCGATTCTGATTGGCCCTTAGATCTTAGTAAACATTCGAATCGGTCGAAACCAGGAAGCGGCGGCTGCCATTTTCTCTCTCGCACTCTGACAGGGGGTTGAAAAACCAAGTGCAAAAACATGTAAAGGGGCTGTTTACACAGCTCCCAAGCACCTAGCCATGTCGAGGGAGTCCCCAACGATCCCCCAAGTGAAAAAAGGCAATTTTAATTTTTCCGAAAATTTCGCCGATTACGCTTACCGTACGCGTACGGTAAGAAATAATAATAAAAAAAAAAAAATATCCACATTCTCCCCACCCCGTGTGCAAAAGGTTCCCGAAGGGCACCTTTTGTGCATGCCTTATTCGAGCTAAACAAAACATATATTTTACCTGTCACAACGATGCTCATCATATGTCCTCCATGTGCGCACGGTGCGCGAAGCGCATCGTGCGTTCATGGCCCATCTAGCGTAAAGTGGGCACGCGGTGCGCGAAGCGCACCGCGTGCTCACTGTGCGCGCACGGAACGAACTGCGTTAAGTGGGCGCGCATGCCACAAATGGCGTAAAGTAACTTAGCATTTAAAAAAACGTACAAATTCACTGAAAAAACCATAGGTTTCGCACACGTTATAGTTAGGAATTAGCATTTAAAAAACCTTGCAAATTCACTGAAAAAACCATAGGTTTCACACATGTTATAGTTAGCTGGACATTTTACTGATAAAAAACCAATGAAATTCCCCCGTTATAGTTACTGTAGGCAACTATAACTCACGCGACCGCAATCCTCTGCTGATGACATCCACACAGGGGTTCAAAAGAAGGCGGTACAAGTACACATGAGAAGAGTTACACACATAGATGGTCATACAGTAAATTCACAGTCAACAAGTAGGAGGAGTAATAAGTTGTTGACATCAGTTAGAACAGCCTGACAGTTCTATACTAGGAGCAGGTGCATTCTACTAGCTAGGCCCTTCTGAGCATGTGCAAGGCTCTGGAAGAGGGAAACAGCAAATGGCCAGCACATAGCTAACTAAAATGGCTGCCAAGTACAAAATGGCTTTCAGCTCATGCTAACAGATCCCCATAATCTTTTACAGATGGTCCTTTTAGCATGAGCTAAAGACATTCCTATGATCCAGTAGGAACACAGAAAATATTTTGCACATTAATTTTCATAAATTTATCAATATCCTAATTCATTGCTAGGTGGGCATTTTACATTCCAAACATTTCAGTAAGCGGGTATATATAAGGTATAAGCAGGAATACAAAGGGAACAGAGCATTGGGTAATACAGATAGCAGGAGAGAGTAATGACTATTATAACAAACAGAATTATTAACTTTCTAGTCCTAAGCAAATCCCAGAACCATCTAGTAAAAACATTTTAAAGGCTCCTATGTATTTCAGTGACCATCTATTTCAACTTCAGAATATCCAACAGCACATATCTAATAAAAACATTTTCACTCGACTTTTCTAGTGTTTCCTTTATGAGGGCCAGAACATCAATCATAATAATCAAGGAAAGGGTAAAGTAACATTTGTCAACTGCTCAGATCAACTTTTCTCTCGCAGAATAAACATTATTCCTAATGCAAATATTAAAGCAGTCAGACATATTATTACAAAAATAATCCTGGATCCAGGGGACCAGGAGGACCACACAGGGCCATAGAAAGTAGGACGAAGAGCTGCAAAGGGCTGCTCCTCCTCAAAAATGGGACGACTAAAGGGGTACATTTTTAACCAAAAAGAAGAAGTCCTTGGGAAATTGAAGCTGCTGTACAACCAGCCAGAGGGGAGTCTTCTCCCTGTGTCTGTTTGAGCCTCACAGGCAGGCTCTTGTTGTTCCCACGGTGGAGCTGCACAACTCGCAACTCAGGAATCACGGCCCAGTTTCAAGGGAAAAGTTTCTTCTTTCAGGATAGGGCAATCACCCGCCAGGGCAAATGCTCTCAGCGATCTTGTCCAGTGTCTCAGGCAGTGCACCAGTTTTCCTCACTTCAATCTAACAGGCACCAGAGACACAGCACCTGTACCCTGAACTCAAGTCCTTCTCTAACTACTGTATTGCTCTGATGGCACACTGCTCTTTCGTTGGGGCCACAGATTTCATCCAGTGTGCCCAGGTATCTCTTGACCAACAACCAAAAGGTGCATACTTGCAGTCACTTTGGGACCAGGATTCAGAGGCCGGATGCTAGGATCTCTGAAGCAACCCTTGCTTCAAAAGGGGTCACCTCAAGCAAAAACTTCCTTGCCGTTCTGGTCGGTCTGTGACTCTCAGCTGGGCATCAAAAACTTGATCCACGATTTCTCCTTTCTGACTTGTGACCCCGTCTTTCGCCCAAGACAGTGGCAGGGGTACTCACTTCACATCCCAGTGCTTCCGGCCTTCTACCTTCACTGAGGTCCTAGTTGCCAGCAATGCCTGTGCTGGTTACCTTCACCTTGACTTCAAGCTGAACTGGTGCTAACTCCCCACGCTAGATCTGATGTCCGGGCCCCTCTGGCAATGGTTGTAAGGCAGCAAATATCTAAGAACAAAAGGGTCTTTAGACAAGGCACAGAAATAATCTATCAACAGAGAGGATAGTCTCAGATTACTTCCTAGTCTTGGGATGCCCCATATATTAGCATGACACCCAAGAACCACTTCATTTATCTCTGTGAGAGTAAAAAAAGCAACAGCCTATACCTATTGGTAAGTATAAAAGGAACTCTTTGGTGACAAGAGTAATACGTCACCCAATCCCAAGCAGCCAAGGAAGTCTGTGTACATTTACTAAATTCTGAGGAAAAGAGAAAAACAATACAAACATACTCCAAATCCTTACATCTGTGTATTCCCACATTATTCATCTGAAGACCCTCAAGAAAAAAGGAAATGTTCTACACTTTTACTCATAGACTTTGTATTACTTGTACAGGACTGCAGACACTTCTAAAATGATTTCTCTTAATAAAAGCACCTACATTGTACGCTTAGGACCATGCTCTCATGTTATAGGAGCAACAGGAACATCTAAAAATGCTAACTTAACAGGGATTCCTATTACATAAAGAACTAAAAACGTTAACATAATGGGTACAGACATTTCTCCTGCAGAACATATTGTGACAAAACAAACTCCTGTAAAACAATATTTTCCTCAAAAATGTTTGCTAAGGATCACATGGGCATCTTCCCTGCATTCTACTTTTCACGATCCAAACTATGCAACATCAACTCTAGTAAGGACTGTCAGATTATTTACACAGACTAGCTAATAAAAACTAGCAATGCCCTTTCAAAACTGTATGTAGCATGAGAATAACATAAACAATAATGGTGTTATCACCTGAGAATTTTAGAACAAAAACTACCCACATCTAGTTCCCCTTAATGATCAAATAAGGGAACAGCAATCTAGACTACTCATCCTTTCATAATTTCATCAAACAGGATGGGCATTAACATAACATATTTATTTGTTCATTTTATTAATGCTAACAATGTTTAAAACAGTATTACTGAATAGCCAATTAAATGTCTCATGGCTATTTCACAGACAGTTTAGACAGGCTCAAAAGAAATTGAGAAAAAGAGAGAGAAAACATAAATTTGTCCACCCTTAATTTGTAGGGGAGCTAGCCTCCTTCCCCCATTTTGACAGTAGGAAACCTGAAACAGGTTTCACTTCTGTCAACACTATCAACCCCTATTTGTAGCAACTGGGCATAAACAAAGTTATAGGAGGTAAATAGCACATTGAACTAGCTAAAGAACATGAATAACCAGCCACCAATTCCTTTAGCAAATGTATAAGTGGAACATGAGGGCGCATGAATTCAAACTAAATCCCATTGCTTCCTTAAATCAGCCCTAAAAGCATTAGTGCTATATACATGGCAGAGCCATTATCTTAATCAGAGCTCACATATACCATTATATTGCCTTTTGTTCATATCAGTGCACAAAAACTTACTTTTGCCCAAAAAAAGAAGTAAGCAAAATCTCTCTTTCTCTCCCTGCCCTGCTATTTTGTAGTTCAAAAAGTTTCAAATGTCGAAATGTCAAAGCAAACCTTGCTCTGAGCCCTGCTAGGCTTCTAAATGTAGAACTTCGACCTTTTAACCCATTGCCAGATGTCCCATTTTGTGTGCAAGGGTTTCCATGCCGTTCTCCCAATTCAAAGTGACCCTGGAGACTGAGAGCTGAACAGCAAACCCACTCCATTCCACCCTACCAGCAATTAGGAGGTAAGCTTAATAACTTCTGCCAGTTTTTTGTACATATTTATATTTGTAAGCAGTGTGCTGAGTGATTGTCTAGAGGTTTAGATGTCAACTACTTATTCTATACTTACATATGTGCATTTACTGGAGCCTAGGGCAGTTTAAAAGCTGCTCTGATTGGCAGAATTGCTTGTAAATAGTGAATTTTACCCAATTTCGACTTTGATGTTTGGGGCACTTAAAAATGAATATCCTACAATTTGTTGGCATATTAGTCATCCCCAGAATGTTCCCTACACATTCCAGAGATGTGGCATCAGAAATATATAATGTATACCCTTATAAAAATGAGTTTTGTACGCCTGGGTAAAGTGACATTTCACATGTAAGTTGCCCCCTATTGTGGTACAGCACTGCTTAAATTCAATTTTGATGCTAGGAGGTCACAGTATCATTAGTAGGCATTATAAATATTAAAAAACGAATGTAATGCACTTATCTTTAATAACATTTTTTTTTATATAATGTAATTTTTTTTATTTTTATAAATCCAATCATTTTGATGAGTCCACATATAAAAAGCAAGCTGCATCCCTTGCCTATCATATTTAAACGCATTCATTCATAACCCTAAGCACAGAAGCCTAACTTAAATCATGAAAAATCTGTGCCACTTTATTTTTTAAAGGACAGTCATTATTTAACATCAGAACCACAGATATGCTTATTTAATAAGGAATTAAGAAAGGAAAATCCCTACTGTCAATCTGTTCTCTGTTTGTCCAAAATAATGAACCTGATTTTTTGTAACTTTTTTAAAAGCATGCAAGCCTCTATACCATGTTAATACTGACTTAAAATCCTAGTTGAGTCAGCATCCCTTTCTCTCTGTGGAATGCCGGCAAAAAGACAGCTGCTTCTCAGTGAGACAGTTAAAACACAGCTGTCGGAAAGCTTCTTTTAAGTGTCGCAATGTAAGCACAGTGACAGTCTATTTAAAACTGAGGCATTTCAATGCAGTCAAATCTATCGTTCTATAATGTATGTTTAGTTCAACAACAACCAACTCACTCAGATAATGTGAATGCCTTTTAATACTTAATACATAAGGATAAATGCTGTTACAATTTTTATTTTAATTTATTTATTGCAAAACACACAATTTCGTTTTTGAGGCCTTTTTTATTCCTATTCAATGTGAATTCTAATTTTATCTTTAGCATCGTGGCAATTTGCACACATGTATAGTGTCTTACTCTGTCAATTTTAATGATAGCGTGCAGCTATTTAGCATATATTATATAATTCATTGCTGGATTATTTTAAAATATATTTCATTTTAATGATATTTTGCATAACAGAATGGTGACAAAAAAAACCACATTCCAGACATTTTCAGAAGGGGGTCATACACTCAGAACACACAATAAAGCGCGCTTAAGGCTAGCCATTATTGCACCAAGAGCGCAATCGCTTTTTACTCACACAAGTACCACTAGTACCACGAATGATAAACCACATAGACATTTAAACACACATTTAACCCACAGATCAACACTTAGGACAAAAAAAAAAGACAGCCCATAGACTGTACTTAAACCAAACCATTTGTAAATTCTAGTTGTAAGTCATATTTACAAGAAAAGCTCTCAAAAGTAGTTCAACAACAGCCCAAAAAGACTTTTCCATTTTCAAGAAGCCAAGATACACCAAATTTACTAGATTTGGCTGGCAGAACACCAAAAATCGCTCTGCATATCACCACTTATGAATCTTACTAAGTGCACAGACCAGGATCTTTTCTATGTACATATTTAGTTCCTCGGGGTACTAGTCACCGAGGAAGAAATACGTTTTTTATACCTAAACCTAGTTAGGTATCCCCTCTAGTGGAGCCGGCTAATTCTATACAAGTTCCAAAATGCTACCTCCAAGAAAGCAACACATTCTACGATGTGTGCTAAGAACAGGCATGCCAAGAATATTGCAGCATATACAATATTATACACAAAGTAGCACTTAACTCAAAGTGTGCTGTTCAAGTTTACAAAAGTTTCTCATTACCTGCCTACATAAATTGCAATTTATATATTTCCAAATATTGGCCAATTTCCGTACAATTCCAAAAAGCGTCGCAACAAACGACTTTACCAAGCACAAAAATCTCCAACCTCAGTGCCAAGTTCTGAGTGACCAAACGGTCGTTTTTGGAATACTCACGCCAAAAATGTTCTCAGTCAGGAGTGGTAAGCAGTTGGAGGAGTCAAATCAGGAAGCCCAGAAATATACTGGGCTGCAGAGACAGAGAATCTCAGTTTACTAGAGTCCTGTTCTGTCCTCCTCAGTAGATTCCTGTCTCCCATCAAGACCACTCCCTTGGATAGCCACTTCTCTGATGAGCCTCAAAGAGGGCACCAAATCAAAACCTTCTCAGGGGTTTCACTGATACACCTGGTCCTTTTAAACCAACAAAGAAGAGATTGGCACAGAAGCTGTAATATAAAAGACAACTTTTTTATTAACCTCGGATGAGGGAGATTGCATCACACAGTAATCTCAAGTCACTGTAGGAGGCATTCTAAGGAGTATAGAGAACAGGGGCCTATATACCCACACAGGAGCTCAAAAGAAACGGTACAAGTATACATGAGAAGAGTTACACGCATAGATGGTCATACAGTAAATGCACAGTCAACAAGAAGGAGGAGTAATAAGTTGCTGACATCAGTTAGAACAGCCTGACAGTTCTATACTAGGAGCAGGTGCATTCTACTAGCTAGGCCCTTCTGAGCATGTGCAAGGCTCTGGAAGAGGGAAACAGCAAATGGCCAGCAAATAGCTAACTAAAATGGCTGTCAAGTACAAAATGGCTTTCAGCTCATGCTAACAGATCCCCGTAATCTTTAACAATGTGTGAGTGGATGATTCACTGCGTGCATAGTTTGAAGTGTGCATCTGTGATGGACTGTATGGGTGGGTGAGTGTGTGTATGGGTGTGTTAGTGAGTTAATGTATATATCATTGGTACATGTGTAAGTAACTACACATATGAAAGGCAGTATATATGTGTGTTAGAGTATATAAATGGCTATAAGGGAGAGTGTGTGATTATGAGAGTGGCTGAATGGATGAGTGTTTGCTTGTATCAGTGATCAATCAATCAATCATAGCATTTATTAAGCACACTACATACCCGTGAGGGTCTTAAGGCATTAGGGGGGAAGCTGCTACTGTTCGAAGAGCCAGGTCTTGAGAAGTCTTCTGAAGGTCAGAAGGTCAGAAGGTCTGCCATAGGTGGATGGGTAGGGTGTTTCATGTTTTGGTGGCAAGGTGGGAGAATGATCTGCCACTGGCGGTCACTCTTCGGATGTGCGGGATGGTGGCGAGGGCGCAGTCTGTGGAGCGGAGCTGGCGGTGTAGAGGCTGAGTCGGCTGTTGAGGTACGTTGGTCTGGTGTTGTGGAGTGCCTTGTGTGTGTGGGTAAGGAGTTTGAAGGTTATTCTCTTGTTGACAGGGAGCCAGTGCAGGTCTCTCAGGTGGGGTGTGATGTGGCTGCGGCTAGGGATGTCGAGGATCAGGCGTGCGGAGGCGTTCTGGATGCGTTGAAGCCGTTTCAGGAGTTTGGCTGGGGCTCCTGCGTAGAATGCGTTTCTGTAGTCCAGTCTACTGCTGACGAGGGCCTGGGTGACCGTCCTTCTTGTTTCAGGGGGGATCCACTTGAAGATCCTGCGAATCATGCGAAGGGTGTTGAAGCAGGAGGAGGAGACGGCGTTGACCTGCTTCGTCATGGAGAGGGTAGAGTCGAGGATGACCCCTAGGTTGCGTGCGTGATCGGTGGGTGTTGGGGGTGTTCCTAGTGCCGTCGGCCACCAGGAGGTGTCCCAGGCCGAGGGAGTAGATTCGAGGATGAGGACCTCCATCTTGTCTGAGTTCAGCTTCAGTCGGCTGTTCCTCATCCAGTCTGCGACGGACTTCATTCCTTCATGGTGGTTGGTTTTGGCGGTGTGGGGGTCCTTGGTGAGGGAGAGGATCAGCTGGGTGTCGTTGCCATAGGAGATGATGTTGAGGTCATGCCGTCGTGCGACGTGGGCGAGCGGTGCCATGTAGATGTTGAACAACGTTGGGCTGAGGGATGAGCCTTGGGATACGCCGCAGATGATCCTGATGGCTTCGAAGTGGAAGGGGGGAGGCGGACGCTCTGTGTTCTGCCGGAGAGGAAGGAGGAGGTCCAGTCCAGGGCCTTCTCTTGGATTCCAGCTAAGTAGAGGCGTGTTCGTAGTGTGCGGTGGCAGACCGTGTCGAAGGCAGCTGACAGGTCCAGGAGGACGAGGGCCGCGGTTTCTCCATTGTCTAGCAGGGTCCTGATGTTATCGGTGGCGGCGATGAGGGCAGTTTCGGTGCTGTGGTTGCTGCGGAACCCGGACTGGGACGGGTCCAGGATGCTGTTCTCTTCGAGGAAGCTGGTCAGTTGTTTGTTGACAGCCTTTTTGATGATCTTCGCCGGGAACGAGAGCAGAGAGATGGGTCGGAAGTTCTTGAGGTCCTTGGGGTCCGCCTTGGGTTTCTTGAGTAAGGCGTTAGTCTCTGCGTGCTTCCAGCTCTCCGGGAAGGTCGCTGTCTTGAAGGAGATGTTGATGGTTTTTCAGAGATGGGGTGCGATGGTGCTGATGGCTTTGTTGAAGATTAAGTGTGGGCAGGGGTCTTCCGGGAAACCGGAGTGGACGGTGTTAATGATCTTGATGGTGTCGTCGTCGTTGATGGTGGTCATGGGAGCGAGGGTCTCAGTGGTTGCCGGGTTGGTGACGGCGTTGAAGCTGTCGTGGATGTCTGCGATCTTGCGATGGAAGAAGGTGGCCAGCGAGTTGCACAGGTCTTGTGAAGGTCTCATTGGTGTTGGAGCTGGGGTTGGAGAGTTCCTTCACGTTGTTGAAGAGCTCTTTGCTGTTGTGTGCGTTGTTGTCTAGGTGGTCTTTGAAGGAGGTCCTTTTGGTGGATCTGATGAGGTGGTGATGTCTGCGGGTGGCGTTCTTGTGGGATGTGTAGCTTTCTGGTGTTCGTTCAAGGATCCAGTTTTTTTTAAGTTTTCGGCAGGTTTGCTTGGAGGCCTGGAGGTCTTCAGTGAACCAGCTGGCTTTCTTCCTGGTGTGGGTGTTGGAGGGATTCTTGAGCGGGGCGAGGGTGTTGATGCAGTCGTTGATCCACTGTCTGAGGTTGCGAGCGGCGGTGTCGGGTCAGTCGGATCTGCGGATGGGCTCTGGGTGAGGGTGGTGGAAAGCTGGTCTTCAGTGACTTTGCTCCAGCAGCGGCGCGGCATCTGTTGGGTGCGGTGGAGCGTGGTGGGTTTCCGGAAGGTGAAGTGGATGCAGTGGTGATCGGTCCAGTGGAGCTCGGTGGTGTGGTTAAAGAAGACGTGGGAGCTTGCGGAGAAGATGGGGTGAAGCGTGTGGCCGGCGGAGTGGGTGGGTGTAGTGATGAGTTGTCTGAGTCCGAGGTTGGCGAGGTTGGCGATCAGGGTGGAGGAGTTGGTGTTGTTGTTGTTCTCTAGGTGGTAGTTCAGGTCCCCGAGGAGGATGTAGTCCGTGGAGGCGAGGGCGTGTGTGCTGACCAGGCCGGTGATGGAGTAGTTGAACTGTGCTCGGGTTCCGGGGGGTCTGTAGACGAGGGTTCCTCTGAGCGTGGTGTTGGGATCGCTGTGGATCTGGAAGTGCAGGTCTTCGGCGATGCTGAGGGTGTCGTCAGTGTTGGTAGAGACTTTGAGAGTGTTCCTGTGGACGATGGCGATTCCTCCTCCTACTCCATTGGTGCAGTCCCTGCGGGTGATCTTATAGCCTTCCGGGATGGCTATGGTGATGTCGGGTGCCGAGGAAGTTTTCAGTCAGGTCTCCGTCAGGAAGGCGACGCCTGGGGTGTTGAAGTCCAGAGTTCCACGGCGTGTTTGCGTGTGGAGCGGGTATTGAGAAGGATGCATCTGAGGTGGTTGAGTTCTTTGGTAGGTGGGTTGGCGGGCCGGATGCTGGTGAAGCTGCAGTTCCGGCAGGAGAAGGGTCCTTGGGTGCGCTTTGGGGCGGCCAGGCAGCAGGTGCGCGATCGTCCGGCGTTGAGTGCGTGGAGGGTGCTGGAGTCATAGCAGAGACGGGCATTGTGGCATTTGCGGGGGCCAAGGGTCCTGGCACTGGGCGCGGTCCAGACGTGGATGGGTGCAGGGCTTGCCTTAGGGCCAGCGGCACGCCTAAGGCAAGCCCGCTGCACACCGCCGCACAGCGGCCGCCATACATGGGGAGGTGGGAGGGAGGAGCATCTGGGCAACAGGAGGCGGGAGGTAGGGGAAGTGAATGGGCAATCAGGGGGCGGGGACCCAGGGGATGCACGGGCGTGAACGGGAGCAGTGAACGGCACAGAAGGCAAGGGCACAGAATCACGGGGGTCACAGAAGGAAAACGGGCACAGAATCACGGGGATCACAGAAGGAAAACGGGCACAGAATCACGGGGGTCACAGAAGGAAAACCGGGCACAAAATCACGGGGGTCACAGAAGGGATACGGGCACAGAATCAAGGGGGGGTCACAGAAGGAAAACCGGGCACAGATCACGGGGGTGACGATGGGAACAGAAAGAAAGAAGGGTACAGGAGAAAAAACAGGCACAGGGGGAAGACAGACAACAGCAGTCACAGACAACAAAAAAGAAAACGTTAAGGGCAGTATAATGAAGAACACTGATTATAGGACAGACCTAAGGCCTACCGTTGGCCACCAGGGATGAGGCACAGGTGGTAGCCTGCGCATGGAGGAGGGCCTCAACTTTCCTCTGCAGCGGCAGCTGGGACAGGACGTACAGGTAGTGCTGTGCGGAGGGGAAGTGACCTACCTAACAAGGTCAAGGGTCGCAAGTGATTGTATAAGAACGTAAGAATGTACTAATATTTGTATGAGTAAGTGAGCTGGTGTGTGTATAACTGTATAGGGGAGTAAATATGAGTGTGAATAATTATTTGCATGACTGACTAGGTGTGTGAGTACCTCTATGGATGAGTGGCGGTGTGTGAGTGTCTATATAGGTGATGAGTGCATATTATAGTCCTGTACTGAGTGACCGTAAGTATGAGTGACTGTACGGGTGAGTGAGTGGATGTGTGTGTAGACCTAAGAATCAGTGAGTGGGTATGTATTTATTGGTGATGGAGTATCTATGGTTTTGAGAATGGCAGTCTGTAATTTAGAGTGGGTGTAAAGTTATATTAGGGTGTGAGAAGATGCATGACATTATCACATGGATGATGTCATCAGTGATGTCATTTGAGATGTCATCAGTGATGTCATCAGTGATGTCACTGACCATGTCATGAGTGATGTAATATGTGACGTCATCAGCAGTGCATTGCGGGGGTGCGAGTTATAGTTAGCTGAACTAACTATAAAAGGGGAATTTCATGGGTTTTGTAAGAGTGCAATGTCCAACTAACTATAACTTTCCCTAAAACCTAGGGTTTTTTCAGAAAAAAAATAATAAAATATATATATATATATATATATATAGCAGTCAACCTTTCCTCAGACGATCCGCTCAATCCTGGATCAAGAAGGGGACGGACTCCGATAAGTTATACCCAAATTATTTTATTTTGTTTGTGCGCTCTGCCGCCATGACGCGTTTCGGGCTCAACAGCCCTTGATCACATGACGAACCCCTCGTGTGAATCCCTTTTAAAGTGACAGTGCTTAATTATTTGCCGTTGACATAGAAGAAAGATTTAGCCATGATGCTATCGCTTTTGACATGATAGTTCTAGTCACTTATAATTGTAAAATACATCTGTACATTTGTTGCTTCTCACTATATAATTGTAAAATACATTTATACATTTGTTGCTCATTGCCATATAATTTATACAGCAATGAAGTGAGCTGTAATCCGATGTGAGGCTGGAGCTGTTGGCTCATATGCCATTCTGTCTATTCATAAATGTATAAATACATAAATATATAAATAAACTGCACATATAAAAACAGAGCAATACAAATGGTAAAAAAGCATGTTAAAAGCAAAAAGTTTGTTAAAAACAAAATTGATTTTTAGCAATTGCTAAGCAGCATGGTAATGTTCTAAATGTGCAAAATGGCAAGTAAAGTGCAATGTTGTGCAAAATAGTGCAATGGAATCACCTGTGCATTTATTCAATTATTTTTGGAGACCTTTTTTTTCCCATTTTTTCCTGTAATACGTGATTCATGAAGGTAAAATGTGGGTCAAGGGAAAAGATAAAAACGGGGAAAAGAGGAAAAGAGAGAAATATCGCGGGAGGGAAATTACAAATATATTTTAAAAAATTATTTAAATATATATATATATATATATATATATATATATATTCACTGAAAAAAACATAGGTTTCAGGTAAGTTAGAGTTTGAAATTAGCATTTAAAAAACCTTAGAAATTCACTGAAAAAACCATAGGTTTCAGGGAAGTTATAGTTATCTAGACATTTCACCCGTACAAAACCATAGAAATTCATATGTTATAGTTAGTTCAGCTAGCTATAACTTGTGCACCCGCAATGCACTGCTCATGACGTCACATATTACATCATTACGTCAAATTGCTATATGTATACATAATACATATTTAAAAAACGAACCAAACCACATCCACTGGATGATGTCATCAGTGATGTCATCAGTGATGTCATTTGAGATGTCATCAGTGATGTCACTGACCATGTCATGAATGATGTAATATGTGACATCATCAGCAGTGGATTGCGGGCGCGCGAGATGTAGTTAGTACAACTAACTATATCGGAGGAATTTCAATGGTTTTGTTCGAGTGAAATGTCCAGCTAACTATAACACCCCTAAAACCTATTGTTTTTTCAGTGAATTTCTAAGGGTTTTTAAATGCTAATTCCTAACTATATCAGGCCTGAAACCTATGGTTTTTCAGTGAATTTCAAAGGTTTTTTAAATGCTAATTCTTAACTATATCAGGCCTGAAACCTATGGTTTTTTTCAGTGAATTTCAAAGGTTTTGTAAATGACAATTTTTAATATATTAATTGTTATACTGATTTTTTTTATACTGATGTACTTCATTATTTAAACTGTTTATTTTGAGATATTTTTGTTAAATTACATTATACATTACAATACAAAATATACATTCTCAGAATGAATTACTTTAGTTTAAATACTTTGCTAATAGGCAATAGACTTTCAAGTACAGTAGTTACTGTTGTTGCAATGAGCAACACAATTTCAAACACAATGCAACATTGAGCTCAATGTGAATTTCTATTCAAATGCAATTAGTTACTTTATGGATTACTTTTCTAACCACAGGACTGGATCCTAGATTCAGTCCTTGGACATCTTCTGTAAACAGTTGAGTAAAAGCGTTTTGGTTACAGTAGTTATTTTTAGGGAATATTATTGTATTTTAAAAGTTGACAAAAAATTTTTCACATAGAATCACCAATGTTATCCTACAGCAGAAAATTCACTTAGCAGGTAAGTAGTGTTATCGGTACTTTTTCTTACTCAGTGGTGGATCCTGGATCCAGCACTGGCAAATCTCCTGTAAACAGTTGAAAGAATGTGTTTAAGTCATACAGACGATTTTTTAGGAATATTTTTAGTTTGTGAAAATAGACACTTAGAAACGTTTCTGCTGAAAACCACACTGGTAAGTACGCTTAGAATTACTTTTCAGGGTCAGTGCTGGTCTAAAAGAGACAGCCCTAGGTTCTCTGCTGATAACAGGTGAGTAAATCGGAATTCGTAGTTCGGCTGATTTTAGAGGAATATTTGTACGTTTCAAAAATAGACACTTAGAAACTTTTCTGGTGAAAACCACCCAATGGATTCCTATGGAAGGAAATACAAGTTACTGGTAGGTACGCTTAGAATTAATTTTCAGGGTCAGTGCTGGGCTAAAAGACGCAGCACTGGGTTCTCTCCTGATAACAGGTGAGTAAATCAGAATTCGTAGTTCGTCTGATTTTAGAGGAATATTTGTACATTTCAAAAATAGACACAGAAACTTTTCTGCTGAAAACCACCCAATGGATTCCTATGGAAGGAAATACAAGTTACTGGTAAGTACGCTTAGAATTAATTTTCAGGGTCAGTGCTGGGCTAAAAGATGCAGCACTGGGTTCTCTCCTGATAACAGGTGAGTAAATCGGAATTCGTAGTTCAGCTGATTTTAGAGGAATATTTGTACGTTTCAAAAATAGACACTTGGAAACTTTTCTGGTGAAAACCACACAATGGATTCCTATGGAAGGAAATACAAGTTACTGGTAAGTAGGCTTAGAATTACTTTTCAGGGTCAGTGCTGGGCTAAAAGATGCAGCACTGGGTTCTCTCCTGATAGCAGGTGAGTAAATCGGAATTCGTAGTTCGGCTGATTTTAGAGGAATATTTGTACAATGGTGAAGGAAGGGTGCGGGGCCTGAGGTGACATGTGCAAACATGCCCTGTGGCGCGTTTTAAGTTGAGGAATTAATTCCTCTTCAATCCTGCGGTCCCCTGGGAGCCAACTAGCCCACCAGGTACCTCCGGTATGCGCCAGGGAGCTGCGTTGCAGAGAGGTGTTCAGAGGCCACGTCCCTTTTTACAACACTCTGCAACGCAGCTCCGTGGTGCTTACTGGAGGTACATGGTGGGCTAGTTGGCCCCTAGAGGACCTCTGGATTGAAGAGGAATTAATTCCCCAACTTAAAACGTGCCACAGGGCATGTTTGCACAGATATCACCTCAGGCCCGCCACCTACATTCACCACTGTGCAAACGCGCCCCGTGTTTTAAGTTGGGGGATTAAGTCCCCTTGAATCCTAAGGGTCCCCTGGCGGCCAACTAGCCCACCAGGTACCTCCAGTTTGCGCCAGGGAGCTGTGTTGCAGAGAGGTGTTCAGAGGCCACGCCCCTTTTTACAACACTCTGCAAAGCAGCTCCGTGGCGCTTAGTGGAGGTACCTGGTGGGCTAGTCAGCCCCTAGGGGACCTCTGGATTGAAGAGGAATTAATTCCCCAACTTAAAACGTGCCACAGGGCGTGTTTGCACAGATATCACCTCAGGCCCCGCCCCCTACCTTCACCACTGTGCAAACACGCCCCGTGGCACGTTTTAAGTTGGGGGATTAAGTCCCCTTGAATCCTGAGGTCCCCTCGTGGCCAACTGGGCCACCAGGTACCTCCAGTAAGCGCCACGGAGCTGCGTTGCAGAGAGGTGTAAAAAGGGGCGTAGCCTCATTACACCTCTCTGCAACGCAGCCTACTGGAGGTTCCTGGTGGGCTAGTTGGCCCCCAGGGAACCCCAGTAGTCAAGTGGAATTAGTTCTCCCTCTGCAAACGCAACAGGGGGTGCGTTTGCAGAGTGGTGTGAAGAGGGGGCTGGCCTCCGGCCCGAACCCATTGTTTTTTGTTGTTTTTAGAAGGGTGGCTGTGTAGCCCCCCTTCTTTTTCTAATTTATTGGCCCTGGGGGATCCCCAGGGCCTGTCCCCAATTTATTTATTTGAAAAACAAAAAATCGGGAAGGGGGCCGCGTGGCCCCCCTCCCGAGGCAATAGTTTGCCCCAGGGACCCCATCCCCCAGGGCATGGCCCTATTTTAAAACTTATTCGTGAATATTTTTATGGAGTTGGGCTGCTTAGCCCCCCCTCCACTGGCCACTTTAAGGCCCCAGGGACCCCATCCCCCGGGGCCAGCCATTGATTTTTGTAATCTATTTAAAAAAAAATTTTTAATGGTGGATGGGGGCCGCGTGGCCCCCCTCCCAGGCAACTTATGGCACAAGGGACCCCATTCCCCGGGGCCTGGCATCTCGTTGGGGGCCGTGGGGGGGTCCCCAATCCTCCCCACGGTCCCAGCTGGCTCCCCACGTCCTGGGGAGCCGGCATTGCTTTTCCACACGGGGAGAAGCTAACATGCTGCTCCCCATGTGGAAAAGCAATCAGCTTTGCTTCATTGAAGCGAGAGCAGATTTCCCTGCTCTCGCTTCAAGGAAGCAAAGCAGTTTGCAATGACAGGGCGGGAGCCGCGAGGCACTGGCCCTGTCATTGCAAACTACAGTGTCCCGGGGTGGGCACCCCGGGACACTGCAGGAGCTGGCCCTGGGGGGTGGCGGTCCCCAGGGCCTATACAAGGCTCCAGGAGGGGGGCCGCGTGGCCCCCCTCCCACATTTACAAGTTCCCCGGGGAGTGGCGTTCCCCGGGGCTGGGGGGGCTGAGAGCCCCCCCACCCATTTTTAAGAAGCCCGGGGGTGGCGGTCCCTGGGGTTGCGGGGGGCTCTATGTTCGAGCCCCAGGGGGTGGCAGTCCCCGGGGCAGTGTGGGGGGGATTGGGACCCCCCACACTTTTTTTTATTATGCCCCCGGGGGCAAATTTGCATATTCAGCGCGGGAGGCCGTGCTGATTTTTTTTTCTATCGGGAGGATCCGCGCATCCAGCGTGCACCCTCCCGTTTAAAAATATATATATATATTTTTGGGAGCCATGGGGGTCCTTGTGGGACCCCCTGAGCAGGCCTAGGGGGTCATAGTGTTTCTACCCTGCCCCCTTGTTGCGTTTTGCGGAGTTTTTTTTGGGCTGCCAATACTTCCTGATTCAGAGTGTTGGCAGCCAATTAAAATTCAGCTCGTAATCGGGAGGGTGCGCAGATCCTCCGAGGCCATAGATATATATGTACATTTAACTCATTTAACTTTCTCAGGAACTACTGAACGGATTTAAACCATTTAAGCAAAAGGCATGAGTCTGAACTGAGGACTACCTCTTTGCCAAATTTGGTGTAATTCCGTTCAGTAGTTCGGGCTGTAGCTGCGGCTAAAGGTCCTATGGGAAAATGCGTGGGGAAAATGCATTTTGGGACCCCCCTTTTTTCTTGGCCCCAACTTGTCGAATCACTGTGAAACTTTCAGGATAGGAGCAGACCGGAGCTGGCCAAAAGTTTGGAAAATTTCGCGAAGATTCGTGGATCATCGCCAAAGTTATTCCAAATAGAATGTAGCGGATTTCCTATGGAAAATAGGTCCTAACTATAGCTACCTACTGGCGACTGCCAGTAGGTTATATATATCTATATATACATGTATATATATAAATATATGTAAATATATTATATATATATATATATATATATATATAATATCTACTGGCGGTCGCCAGTAGATAGTTATAGTTAGGACCCTGTTTCCATAGGAAATCCGCAACATTCTATTTGGAATAACTTTGGCGCCAGTCGACGAATCCTCGCGAAATTTTCAAAATAGGTGGGGCGCTACGCTCCGCTCCTACCCTGAAAGTCTCGGGGGGATTCGTCAAGCGGGGGCTGAGAAAAAAGGGGGGTCCCAAAACGCGTTTTTCCCATGCATTTTTCCATAGGACCTTTAGACACAGCTACAGCCCGAACGGCTGAACAGAGTTACTTGAAATTTGGCAGAGAGGTAGTCCTCAGGTCAAGGAAGTGCCTTTTGTAGGTCTGGTGTAAATCTGTTCAGTAGTTCCTGAGAAAATAGCATTTAAATCAACATATATATCTGTGGCAGCTTACGGTGCGCTTACCGTGCGCTTACGGTACGCTTACGGCCCATCCAGCGTAACGTGGGCATGCGGTGCGCGTAGCGCACCGCGTGCCCACCGTGCATGCACGGTACTAACTGCGTAAAGTGGGCGCGCGGTGCGCGAAGCGCACCGTGCGCGCACGGAACGAACTGCGTTAAGTGGGCGCGCACGCCACGAATGGCGTAAAGTAACTTAGCATTTAAAAAACCGTACAAATTCACTGAAAAAACCATAGGTTTCACACACGTTATAGTTAGGAATTAGCATTTAAAAAACCTTGCAAATTCACTGAAAAAACCATAGGTTTCACACATGTTATAGTTAGCTGGAAATTTTACTGATAAAAACCTATGAAATTCCCCCGTTATAGTTAGTGCAGGCAACTATAACTCACGCGACCGCAATCCTCTGCTGATGACATATGTGTCTTTATGAAAAAAAAATAATTGTAATATATGTATAGCTAAAATTTAATGGAAGAAGACATGGGCAAATAAGTGTCTAAATACAGTATTAGCATCAGCAGAGGATTGCGGTCGCGTGAGTTATAGTTGCCTGCACTAACTATAACGGGGGAATTTCATAGGTTTTTTATCAGTAAAATTTCCAGCTAACTATAACATGTGTGAAACCTATGGTTTTTTCAGTGAATATATATATATATATATATATATATATATATATATATATATATATATTCACTTAAAAAACCATAGGTTTCACACATGTTATAGTTAGCTGGACATTTCACTCGTGAAAAACCATTGAAATTCCCCCGTTATAGTTAGTGCAGGCAACTATAACTCACGCGACCGCAATCCTCAGATATTACATCACTGCTAGGAGTGAAAGAATTTTCACTCCTAGCTTTGGATGTTACAAGTCTCTACACATGTATACCACATGAGTTGGGACTTGCAGCATGCAAATACTACCTTAATGAAAGATCAATCTCATATCTCAGACACACCGAGATGCTCGTTGAAATGATGTCTTCTTGTCTAACACAAAACTTTTTCATTTTTGATGGCAAAATCTATAAACAATCTCTCGGTACTTCAATGGGGACTTGCTTTGCTCCTTGCTTTGCGGGTCTCTATTTGGGGTACTGGGAGGAAAAGGTTGTTAAAGAACATGATGTTTTCAAAGAAAAAGTAGTAAAGTGGGTACGGTACATAGATGACATCCTTTGCATTTGGAATGGCAGTGAGACCGAAGCAAATTTGTTTGTGGAGAGCCTTAATAACAATATTTTCAACCTTCAGTTCACAAGCCAATGGTCACGAACTACCATTGAGTTTCTTGATCTCTCCCTTACCATCCAAAATGACAACTTAACAAGCTGCCTATTTAGGAAGAAAACAGCTGGGAATAGCCTCCTGCATGCCCGTAGCTGTCATCCAAAACCTCTGTTAGACAGTATCCCACTAGGAGAACTCTTGCGGGCAAAGCGTAACTGCAGCTCACCTAAGGATAATGGAAGGGAAGAAGAAGTGATGATTTTGAGATTTTTAGAAAGAGGATATTCTACAACGGTCATTAACAAAGCAAAGGCAGAAGTGGCTAGAAGATCAAGAGAATCATTACTAACTGATAAAGAAAAGAACGATGAAGAGAAAGAAAAAATAAGGTTTATTACCACCTACAACAATCAGGCCATAAATTTTAAAAGCCTTAAAACCTTTTTGCCAGTGTTACACACTGACAGTGACCTTTCAAAAAGTGTGGAAATGTTTCCACAAGTCACGTATAGAAAGGCAAGATCATTGAAGGACACATTGTGCAGAGCCATTGATCCCACGCATACCAACATTTTAGGGGTACAAGGTTTTTATCCATGCAGAAAATGCAAGGCCTGTAAACACAGTAAAAACTGTAAGGAATGCATTCTTTCTCCAAACAATAAGCCCTACAAAATTTTGAAGCATACATCATGTAACACAGATTTTGCGGTTTATGCTTTGTTCTGTCCTTGTAAAAAAACTTACATCGGCAGTACTATACATAAAGCAAAAATCAGAATTCTGGAACACCTTCGCGCCATAAAACATGGCGATAAACAATACCCTGTTGCCCGCCACTTCTTGAGTCACCACAGTCAGAACAGTGACCTACTCAGTTTCTGTGTTCTTGACTCAATAAAGATTAACCAAAGAGGGGGCAACAGGGTTCAAGACCTTAGATGATTAGAGTCTAAACTTATAATTCAATATGGAACGTTGGCCCCCATTGGTCACAATTGTGACGAAGAGTTAGCGGTGCATTTGGGGTGAGGAAAATACTCAGATGTTCCCATTAGTTCTCCACAGTCAGACATTGTCGAAACGAGAGTCAGCAGCTACATTACAAAAGTAATTGCCAAAAATGTTTTTAATATTTTCCATTAAGTGTAAAGCTTCAGGGATTGTGGTCTTAGTGATTCCTTTCGATCAAATTGTTGATTGATTTATTTGCTTTTTCTTGTAGATGCAAACTTTGATCTATTCTGGTGACGTATGGAAGATTGAGTTTCTTGTTTAAAGCCCACTGGGGCAAGAAGTAATGACTGGAGATGCATTTATTCATGGTGGCATTTATCTGCTTACATGCTGAGTAGAATTTTTATTCATTGCAGAATTTTTATTCGTTTCAAAATTGTGATTATTGTCATTTAATATCAATGCCCACATGGGCTTTAATGTTTAATGTTGACTACCATGTTTAAGGAAACAACATGAATTGTAACTGATTTTAAAGGTGTACGTTTAACCGTTATAATCCAATTGAATGAGAACTGCCATATATTCTGTTTATAATGCATTCAGTTTATATTATAATTTTTTTGCTCACTTCCATACAAAACATTTTGTTTGCGAGCAAATCATGTTAAAGTTGCATTGAAGAAAAAAACGGCCTCGTGTAACAGCGAGAAGCCTCGAAGTCTGTTTTCTTTGTTTATCAAATGGAATCACATGACTATTTATTTCACTTCCTGGTGAACTTTCACTTTACTCGTGATCAAGGGAGTGTTTTCCCGAAAAGCGTAGAGTAAGTTGTTTTTGCCTTTTGCTCTAAATTAAAAAGACCATATATTGAAGCTCATTTGTGTCCGTGGCTGTTGGGGATTCAAGGAAGGAGGAATCACAACGTTGTTGGAATATATATATATATATATATATATATATATATATATATATATATATATATATATATATATATATATGTTGTTAGAGGGTAAGAACCTACATCTGGAGTATAGACTGTGAATATGTTGTGCAAAAATGGTACTCGTACCATATTTGCAGTATTACCTGGGGAGTACCACTTTATATTTCACGTTATTCATGTTTGTTTGTGTTGCTTATTATATGATGTTGATGTGTATGAAAAGGGAAAACATACTCACCCAATTACATTAAGAGGCATGCGAGAAGCATAAGTGCACACACTTTGCACAGTGTCCCCCGACCAATTATGAATTTACCAGGGCACACTAAGAATATGGTTGGGTATACACTAAATATGCTTGACTGTGCTTGTATTATTCGACAGAGCGCAATTATTAAAGGAGATTGCAACTTTACAGGAGGATCTAGAAACCATCGAGGACAGCGAAGAAAAGAGCAAACTAATGGAAGAAATGAGAGAGAGGCTCAAAAAGGAGCAAAAAAAGATAATGGACAGAAAAGCCTACAAATTTCAAAGGGACCGTAACGATTATGAGCTGGGGCAAATCTTTACCTTCTCCAAGAAATATGACACCTATCGGGGCCCTAATACCAAGCATCCAAGCACACGCAAGGCTATAGCAAGCAACAAAGAACAAGCCGACACGACTAGGTCAGATTTGAGCTCCTTTAGCAGCAGTGGATCGGAATCAGACCAACGAACCGACACTCTGAGCGGTGCAGCGAAACCACACCCCGGGCAAGAGATTCATTTTTTATGCCAGGAAAGGATGCAATCTCTACGGCCCCGAGCACAAAAGACCTACGGAGAAAACGCTCCAATTACAGGCGTAGGCAGATGCTCAGGGCGAGGAGGCGGCACCTACTACAGGAAGAGGGGCAGAGGCCAGTGGAAAAACAACAAAAATCAATGAATTCAAGTATTAATGATACCACTATCATCAATCTAACGAACACTGTGCTTACTCAAACTGAAGAGAAAATACTTAAACTAGGCCTCTCTTTCGCAACCCAATCTAATCTGAGTTACACGGACACAAGATTTGACACTTATAAAGCCATAAGAAAGCTGAAATTACGCAAATTCCATGCCATGCGTGAGTCAAACAAGCCAACTCCCACAATACCTGAGACCAGGGTCACGGGATCTGCTCTCGACCTATCCATTCCAAGTGAAATCTTTGAGTTATGGCATAATGACGGAACAAATTCCTTGTCAGGCATCCAAACTGGGAATGAAGTTACCAACCAGGTACCAGTCAGGAAACAGATTTCACCTGCCACGCCATTTAAACCAGCTTCTACGTTTGTGCCGATCCTATTACGTGACTCTATTGATGTTTTCAATGAAAATGTTACAGCACAGATCAAAGATCTTCACAGAAAAGTCAGTAACCGGAAAAATAACTTTGACGTAAGAAATGTTCAATACCACACGCTCATTCAGAGACTGAATAAAGATAAAAGCATTGTAATACGGGGCAGTGATAAGGGAGGCAATATTGTACTTATGCCCAGATCGCTGTATGACAAGGAGGCCTACTCCCAGCTCAACAACAGACAGCACTATGAACGCAGCACCATGTCCACCCTTAAAACGATGCAAGTGGAATATCATAAGAAACTACTAAAATGGAAAAACAAATCTTTGTTAACCAATGATGAATATACATTTTTAAAGACCGATCATCCTCAAGTACCATTCATTTATTTCATCCCAAAAGTGCACAAAGACATGGCCAATCCCCCGGGGAGACCAATTATTTCTGCCAGAGGGGGTCTCCTGGAAAAAACATCGGTGTACATTGATTATTTTTTACAGGGATACGTTAAAGCACTTGAATCCTACGTCCAGGATACGGGTGATTTTCTTTTCAAATTGCAGAAGATTAAATGGAAGGACGGATATTGGATGCTTGCACTAGATGTTTCATCGTTGTATACCAGCATAGTACATCAGGATGGCATGGCAGCGATTGAACACTATTTATCCAAAAGGGAGGAACATTTCACAGACCATACTAACATGCTGATGGAAATGTTAAAAATTTGCCTCCATAACAATGTGTTCATGTTTAACAATTTGGTGTACCGGCAACTACAGGGAGTAGCCATGGGGGCCAGCTTCTCTCCAAGCTACGCCTGTTTACATATGGGGGCTTGGGAGGAGCTGGTCCTCAAGACTCAACATGGTGTTACAATGGATTCCCTTGTGGTAGCTTGGTATCGGTACATAGATGATCTGTTTGTGGTGTGGGGCGGGAGCAAGGAAACGGCTGAGGAATTTGTTATGTCCATCAACAACAATAACCTCAATCTCAGCTTTACAGCCAGCATGAGCCAGAGCAGTGTTACTTTTTTGGACACCGAGGTATATATCTCTAATGGTGCCATTGAAACTAAACTTTTCAGAAAAGAGACCGCAGGTAACACAATACTACATGCCACTAGTGCTCACCCACAGCACCTCATCAGTAGTATACCATACGGTGAGATGCTACGACTTCGTAGGGTTTGTAGCAATGAGATGGTGTTAGAAGAGGCACAAGGAGCTAGCAAATTGAGATTCTTACAACGTGGCTATTCAGAGAAAATAATTGACAGGGCCATTAGTAAATCCCGCAGTAGACCCAGAACAGATTTACTCGACAAATATGACCACACGATCAATAGTGATACAGCAATACAAGCAACACAGAAACAAACAAATGATTTCAGAATTATAACAGGTTTTAATAAACAACATAAAGAACTGTATCGGATTTTCAATCAAAATTGGCCCATCTTACTCAGTGACCCCATTTTGGGTCCTACCCTACCACGAAAAGCGACTGTAACTTTTAGCAGGGCACCCTCCATGAAAGACCACATAGTTGATACCAACCCTGAAGTTATGGAAAAGACCAGCTGGCTTCAAACCAATGGGGTTTTTTTTAAATGTAAAACTTGCAAAGCGTGCACGCATGGGATCAACACCAAAGAATATATTGATGGTTTTAGTGACAAGAAACATCGCATTGAGAAGCTTTTAACGTGCAAAACAGAATACGCTGTGTATGTGCTCCAATGCTCTTGTCCACTCAGATATGTAGGCAGTACCAAATTGGAGGTACACAAACGTATCCTACAGCATCTTAGGGCTATTGTTAACCAGGACAATACCTACCCGGTGGCACGCCATTTCAAGGAGGCACACCGCAGTAATAGTAAAGACCTGTCCTTCTTTGTCATAGATGCAGTACCAGCTAGTCGACGAGGAGGCAACAGGGAGGCGAAGTTGAGGCGGTTAGAAACAAAATATATACTTCAACTAGACTCTAAATCGCCAGGAGGTCTTAACATTACTGAGGATTTACATACGATTTTATATTAGGTGCCACTGCCCATATATTTTACCCACCATCAACGTACTGGATGACAATAATGATGATGCTTTGTACATGTGTATTTAATTGCTGTGTTCTAGCCTTTCAAAACATATGGATTTTATCAAAGGTTTTTATTGTAGTGGGATAACAATGTTAACCTTTTTATATTCTATTTATAGTTTTATCACCAAAGTATTTATTATCAGTGATATTGTTTACATCACCAATATGATATACATTCAAATAAGGCTAGACAATACACATTCGCCTCTCCACTTCTTGGTTAGGAGGTACCATTCAGTATTGCACATCATACGACCCGATTGACAATAATGCCAAAATTACTTGGGTGGGTATTAATAAGATGAGGTAGGACATATACGAGCAGCGATATATCACCCCGTTTCATACACATAGAGGTGGACCTGAATTTGATAGGCAGCATTTGAGGCTCTGGTCCCAGAACACTGGAGAGCTACAGGATACCTAGCCACAGGATATACCATATCGTACAGCAGCTTGAATGTTGAAATTTGCCAAGTTTTAACAATGTGGATGTCTTAAATGAGAAAGGCGACTGGGATTAATCAGCTGATCTCGTTAATTTGTTTTACATGCTTCGCACTTCCGCAACAATCGTGACTTTTTATCATTAATGCTTTTAACGTTCGCATTTTCATATATGAATTTTAGATGAGTTTTACTATATGTCTTTGATGCAATGTTAAATTATTTGATGATGTGTTTATTTATTGGCGTTATTTGCACTATATACATTTCCTCACTTTCGCACACTGCAGGGATCTGCAGTGTACAATGGGGCAAGAGCAACTTATCATAGAGCATAGGGGGATTCATCCCATTAGTAACAATAATACAGACTACAAGATAAATACATAGGGATTTAACCCGCGATTCATGATTGATACGGACATTACAAGGTTTTCATGTCAATATAAGATAGATTTGACCTTTTCAGCGCTCATTGCCAATGTTAATTACTGCATAACTCAGCAAACTAATTCAATGTGTTGCTTTATAATTTATTTGCATTACAGTGGTTTTCCATGTAATTTTAGACTTTGCCAAACCTTCGGGTAATTTCAAAGCACGATATGAAGTATGCATTAAGTTGGCAGCGTTCGAAACCTTAATCTATCAAAGTCTGTTGTCTTTGTCTATGCTGACCCATACCACGTGTAGAGCTCTTGCCTTCCTATTTAAGGAAGTAGATTGATTGTATTTGTTGTCATGTGAACAAGGCTCTTGGGGAGCCGAAACGTTATGGCGACTATTCTGCGAGCAAGCGAATAAATTTGCACTAAGAAAAACTGGTCCGTGTCTGTGATCTCTTGGTGTGAGGCTTCAACGATTCAGCCACGCCTAGTGAGCATTACCTGTTGGATATATATATATATATATATATATATATATGTTGTTAGAGGGTAAGAACCTACATCTGGAGTATAGACTGTGAATATGTTGTGCAAAAATGGTACTCGTACCATATTTGCAGTATTACCTGGGGAGTACCACTTTATATTTCACGTTATTCATGTTTGTTTGTGTTGCTTATTATATGATGTTGATGTGTATGAAAAGGGAAAACATACTCACCCAATTACATTAAGAGGCATGCGAGAAGCATAAGTGCACACACTTTGCACAGTGTCCCCCGACCAATTATGAATTTACCAGGGCACACTAAGAATATGGTTGGGTATACACTAAATATGCTTGACTGTGCTTGTATTATTACAATTTGCTATATTTACACATTCTTCGCACACTCACTCAGAACATTGTGAGTTAGTGAGTCTACACTTTTGTTTTGTTTTTATCTTTTTATGTATATATGTTCCCTTATCCATTTGTTCCGTTATGATCCCGCAACAAGGCACAAGTATATGCCTCTTTGCCAGGTGCTCAGGCAAGTAGGCCAGCCTCTCCTCTTCTTGTTCGTCTAATGTCCATTATTGTGGCGTCTAACTAGTAACGGATCCAACCTCACAGACTAAAACTGTGACACTTTAATTGAGGAAGGGCACTTTGTCCCTAAAACAATGTGCTAGGTCTATTATAAGGTTTGCGAACAGGGCACTTTTTTCCGATTTCTCCCCCTATGGAAATTTACAGAAGTCAAGCATGCAGGGCAGCCCTTTACGGAGCAGACATTTGAGGTCATTGAAACTTAGAGGTGATAGAGAACGCAGAGAATATTTACCTCAAGTCACTATTAAAAATTCCTCAAAGTACCACCACCCTTCCAATCCGTATGGACCTAACTCTGAGATCCATTTCCAAAATTGATGCCTTGAGACCGATCCAGTATTGGCTAAGAGTTTGGGCAACAGAGGATTAGAGCCCCATAGAGACTGGCTTCAAGGCTTGTTAGAGGGTTTGTGTGCTGATAGGATCCCTTGGTGCGCTTTTATAAAGACCTGGTTATATAAGTTAGGATTAGGGGGCTTTTTATTAAACCATCTAGATCTTTCACACAATGCAAGGGAAAAGCTCAAATTGGCCTACTGGAATTTTGTGCTGGGAGAGACAATTTCAAGGACAACCTCGAGTAGTCTGACTTTCATTCAAATGTACTTTGAGTTTGATATGTATCTAGGCATGGTAACTAAACCCTCTAGAACAGAACATTTTGTCGCGTTCATATTGGGCACATTACTGTTAGCTACCTTTACTTGCCACTGGAAAAAGGTGCCAGACAGATTTAATGCATGCCCAATAGAATGTGTGGCTGCACAATCCATTGAGCATGTTTTATTTTTCTGCACAGCCTACACAAAGTAACAAGTCTGTTGGACTAAGCCACTGTATAAAATGATGGGCTTTAGGGATTGCAAGACAGCGCTGAGAGTGTGCAGAACAAACACGAGTGTTCCCATTGTCTTCTCAATTAGTACATTTTTATCAGCAATATATCATGTGAGGTTTAAGAAAATACATTCATAAGAAAGGCTGATTGCTTCACTGCCCCAAGATTTTAATTTATTAGTGTTGAGATTGTTGCAGCTTGTTTTTATACTTCTTTAACAATCTTCATTTGCTTTTAGATGCAAATAGATATATTTGATTTTCTGTATTTCATTCCGGTATGACTGTATGGCTGCCTTTAAAAAATGTTATGAACCACAATAAAGGATGATGATGAGGGTGGTATTAAATTAGAAATGGAGATTCACAATTAGTTCTGATGAAAGCCTGAGGAGAGGAAGGGCTGAAATATGTGGACTTAGCACAAGGGCATAGGGGAAGTAACTATCCCCTTAATTAACCCGAATTTTACTTGCATTTTAATCATACCAGTGGCACACAAAATAAAGTGAAACTGGGGTTATCACAAGGCTTTTTTAATATTTACACTCCCAGTAAGGAGTAGGACATTATAGTGCTCCTTGGAAGATGGTTGAGCCCACCCTGGTTTGTAGGGACCAGGATGTTACCCAATCATGTAGCATGACACCAATAGGGTTTGTGAGGGTTCACAATAAAAATACTTAATATTTCTGTAGGAGCAACAGGCCCTGGTCATTATTTTACAATTGAGTAGAGGCTGGTAGATTATCTTTAGAAAGATTTATATTATGCTACCCCCAGTTAGCAGCACATCTGTACAACCTGATACGCCTGAGTCACATAGGTATTTTTTAATTGATAAAATGTTTAACCTAATTTACACAAGTATATGTTTTGGTGGACCTGTCATATATAGAGCGTAACTGTTTGCTGCTAGAAGAAACTAAAAAGCCACATGCTTTTGAATGAAGGCAATATTTCATAACAAAGCCATGCCGAAACAACAAATTCTAATAAGAGTGTTGTTCCACCATGAAATTTTGATTCTCCATTAAGCATGAATTGCCAAGAAGTTATGATTTCACTTTTGAAGCATATGGAATAAAATATTTAATAGATTTGGGTACAACTAGGAAGCTATGGTCGACACAATTACTCTAAAATTTAAGAGGAGAACATGTAAAAGTAATGTAGGGCTAATCCAGAATGTATTTGTTAGATTTTATTACCCATGCAGTATCAAAAGCACAGAAAATGCACCAATGTAAGTTTACAGCTAAAAATACTTCTTTTACAGCTGGCAGAAATTCAGTGTGGAATTCCTTGTGGTCATAAATGTATGTACTACTGCAAATTTGTCTGCAATGACTGCAGAGAAATCTGATGTAGTAAATGTCACTCAAGGAGAGGGAAGCAGGTGTTACATTGTGAGGTTTGAATTGAAAGACTGAGAGCACCCACAAATATGTATGTTTGTGGGCATTCATAAACTCTTCTCCAACCACGTTCCACCCTGGATATGGTCAGAGATTTACTCATGACAACTGTTGTAACAACTCCCTTTCCACAATGGGACGGGGAATGGATTGTTTCCAGGTTTTCTGGGATTTTAGGGGAAGAGCTTTCTCCACTGGAAAAAAACAGTTTTCTCACACACAGAAAAAACACAGTTGCTTTTTTAAGGAAGGGTTAATTGCAAATATGTGGTTTTCTACGCTAGGTACATTTCTAAACAGCAGCAAAATGAAGCAGTTGGAATTGTAATATGACATTTCCCAGTAGTATCTCTGGAAAACTTTACGTAGCACAGCTTTCCTAGCAAAATGCTGAAAATATTTGCGCATAGGAAAAAATAATAATAGTACATTGAGGTGAAGATGTATCTGAATAGGGCCTATAGAGTGGAAAGCATGCCAGTATCAGGGCATGACTATTCATTGACAGAGAAGGAACAAGCTTCCATAAGGTCACCTTTCCTCACCATTTAGTCGCTTGACAAAGTCCCAGCCTTTGACACTGCAGAAGGTGATGGAGAATGCAAGATACAGCATAACCCAATTTAAATCATTTTAAATGGCTTAAAGAGTTCTAGGAAACAATGTCCAGACAAAACAAATAGTACCTCAGGAAACATATCCTATGCAAGATAAAATATTGGCAAGCAGCTAATGAGGCATTCTTTCTACAGCAGTAGCAAGAAAAGAGCATTCTTGGCATAAGTTGAATTATGGGCGTGTGTGCAAAAACAAACCCACAGACACTGTAACTGTTTGTTTCACAAACATGGACAGGAAGTGGCAGCATAGCTAATACTCCACTTAAGTGACTATTGAATGTGAGTTTGCTTCACTACTCTTCTTGTATCCATCATTTATGTTAAGAGGCAATTAAACACTCAATTGTAGTTTCAGAAATCCTCAACAGTGTATTTTTCTGCAACCCATCATCAAGAAACCCAGTACAAACTACCACCAGAACAGAGGGAATTTATAAAAAAATAACTCCCTAATTTTTTGGAAATATCCTCATCGCTGGGGTGGGGGGGCAAGATAGCGATTGTGTGAGTTTGCAGGTTGCTGACTCTTCTCCCGCTCGATGCAAAAACTAGCTGGTTGTAGAATGTGTGGAGGCGGGGTCTGTGCCGAAGCAAGGGATGGCCACAAAATTTCAACAGCTCACTACCTTTGCCTACTGGGTGGAATCACGACGAAAGGTGATTTCGGAAAGGAGTTGTAGGACTGTGTCGGTGGGGTCACTCAGCGGGCAGCAGGCTTCCACAGTGTTATTCGGATCAGGAGAAATGGTCTCATTGCTGGGAGGGGCACAGTTATGGCACCAAAAACTTCTAAAGTGACACGTGATAAGGTGAAGGCTGCAGCAAATGGATAATGAACGGCCGGGGGACACCATAAGCCGGACCAAACCCAGGATCAATTTGGTAGTGTCAGTGGCAACCCTGCTGCAGGTAGGCGTTTCACATCTTGCCCTACTAAACATCTACCAGATTACCTGGGGAAAAAGTGTGTAAAAGGTCCATAATGGACTGTTTGGGAGGCATAGAGAAAGAATCAACAATACTGGGGTCTATATTGCTTTCGCCTGGTGAGGCGCTGCACCCCGTGGTCCCCCCTCAGTCTGTGATAACTGAGTTTATACAGGCAAAGGGCTGTCCTGTGTGCTATCCCCTTCTTCAGATTTAGCACCTTCAGTTTCAGAGTCCGCTCAGGTGATAGAGGACTCTGGGGATTCAGACAGGGGGTGCAGCTTGGCCCAAGCTGAAGTGAGTGAGACTGGTATCAATGTGAAAACTCTCACAGAAGATTCTGGAATGCCAATCAAACCTTGTCAATAGACCTGCTTTAGCCCGGGCAGTGGTGGAACAGCAGGCCTTGAAAGAGCTCTGGAACAATATGCTGTGGGGGATGGGGAGCAAGTTGGTGTGTGTCCCACGGAAAATCTGCCCAGATCAATGAAAGTTCAGTTGTTTGATCAACAGGATCCTGACAGTCTGGCTACCCTAAACAACCAAAACCAGGGGAAAAAAAAGTTTAATCAGCTTAGAATTTCTCTTCAGGGAGGCCAGCTTATGGCCCGGATATCAAAAAGTACTCAAGGTGTTCAACCTGGCCTTCTTCAAGATACAGGTGGCAAGGGCGATATGACTATATCCAGGGCCTGGTTGCTACGCATCAGGGTGGTGATAAATTCTACTCTCTCACGGAAGGTTCAGGGTTGGCCGATTCTAACGTTAGCTGAAGTGAATATGGACTTAGTGCTCCTTTATCAGATACTAGCTCTTCTATGGCACCAGTGTTGACTCTTAAATGTGGAAAGCTCATTAGGAGCTCAAAGGGAAAGCATGGGCCATTCAGCAGCAAAGAAACAAATGGATCCACAGCAGGCTTAAATGGGGACCAGTCAGATACCAAAATGATCCAAACAGGAGTTTCATCACACCCCAGAAAGATCACCCAGCATCAATCTGAGGGGAAACTAGAGGCACATCCTTGGAATTAATCTAGGAATCAATCAAGGAGAACCACGCTGAGTCCCGGGCAACAGCAGAAGGGTGAGACTTGAGACAAAACAACTTCAAGGTGCTATTAAAAAAATGGTAAATAGTGCATGTAGATAGGGGAGAAATTCAATTTCATCTAGGAGAGAACAGCAATTGTGGAAGCAGATGTTGGGGCATTAAAGGAGATGGCTGACTCACAGGGGGCACAGTTGACGGATATAATGTGGAAGATAGAGGATTTTGAGAACTGTCAAAGACTGAACAATCTGCGATCGCTTGGGATTACCGAAGGGGTTGAAGGTGGGGATATCAGGTCATTTATGCTGGACCTCCTTAAAAAGGGTTTTCCTGAATTTTTAGCATAGAATTGGGAGTCAGAAATTCAGAAGGTTTAATGATTTCCTATAATGCGCAACAAACAAGGTCATACAGGTAATACAGGAGAACCTCCGCCCAGGGCTATTCAGTTTTTTTTGGGAATTTATTTTCTCCGTCAGGCAATATTTCGGAATGTTCGAACTGATTCCCAAAAGCATTATAAGGATACGTCCTACTTTGTTTGTCCTGACTTTTGTGACATTGCTGTGGAGTGTAGGTGGCACCTAAGGCAACTCATAAAGCATTTTCAAGAGGCAGGGGCAAAAGCTAACCTGTTACCTCCAGCGCGTATTAAATCTCCTCTCAAAGGAAAGATCAAAACATTCATGTCGGAAATATAGGCCAAAGAATTTTTGAGTGGACTTTGTTCATAAAAGGGGACACCGCTATTAAATGTTGAATATATGGAGATAAGGAAATAGTTTCATTATTTTGTTTCCCTTTTTCACTCTTTAGAATGTTCCTCCCTGTTTCTTTTCTTCAAATTTAGTGCTTGCGTAGGGGGTGGGAGGAGGAGTTAATGGTTGGCTTGCGGAATAGCTATCACACAGGCCATGGGTGAAAGGGTTGGGATGGTAGGGTGGGCCCTGGTAGGGAGGGTTGGTTGGTAGAGGGAGCTTTGAGGTTGTTGGGGATTGAGGGACCTTTGGTAGGGTTTTGGAGGGGTTGGTGTTAAACACTAGAGAAAGATGGCAGGTGTCTACAAGCAGAGTATGTTTGGAAAAATTTAAAAAGACTTGAACTATTCATGTTTAAGAATTACAACAGAAGCGAGGTGTTTGAAGGGCATTTTCTTTTCAAAGCTAGTTCAATTAAGCTCTCCTATGAACCAGACAGAGTGGGATTTCATGATAGTAGTTTTTTGTTTGCTTTTGGTTCATTGGCTAAACTTGGCATAGCATACCATAAATATTTGTGGCTAGAATGATGGTGCTAAGAGAAGGAGAGTGACCAAATATTTAAAAGCCTTAAGGGTGGGTATTTGCTGCCTCCAAGTGACCCATATTGTTAGGAGTAGTATGAGTGTCTTGGAAACAATGGGGCTAAGACTACTTATCTGTACTACTCAGGATATGAAAACTAAGGAGGTAGCCATTCTCCTATGGCTGCAGCCCTGCAGATAAACATGGGAGATGGGCGCTAGTGGAATGTCATTATCATTGTGTTCAATATATGCCCCTGTTTTAGATGATCCTGGTGTCTTTAATTTTCTGTCATTGGAGTTACCACTTTGCCCGGCTCTGTATGTGCTATGTGGGAATTTCTGCTACTGAACAACAGAGGGCCCCTGAATATCAGATAAAGGGGGGAGGAGGACAGGGGAAATTACTAAACAGAAAACAACAAACCTCCCCCTATTCAATCATTAATAGGTGATACATCCAAAGATAATAAAACACATTATTGTTTCACAGAGAATATTTTCATATAAATTTATTTTATCAAAAAATGATTTACAGAAGAGATAATATGTATGTATGTCCAATTTAAACAATTCCTAAAGTTTCCGTACATAAATATCACAAAAGCAGCCCCATTAGAACAAGATGTACCATAAAGACAAAATTGACAGCCTCAAAATACACACACACAACATACATACCAACAGTACTTAAATGAAAAAGGAAAAAGGAAACAAATACATGGCAAGTACAAAAATGACAGAATTTACAATTAGAGTCTATTCACGATTATCAAACTGAAGATGGCACATAGAAAAACGTATTTTCAAATGTAATAGACTGTAAATAGTTAACAGGAGGCGCCGACATGCGTTTCGGAGTGGACCTAAAGTCCAACAGTTCCTTCGTCAGGGCCCAGAAGATTAAATTCATCCGGTGGTCAAACGTCCAATCCAAAGTTTTCTTTCTATGTATATATATATATGTAATGGGGCTCCTTAGTCACACAATTTATGACCGCTATATAATTTCAGTGGTCACCGGCCAAAATGAGCCAGCAGTGGAACTGATGAATCGGATCAGAGATAGGATGTAATGGAAATAGGGCCCATTAAGTTCTGTGGGCCATAAGTATGTATTGATTCCTAGGAGTTGAAATCTATGGTAATTGCCCAAGCGTAAAAGCACTGAAATAACTTCTTCAATGTCTATTTAGTACTCAGCGTGCTGACAAAATCCACAATTAAATCGTAGCCCTTAGGTATGGGGACTTCTCGAGTAATGCATTCTCTTAAGGCTGGTAGGTCCTTGCAGGGATCCAACGCAAGGGTTCACAAACGTCCGTCAGGATATCCCTGTGGGAATTTCAACATGAATCGAAATAGAAGATCCCTAGGTGATATGAGGGGCAGCTATACTGGGCATAAATTACAATCTTACAGAGCCCTTAGGTTTCTGGAGAAGGATGTGGGCCTTGTTGACGTTTGGGCTAAATGAATATATCTCCTGATTTTTGGCAGACCTTTTTATTCAGCTCCTCTGAGCTCTTTTTCAAGACTGGATTATTTCTTTGTGACACCAACATTAGTAAATGGGAGCCAGATATGATTATTTCCTCGGTCAATGTTGGATCATAATTCACTGGTGCTAGAGCTGTGGTTGAAGGGTCTTATAATGTGCATCAGTATTTGGGCTTTTAAAATAAGCCTGTTGACAGACCCAAATTATATTAGGCATTTAAAAGGGTGAACTCCAGAATTTGTCAGTATAAATAGAGGGAGTGCTCCCATTGGAATGGTTTGGGATGCTTTCAAATCTGATGTCAGAGGGGAAACCCTCAGGTTCAGTTTGAATAGTCAGAATTAAATTCAGCCATATCAGTTGAGCTAGACTGTTCTACTGTACTTTGTCAAATTGCAGTTTTTATATCAACATTGAATGAAATTACAGCAAAAAAGACAGTGGGAAAATTCCTTGCCTGAAAACAAGAGTGCTACTAATATAAAGAATGGGTTGGACACACTTTGGCAGTGCGGAACAGACAAAAAGCAGCTGCAGGGTGTATTAATATTGAATGATCAGGTGGTAGCAGTGTCAGATTCGGATGGTATTCAAGACGTTTTCCGAACTTACTATAGGACACTAAATAAAGCACAGGTTCCTGCTAGAGATGCGAATTTGGAGCAATTTTCTTTAACTCAACAATTCTAGAAAAAGCTACATTGGATGACCATGATTTCTTGGGGGAGATTTCTCTAGAGATGAAACTCAACAGGCTTTGCAAGATCTTCCTTCAGAGAAGGCAGTGGATCAGATCCCCTTAGAATTTTGTAAGGTAATTAGCTGCTTGAGGATCTGCAAGAGCTTCTTTTACATGTTAAGAAAGGACAGCGTCTCCCTAATAATGATGTTAATTAGCTGCTGTTTTGCTTTAGAGAATACTATAGTTTTCCTGAAAAAAGGGAAAGCCCCTAATAACCGTGGCTCATATAGGTCAATTACGTGAAAAAATAGTGACATCAAATTATATTCAAAGATTTTGGCCAATCAGCTGGGATGTATTATTTCTAGATTATTATAACATCACAGCTTTATTCCCGGAAGGGGTATCTCTGATCATGTTCAACGCGTGAATACGCTTCTGGATGCCACGATCGCTGCAGGAGAACCCATGTGAGTATCCTTGTTGGATGCCAAAAGACGTTCAACCGGTTTGCTTGAGTGTACCTGTGGAAGACCATGGGATCACCTGGACTCTGTGGGTCTTTTACCAAAGCAATCCAGGTGATGTATTATAGACCTGTAGCCCACCTGCAGATAATGGGCAATTAATCGGGGCCAATTTTAATTGAAAGGAGAATCAGGCAAGGGTGTGCCTGCTCCCTCGTATTGTCTGCTTTGTACATAGACCCCTATGTCTGCAGGCTTGAAGCTAATACTGATATTATACCAGTTAGGATGCATTGCTGGGATACAAAAACGTTAGCCTATGCAAATGACATAGCAGTAGTTACTGTAGACTCCGAAAGGGCTCTACGTACAGTTGAGGAGGCTGCAACTGATTTCTGGGGAACTATCAGGATATCTACTGAATATTAACAAAACACAGCTGATAGTGAATAGGTACATGGTAACCCAAGACAATCGGGTGGTAGAACAGGTGGTCTATTTGGGGATCAGCATAACTGCAAAGCTGGAGCAGATTGTTGAGATAAATACGGCTCTGGCCATTGATGAAGCCAAAAAAGGGTTTTAAGGTGGGACAACCTGTACGTTTCAATTGTAGAGCAGTGCAACATAGTTAAAATGTTGTTTCTTCCACAAGTGCTGTATTTTTTCATACTATTCCTCTTGAATTTGAGAGCTTTTGGTTTAAAGTAATGGACGCCATTATTTCCAGGTTTATATGGTACTATGGCAAAATCAGGAGAGCAAATAGGTTTTTGACCTTACCCAGAGAGAGGGGGCACTGGGCTTTGCCTAACCTCAAATTATATTAATTAGCTACTGCTTTGCAGTATATGTGCCCACTACTAGACATCAATCTGGGGGGGGGTCAAGGGTTTCAGGATTATGTTCCTTCTATGTATGAGCTTCTGATAAAGAGGACTGCTAAGGGATGCCTGTTAGACATATGTGAGCCTAATTACTACACATAAAGTGGTTCAATACCCTGATGGCTGCCTTTAAAAACTGGGCTGGGTTGCAGAAGAAATTAGGATTAGGGAGATTTGTCTGGTATACTCCGATTCATAGAAATACTCAGCTGCCTATTATCTTCCATGATTTTTGCATACTATGGAGGTCTATTAGGATGGCGGGAGGATCGCCACCGCACGTATGGCGGTGGCGATCTGCCCGCCATTTCCGTCTGCCCACCTAACATTCCCCCCCATATTACGATGGTGGTGGGCACCCAGGCGGACGGAAAGACCGTCCGCCAGTTATCCGCCAGTAGGCAATCACCCCGATTCAGGCTCAATTTGATATTGGAGCAAGAAATGTTTTAAATACCTTCAACTAAGGGACTTTTTACAGAGAAAGGTGGGGGTATGGCTGGGTTTTCTATGGTACCCTTGTTAGATTTATTAACTGGGGAGGTGGATTGTACGATTTCTCAACTGTATGTATGCTGAAGTGATAGAACTCGGAATGCTCTGGAAAGCATAATGCCAAATAGCAGGAAAAACTTCAACTAAGTCACACACTACTTTGTTCTTCTAGTTTGCAATCCCAGCATTACAAAAAATGTTCTATTTATATTTCACACTCTATAAAAAAGCGAAGCCGGAGGGTCTTGATGGGATACATTGCCCTCTGTGTCGAGAGCTGAAAGCTGATTTGATTCATGTGTTCTGCACTTGCCCTTGTTTAGTTGCTCTTAGAGTTGATGTCGCAATTTTTTTAGAGGAGATTATTAATCTAAATATCATCTTTACACCACATAACATACTGCTTGGGATTTGTGGGATGGGCTCGGAAAGAAATTGTGCTCAGCTGATTTTTGAAGCAATGGCAATATTTCAGCTGTGTATAGCTTCAGCCTTGTTGGATCCACAACCTCCATTATTATAGCAATGGCAAGGGCGCTTTCTATATATTTTTGACCTGGAAGTTGCATTATATGTGCGTACAGGAGAAGGACAAGACAGAAAGGCAGGAGAATTTGGAGGCCTTTGTTGGATTGGATTCAGTCTTTTCAACAGGACAATGCTGGATCAACACATTGATTGGGTTAGGGATTAACAGTATGGTTTTTTATTCCAATGTCCTGACAATAACAGTATAAGGGTATCAGATATGTTAAAGATTTATTATTATTTATTGGTAGGCATCAGAGCTATAGATTTCAAATATGATAAAGCTGTGAATAGAGATGAATTTGTATTCATGCTCTTTAGTTCGTTTTTTACCTATTATTTTATGCACCTGTTGCCTTGTGTTCATTAATTTTATTTATCTATGGTGTTTATAAAAGAAAATGGAAAAGTACCAATATAATGGTTAAAAAAGGAAATATCCTCAACAGAAGCTGCTGTATAATTGAAATCAGTCGGTGTGTTTAACATCCAGTGAACTTAAGTTAACTACTCACTCTTCTACACGGACACACTTTGGCCAGGTTCCCTGCTGCTGCTATCCTGCTTGACCGCACTTCGCACTTTACTCCCGCTCCCTGGAGGAGGGCGGAGGTATTTAAAACGAGCCCAGGTCCCGCAGCGCGGGAAGACTCTTCTACACGGACGCACTATGGCCAGGTTCCCTTCTGCTATCCTGCTTGACCGCACACCGCACTTTACTCCCACTCCCTGGAGGAGGGCGGAGGTATTTAAAACGAGCCTGGGTCCTGCAGCACGGGAAGACTCTTCTACACGGACGTACTTTGGCCAGGTTCCCTGCTGCTATCCTACTTGACCGCACATCGCAATTTACTCCCGCTCACTGGAGTAGGGCGGAGGTATTTAAAACGAGCCCGGGTCCCGCAGCGTGGGACGCGACGGACATGCCGGAGCACAGCCCGGGCAAAGACCGGGCCAAGACGGGCCCGTCTTAGCCCTTCATAGCTCAGAAGAGGCTGGGCTGGGCCACATCTCTTGTTTTTGCAGCTCAGTCACCAGTAAGACTACCTCTTCGTGTTTATTGGTTGTTGTATATGAAGAACAATCAAAGGACGGTATTGGTTATCCCCGATTTCCCTACGGGAGAGACTTGGTTCATTAAGTGGACTTTTCTGTTTATGTGAGGGTGCTTTTCATGTTACACATTTACTGCAGATTTATTACTTGCCTTGTTACGCACACCACCTGAATAATTTATATATTTTCCTGATATTAAGCAGTTTCTCTATTGACCGGGTGATAGCATTCTTTTCTCAGTCCATAATGGGGAAAAGGAAAATACAGGGTGCACCACAGACAGGTCGTGTGGCGGCCCCTCGGCAGACGCTACTAAATTACCTGACTGGAGCCATGGGGGCAAAAGAATAACAAATTAACTCAGTTGAGGAAGTTATCAATACGGAGAAACGAAGTACGAAGGCTACGTCCTCTGTTGAGTTGACTGATGCAGGGCCACCTACTTCTGCCCCCTCTCAAACTAGTTTACCCAGAAATAAAGGTACTACCAATGGGTGTACAGTAAATAATTTGGAACAAATCACGATTAGCGATCACAAGAGTGTTCTCCAACCACCAGGTAAGAGACCACGTAATGTAGATCCTCTGCATTCCTTAACTTCTGACCCCGTGCAAGTACTGTTGAGTTTAACGTAAAGGCCCGGACAAAACACTAAAGAAAGTCCAGCACCATTCTAAGCCAAAACAAAGTAAGTCCTGCAGCTGGTGTTCAATGCTGCAATATAACTGAAATTGAGTCATTAAAACTTAAGATAGAGTCACTGGATACTTTCCTTAGAGATTTCTTGACAGCCTTGACCACTAGGTTAGAAAATATTGAGGCGTCGCTCTCAAAGCGACTTGACCCCCAACAATTTCATGCACTGAATTTGGTTGATAAGCATAACAGCTATGTAGATACTGAAGAATATATTCCCTCCCAGTTAAATTGTGTTGGTGATTTGAGAATAAGTAGCCAACTAAAAACGCGGATCGATCCAGGAACAAATGTTCAGAGTCGAAACTCTATCCAGTTAAGTGGTTTGCATAATCCTATACAGGTGGTCCCACAATCGTTGCCCAACCCAGCTAGTATACCTATTTTGAAGACATATAATCTGGATCCATTGGTAGTGAGGACCAATCCCGGACCGCGACCACTAATAGAAAGTGAGGAGAGAGTTAAGGGCATTTATCCAGCTCGCTTAGAACAGGAAGGCTTTGATAAACTGACCACGTTGGACACCCCCCCGCGGTCACCCCATATACTGTTGTATTAGCTAATGTTCCGAGACTGTCTCCAGGGGTGGGAGAGTTCTGGGACTCACTTAGAAATAAATGCCTCTGCTGGTTGGGAACAAAGATAGGTCAAACTGAAAGGCTATTCTCTGAATTCAAGATAGCAAGAAGAATAAGTTGGGTGGGTAGAGGGCCAAAGAAGTTAAGTGGTGATTGTGTGGTTTTATCATTTATTCACCCTCAGTTTGTACAAATGATTTTGTCAAGGGCAGGTAACCAGGATCTTTTGGATTCTGACATACATATTCTTCACGAGGGATATTTTTTATCAACCTACCTATGATATGTGCCCAATCATCCCTTCTGATTTCCATTCACCAAATTATGAACACCGATACAATGTACAAGTCCACAACAGGTTTGATACCCTCCCGTTTTTAGAGGAGGTGGACTGACTGGCAATAGACCAGGCAAAGAGGCAGGTTGGTAAACCTGACTATATCTCTTATAATTCTGAGAATAATATAGGTACACAGCAGGGCGAAGTCTCAAAGGCACCAATGTGTAAAGATCTAAGGTCGCCAAAAGACCACATTGGGAGCTGTGAGGGCGAGAACAGCAAATTTTTAGTGGAAGTGTTAGGAGAAATGCAGGAATGCACCTCAAGTTTCACTACATTTACCACTCATACCGGGTCGCTGACCTTTCAGCACCCTAATACTGCTGTAGCTAAAGCAGGTTTATCAGTAGAAAATAAACATAGTTTGCATGATCATAGGCAGTCTACAACGTCCTAAACTGCTGAAGAAATTATTCAACGCAAGAGGCATTCGTTCTTGTAGAACTGCAATATTAAAATGTCTTGATCCGAATGACCCACAGCTTAACTGCCATTTAATAATTTTTTCTATTAATTACAAGAAAATATTAAAACACAGCTAGTGGCCACGTACAACAGCACTTTAGAGACTATGGCCCGTGTCTCCTTCTCATCATCAAATTCATTGTAAAATGTGTCTACCCTTTATACCCTGTGTTTTCATGACCCAAATATTAACAACCATTCAGTAAAATGTTTACTTTCAAATACGAGAAAACATCATAAAATGGTTATGGGAGAAGCACAACAGCACTTTATAGACTAGGTCTCACGTCCTCTTTTCCATTATCCTATGCATTGCTTACCTATTTAGGGGCCTATTAGGATGGTGGGTGGACCTGAGTCCACCCGCCATCCTCGCGGTGTTGGGACAGGTTGCAAGACATGCCCGCACCGTGAATTAGGATCCGACCGCACCCTGGCGGTCACATTCCGCATTTTTACATTGCGGTGGGTGCTGCTTACAGCTTGCAGTCAAAATTGCATGCCTGGCATATCACTGCACCACATGGCAGGCACCACATGGTGCCTGCCACTTGGTGCAGCGACCCCCACCCCACCCCACCCCACCATCCCCCCTGGGGGCCCTCAACGGGCCCCCATGGCCAATCTCTGCTAGCCTTTCCATGGCGGCATCGCCACCATTGAAAGGCCTTCAAAAAGCCACATCCTAACATTGCTGGCGGTGCCTGCTAGGCACCGCCACCATATTGGAGCCCCTGCTCCGCCTGGCAGGCAATCATAACGATTGCCTGCTGGCAGAAAAGCGGCAGACAGACTTTCCGTCCGCGGCGATACCCACCGCCATCGTGAAATGGCGGTGGGGGGATTTCACGTTACGATGGTGTAACGGTTGCCACCGTCGGCTCGGCGGTGGCGATCGTTAGGCCATCGTAAAGAGCCCCTTAGACTCTATACATCCTAACTGAATGTTTATGATACTGCTGCAACTAGAAACTTTTATAATGCATATTTTAATATACATTTTAATGGTGTTCTGTATTTAGATTTATTGGCATATTGTTACGGTTTTAATTAACTAAACAATAAAATATATTAGGATTCTGATTTTAATATACAGACCTGTGTGTTATCTGATACATCAGCATGTGGCCTCATTGATCAGATGGGGCGGGAAATGACCACTTCTGCCACTGTGAGTATGGAGAAGCCATGAATTTTATGATGGCCAAATATTTTTTACCGCTATTGAGGTGTGACAGTGACACTAATGGGGAGCCAGTCCCAAAATATATTGGTAGAAACTCGGCCACAATTATTGACCATGTACTGATATCTGCCTCAGTAATCGCTATGTGTGGCACACCTATCACAGTACCGGTGGCCCTAAGTGATCATAATCTGATTTTTTTGTCATTTTGTCTTTGGGATAAGAGGCAAGACTTATTGCCTACAGTAAATATTATCACTCCAAGCAGGTCTAATGGTGTAAGCATTTAATGGGAGGGTGTCAATTTTAAAATTATGTTATGGATAATAGTAGTGGAAAACCATAGGAAAATCGATTACTGCCTCCAGGAGGCTGTTGTCCCCCATTTTTTATTTAAAAATGTTAACCATATTATTAGCTCCATAAAATTACTCCTGACTTGCCATCCTACTGCACTAGGGAATAATAAAAGGAGATGGTTCAATAACACCTTAAACATGCCATGAGCTGGTCCCCACAGGATATTTTGGTTAATAAAATTTTGCACATTCAATACAAACAGGCCCGGCCACAAGGATAAAAACGCGCCAGAATAAAGCTTGGGAAAATCTTGCCTTTGAGGCGTAAAATAAGTTCAAGTTGTTCTGGGACACTGTGAATGCATCTTTCTTAAAAAATGATGGCATCCCTGAGTTCAGCTATTTTGTTCCCTGTGGCAGCAGGGTGTCAAATTTTTCTGATATTTTTAGACAGAATAATGAGGTTGTCATAAGGCGCTAGAGAGGGATGGTATGTAATTGAAGACCTATAATGCTGGAAATTACTAATGAAGAAGTTATGCTGGCCATACAGGCAAGCGCTGGGGGACGGGCCCCTGGACCAGATGGAGTGCCAGTGATGTATTTAAATCTGCGCCTGACTTATAGGGGCCTATCTCGACCAGGGTTTTTAATTCAGCGTCGACTGATAGGATACTACCCTCCTTGGGAACATCTTTCATTGTACCAATATATAAAAAGGGGGATAAAGCAGATCCTAAAAGCTATTGCCCTATTTCCCTTTTGGACTTCTCAATGAAGGTAATGAGTAGACTCCTATTGTTTAGGCTGCAGTAACAGGCATATGAGCAATCTATTCTGACCTCTGTACAGTTTGTCTTCAGGAAGCAGCTGTGTACTGTTGAACAACGCTTTAACCTTGAGCATCTAATTGGTAAATATGCAAGGGCTAAGGTGGGCATTTTATGCCTATGTTTTGCTGACTTGAGCAGTGCTTTCGATTTGGTCGACCATAATTTACTTTGGGCATGTTGATCTCTTTAGGGGCAGCTAGACAACTTGTTGGGTTTCTTTCATGCCTTTACGAGAACCCATCCAGCCACGTTTGTTCCGGCCCTCAAGTGCAATGTACCCCAAGGTTTAAAGCTCTCTTTGCTACTTGGGGATCCTATTTGCCGGTAATGGCTCATGGACACAGCACGTATTGAATACCAGAGCCAAAATGAGTAGGTTCTTCCAGAGGATTCTTAAGTTTTTCTCTAAACTGGGCAGCCAACCCATCAATGAAATGGCTGCTATATGTTAAGCTGGGGGAGTGACCCCTGCCACTTATGGAACCGGCCTCTGCGGCCATGCTAATGGTTCTGCTGTCCAAATTGAAGAAAATACATTTCTAAAAAGGCTTTTATGCTTGCCACCTTGTGCCCCAAAGACTATTGTTTATAAAGAGGTTGGCCTGCAGTTTGTAGAAGACTACCTTTTGGTGAGACCTCTTTTAATATGAGTATCAGTTTGGGCAAAGGAAGAAACTAGCTTTACTAGAACTATTATCCTGGACTGTTTAGCCTTAGATACATTTTAAGTATATCCTGGTTATCCTATGTTAACTCCCTTCTTGATAAATTGTTTAATCTGTCAATCTGGTCAGACCCTCCCTAGAGTACATCACTAACCAAGAATAGGATTAAAGATTTTTTTTTACAATATAGACTGGATAAATGTAAGCTAGATGATGGGATGAAATCGTCATTGGCTTTCTGTAAGCTCTTGGACAATGAGGGGGCCAATAACTGTCTATTACAGGTAACTAATATGCAGCACCATTCCGTGCACCATTTTGTGCCAATAGGATTGAGATGTGGCATTGTGCATCATCTAGTTGCCTTCCCTAACATTGCACTTTCTATTGTTCTGCAAATTGTATCAGAAATTTACGTCTTTTTATTTGAAAACCATGTTTGCTGCCCAGAACAATAGATCTCATAAAGTTGCTATGAAACACTTGGCGACACTAAGTGACCCATCATTGTGTTATAATGCTGCACTTTTTATATTGGATACCGTTAAAATAAGTAAAGCATGTTGCATCAGTTAAGGAAATTGAGTACTATGCACTTCTTATTGCTTTGTAGATTTATTTGACTTTTAGTGGACTTACCTAAATTGAAGACTGTTGTATAGAATATTAGATTAAATAATGTATGTATGAATCTCTAGGTGACCTTGAGTGTGCCTTTTATATGTTATAACAGTGGTTCCCAAACTGTGGTCCATGGACCCCCAGGGGTCCTTGACTCGTTCCCAGGGGGGTCCGCAGGCAGCAGTTTTAAAAGCACTGCAAAGTTCCTTGTATAATCAGCAGTTGTTGGGCAACAATAAAAGTGTCAAGAAAACTCAGGTGATTGATGTACTTGCTGGAGAGAGATGAGTTTTGTCAGGGTGGCAGCTTTGACTCATCTAAGGTAGCTAGTGCAGATGGTTAATATGCCTCCTGCAAAGAACGTATACCATGCATTTGAAAAAACTGTATTTTATGTGCATAGCTCAGGGGGTTGCTGCTTTTTTTCACAGATATTCTTTTGTTCTGCTCAGTTTATAAGTTACAATCGTCAACTAGCACAGTGAGCTATGGACTGCCATTAGAGAGCTGCATGCAGACTGCATGGTACAAGTTAGTAAGTTATTTTTTTCCCAGTCTTTCTTATCCTGATGATGCTAAAACCTTTTTGTATAGAAATACACCCTTGTTATTGAAGTCAAATCTAACCACTGTGTTATAGTCTGAATCCTGAGTTTGTGCTTCTCCAGATCAAACCCTCTTAAAAATGCCTACAAGTATGGATGACATGTGAATCCTACACCTTGAAGTCCCCTTTGCCTTATGTAATGTTTTCTATACACTGATGTACACCCTTAAGATGCATTGTCTCAGTATCTGTGTGATTTAAAGCACTCTGACACCCTACGCTGGTGTGTGAGGTGCTATAAGACAAATGAAATACATGTCAGAGAGGGGTTATGGAGAGAGGAGAGGCACTGTTGGAGGGTAATAGTGAGGGAATGATTGAAGAACCCCAAAAAAGATTGTTGTATCCTGGTGCACTGTAAGATCAACATTTGCTGGTTTAAACGTAATGCAATTCAATTCAATATATAATGACAAATGTGGTGTAGAATGCAATAATTTTCCCCAAATTTTCTTGGGGTGCGAGTCCCCCAAAGCCCCCTTTGTAGTGGTCAGGATCACTCGCTGCACCTGGTGTGCATCATAGGGGGACTGGTCTGACAGCATTTGCCAGGGCTACTTTGGGTTTCCAGTCAGGGCTCGGCAGGAACAGGAGCGGGAGCATCGTACTGCGAAATAAAACCAAGCATTGAAAAGTTAGTCCCCGAGATGCAGCACTAACCTTCCCATTAAAATAGTTCAATTTTTGCAATTTTTTCAATCTAAAATAAGAAAATCTTTAGTAATTAGAGTATTTTTTTGGTGTGCTTTTGTTTTTGTATTTTTGTGAATTGCTGTTTTAGTGTTTGAAATTTAAATTGTACATATTGCTTGGGGGTCCCCAGCTTCCATTAGTGCCTCAATGGGTCCTCAGGAGTCAAAAGTTTCGGAACCACTGTGTTATAACATTGCAATAGGGCAGGGATTGTATACACTATTGTGTTTTATGTACTGTATAATTTGGAGATTTTAATGATGTGACTGTGGGATGTTTTATTGCTTTTTACCTATGTACATGTATGTGTTTTTATTTATGTACTCTTATGGCTGTATTTCTTTTCAGACGAATAATGTTTATGAACTGAACTGATCCATTAACTAGGTTATTATTCAGTTCCACTAACATGCAAGAAACACCAGTTCCATCTTAGTGATCACTATTTGCAAGAACTTCTACTTTATTTGCACATCAATGTGAGTGACTTCTAGTGCTTCCTCTTGCTTGATGTATACTTCCGTCTCCTCAGCACATTCCTTTGCTTGCATTTATTGGTGGTAAATGCCCTCTACTTCCCATTGCACTCACCCTCCCGGTCCTGATGTACATCCATTTCAGGAGCCTCAAATATTTGCTCCACTTAATGGCCTTTACTGCAGACAAACTGTAGCATTTATTCTTTTCAGCTGGTCATGCACTTACAGCAACTTTACTATGTCGCATCTAGCTGTGATGTTGATTGCTTGTATGATAGCTCAATGACTTGAATTTTGGCACTGAAAATAGTGGTTCTCCGTAGGTTACAATCTCAGATCCTGGCATGGACAGCTCAGCCTTCCACCTTCCTTCAAGTTGGTAAATTCAATACCATAAGTTGGGTAATAATAAAGTCTGTTATTTACAGTACGTGTCAGAAATGTCAGAAGTGTGGTATAAAGTGCTATATAAAAGATTATTATTATCATCATCATCATTCTGCTTATACCCTTTGGGGAGCCATTCATTTTTGAGTGAGCACATGGTAGTAATTATTTAGCTTGTGCTCCCAGTTTAATGGAATACCTTGATCTAGAGCTTTCACTTCTGAGTCGAAGTAACCCTGCCAAATCAATGGCCAACTAGATTGTGGTATCTCCATGGCTGCTAAGGTTGGAGATCCCTAGCATTGCTCAAAGTCACAGGCATTAACAAGAGGAGAGCCATATTGATTTTATTTAGACAACTACATTGATCTTCAAAATTTTGCTGCCTTACTGCCTAGGATATAAGTAACAATTGGTTCTGTCGGGTCAAACAATTTCTTTGTGGTTTTGATACACAATGCAAATTAAGTAATTGAAAAACAGCGTGCACTTGAACACAATAGAGAGAAAACAAATTAGTCTCACTAGAGAGAGAATTTACTTCATATTTGCAAAATTGGAACAAAGACAATTTTTTTTAATATCATGACATGAATGATAGCTGTGTCATCTGTGACAACAGACAGGCCAAAATTAAAGCATGCGCCATGCAGGACTGCTGTGGGCATGAATCAACCTGTGAGATGCAAAGAGGGCTGCGGGGTAGCAGAATGGAGGTGAAATCAGAGTTCCTGAATTCTTCCAGCACACCTGCCTCCTTCCAGGCACCTCCGCCAGAATGGAATGCAAGGAGGTCATTGCAGGTATGTATGACACCACCCCCACAATATGGGCCACCAACAAGGAAGGTGGTGGGTTCAGCTGACACATAGAATTGCAGTGTTTGCTTTACAGGTACTACAACATTCCCAACAACCCACTTCGTGATTGAAAAACCATTGCACATGCGGCATAGCAGTGACTTCTACAATTTTAGCCTCTTACAATACCTTAGGCACCATCATTGTCTCTAGAAGAATACTTGCAACATGTTTATCACCAAGAGACAGTTTCTCTTACAAACGATCTAAATAATCTCTGTTGAGGTCTGTCTCCAACAATGATTTAGCTGTCCAGGTAAGCCTATATTTTCTAGGAATCTGCAGTTGCTATCTGATACCCTTCACTTTCATTAATGTCCAGACAAATTTTTTCTGTGTGAATGCTAGTACTACCTGCAGGTTTAGTGTCCACTCCTTAATCTTTTGAAAATTGTTTTTAATGGATTCATTACAGGTGAGTACACCCCCCTTCTGCCTATAGCATTGACAACACCTGCCTGTGGGGTGACTGTTATGTCTAGTGATTCAAGAATGCATTACTACTGTTGGGCATTCACTACCAGCAAACTCTCCTATTCAGCCATTCTGGGCGGGCATTGACTTCCAGCAATTTTACCATGCATTCACTGGATAGGGTGTCCTCTGTCAATAGATTCTGACCATTACTCTTCTGTTATTAGGTCACAGATGTTTTTGTAACTATGTACGTGGATAAACACTGCTGTTATGCATTGGTAAATTTTTATAATAATGCTGAAAGAGACCAAATAGAGAATGTTTTAAAAAGATTGGCCAGAGACTTGAATACGCTACAGAACTGGAATGCAAGGGAACTGATTGTTCTTTGGGGGGGTGATTTTAATATGCGTCTGTGTCCATTGAGTAGAGGGAAGAATTGTGGATTGCAACTAGAGAATAATTATGCTTGCTCCCACTTGCCCTATTCAATATATGGGGAAACGTTAAATGAGATTATATTTTCCTTGGATTTAGGTTTTGCCAACAATCTCTGTTCACCCTCCATCCCATTCACCCAGACGTTTAACAGAGGAGGCATGGACTCAAATATAGACTATATAATATTCCTGAATAGAAATGCCTCGAGACTAATGAGCTTCAGAACACATAGAGTTGCCATAAGTGACCACTTTCCACTTAGTATAAATCTAACCTGCCCCAATGCATTATACAATCCTAAATGTAATTCAGTATTCTCGGATAAAAACATAGCTGTGAATATAACAAATGGTTATTCCTTACAATGGGGAAAGGTTGAGCCAATGGAGTTTACTAGAAAAATCTTGGCAAATTGTTTAAACTCCTTTTTAAGCTTCCTGGATGAGAAAAGCACTCATGTTGAAATCTTAGTATCTTATTCCCAGATTACAAACAAAAAAAAAGAGGCCCTGTGGGTTGTGAACAGGAAAGATCAGACACGCAGCCATGGATGGTTTGCTTTGCGCTGCACTAAAGCTTATACAAGATTAAAACAAGCCTTACAAAAACCAGATAGGTGTATCCATGAGATCAGAAAGTGCAGAAAGGAATATGCTCAGGCTCAGAAGTCCTGTAAAAAGGAACTAAAAGATGAAACATGGGTAGTGCTGCACGAAGCTTCACAAATGAGGGACATTGCAGCTTTCTGGCGAGCGGTCAACGCTCTGTTCCATAAAGCCGAGGATACACCTGCGGTAGAAATTTCTATTGGAGAAAACCTGTGGGTGGAGTTTTTCTCCAAAGTATATAAATCTGAAAAAGAGGATGGAATAACTCAAAATACAACAATAGCACAGGGAATTATGGCCACAGCTGTTGAGCACATTGATCTCTCTTTTTCCCTGGAGGAAGAAACATATGCAATAACCGAGAGTAAGGGAGGTAAGGCACCCGGCACTGACGGCGTCCCGGTAGACCTTTTTAAATCTAATTTGCTTTAATGGGGCCCTTTCAACGCAGGTTTTAGCGGCCTGCTGTACTACTGGATTCATTGAGACATGGTCAGAATCTATTGTGGTACCCATTTTTAGAAAAGGTGACAGGCAGGATCCAGCATGCTACCGTCCAATATCCTTGCTGGATTCACTCGTAAAAATAGCGGGACAAATCATCTTGAAGTGGTTGCAAGACTGGGCGGAAGAAAATCAGGTGCTCCCAGACTTACAATTTGGGTTTCGCCAGGGCTTGGGAACGCTCAAACAGGCACTGAACCTTAAATGTAAATTTGATACTTGTATAGCGCACTACTCACCCGCAAGGGTCTCAAGGCGCTTGTACAAATACCACTGTGGAACCCATCCTGGCTTTCCCTGTGAGGCGTCCACTCCTGGGCACCCCCAGGTTGGAGGCCAGGCATCCTTAGTGTTGTGGGGGCCATTGTGGAGATTAAGCAAGCTATTGCCCAGAGTTGCAGAGTGTGACTCCATGATTGGAATAGGCACCGAGGCGAGAATTATCAGGTCCGTGGAATTTTTTAGCCCAAGACCCGCCGAGGCAGGGAATTGAACCCTGGTCCCGGCCTAGACCTCTGCATCAGGGTCTGCCACTCTAAACATTGAGCCACACTTCTCCACCTTAACATCCTGACAGGGAAGTACACGCGGTCAAAAGAAGGAAAATTATATCTCGCCTTTGTAGACCTATCGGCAGCTTTTGACTGCGTGGTACACGATAAATTCTGGGAGATTTTAACTACTATGGGGGTGGAGACATCATTAATTCTATTTTTGAGAAAACTTTACTGCAACGCCAAAGCAAGGATCTGTTATGGTCTTAACCCCTTCAGTGCCCATGACGAGATGGTCTCGTCATGGAGCGCGGTTGCGCTGTGCCCATGACGAGACTATCTTGTCATGAACCCCGCCCGCTAATGCAACGCCCGGCACAGGGCGGGGAAAGGGCGGGGCACTGAAGAGGTTAAAGGAGAATGCACTGCACCGTTCAAGTTTGAGAGGGAGGTTAGGGAGGGATGCGTCCTGGCATCGTTTTTATTCACTCTTTATACCAATGGTCTTGAACAAGCACTGGTAGCAGGGTCTCAGGACCTGTCACAAATAAATAGATGCTCTATACCCACCCTCTTGTATGCGGACGACGCAGTGCTGATGGCCCGTACTCCATTGGAAGTCCAAAGGGTACTTACTAGGTACACTGAGTACATGGAGAATCTTGACCTGCACATTAATATCTGCAAAACTTTTATAATGAAGTGCGGCAAAAACCGCCCCAGTTGCAGGGAGATTTTTATTGGCAGTAGAAAGGTTGAACCTACCACATCATTTCCTTATTTAGGTGTTTTATTCGACAACAAGGGGACATGGTATCAGGCCGTAAAAAACAGGAGTCTGCTCTTTACGAAAGCTACTGCGGCACTGGCTAACTTTGCAAAGATGCTGGGAAGAAACCCTCTAGCCGAACTCCTAGAAATTTATAAGGCAAAGTGCACCGGCATAGCAATGTATGGGGCAGGTGTATGGGCAACCGTGATACCAAACCTATCCAACAAGTGGAAAATGCCTTTTTTAAAATACCACCTTGCGGTTCCAGACAGTACCTCCATTTATGTATGCCACACAGAATTGGGTTTGCCTAACATTTCAGATACAATTAAGATCCAACCGGTCCTGTTGTGGCACAGGATTTGGACCTCCACTACAACTTCATTTAACCGGGATATTTTAAAGATAGCCTCACGCTAGACCGGGTTCTGGAGATCCCCTGGCTGTATTACATAAAAAATGTTATGAAAGATCTGGGTACCCAGAATATTTCAAAACTCCTGATATTTTGCATATGATAAATAGAAAATATCTTTTAAAATCCTGTATGACCCTCATGGAGGCAAACAGATTTGTGGGGCAGCTAAGTCGTCGGTACAATCCAATCAATTTATACTCACTACGGGGCATATTATCAAGCATGGCGTTAAAATTATCGATGCTTTAGCAACAGAAAACTGCTGCTAAAGCGACGATAATGGGCTTGATAATATGCCACAGAGAATTCCAATAGAAGCCCATGTTGACACCAGAACATGGGCTTCTATGTGATTTCTCAAGGGCATATTATCAAGCCCATTATCGACGTTTTAGCAGCAGTTTTCTGCCGCTAAAGCGGCGATAATTTTAACGCTGTTTCATGATAATATGCCCCTACATTTGGTACACAGCCGTACCTACATTTTGAATTAAGCGGGTATGATCTATTTGTTTTAACCCGTTTTAGAATTTTTTCACCGTACCATAAGCTTTCCTGAACTAAAGACTGGTCCCCAACACTAATTAGCTGCCCCTGCGATAACCAATCCCAGCAATCAACCATGCACGTGGTTTTATTTTGTAAATTTTATGCAACGCAACGGAAAAGATGGATTTTACCTGTTTTAAGACTCTGGGGACTGAGACAATGCAGGCCTGCGTTCCTAGCCTTGCAATTTCTGGATAACGAATGTTTTACAAAGTCAATTTCTTCCTTCTTGAAAGGCATTATTAAACACAGGAAAGGCATGGTTATTTGAAAATGCATGAGATATCAAAAGGAGTTTGAAAAATAAAGTGGGTACTAATCAATGTATTCTTTATTAATCAATTTTTATTTATAATGGTTTGGGTATTCCTTTTAACTATATAATCTTGATATTTTAATAGTTTTGCTTTTATGGTTTTCTGTACAAAAAATCGAATAATTAATAATGATGTGGGTCACATCTGGATCAACCTGCATTTTTGTCACTTCTTAGACTGTTTCTTCTGGAACAAGATCCAGAGTGTTTGCTTCTGGCTCAGTGTGTCCTGCCTGTGATGGGCCCTGGACCTTGTTCCAATTCAAACTGTAATGGCTGGAGAACCATTGCATTTTGTCTGTAAAAGAGACACTGTCTTGTTTTGAAAATGCCTTGATTTTAGGATTAGTGCTGGCTGATTTGCTATGATTGTTTTGTAAGTTAGTAAATGACTTACTAGCAGCCTCTATTGTCAGTTAGAGCTACCCTTTCCTGAATGTCGGTAAACTACCAAAATCTTCATGCAGCAATGATCCAAGGACACAGTAAACAATTTGCAGATAAAAAAAGTGTAAGGGAGAATATGCACAAGGAAGTGGCAGAGCGCGGCGTTAGCCTCCTTGGCATAACGCCGCGCTCCGCCACTTCTGAAACGCAAGGCTGCACCAAATTTACAAGAATATGATGAACCATGCATTTCCCCCTGCAATGGCGCAAAGTTTAGCAACTTAGCGCCAACGCAGGCACCCTTGCACCATAGTGCAAGGGTGTCTGCCTGCAGGTGAGGATCGTTTATGTGTAGGAAGATGTCCCTTCCTCCACATAAACAATCCTAAAATGCCATTCTGTCACTGTCATGTGTGCTACTTCATGCAGCACACATGAAAGTGACAAAATGGCATTTTTTAAAGGTTTGTTTATTTACAAGAAGGGAAACCTTCCTGTACATAAACAAACCATGGCATTCTGCTTTTTGCTTTTTCCATGTGTGCTGCACAAGGCAGCACACATGGAAAAAGCAAAAACGAGGAGAAATAATGCCTTTCTCCTCGTTTCGCCAACTTAAGAACAGGATTTACCTGGTATTCATTTTTGCGCTGCCTCCTATGTACGCCACCCTTGTACATAGGGGACAGCATCAAAATGAATGGGTGTTGTGGTGGAACGCCCACCGCAACAACCACTGCCTCCCCCTTTCACGTTAACCATAGCATGAAAGGGAGCCTTATGTAAAAGGCAGTGTTACGCCATGTTATGTGGCTTAAAGCTGCCTTTTACATAATGCGCAACGCCTATCGCCACCACAACGGGGGTAAAAGTGACATTGTGGTGGCGATAGAGGCTTGTACATATGCCCATTAGTGTCTGTCTGAGCGATTGACTCCCTTGCATTGCCACTGCTGAATCTGCCCATCACTGACCAATACTGTTCCAGAAAGGAGTCTAACAGAAGCATCAAGGAAAAGCTAAACTTTAAAGCTAGAAGCCTAGTGGAATTGTCAGAGTGTGCCCCATTGATGTCAAGCAAACACCCAGCCACATAAAGAAATCCCTCTAAATTCCAGGGTGCGGTTGAAGAAATGAATGGGTGAGGGTGGCCACTGCGATAGCCAGACCAAGATATATGAACTCTCAGAGTTGGGTTACCAACCACTGATTTAAAAGCAGGGATACTTTCACTTTCCCAAACACTGTCCTGATGGATTCACGGAGCCTTGACACTTTCTCAGCAGAAAGGTGAAAAACACCTGCCCTGTGTCCAGCTCTCCACCCTGAAAGGTCAAAATGGTCGTGAGACGTTGCATTCTGTCTGGAGACAGAGAAAGGCCAGGACCTGCAACGAGGACAGGAGAGGCCAATGGGACTTCACTGCCGTGTCTTTCTTTTTCACAGATGGTGAGTAATGTAGGTTTTCACGCGGAGAGCTTTGGCTCTGTCTCTCGCCCTCCGGAAAAATGATTGGAGTGCCTTAAAGTGTACATGGGACATGGAGCCCCTCGTGGGCATGAATGTGCTATAGTATATATTTTCACTAGGCTGGAACCCCAAGGGTAGAGAGCTTGACTATCGATGTAGAAATATCGATATACATAAATATAGACGTAAAAATATTGTGGGGCAGAAATATCGATAGCAAAAATATCATGGACAAGAATATGGATTGTCAGGTAAGTAATATTATCACCACGCCAGGCGATAAAATTATCGCCGCTTTAGCGGCAGAAAACTGCCGCTAAAACGGCGATAATGGGCTTGATAATATGCTCTATGGAATTCCAATTGAAGCCCATGTTAGATGTGAAGGACATCTAACATGGGCTTCAATTGGAATTCCATAGAGGATATTATCAAGCCCATTATCGCCGTTTTAGCGGCAGTTTTCTGCCGTTAAAGCGGCGATAATTTTATCGCCTGGCTTGATAATATGCCCCTAAGATTGCAAAAATATCGAAGTGTTAAATAACGTTTACAAAAATATAGTTGTTAAAGATATATCGAATTATTATTAATGTTATGTGTTTTAGTATTTTGGATGAGAATTGTTTGTTATTTTATTATATGAGTTAAAATTTTAGAAGTTAATATTTTTTTTAAGTTGAATTTTGAGTTTTTAGTTCTGTAGCGGGTTGTGGGTTTATAGGGGAATAGGGTGGGAAGTAATTTAATTATATAGATTTTATTTATTATTTATACTAGTTAATAAAAAAAATTAAATTGAATTTTGCGTTTTTAGTTCTGTAGCGGGTTGTGGGTTTATAGGGGAATAGGGTGGGAAGTAATTTAATTATATGAAATGTATTTAATAATGTATGTTTATTCATAATTGTATAATTGTGATGTTATAGAGTTATAAATGTGTTAATTAATTTATTAATAATTGTTTGATAATTAGTTGTTAATTATTTTAAAAGTGGGTATCGTAATGTTTACCCCTCCGCTATCCAACACTTTCCCTGCTTTTGCACTCAGTGGAGTGGGAATAGTAATTTTTACCCCTCCGCTATCCAGCACATTCCCTGCTTTTGCCCTCACTGGAGTGGGAATAGTAAGGTTTACCCGTCCGCTATCTAGCACTTTCGCTGCTTTTGCACTCACTGGAGTGGGAATAGTAATTTTTACCCCTCCGCTATCCAACATTTTCCCTACTGTTGTATTTATTGTGTTGCAAAATGTATTTTTTATATTTCTTTTCATAGTTTAATGTGTTAATTAATTATAGAATGTTTTATTTTATTTTAAGTTATTCATATATGTATATTTTTTATTTTTATATCATTTAAAAAAGTTTATAAATTGAGTAAAGAAAATAGTTAATAAAATGTTTTTAAGAAAATATATGTATTTGTACACATTTTTGTGTGCTTATATTTTATTTAAAAGTTTATTTCTTATATTTATTTAACATATATATTAAGGTACCGACTCCGATCCTGTAAAACCCGGGTACGAATGGTCGTACGGAGCGTCTTCTCCGTACGACTCGTACCCGGGAATTCCACCTTACAAACCAGCAAGTACGATTCGTACAGAAATACCATTTCCATACGAATCGTAAAAAACACCGTACGGCTAAAAAATACATACAATTCTGATCCTGGACAGCGCGTACGCGACATCCGCACGGAGTCAGGCAACGTTTTACGGACCAGCAAGTACGATTCGTACCTACAGCACTCCGCATGGCTATATTTTTACGGGAGCCAAAAAGTGCCGGAAAAGCTAAGTACGCTGCGATGCATGACGAAAAGGGGGCCCGCTACGCGACGTGCACGCCATCACCCACATCGTACGTGTCATCACGTACGGTATGTACCCCAACATTGCATATGTATGGACCGTACCCTCCACCCCCCCGTTTGTACGGACCGTACCCCCCAACCCCCGTATGTCTGCACCATACCCCCCACCCCCCGTTTGTACGGACCATACCCCCCCACCCCCCCGTAGGTCCGCACCATACCCCCACCCCCGTTTGTCTGCACCCTGTACCGTACCCCCCACCCCCATATGTCCGCACCGTACCCCAGGCGTACCCCCCCACCCGCGTATGTCTGCACCGTACCCCAGGCATACCCCCACCCATGTATGTCCGCACCGTACTCCAGGCGTACCCCCACCCGCGTATGTCCGCACCGTACCCTAGGCATACTTGCGCGCTCGGACTTCAGTTTTACGATTTGTATGTAAAACTGTCCGGGGACGTCTCGTAGACTTTGCCTGAGGCGATTCGTATGTATTTTTCACGTATGAATTGTACTTCGCCGTTTGCACGGGACTTGTACGATTCGTACGTAAAAAAATACGGATACGAGTCGTACGGTAATTTGTTTTAACGGATCGGAATCGGCACCTTGATGTAATTTATGTTGTTAAAAATATTAATTTTATTTAAAATATTTTATTTAAGTTATATTTTTTTAAGTTGATATTTTTACATCTATATTTTTTACTTCGATATTTTTGTATCAATATTATTGTACTTACCTATTTAAGTATAGGGAGTCAATATTTTTGTAAACTATATTTTTTTCATTGATATTTAATCAGGGAACTACCCCAATAGATGACAGCTGAAGAGGTGCATGGACAAAAGGCTAACATATGATTGCATGCTATAGCAATCTTCCTTCCTCTTTTACCAGTTCCAACAATGGAGAGAGTGAATACTGAAGATGCATCCCTGTGAAGGCATTATTTTACTGAGCTGCTCTGGTGTAAGTGAAGTGATGGATCGTGTAGAACATGCTCTTCTCTTTCTAATAAACAAAACTATCAGGGGAGATCATATAACCGGGTTAATGAGGGAGCTGAATGGTTGTGCTACTGTGGCATACTCGAGCTGTTTGTGGACTTCCTCACCAGCTATTTTGAGAACTCCTTATCAGAACTGAGCTTGCTGTCTGTCATCCCATAGGTCAAAGACAGGAAATCTTTTTTTGCAATCCCACAAGAGTAGGGTCAGGGCATCAGCGCTGATGCTGGAGTGAGCTTTATTGTTAAGGTTGTGCTAAGAATGGACTAAATCTGAGAGCAACAACACACACGGTGGTCTAGCCTGGAGTATGCATCCTAGAGCAGGCACGAGGGCTAAATAGTGCAGGGGCCCTCGTTATACAGATGGTAGGAGGAAAACTGACTTTTGGAATTATTGCCTGCCATGGACCAGTAGTAGACCGCGGTCATGGGAAAGAGTTGAGGTTCAATCTTGAGAAGAGTTGCAATACCTCTATGCAAAGGAAGAGGATTGACAGGAAAGGCAGTACCTATCGCACTACTGATTTTTTTTATTGTTGTAGTTTTATATAGGTATAGAGCGCTTTACCTGAGCTTCAGTTTCATTGCAGACAGACACTTACATTTTTAGGGGGAGATTAAGTGATTTGCCCGAATCACAGGATGTTTAAGCCGCCTGCCAGACTCGAACCTGGTTCACTAGCTTTCAAGTCGGCCGCTCTAGCCTTTTAGACATTCCCTGTGTGGCACTGATGCTAACCCTTGGGCATTCTGATGCTGATGTGCTTAAAATGATCACTGTCTAATGGCTGCTGCTGTAATTATTTACTATGGTATTGGGGAGATACTGAACTCCAAAAGTGTTATATTGTACATGCTCACCATCGAGCCCATGCTGATGTGTTTAGCTATTGAAAGCCTGGTGCTGCAGGCCATGGAAGAACTGACTAGATCCTTTGCCACATTCTGATCCATGTTGTACGAGGCCCTCCTTGGATTGGGATATCTGCTGGTAGGAATGAGTCTCCACTAAGCCTCTGAAGGATAAAGGTCCTTGAGTTCACATGAGAGACTGAGGGACTGGCTGCAAAAATTGACATGATCTTCAAATTTCTGCTGCATCTGTGACCCAACGGAAATTGACTGGCTTGTTCCCCCTGGACGGCATTAGAAACTGCAATCTTACACATGACTTAAGGGAAGTGTCAGCTGAAAAAGGAATAGAATGCCCACCTCATTCCTGAGATGTAGATTGATTCAAGTTTGCCTGGAAAAATGGTCTGCCTCAATCTTGCCCCAAGAAACTCATACTGCTAATTTCATTATTTTGTTTATTCCAGGTCTTACTACAACCAGCCCATGCACCCACTGATTTCTTCCGCTAGAATATCAACAGGTTGATCTGATCATATCTGGCCTAAATCTGTGACACTGTCAGCCTGTGCTGTCGTTGTAGCCAACAGAATATGGCATTTTTGATTTTACATATATTTAAGCATAGAAATCTTAACATGCAAGATTCAAGCCTAAAGGAGGTCAGCTTGTTTGCATTCGCTCTCTGTTTGATGAAATGCTGCACATTCAAATCTTGCGTCTGGATTGGGACATCTCACCTTTTGTAATTATAAACAGAGCTTTCATAAGACTTACACACATGCACACACTCACAATCATAGCCATCCTCTTAGGGACTCCCTGCAATCCATAAGTGGGTTGGAACCATTCTCTATACACTTGATAGCAAGGTCTTTCTAGAGAGGCCAATAATCCTGTATCACGGCTGAACAATTTGTGTTTTCCTTGACCTTATCACACAGTTCTTTTCACCTCTCGGCCGGGCAGCACATGTTTTGGGTGTGGCGGTGTAATAAAGTACAATGGTGGCACACTGGATGAGGTTGATAGAAGGTTCTTTATTCAGGAACAGCAGGTTTCTACATGTAAAATGTCCTACCCACACAGCGCCAGCAGCAGCTCAACCGCGAGTGTTCTATAGCAACTGAAACTTAGGTGAAGGCTCTTGAATGATAAACACTAGGCTCAATGTGATGCATGGAATATGCTCTGGCGTAACGAAACTTGAGGGGGTCCCCCTGCAAGCTACGTGGAGGGGCCCCCTCCGGGCTCAGTCAGGAGCTCCCAGACTGGAGCACTGTGCTGAGGGGCCCCATGGAGCTCGGGGGCCCCCGCACTGCGGGGTCTGCTGGGGCCTGTGTTACGCCCCTGGGAATATGATGACACGCAGGTCATTACACAGTGAAGCATGGAATAGGTTGACACGCAGGTCATTACACACCTTCCCCCTTTACATAGGAGAAGCAGAAAGGAGACACACAGTAGGATGGGGAGAAGACAATAGCAAAAACAAATCAAAATGCAAAGAAACATAGAAGTAGAACAAAATTATGAAAACATTAATGTAGAACAAAATCACGTAACCTTGCTGGAAATTTCGCAGCTCGAGAACTCCTTCCCAGTGCAGGCAAACTTTTGGGATGTTTTTCTGGAACAAACAACTCGGTTTGGACCATGGTGCGCATGGGAGCAATCCTATTTAAGTTCCAGCTGCGACCATCATTCAGTTTCGCTGCATTTTGAAAGAGCTTTTTCACAATAAAGGGGGAGAAGAACTTTGAGACCCCACCAGACCACTTGGGAAGGCATACCCTCACCCTGTATCCCACTCTCACGCGAGTGTGAGTGACAGCATGCCTGGCATCAAAATACTCCTTTCTTTTGGCAATCTTCAAGTTTTTACCTTCCTGACAGGACACCACACCATAATCTACACAAGAGGGCATCACACCAGAACCAGCATCCAAACCCACACATGCACTTTTGTCCCTCATCCACGCGTGAAACATGTGGGTGTTGGGTCTCTGTCCCCAAAACAGCTCAAAGAGAAGCTACATCGAGGTGGAGTGAGGTGTGAGGCGGTAAATTATAACACGTTCCACCACTTTTGACTTACAGTCCTTGTTTTGGGCCTTGGCAAGTTGGATGGATTCTTTCAAGACACGGGTAAACCTCTCCACCATTACGTTGGTTTCAGGATGGTAGAGGGTGCAACGCTTATGTCTCATCCCCCTTTTGATCAAATATTCCTCCATCTCTCTCAAGACTAGTAGGACCCCGTTGTCAGTTAAGGGACAGTCCAGAAGACCTTCTTGCGAGAAATCCTCTTCGAGAAACTTGGTGCATCTTTAGTCTCAATGTTGTGTGTGATCTTAATCTCTGGCCATCTGAAGAACATGTCTATTAGTACCAGGACATAGGACTGGCCAGAACTGCTCATAATGGGACCCTGAATGTCCAATGCCACCTCTTGCCAACAACGATCAGGGGTTCCTGCACAACCATGGGTTGAGCCCTGGTATTGTAAACCTTGTCACATGCATTACATTCTGTACGATCCCTAACCATACGCTCAACAATAAGATCAATGCCAGGCCACCAGAAGTGCAATCGAATCCTCTCTTTGGTCTTGGAGATGCCCTGATGTCTCTGATGGGCTTAATGAACAATTCTTTGCCTGACAGAGATGGAGGAACACGTTTTGTACCCCTCGAGAGCAAGCCAGAGAAGACAGACAACTTGTGATGCACATTCCAAAACTTGTGTGTCTCCTCATTAAGACTTTTAATGCCCCCCCACCCTTCAGCCACCAACTTGCAGACTTCAAGAATCGTGGGGTCACTTTCCATAAATGACTTCCATTGTCCCTCACTCAAGACGACGTCAGTCATGACCTCACACACTTTATAATTATCATCCTCCTAGAAGTCTCCTGAAGTGTCAGGGGCGAGATTAGAATGGCTCAAGACAAGGCAGGAAAGGCAATCTGAAACCTTGTTGTGAGCACCAGGTATGTAGTTTACCACAAAATCATAGTCTTGGAGTGTGACTGGAGATCCTTGAGGATGCAAAATCTAAACTCTTTTTTTGTGACTAAGTCTTTCAAAAGCTTATGGTCGGATTGTACAATGAATAAACTTCCCCAAAGAAACTTTTTTAGTTTCTTAATTGCCCAAAAGAGGCACAGGGTTTCCTTCTCCATGACAGAGTATTACATTTCCGGCCCCACCAGTGCCCTTGAGAGGAACATAATAGTAATTTCCTCGCCATCCTTTACCTGCTTCAGAACCTAAGCCTCTCATCATGCAGTTTCTGAGAAGAACCATGTACCAGAACGTCATCTTGGTATATCCTAACACCAGGTAACCCATGCAAGATGTCTTCCATAGCTCGCTGGAAGACGGAGGCTGCGGAATTCAAGCCAAAGGGAAGCCTCGTAAATTTATATGTCCCAAATGGCGTTATGAACGCAGTCAGATTCATGGAATTGGGGTCAATTCTGATTTGGTGGTATGCGGCCCTAAGGTCTAGTGTGGAGAAGACCTCAGACCCACCTAGCTGAGTCAGCATCTCTGCAATATTGGGAAGAGGGTACTTGTTGGCTATGACAGCACGGTTGAGGGCACGCAAATCCACACATAGTCTCACCTCACCAGAGGCTTTGCGGGCAAGAACCACGGGAGCCAACCAATCACTCTCCTCAGTTTCAACTATAATTTCTTCTTTCTGCAACTTTTGCAGTTCTTTTTGCATGGACTCCCTCAGTGCTAATGCTACACTGCGCACCTTGCAAGTGACAGGGGTGGCACCAGGCCGCAGGGTGATTCTATCTCTATAGTCAGGCAGGCAACCCAATTACTCGCTGAAGACCTGCTCGAACTCAGAGCGTAAATCATTTATTTGATCAACATTGGCAGACTCAGGAGCACAAGTAGTTTCAGGAAGTGATGGTCGCAGGTCTCCCTTTAGATAATGCATGGATCCCCACCAGGAATCAGCATCACTTCGAGATCGGCCTGGTGGATCCAGCTTACAATACTGTCATCTCTGGAGGAGATGTAGATCTTTCCAGCGGTGAGTTTGCTTCTGTATTCTATGTCACCTTCAAAATAGCCAAATAACTTTATAGGTTGGCCACCATAAGCAAGCGGTCTGATGTCTGGTTTGAACACCTTCACTTTACCCACTAAAGATGTGATGTAAAAACTCTTTGGGACCAATGTGATTTTTGCCCCGGAATCAAAGAGCATTTTTATGGGGTGACCATTTACTTGAACACTGTCAATGGGACTTTTGCACTTACTTTGGCAGACCTGAGCTAAGACCTCACCACAATGCAATTCATCAGGGTCAGAGTCCGACTCATTTTGAACCTTCACACGCTTGTTCTTTTTGAATTTCAACACTCTGCAAGCTTTTGCTACATGGCCAACTTTCCCACAATTAAGACATTTGGATTTCAAAGCAGGACACGACTTGTCGTTGGCCAGGTGACCAACCATGCCACAGCGGTAACACTTTCAAGAGAAGACCTTCTTATACTTTGATGTCTGTGGTTCAATTTGTTTAAAAATGTTTGTCTTAGTTATACTTTGTACTTTGTCACTAGTAGTGTTAGCAGCGCCATTTTCTTTTTTTATTACTTCAACACACGCAAGAGAGTGTTCAATGCGTTTGGCAATAGAGATGACCTCATCTAATTTGGGGTCGTCTTTTTGCCATAGCTCATCCTTGACCCACTCTATGGTGCATCCCAGCATAAACTGGTCTCATATACGTTCCTCAAGTGCGCCCTCAAATTTGCAAGAGGAAGCCAGTTTGCGCAAATGAGTCACATATACTTCAACGGACTCTTGGGGTTGTTGCACACGCTTTCCAAAGTGATAACGCTCCAGGATGGTGCTGACTTTGGGGCGATAATGTTTATCTAGTTTCTTTAAACAGATCTCAAATTCATAGAGGCTATTAGTTTCAGTATCATTGAGGTCTGGTAAGTGTTTGAAAACCTCTTGCCCCTCCAAGCCTAGACAGTGTAGGAGTAAGGCTGACTTCCTCTCGGCACTCAGTGACACTCCGCACACCCTAGGGTAGTTGAGAAAGACCTTCTTCCACTTTGACCACCGGCTGGAGGGCTCACCTGGATTGGAGAGGAAAAAAGGAGGCGGGGTGACATTTTGCATTTTGAGAACAGTGGTGTGCCTGTCACCGTAGAAAGTAAGGTGGTGAAATCACTTTAAATGGGAGTATGCTTATTACTGTATCAAGCGGAGTGATGGTACTTGTAAACAATAATGTGCCCATCACCGTGATGAAGCGGGTTGCAAGAAGGCTGTGGTCAAGCTGATCGTTGAGTGTATCTTTATTAGAAACAAGCTGTGCCTGTCAGCGAAACAGGCAGGAAAGGTGTTTAAAACACAGTAAACAGTGTCTCCTGTCAGCGAGAACCAAATGAAGGGGATGCGTTGCTGAAGCAGAAGGGAAATCGCTGGTGGAAGATAAGAGGTAGTGCGTCGCTAAAGAAAGGGCGAGTCGCGCAAAGGCTGATTAAACCCTTGGGAGCGTCTTGAGTTGCTTGGCAACATCACGTGCAGCTACGCGTAGCTCGCATTCCCATTAAACAGTCCTTGGTTGCTAGGCAAAGGGATTGTTGGAGCTACGTAGCTTCGTAGAAGACGGGTGCCGTTGTCCTGGAAACACAGCAGAGATGCGTCACCAAAGAGGCTGTGTAATATCCAGGGAGGTTACCAGGAGGATGACATGCCTTCGTAAGGAACTAGAGGCATGAGGGTTGCGCATGCAACAACGGTAGACTCAAAAGAAAAAAATCTTAAAACACGCGTTTTTGGCAGAAAGATAAACGCGGGGCTGGCGGGGTGCCCACACAGTACCTTATAAACTGAGCAGGGCAGAGAAGTAGTCGTTGTGTAGTAGCCATAGAGTTGATCTCATAGTCATCGTGTAGTAGCCGTAGTGTTGGTCGAAGTGTTAGGATGTTTCTGGTTTAGCAAAGTAGACAGCTGTGGGTCTGTTTCTAGGTCGTCGCCAGTGTAAAAAAGTACAATTGTGGCATACTGGATGAGGTTGGTAGAAGATTCTTTATTCAGGAACAGCAGGTGTCAACAGGTAAAATGTCCTACCCACACAGCGCCAGCAGCAGCTCAACTGTGAGTGTTCTGTAACATCTCAAATTCAGGTGAAGGCTCTAGAACGAGGAACCCTAGGCTCAATGTGATGCATGGAATATGATGACAGGCAGGTCATTACACAGTGAAGTATGGAAAAGGATGACACGCAGGTCATTACAGGCGGCCTCCCTCTCCCCCCTTACCTGCAGAGGGGCAGCCATTGTAGGAATTGCCAGCAATCCCCCCTCCACACACACATATACCATACTCCCTCGAGGCACAACACCCAGTGCCCCTCCGAGAAATATCACCCAATGCCCAGCAAGAGCACATTGCACTAAGAAGCCCTGGTGATCTCAGCCTGCCATGCAGCACATTAAAACGTGCACTGTGAGACGCCCAGCCTGCCCTGCAGCTCATCAACATGTGCCCCGTGACTCTCCTAACCTTGTACTATCAGCAATTACGTGATGTACTTCTGCTTGGACTGGGTTGGGTGTGTTTGTTGGACTTTGTGCAATTGATTTTTTGCGTTGTGTACATGGGTACCTGCACATATCTTGGACATTGTGAAGATGTTAGTTTGTGTTAGAAGTCTGTTAGGGGGTGATTTTCAAAAAAGTCACGCACAGCAGCACAGCCCCGGCGATGCTGCGCTGGGTTGCGTGACAGGGAGGGAGCAGGAGAGTGCCGTATCTTCAGAGACATGGCTCTCTTCTCCCCTTTTCCCTTTCACCAGCGCTGATTTCAGCTGCCTTGCGCCATGCACACACCTTAGCACTGCAGCCCTAGGGTGTGTGCATCAGTGTATCATAGGTTTTGTACAGGAAGGGTACCCTTCCTGTACAAAATACTATGCAAGGCACGATGCAAAGCTTTTCCCACTTTGCATACGTACTGCACAGTGCAGCACGCATGGAAAGTCAAAAAAGCACGGAGAAATGAATGTATTTCTCCTGCTAGCGCCTCCCTTGAAGGGGCGTTAACTTTTGGCGCCAAACCATGTTTACAAATATTTGTAAATGTGGTTTTGCTTCCAAAGGCATGGGTGCTTGCATGGGAACACCCATGTACCATGCCCCCTCGGCGCAAAGTAACACAAAGCAGTGCTTTGCGCTACTTAAAGAGTGCTTTCCAGCAACAGAAAATAGCAAAAACAAATTTGCGCTGGTTAGCGTCACTTTTGTGATGCCTAACCAGCGCAAAAGTTTTGAAAATCTGCCCCTCTGTCTGTTAGTAATTTAGCTAGGTATGTGTACATGCTCTACGTGAGCGTGTGTGCATATATGTTGTTTAACAATGGGGCATTCACTGTAAAAAAAAAAATGCCGATTGGCTTTGTCAAAGCTTCGATGTTTGTTTCTTCACATCCGTGTAGGGCTGAATTGGTTATTTGAAATACACAGCCGAACATTTGAAATTGGTCCTTTTATTTATGCATGCATAATGCATTCAGTATGCTGTCTGGGTCGTCAGATTGAGTTTCTAAGATACACTATATCATTTCCAAAAGCAGCACTAAATTTGCATTTCGGTTTGAATAAATTCAGCCCGTCTGAAGTGAATGTCAGCGTAAGCAGTACAGATGTACATGAATCTTCAGACAACCAAAATGAGCACATGAATGGCCATCCACTCTAAGGATGTGAAAGTTGACATCGTTGCTCTCTATGGCTGAAAGTGAATTATCATAATTCAAAACTGCACCACAGTGCATGCCGATTTAAACACTAACAGGGCTACATGGAGATAAGAATGATAAAAGAAGCTCTGAAAGGTTTAATTTTCGTACATTATTGGTAAGTTTTGGCCTTATCTAAGAATGAAGAAATTAACTGGCATACAAAATGCGGGATTTCTTAAAGAGGGCTTGGATTCATTTTCTTAAAGTGGTAGCCTTGAGCACGATTGGAAAATAATGTGTCAGAAAGCATATTGAAAGCACTATGCGAAAGCCCTTCTGGTGGTTTGATTATTTGGGTTGCTACTCACTTGGGATGTACTGTTACTAATTTTGAAACTGGGTCTGATGATATTCTATGTCTGATACTAGATTGGGGCTTAGATAATAAACTGGCGGTGATTAATGTATACGCCAGACCCGTGAATTTTTGTGCGGAATCCCGGGTGATCGAGGCCCTTTCTAATGTCTTAACTGGAATACCCGACCATATAATGCTTCTCATAGCTGGTGATTTTAACTCTCATTTTGAACCACTTGAGGGCCTGGTGGACCAAATAAACCAAGAAGAGGACGAAATCTGGAATATTCCCCAGGTCTCAGGCCCAATGGCGAGGGCCTGGACACCCCTGGCTATCCAGATTACTTCCCTGACAATGGTCCACTCTATTAGGGCTTGTAATGGACGAACCACTTTAGACAATCCCCCTAAGCCCACATTTAATAAGCCAGGCAGAGAGGCTAGACTTGATTATATTTTTCTCCAAGCCAAGGAATGGAATAGAGTCTTTGATTTCCAAGTCATTCCAAGGGGGGAGAGTGACCATAATCCTCTTATATTGGATGTCTCCCTATCTGGCCTGTGCCCTCTAGATTTAGCGTCACCACCCAACATGGAGCCATCAGCCTCAGCCACTCTCTCAAATAATAAGCGGAGAATTAAATGGACCAAATTGGTTGGAAATCAGAAAGAATTATCCCAAGTTTATGCTGTAGCTGCCTCGGTTTTAAACAACATAGTGGAGACTTTAGAGCAGTATTCTCCTCCAAACTATTATGAGAAATTGGCTACTGCCCATCAGGAATTGTTTCATACGCTGTCTGGTTTATTTAATCCAACAGTCCCTTGTAAAAAGAGATCTGTAAACCAGCCCAACTGGTATAACAAGACCTGTAGATCGGCCAAGAGCGACCTGCTTGATGCCATAAAGAAGAAAGCCTCTAGGTCTGACATTCAACACAGACTTATAGATCCCTGATACACTTTGCTAAATTGGAATGGGCTTCTGAAAACTGGGAGAATTTAACATCTGCCCTAAAATCTAGAGATTCACGGAGATTTTGGTTGATTGTATCTACTGGCACAACCGAACCTCCTGCAATTATAATTAATAACATTCCCCCAGAAGCCTGGGAAACCCACTTTAGTACTCTTTATAGGGGCCCGACATCTGCCCTAGCGAGCTCACCATATGCAGTACCAAGTCAGGACCAGGCAAATTTTACGCTAACTGAAATCCAGCTTGCAATTTCCCAACTTCCTGCTGGGAAAGCACCAGGCCTGGATGGGGTACCAGGTAATTTGTACAAACATGAACCTAGAGTGTGGGCACCATATCTTACATTATTATTCAATGCTATTCTTGATGGTTTGCCTGTTCCCTCTACATGGCTAGGCGCCGAAGTTGTGCCTATTTTCAAAAAAGGGTCCCCCTTGTTACCAGGGAATTATAGGCCCATTAGCCTGATAGATGTTGCACAGAAACTTTTCTCGAGGCTGATCCTGGATCGTATTATGGAATGGGCCGAGGCCTCTGAGATTCTGAGCAACTATCAACCTGGCTTCCGTAAGAGCGTTTCCACAATTGATCAGATTTTCAGGTTGTGTATGCTCTTCTGGAAAACAGTAAAGATAGAGGGGGGCTCCCTGTACACGGTCTTTGTCGATCTCCGTGCGGCTTTCGACCTAGTTCCCCGCACAAAATTATGGACCGTGTTACAAGATTTAGGCCTTCCAGGGCCTCTCTTGCACATACTGGTGCGCCTCCATACTAACAACTATGCGAGGGTAAGATGTGGTAGAGATGGTAGCCTCTCACCTAGTTTCCCTGTCGAAAGAGGGGTCAGGCAGGGTTGTGTTTTGGCACCCACGCTGTTCTGCCTTTATGTAAATGGTCTCATTTCTCATTTAAATGATGTACCCAATAGAGATGCTCCACGGCTTGCGGGTATTGGCATTTCTGCCATTATGTTTGCCGATGACACGCTGCTTTTAGCTAAGACCCCTATGGGGTTACAACGTGTCTTGGATGGCTTTGTATCCTTCTGTATTGACCGGGGGTTGGAGATCAACACGGCTAAGACCAAATGTATGATCTTCAACCCCCCTAGGTCTCTTCGTCCTAATCCCACCATAAATGGAACCAGCCTAGAAAGAGTCCATACTTTTGAGTACCTGGGTCTAACTCTCAATGAGAAAATGACCTGGTCCCATCACCAGACAAAATCAAATTTAAAGTTAACTTAAAGGGTAGGGGGAATCCTGAAATTATGGAACCAATCCATGACTCACCCGATTGGTCCTCCTTTGGAAATTTACAAAATGCAGGCTCGTGGGGCTTTAATTTATGGCGGCGAACTCTGGGGCATTGACTGTGCCCCTGAGATTGCCGCTACGGAAAACAAGTTCTTACGGAACTTGTCTGCCCTTCCACCTAGCACGCCGTTGCTTCCCTTGAGGCTCGATATGGGACTGAGACCGTTAAGGGAAGAACTAGGTGTGAAGCCTTTAACTTTTTGGAGGCGTCTTTGGACAACCCCTGAACTTTTGAGCTATCGCTCTGAACTTATGGAACTCTACCTCCACCCAGCTCTGGGCAAAATCCCATGGCTCAACTATGTTAAAAATGAATTTATTAGGCTGGGCCTACGGACCCACTGGACAAAACCCCTAGAGGCCTGCGCGACTATATCTGGTAAAGAACTTGTTGCACTATACCATAATTCTAATCTCTTGGCATCTCTTGCAAGCGAGAATTTGGGATCAATGACCACTACTTTTGTAACCATTAAGGATCATTATAGATTGGAAACAGTCCTGAACGATATAAATCCCGTAGTCTTGAGAAAACTATTTCTACAATGGCGATATAACGCACTCCCAGTTAGAGCACTCACCAGTAAATGGCACCCTCCTACCTTAAAAAATTGCCCTGCATGCTCTAGTGAGCTGGAGGACGATATTCATTTAATGTTTTTTTGCCCTATGTACGCTAAATCTAGGAAGAAGTGGATTGCTCCTATTTGTAGGAATTGGGGCATTAGACGACATTTAGATGCCTATAGGCTGCTGAAAAGTGATTTATCTTCTTCTACTGTTTTTGCTATTACCAAGTATCTAGCAGCAGTATGGTATATCAGAAGAATTTACCTGCTGAAATGAAATGAAAAATTGCTTATCTGTGGCTAGGATTATGCTCCAATTTTCCTATATTTGCAATTGTATTCATCCTAGTTTATAGTTGTATTATATTATTATTGTAAGATTTTACTTTTTAAGACAATTTGTGCTACTTAATCCATTTGTATGTTTTCTTTTATGATTCCCCGAATCGAAATAAAGATTAAAGAAAGAAAGAAATTCCTTACCTTGAATTCAATGTTATCAATGAGTTGCAAAGATGCACCCATAACATTTGCGGTTGTAAAGTTAAAAACAATAATTTCAACAATATATCAATAATATCTTACAACGGTCTTAATTTTCAATACAAGAATACCCATACCAGGCTAGAGGTTTACGGTACTATCTTACTATCTTATCATACTAACCTTATTAGTGTTAGCTGCTGTCCCTGTTACTGCTGCTGACCCTCTGGTCAGGTGTTCGAGTCCTTGGTGGTCTAGTGATAGAGTGTCACGGCTCTGCTGCTGGGCTGCCCTCTGTCTCTTTTTCTGCTTTTTCTTCATTCGGCTGCCTTTTGCTCCTGCTACCTCATCTGATTCTTTTTCTGTCCATTTTCACACTTTTGCACTTTTCTTTTATGCTTTGCTCTTTGCTCCTTTTCTTTGCCACCCTTGCCCCAGCTATCTCCCATGGCGCACCCCCTCCAGTGACTCTGTCCCTCTCACCGCGTTTCCCGCCTCCCAGCTGTCCAGCCCTCCACACACTACTTCATGGCAGCTTCAGTGCAGCCATGAGCAGCAGGTGTGCTGCTGGTGCGATAAAAGCAACCTCGTCTGTGACCTAGCACCACGGACCCTGGTTCTTTGGCTTCCACCCAGGCTGAGCACCCTCCTCACCCTCAACACATGACGCTTCGCCACCTGCCACCTCGCATCACTGAAGGAAACCCAAGGACCCTTCTCTTGCCAAAACTGCAGCTACACCCTTGCCAACCTCTACGCTCCAGCTCCCCTTGCTACCCAGCCGACCAACAGATCACCAGACCGGCTCAGCTGCATTCTCCTCAACACGTGCTCCCTCCACAGACAAGCCACAGGAATCTGGGACCTCCTAGACTCCGTCTCTCCTGACATCGCCTTTCTCACGGAAACCTGGACTAATCCCAGCTCTGGACAGGACTTTGCGACCGCCATCCCCGACAGCTACAAAATCACCCACAAGGACCGCACCCACCAACCAGGAGGAGGCATCGCCATCGTCTACAAAAACACCCTCTGCCTGACAACCCATTCAGATGACCCAACGTTGACCAAGGAACAGCTCCACTTCCAGATCCAGACCAACCCCAACACCACCCTCTGCAACCCCCCCATCTACAGGCCTTCTGGCCCCCACCCGATCTTCACTGACACGATCAGCAACTTTATCGCACCCCAGGCTCTTTCATCCACCGAGTACATTCTACTCAGTGACCTCAACTTTCACCTGGACAACCACAGTGACCAGAACTCTGCAACCCTTCTGGAGAAACTCACCAACATCGAGCTCAAGCACCTAATCACTGCTACAACCCATGCGGCAGGACACACGCTTGACCCCATCTTTTCTGCCAGTGGAAACATCCCCTACAACCACACCACCGAACTCCTCTGGACCAACCACCACTGCATGCACTTCGCCTTCACTACACCCCCCATTCTAGCTGGAAGAAGGTCACCAAAGAACATCTCACCACATTTCTCAGCACTACCACATCGCCGACATCAGCAGACGCCAACACCACAGCAAGTAGCTTCAACCGATGGATCTCCAACTGCCCGACACGCTGACTCCCCTCAAGAAGGCACCCAGCAAGCAACATCCCAAGAATGCCAGCCGGTTCACTCCTACCCTTCATGAGTCCGGACACACCTGTAGATGACTCGAGAAGAAATGTAGGAACAACAAAACCCCGGAAACCCATGCAATCTTCAAAACCGCCGTCGCACCTCCTCCTCAAAACCGCAAAGAAAACCGCCCCCTAGACAGATTCAACGCCAACACACACAACAGCAAAGAACTCTTTGCCATCATCAAGGAGTTTGCTTGCCCCAACAGCGAGACCACAGATGTCCCACCCTCGCAAATCCTCTGCAACAAACTCAGCACCTGCTTCCACCACAAGATCAGGCAGATTTATGACAGTTTCGACACCCAAGACCCTCCCACCACACCTATCATCACAGCACCCAACCAGCACCCCAACAGATCCTATTCAACTGGACCCCTATCACAATAGATAACACACTAAAGACCATGAAGTGCAACCACTCCAGAGCCCCCTTGGAACCTTGCCCACACCACATTTTCCACAGAACAGCCACCTCTATCGCTCGAGCTTTGCTGCACCAACAACTGCTCCATCGAGACCACCACCCTCTCAGACAACTGGAAACATGACATGATCAACCCACTGATGAAGAAGCCCTCCGCCAACCCAACAGACCTCAAGAACTTCAGACCCTTTTCCCTGCCCCCCTTCCCAGCCAAGGTCATAGAGAACGCCATCAACATCCAACTCTCAGAGTTCATTGAAGAGAACCACATCCTGGACATCTTCCAATCTGGCCTCCAAACCAACCACAGCACCAACACCGCACCCCTCACCATCACCGGTGACATCCACTCCCTCCATTACCAGGGTAAAACTACAGCCCTCATCCTGCTGGACCTCTCGGGTGCCTTCGACACCTTCTCCCACCGCACACTAATCAAGAGACTCCACGACGCCGGCATCCATGACAAAGCCCTAGACTGGATACTCTCCTTCCTCACCGGCTGAACACAGCGAGTATGACTACTCCAGTTTCCCTCAGAATCCGCAAAGATCAGCTGCGGATTGCCTCAGGGCTCCTCCCTGAGCCAACTCTCTTCAACGTGTACTTGTTCCCACTCTCTGCCATCATCAGGAACCACGGACTCAACATCGCCCCCTACTCTGACAACACCCAGCTGATCCTCTCCATTGCCAATGAACCCACAACCGCCAGAGACAACTTCCACCGCGCGATGAAGGCCGTTGCCACTGGGATGAAAAACAGCTGCCTCAGACTCAACTCGAAGAAAACTGAAATGCTCATCTTGGGACCCACTCCTCAGCCTGGGATGACTCCTGGTGGCCAGCCACATCGGGAACCCCCCACCCCCATGGACCACACACGTAACCTCGGCATCATACTGGATTCCTCACTCACAATAAATCGCCAGATCAACGCCTTGTCCTCATCATGCTTCCACATGCTCCGCCTGCTCCAAAAGTCATTCAGATGGATCCCCATCGAATCCAAAAAGACAGTCACCCATGCACACATCACCAGCATACTCGACTATGGCAATGTACTTTACTCTGGTGTCATCCATACACTCGTTAGAAAACTACAGAACAATCAAAATGCTGCAGCCAGACTGGTTCTCAACATCCCCCGCCACAGCCACATCACCAAACATCTTTGAGACTTCCACTGGCTCCCATTCAACAAAATAATCACCTTCAAGCTCCTCACACGTGCGCCGGGACGCTCCTTCGCTGGAGCAGCCGTGCGCAATACAAATAGCACTAACATAACATAACATAACATAACACAAGCCTACAAAGCCCTCTATGATGTGGGATTAGCATACCTGAACCATGGCCTAGCATTCCACATACCTACCAGACCCATTCACTCCTCCCAACTGGTCCTGGCCACCATCCCACAGATCCAAAAGACCAGAGCCTGTAGAATATACTTCTCCTACTTCCCCACCATGACCTGGAACACCCTGCCTCCCCACCTCAGGCAACCACTGACCCCTAACCCAATTCAGGAAGGATCTTAAGACCAGGCTCTTTGACTGACCCCCAGCACCCAGACGGATCAGCAGCCCCCCACCCCACTCAGCACCTTGAGATCCTCACGGATGAGTAACCATGCTATGTGTAAGCCCTGATTGATTGATACTATACATGATAGGAGGACGTTCATAAAGAGTAATTTGTCTGATTTTTCTATCTGGCATTAGACAGGGCATTTTAATTTTTAATAAAAATATATAAATAACATTCTTACTTATAGGGGCTTTTAGCCAGTTCTCTTAATCCATTGGTCTGTTGTTGTATCATTCACATTTCAATTTAGCACACTACAGAATACAGCAAGGGTCAATGGGTCAATAGGTCAGCCAAGGTGTACAATAGGCTAATTGTGAGTGAGGGCAGTCTGGTCTTTTAACAGTAGTAAATGAACTTTATTCTGTACCCAAGTACCATAAAACTGCACATATGCATAAACATTACAAAAAACATGTCATAAACCAATATAAAAGATGTTACAGCACAATTCATTGTAAGAGAGTCAGCACCATCCAGAATTACATTTTCTTTAAGCATTGTTCATATGCCAGATGGAAACAAAAATCAGACAAAACTATGTGCAAAAGTGAGCAATGGATACAAAAGAGACTTTATTCGATTGCTTTTTGAGTCAATCATAAAAGTATATAAAAACAGTTTGTTCATTAAAAACTGTAAAATTTGAAATACCATACATAATCAGATTTCATATTAAAAATTAGTTATACAAGCAGTCATACTAGTCTCCGTAGTTACAAAATAATAGATTTCCTGTGGCTAAGTTTTTAAAACATGCCAATTCTCCAGGCTCTGTGTACATCATCCAGGAGCTGCAGCACAAGCAATGCAGGACGACATTGTCTCAGGTCCAGCTCCTTTAGGATTGGGACGATCCAAACTTTCCTCAAATTACTATAAAATCTACAAAATAGAAGTACGTGTATTGTCGATTGTTCCGAGCTATTGTCACACGGACACAGTACTAATATTCAAGACCAATCGTTCATGCCAGGAAAGCTCACAAGCCTGTGAAAAATACTACACCTAAAACGAGTTAATAAAAACCTATCGTAGCCATGGATACTTAAAAAGATACATAAAAAGAGCTTAAAAAACTATCTTCAGCAATATATATATAAAATCAACGTTAAAAAACGAGAGGAACATTAAAAGAAGACCTAATCACTTGGGGGCACAGGCAATAATCTACGACGTTTGTACCACGCCACCTGTAGAAATGTGCTGATAGCAATAGCTATTACCGGAGTTTTGTCGCTCCTGAGTATTCTAAGGGCCACTATATATTTTGTGACTTTCAGATTTTTGCATAGCTTGGGCAAAAAAATAATATATGCGCTTCATCTTCATCTGCCAAGCCACATGCCGGACAAGTGCTAGCACCAAGAGACTTCCGCCATCGGCTCGTTGCAGATCTTAAAGGCAAGGTGCCAAGAGGAAAACGGATGTAAAGACTCTTGGCTAAAGGGGAGGAAATAAAATTCCTCAAAATAGTCTGGTCTTTTATAAGACGTACAACTGCATACAAGCGTACTAAGTAGTACCCCTCAATGTCTGAGGCTACTGGGGCATTATGTGCTTTTTGAGCCCAAAAATATATTTGATTTTAGTGAATATCTCTTCTTGTACATTGGTGAGGTTCTGCAGCTCACCCAACAAACACATTTTACAAAAATCATGACAAAACAAAATAAGCATTAAAGTCAAAAGGCTGGTAGCCACCACCAGCCCTGCCTTGAAGTAAGTAAAGTCTGCATATTCGTATTGCAACAACTAATCAAAAGAGGGGGGGACTGAGATCTAATTTTTTAGAGAGGTCCTGTACCCATGCTCCTCAATTATAACTGAAAAATGTACAGGGTTATCAGTTCTTCTATTTTATTCTCACTGGCACATACGTGAAAAGTGTCACTGTGTGCCTAGAGATGTCTGTCGCTAGGGGATCTTATTTCTAGATCTTTAATGCCCTCACACACCTTTTTAGGGGTGTCATGCTTCATCATAGGGCTCTCCTCGTCGGACCGGCGCTGCAATATCCAACGGGCCTTGTGGCTACTTTGGCGGAGTTCTTTTGATCTGTGAGAAGCCGTATGTGAAGTATATTCTTATGGGCAATCAATACTATGTGTATGGATAACGTGACTAAGTGATATTAAAAAAAAGATTTCCAGGTCTGTAGAGTGAATTTATTCAGTACTAGAACTGGGTCTCGGGTAAAAACAGTGGTACCACCAACAGGACATAAGGTACCCAGGTGGCGATTCAAATGTCTTAGGTCAACATGTTTCGTGTCAGGAAAGCTCCAAAGATGAGCGACACTTCTTCAGGACCTCGGGTGAATAGTAACGAAAACCAATAGAGGACGTCACTAGGGGTAAACCTCCTCAATTGGAGGATATCATAAACTCACAGGTAGATTCCTGTGGCGGCCATAACCCAACCTTTCCACCTGTGTAATTGGGAAACAAATGATGGGGGGGGGGGAAGGGAGAAGCGACATAAGCTAATAAACTGGAAAACCAGGTTAAAAGTCCTCAAGAAGTATTTAAGGCATATATTCATCAACTAACACTCCCAAATATATCTAGGTCATATATTGAATAAAGCAGCCCTTAAAACAGTAAATGCTGAGGAAGGGAAGCTATAAGTTAAAAATGATTCCAGAGAACCAAGATAGTAAAAAACTATTGTAAGTCAGGACATACACAATAACCAGCATACTAAAGACCACACGTCAAATCGTACTTTAAAAACCCCCATCAGCACGAAACCACTACACACAAGGAGGTATAGGACTTACCTTAGTGTTGCAGAAGGTTATGCCACATGGGGGAGAGGGAACAGTCGGCCCATTAAGTTATTCAAGTAGCCAACTGCAGTAATATGGAGAGGAAAAGGCACAGTTTAGTAAAGGTAGGATACACGCCACAAAAGATCCATCTCACAGCGGATGGTCAGCGGGTGGTAGGGCTATGTATGCGAGGCAAACCGCCTAACGGTCTACATATTATCCAGAATATACCGGGGACAGTGATGGACCCGAGAGGGGTAGTGATGGACCCGAAACCAGTACCGCAAAAATGGCGGACTGCTGGGTCTCTAAAAAGTTAAACACTGAAATAACACTCTGGTGCCGATTACGATCCTGGAAAAACCGGGTACGAACCGTCGGTCGGAGCGTTTTCTCCGTCCGACTCGTACCCGGTTGTAAAACTTTACAAACATGGAAGTACGATTCGCACGGAAACACCATTTCCGTACAATTCGTAAAAAACACCGTCCGACGAAAATATACATACGACTGTGATCCGGGAATGCTCCGACGTGACGTCGGGACGCTGTCAGGCAGCGTTTCACGACCCAGGAAGTACGATTCGAACCGACAGCAGTCCGGGCAGCAAGGTTTTCACGGCACCCAAAAAGTGCCGGAAAAGCAAAGTACGCCGCGAAACGACCAGATTAGGGGGCCCGGTACGCGCCGTACTCCCCCCAGCCCCCGTGAGTACGTGTCAAACCCCCCCCAGCCCCCGTGAGTATGTGTCGAACCCCCCCGTGTATGTACACCCATGTACGTGTCGAACCCCCCGTGTATGTACACCCGTGTACGTGTCGAACCCCCCCGTGTATGTACACCCGTGTACATGTCGAACCCCCCCGTGTATGTACACCCGTGTACGTGTCGAACCCCCCATGTATGTACACCCGTGTACGTTCGAGTCGTACCCCCACCCGTGTATGTACACCCGTGTACGTGTCGAACCCCCCGTGTATGTACACCCGTGTACGTGTCAAACCCCCACGTGTATGTACACCCGTGTACGTGTCGAACCCCCCGTGTATGTACACCCGTGTACGTTCGAGTTGTACCCCCACCCGTGTATGTACACCCGTGTACGTGTCGAACCCCCCGTGTATGTACACCCATGTACGTGTCGAACCACCCGTGTATGTACACCCGTGTACGTTCGAGTCGTACCCCCATCCGTGTATGTACGACACGTACATGGGTGTACATACACGGGGGGGTTCGACACGTACACGGGTGTACATACACGGGGGTTCGACACGTACACCGGTGTACATACACGGGGGGTTCGGCGCAAACTCATGGGGGCTGGGGGGGTACGGCGCATACTCACGGGGGCTGGGGGGGTACGGCGCGTACTCACGGGGGCTGGGGGGGGGTTTGGCACGTATGTGGGCGCATGTCTCCATGGTTGCAATGGGAGTTCGGTGCGGACGTTGTTTTGTCTATACGGTTGTGACATCGGACGCACCGGATGGATCGTACTTGCGCGGTCGGACTTCACTTTTCACGTTTGTACGGTGAATCGTCCGGGGAAGTGTCAGACACATTTTCTGACCCGAGGACGTGTGGGGAATTATTCCCAATGCGACTCGTATGGAGTTTTTCCCATGCGAATCGTACTTGGCAGTTTGTACGGCACTTGTACGATTCGTACGGTAAAAAGACCGGATACGAGTCGTACGGGGAATTTTTTTACAGGATCGTAATCAGCACCTAAGTCTACCAGGTGTGTTGAACAGGTGATGTTAAATTAGGCAGAATAAATGAGTACGAGTGAGGTGGATAGTCTTAAAATATCTCAACATGGAGTGCCAAGGGAAATCGTACAAGCCGGGCCTCCGCAAGACAAATGGTGAGGAACCCGGAAGTAACCTCTAGAATCGCGGGACGCCGTGGTTCAAATAATAAATAGTATGTATTCAAATAGAAAAAATTTAGAAAATTCAACAGATTTCGAGACCGCTGTAAATGACAGTGGTACGAGCAGTCGTTAGGGGGCCAGAAACGGCGGTTATTTACACTAAGGTGCTCAGAGTGCAAGCGTGAGTACACGGTCCCCATTAAAGGGCACTAGCATACCCATGTTCTGTGCCGCAGGGTAAAGGAACTCACCGATTAGTAAGAGGCTCAAGGAACTCACCGGTTAGTAAGAGGGTCAAGTCTCCTCTGTTCTAGTCTCCCCCGCTCCCGGAAGTGGATAGAGCTGGGAGTGCTATCCAAGATGTATACCGTTCACCGTCTGAGCATGCGCTGACGTAGCTACAGCGGCCGCCATATTGTCCTAAATGCAATGCCTGACTCCGTAACAAGAGAAGTTAACTCGGGGATAGGGCAATATTCGTATTGCAAAACATTCCCATATAAATAATTTTACATATATATATTCACTAGTAGAATTTAATGTAGGTCTTCTGATTATAACATAACTATAGTTTTTACTATTCTAAAATCACCAGTGATCCAATATGGTATGTCATAAACAGTACAAAAACAACAAGGTGATGGAAGAAGGAATGCTTAAATTAATCTCAGCCAGTGGCAATTGATCGGGCCGCGTCCCAATCCATTGTTCTTTTGCCCACCATACCACCTCAGTTTGGACCCAGCCATGTGCAAATCAGTCTCGACCCTGCTCCTCACGTGGACAGTCCAGCCCTAGCTGCCATGCCAGGTCCTCTTTGAAATGGAACAAAAAAAGTGGAACTGATTTTGCTCTAATTAGGGCTCTTCAGCCAGGTATATCTTGGTTCCAGTGGCATTCCTGAAGAACCTGGGACATGGCTGGCGGTTCCAGTTGGACTGTTCCTATTGGACCAGAGTCAAGACTGATTTACATATAGCTGAGTTCAAACTGATGTGAAATGGTGTGAACAATAATGATGGATTGGGATGCAGACTGAGTGAGTACCAGTGGCAGAGATTATTTAAAGCATTTCATCCACCACTGTTTTGTATACTTGTGTCACCCTAGGTGTGACGGTATGCCCAAATGTGGGTCCCATGCATACTGTATCACTGGAACCAAGCTAATGAGCCCATACCTAGGTGAAAATGTTTCTGGGTTGCTTGTGTTCTGGTTCAGGGAAGACCTGACTTTGTAGTTCAGACTGGACTGTTTCTATTGGAGCAGGTTCAAGACTGATTCGCATACATCTGGGTCCAAACTGAGGTGGCATGGTGTGTAACATAATGATGGATCGGGATGCGGCCTGAGATTCATTCAATCATTCCATCCATCAGTGTTTTGTATAGTTACTGTTTCATCATGAGCCGTGCATCATAGCGATGCAAGTTATACTTATGTAAGTTACATTTAACTGTTGAGTTTCTATGTTTTATTACAGTTTAAAAGAGTAGTTTTTATAATTTATTAGAAGTCCGATGCATAACCCAACTTTAGCTTTGGCTTTATCAGTAAAGCTTTCCGGCATTTTTAACATTAGTTAAAATCTTACTGCCTTACTTACTGTGAGAAATTGGGCTGTCAGCTGACTGCAGTGTGAGCCCTGGTCAAAAAGCACTGCAATCTTTGTCAGGGTGAGGCACAAGCCAACCCTAAATTAACCTATGTTCAACCAGCTGGTAGCTTAGCACAGAGCAGTCAGGCTTAATTCAGAGGCAATGCATAACGTATTTGTGCATTACCTCAAACAGTAATAAAGTGAAAATACTACCCCAAAAAGAATCCCACCCCAGATGACAGAATGAGCGGTCACGTCTTACCTCAACTACTTGTACCTTGGCTTCTCAGAGATTATATGGATCCACCTCCTTTGCACCCTATCTTTCCTTCTGGAGAATGATGTTACTGGTGGAAAGAGGGCTTAAGCTCAAGGGAGGAGGATCTGGTCCTGGCTGGGTTTCTTTTCCTTCTATTGAATTTCGTTGTTGAACTTTGTAAAGAGAGGACAATTTTGTTACTTAAATACTTACAAACCCTTCAATATTCCCCCCTTCCACACACCTGGTTGATTGGCTGGGTCCCTTGTTACTTATGTACTGGCAATCACCTGAAGAGATAAGTACGATCGTAAAGGAAAGAATAAGATGCCTTTCGGACCCTTGGTTGTTTCTTGCTTCTAAATGTTTACGTATTCTGAGAAGCTAGACCAAAGTCAGTGGAACCCGACCCTTGAGAACTTGGGAGAATAATACACAGGTTATTACCACACTAACTTCTTTTTCCCTTTAGACTTCTTTTACCAACTATAAATAAACTTGTGACCACAGGATGCATGGGTCCTTACTTACAATAAAGGAGCATTTTTTCTTCTTTGAAGTTCCACAGTTTCCCTATCACGCTACTCCGATCTTGAGGTTTCACAAACTTGGGTTGTTGTCTTTGACTCTCTTTGAAATAAAAGTAATTGTGCTCTCTTTCTACACAACGGTACACTCTTACTAAAGTTTGTTGTTCTGCCTTCTTTCAGGGCAGAGATCTTGCAGTGTTGTGTGACATGATGGCTAACTGATCCTGGAAACTGCAGTTGAAGTCACGAAAATGCCAAGGTTTGCAGCAGGTAAGTGGAGATCCTTTCTTTCCAGACGTCTCGAAAAAAAGCACACATGCACAATCCTGGGCATGGTTTAAATAGTGGTACCACACCAAAGATGACTGCCAAGACTTGCTGAATTCTCATCAGAGGTATGCAAATCTCGTGGTACCAGAACAAGGTAGTTCAGAACTATAGGGTCTATTACGATGGCGGGTGGACAAAGTCTGCCCGCCACCGTAACGGCAAAAGGGACCGCCTGCCACATGTGCGGCGGGACCGTGATGCAGATTAGGATGCGCCCGCCACAAAGGCGGGCGCATCCAGCATTTTTTACATTGCGGCGGGCGATGCTTTCAGCAGCACCCGCCGCAATGTAAAAAAGGCATGTTGTGCATTTGCATGCACAACGTGGCAGGCACCGCGCGGTGCCTGCCATGTTGTGCATGCAAATTCAGGGGGGTACCATAGGTACACCCATGCGCACCCCCCAACATCGTGGGGGCCCGCATCGGGCCCCCACATCCAGTCACCGCATGCCTTCCCATGGCTGCGCCCCGCCTGCATTATAATATGGATGGCGGTGCCTTGCAGACACCACCACCATATTATACCCCTTTTTTGCCTTTCTGGTCTTTCTGTCCGCCGGGGTCCCCCCACCATCGTAATATGGCGGGGGGAAATGGTAGGCGGGCGGGGAGGAATGGTGGGCGAATTGCCACCACCATACGGGTGGTGGCGATCCACCCGCTATAGTACTAGACCACTATATTGGCAGCGCAAGGGGCTGCTGCCCACAATATCTTGATCAAATGTCAGGCAGCACAAGACACTGCTGTCTACTACACAACAACAACCCAAGTTCAAAGTTCTAACTGCAAGGTGATGCTGCCCATGATGTAATACATATGACCAGTGCTGGGGGGCTGATAGGTACAATATGTGCATAACCAGTGCTTGGGGCTGAGATTTATTTACAGTCATCAGGGAATCACTGGTCATACTCGGCATGGTGGCAAAGTGGCCTGTGGCCACCATGTTGTTAGGAGAGAGCACCTGCACCTCAGCACTTTTCAGCAGTGGCAAGGCGCCCAGAGACCTAGGGCCAACAAAAAGATGGCAGAAAAAAAATGAGGCATCAAGGGCAAAAAAACCGGGTAGACCACCTTAGGGCTGAGAGGTCTAACAATATATATATAAATTCACTGAAAAAACCATAGGTTTCATGCACGTTATAGTTCGGAGTTGGCATTTAAAAAACCTTAGAAATTCACTGAAAAAACCATAGGTTTCAGGGACGTTATAGTTAGCTGGATATTCCCTAGTACAAAACCCTAGAAATTCCCCCGTTATAGTTAGTTCAGCTAACTATAACTTACGCCCCCGCAATGCACTGCTGATGACGTCACTTATTACATCACTCATGACATGGTCAGTGACATTACTGATGACATCACTGATGACATCTCAAATGACATCACAGATGACATCATTGATGACGTCATCCAGTGACAGTGTGTTTCTGTTAAGTTTAAATATGTTTTATATATTTATAGTGAAAGGCCTATGGAAGAATGAGTGGGTGTATAAGTGCGTGAATGGATGATTTAGTAGATGTGTGACTGACTCTATAAGTGAAGGATTAAATCTATGAAAGTGCAGACTAGTGACTAAATTGTGTGAATGTCTGTATCTGTCTGTCTGTTGGTGTGTAAGCAGCTGCATGGGTTTGTGAACAGCTACATGAGTGTCTATATGGGTTATTGATTGGTTGTCTAAGTATCTGTATGGGTGCCTGCGTGTTTGTGTGGGTGGAGTGTGTGTGACTCTGTGCATAGATGTGTGAGTGGGTGATTTAGTGGGTACATGGTTTTAAGAGTGCATCTGTGATGGACTGTATGGGTGGGTGAGTGTATGTATGGTTGTGTTAGTGAGTGAAAATATATTTCATTAGTACATGTGTAATTTAGTACATATGTGAACAGCAGTATATATGTTTGTTGGAGTACAGAAATAACTATAAGTGAGAGTGTGTGATAGTGTGATTGGCTGTATGGATGACTGTATGCTTGTATCATTGATTGTATAAGACCATAAGAATTTGCTAGTATTTGTAAGAGTAATTGAGCTTGTGCGTGTATAATTGTATAGGTGAGTAAATGGTAGTGTGATTAATTACTTGCATGACTGAGTATATGTGTCAGTAACTCTATGGATGAGTAGCGGTGTGGGAGTGTCTATATAGGTGTATGAGTGCATATGATAGTCCTGTACTGAGTGACCATAAGTTTCAGTGACTGTACGGGTGAGTGAGTGGATGAGTGTTTAGATGTAAGAGTCAGTGATGGGGTATCTACTTATTGGTGTTGGATTGTCTATGGTTTTGAGAGTGGCAGTATGTAATTTAGAGTGGGTGTATGAAAGGTTATATTAGGGTGTGACTAGAAGCATCAAATGATTACATGAATTACATCATCAGTGATGTCATTTGAGATGTCTATTTTCTGTAGGAAATATGCAACATTCTATTTGGCATAACCTTGGCGCCGATTGACGAATCTTCGCAAAATGTTCCAAACTTTTGGCCAGCTTTGGTCCGCTCCTATCCTGAAAATTTCACGGTGATTCGTCAAGCGGGGGCCGAGAAAAAAGGGGGGTCCCAAAACGCGTTTTCCCCATGCATTTTCCCATAGGACCAGTTGACACAGCTACAGCCCGAACTGCTGAACGGAATTACACCAAATTTGGCAAAGAGGTAGTCCTCAGTTCAGACTCGTGCCTTTTGCTTAAATGGTGTAAATCCGTTCAGTAGTTCCTGAGAAAATCAAAAGTAAAATCATAGATATATCTATGGCCTCTGAGGATCCGCGCACCCTCCCCGCACACAGCGCACACCCTGCCGTGCACGAGCTGTATTCTAATTGGCTGTCAACACTCCAGATCAGGAAGTGTTGGCAGCCATCTTGTGCCTCGGTAGAACCGAGGCACAAGAAACCTATAAAACAAACGTGAAAAACGCAAAAATGGGTCAGGGTAGAAACACCCTGACCCCCTAGGCCTGCTCAGGGGGTCCCACAAGCCCAAATCCCGGGGGCATAATTAAAAAAAAAGTGTGGGTGGGTCCCAATCCCCCCACACTGCCCCGGGGACCACCACCCCCCGGGGCTCGAAGATTGTATATGCGGGGGGGCTCACGGCCCCCCCGCAGCCCCGGGGACTGCCACCCCCTGGGGCTTTGTTAACATAGCTGGGGGGCTCGCAGCCCCCCAGCCCCGGGGACCGCCACTCCCTGGGGCTTAAAACAATTTGATGTGGGGGGCTCTCAGACCCCCCCAGTCCCAGGGACCGCCACCCCCCGGGGCAACTTGTACGTGTGGGAGGAGGGGCCATGCGGCCCCCCTCCTGGAGCCTTGTATTGGCCCTTGGGACCGTCACCCCCCAGGGCCGGCTCCTGCAGTAAGGAGGAATGGTCGTCCTGTGCTAGCAGTATTAAGGTATTTTCCTCCCTTAAGGTTGTTATTTAACGGGTTGGCCAGATTACAAAGATCTTGACCCTGACTTGAAGCCTTTCTGGACTGTAAGGAACGATATTACCTTTTGACAGGGAAATCACATGAGAGGTGACAGAGTGGTTCCACCTGATGAGCTTAAGGAAAAAGTGGTCAACTTAGCTCATGAAGGACATTTGGGTAGGAGTATCACTAAGGCACGTGTCAGGGAAAGATATTGGTGGCCAGGGATGGATTGGATGATAGAGAATGTTGTCAAAAACTGCCACTTATGTGCCATTAATGATAAATCTCATGCTACCAGTCATACTCCCCTTTCCCCTGTGGAAGCATAGCCTAGATATAATCGGACCCTTTGAGTTAATACCGTCCCATGAGAGGTTTGTCGTTCTTCTAGTGGACTACACCTCCAAATGGGTGGTTTCTACATGCTTGAATGCTGCTAATTCAAGATCAGTTATTGAATTTCTAAAAGATGTATTTGTTTCGGAAGGGATTCCCAAATATTTAGTCACTGACAACGGGGTGCAGTTCACCTCCCATGAGATCTATACCTTTCTTAGTGATCTCGGAATTGTTCATCAGAAGACAGCCCTATATTCTCCACAGGCCAATGGCCTCACAGAAAGGATGAATAGGGCTGTCAAGAGTTGTGCCCAATGAGCACTAGATTCCATAATTTCTCTCAGTAATGTGCTGAGGGAAACTTGGTGGCCTCACCGCACTGTTCCCAACGCTATTTCTCAAAAATCTCCCTTTGAAGCTTTGAGAGGCAGGGTAGCAAACTCCAAACTTAACCCAGTATGGCTCCCTATTTGGAAGAACAGTGCTGTGACTGATGAGCTAAGGAAAACCAAACTTGCAGAATACCAGCAGAAATATAAACTGCGGTATGACAACAAGATGTCAGTCAGGGAAAGGAAGTGGAATCTGGGAGACCATGTTTCAGTGAAAAAGCCTAAGCATGGTCAAAAAGGTTCGTCTAATTTCCTAGGCCCTTTTGTCATCACCGCAATTAAGAAGGATGGTGTGACTCTAGACAATGGCTGTACTTGGAGTAAGTCCAGACTGGTTAAGTTCACTGAGACACCTCACCGCACAACGGTTACGCGTGGTTTTGTTTCTATGGAATGAGACAAAAACACTGGTTATTCAAACAGACACAGGTACATACCTGTGTCTGGTTATTCAAACAGACACAGGCACATACCTGTGAAATTTAAGGATTATGTTTTGTATTAGAGTAGTCCTTATTTGCTAATGTTTCACTTTCTCAGGTTGTTCTTATATTTGCTTATGCTTAGAAACATTCTCTACCTAGTCTTCTGTTTTCTACTTTCTTTCTTATGTTATAGGTCATCGTACAGTGACATAGTCATTTTTGTTTTTCTTTATAATTTTGAATGGGGGATGTGTTGTAATTAACCTGCTTGAGCTAGTTGTAGAATGTTGGAATGTGATGTTGGAATGTGATTTCCTCATGGATTGCCATGAGTCATTCTGACTTTGGGTGCGCTGCTGTTTAGACCTTTTAACCTGTCGGTGGTTGCATTGAATAAAGCCTCACTTGGACTTCTTGGTCTTTGGATTTTATAACTGGTCATAGCCAAATCTACAGAAAAAGGAGCTGTTGCTGTCCAGAACATGCATGGTTTTTGGCACATAGAAGGACTGCCATTTGCTTGATCTAATCTAGCAGGTCATTGCCATTTCATGTCAATACTTGAAAGCTTGCCATTCCAAAGAGGAGAGGGTTTAAATCTAGGGTCGTGGTGGGGGAGCACAGTTGGCTCCCCACAAAGCTGCATGTGGTGTAGGTCAGTGGTGGATAAGAGTATGTGCCATAGCAGGAGCCAGAGGATGCAGAGACAGAAGCAGTGGTAGCAGGGATGTGGTCCAGGAGCATATAGTGCAGGCAAATGAGCTCCCTGGGGGGCAGCCAGCCTTATATCTGTGCTGCAGAGGCAGAATCTGTGCCATGTGTCCCAAGTGATAGGTCCAACATGGTTGCAATCTATGAATCTGGCCAATCCATGGAAATGTACGACTCGTACATGCCTTCCGCATCGTTCAAATCTTCACCTCCATGACACACTAGTAATTGCAACATTGTTGTAGGCATCCAACTGAATTTCCAGCGCACAACTCGTACAAGTTTTAAATCCGCATCCGTCTCCATGACAGTCCAGAGCCAATGGGTGCGCCCGGCTCGGTCAACTGACAGTACAACGCGTATTTTGAAAATACACATGCACCCGTCTCCATACGATTCAATGGCCAAGGCGTACACCTGTCTCAGACCATGCCTGCCCGACGCATATGCATGATAGTCACCCGCGTCGGACCTCATTGCAGTCAATGGTAAAGTGTACGCACGGCACGGTCATGAACCGTGCAATGCGTACGCATTGTCACACGCGTCGGACCTCATTGCAATCAATGGCAAAGCGTACACCCGGCTCGGTCATGAACCGTGCAATGCGTACGCATTGTCACCCGCGTCGGACCTCATTGCAGTCAATGGCAAAGCATACGCACGGCTCGGTCATGAAACGTGCAATGCGCACGCATTGTCACCCGCGTCGGACCTCATTGCAGTCAATGGCAAAGCGTACGCACGGCTCGGTCTTGAACCGTGCAATGCGTACGCGTTGTCACCCGCATCGGACCTCATTGCAGTCAACGGCAAAGCGTACGCACGGCTCGGTCATGAACCTGCAATGCGTATGCATTGTCACCCGCGTCGGACCTCATTGGTGTGACTATTCGACGGATTCAACACACAATTACTTGCCAGGGACACCTGTGCACACCTACCACACTACAGCACTGCCCACACAGTGTCCCATGGCATGTAAGGCTGCATTCCCTGTGTGTTGGGGGGGGCACTTTTGGTTTGTTGGGTGGCTTCTCCCAGGCTGTGCACGTGTACATGGGGCAGAATCCTTTGTGTGTCGTGCACATTACCACCGTGATGTGCAAATGTACAGTAATGAGCATGAGTCACAGACACAGTTTCATGTTGAATCTGTTTAGGACATGTCGCATACACCCTGAGTCCTGGGGGTGATGGCATGTACGTCACAGTGAGACCTGTAGCTGAGATTTATTTACAGTCATCAGGGAATCACTGGTCATACTCGGCATGGCGGCAAAGTGGCCTGTGGCCGCCATGTTGTTAGGAGAGAGCACCTGCACCTCAGCACTTTTCAGCAGTGGCAAGGCGCCCAGAGACCTAGGGCCAACAAAAAGATGGCAGAAAAAAAATGAGGCATAAAGGGCAAAAAAAACGGGTAGACTACCCTAGGGCTGAGAGGTCTAACAATATATATATAAATTCACTGAAAAAACCATAGGTTTCATGCACGTTATAGTTCGGAGTTGGCATTTAAAAAACCTTAGAAATTCACTGAAAAATCCATAGGTTTCAGGGGCGTTATAGTTAGCTGGATATTCCCTAGTACAAAACCCTAGAAATTCCCCCGTTATAGTTAGTTCAGCTAACTATAACTTACGCCCCCGCAATGCACTGCTGATGACGTCACTTATTACATCACTCATGACATGGTCAGTGACATTACTGATGACATCACTGATGACATCTCAAATGACATCACTGATGACATCATTGATGACGTCATCCAGTGACAGTGTGTTTCTGTTAAGTTTAAATATGTTTTATATATTTATAGTGAAAGGCCTATGGAAGAATGAGTGGGTGTATAAGTGTGTGAATGGATGATTTAGTAGATGTGTGACTGACTCTATAAGTGAATGATTAAATCTATGAAAGTGCAGACTAGTGACTAAATTGTGTGAATGTCTGTATCTGTCTGTCTGTTGGTGTGTAAGCAGCTGCATGGGTTTGTGAACAGCTACATGAGTGTCTATATGGGTTATTGATTGGTTGTCTAAGTATCTGTATGGGTGCCTGTGTGTTTGTGTGGGTGGAGTGTGTGTGACTCTGTGCATAGATGTGTGAGTGGGTGATTTAGTGGGTACATGGTTTTAAGAGTGCATCTGTGATGGACTGTATGGGTGGGTGAGTGTATGTATGGTTGTGTTAGTGAGTGAAAATATATTTCATTAGTACATGTGTAATTTAGTACATATGTGAACAGCAGTATATATGTTTGTTGGAGTACAGAAATAACTATAAGTGAGAGTGTGTGATAGTGTGATTGACTGTATGGATGACTGTATGCTTGTATCATTGATTGTATAAGACCATAAGAATTTGCTAGTATTTGTATGAGTAATTGAGCTTGTGCGTGTATAATTGTATAGGTGAGTAAATGGTAGTGTGATTAATTACTTGCATGACTGAGTATATGTGTCAGTAACTCTATGGATGAGTAGCGGTGTGGGAGTGTCTATATAGGTGTATGAGTGCATATGATAGTCCTGTACTGAGTGACCATAAGTTTCAGTGACTGTACGGGTGAGTGAGTGGATGAGTGTTTAGATGTAAGAGTCAGTGATGGGGTATCTACTTATTGGTGTTGGATTGTCTATGGTTTTGAGAGTGGCAGTATGTAATTTAGAGTGGGTGTATGAAAGGTTATATTAGGGTGTGACTAGAAGCATCAAATGATTACATGAATTACATCATCAGTGATGTCATTTGAGATGTCTATTTTCTGTAGGAAATATGCAACATTCTATTTGGCATAACCTTGGCGCCGATTGACGAATCTTCGCAAAATGTTCCAAACTTTTGGCCAGCTTTGGTCCGCTCCTATCCTGAAAATTTCACGGTGATTCGTCAAGCGGGGGCCGAGAAAAAAGGGGGGTTCCAAATCGCGTTTTCCCCATGCATTTTCCCATAGGACCAGTTGACACAGCTACAGCCCGAACTGCTGAACGGAATTACACCAAATTTGGCAAAGAGGTAGTCCTCAGTTCAGACTCGTGCCTTTTGCTTAAATGGTGTAAATCCGTTCAGTAGTTCCTGAGAAAATCAAAAGTAAAATCATAGATATATCTATGGCCTCTGAGGATCCGCGCACCCTCCCCGCACACAGCGCACACCCTGCCGTGCACGAGCTGTATTCTAATTGGCTGTCAACACTCCAGATCAGGAAGTGTTGGCAGCCATCTTGTGCCTCGGTAGAACCGAGGCACAAGAAACCTATAAAACAAACGTGAAAAACGCAAAAATGGGTCAGGGTAGAAACACCCTGACCCCCTAGGCCTGCTCAGGGGGTCCCACAAGCCCAAATCCCGGGGGCATAATTAAAAGAAAAGTGTGGGTAGGTCCCAATCCCCCCACACTGCCCCGGGGACCACCACCCCCCGGGGCTCGAAGATTGTATATGCGGGGGGGCTCACGGCCCCGCCGCAGCCCCGGGGACTGCCACCCCCTGGGGCTTTGTTAACATAGCTGGGGGGCTCGCAGCCCCCCAGCCCCGGGGACCGCCACTCCCTGGGGCTTAAAACAATTTGATGTGGGGGGCTCTCAGACCCCCCAGTCCCAGGGACCGCCACCCCCCGGGGCAACTTGTACGTGTGGGAGGGGGGGCCATGCGCCCCCCTCCTGGAGCCTTGTATTGGCCCTTGGGACCGTCACCCCCCAGGGCCGGCTCCTGCAGCAAGGAGGAATGGTCGTCCTGTGCTAGCAGTATTAAGGTATTTTCCTCCCTTAAGGTTGTTATTTAACGGGTTGGCCAGATTACAAAGATCTTGACCCTGACTTGAAGCCTTTCTGGACTGTAAGGAACGATATTACCTTTTGACAGGGAAATCTCATGAGAGGTGACAGAGTGGTTCCACCTGATGAGCTTAAGGAAAAAGTGGTCAACTTAGCTCATGAAGGACATTTGGGTAGGAGTATCACTAAGGCACGTGTCAGGGAAAGATATTGGTGGCCAGGGATGGATTGGATGATAGAGAATGTTGTCAAAAACTGCCACTTATGTGCCATTAATGATAAATCTCATGCTACCAGTCATACTCCCCTTTCCCCGGTGGAAGCATAGTCTAGATATAATCGGACCCTTTGAGTTAATACCGTCCCATGAGAGGTTTGTCGTTCTTCTAGTGGACTACACCTCCAAATGGGTGGTTTCTACATGCTTGAATGCTGCTAATTCAAGATCAGTTATTGAATTTCTAAAAGATGTATTTGTTTCGGAAGGGATTCCCAAATATTTAGTCCCTGGCAACGGGGTGCAGTTCACCTCCCATGAGATCTATACCTTTCTTAGTGATCTTGGAATTGTTCATCATAAGACAGCCCTATATTCTCCACAGGCCAATGGCCTCACAGAAAGGATGAATAGGGCTGTCAAGAGTTGTGCCCAATGAGCACTAGATTCCATAATTTCTCTCAGTAATGTGCTGAGGGAAACTTGGTGGCCTCACCGCACTGTTCCCAACGCTATTTCTCAAAAATCTCCCTTTGAAGCTTTGAGAGGCAGGGTAGCAAACTCCAAACTTAACCCAGTATGGCTCCCTATTTGGAAGAACAGTGCTGTGACTGATGAGCTAAGGAAAACCAAACTTGCTGAATACCAGCAGAAATATAAACTGCGGTATGACAACAAGATGTCAGTCAGGGAAAGGAAGTGGAATCTGGGAGACCATGTTTCAGTGAAAAAGCCTAAGCATGGTCAAAAAGGTTCGTCTAATTTCCTAGGCCCTTTTGTCATCACCGCAATTAAGAAGGATGGTGTGACTCTAGACAATGGCTGTACTTGGAGTAAGTCCAGACTGGTTAAGTTCACTGAGACACCTCACCGCACAACGGTTACGCGTGGTTTTGTTTCTATGGAATGAGACAAAAACACTGGTTATTCAAACAGACACAGGTACATACCTGTGTCTGGTTATTCAAACAGACACAGGCACATACCTGTGAAATTTAAGGATTATGTTTTGTATTAGAGTAGTCCTTATTTGCTAATGTTTCACTTTCTCCTGTTGTTCTTATATTTGCTTATGCTTAGAAACATTCTCTACCTAGTCTTCTATTTTCTACTTTCTTTCTTATGTTATAGGTCATCGTACAGTGACATAGTCATTTTTGTTTTTCTTTATATTTTAAATGGGGGATGTGTTGTAATTAACCTGCTTGAGCTAGTTGTAGAATGTTGGAATGTGATGTTGGAATGTGATTACCTCATGGATTGCCATGAGTCATTCTGACTTTGGGTGCGCTGCTGTTTAGACCTTTTAACCTGTCGGTGGTTGCATTGAATAAAGCCTCACTTGGACTTCTTGGTCTTTGGATTTTATAACTGGTCATAGCCAAATCTACAGAAAAAGGAGCAGTTGCTGTCCAGAACATGCATGGTTTTTGGCACATAGAAGGACTGCCATTTGCTTGATCTAATCTAGCAGGTCATTGCCATTTCATGTCAATACTTGAAAGCTTGCCATTCCAAAGGGGAGAGGGTTTAAATCTAGGGTCGTGGTGGGGGAGCACAGTTGGCTCCCCACAAAGCTGCATGTGGTGTAGGTCAGTGGTGGATAAGAGTATGTGCCATAGCAGGAGCCAGAGGATGCAGAGAAAGAAGCAGTGGTAGCAGGGATGTGGTCCAGGAGCATATAGTGCAGGCAAATGAGCTCCCTGGGGGGCAGCCAGCCTTATATCTGTGCTGCAGAGGCAGAATCTGTGCCATGTGTCCCAAGTGATAGGTCCAACATGGTTGCAATCTATGAATCTGGCCAATCCATGGAAATGTACGACTCGTACATGCCTTCCGCATCGTTCAAATCTTCACCTCCATGACACACTAGTAATTGCAACATTGTTGTAGGCATCCAACTGAATTTCCAGCGCACAACTCGTACAAGTTTTAAATCCGCATCCGTCTCCATGACAGTCCAGAGCCAATGGGTGCGCCCGGCTCGGTCAACTGACAGTACAACGCGTATTTTGAAAATACACATGCACCCGTCTCCATACGATTCAATGGCCAAGGCGTACACCTGTCTCAGACCATGCCTGCCCGACGCGTATGCATGATAGTCACCCGCGTCGGACCTCATTGCAGTCAATGGTAAAGCGTACGCACGGCACGGTCATGAACCGTGCAATGCGTACGCATTGTCACACGCGTCGGACCTCATTGCAATCAATGGCAAAGCGTACACCCGGCTCGGTCATGAACCGTGCAATGCGTACGCATTGTCACCCGCGTCGGACCTCATTGCAGTCAATGGCAAAGCATACGCACGGCTCGGTCATGAAACGTGCAATGCGCACGCATTGTCACCCGCGTCGGACCTCATTGCAGTCAATGGCAAAGCGTACGCATGGCTCGGTCTTGAACCGTGCAATGCGTACACGTTGTCACCCGCATCGGACCTCATTGCAGTCAACAGCAAAGCGTACGCACGGCTCGGTCATGAACCTGCAATGCGTATGCATTGTCACCCGCGTCGGACCTCATTGGTGTGACTATTCGACGGATTCAACACACAATTACTTGCCAGGGACACCTGTGCACACCTACCACACTACAGCACTGCCCACACAGTGTCCCATGGCATGTAAGGCTGCATTCCCTGTGTGTTGGGGGGGGCACTTTTGGTTTGTTGGGTGGCTTCTCCCAGGCTGTGCACGTGTACATGGGGCAGAATCCTTTGTGTGTCGTGCACATTACCACCGTGATGTGCAAATGTACAGTAATGAGCATGAGTCACGGACACAGTTTCATGTTGAATCTGTTTAGGGCATGTCGCATACACCCTGAGTCCTGGGGGTGATGGCATGTACGTCACAGTGAGACCTGTAGCCACAATTCTGATGTGAACCCACAGTCTGTGTGCATGTTGTGTCTCAGATGTGGCTGATCAAATGTGCCCAATGGGAGACAGTTTCCACATCCATGTGGTATATGAATCTACCTTGATGGTGTGTGTGTGTGTCTAAGAGACGTACATGTAGGGCCTGCAGGAACAATAGTGGCTACTACCTGTGGGACTCATGCTTGCCTTGTGATGTGTACGTTATACGCAATGTCCATGGCATTGTCGATGTGGCAATACAGGGACCCTGGGTATCTGCATGGCAAAGATCTGTGATGCCTGGGAGACATCAGGCCTCACTTGTCACTGTGGTGTGTGTTTATAAAGTCACAGCAGTACATAGGTCGGGTGACACAGCCAGATGATTGGCCATTGCACTACATGGACATGTGGAATTGAGATGTGAGGTGATGGTCATGTAGGTGACATATGTGTCCATGCCCAACAGCACACACCTCAGTACATTGTGTAATGACATGATCTATCATGTTATATTGAGCCTGGTCATGGCCACATGGGTGGATGAACTGACAATCTTCCTTTGTTCATCTCTGTTCTGCAGGGCACCAGCTGTCCATCGACCGTTCCCAGACCTTGCAACCATGCAGGAACGCGACTGCATCCGACGGTACCGCTTCACCAGGCCACTGATTGAGGAGTTGGCGGAGCAGTTGGCACCACATCTGTTACCTGGCCGGACATACGCTACAGCACTGACCCCAGAGGTGAAGGTGATGGCAGCCCTGCACTTCTTTGCTACTGGTACCTTCCAGTACACTGTGGCTACAGCAGGTGGTATGTGTTAAACTGTGTTTAGCCGGGTGCTACGCGATGTCTTGGAGGGGATGTTGCATTTCCTTGACCTGTATATCAAGTTCCCTAGCCCAGCTGAACTCCCTGAAATAAAGGATGCATTTTATACACTGGGGAGGATGCCAAACGTCATTTAATCTATTGATGGGACACATGTGGCCCTGATACCACCACAGGCACATGAGCAGGCATACCCGAACAGGAAACATTTCCACTCGATCAATGCTCTGGTGGTATGTCTTGCAGACATGTCTATCACACATGTGTGTGCACGGTTCCCTGGTTCTGCGCACGATGCATACATAATGAGGAGTAGTCGCATTGCAATGCTGATGTCACAGATGCCAGCTCAGCATGTCTGGCTTGTCGGTGTACTGACTGTTTATCATTGTGTGTGTTTGTCAATGTTGTATTCCGCACTCCTATAAAACTCAGCTACTTGTTCATTTTTGTGTGTGTAGGTAATTCCGGATACCCCAACATGCCTTGGTTGCTGACACCCCTCAGGAACCCTGTGACACCAGCCGAGATGTGCTACAATCAGGCACATGGTCGGAGCAGGAGGGTGATTGAGCGGACATTCGGCCTCCTGAAAAGCCACTTTCGCTGCCTGGACAAGACCGGAGAGGCCCTCCCATATGTACCTGCAAAGGTGTGCAAAATAATCCTTGTATGCTGCATGCTACACAACATGGCAGTGCGGAGGAAGGTGCCTCTCATCCAGGATGACGATGACGATGACCAACCTCCGGCACCTGTGGAGGATCCCGGCCTGGGCCAAGATGCCAGTGATGATATATGGAGTTATCCTGGAATGTGTTGTGGCTGCTCTGTTGCTGTCTGAGTGTGTCTGTGTGCCACTTGACTGGATGCGTGCAGTGATGTGTCCATTCAGGTGGTGTGTACTCCACAAAAGGGTAGTACTGCTAACTTGTTTTTGTGTAGGTTTATTGTGACATGTTTGGTGCATGTGTATTGCATTTCTCTCCTGTTTTGCTGTGCTTTTGACTGTGTCTTGTGTCTGTCTTTCACAGGGTAATTTGCCTGTGTTTGTTCAACACTGACCCCCAACGACCAGAATCCAACACCAGTGTGGGAGTAGTCAATTGACATCAAGTGATGTGCCACACACCCCTAGACTACAATTCTCACTCTGTGACCGTGTGTCCACCGTAACGTACAATTGTCTTGCAACTATTTTTGAATAAACATGTTGCTGATGTGTAATGAACCAGTGCTATGCTTTGTTAGGTGCATTGTCTGTCTTCCCACGTCTGAGTGACATTTGCTTACCTCACCTGTGGACTTGTTACCACTGACTGTGGATAGGTGTTGTGGTTGTGCATACCTATGTGTTTCAGGTCAACATCATTGTGTGTGATGAGTAACATGACCATGGTGAGTATGAGTTGTTTTGCCATAGTGGTGTGTCTCCCTCACATGTGTCACGTCACCATGACTCATCTGACGTTGGTCACATTGTTGCAGTATTTGGCATGCACTGTGTTGTGTAGCAAATCAACATCTCCATGACACATGACAATTTGGAATCACAACAGAGGCAAGTATGGTGTACTGGTGAGTTTATTTTCGAACATGTATGAGGAAAGTGCTCAGGATAGTGGGTGCTGGACATTGGTTTTGGAATCCAAAGTTCACATTAGAGTTGGAAGTGCTGCTAGGTGAAATATCCAGAGTGAAGTCCACAGTCATCTGCTACATTGGCCCAACATGAACCCTCCATGTCATGTGGGCGAGCTGTGTGCGATTGGACAAGGTGAACGGGTTGCACACAAAGAACATTGTCCAGAAAAGGTTTAGAGTCCTTGGGGGATGTGCTGGGACATCTGTCTCTCACATGTCCTTCTTCGAATGACCCCTCTTCTTCCTGGGGGGGGATCCTCAGGTGCAGGCCTCTGCGGTGCAGGGGACTCTCCGCCAGAGTTCTCCTCCCTCCCTGTGCCGCTGGCAGATGGTGTTGCAACAGATGTTTTGGCCACACAGGGAGGTGTGGACAGGTTTGTGTTGATCTGGCGGGGGCATTGGAGTATGTCCTGATGCACCCCAATAAGGGCATCCCACTTGGCCTCCATGCGGGCATGGTGGGCAGCCTGCTCCTGTTGCATGTCCTTGAGGATCCCCACTACCTGGCCAAATCCTCCGGTGCTATCCTGGTACGCATCTATGATGCGTGCCAGTTGGGGGTCATCATGCAGTCCAGACCCCTCTGCAAGGCGTGCCCTCTGCCTCTCACCCCTCCCAGCACCCCTATCCACACGGGCAGGACCAGCGGCGGGACGCACAGGTGACTCTGGGACCCCTTAGGTGATGTTCCTGGTGGTGTTTGCAGTAGATTCCAGGGGGTCCTGTGTCCCTGTGCTGTGGGTGTTCAGTGGCCTTGGTCTGTCCGTGTTGGCGGGGGTGCCCTGTCAGTGTCCAGATGTTGGAGGCTTGGGTACAGGGGGTGCAGATGTTGATGCTGCTGGTGCTGCATGATGACTCACACCGAAGGGGCCAGGTTGGTCGTCGTCATCCGAAGAGGACAGAGACAGTGTCCACCAGAGTCTGGGCCTGGGAATCCTCTCCGTTTGGTGCTCAGTCCCCAGCACCACCTGTGTTGGGAAGAGACACACAATGTGAGTGATGTTTCTGCAGGCATCAATGGTTCACAAACATGACATTTTCTACTCTACGAACAGATGCCTGCCTGTACACTGCTTTTTTCCAGCTTGTCATGGACAGAGTTTGAGATTGTTGTTGCCTATTTCCCAGCAGGGCCTTGTGCTCCCAACAACAGAGCCCAGTGTCAGACATCTTGTCAGTCCCTTTCCACTCCCTGTGAGGCAAGCATTGTTCAGTGTATGCTTGCTGAGCCATGTGGGTGGATGTAGATTGTCTGTGACTGTGACTCCCATCATGCTCTTGGCTACACCCCCCTTCCCAGCATGCCCATACTTCCTCCCTCTTGACTCTGCTTTCCTGTGAGGGTGTGTGACATCAATGGCAAGATGGCTGACTGTGAAGTCATGGTGTTTGTTGTTGCCCATTTCCCAGCAGGGCCTTGTGCTCCCCACAACAGAAGCCCAGTGTCAGACATCTTGTCAGTCCCTTCCCACTCCCTGTGAGGCAAGCATTGTTCAGTGTATGCTTGCTGAGCCATGTGGGTGGATGTAGATTGTCTGTGACTGCGACTCCCATCATGTTCTTGGCTACACCCCCCTTCCCAGCATGCCCATACTTCCTCCCTCTTGACTCTGCTTTCCTGTGAGGGGGTGTGATGGCAATGGCAAGATGGCTGACTGTGAAGTCCTGGTATTTGTTGTTGCCCATTTCCCAGCAGGGCCTTGTGCTCCCCACAACAGAGCCCAGTGTCAGACATATTTTCACTCCCTTCCCAACTCCCTGTGAGGCGAGCATGGTTCAGTGTATGCTTGCTGGGCCATGTGGGTGGGTGTAGATTGTCTGTGACTGCGACTCTCATCATGCTCTTGGCTACACCCCCCTTCCCAGTATGCCCATACTTCCTCCCTCTTGACTCTGCTTCCCTGTGAGGGGGTGTGACGGCAATGGCAAGATGGCTGACTGTGAAATCCTGGTGTTTGTTTGGCTACAAGTCCAAAGAGAGCCCCTGTGCTTCACACAGCAGCACCCGGTACGGGGTATCTTTTGATGATATTTCTCTGAGGTGTGGGTCAATGCATTTTACCCGGTGAGTTGTGTGGAGTTTGTGTTGAGGGGGGGTGTCTCCACATGCTGGTAAGTATGGTCAGAGCTGTCAGTCCTCCTTCCCACACGGCCAGACTTCTCATCATGAAACGTGCTTCCATTGGAGGGCATGCAAGTTGTCTTTCAGAATGTCAGTCAGTGGTGTCCTGCTTCTGATTTGCGCACATGCCCTACCAGGGCCTTGTGCTCCCCACAGCAGGACCCAGTGTCAGCCATCTTGTCAGTCATTTTCCACTCCCTGTGATGTGGGCATGTTTCATAGAGGTCTTGATGGGCCAATCAGGAGGGGGAGCATTATCTGTGACTACAGACCCCATCCTGTTTTTGGATACACTCACTTCACCTGCATCCCCACTATTCCTTCCTGTCAGTCAGCTGCACTGTGAGGTAGTGTGTTTGTGGTGGCAAACTGTCTGGCAGTGTCGATTTAGCTTTGTGCCACTGCCTTGCTCTATTTGTTTGTAGGTTGGTGCATGTCATGACACAGTTCCAAGTCACTTTGAGATGGCAGGTATTGTGTTTGTCTGACTGGCATACACATCTTGGGATGATTATCTATTGGTTACTGTGGTTTGCTTGCGGTGCATGGTTTCACTGTCCCCTTGTCACACAATATTGGATATGTTGTTTGTGTACTCACCAGGCTCTGGTATGTCTGTTAGCCCATGGACGCTCTCTGGTGGTAGGATGTCCTGCACCTTCTCCTCCCAGGTTCTGAAGTAGACTGGTTTGGCAGGAGGGCCACCGCCAGTGCACTGACTCAGGGCGTGATCTTTTTCGATGAGTTTCTTGACCCTCCTGCGCACGTCATACCACCTGCTCTGGATATCGTCCTTTGTGCGCCTGGCTGGTGCTTGAGCGTTCACCTTGTCCACAATCCTCGCCCACATCTTGGTTTTCTGTGACATGGGGGTCCTTTGGACCAATGAACCAAACAAATGTGGCTCTACTCTGATGATCTCGTCTACCAGCACTTCTAACTCACTATCTGAGAACTTTGGATTCTTCTTTGGGGGCATGGTGATGGGTGGTGGTGGTGAGGGATGTGTGTGTGAGGGTGCAAGTGAGGGTGGGTTGGTGTTGGTTCTGCTGGCTGTATGTGTGTGCTTTTGGATGAGGTGCTGATGGTGTGTGAGTTGTGTGATGGCTGAGTTGTGAGTGTGTCTGTGGTTGCTGTGTAGTGGTGTTTGCTGCTGGCTGTGTCTCCTGTTTGCAAGGAATCATGGTAGTGATTGTAGTCCTTTATATAGTTGGAGTTGTGGGTGTGTCTTTGTCCAAGGTCTTTTTTTATTTGATATTTATCGGCTTTGTCATTGCTTGTTTGGTCCGTATTTTGTCTTTTTTCCCTTGGGTTTTGTAGGCATGAAGGAGACGTTCATCTGACGGAAACGGACGCTGATGTTGTCTCGTGCGGGCTTCTCTGCCTCGTTCATGCTGCCTATCTTCTGTGTTTCATACGCATCGGTCGCGGAGATCTCTATTACTTGTGGGCCCGGCTTTCTGTGCGTGTCAGTCGTGCGGCTTGTTCTCCGTGCGAGTCGGTCTGGTTTTACTCACATTGCATTGTACTGCGCGGGTCAGACATCGTGGGTACAGGTCGGTCGGGTTCATTCTGGGTTCGTGTCGGTCGGTGAAAATCGTGTCGGTTTCCCGGCCGATCACTATTTTCTCTATGGCTCGGTCGTATGGCTTGTATTCTGTACGTGTCGGTTGTAATTCACACGTGTTGCATCGTACTGCACGGGTCATACGGCACTGGTCCGTGTTGTTTGGTATCCGGTCCGGGTCCGTGTCGGTCGGTACGTTTTGCGGCCGGAATCCGAATCGGCCCCATAGTTGTACAAAGTATCGATTTTTATATATATATATATATGTTAGAACTGGGGTCACCAATTCCGACGTGGTAGCTTGGCGCGAGGTAGGAAGGCACCCGAAGGCAATGTGTAAAGCAGATGTGCAGCACACACTCACACGGATTCAGCCATGCGCACACAATGAAGGACACAACACCAAGTAGTTTGATGAAAAACAAGATTCTTTATCTAGATCAACTAGTGGTGACTCAATTAATTTCAGGAATAATGCAGTTAATTTCAAGGCAACAATAAGTTCATTCACGTCAATGAAGTAGCTAAAACAGTTAATCCCCGGGCAACAATGAGTTCATCCAAATAATGAAGTAGTACACGGCAACAATAAGATCAAACAGGGGGATAGGGCAGGTAATCTCAGGACAGCAAATAATTCAGTCGGGTAACCCGTGCAGCCAGTTTCAGGGTCACAGTTATTTCATTCAAATCACCAAGATGGGTAACTTCAGGGTAACAACTGTCTCATTCAAATAACCCTAGCGTGAGTGACCCTCCGTACACTCTCCCGGGCAGTCTTATCTTCACTCTAGCTCCAGCACAGATGCACATTCACTTAGGAGCCTCAGGGCGTGCATGTGACATCAAAACATCACCCAGGTAGAGAGGGAATAAACGCAACCTTCCTTCACTGTTACCCATCCGGGCGACACACTTCCGGGGGCCTCTTCAATGAGGCAACACGTATGGTGCATGAACTCGGGTTCTTTCAGGCCCAGAATCCCCTAGGGCCTCCTCGTGGTGAAAGGGAGAGGCCTCCTTACAGTTCCAGGCTGCGTCTCTCACCGGGGACGGTCGGGGCAGCCCACGTTAGTTCTGGCCAACAGGGGGGGGGGGGCGGTCAGCAGGCTGCTGCGGCGTGTGTCGGGTTTTCCGTGGGGTCAGGGGCAGTCGCGGGGCTGCCAGCCCGTCTTAATCTACCTCCTCAGCACCCCCGCTATTCGGATGTCAATTGCCCCCCCTCGGCCCTGTCTCGGCATGGGGGAGAGGCCGGGGGCACCCGATCTCTTTGGAGCCCCCCGCGTCGGTGCTTACCACTGGCTCCAGGCCCTGCGGGTCTCTCCTGGGCCTGGGAGCCAATGGAATTGCGGCGTTCTGGGGGCCAGGCGCGGGGCCAATCGGATGGCGGCTGTCAGGGGGGCGCGGCCGCAGGAACCAATGGGGCCGCGCCTACATCCCAACGTGGGCGATGACGTCTGCCGCAAGGGAACACTTCCAAGCCTCGTGCGGACTTCCCATCTACCGCGGCGGCCCTCCCAGGCTCCGGGGGCCGCGGTGGGGACCTTCGGCGGCATCGGGGCTGCGGCGCTTCTCCGGGACCCAGCGCTTTCCGACGGAGGCCCAGCTAGCAGCAGTGAGTCGCCCACACATGCGCTTCTCCTCACGATGGCACGGGGAGACAGATGATCTGGGGCCCAGGGCGCGAGCTGCTGCAGCGCCGGGCATCACTCTCCAGTCCTGGCCACAGCGCTTCCTGGCACTTGCGCTCATAGGGTATGACAAGCATTGGTTGATACAGCGCTTGGGGCACACAGCGCTTAAAGCACAGCGTGCCACAGCAGACAGCTTCTCTCTCAGGGGCCCAGTTCCGGCAGCACAGTGCTTGGGAGTCACAGCGCTTTACCTGCAGTTCATGGAGGGCCCACAGTGACAGTCCAGGTCAGCACTTGTCTTAGGGGGAAGGATTCACAGCAGGTCTCAGTGCAGGTTCTTGGGGGGAAGGAAGGGGATTGAGTTGGCAGGTATCAGAGGCAGGATGGTTCCCCACAGCACACTGGAGTTGGTCCCCTGGGCTTCCCTCGCACCTGGCAAGATCAGCAGGCCGGCAGAGTCCCTCATCTAACTTGGGTACAGCAGGGCCTAGACTCCTTCAGTCCCAGTAGTGTAGGTTCCTCCCCTAGGCCCAACTGCCTACGCTTCGGCAGAGGTTCCCCCAGGTCCAGTGGTGCCCCAATTGACTAGTCAGGTTTCCCTCCTTTCCTCTTATACCCCCAGGTCAGGTGACCCTCCTGCAAAGGCGGCAAAGCATAATCCCTCCCAGGGCTGGAAGGTTCCAGGAGCTTCTACATAATAGTCTATGGGACAAAAAGGCGGGATGGAAAAAGATACTGTAACAGAATGTCCCAGCCTGCTCCTAACCACTAGTGTGTGTATGCAATGGCCACTCTGCAGTAGCAGGGGCCTGTGGCCGCCATGTCGTTAGGAGAGAGCACCTGCACCTCAGCACTTTTCGGCAGTGGCAAGGCGCCCAGAGACCTAGGGCCAACAAAAAGATGGCAGAAAAAAAATGAGGCATCAAGGGCAAAAAAACGGGTAGACCACCCTAGGGCTGAGAGGTCTAACAATATATATATAAATTCACTGAAAAAAACATAGGTTTCATGCACGTTATAGTTAGGAGTTGGCATTTAAAAAACCTTAGAAATTCACTGAAAAAAACATAGATTTCAGGGGCGTTATAGTTAGCTGGATATTCCCTCGTACAAAACCCTAGAAATTCCCCCGTTATAGTTAGTTCAGCTAACTATAACTTACGCCCCCGCAATGCACTGCTGATGACGTCACTTATTACATCACTCATGACATGGTCAGTGACATTACTGATGACATCACTGATGACATCTCAAATGACATCACTGATGACATCATTGATGACGTCATCCAGTGACTGTGTGTTTCTGTTAAGTTTAAATATGTTTTATATATTTATAGTGAAAGGCCTATGGAAGAATGAGTGGGTGTATAAGTGTGTGAATGGATGATTTAGTAGATGTGTGACTGACTCTATAAGTGAATGATTAAATCTATGAAAGTGCAGACTAGTGACTAAATTGTGTGAATGTCTGTATCTGTCTGTCTGTTGGTGTGTAAGCAGCTGCATGGGTTTGTGAACAGCTACATGAGTGTATATATGGGTTATTGATTGGTTGTCTAAGTATCTGTATGGGTGCCTGAGTGTTTGTGCGAGTGGAGTGTGTGTGACTCTGTGCATAGATGTGTGAGTGGGTGATTCAGTGGGTACATGGTTTTAAGAGTGCATCTGTGATGGACTGTATGGGTGGGTGAGTGTATGTATGGTTGTGTTAGTGAGTGAAAATATATTTCATTAGTACATGTGTAATTTAGGACATATGTGAACAGCAGTATTTATGTTTGTTGGAGTACAGAAATAACTATAAGTGAGAGTGTGTGATAGTGTGATTGGCTGTATGGATGACTGCATGCTTGTATCATTGATTGTATAAGACCATAAGAATTTGCTAGTATTTGTATGAGTAATTGAGCTTATGCGTGTATAATTGTATAGGTGAGTAAATGGTAGTGTGATTAATTACTTGCATGACTGAGTATATGTGTCAGTAACTCTATGGATGAGTAGCGGTGTGGGAGTGTCTATATAGGTGTATGAGTGCATATGATAGTCCTGTACTGAGTGACCATAAGTTTCAGTGACTGTACGGGTGAGTGAGTGGATGAGTGTTTAGACGTAAGAGTCAGTGATGGGGTATCTACTTATTGGTGTTGGATTGTCTATGGTTTTGAGAGTGGCAGTATGTAATTTAGAGTGGGTGTACCAAAGGTTATATTAGGGTGTGACTAGAAGCATCAAATGATTACATGAATGACATCATCAGTGATGTCATCAGTGATGTCATTTGAGATGTCTATTTTCTGTAGGAAATATGCAACATTCTATTTCGCATAACGTTGGCGCCAATTGACAAATCTTCGCAAAATTTTCCAAACTTTTGGCCAGCTCCGGTCCGCTCCTATCCTGAAAATTTCATGGTGATTCGTCAAGCGGGGGCCGAGAAAAAAGGGGGGTCCCAAAACAAGTATTTCCCATGCATTTTCCCATAGGACCAGTTGACAAAGCTACAGCCCGAACTGCTGAACGGAATTACACCAAATTTGGCAAAGAGGTAGTCCTCAGTTCAGACTCGTGCCTTTTGCTTAAATGGTGTAAATCCGTTCAGTAGTTCCTGAGAAAATCAAAAGTAAAATCATAGATATATCTATGGCCTCTGAGGATCCGCGCTCCCTCCCCGCACACAGCGCGCACCCTGCCGTGCACGAGCTGTATTCTAATTGGCTGTCAACACTCCAGATCAGGAAGTGTTGGCAGCCATCTTGTGCCTCGGTAGAACCGAGGCACAAGAAACCTATAAAACAAACGTGAAAAACGCAAAAATGGGTCAGGGTGGAAACACCCTGACCCCCTAGGCCTGCTCAGGGGGTCCCACAAGGCCAAATCCCGGGGGCATAATTAAAAAAAAAGTGTGGGGGGGTCCCAATCTCCCCCACACTGCCCCGGGGACCACCACCCCCCAGGGCTTGAAGATTGTATATGCGGGGGGGCTCACGGCCCCCCCGCAGTCCCGGGGACTGCCACCCCCTGGGGCTTTGTTAACATAGGTGGGGGGCTCGCAGGCCCCCAGCCCCGGGGACCACCACTCCCCGGGGCTTAAAACAATTTGATGTCAGGGGGCTCTCAGGCCCCCCCAGCCCCGGGGACCGCCACCGCCCGGGGCAACTTGTACGTGTGGGAGGGGGGGCCGTGCGGCCCCCCTCCTGGAGCCTTGTATTGGACCTTGGGACCATCACCCCCCAGGGCTGGCTCCTGCAGCAAGGAGGAATGGTCGTCCTGTGCTAGCAGTATTAAGGTATTTTCCTCCCTTAAGGTTGTTATTTCTAAGGGTTGGCCAGATTACAAAGATCTTGACCCTGACTTGAAGCCTTTCTGGACTGCAAGGAACGATATTACCGTTTGCAAGGGAAATCTCATGAGAGGTGACAGAGTGGTTCCACCTGATGAGCTTAAGGAAAAAGTGGTCAACTTAGCTCATGAAGGACATTTGGGTAGGAGTATCACTAAGGCACATGGCAGGGAAAGATATTGGTGGCCAGGGATGGATCGTATGATAGAGAATGTTGTCAAAAACTGCCACTTATGTGCCATTAATGATAAATCTCATGCTACCAGTCATACTCCCCTTTCCCCTGTGGAAGCATAGCCTAGATATAATCGGACCCTTTGAGTTAATACCGTCCCATGAGAGGTTTGTCGTTCTTCTAGTGGACTACACCTCCAAATGGGTGGTTTCTACATGCATGAATGCTGCTAATTCAAGGTCAGTTATTGAATTTCTAAAAGATGTATTTGTTTCGGAAGGGATTCCCAAATATTTAGTCACTGACAACGGGGTGCAGTTCACCTCCCATGAGATCTATACCTTTCTTAGTGATCTTGGAATTGTTCATCAGAAGACAGCCCTATATTCTCCACAGGCCATTGGCCTCACAGAAAGGATGAATAGGGCTGTCAAGAGTTGTGCCCAATGAGCACTAGATTCCATAATTTCTCTCAGTAATGTGTTGAGGGAAACTTGGTGGCCTCACCGCACTGTTCCCAACGCTATTTCTCAAAAATCTCCCTTTGAAGCTTTGAGAGGCAGGGTAGCAAACTCCAAACTTAACCCAGTATGGCTCCCTATTTGGAAGAACAGTGCTGTGACTGATGAGCTAAGGAAAACCAAACTTGCTGGATACCAGCAGAAATATAAACTGCGGTATGACAACAAGATGTCAGTCAGGGAAAGGAAGTGGAATCTGGGAGACCATGTTTCAGTGAAAAAGCCTAAGCATGGTCAAAAAGGTTTGTCTAATTTCTTAGGCCCTTTTGTCACCGCAATTAAGAAGGATGGTGTGACTCTAGACAATGGCTGTACTTGGAGAATGTCCAGACTGGTTAAGTTCACTGAGACACCTCACCGCACAACGGTTACGCATGGTTTTGTTTCTATGAAATGAGACAAAAACACTGGTTATTCAAACAGACACAGGTACATACCTGTGTCTGGTTATTCAAACAGACACAGGCACATACCTGTGAAATTTAAGGATTATGTTTTGTATTAGAGTAGTCCTTATTTGCTAATGTTTCACTTTTTCCTGTTGTTCTTATATTTGCTTATGCTTAGAAATATTCTCTACCTAGTCTTCTGTTTTCTACTTTCTTTCTAATGTTATAGGTCATCGTACAGTGACATAGTCATTTTTGTTTTTCTTTATAATTTTGAATGGGGAATGTGTTGTAATTAACCTGCTTGAGCTAGTTGTAGAATGTTGGAATGTGATGCTGGAATGTGATTACCTCATGGATTGCCATGAGTCATTCTGACTTTGGGTGCGCTGCTGTTTAGACCTTTTAACCTGTCGGTGGTTGCATTGAATAAAGCCTCACTTTGGATTTTATAACTGGTCATAGCCAAATCTACAGAAAAAGGAGCAGTTGCTGTCCAGAACATGCATGGTTTTTGGCACATAGAAGGACTGCCATTTGCTTGATCTAATCTAGCAGGTCATTGCCATTTCATGTCAATACTAGAAAGCTTGCCATTCCAAAGGGGAGAAGGTCTAAATCTAGGGTTGTGGTGGGGGGAGCACAGTTGTATCCCCACAAAGCTGCATGTGGTGTAGGTCAGTGGTGGATAAGAGTATGTGCCATAGCAGGAGCCAGAGGATGCAGAGACAGAAGCAGTGGTAGCAGGGATGTGGTCCAGGAGCATATAGTGCAGGCAAATGAGCTCCCTGGGGGGCAGCCAGCCTTATATCTGTGCTGCAGAGGCAGAATCTGTGCCATGTGTCCCAAGTGATAGGTCCAACATGGTTGCAATCTATGAATCTGGCCAATCCATGGAAATGTACGACTCGTACATGCCTTCCGCATCGTTCAAATCTTCACCTCCATGACACACTAGTAATTGCAACATTGTTGTAGGCATCCAACTGAATTTCCAGCGCACAACTCGTACAAGTTTTAAATCCGCATCCGTCTCCATCACAGTCCAGAGCCAATGGGTGCGCCCGGCTCGGTCAACTGACAGTACAACGCGTATTTTGAAAATACACATGCACCCGTCTCCATACGATTCAATGGCCAAGGCGTACACCTGTCTCAGACCATGCCTGCCCGATGCGTATGCATGATAGTCACCCGCGTCGGACCTCATTGCAGTCAATGGTAAAGCGTACGCACAGCACGGTCCAGAACCGTGCAATGCGTACGCATTGTCACACGCGTCGGACCTCATTGCAATCAATGGCAAAGTGTACACCCGGCTCGGTCATGAACCGTGCAATGCGTACGCATTGTCACCCGCGGGTCTAAATCTAGGGTCGTGGTGGGGGGAGCACAGTTGGCTCCCCACAAAGCTCCATGTGGTGTTGGTCAGTGGTGGATAAATGTCCGGCATACAACAGAGCCATCCAAAACCATAAACATCCCATACCCCCAAATCACCCCTACACTTCTATCCCAAAAGCATCTGTTGCTTCAACATAGTCCCATTATTTCAACTTTTATCACAGGAACAGGTATTAGAGATGGACCCCCCCATTAATGAACATTAAGTCTGAGAGGGCACCCTCGTATCTGCCTATTCAGGTCCACTTCTGCCCCCAGCAACAATTTTTCAACCCTGGGGAAGTGAACAAAGGGATAGAAGTGGTTGACTGCAGAGAGAAAGCCCCCAATGATTCCCCAGCAGATTCAGTCTCCTGTAGGTCACCTGGGGAGGCACCTCTCTATAGTAAGAAATCCATGTTATCCCTTCTAAAAACACCCTTCAGCACCAGAGGAGTCGGGCAAATCTTTGCGGCATTTCGGCCCCCCCAGAGACCTTAAGGCTCACCTGGCTGCAAACACTCTGGACCATCGGGACATCTGAAATCTTTAGCCCTCCTGGCTTAGGGGCAGTGAGGCTGGCCAGCGGAGTTAGCAGTGCTCAGTTACCCACTCCCACGCCTCATCAGGGTTCTTTAAAAAATGGCTGCAAGAGTCGTGAATCTCTTTCAGCTCCCCCCGATATGCCAACATATATGGCAGGGATATTTCTCTCAATTTTGCCTTGACCGCTTCAAAGGATTTATGCTGATTCTGAAACAACTTGATATAATCTGGGAATATCAAGATGCATTTCGAGTGAAGACTCCCTTTTTGGTGAGCTTCCTGAAGAATCATGTACGGAGCTTTCTTTATGACAACCCATGGTCAAAAGGCACCTTCTGGGTGCCAAGATTTGGGCCAAGCATCAGCAAATTGCCCAGGCCAACACTTCAACCCCCTCAGGGAATCTGCCAAAATAGAGATTGTTTAGATTAGGTCTACTCTCTGCAACTTTGGCCCTGGTTTCAAGGGTACAGGTGGTAGTAATCAGCTTGACCACTGACTTCTTAAAATCCTCGACTTCTACTTCATGGTGGGAGATCCGCCCATCGGCCATGGTCACCCTACATTCAACATTCAATAGGTCCCATTGCAGAAGAATAACTTCCATCCCGACTTCCCCAACTTTCACTTCAACAGCCTACCGTGAAATCTGGATAGTTTGGAGGATGGGGGTCACGTCTGCTGCTTCCAATCGGTGCTCTTCCATGGCCTTGCTAGGCAGTCTGAGGTGATCCATCACTATGGTGGTGTATTTGGCAAAATGTGGTTGCGTGTGTGGCATACCCTTGTCCTTCACTATGTTGCTTACGGTCAGTCAGGGCCCCCTCATCAGTACAGCTGAGGCCCAGGCAGCACACTGGCCCACAGGGTTAGTCAAGAGGTCTGGTCCTTGCTTGTGTGTCCACCTACCAGAACAGGCACTCTTTGTCTGAGAAGTTGGGAGCCACCAGCACAGAGCAGGCAAAGTCCCATCTCCAAGGGGTCCAGAGAAGAGAGGGGGAAAGACCATCCCCAGCTTCCCCTTTTGTTTGAGATACTACCCTTGTATCACTGCAGTGCCAGAAGAAGTCCCAGGAGAGCCATCGGAGGGAACTGGGCCTCGGTACCACCCTGGAGCAGGAAAGACCACCTGTCCAGTGGCTGTTTGGCCCGCTTGCCCCACCTATCGTGGTGAGGCAGCATGAACAGCTGGATCCTCCCTGGTCTTCAGCTCCAAGAACCATCCACCTGACAATGTTTTGCAGTTGGGAGGGAAGGGGAAAGGCAGTCAGCCGCAGATGCCGTTGTGGAATCCATGCAACTATGTCATGTGTGGGCCCCATAGCCACTCAGGGCCAGATGCGTCACGGGTAGGTCGGCTGTGCAAGGGACACAGGAAGAGACAATGGGCAGCCAGAGAATAGTGGGAGCAATAGGGCCACCAGGAGCCCTGAACTGGTGACAGGGGCACCGTCGGTTCCAGGCCAATGCAAGATGACACTCCATGCAGCTCAACACAGCCCAGCATAGCTGCGTTGTCATGGTCAAAGGCCTGATTGGGCCACTCAGGAGTCCCACAGCAGCAACATGGGCATGACCAGGGCCCCGATGACCGGGTCACTGGTCAACCTGGCCACAAGAAGAAGCACTAGCCCCTCCTTCGGGCCATCATCAGGATCCGCTCAAAGGGTGGCTACCATAATGGCAGAGAAACCAGTCGACGCAGCGTCCGCTGCGGCGTCCATGCCAAATGGGACCCTCCTGGGTCCTGGTGAACTGTCTGGAAGTCCTGGAGATGGCAGGAGCCAGTAACAGTCAAGGATGGCAGAAACAGTCAGCTGGGGTGTACGGATGGTGAAGAAGATCCAGAGCATATCAAAAATGCATCCGCCATCTTGGCCTCCCTGGCCAGACCTCGCATGTGGTGCCGGACTTACTACTACTTTGTCAGAAGTATTCACACTCATACATTTGGCTCCATCTCCTTTTTCTGGGGCTAGCGGCAGGAAAGTTAAAAAATTTCTGAGAACCTTTAAACAGTTTTTGGGAATTGGCAAACATTAGGAAACTTACTCAAAGGTGTAAATTACTCAAGATTGTTGGTTGCCTTTGTGAATCAGCTCCAGAAATGATGACTAACAAAAAAGTGTATGATTAGTCCTACATACAAGAGCTAATTTATAGGTGAGCACCTCTACTTGTGTAATTTTACCTTTTTGAATAGACTCTTAAATTTTCTGCCAGATGTGGGCGCAGTTTGAGCAGGCACTGTTCTTCACATATTTATTATCCGTCCATTAGTTGAAAGGAACACTTATACATAAATACATTGTTTCTGGAAAGGCAATTCCAGACGTCCATGAGGCAATGAATCTTTTGTTCACGAAAGGGATGATTTAGCAATCTCACTATTTGAAGGAGGTATTGCTTAAAAAAGTAACAGAAAGCAAGGTATGATAATGCAAGTTTAAGCTTGGCCAGAAGAGAGCATCATTTATTGTTTTTTCTGGGATGGGGCTGTTGTTTTTTATAGCAATAGGAGAAGCAGTTTGAGTGTTTATGAGTTGAAGAACAGCTATGCTGTTATCTATTTCTTTCATATTTAAGTTATTTGCATGCACGTTTATATGCACTGTTTCTTTCCTAACTTTTTAAAAATATGTCTATGCTTAAAATGTTTAATTTCGAAGGATTATTTATTTATTTTTTAAAGAAATGATAGTGACTAAATTGTACAGCTTTTACATTATGAGATCATTTTTGTTTACAATATGCGCTATTCTTCTTTTAGATTCCAGTTATGACTTACCGGCAATGCAGAGTGAAAACTGATATCTACGAGGCCACGCAAAGCCACTTTACGTGAATTTCCATGGCCTGATAGCTATGGAGTAAGGCAAAGCAGCACAAGTTGCTGTGCTGCCTTACTCTGCGGCAAAGAGGCGTTCCATGGGCACTGGGATTTTGACCCATTCCCAGATTTACAAGAACTTGAAAACCTGGGAATGCGTCAACAGCCTACTCCTCCCCAGAGGAGGTGTAACAAGGAGAAATAACTTTATTTCTCGTTTTTTTCTCTTTTGCTGTGTGCTGCAGCAGCACACATAGAAGGAGGAAAAGACCTCCATTGACTGTTTTTGTGCAGAAAAGTGTCCCTTCCTCCACAAAAACAATCATTGCTACAACGCAGACACCTTTGCACCATGGTGCAAGAATGCTGGCATTGGCGCAAGGCAGTCAGTTGTGCAGTGAGAGAGGACAAAAATGCACTGTATCGGGTACTTAATTTGAGCTGGTGGTTTCCGGTGGTCAGCACCGACACCTAATTGTCAACATCAGCACTTAGAACAGTCTGCCACATGGTGGCACTGTTTGTCTAAATTACAAATAAGTGCAACAACAGTTGTTTATTAATTTAATATACATAAAAATCACTAACACCTGCTGCCCAAGCCATTGTTATATCTTTGGGGCCTGGAATAGTGTGATCGGTCCATTTGTAGAACTGTGATGGTTAGTTATTGTGTTGGTACTTTCACTGGCAGTGCTGTCAGGGGCAATGGTGGTGCAAGCTCCAGTGGCCTCCTGAGAAAGGTCCTGGCCCTTATTTATTTACAAATTAAGAACTGGCCATATCTCCCTTTTCTTTTGATGCATGGTGGAGCAAAGTGGCTTGCTGCGCTGCGCTATGCGTAAAAAAATTGTAAATAAGCCCCTTGGGGACTCATTTACAAGAGTCCTGCGCTGCCCGAGCATCACTTTTTATGATGTTCCGGTGGCACAGGCCTCTCAAACATATGTGTGAGGCAACATAAACCCACCATGCGTGGCTTTGCATGGCCTCATAGATATGACATAAAGCACGGCATTGATTATTTTTGTGCAGGAAGGTGTCAATACAATGCAGGCACCAAATTGTGCACCGTCGCCCGCTGCAAGGACAGAAGGGCACCGTATCTCATAAATACGTTGGGGCAGATTTAAAATCCCCTTGTGCCACTTTTGCGTCACTTTTACCATTTTAAAAGTGATGCAAAAGTGCCGCAAGGGGCTTGTAAATCTGCCCCGTTGTATTCCTGCCCTTTCGAATTGGTGTTGGTCAGAGCAGAAAACAGACTTGCGGCGCTGTCCTACCCTAAATCTGTGTAAATTAGGTCCTGGATTCTTTTGATACTGAGATAAAAAGAAGACAAGGGGCAGATTTACAAGCCCCTTGCGCCACTTTTCTCATGTTAACAGTGACGCAAAAGTGGCGCAAGGGGCTTGTAAATCTGTTCCAAGGTATTCACTTTTGAACAGCATTACAGTCAAAATACCTACGTGAATGCACACAGAAGGAATGCACATTTAAAAGTACTTTTAAATGGATGCATACAAACCCTTATATATGAATGCGAGGGGCTCCGAGACTGCCTATGTTTGTATTCATAAATCATGTTTTTGACGAATGACACACACGTGAATCATACTCGCTGAAGCACGTACATCTCTGCATCACAGCAGCTATTGTTTCATAGATTGCTATATTCGTTCACAAAAGTATATATCACTGTAGAGGATTTTGGGGACCAATGTTAAAATGTGTTGACACAAATTTGAAGGCCATAGGAAACAGGCGATTCACTGCTTTATCAAAATGTCAGTGTCAGATCAGACCCTTCAACCATAACCTTTTCTGCAATGAAACATATTGTTTATTTGACAATCTCATTGCAGTTTTATGTCTGGTATTGTGAATGTTAACATTACACATGAATTGATTTTCCTGTTTTCCAAAGGTTTTCCGGAGGGTGTCTGAATTACAAAAGTCGCTGTTTTCTTGACTGAATGGAAAAAAGGAATGTTTTTATACACAATGATTTCTCTTGACAGAAAGCATTTCGCATAGAACTCATGACTGTTTTGTGAGACGTGTAACGTGTTTTAAAGGAAAGTATTAGGGGCTTATTTATGAGCCCTTGTGACACCTGTACGCCGCCATTGCCTCACAATTTGTGACGAACCAGCAGCGTAAAAAATGGGCCATGTTGCGCCCTATTTACAATTACTTTATATATTAACTTTATACCTACGTCAGGTATAATGTTAGCAAAGTGGGCGTTCCCCCGTATCAAAGCCTCGTATAAGTGGTGCATAGAAATCTATGAGATTTCAGTGCGCCACTTCCAGGGCAACATTACGTGAAAACCTTACGCCTGCCTCATGGCAGGCGTAAGGGTGACGCAGGCCCTTTCAAATGAGGCTTGTCCCATGTGAAAGGACACATTGCTGGAGTTGCGTCTGTTTTCAGACACAGCCCAGCAATGCGCCACTTTTGCACTGACAGATACGTCAGTAACATTCTTTGCGATATGATGAGTCATACAGTAAATATGACTCATTCATCATGTTGCAAGGAGGGCGCACTGAGAATGTTGCATCGCTGCTTTCACGCAGTGATATTTAAAGGGGCATATTTCACTTTGACTTGGTTTTTTCTGAAGTATTTGATATCTCAGAAAAAATTAAGATTCATTGATGGGATACGGTAAATGATACTGCTTCCTGGGATTTACCTTCATGCAGCCATTGTGGTCACCAAGAATGTTTATAAACAAAATAGGTCACCTAAAAAATAGACATAAAAAGGCACCTAAAAATCCCAAAATACCCGATCTCAAAAATCCACCCTCCAAACAACAGGGTAGATACTCATAAAAAAATACCTTGCGTGTTCCGTATCTTTTATCTTAAGCAGATCATGGACAAATGACTGTTGTTGTACTTTGTTTCCTTGATTCCCAGTTTTGATTCCTCTAGCACAGACAGCACTATTTGGAGGTGCCCCAATTCCTCTTCCCAGGTATTGCTGACCAAATCACTGTTATTTAAATCAGCAAACAAAATCACTCTATACAACTCATCAACTATGTCATCACATCTTTAATGTGTACAGGCCAGAGTTTAATACAATTTAAAACAGGCATAGACCCTCATTGGTGCTGAATAGTGTATTATCCATAGCTTTAGGTTCCAGTGTGATTTACCAGAAGCTACTGGTCAAGTCAAAGGTACTAAAAGACATTGCTGCACTTAGCTTTTTCACTACCTTCTCAGATTGAAGAATGAGATGATGTCAGTCTTTGTTACAAGCCTCAGTTTTCCACTCACAATTATAACCACACATTATAACCTTTGCTTGAGCCCCATTATTCCTGACATTTAATTGGGCTGCAGGAATGGTCAATTTCCCCAATGTCCATCTCATGGTTTCCTTATCTCACATTTTTGGGGGTTTCTCTTCACTTTTAGCCCATCCCGTGCCTATGTAATGAACACAAACGGGTATTAACTCATTGACGAAAGAAAGCAGACAAGCATAGCCTGTCAACACACCTTACAGCCTGCGATTTATTCGTGTGTCAGGTCACATGATAGATAATCCCTCCACACTTCCAACTTTCTCATCTTCTTGTACCGTGTGTCACCGTGCTCCTCAGCCTGGTTAGGATTCACGAGTAGCACAAACCAGCCCTCCGTCAAGAGTTTGGATTTCAACTGATTTACACGGAACCCACTGTGGGGTTCCCTGGTCACTCCAGCCAAGGCAATAGGTGGTATCACTTATCAATTTAGTTTTGTAAGGGCTCTTTCACTTATCCTGTTCAAGTGAAAATCACATTGCTTTAGGATAAGAACCTCCTGACCGAAAGGTCAGACCATTTCCTCTTCAGTTCTTGGCTGGGTTAAAGATTATCCTGTGCCTTATGCAAGAGCGGGTCCATAATTTGTATAGCAGCCTAGCACATAGTCCACTGCATCATGGGTATTTGCTCCTGTATTAGTCTCCTAATGTGAATGTGCTATAAAATGGGCATCCTTAAAGGTGTTCAAAGGCACCGAATGTTACTCCTTTCTGGGCCACCTCCCCACAGGCAAAGAGGAGGTGTTCATCAAGGATGTATACAAGTATTTTTGCATGTTTGTGTGTATGCATGCATGCATGTACACATCTATGTATATATGCATGTATGTATGTGTTTTCCATGTGTAAACCACAAACCTAGGTAAAAGGCAACAACGAGTTATACTGTGAACCACATAGCCAACAAAGGTGATTAGAAAGGCAGCTGGGTGCTGGGAGCAGAAGTAGATTATTAATGCATTGTGGTGAAGTGTTCTTTAAAGAGATGTGTCTTTTGCTCTTCCTAAATTGGAACACTATTAAAAGTTCTAATGGATAGCGGGATTTTGTCATAGATCCTGGGTGGAGGATAAAGAAGACCCTTTGTCTTGTTTTTCCTATTTACAGTTCTTTTCCACCAGCCTGATAGAGTTCTGGCTACAGGTCTGGCAAGAACCATCAACATGGTGAGCTTGCCAACCAGGTAGGCAGTGGAGAAAGTTGTGGTGACTTTGTTGATGAAGCAGTTGGCTCTGATAATGATATGGCTGACAAGTGCAGAAAATGGAGTTCCATTATGCTGGGGTTGATGCAAGAGTATGAAGGCTTGAATGTCAGTTCTTAAGAAGCTTTCTTAGAGAAATAGCTTCACTTTCTTTAATAAAGGTAGCTTGTACCTGGCTGTCTTAGATTCTAGGCAATATCTTTGGGGGGAGGGTGTTGATGAGTAGATTGAAACCAAGAAATTTGGCACGGGTGAAAGCTGGGATGCAAGCCTTTCCAGGTTAATGTTCTAGATACTGGTTTGGAATACTTTTTACTTTTTGATCTCTGTGAGGAGCAGGAGTATTGCGTAAGGTTCACATATGTGCCGGATATCCAGGTCTGGGTAAGGTGGAAGCAGTGTTTGATGTGTTAGATGACTAAAGGCAAAGAGAATGTTGTGATGATCTTACCATTGCATTGTTGTCTATTGCCTCCATCTGTGTTGTATTTGTTTATGTCGTATTTGTGTTTATGCTACATCCTAAAAAATAATTTTGTGTCATAAGCACAAGTCAGTACATACATTGCCCTCACCTGAACAGATGCAAGTAAATTAGTAGTAGAGGGGTTGTGATACATGAGTGTCTCAAGCCTTTAGATTCAGCACTACTGCTCCCTATGTTTTATTCTTCTTATGTATTTCCTTATGTCCTTAAATGTACTGCATTCACTGACCCTCTCTTGTCCAGTTTATTAGATCTCCTATTTGGATGTTAGTTCCCATGAGGACAAACACACATTCAAAAAGCCCTCTGCAATGTTCACTTAGAGTCTACAGTTAGAATTTTAGAAACTCCATTATCATAATGGAATTTCTGCTAGCCTAGATCCCCTTTGGGAATCACCGAAGCTTAAAAAATGTGTGCATTCCACACTTCTTGGATACTTCTCCTCCGAGCCCTTCTTCCTTTTGTAGATGTGAACCATGTGTTTATATCAGACTCTTCAAACTATGCTTTAGCCGAATGTATGTCTAATGATTGAATGCTATCCAGTGCTACTAACACTTATACTTATTGTTAAAATGGTGATCACATTAGATAAAGTCATAATGAAAACAATAGATATAGGATTACCAGTACTGACCACTCTTGAAAGCAACAGCACTGCATACAACACTGTACTAATTTGAAACGCCTGCTAGTGAGTACTGAAATAACAACCATATAGAACTAAAACACCAAGGGCTGTCTGGTGCCACGTACATAATATCAACAATAAACCTCCTCAACCTTTTTAAAATACAGTCAGACTTCAGATTATCTTTTTCTCAAAATGTTTTTTATTTGCCATCAAATACGCACCTTTTATTTTGAATAAGTAATCTCAATTACCTCAAACAGAATTTCGTAATTTTCAAGACATGTTTTCCTTTCCATTGAAACACCAGATTTTCATTATATGTGAATATACATTTGATCCCTAAACATTAGACATTCATTTCTATGGCTCCCTTGGATCTATCTGTCACCGATGCCCCGTATGACCATCATATACCATGGGTGGTCACCATAATTTCATGCTAACCATTTATAAGGGGTAAAGTAAAAATGCCAATAATTCCTCCCTTCCCTTCTACTGGACGCTCCTAAAAATTCATGTATTGTAGTTGTGTTGATGGCCCATTCTTCACCAAAAGTTACACCTTGATGCCTGATCTAAGTAGCGTGTGGCCAAGAAGTGTTCTCAGTCAATTGTTGTACCAGGGCTACCAATGTGTTTGAGTGAAAACAATAATGCTAAGGATGCCCATAACATGTCAAGATTGGTCCTTACTATGCCACTGGTGTCTACCATTATGAGAGGAGGAGCTACAGTTAGGACAAGGATGCCCATAGAATGCCATGAATCGCTAGCCTTGTGTAAAGCAACTGAACACCATCATGTCAAAGTTGTTCACAAGATGTCCTTCTTTATGCAAGGTATGTTCATTGCCGTGGCAGGGGTAGCTGCCATTATGCAAGGGGTAGCCAGGATTAGTTCAAGGTTGTCCAAATATATATAATTGTCACTGATTTGCCAGGACTGCACATTATAAATCCACAAATGATCATTATTTGTCAAGGTGGGTACTAGTATGCCATTGGGTCACCATTAGTTTAGAGATGCCTACCACTATAACACATTGACAACAAGTGGGCCATAGATGTTCAAAATATGTCAACAAGCACATCATTATGCCAGGCCTACCTCTATGCCACAGGTGGCCACCATACTGCTGGGAAGAGCCACCAACATTGAAAAGATGTCTCCATTATCCCAGTGGGCACAGGATTCTACTGGTGGTGCTAAAGTAACCCTACGGATTGTCACTATGGAGGCACAGATGGAAGGCACATTAAACCAATGCAGATATGCACTCACAGGAGCACATGCACACACAGGGGCACATGAATACACACATCTAAACATGTACACACATGTGTGAACACATGTGAGCACATGCACACTATGTGCCCTGCTAGATCACAGGAAGTGAAGCACTGACCTGTTCCCTCAGCTCCGTCTCTGGTCCTCAATCTTCTTGACATTCAAGCCATTCCCACCCATGGCTTTCTGACCGCCACTCTGTCTTCAGAATTTCTACTTTGTAGGCACTCTTCTCCGTGTTATTTCTTCTCTCCCAGACCGGTGCTAACACAAAAACACACAAACACACAGACACATATAGGCACACTTATACACACAACCACACATGATTTAAATGTACACCAAAGAGCTGCCAACATATTGTGGCAAGATGATTGAATACCAGAATGATATGAAGGTAGGTGCATCAAGGTAATTATAGGCTTACTATACATAGCTTCACATGTATGTAACCTGATTAAATATTTACACGCTTAAAGTGCGTAGATGTGGAGCTAAGAATGGTAAATCTAAACTTACTTGTATATACATACCTTGACTTCTGACATACATCTACACTGACATACACAGGCAGACGGTGCAATTAAGTGGTGGCTTGAAACATGTACACTCGCTATGGATCTCTGCCACACTGAAAATGGCCAATTTGCAGACTTCATGCTGTCAGTTCCTTTGTGCCTCTGAGCCAGGGCCATGCCATTGGTTTCCATGGTTTGAGCTACAAGCATCTTTAGAGTTGAGTAGCACAACCCACTCAGGAATGCTGTCAGCGGCTGCTCATCTCCAGACACTCCGGGGGATATGTACAACTGAAGTGGGGGAGTGAGGCATTAGCCGTCAAGGCTTAACGCCTCACTCCGCCACTTCAGAAATGCATGGTTGCACCATGTTTACGAGAAAATGGTGCAGGCTTGCGTTTCCCCCTGCGCTGGTGCTACACTTAGCTGCATAGCGCCCACTCAGGCACCCTTGCACCATAGTGCAAGGGTGTCTGCGTGCAGGGGAAAGATTGTTTATGTACAGGAATGTTCCCCATCCTGTACATAAACAATCTTTAAATGCCATTTTGTCACTTCTAGGTGCGTTGTTTAGTGCATCACACTTAGAAGTCACAAAATGTAATGTTTTTTTAAAGATTGTTTAGGTGCAGGAAGGGAGACCTTCCTATACATAAACAATCCAAGGCTTTTTGCATTTTCCATGTGTGCTGCACAAGGCAGCACACATGGAAAAAGCAAAAACGATGAGGAATAAAGCATTTCTCTTAGTTTCGCCAATTTAAGACCAGGGGGCATAGGTACAGGAACTTAACTCCGCGATAGCGTCAATTTTTTGACGTTACAGCAGGTTTTTTTTAACGGCTTGTTTACATACTGCCTCTAACTGCAGTTAGCAACACTTTTCCAGCGTAAACGTGAATTTTTAGGATCGCCACTTCTGTTAGCGGGACTTAAAGAAAATTAAATAAGATGCAAGGTGGGCATTTCCGTGCAAAAACTGCTGCCAACACCACTTCGCGATATTTACAATGTAATTTCCATACGGTGATAAACTCTCAAAACTGCCTCTAAAACCAGTTAGAGGCAGTTTTTAAGACCAGAAAATAGCTGGTCTTAAAATTGGTGCAAACACTTGGGTCCACATATTAGATGTTGCTGGACAGCGCTGCAAGGAACATTGCTGTGATTCCCTGCGACAAAACAAAAGGATAGGGAAGCGCCCTATCAATAAGATAGGGCGCATTCCTGGGCCCCATTCATGAAAAGTGTTGCATCACTGCGATGAAACAGCGATTGGACACTTTTCACTGCACCCTCCTTGTGACACAATAGTTGTGCCATATTCAATGTATGGTACTCCATGTAGCAATGAATGACAGATATGTCTGGAATCCTGACGTATCTGGCACAGCTAAAGTCACGCATTGCTACGATTGTGTTGCAAGCATGAAGCAACTCAAGCAATGTATGGGGCCAGCCTATCCCTATGGCACTGTGTAACCCTTATGCCTACCAGGCATAAGGTTTTGAAGCAGTGGCGTCCTAAAACGGTTGCAGTGAAATCTGAGAGACTTCATTGCGCCAATCCTACAAGGCTTTGTTGTGTGGGAACATCCACCCTGCATACATCATACCTGACGCAGGTATAATGTGGCACAGGGCTTCATAAGGTCACGCATATGCCAAGATGCGTCACTTTGTAAATACAGCATAACATGATGCAAGATACACGCAGCAAGTACGTCAAGAAAATGACAGACCGGCAGCATTGAACTGCCGGAAGGGGCTCAGGATTAAGACCCCATGTATTTTTCCCCTACGATGCCGCACAATGGCCTCCATGCACCAACGCAGGCACCCTTGCTCCATGGGGCAAGGGTCACTGTTTTGCGGAGTTGAGTGATGTTGTGGCTCCATCTCTACTCAAGACGTCTGCAGGTGCGTCTGGACTAGTGGAAGTCAGAAGTGAACCACTTGGTCTTTTTGGAGTGTTGTTTGCCTGGTCTTTTCTTGAAGGGTGCCAGGGTGCAGGCACAGTTGGAGACCTATCGGTGGAGGTTGCGTGCTGCGGTGTTGGCGGAGTGGTGGTGCTGAGGGAGTTGACAAGAAGTTCTTCGGTGGCCTTGATAGAGCTGCGACGGGTGGAGGGCAATGATGGCGGTGATGTATGGTGGATGTGGTGAGGGCATGATGGATACAATGTTGATCGGTCCAGGAGAGTTCTTTGGTGTGACTGTAGTTGAAGTTCCCGCTAGCAGAGAATACAGCTCCAGCGTGTGTCCGGTTATGTGGGTTGGTGCAGTGACTAGCTGCATGAGTCTGATGTTGGCGAGGTTCCCCAGGAAGAGGGTGGTGTTCTGGTCACTGGGGTTCGCCAGGTGGAACTTGAGCTCTCCGACTAGGATGTAGTCATGGATGGAAGAGCCTGGGGTGGTATGAGGTCTACAATGGCATCGGTCAATGGGGTTCATGGCCTGGGGGCCTGTAGACAAGGGTGCCACAGAGGGTGGTGTTGGGGTTGGTCCTGAAGTGTAGCTGGTCCATGGTCGCCATTGGGTCATTAGAGTGCGTGGTCGCCCAGAGTGTGCTTTTGTAGACAATGGCAATCCCTCCTCCTAATTGCTGCGGAATGAGGCATCATTACACCCCAGCCAAATGCACTGCGAACTATGCCGCTATGGCCATTTTTTATACTTAATTACTCCAATCTTAAATCAAGCTTCATACTCATTGTACTCTCCATGTTTCTCCGTCATTTTCAACAGCTTTTTTTTAATGTAAATCCCCACAAGGAATCATGCGTCAATTTTCATGCTTCTTAAAGTTCAGACAGTGCCATTCCAGACCTCATGTAAGAACCTGACAAATGCGTAGTTCATCAATGGCAGTGTTTATTAAACCCAATGCATTTCAGCCAACGCAGTGCCCTTCGTCAGGGGTCACTGTAAACAATAAAAATGATAGCCTGTTACTACATATAATTTGGCATTTTACTGCAAGTATCATCATGGTTAAGTATTTAATAAACCAATAGCCCTCTACTCCCTTGTTCTAGTCTCCCAGGTCTACCACAATACTCTGCCTCTATCAATCTCCCACAACTCTTTGTATATCGCTTAAAGCGCCGCTATTTACAATCTTTCGTGTCACAGTCCCCTCTCACCATAAACCCTTCCCAACACTATTGATGTGTAACAATTCATTCAATATTACTTCCGTTAAGTCTATTTACAAAATCTTTTTTGTTTACAAATGCTTTCTTTCATTGGTTAACTTCAAATGAGTTATTCACTCTACCTTCACCTCACTCCTGTTCTAGCCAACATTACTGTGCACATACCTGCCATAACGCTTTCTACCCGCTCTTCCTTCTCGCCATCACAAAGACATCATTACTTATGTTATTACCCCTGCCACATTTAAATGGCTGCCAATTAAGCTCTAAGTCCCTTTTGTGTCGTCATTAAGGGTAGCGTACAAGGATTTCATTGAGAGCTTGAACAAACTACATGTCCCATGTCATTATCCCTCCCACATTTGGTGCTCTGAGTCACTTTTGTTTCGTCATCAGTGGTAATATACAAGGGCTTTCCTAAAGGAATTAAACACACTACGTGTTCCATGATGCAACTTGAGTGTAACCCAAACTTTTAAAATGTTCATATTGACCAAGGTTATCATGATAAAACAATCTCTTTCATCACTGCTTCAAATACTGTGATGAACCCGATGTTACGATCACCCTTGGTGGGGGTGATTCTTGTTTTCTTGCTTTCTTTCGGTCATTTAATAAACATCAATTTCTTTTGTGTTTTTTCACAACGGTGCAACCCCGTAGGTTGGACAAAACATTATAGTACATACATATGGTTGTACGGGATGCACTCCGATTTCAATAACGTTCAGTCAACTGTTTTTTGAGGTATGCGTGCAACTTGGATAGTGCCTAGCCCAAACGGCACTGGAACATCAAAATTGCTGCGGAATGAGGATGGAATGGACAGTCGGGGTGGTCCTTGCAGGTGATTTTGTAGCTATTGGGGATGGTGATGGCGATGTCCGGTCCAGAGCAGAGGTTGGTCCAGGTTTCCGTGGAGAAGGCAATGTCTCAAGAGGTGGTGTCAAGGAGGTCCCAGATTTCAGTGGCGTATTTTTGGAGGGACCGCACGTTGAGGAGGATGCAGCTGAGACAGTTGGGTGAGCTGTTGGGCTGCTGGGCAGTAAGAGGCGCTGGTGTGCTGATGTGGCAGGAGGTGCGTTTGAAGTTTCGGCAGGCACAGAGCGCAGAGGTATTCTTCAGGGATGCTAATTGGCAGGCGGCGTTGTGCCCCGGGTTGAGGACGAGGAGGGTGCTGGTGTCGTAGTAGTGCAGTGTCTGAGAGGAAGGATCCCTGGTGCTGGGTGCTGTACAGGCGCGGACGGACGCAGATGGGCTTGCCGTTCGCTTGCTTTCGGCGCACCAGTGGCACACCCGATGTGCATGGCCACACAGCATCTGCCATTAAGTAGTGCTGCAGGGGGGCTGGACAGCTGGGTGGTGGGAAACACAGGTAAGGACACTGGAGGGGGTGGGGACTTGAGGGATTGCAGCAGCAGCAAGGGAGAGGATAAGGAAAACGCAACTGCAAAAAAGCACAGGAAAAAAAAAAGACAAAGATAGAAAAGCAACAGAGAAGAGCAGAAATATGAACAGGTACAGCAGAAAAGAGGGACAGGAAGGCAGTCAAGCTGCAGAGCAGAGAAGTAACGCTCTACCACTGGACCACCAGGGATGAGATGCAGACAGGAGCCTGCGGGTGGAGGAGGGACTCGAACACCTGACCTCCTGGTCAGAGAAACCAGAAGCAGCAGATGAGGACAGCAGCAACCACACGGCACAGTGCTGTGGGAAGAGGAAGTCCACTAAGGGTTAGTCCCCTGTACACCCAAAAGCAAACTAACAGGGGACAAGGAAAGGCAGCACCACCCGGTTGCCTATGCCGATCTAACAGTGGTGACCAGATTCCGTGTTCCCCAGTTCCTCAGCGAGAAACGGCGTGTTAAGTTGCATACACAAGGGGCTAGGCCAGAACCAGCCCCCATGCCCCTGGCACCTACTGTCACTATTGTCTGATCTCAGTGACTTGAGCCAGTTAGTGGAGTCCCCCACCAGTCTTGTGCAGTGCCCTCAATGATGTAGTTCAGCTGCAGCGCTGGGATTGCTCAGGACACGGTGTGGATCACCCAGAGGCGCTAGCTATGGGCCCAACTTGCCCCCGACCCCTCTTCCCTATGCACCCCCAACTTCTCCTTACCGGGACATTGACACCGGGGCTCAATGCACTGCACTCTCTCCAAATCTGTGACTCAGCCAACAGGAGCCTCAGCCAGGTGGGATTTAACAAGCCTGGGTACCGCAGTTGCCGGCAAGTCTGCTGGGGACTCTCCCGATGCAGGTGATGCAACAGGGCCCCCTTAGACGTGAATTTGCAGCGCTCCTGCCACACAAGTTTGGCGCAGCTCAAGGGCCTCACCCTCCACAGCCTCTGGCCAGAGCAACGTCCTCTGGCCTGTGATGAAGAGAGGCGCTGCCCACCATTAGTAATATTCTCTGTGCACCCCGGTGTAGTGGTGGCGCCTGGAATGCGATGCAAACCTCCCTACATTGGTGGGCAGGAGCACCTATACCATTCACAGCTCCAAGGTTCGCCAGGCTGTCTTCTCTCACAGGTCAGCAACGTGTCTCCATGTGACCTGCCAGACTTCACCACCAGGTAAGGGGGATCGCCGACAACTCAATCTCTCCCACCACGGCCCAGCAACTCCACAGCACCGCTGCCTCTCACCCTGGGTCACAGACACAGGCCAAGCAAATCCTCCAGCCACCGGGACTTTTACCGCTTTCAAGGTTTTGGCCATGGTGTTGCAAAGAGGGCGCTATGTAAATTGATGCATCACTGGTTTTTCCAAGCGATGAGCCTTGTTTCATAACTGTAGCCCTGAATCTGCATTTCGTCTTCTCCTGGGACTCTGGCTGGTCATCCTGGCTGTTGGCGGGCTTGGGAGGGTGCGTTATTGATCTGTGCTGCACTTGGCCCTGACTGCCCCATTCTGCATTCCATTGGTTTTATTTCGTATTTTTCACTGGAGGTGGGCTTATAGGCGATTTTTGTCTCTAGAGGTAAAAAAGTCACATTGGGCTGACTTAGATGAGTTGTTTTGCTGCTAGTGGGCCTTTTGTCACTTTTCTCTCCATAACGTCAAAATTGTTATTGCCTTGACGCTAGTGTCAGCATCAGTTTTCACCACGACTAGCTGTTACTATCGCCATTTAGCGACTTATTGTAAATACATCGCTAACAGGGCAATAGTTGTCGGTGATAGGCCGCGTTAAGTAAACTGCCGCTAACTAATGATAAGGCTAGTTAGCAGCATTTCCCTGGTCTTAATTTTGGCTCTGCCTCCTATTTGCGCTGCCCTTCTAAATAGGGGCAGCGTCAAAATCAAAGGGTGTTTTGTGGTGGAACGCCCACCGCAACACCCACTGCCCACCCGTTTCATGCTAAGCATTATGTGAAAGGGGCCCTTATTTACAAGGCAGGGTTAAGCTAAATTAAGTGGCTTAACGTTGCCTTGTAAATAAGGCAAGGCCCCTATCGCCACAAGAACATCACAAAAAGTGACGTTCCCATGGCAATAGGGGCTTGTAGAAATTCCCCTCTGAATGACCTGCTGGACTATGCTCTCAATCTGCAAGCTTCTCACCGATATCCGATGGGCAACCAGTAGCTATGGATGGACAAACTAGACGTCAAGCTTAGCAGCGTTCCATTATTTTTTGGGAAGAAGATTGCTCATGCATTTTTTTCATTCAGATCTATTTTTAATGCAAATCCCTTACATTATGTAGGTTCTGCTTTAACGATGATTCAAATTGATCTATTAAAGTAGTGGATTATTAAAAAAAACAAAAAAAAAGACAGGATGATGTACATTGACATGAAATACGAGAATGAGAAAAGTCGGTGGGACAGGAGAAGGGGAGAGTTACCGCTCTTCAATAGGTCGTCACTCTTTGTCCTCAGACATTCCTCCTGACACTCCCGAGTGCATTAAAAAAGCAACCCTGCCACGTCATTGTATGGGGGTGTGCCCCTTGGGTTTAGACACCTTTCCATCAGTGATCTTTGCTGACACTTATCTGGGATGGTATTGGTGATATAAGAATGTCACATCTGCAGACTTGGGGGCATATTTACAATAACTGGCGCATCCCTGCATATCAGCAGGGATGCGCCAGTTATTGTGCGCCACAGCTCCGCCACCATGGACACGCCGCATTTACAATGCGGAGCACCATGGGGCAAAAACGGCACAGATGCGTGACGCATCTGTGCCGTAAAAGTGGCGCATTGCTGGAGTTGCGTCGCAAGTGCGACGCAGCTCCAGCAATGCTCTGGGGGGCCCTATCTTGTTAATGCTGCGTCAATCCTTATGCCTGCTTCAGGCAGGCACAGGGTTTTGACACAGCATGGGCCTAAAAGTGAAATCTTGTAGATTTCACTCAGCCACTTTTAGGAGGCGTTCCAGCGACGGAACGCCTTCCCCTGCGCAGGAACGCCTACATGTGGCGCAGGGCTTTACAACGTGATGCATCTCCCAGATGCGTCACGTTATAAGTACCCCGCACCATGGCGCATGATTTGCGCCGCCACTGCGTCACAAAAGTGACGCAACTGCGGTATAAATGAGGCGCAAGGGGCTTGTAAATCTGCCCCTTGGTATTTTCATGCCCACTATGTATCATTTGACAGTTTAGTGGATTTCTTCCAACAGCGTATTATTGATTTGGAAGCCAGAGCAATGAGCAAACCTATGTAAGATCATCATTTTTCAAATGCACTACAGACCTGTTTTCAAAAGGCTCCGATGCAAGACCATGGAGGCTTGAATGTTATTTATGTGTTCATAACCGGATTAATCACAGACATCAAAACAGGCCAGAAGGGTGAATCTTACATTCAGCAATCATATTTAAAAGCGAGCCATCTTCCTCCACAGTGCAAACAACTCTATGACTAAGCTAACCTCGATATGTTTATGTGATATCTAAGTAGTGTTTGATTTAAGTGAAACCTCGTTTGCACAATAAATGTGGAAACCAGTGTTTTAAAAGATGATTTAAAACAGCCGCTAGAAACTATTTTGGCTTACATCCACCACTGTGGGCTCTAAAAAAGGCATCCGTTTTTGTCACATTATCTGGAACATTTTGGGCCGCGGACAGCCTATGGGACTAACATTTTATGAGCCCTGGAATGTAATCTAAAAAGTGTTTTAATGATATTTGGTGTGTCTCAATAAGATTTAAATTTGGCTATAGCACTTTTATTCCATAAATGTTCGTGCCCATGTTGGAGAGAACATATGCGAACTGGAGTATTAAAAAGGGCAAGGGCCATCATTCTTCATTCGGGAGATCATTTAGACTGTAGAAGACACTTGGCATCCACTTAAAAACATCCAAAGTCCCATTCCCAAACATATTCCCCCTATTTACAGTTGGGTGACGTGTCAGTTTCAATAGCTTACCACTTCGCGCAATAATCAGTCCACGCAAGGTACTTTTAGCGTAAAAGGCCATTTATTAGGACAGGGTTGGACAATCATAACCAAAACATAACACAAATCCCCAACAATCCCCAACAACAACACTTCTCACTATCCCATACTCTCCAAGACTCCAACTACTCCATCCCCACTTCACACCGCAACCTTCTCACTTCCATTCGCTTCCTCACTCTCTTCCAAAAACTCCACCATCATCTCCATTCGTCGTGCACTGGTCTGACGCACCCCCACGTTTCCCAAATATCCCCCTCCCCGGAAGGGTGAGTATGCCCGTCATGGACTCCTCCCCCCTCCCCAATCCGCCCCACACACACACAACCCGTCCTAAACTGGCACGCTGCTAAACGTAACATCACGCCAACTAGTCTCGTGATTGTAGGGTGGGCGGGTGGCCAAAGATCCACTAACTAAACCCGCCCTGAGGCGCTGGGGAAAGGAAGAGGAAGGACTTCCACTTCCTCCCCCTTTTAACCCCTACCTGACAACCCCACCCCTTATCCCACCCCTTCCTCCCCTGTCCTTCAACTGCGCGAAATCCCAGGGGGAAGACTAGTCCGCTGACCTCTCTTTCCCCGGGGCCCGCATCGCGCAATAATCTGTCCACGCAAGGTACTTTTAGCGTAAAAGGCCATTTATTAGGACAGGGTTAGACAATCATAACCAAAACATAACACAAATCCCCAACAATCCCCAACAACAACACTTCTCACTATCCCATACTCTCCAAGACTCCAACTACTCCATCCCCACTTCACACCGCAACCTTCTCACTTCCATTCGCTTCCTCACTCTCTTCCAAAAACTCCACCATCATCTCCATTCGTCGTACACTGGTCTGACGCACCCCCACGTTTCCCCAGTATCCCCCTCCCCGGAAGGGTGAGTATGCCCCTCATGGACTCCTCCCCCCTCCCCAATCCGCCAACCAGGGAACCCCCGGAGGGGGGTTACCTGCCCCACCCCGCACAAGTGCACCTTTCGCCCTCACCCCCTCAGACACCAGATCGACTCATTCCACAAACCACTGATAAGATCCCTCATCTCCATCATATAATAAGCGTTTCCTATGTGCGAAAGGTGCACGCCATCGTCCCTAAAAAGCAGGGGCTCCTCGAGCCGCAGACCAGGGTGCGCCAGCACCTTGATCCCACAGTCCTCACAGAAAACTCTCATCGCCCTATTCAATTTCCTGCGGGCTCGCTCCACCGCAGCGGGCTTCAATGCCCCCCTCCAAATCCTTCGAGGAATGAATTCTGTCCACATAATACAGGCGCCAGCCAGATTGCGTTTCATCGCCTCCAAGTCCCGTTGCATCAAATAAATCAATGACACCGCCGATTGCCGCACCAGATCATTCTCTCCCAGGTGGATAACGAGCAAATCCGGACACCCATTCTGCGATACTTTCTTCGTGAACCAAGACAACAGTTCACCCCAGCGCATCCCACTCCTACCCCACCAAAACACCTCATGACTGCTGCTTCTCAGGCCCAGGTTACGCCCGTACACCTGCCTGTCAGAAAACTTAGAGGCCCAATGCACAAATGAATGTCCAACTATCCAGGTAACCGTCTTGGCTCCTGGACCCCCAACACAACCTACAAAGAAAAAGGGGAGCGTTAGAACAAGAAAGGAGCACAACACGCTCACACAGCCGCTGCGCCCCCCGCCCTATTTCCTAACGTACCGCTCGCAACAGCGCGATCGCCATCTGCCAATCCTCCTGATCTTATCCCAGGACCAACCCAGCCGCGCCGCCGCCGTCGCCGCGCCGATCCGAAAGGAATGTGTCCCATACCCAGCTGGGTCCCTGCCTAGGCGCCGCAATGCCATGCGCAACACCGCCAGCAGCTGGAACGCCGTGACCCTCTTCCCGGAGGCATGACAGAAATTCTCCCCCGCCCTCCGGCCGCTCTGCCCACAAAAACTGCTCCATTCACGCACCGGGCAAACTCCCAACTCCCCCGACTCGCTCAGCCACACCCATGTGCCTCTTCCAGCCTGATCAGTCTTGGACCGCCCCAGCCAGATCCCCAGGCGCACCCCATCCAGACGAACATCCTCAAACTTCATCCCCAGTGCCCCCCTACCCCCCAACAATTCCGAAACCCGGAAAGCCCCAAAGAACATCCACGTCATGCATAACCGAAACAAAGCCAACTCGGCCACGTCGTAACAAATAGAACCTAACTCCGCCAGTATTTCCACCAGCAACTCAAAAGTAATTGCCTCGCGCACAGGCGCCCCCCCCCGCCCTCCCTGCTCCCTGCTCCAGCCCTTCAGCATCCTGCTCAGCAACTCACTCCTGGCTGGATCGAAACCCAAATAAATCATCCCATAGAAAGAAATCCCTGCCAATTTTCCTGCAATCGTCACCAACGACAATCCCCTGTCCATGCAGTGCAACACATACCGCATCACACCTTCCTCACACTCCCATTGAGACATCCGCCACGCATCCTGGGACCAACCCAAGAACACACCCAACTCCACCCATGCCAAACGGTACGTCCGCCGCGTGGACTCAGCAACAGACTTCTCCACCAGATTCACCACTCTCACTCCCCCCAGCTCCAGATACCCTCCGGCACCTTGGTCTTGACAAATTCCGCTCCGGGCGCCAACCTTCGGAAACGCTGCCACTGCGAACGAGACAATGCATCCGCAATGTCATTGCTAGCGCCCGGCACATGTTTCGCGCGAAACAGCACATTGAAACGCAAGCACAGCAGCATGAAACTTCGCAGCAAGCGCAGCACCCGCAGGTCCCTTGCCCTCTGATGGTTCACCAAATCCACCACCGTCGGTTGTCCACATGAAAAAGCACCGACCTGTTCCGGAATTCCTGCCCCCACACCTGCAGCGCAACCAACAGCGGAAAGGACTCCAAAAACGCAATACTCCTGCCCTGTGTCAACCAGTGCGCCGGCCACTGCTCCGCACACCACCGACCGTCCCAGAAAACACCAAAGCCGCGCGCCCCAGCCGCATCCGAAAAAATCCGCACCTGCCATACCATGTTGTCATCCGCGAAATCCAAGGAGACCCCATTGAAGTCACTCAAGAACCCCTGCCAAACTCGCAGATCCGCACGGACACCCACAGAAATCCGCACCCGGTGGTGAGGCAACACCGCCCCTGACATGGCCAGCCCCAGTCGCCTGCAAAACGTCCTGCCCGCCCGCACCACGCGACACGCAAAGTTCAGCAAGCCCAACAACCGCTGGAGGGACCTCAAATCAATCTTCCGCTGCAAGACAACCTGGCACAAACATTCCTGCATCTCCTCCGCCTTTTGCTGCTGAAGGCGCACCATCCACTCCACCGAGTCCAACTCGATTCCCAGATACGCCAGACAACAACTGGGCCCAGCCGTCTTCTCCGGTGCCAAAGGCACCCCAAACTCCCCAGCCATCCTCTGAAAGTGCCGCAAAGCCTCCCCGCACTCCCCCGACCGTCCCCGGCCGACGAACAAAAAATCATCCAAGTAGTGGGACACCAGCCGGTGCCCCGCCCTGTCAGTGAAGGCCCATTGCAAGAAAGAACTGAAAGTCTCGAACAGAGCACAGGAGACCGCACACCCCATGGGCAAAACCTTGTCCACAAAGATGGCCCCCCCAAACTGCATCCCCAGCAACGGAAAGTCCGCCGGGTGAATGGGCAGGAGGCGAAACGCCGACTTGATGTCGCACTTAGCCAGTTCCGCCCCCCGCCCACACCTCCTCACCAACCCAATCGCATCGTCCACCGACGTATACAGCACCCGAGAATCCTCCTCCGCGATGAAATCATTCACCGACCACCCCTCAGGCCACGACAAATGGTGAATCGAACGAAACTCCCCTGGTTCCTTTTTTGGAACCACCCCCAAGGGGGATATTATGAGTTCAGGCAGCGGCCACGTGTCAAACGGGCCGGCAATTCTACCTTCCTGCACCTCCTTACGCAATTTAGCCTCAACCACCCCCGGCAACTCCTTCGCCGACCTCAAATTCTCCGCCCATCTGCTCTCCTTCTGCCCCTGGTACCCCACTCGGAACCCTTCAGTGAATCCCCAGTACAGTTTCAACGCCGCTTCCCGATCGGCGTAGCGGGAGAGCCAAGGACCCATGGCCTCCACACTAACTGGTGTAGGAGCCCTTTGGCCCAGCCTGTCCCCTGCCCTTGGTGACCCGCCACTGTTCGGAGGGAGTGGCTAATGTGAAGCATTGCGCCGGCCACTGCTCCGCACACCACCGACCGTCCCAGAAAACACCAAAGCCGCGCGCCCCAGCCGCATCCGAAAAAATCTGCACCTGCCATACCATGTTGTCATCCGCGAAATCCAAGGAGACCCCATTGAAGTCACTCAAGAACCCCTGCCAAACTCGCAGATCTGCACGGACACCCACAGAAATCCACACCCGGTGGTGAGGCAACACCGCCCCTGACATGGCCAGCCCCAGTCGCCTGCAAAACGTCCTGCCCGCCCGCACCACGCGACACGCAAAGTTCAGCAAGCCCAACAACCGCTGGAGGGACCTCAAATCAATCTTCCGCTGCAAGACAACCTGGCACAAACATTCCTGCATCTCCTCCGCCTTTTGCTGGGGAAGGCGCGCCATCCACTCCACCGAGTCCAACTCGATTCCCAGAAACGCCAGACAACAACTGGGCCCAGCCGTCTTCTCCGGTGCCAAAGGCACCCCAAACTCCCCAGCCATCCTCTGAAAGTGCCGCAAAGCCTCCCCGCACTCCCCCGACCGTCCCCGGCCGACGAACAAAAAATCATCCAAGTAGTGGGACACCAGCCGGTGCCCCGCCCTGTCAGTGAAGGCCCATTGCAAGAAAGAACTGAAAGTCTCGAACAGAGCACAGGAGACCGCACACCCCATGGGCAAAACCTTGTCCACAAAGATGGCCCCCCAAACTGCATCCCCAGCAACGGAAAGTCCGCCGGGTGAATGGGCAGGAGGCGAAACGCCGACTTGATGTCGCACTTAGCCAGTTCCGCCCCCCGCCCACACCTCCTCACCAACCCAATCGCATCGTCCACCGACGTATGCAGCACCCGAGAATCCTCCTCCGCGATGAAATCATTCACCGACCACCCCTCAGGCCACGACAAATGGTGAATCGAACGAAACTCCCCTGGTTCCTTTTTTGGAACCACCCCCAAGGGGGATATTATGAGTTCAGGCAGCGGCCACGTGTCAAACGGGCCGGCAATTCTACTTTCCAGCACCTCCTTACGCAATTTAGCCTCAACCACCCCCGGCAACTCCTTCGCCGACCTCAAATTCTCCGCCCATCTGCTCTCCCGCTGCCCCTGGTACCCCACTCGGAACCCTTCAGTGAATCCCCAGTACAGTTTCAACGCCGCTTCCCGATCGGCGTAGCGGGAGAGCCAAGGACCCATGGCCTCCACACTAACTGGCGTAGGAGCCCTTTGGCCCAGCCTGTCCCCTGCCCTTGGTGACCCGCCACTGTTCGGAGGGAGTGGCCAATGTGAAGCATTGCATGACCGGGTGCCGGCCTCCGCACTTAGAACACTCATGTTTAAACCTGTATGGGTGTCGGGTGCAAAACCCCTTGTTGAAATTCCAACAGGCCCCTGTGTTGGCTCCCCCACTCTTAGCAGGCTGTCCTGTTGCGCCTGCAGCGGCAGCCTGCCCACCCGCACCACCGGCTCCAACGGATTCCCCTCCCGCCCCCCCCACGAGGCGGGACGTGACTGAAAAGGCCGATAGGCCACCGGAAGCCCACTAGCCGTGTGCGTGGAAGCGGAGGACTGCGTGAAAGATATCCACTGCACCCACAACTCCTGGTCTACCTCTCCCCAGGGCTTGTCAGGATTAACGCTGATCCGAGCCCGAAATTCCTCATCGTAACTGAGCCAGGCGAAACCCCCCAAGTGCATTTGCGCTTTACGTATGATATCCATGTATTTGAATAACGCAATCGCCCTATCCTGATGCTTCTCACAATAGATGCTTGCATAAATCAAGAACGCTGACGTCCAATTCTCCATATTCACCGGCACCCGCGGTCGTCTCGTCAACTCCCACTCCTCCTCCTTAGACCCCTCTTTCGCCTGAATTTCCCGGTGCAACAGTTTGAAAACGTCCACATACTCATGTTTCCAAATCCTCCCCCTCGTCTTTTCGGACAAATGCGACCCCAAAGGCATCGCCAAACCCATATAAGGCAATTTCTTCTTATGCTTGTCTCCCCCTTCCTTCTCCCCCTCCTTCTCCCCCTCCTTGTCCGTCTGAACACCGGGTCCCACGAGCTGCTTCTCATCCCCCTCCAGGGCCGCCGCCTTAGCCGGCACCGCCGGCTGCGCCGTCTCTCCCGCCACCCTCACCGACCCATCACCCACCCCCACAGACCTGCAGGACTTCCGGCGCACCAAACCGGCACCCTCATCCCACACCCCCCACCATGCGCTCTCACCTGTCAGAGTGCGTGACACCTCCTGCGCCCGTCCGCCGAGACCCGGGGCTGACACCTTTGCCACTGGAGTCTTGCTGCAGCTGGCTTTGTTGGCCTGTAAAACACCAAACTTCCGCGTTGTCTCCGTCCCCTTCACCTCACGTACTTCACCTTCCTCCAACTCCTCACTCTCCGACTCGTAATCCAGCTCTTCGTCCAAGACATGCTCACCGGGCTCCATCCGCACCTCACACACCACTCGCTTCACACCTTTGCCTTCTTCTCCCTGCACAAACTCATACTCCGGCGCCGATGATGCCCGCTCCCTTGATGGAGGGCAGGCCGCCGCGGACCCCCCTACTGCTTCGACCCGGCGTCTGGAGGCCGTCATGTGCCCCGCCGGACACACCCCGGCCTCTACCAGCAAACTGCGCTGGTTTGGATCTCCCCCCGGGACCGACATAGTCCGAGGGGGCCCCAGCGCCACCAGGTCTCTGAGACGTCAAGTCCGTCCCTGCCTCATCAACCCATACCCATCGCCCGCGCCCCCCCGCCGGCCCCCCACTCCCCCCGCGCGCCGCCACCCGGCCCACCGCCCGCTCCCCCCCGGGGGCACCCCCTCCCTGGCCGCGCACATCTCGACCCACCGGCGCTCCGTCTCCTCAATCATCCTGCGCTGTTCCCGTATCCGCTCCTCCAAAGACATCTCCGCCCACCGGTCTTCCCACCGAACCTCACCCGCACCCGCCACTCGCGACCCGCGGCCACGCCCCGCACCCCCTGAGGGGCCGGGAGTCCCCCGCCCCATCCCGCGCCCCCCCACCCCTTTAGCCGGGCCCTTGCGTTTGCCCCCCCGCCCCCCGCCCTTCCCCTTGCCACTATCTGATGCGTCCTGTGACTGGTCCCCCCACCCACCACCCTCACCCCCAGCCGACTCGCTCCCAGATAGATACAGGGCGAAGTCCTCACCCACCGGCTCCTCACATTCCCCCTCCTGGTCACTGTCCTCGCTGTAATCCACCAGGCACGAGCCCCCCCCCAATACCAGCAGCCCCCGGCCCCCCCCCGGTACTGCCGTGCCCCCCCTCAAGCGCCCCCACAGCACCCCCAGCCCCTCCCGTGTCATAAAGTACCCCCCCCCGCCCCCTCCCCTCAGACACCACCTCCACGGACCCCAGCACCGGGAGGCTCATACGCCGGTCACTGGTTTTCCCCACCGGCCCCGCCTTCTTGCTCCCCCCCCGCGCGCCCGCCGCGTGTTTCTTTGGAGGCGGTTCCTCCAGACAGGCTGCTACGGCCGCCGCCACCCCTGCGGACGCCGAACGCGGTGTCCTCACCATCCCCACCCAAGCCTGATCCAGCACCCCCGGCCGCAGTAAATCAGACCTCCCAGCGCGTCCCAACAGCTGCAGAGCCGCGCGCACCGCCACGTCGTCAGGCACCTGGCCCCCACCCCCTTCCATCGCCGCACAAGCTCCGCCGCACACACCAACCTGCCCCCGCCGACTCCACCGCCGCACACAGGCCGCCCACCGTCGCCTGACGAGGCCGCCTCAACCGCCGCTCCACAAACCACCACAACCGCGCCCCCGCTCACCGTTCCTCTACTCGCTGATGCCGGCCGCCGCCGCCAAACCGCCACCAACTCCCGCAACAGGCCACGCGTAGCACGGCGACAAAAACCCCACCTCCCAAAGATCCACTAACTAAACCCACCCTGAGGCGCTGGGGAAAGGAAGAGGAAGGACTTCCTCTTCCTCCCCCTTTTAACCCCTACCTGACGACCCCACCCCTTATCCGACCCCTTCCTCCCCTGTCCTTCAACTGCGCGAAATCCCCGGGGGAAGACTAGTCCGCTGACCTCTCTTCCCCCGGGGCCCGCATTGTCAAACTGTACGTCCGCCAGCGCGGACGCGCAGCGGTAGGCTGAAGCGCGCCTACTTAGATAGCCAGCAACCATATTTTAAAGATGGCATTTTAATCTGTGTGACATATTTTAAACTTGACTTAAACTGTGTTTGTCTGTCATGGTAATTGCAACTGCTCTTTTACCTGGTACAGCACTCGCACTTTTTCAACGCCGGTCTCCGGTTCGCCGCGGCTTTCAATGCCGATTGTTGCGGAGGGACGTGGCCCCACATCCCAGCTTCCTCTCTTCCGGGGGCTGCAAATCTAATTTAATTCGGACCCCCAGAGAGGACGCGCAGCGGTAAGCTTAAGCGCGCCTACTTAGATAGCCAGCAACCATATTTCAAAGATAGCATTTTAACCTGCATGACATATTTTAAACTTGTCGTAAACTGTGTTTGCCTGTCAGGGCAATTGCAACTGCTCTTTTACCTGGTACAGCACTCGCATTCGCACTTTTTCAACGTCGGTCTCAGGTCAGCTGTGGCTTTCACAGCCGATTGTTGCGGAGGGACGTGGCCCCTTCCCCCAGCTTCCTCACTTCCGGGGGCTGCAAATCTTCTTTAACCCCTTCAGTGCCCATGACGAGATGGTCTCGTCATGGAGCGCGGTTGCGCTGTGCCCATGACGAGACTATCTCGTCATGAACCCCGCCCGCTAATGCAACGCCCGGCACAGGGCGGGGAAAGGGCGGGGCACTGAAGAGGTTAAACAGCATGCCAGAGCGGACACGCCGCTGGCGTGCCGAAGGCACGCCAAAGGCAAGCCCGTCTGCGCCCGTCCGCGTCCGTTCGGTGGCCAGGGGCCAGTACTCCTGTATCTTTTAACCCAAAACGATTACACTATGAGGCAGAGGAGCTGCTTCAACTAAATGGACTCATCACGGGAAATTGACAACATTCCATTCACCCAGATAGTAGTTCAACCAAATGTCCGCACTGTTCTTTTAAATTGTCAACAGCTCCACATTCGAATTTACTCACGCCTAACTCATAGAAAATGTTTCTGCTAAACTACAGGTCATTACCTAAGCACATGGTGGAATTATCCATCCTTTTGGAAGAAAAAAGTCCAGAGGTTTTGTTCCTGACTGAAACCTGGCTAAATCCTTGGTCGGAGCCTGATCTTGTCCAGGCTCTTCTCCTGGTCTATACCATACAGAGGCTTGACTGCACCTCACGGAAAGGCAGCGGATCGCCATTTTTTATAAAAATCACCTAACCTGTCACATTTCTGGAAGTCCAATACCAGATTGCGAGAATCTCGCCTTTTCTATAGGGTTTACACCCTCGCTTACCCAGTCTGGTATTCTAATATACCGGCCCCCAGGGCCTTTGGGACAATTTGGTAATTCCCTGCCTTATCTAGCGGCCAATTTGGCCAATATTTCAGCTAATTTTACTCTATTAGGAGATTTCAACCTACATTTCGATGATCTCTCACAGTTGGCCGCAGTAGAGATTACATAGGACTTAGCTGCCTATGCTGCCTATCAGTTTCATCAAAAAGTGGCCAACCCTACTCACACGAAAGGGCACCTACTAGACCCTATCTTCTCCAATTTGGAGGATTTAGTAGGAGGGAATCCGATCCCAGTACCATGGTCTGATCACTTTCTTATGCCAATTCTCTGGACCCCCAATTCTACTGTGTCACACGCTAAACCGATCAGCACAAGGCTACATCCCTTGTCCAAACTATCAATGGAACAATGGACATTAGAGCTAGAAAAAACAAAACCAGCACCCAATTCTGATGTTATCATCGCTAATGAGAATTTTAATAAATGGTTACAAGATTCCCTAGATCTGCTTCTTCCCATAAAATCAACCCATGTGAAAAAAAGGTAGTAATAGAATGACATGGTATTACGCAAAACTTCGAGAACTAAAACAAACTTGTAAGAAGCTAGAAAGAACCTGGAGGAAGGACTTTTCTTCAGACAACAAACTGAAATATAGGGAGGCTATTAAATCATACAAAGCCGAAATTAAATTAGCCCGGCGGCCTATTACGAAGAAAACATTTCATCGGCAGGCTCTGCGTATGAGATCTTTTGTATCGCTAAAACACTTCTCAGAGTTTCCCCTCCTCCAGTGACCTTCGATACTTCAGGCTCACGCTGCAAAAAACTTGCAGAATTTTTCCTCAATAAAATTCAAACTATGTACACTTCATTCCCCCAGACAGAGAGACAAAATCAGGATTCTAGTCACTATAGTATAGATTCCTATCTGGAAACTATTCCTCTGATGGATAGTGAGGCACTTGATCTCATCCTGTCTCAGGTGAAGAGCGGATCACCCAAAGATCCAGCACCTTTAAAAATTCTGAAACAAGTGGCTGGAACAGTCTCCCCTATTTCTTTGGAGCTGATCAACGCTTCTTTTGTCTCTGGAGTGGTCCCCCGAACTGGAAGTAAGCGATGGTGAGGGCACTCCTCAAAAAACCCAGCCTGGACGCTGACTCCCTGGGAAATTATCGTCCCATTTCACTTCTCCCAGTGATCAGGAAAATAGCTGAAAAACATGTAAACCCAGTGCTGTCAACCTTTTTGGAGACCCATAAACTTTTTCACCCATCTCAGACAGGCTTTCTCCCATTGCAAGGTATAGAAACGGCCCTGCTTTCAGTTGTTGAAGAGTCAAACAAAATCTTGGACTCCGGAGCCATCACTGTGGTCATGCTTCTAGACCTAAGTGCAGCCTTCGACACAGTTAACCATCAACTCCTGGTCCATAGACTTAGAAGATCGGGGTGAGCGGGGTTCCTCTGGCTTGGTTGCAATCTTTCCTGAGTGATAGGTTCTTCCAGGTTTTCGACGCTGATGTGGCCTCAAAACAGGTGCCTCTCTGCTGCGGGGTTCCTCAGAGGTCATCCCTGAGTCCCACATTGTTCAACGTTTACATGAGCCCTTTAGCGAAGCTGGTATTGCCTTTTGGGGTACACATAGTGACCTATGCAGATGACACCCAACTTGTGGTGGGACTCAACCATGCCGACAACTCATCCCCCAACATTCGGCAGTGCTTGGAAGAGACTGCTAAATGGATGGATGACTCCTTTCTGAAATTAAACGGGGACAAAACTGAGCTCATGATCCTTGGGAATCGGTCACCTATTGCCTTCAATACTATGAGGCCGAATACATTTGGTTCTGTTCCAACTCCCAAGCCCCAGATAAAGAGCCGGGGTATCTGGCTTGACCAAGATTTGACCTTCAAGGTTCAGGCACGCAATGTGGTGGCCTCGTGCTACGGTATTATGAGGATGCTTCGGAAAGTCCTCCCTCTCCTCCCTTTACAGGCTAAGAAACTTATGGTTCAGGTGCTTATTCTGTCACGTCTAAATATGGTAATGCCCTTTATTTAGGTGCCCCATGTGCAACCTTCTCCAAACTCCAGACGGTACAGAATTGGGCAGCCAGAATTATTTTGAACATTCCAAAATTCCAATCAGCAAAACCAGCCCTGAAATCCCTTCACTGGCTTCCGATCAGGGAGAGAGTTAATTTCAAGACAATGTGCATTGTGCACAAGTCGTTGGCCGGAAAAGGCCTGGCCATTAACTATTCCATTATTCGCCCCTATCGTGCCAACAGACGCCTTCGCTCAGATGACCTGCACCTTGCCACTGTTCCTAGGATTAGGAAAACCAGAAGTGGAGGGTGTATGTTCTCTCACAAGGCACCGAAGCTCTAGAATTCTCTTCCTCTATACCTCCGAAAAGAACCTAACCTTCTTGTCTTCTGTAAACTGTTAAAGACCTGGCTATTCCCTTAATCTGGTGGCCACGCTGATCTTCCTGCTGTCAGCGCTGGGATGCCACTGGGTAGCCATGCACTTTACAAATGTATTTTTCATTTCATTTCATTACATCTGAACAACCATCCAATATAGAATGTCCCCCTTGAAATATATTTTTTCTCTTTAGTACTGCCAAGAAACACCTGCTGCTTTTCAAAAATACAAATGACCCCCATGTGCTGGGAGAAAACTGCTAGTGCCTCAGGGACATTTATTTTTCAAAAACAAACTCCTGCTTTACGAGTATATTCACAACAAACACAAATGAAGTCAATAAGGGGTATATTTACAAGGAATTAACGCCGCCGTAGCTTCAATTTCTTGAAGTTACGGTATCTTTTTTTACTGCCCTATTTACAAGTTGCCTCTAACTGCAGTTAACAGCACTTTTCTGGCGTAAACATGAATTTTTAAGATCACCACTTATGTTAGCGGGAGTTATGAAAATGGAAAATGAGATGTAAGGTGGGCGTTCCCTTGCAAAATCTGCCTCTAACCCCACTTCGCGATATTTACAAGAAATTCCTTGTATGGTGCAAAACACCCAAAACTGCCTCTAATTCCAGTTGCAGGCAGTTTTTTAAGACCAGAAAATAGCTGGTCTTAAAATTGGTGCAAACACTTTGGGCCTCATTTCAGAAGGTGTTCGTGCTGGCCAGGACTGCAAGGAATGTGGCTACGCTGCCCTGAGACAAAACAAAAAGGCAGGAATTCCCACTATTATTGAGCTAGGGTGTATTCCTTGGCCTCATCCATGAAAAGTGTTGCAGCGCTGTGACAGAACAGCATTGAAACACTTTTCACTGCACTACTCTTGCGACACCATGGATGCGCTGTATTTACTCTACGGTCCTCCATGTCGCAATACTGAAAGATACGTCTGGATTAGCGCTAAAGTCACGCATTGCTGCAGTTGTGTCACAAGCATGACCAACTCCAGCAATGCATAGGGCCAGCCTATCCCTGTGGCACTGCATCACCCGTATGCCTGCTGTGAGGCAGGCGTAAGGTTCTGATGCAGTGGCGTCCTAGAATTGTTGCATTGAAATCTGATGTATTACACTGCACCACTCCTATGAGTCTTGGTTGCGTTAGAACGCCCACCCTGCATACATCATGCCTGACGCAAGTATAATGTGGCACAGGGCTTCACAAGGTTGTGCATATGCCTAGATGCGTCACTCTGTAAATACGGCGCAACGTGGTGTAGTAAGGAATCCCTTAATACGTACATACATTGTTAAGTTAGCATAACCACGTTAGATGTTAGAAAGCCATCTTGCTGCTTTTGCGCACGACACTGCATCTACATGTTATTGTTTAAACAAACTGCTGACTCGCACTTTGCCTCACACGAGAGCAATCTGTTGTTACCATCCCGAGCTCTGCGCAGCGACCTTGGTCTGTACATGGTGTAACAATAACAGTCTGGGTCGTTAGACAATGCATGTTTTCCACTCTAGGTTGATCGACTCACTATTTAGCCATAACACACAGGCAGCTGTGAATACCTGAAAGTTGGTGCTTTTAATATTGCAGACATCATGTTTAATATTCAGACCGAAGACGAGCCTTCCTGCGAGAAGACTTATGATGCTCCTGTGATGTGATTTCACTAAGCTGATCTTTGAGGTATGGGGTCCCCTGTTCAAGCCTAAGAGACCTTTTATTAGCATAATAATAATATTAGCTTCTTAGTTAAGGGAAGGTGGTAGTATCCACTGTCATTTATAACATGATCACTCCCTTTATATTCTATGGTATTGTAACGATGCTGATGGTTTTGATTATAATCATTTGTCTGCTTGTATTAGCCAAAGTACTGCATCTTAGGACACGTGGTCTATAAAAATAAACTCTTTTTATTTTTCACTGTGTCTCCGTTTATTCTTGTTGTGGACTGATGTGAGAATAATATACGAAGAGGTATTTCCGATTCCCACCATTCCTGAGAGTACACTGAGTCGCTTGTTCTGGGTTGTCTTTTCATTGGGATCGCCGAGCCAAATCTCGGATAACGAATGGGACACTTATGCTAGCCGGATACTGGGTTCTGGGTTCTGAGGTGAGTTTCTGGTACACCACAATTCACTGAGGTCCTGGGGTTCTACGCATAGTTCTGTGTATAAGCAGAATCCCTGCAACAGTGGTGCATAATGAATGCAGGAAAATGATGCATCTGCAGTTTTAAACAGTCGGAAGGGGCTCATGAATGAGCCCCCCTCTATTTTTCCCCTATATTGATGCACAATAGCTGCCATGCGCCAACTCCGGCACCCTTGCACCACGGTGTTGCGGAGTTTATTGATGTTGTGCAGGAAGGGACGCCTACCTGCAAAAAACCTGTCAATGAAAAAGATTTCCTCTTCCTCTGTGTGGTGTGAATTGGCGTTGGATTTGAAGGTTGTGTGAGTTTCAGGAGAATTGTTGTGGCTCCATCTCTTCTCAAGACATCTGTAGGTGTGTCTGGACTAGTGGAGGGAGGGAGTTAACCAGTTGGCCTTCTTGGAGTGTTGTTTGCCTGGTCTTTATTTGAGGGGTGCCAGGGTGTTGGCGCAGTTGAAGATCCATCGGTGGCTGTTGCATGTTGCGGTGGTGTTGTCAGTAAATGTAGGTGGAGTGGTGGTGCTGAGGGAGTTGACGAGAAGTTCTTTGGTGGCCTTGATCCAGATGCGATGGGGGGGCCATGATGGCGGTGGGGTACGGAGGGCATGGTGAAGGCGTGATGTATACAATGATGGTCCATTCAGGAGAGTTTGGTGGTTTGGCTGTAGTTAAAATTCCCGCTGGCTGAGAAGACGGGCTCGAGCATGTGACCAGCTATGTGGGTTGGTGTGGGGATTAGCTGCTTGAGTTCGATGTTGGCGAGGTTTCCCAGGAGGGGGTTGGTGTTCTGGTCACTGAGGTTGTCCAGGTGAAACTTGAGTTCTCTGAGTAGGATGTAGTTGGTTGATGGGAGAGCCTGGGGTGCAATTAGGTCTACAATAGCATCCTTGAATGTGGGTTCAAGGGCCGGGGGGCCTGTAAACAAGGGTGCCACGGAGGGTGGTGTTAGGGTTGTTCCGGATCAGGAAGTCGAGGTGTTCCATGGTCACCGTTGGGTCACTAGAGTGCGTGGTCAGTTACAGTGAGCTTTTGTAGACGATGGCAATACCTCCTCCTGGACGATTGGGGTGATCCTTGCGGCTGATTTTGTAGCCGTCAAGGATGGCGGTGCCGATGTCCGGTCTGGAGCAGAGGTTGCTCCAGGTTTCCATGAAGAAGGTGATGTCTGAAGAGGTGGCATTGAGGAGGTCCCAGATGTCTGTGGCGTATTTGTGGAGGGACCGCACGTTGAGGAGACTGCAGTTGAGCTGGACGGATGAGCTGTTGGTTGGCTGGGCGGCAAGAGGCGCTGGTGTGCTGATGTGACAGGAGGTGCATTTGCAGTTTTGGCAGTTGCAGGGTGCAAGGGTATTCTTTGGTGATGCTAGATTGCAGGCAGCTTGGTGTCCAGGGCTGAGGGCGAGGAGGGGGCTGGTGTCGTAGCGGTGGAGTGTCCGAGAGGCAGGGTCCTTGGTGCTGGGCATGGTAGAGGGGCGGACAGATGCAGACAGGCTTGCCTTTGGCTTCCCTTCAGGGCACCAGTGGCAGGTCCACTGAGCATGTCCGCACAGTGACTGCCATTAAGTAGTGTTGCAGGGGGGCTGGACAGCTGGGCATTGGGAAACACAGGAAAGGGCACTGGAGGGGACAGGGATGCAGGGGATCGCATCAGCAACAAATGAGAGAATAGGGAAAAAAGAAACTGCAAAAAAGCACCCAAAAACCCCCAAACAAAGCAAAGATTTAAAAAAAACAGAAAAAGGTAGAAAAGCAATGGAGAAGAGCAGAAAGATGAACAGGAACAGCAGAAGAGAGGAAAACGATGGCAGTCAAGCTGTAGAACAGTGACGCTCTACCACTGGACCACCAGGAATGAGGCACAGGAATGAGCCTATGAGTGGAGGAGGGACTCAAACAACTGACCTCCATGTCAGAGGAACCAGCATCATCAGGTGGGGACAGCAAAAGCGGCAACCAGACATTGCAGCGCTGTGGGAAGAGGAAGCCCACTAAGGGTTAGTCCCTCGTACACCCAAAAGAAAACTAACAGGGGGCAAGGAAAGGCAGAACCACCCAGTTGCATCTTCTGATCTGACAGTGTGTTCCCCATTCCCGCAGCAAGTAACAGTGGATCAAGCTGCATACCCAAGGAACTGGACTAGAACCGTCCCCGTGCCCCTGGCACCCACCTCCACCAATAGCCGATCTCAGCGACTTGAACAAGTTAGTGGAGTCCCCCATAAGTCTTGTACTGTGCCCTCCAGGATGTAGGTCAGCCACAGCACAAGGATTGCTCAGGGCATGGGCATAGTTCGTCAACCACAAGCGCAAGGCCTGGGCCCGACTCGCCCCTGCGCCTCCTCCGCTATGTATCCCACCTTCTTCTCACCTGGACATTGACACCGAGGCTCAATGCGCTGCACTCTCTTCAAATCTGTGATTCAGCCAGCAGTAACCTAAGCCAGGTGGTATTTCACATGCCTTGGTACAGCAGTTGCCGCCAAGTCAGCTAGGGAACCTCCCAATGCAGGTGATGCAACAGGGCCGCCTCATGAGTGAAGTTGCAGCCCTACCGCCACACGTTTGGTGCAGCTCAGGGGCGCCACCCTCCACAGTGCTTCGGCAAAGCCACATCCTATGGCCTGTGATGTGGAGATGCGTGGCCCACCACTGGAAATATCCTCTGTGCATCATGGTGTAGTGGTGGTGCATGGAATGGGATGCAGACATCCCTACCTTGTTGCGCAGGAGCGCCTCTACCTTTCACAGCTCCAAGGGGCGCCAGGAGGTCTTCTCACACAGGTCAGCAACGTGTCCCCATGGGACCTGCCAGACTTCACCAGCAGGTAAGGACAATCCCCGATGCCTCAATATCTACCGCAACAGCCCAGCAACTCCACAGCACCTCTGCCTCCCACTCCGGGTCCCAGACGCAGTCCCAGCAAGGTCTCTTGGCCCCTGGGAACTGCCTGCGCTTTCAAAGTTTTGGATGCCATGGTGTTGCAAGGAGTGCGCAATGAAAAGTGATGTATCACTGGTTTTGCCCAGTGATACGCATCTTTTCATAAATGAAACCCTGATTTTCCTCTATCCCTGGCACCCTGGCTGGTAATCCTGGCTATTGGGGGGATTAGGGAGGTTGTTTACCTGTACTGGACTTGGCCCTGGCAATTCCATTCTGCATCACATTGGTTTTACTTCCTATTTTTCATTGGAGGTGGACATATAGGCTATTCATGCCTCTGGAGGCAGAAAAAGTCACGTTAGGCTGACTAACATGAGTTTTTTGCCCGCAAATTTGCCTTTAGTCTGTCTTCGCGAGACGTCAGAATTTGTATCGCTTTCACGCTAGTGTTAGCGGAAGTTTTCACTGCGGCTACCTGAAACTACTGCCATGTAGCGACATATTATAAATACATCTCTAACAGGGCGATAGCTTTTTGTGATAGGCCGTGTTAAGAAAACTGCTGCTAACTAATGCTAGCACTAGTTTGTGGCAGTTCTTGCAAATATACCCCTAAATGTGGTAGCTGTTCCTCAACCTCTTCAACTTTTAACCTAAACAGAGATAGTTACTCGAAGGCATAGAGATCCCCACCAGGCAGGCGGGGTCCCTGACAATTGGGACAGTCCTCCATGAAGGGAATAGAGTCCATAGCCTCGCTGACCAAGTCCGCTGCTGCGTCATACTCTAGGTTCAAATGACCTCCTAGGTCTTTGACTATGCAGATCTCTACTTTCCTCCAAATAATCCAGTCCACCAATTCTCATCTTTTCATTATTTCAAATAAATATAATGTCAAGGATTTGCAGCTTATTTTTCTTGTTAACATTTTAAGGATGTTCAGCTATGTCTATTATGATACTCAATGTAATATTAGGTTTTAGAAAGAAAGTGCTCGAAGGGCACTCACTCTCTGATGTCCTGTTTGACAGGCCTGTGACAGGCTGCGCAGGGAAAAAGTGTGCTGCCTGCCACCAAATCCTGCACATTAATGCCCAAAAAATAAGGGCTGTGTGTATCCAGTGCATCACTTCTTTTACATAAATTGCAAATGGTAAGCACACCTATCCTATAATGTTTAAAGTATACAAAAAAGTGATGTATGGAATGCTTGAATCAATGTCAGTCTCTGGAAATTACTCGGGCCACATCCCATTCCCCTGTTATCTTGCACACCATTCCACCGTACTTTGGACACAGCCATCTGCTGCAGCGCCCAGGGTGGCAGACTTCGAAGCACGGGCTCATGGTTTGATCTTCCATGCCAGCTGCAGCTCAGCCTAGCCCAGCACAATGTAACTCTGCGCAATAGCTCACTTAATCTTCCCTACAGCCCCCAGCACCTTGAGACCCTTAGGGGTGATTAGTTCGCGCTTTACAAATGCCAGGCTATTTATTATTTGTATGCACATCAGTGTTAACCTTGCTCCAGTCAGAATACTCCGGCCAGAAATGCCCAGATAGGTCCCCCCTGAGCTGGAACACAAGTGACTCAAGACAGGTTTCAACCTGATTGAAGCTCATCAGTCAGGTGCAGCACGGTCCCAGTAGCACAGCAAGCATAGGACCAACATTTAGCCATACACTTGCCCTTAGGGAATGGAACTGAGGTATACAAAAACTCATGGATGGAATTCTTATATTAAACTCAGCCACTGGTAATTACTCGGGGCTGCATCCCATCGTCTTTAGCTCACCATGCCACCTCAATTTAGACCCTGCCATATGCACATCAATCTTAATCCTGCTCCAATAAGAACAGTTGTGTCTGATAATTATTTGCAGCAGTGCTGTACTTTAGCAAGACTACATCCTAATATCCTTGGTTCACAGCGGATGGCAAATACTGGAATGCTCTTTGTAGTTCACACGCCTATTTAGTGAAAAAAGCCAATGACCCTCCATTAGATTTATAGGAAGGTATGAACCATCTTACTATATTTCTTTTGAGGCAGTCAAGAACCCTTCTAGTTCATGGTATGCCTCATTTCCTGAACTACAAGAGGGGTAAGTGTCAACTCATGACTAGTTCAATGCTTAATTTTTTATCAATGTCTCTTTTGGTGCATGGCTTGTTGTAAACCCTCATTGCTCTTTTTCTTGTTGAGTGGAAGAATATATGCCGAAAGTAGGGGTGCATGGATCTGGCAGAATTTGATTCTGCGGAATTCCATGGAAATCCATTTAAATTCTGTGAGATTCTGCTGAACGATGGGGTGGAGTGATCATTTGGTGCTATTTTCTTAGCACAAAATGTACCCCGGTGTCCAAAAATAGATGCAAGGATGCAATTTGCACTAAGAACATAGCTCAGCCAAGTACCCCTAAGTGCCCTTACATGCTTTGCAGTAATTTCTGCAGAGTATGTAAGGGCACCAAAATCAAGTGGTATGCAGTGGTTTCTAAACTTTGGAAACCGATCACTTTACAGTTCATACCAATCTGTGACATTACCTACTCTGCATTAATCACTCCTACCCAGTCCCTCCTATCCCACCACAGGCACGACAGGCACCCAACAGACCATCTGAAGCCAAGTCACTTACAAGTACACCACTTCCATCATGAAGACAGTACACTCAGGTCCTCCCATCGACCCATGCCCTTCCACATCTTCAACCTAGGTGGTCCCAAGATCAGCTTTAAACTCACAACCATCATCAATGCCTCTATAGACACTGCAATCTCCCCAGAAAACTGGTAACAGAGGTCAACACCCTCTTAAAGAAACCATTGGCTGACCCCAGCAAAATCAAAAACTACTGACCCATCTCACGACCACCATTCCCGGCAACAGTCATGGAGAAAACAATCAACCAGCAACTCGCCAAACAAGACAAATGCCCTGAGGCACCACTTTGTTACTCTTCATGGTACGTGAAGTAAAAGGTCCCAGGTTGCTGGTCTGAGTTCGATGAGACAGGAAGTTTCCAAACCATTGCAGAGCTGTGCCTTGAATGCCTATCTCTACCAGCCTCTGTATCAGTTTTGAGTGAGATATCATAACAAAAGCGTCTGAAAGGTCTAGTAGCGCAAGCATGGATGGCTGATTTTTGTCTTGGCAGCATCTAGGTCCGTAAACTGCTGAAAGCGCAGTTTTGGTGCTTTGCATTGGTCCAAAACCTGACTGGGATGTGTGTAAAATTCTATTGGACTCAAGGTACTCCATCAGTTGTTTGCTGGCATGACTTTCCATCATTTTGCTTAACGATGGAAGAAGCAATATGGGATGGTAATTGGATATATCTGAAGCAGGAAGGTTAGTCTTCTTTTCCGAATCGGAATGACCATTCTTTGCATTATGCTGAAATTGTGCCCATGCTTAATGAAAGATTTAGCAATGAGCATATGGTCGGAGGTAGCTGATTCAATAAAGTAGCTGCTATCTTGGCTGGAATGGGATCTAAAGGGGATCCTGATTTTGCAGCCTTCAAGGCTATATGAGCGGCCTCCAGATTGAGAGGAGCTAACTCCTCTAAAATGCAGATGTTGGAGCGCTTTACTGGAGCACTTTAAATTCTGAGCTTACACAGTATGACGGGCTGGGCAGATTGTTATAAATCAGATTTACTTTATCTTCCAGGTGGTCTGCGACAACATCACAAAGCATTTGTGAAGGTGAAGTATCTGTTTTACAGGCCTGAGGGCCGATAAAGAAAATAAGGATTTTAAATGGTTCCTTAGAAGAGTTTCCAGTCTTATCAAGTTGCTGTGAGATATACGTTTTACGTGTTTTTCTGATATTTCCATGATAGTGTGCTAAAGATTTATTATAGACTTGTCTGTCGCCAGGGTTGTGGGCTGTTCGCCAGCTTCTCTCCAGTTTTTTACATTGGGTTTTCTCCCTGCATAATTCGAGGGTGTACAAAGGTGCATGGGGAGCTTGTCTATGCAGCAAATCGATTTTCATCGAAGCCAGGTTGTCAGTGGCTGTGTTCAAAGATGTGTGGAATCTTTCAAGTGCCTCCACTATATCTGGAATGGCAAATTCTTTGGTGAAAGGTCTGGAGTAACTTTATGACATTGTCTACTGTAACTTGGCTTGGATTGGTTATTACGATGTCCAGATATATGCACTGATGAAATGCAAAAATCAATCGGTGAGTGATCGGTCCACAAAAGGGGACAGGGAGGCTCACAGGACTAGAAAGAGGGGCTAGTAAAAATCAAGTCCAATATATGACCTGCAGTATGAGTGGGACCATTGACAATTTGTTTAAGACTTAGCGAGGTGAGGTCGGCTTGGAGTTGTGCTCCCTTTGAATTTAAAAGGTCTTCCATATCCACATCAAAGTCACCAAGTAGAATAAACATTTTTGAGGACAACACATAGATCACAATAATTTTCATTATTGTATGACTAAAAAGTCCTATGGGGCCAGGATGGCAATACACAAGAGCACCTTCCCAGTTGATCTCGGGAGAAACGTCTACCTTAAAGACACATATCTCTGCCCACACCTCAGAAACAGTGTAGATGAAGGAGATTTTTAATGAGTTTTTAAAAATAATTGCTAGGCCAGCGAAGAAGGCATTTGGGCTCCTGAAGACCAGATTTCACTGTCTGGACAAGACCGGTGGAGCTATCCTCTACTCACCTGGGAAGTGTCAGATCACTGTAACCTGCTGCATGCTCTACAACTTCGCACTGCAGAGGATGGAGACCAGCAGGAGCCACCGGGTGAGGATCGTGAAATGCTATATTATAATGACAGTGGTGAGGAGGAAGAAGTTGGCATGAATGGACAGCTCTTCAACAACTTCTTCTCATGAGTGTAAGTATGCTGTGACATGTTATACTTTGTCTGTTACAGTGATTGTTGTTGTGTAGCTGTGAGGAGTATGTGCATGGATACAAGTTAGGTCTGGACAGGTGTGATGAATTCTGGGCACGGCTGTTTTGTGGAGTAAGGTCTTGACACATGCACATGTTGTTGATGTTGCTTTGTGTAGGTGATATTTACCTATACTGTGTACAGTAGAAGTTGACCAAGATTGTTCATAAGTATGGTTTCTGTGCTAATCCGTTTACTTTTGATGTTTAGGTACCTTCACCATATCGTGCTCATATGGACATTTCAGAGTTGTGACATCAGAAGGTATATGATGATGTGTCTAAGTTGTATGTGGCCATGGATTTTTCGTGGGAATGTCTGTCACAGACTTTGGGTCTACAAATATGGCACAAAGCCTGCTTGCACATTGATAGGATGGAAGTTGCTAAAACTCCATTGGACTTGGTCCCTGTTATGTGGTGGTCCTCTTGAAAAGTGTGTGCCATCATGTGATCCAACACAATGTGGTTGTTGGGCCAAGACATAGTAGTCTACCATCACATTTGCTAAGTCCTCCATGTGTATGAACTGGATCTAGCAGTTGATGTAACTCATCATTGTATGCCACAATGCATGTGGCACACTACTGACATGTTTGTGACATTCCACTAGACGTGGATTGGCAAGAAACTGTATTCAGAAACTGTAGTACTGCCATGTTTAGGTTTATTTTTTATAGTGATGTGGGATAACTTTTGTGAGGTTGTTGTTGTGGCTCCAGCTGATGACATGAACCAATTGTCAGTTGTGTATTCCATTTACCATTGTCAGATGTGTCTCCTACCATGTTTTTGAAGTATGCACATGACATTTGTGGTCACTGAGATAGGTATTTTGTGAGATGTCTTTTTTTGCTAAGTTTTTTTCATTATGACAGCCTAATATTTGGCACTATGGAACAAAGTTGTCCTGAAACTGAGCACTCGTATGTCTGACCTGGGGTGGCATGAATGACTGAGTGTGTAGCACATTGTTGACAATACACATGTAAATGCTCACATAAGTAACTCACACTTATATTTGAGGGATCACATGGGAATTATAAAATAACTTGCTAGATGTAAATGATACAACATGAGCTAGTGTTGTTGTGATGAGTGAATTTATTGCAGTGCACATGGTGAAAAGAAGACTGTTAGAAATGGTGTTTCGGGTTGGCTAGGGTATCCACCTAAGCCAGGCAGAACCCACCACTCTGGTCAGCGTAAGGGATTATCCCAGAGGCAATGTGTAAAGAGTTTGCGCGACACACACACACTCCAGCGACACACTAAACACACCACACAAGAGACTGCACACAAGGGTATATAAAAAATGTCCTTCTGATTATATACACATACCACACGTTAGACCATCAATCACTGTGTTATACATTGAGACCACATAACACAAATCACATAGCCATTAAGCACTCATCACAGAGGCGCACATAAAACCATAAATCACTTGGCATCAAATGTTCCAATGGACCACAATCCCATATTGGCAAAATTCCATCTTTACGTCAGAAACCGATCATGAATATTACAACATAACAACATGCCACAAGAAGATAATTCTACCTAGCAAGAAGTACTTCAAGATAACACTTAAATGATCTGTACCCCCATAAGAATACACCTTACCAAAATACAATGCAATACTCATTTGAAAACCTCACACACCTTTGGTAAAGTAAGTTTATCTTTTAGAGGCTGAGTTCTTCCCGTTTGTGCAAAGGGACACAGCGCTCCTCTTTTTATTTTTACCATGAGGCCAGTGCACTGCTAGAAGGTGCTGCTCTAAAAAACAAAAGTACTCCCACACACTTTTATATCCAACAAAGGGGTGTAGGACCGTCCAGTCCTTCCCCTGCAGGTTTCCTTCTCACAAAGTCTTTTGTATCCCTGAGACTTCTAACAGGAGGCCAGCACATGCAAGCCCTTGGAGATTCTTCACAAGCAGGATACCACAGCAGGGCAAAAAGAGTCAATCATTTTCCTCCACCACAGACAGAAGCAGCAACTGCAGGCCAACCCCACACAGCACTGAGCAAAGAGGCAGTACTCCTCCTTACAGCTCTCCAGCTCTTCTTCTTGGCAGGGTCCACTTGTTCCTGGAAGTAATCCAAAATCCTGGGGTTTTAGGTCTAATACTTTTACCCCAAAATGTCTTTGTTCTCATTGTGGCAAGAGTCTCTGAACCCAGTCCAAACCAGTTCTGCTCTCACTGTTGCAGCATAACCACAGGGGGCAGAGACTGCATTGTGCAAAAGGAGACACATCCTATTCAGGTGTAAGTACAGCTACTCCAAATGAAGACTAGGTCTATTCAGTCCCGCAATGAGTCACCCAGGCAAGGCAGGGCACAATTTACCCCCCCCCCCCCCAGTGACTGTCTAGTGTGAATGCGCATCTCAGCTCCTGTCACTCACACACCAGACACTGAATACACAAACAGCCAGGGGCACACAGAATGGTAAAGTAAGAAAATGCCCACTCTCTAAAAGTTGCATTTTCAAACACATGATCTAAAAACTATCTTTTTGTTACCAGTGTGTTAATAAATTCTGAGTTCAGAGAGTCTAAACTTAATTTTCCTATCTTGTCTTTATTGCAAGTTACACATGTAAAAATGTTACAGTGCAACTATGATGATAAGCTTATGGGATAGATAGCCTTTCAATAGTGAAAAACGAAATACACAGTATTTCACTATCAGGAAATGGCACGCACATTAGTACATGTCCTACCTTTCACATACACTGCACCCGGCCCCTGGAGGTACTTTGGGCCTACCGTAGGGGTGCCTTACATGTAAGGAAAGGGAAGGTTTGGGGCGGGGAAGTGGGTGCACTTGCCAGGTCAACATGGCAGTGCACAATTGCACACTCAGACACTAAAGTGGTAGGTCTGAGGTACATTTACATGGCTACTCATGTGGGTGGCACAACCAGTGCTGCAAGCCCACTAGCAGCATTTGATTTACAGGCCCGGGCACACACTGTTCACTTTACTAGGGACTTACCAGTATATCAAATATGCTAATCATGTATAGCCAATCATTGTCACAAATTACACAAAAAGCATATGTACTTTAGCACTGGTCAGCAGTGGTAAAGTGCCCAGAATCCTGTAGCCAACGAAAACAGGGTCAGATAAATAGGAGGCAAATAGTTTGGGGATGAACCTGGCAAAAGGGCCAGGTCAAACAAAGACCTAAAACAAAATCAGACATTAAATGAACACAATGGAGTGCAGTTGTCTGTGTTGGTAGATAAAACCATTCATATAGGAGCTACATTGCTGGAGTCCAATGTCTAACACACTTTTCCCATCAGAAGTGAAAAAGTGTACAGAAATATTCAGCAAAGTGAATGGATTGCATATAAAGGAGGAATTCAGGTGCACCATTTCCTACTGGTGCTGGTGGGTGTCTTGCCATCTCACCTTCCTGGATGTTTTCTTGGATGTCCCAACCTACGTTGGGTGGGGATCCACAACTGTAGGGTCCAGGATGTCTGAGGAGTCTCCCACTGACAGAAAGTCCAAAACTGTGGTTGCTGCAGATGTAAAAAAGAACTGATGTAGTTGTGCCACAGGGAGGGGCATGTGATTGTGCAAAAGCTCAGCAGATGGTGGTTTTAATGTCCCTCAGCACCCCAATTTCCTGGTACATTTGGTTGTTATATCTCTCCATTCTGTGATAAAGGACCTGTGCAGTTGCCTAATGTCCCGGAGTTCCTCTAGTTCCTGGCCCATTGCTTCCTGGTAACCCTCATATGCTCCCATGACTCAGGCGAGGTTGGCTAGGGCGTCCATGGCACCAGAAGCCTCATGTTGTGGCCCCACAGATGCCCTGCCGCCACCTATGCCCCTACAGGCAAGTACCATTGGTCCTGCCTGCTACCTCCCACTGGCTCCTCTATCCTTATGGAGTGGATTGTGGCTCCTTCACTTCTGGATTTGGGAGGGGTGCGCAGGAGATTTTTAGGTTATGCTCGATTCTCTGGTTGTTAGGGTAGAGGTCAGCTGTGATGTTGAAGTTGCAATGGCAGAGGTAGCTGTGGACCCAGTTGGTCCCTGCTGCCATCTGCCCAGGCTGACCCAATGTGCAAGGTTCTTCCTCAACGTTCATGTTTTCCAGGAGATTCTGCATCGCAGGAGGCTTGATTCCTGGGTGAAGTCTGAGCCTTGGGTGGGCCCTCACTCTGGGTGGATGTTGTACCAAATCGACCTGATGAGACATTGATTACATTGTAAATTTTGTAGGTGTGATATCTACATCCACATCTTTTGGGTAATAGTGAGATCATGCCTGAGAGAGAAAAAGGTGTTGAGGTAACAATTGCCAACTATCCCCGTTAGGTTTGCCTCAGTTTCATGACATTATTATACCTCAATCAGACAAACTGGTATGGGCCTGCTCATTAGCTCTTCTGATTTTGCAATGAGGGATGGTAAAGCCAAATCCCAGAGAATAGCACCAAACACAATGTAGAAGTTACCTGAGGATTAGTACATTTCAAGTCCGATTTGTGCCCAGTACAGGAATACAAATAACTTGGTATTAGTTTTGTCATTGCTATTCATGTGTGCTGTGCAGTGTCAATGTATCACCAGGCAACTAGAACTAGCTGGGTTATCTACATGCGTTAGTAATATTTCATGTGCAAACTTTGCATGATGTCACTGAACTACTCAATATTTACTGCTCTGGAGACTAGGGAAAGTTGAGGCTACATAGGTAGACATGTCTGAGTAGAGCATTGTGTGCACAGTGCTCAGTCCATATGACCTGACCCTCTGTAGTGACATGGCTGACAAGTGATTTTAGAGAAACAACACAGGGGCCTCTTGTTCAGAGTTAAAAGTAGAGGGACTCTTGGTAGTTGTAGTCATTTTAAACACTCCTCTGCCCCACTTGACCAATGGCTAACTGCTGTGAGCTGAACCTCAATAGTGACATAACTGATAAGTGAGTATGGAAAAACAGGTACCTCTTGCTCAGAGCTGGAAGTAGAGGCCTGATAGTAGTTGAAGTCATTTCAAACACTCTGCCCCCCACACATGACCAATAGTTAACTGCAGCTGAGCTGAACCTCAATAATGACATGGCTGACAAGTGAGTATGGAGAAACAACACAGGTACTTCTTGTTTACAGGGCAAGTGCCTGCTGGTAACTGTAGTCATTTCAAACACTCCCCCTTATTTGATCAATGGCTTCCTTGCTATGAGCTGAACGTCAATAGTGACATGGCTGACAAGTGAGTATGTACAAACATCACTGGTGTCTCTTGTTTAGAGGTTGAGGTAGAGGGCCTGATGGTAGTTGTAGACATTTCAAACACTCCTCCCCCACACTTGCCCTATGGGAAACTGCCTGTGAGCTAAATCCCAATAGTTACATGGCTCGCAAGTGAGTATGGGGAAACAACACAGGAGCCTCTTGTTCAAAGTTAGAAGTAGAGGGCTTGATGGTAGTTGTAGTCAATTTAAACACTCCTCCCCACACTTGACCAATGCTTAACTGTTTGTGAGCTGAACCTCAATAGTGACATGGCTGATAAGTGATTTTGGAGGTCGAGGTAGAGGGCCTGATGGTAGCTGTAGTCATTTCAAACACTCCACCCCCACATAACAAATGGCTTTCTAGCTATGAGCATCTTGTTCATTGGGCACTTGCTATGAGCTGAACCTCAATAGTGACACATCTGACAAGTGATTCTTGAGAAACAACACAGGTGCCTCTTGTTCAGAGGGCGAGAGCCTGATGGTAGCTGTAGTTATTTTAAACACTCCTTCCCACCACTTCACCAATGGCTCCCATGTTATGAGCTGAACCACTATAATGACATGGCTGACAAGTGAGAATGGGAAAACAACACAGGTGCCACTTATTTAGAGGCCAAGCTAGAGGGCCTGATGGTAGATGTAGTCATTTGAAGTACTCCCCCTCACTGCTAGTCTTCTGGGTGGCCAGGTGGTGCCTGTTGGCTAGGCTCTTGAACTTGGCCTTCAGGCTGTGCCACCGCTTCCTGATGACCTCTTTGTGCATGGGGAGTTACCTACAGCATTCACTTTGACTATTCTGACCCACATCTGATTCTTCATAATGATAAGAGTTTGTTGGACTTGGGCGTCAAAATTCTGTTGCACTGCTCTAATGTTTTTTCCAGGCATAACGGCTGTGGGGCATGGTCATGTTAAGTGTATGGGTTGAAGGAGTTGTGGGAACAGGCACTTGGTTTACAGAAGAGGAGTCAGCTAATTCACAATCCTCATCAATATATATCTTTCTGACCATGACATGGAGTGTACTCAGGGCATGTGCATTGCCTTGGCACAATTTCACAATCAATGCCTCCATAGTTTCTTTCTGACTCCTGTTGGGTTCCAAAAAGGTACCCATCCACCAACCTCTCCTCCCAGAACTCTCCCTCAATACATTCCATCAAGAATGGAATTCTCATGATGAAGTGTTTCACCTAACAATCACATTAGGTGACCATCCCACCCTTCTCTCCTTTGTACAATTGTTCAACCAACTACAAAACTAACAATGTCTTGTAACTATAATACTACAGGAACACATGGCTACTAACACATCCTTTACCAAAACAGCATTTGAGTGAATCAATCCTTAAGCTGGCATTTATAGTCTTTCTAGTGCATGTACAATCAAGACCTCTGCACTGGTTTGCTTTCCCTTGGAACACTACTATGGAAGCATCAAAATCTGTTTTTGACAATTGAGCTCCAACATGACCCAAAGTTTGGAGATTTGTTCTGAGACAAAACCACCACATTACTTTTATTCCAAATTCTCCTGTATCTAATCAACTTCACCACCTTTCTTTCCTTTGAAAATTTAGACCTCGGCTGACAGCCTACAGGAGCTTTAAATTTGAGTGTGTCTCCAATGGCAACCTTGTTTTTCTCAACACGCTTTCTTTCACAAGAAGATTTTTTTCTTAACTCTTGCAACTGTTATTCTTTATCTCACCATTCTCCTTTGTTAATGGCGTTTAACCCTTTGTTACACAGCATCCATGCTGGACACAATTTCGTATTGGCATCCCTTACTTTGAGTTACTCAAAAGCTTTCTTTCCTGTAGTGCCATGTGTAGACGTGATATGCTGTAATCCTGTCCTGCAAAACTACTTTCATTGCATATAATTTGCTCTGGCCAATTGTATGCTTTCCTTTAATGTTTTGATGACTCTTTCAATAGCACCATTAGTTTCTGGGTGGTACACAGAGCTCTTCGTGTGAGTTATTCCTCACTTTGTCAAATAGTCTTTGATTTCTTTTGAACACAACTGTGGGCCATTGTCTGAAAATAATGAATTTGGATACCTATCTCTTTTAAAAATCTCTTCCAAAAATCTCACAACACTGGAGGAATTTATGTCTCTTACACGCACACACCTTCAATCCACCTTGAATTTAGGTCTAAGACCACAATCAAATATGGAGTGTGATGCTCCTATTGCAAAGGGATGTATGACGTTACAACGCATGCTTTTACACCGCATGCCGTTACAACGCATTTTTTACACCGCAAGATCTGTTACAACGCCAGCCTTTACAACGCATGCTTTTACAACGACGTACACTAGATGGAGTGCTGACATTAGAAATGTATAATTTACTATTCTAACTCCAGTCCACGTTGCAGTAGGGAAGATGTTTGGGTAGTAAAACTACACTATTTCTAATGTTAGCACGCCATCTAGTGCATTTCGTTGTAATGGCATGCGTTGTAATGGCATGCGTTGTAACAGATTTCGCGTTGTAATAGTTTCGTTGTAATGGTAGTGCGGTGTAAAAGTTGCGTTGTAAAGGTTGTGCACCATTGCAAAGGTCCCAGTATGTCAGATTCAATCTAATTTCATGGAAATGTTGGTAAACTCCTACATACCATATGTATTTGGCTGCTAACCCAAATCTTGTCAGACAGTTTCAATTGCATACACTCGTTGCTCATTAGCTGTGCTGATATGGTTCATTCATGAGGGATGGTAAAGCTCAATCCCGGTGACTAGCACCAAACACAATGTAGAAGTTACCTGAGGATTAGTACATTCCAAGTCCAGTTTGTGTCTAGTATAGGCATACAAATGACTTGGTATTAGTTTTGTTTCAGAGCAGTACGTTTCACTTCCTTATCCATTCCTGCCCACCAACAGTTTAGTCTACACCTTTCCTTGGTCTTGACTATTCCCATGTGACCTTTATGTGCAAAATCAAGATGTTTTCTATGCAGATTGATCGGTGGCACACATGTTTTACCTCAACAAAAAATACCATCTACCACTGATTTTTCTGCCAAAATTGAAGACCAAGGCTTTTCAGGAGCCTAACCCTTGCCTGACAATACCGCTTCAGTCACCTCTGTCAACTTTCTATCTTTTCCAGTTTCCTCTCTCCACTCCTCTTCCTGTATGGTATCCATTGTTACTTCACACACTTTCAGATCCTCATCATCTTCCATGCTGAAATGCTCACTTTCATCTACACCGTCATCTATTAAATCCACATCCACCAAATGAGACAACCAGTCTGCAGACCAGTTATTCACTCCAAGTATGTATTCCACCACAAAGTCATACTCCTGTAATGTAATCACCTATCTCCTTATGCTGGATGGAACAGCCACTAAACCTTTCCTTTGAAATATTTCTCTCAGCGATTTCTGATCAGACATGATCTTAAGCTTCATTCCCGGATCAAGTTCCTCATCTTCCTTACTGCCCACCAAATTGCCATCGCTTCCTCTTCTATTACTAAATATTTAAATTCAGAACCTTTAAGACACATGGAAGCACATGCAACCAACGTCTCTGTTTCAGTCCTCTTTTAAATTAGCACTGCTCCAACCCCTTTGGCACTTGCAGCAGTCACCACTATAGATTCATCCCCTGGAATAAAGGCCTGTAGACGAGGAGTATTCTTCAGATAACTCTTCACCAAATGAAGCTGCTGTTGACAAAGCTCATCCCACAAAAATTCACATTGTTTTTCCCAATAACCTTCTCATGTGTACAGTTTTGTCTGAAGACAACAGAATCATTTTGCAATAATATTCAGACATGCCTTAAAAAGACAGCAACTCTTCCTTGTTGTATTGACTTGTTAGCTTCTGAATGGTAAACTTGTGGATCTTCATTAGGATTCAATGCCAACTCTTTTTTGGGTAACACCCCTTTTTCTGACATATGATGCCCTAAATAATTCACCTCTTCAATACCAAATATGCACTTATCTTTTCTAAGTGTTAATCCCCTTTCCACAATTTTTCTAAAACACATTTCACTGTAGCATCATGTTCTTTCTTTGTTTTTCCATAGATTAGCAAATCCTCTTGATAAGTTTATATTCCAACTATTCCTTCCAATACTGAATTCATAGTTCTCTGGAATAAACAGGCAGCCGAAATTAGCCGAAGAGGCATCCTTAAAAATGTGAATGTACCTATGGGTGTTATGAATGTAGTTAAATTCTGTGACTCTTTGTCAAGCTCAAACTGATGATAGGCGACTCCAGATCCAAACAAGTGGAAAACTTGGCTCGCCCAGGGTTGCTATTATTTCATCTATACTGGGAAGTGTATATTTGTCCAAGACCACCTGCTTGTTTAATGCTCTTAAATCAATAAATACTAAGGGTGGGCGTAGTTCGCGAAGTAGCACTTCGCGAAGCTACGCAAAGTGAAGTTCGCACTACGCGAGCTACGCGTAGCACTTCGCGAACTGCGAAGTAACATGTTCGCACTGTGCAAGATGTTGTTTTCAATGATTGCACAGTGCGGACAAGCAACCGGCACTGTGCAATCATTGAAAATGGCATCTTGCACAGTGCGAGCTGTAGTTTTCTGCTGCTCGAGTAGATTTTTACTCGAGCTGCAGCTTTCTCAACGCGAACTGGTAGTTTCTCATCGCGAGCGGTCGCGAGCATACGCGACCCCTCGCAATGAGAAACCTGACCTTCTCGCGTTGGGAATCTCGCCGGGAGGTTTATTTTCCATGCTCGCGATCGCAAACAAGGAAAAAGTCTCGCCAGGATGTCATTTTGCTTGCTCGCGGTCGCCAACTTGACGTTGAGGACCGCGAGCAAGCAAAAAATGACCGCAGCACTACGCAACACTACGCTACGCGTGTTCGCACTGTGCTACGTGCAGTTCGCGTAGTGCGAAGTAGCGCGAACTTCGCAAACTACGCGAGCGTAGCGTAGTGCTTCGCCCAGGCCTAATAAATACATTAATTTCACAATTCCATTTTTTGGGCTACCACTACTGGAGCCAACCATTCAGTTGCTTCCAAAGGTTCAATTATGTTTGAACTGATTAATCTTTCGAACTCTTTTTGTACTCCCTCTTGAATATTCAGAGGAATCCTCCACACCTTTGCAGCAACTGGTTGTGCCCCATCCCTCAAGTTGATATGATGCTTGAACCACTTCAGACACCTAACTTATTCTGGAACACCTCTTCAAAGTTTGGGACCCCATGTACACCATGTACATTCACCTCATTAGCTTCCATAAACTTGTGGATCTTCATTAGGATTCAATGACACACCAAATAAATGCTGATGTAGCCAGCTTAAAAACTCATCTCTTTGACACAGAAACTTTGCCAGCACCATCTTGCCACCAAACTCTATGCACACCGTTAAATAACCCCAGATGTAAATTGTCAAACCTCCATACCCTACATGTTAAATATCAAGTTTTCATAACTTTACCTCTTCCTTAAAATGCATTGCAAACATTTTCTTTGAAATCATGATGATTTGTAAACATGAATCAAACATTATTCTTACCTTAAAATCTTTAATTAACACATCAGCCATTCGATGTTCACTCTTGGTATCACCCACCTGGAATGCAATTTCTTTAACCTCTTGTTGAAACTCTTTTTTCTCTTTACTCCTTTAAAACTTAAAAGTGAGCATTTCTGCTGCATCTATGATATGTAATATGCATAGCAGGATATGTGTTTGCACTGGCTTTATGATCCCCTCTTCCACATCTGAAACTGCTGACTTTAAACTTCTGTGAGATCTTGCTATCTGACATTTTCTCAATTTTCTGTTCAATCTCACATGCCACTTATTTTACCATACTAAATTCTGCCTTTGTCTTACTCTTAGCACTACTCAGCTCAGCTACATGCTTTACCATGTGTTCTACCCATTTTCCAACTGCAATAACATATTCCAGTGGTGGCTCATCCTTCAACCACAGTTCTTCTAGTATCTTGTCATTCTGACATTTGAGAACAAACTGATCCCTAATTCTTTCCTCAGTTGTTCCTGCAACTTCGCAACTAGCAGCTAGTTTGTGAAGTGCGTTACAGAATCCTATTCATATTCCTCCTTGTTTTGTTCTCTCTCTCCAAAATAAGAGTATTCCATAATTGTATTAACCCGTGTAAAAAAGTGTCTGTCCAATTTCATGTAAATCCAATTGATCTGCCGCATTTAATTTACCAGTATTTCCTGTCCCTAACCTCCTAAGCAACAAATACTTCTGTTCTGCACTTACATGCGTGCCACATACCCTTGCATAGATTACAAATATTTTTTCCATTTCTGTCACCTGGAGATCTAAAAGAAATGTGGGCAGAGTGATGTTCTACATGGCCTTTACCCTATATGTAACATTCCCTACTTTAACTATAGCCCTCTTAAGACAAGAAAGCCTGTATCTCTTCCGATGTTTACTCCCTTGATATAGCAAGTATTTAACAACAACTCAAATGGTACTCCTGTACTTGTCCAAAAAGTTTAACAACTGTTTTCACACTACAGTTTAACAGCAAAAGAGTGTACAAGGTGTTCCTATTGCCGAACAAGACAGGTTTTTCCTCAATACAACTGCACTCTATCTCGTGCTTTCACCATTACACTAGATATGCCTGCGTGACACACCATTCCATGATAAGACACACCCTATGAACACAGTACTTGCTGTTGCAAACCTAGACACTGACTAACTTTTTCTGCTGATCACCAACCATTTTCCATTATGCCCTCTTGGTGTACCACTGGTGTGCCACTGGATTCAAGCTAGCCTGGCTGATGAAGGGTAATATCCAGAAACTGGTCCCAGGATGCGTATTTCTGGTCCAGGGAGGACCTAGCTTGGCAGTTCGGTCTGGACTGTTCCCATGAGGCACAGGGTCAAGACTAATTTGCATATGGCTGGGTCTAAACTGGGGTGGCATGGTGAGCTAAAGAACAATGGATTTAACCCAGATCTCTCGACTGAGGGTGAAAGTATGATTTATTCATCATTCCGTCCATCTTTTGTTCACGTAGCACTTTTTACCCTAAGTGGGATGGGTATGCCCAGACGTGGGTCCCTTGCTCACTGTGCCACTGGATTCAAGCTAGCCTGGCTGATGAAGGATAATTCCCAGAAATCGGTCCCAGGATGTTCGTGTCCGGTCTAGGGAGGACCTGGCTTGGCAGTTCGGTCTGGACTGTTCCCATGAGGCACAGGGTCAAGACTGATTTGAATGTGGCTGGGTCTAAACTGGGGTGACATGGTAGCAAAAGAACTATGGGTTTAACCCAGATCTCTTGACTGAGGTGAATGTTTGATTTATTCAGCATTCTGTCCATCATTTGTTTGCGTAGCACTTTTCACCCTAAGTGGGATGGGTATGCCCAGACGTGGGTCCCTTGCTCACTGTGCCACTGGATTCAAGCTAGCCTGGCTGATGAAGGGTAATACCCAGAAAACAGTCCCAGAATGCTTGTTTCTGGTCCAGGGAGGACCTGGCTTGGCAGTTCGGTCTGGACTGTTCACATGAGGCACAGGGTCAAGACTGATTTCCATATGGCTGGGTCTAACCTGGGGTGGCATGGTGAGCAAAAGATTGATGGTTTTAACCCAGATCTCTTGACTGGGGGAGAATGTATGATTTATTCTGCATTCCGTCCATCATATGTTTGCGTAGCACTCTTGGTGTACCTGTCACCAAATTCACAGATACTCATTTTCAAAATGCGCTTATTCCTGTAAGTGAAGAACGCCATGAAAACCAAAGCTGCAGTTAAAGTCCATCCCAAATCTCTAAAATGGCCATGGTACATTAAAAACATGTGCAAATGGGCTTGTTTTCAGATGAATTAGAGCTCATTTTGCTGTATGCCACACATGGCCATCGTGCGTTGTCACAAACACGCCCAGGCCTCTTTCTTAAAGAAATAGATCACAACGATCGACATAATGCACAGATGCGTTCCACAGATTTCTGAAACAGCTGACCCCGAGAACCACCAGCGCCTCACTGTAGCATATCTTGATATGATGCTGCAACTTTCACAAGTCCATTTCACATCCCCAACTGTGGGAATCCCCAATACCAAGGCACCGTGATACCCAGGGACTCACCATCTTCCCCAATAGCACCATGTCAATGTTGACTCCTGAAGCGATCCCATCCTCCAGTCGCCAAATTGTGGTGTGTCATGCTGTACAAACGAGCCACACTCTGTGCTCCGAGGTAAGACATCATGTATTGATCCCCCATCCATCAACTGCTCCATCATGTATTGCACCACGTCCATCCACAGGTCCATCCCCCAACCGCCACCCCCAGAACTCTCCCTCAATACATTCCACCTAGAGTGGGATACTCATGCCAAAGTATTCCACCAAAGAACCACATTAGGTCATCATCCCACAGGAAATGCATAATAAAATACATTCTAAAATACTAAAAAACATTTTGCAACAATTGAAGTTGCAGGATGTTTGATAACAGAAAACAAGCCATATATCGTGAATTGCTAATTACAAACATCTTGCAACACAGGCTATCACTGAAAGTATAAACTACAGCCAAACGACAATGCATATGGCAGAATGAGTCATCTGTACTCGCGCAGTTCGTAAATTAAGTACTATTAAACTGGGAAATAGAAAAGGTGTCATTTATGTTGCTTAGAAACAGAACGGGTGGCTTGAAGAGTGATATAAAAACTAGTTATTATTGAAAGACCGTGGTTGTGATTTGGACATTCGTGGTGCAGTATGTTTTAATTATAAAATCTGTATTCTATCATTTGAAATAGGACTGTTATAATATGTAACACTTTCTGCAGCAACCACGTGAGATAGATCTCCTCCGTAACCATTAACAACTTGGCTCAAGACCTAAAAGGGTGATAGATATGATTTACCCACTTGAACAAACGTATTCCATGCTACCCAACCTCAATTGCTTTGATCTTTGCATCACATCACAAGATCTGAAACATAATGTAGGACATTATTTCATATTGCTTGTTTATGCTTTTTCACATTCCTTTTCAACATTTTTGTTTATATCTCAGGCCGTTAAATATTTCAAAATTAAAACTATATAATTATAATTTAATTCTGTATAGTAATCATTATCATAAAGTGCTTCCAGGCCCAACTTACACTGATTCACGCATTCATACTCCCTCGTTTGTATAAATAAAAACATTGGGATACAGACAATACGAAGCACCCCAAGCTTCAGTGTCCATCATATTGCTCCAATTCTCTACTTAGGCAGTATGATGTCGGGTGAGCCTAAAAAATACATGGTCAGTGCACTTTTCGGTGGCTTTTCTTCCCATATGACCTACCACCTTCGTCAACATCAGCATCCGAATAAGGTACTTTATATTCAACAGAGTCCAGGGCTTTCTTCATCTACAGTGAACTCAAATTAAAAACAAATAGCACTTTTTCTTATAGCTTCTTACATTTGTAACACTAATAACAATTTTGCTAATGGAGCAATGCCACTTTCAGTGTCTATTGTGAGGTGAATTGGCCCTAGATCACAAATTGTACTGGTGTCACAAATGCTATATGTGGGTCAGGAAATTCTGTAATGTGACAGGGTTGTTCTGCGCCAATCTTGAACTAAAATGTACACTATCTGAATGGTGGTAAAAAAAGCATTTTGTGGCGATTAGTCTGTGCAAATATTGTTTTTGAACTGTTGGTTGTTGCTGCAAATGCAAATTGCCCAGTACTGGTGCAAAAACTCTGTAGTACCAGAACAATTTACCACGGGGCATATGTACAAGCCCCTATCGCCACGGGAACGTCACTTTTTTTGACGTTCCTGTGGTGATAGGGGCCTTGCCTTATGTACAAGGCAGCGTTAAGCCACGCTGCCTTGTACATAAGGCACCCGTTCACGCTATGTTTAGCGTGAAAGAGATGGGCAGTGTGTGTTGTGGTGGGCGTTCCACTGCAACATCCATTGTATTTGACGCTGCCCCCTATGTACAAGAGTGGCGTACATAGGAGGCAGAGCCAAAATTAAGACCAGGAAAACCCTGGTCTTAAGTTAGCGTAGCGAGGAGAAATGCATTATTTCTTCTCGTTTTTGCTTTTTCCATGTGTGCTGCCTTGTGCAACACACATGGGAAAAGCAAAATGCTAAGGTGTCCCTTCCTGTACATAAACAAACCTTTTTAAAAATGCTATTTGATAACTTAAATGTGTGCTGAATGAAGAAGCACACATGAAAGTTGCAAAATGGCATTATAGGATTGTTTATGTGCAGTAAGGTACATCTTCCTATACATAACCAATCCTCCCCTGCACACAGACACCCTTGCACCAGAGTGGCCCTAAGAGGTCCATTACGATGGCGGGCTGACTTTGTCCACCTGCCATCGCAACGGCAAACTGGAACACCTGCAAGAGGTGCGGCGGTCCCCCTCTAACGATCAGGATGCGACCGCCACCCTGGCGGTCGCCTCCCACATTATTAACATTGCGGCAGGCAGTGCTGTAAGCAGCACCTATCGCAATGTCAATAATGCATGTTGTGCATTGGCATGCACAATGTGACAGGCACCGCGTGGTGCCTGCCACCTTGTCCATGCCAATGTTGGGGGGTACCACAGGTACCCCCCAAGTGCAGCCCATCACCCCCCAACCCCTGGGGACCCACATCGGGCCCCGCATGCCTTTCCATGGCAGAGTCACTGCCATGGAAAGGCATTGAAAATGCCACATACTAATATAATGGGCATTTTCCGCCTGGTAGGCAATCGGGACGAATGCCTACTGGCGAAAAAGCGGCAGATGGTCGTACAGTCCGCTGCGGTACCCCCCGCCATGCTAATGTGGCGGGGGTAAATGGCCGTCCGGCAGGGTGTTGTAGCGGGCAGATCGCCACTGCCCGCCATGCTAATAGGCCCCTAATTTGTGAAACTTAGCTCCATCGCAGGGGGGAACGCAAGGCTGCACCACGTTCTTGTAAATGTGGTGTAGCCTTGCGTTTCCGAAGTGGCGGAGCGTGTCGTTAAGACCAGGAGGCTAACGAAGCGCTCCACCACTTCGTCGTACATATGACCCCACGTCTTTACCCATGTAAACAAACGTTGCCAGGTTACTTACGTAGTAATCATGTATAATTAATTCTCTCGCTGAATTTTAGCAGTATAACCTCTCCTTACCCTGAGAATGTGCCTTTCCCCTCTCTCCGTTTGCTTGACATTTTCGCGTCCTTCGTGGTTCAGGATTTACAATGGTGTTCCAAAATCCTTATGCAACTTGCAATTTAGTGCACAGAGCCTGCGTTATGATCAGTTCAGCCTTTGTTGTACAATGTCATTACATGTATAATTTCATATAAATGCAGGATAGCAGCTGGTGTTACTTTACCATAATAGAAATGGCACATTTTAGAGCTTAATCAGCACTCCAGCACTCTAGTGTTATTCTAGATCATGATATGAATACATTTTCATAGTTTTCCATTTTGATTTGCTTTAATAATGCACTACACTTTCTCATTCGGTAATGCATTTGCAGTGACATAAATGGAAATTCACAAGTGTTTTTCGAGGTGTATTCCAGTGGCCATTACAGATTCACATGCATATTCCCAGAAAATGTACTGAATTAAAAACAATGTAAATGTACACTGAATGTAGGAGGGAACCTCTGGAAGTAAATGGCAGATTTGTTTGTGGTAGAAAGGTTTTCCCTTACACGAGCATTTTGACGCTAGAGTGCAGAATCATACTCCATTTCTTTGATTACAGAAACAATGAAACAACTTCTCTAGTCGCACAATTAAAACCTTAAAAACTCCGTTCTACCAAAACAATGTACGAGGAGACAAAATAATTTATCAATGCTTACCCAGATATTTTAATTTGCCACATGTATCCATAGTTTTTAAGTTAGAGTAATACGTGGGCTATCTGGGTATGGGACATAGGGAGGAGGCCAGGCACTAAACAATGACAAACAGGTCCTATAGATGCCAAACTCTTGAACATATATGATTATTTATTGTTAGTGGGCGTTTAGCGTGGCTAAGGTGCATATTGAGGGTAGAAACACTCCTAAACTGATCCCCAAGTCAACTCAAATAGCTGATGAATCGAGGCAAGAGTAAGACAGCATTGTACCATCTCTGTTTTCTTTTTTCACTTGAAAAAGATTAACCCAGATGTGCAGGGGAATTTAAAGTCACCAAGACTGGCACCAATCCGGATCTGTTCCCAGTGTGGAGCCAACATATACATGGTGGGTGACAGTCGGAAAGAGAGGCACTATTTATGCCAAGAAACGTAGCTACCCACTCAGTGCCCGATTCACAGAACTAACTTAAGACAAAATCTTAAACTTACTACTTCTGGTATTCACAGAAGTTAGGATTCTTGTCTTACGTCTGTCTTAAGTCTGTCTTAAGTCTGTCTTAAGTCTGTCTTAAGTTTGTCTTAAGTCTGTCTTAAGTCTGTCTTAAGACAAACTTAAGACAAAATCCTAACTTCTGTGAATACCAAAAGTAGTAAGTTTAGGATTTTGTCTTAAGTTAGTTCTGTGAATTGGCCCCTCGGTTTCTATTTTTTGCTACATAAAAGTAAACAATGGATTTCAGAGGCATTTCAGGTTTACAAAGTTGGAGGGATTTGGGACGAATGCCCCTGATCTGCTTCCGGAGGGATGCTGAAATAAAGGTGTTAAGTGAGAGCCAGAGAGAGGTATTTTTGTGTGACAAAGCCTGACTCCTTTTTGAATGCATAATACTGACAGATTAGGGAACTATCTGATCTACTCCCCAGGGAATCTGAAATACAGATATTGGGTAGAAACCAGAGTGAGGCACACAATGTATCCTGATGTTCGCCTCCCCACTTCTGTTTTGATTTTTTGTCTAGACAAGAAATTTACCCTGATTCCCAAAGGGTTATTTGGTCTGCAGAAGGAGGGGACTTGGGAGTACATTTCTAATCATTGCACAGCAGGCATGAAACAGCTTTTAGGCAAAGCAAATGCTGAGATGTAACATGCCAGGAGCGGCCATCCCTCCACTCATTTATACTTAGTGAGGCTAGCACAAATATCTGTAGCGTCTATTTGACCTTTACCCTTAATTCTTCTGAGGGTCTCATAGTGGGTATACCCCATATCTTTCCTTCCCTGGGCTGCCCAGGTCTGATGTTATTACTATTCCAAGATGAAGGGGATTGGGAGGGTGGCTACAGACTATGCAAAGCGAACTGGATGGCCTAACAGCCATGGAGTGAAGTCATGCTGCTCTGGGCTCCTGCCTGGCCAATCACCATACATCCAGAACTGATCCCCCCCCTCCCCCGGGGGGCTGTAGTTCAGTGCATGCCCCACGGAATGGATCCAAGAGCCAGGGGGTCCCTACTGAGAGATTTGATGAGACACCCATGACTGCAGCTCCCAACGTTAAGATCAGGCTGTGGTCAAGCCTAAAATTTCAGCCACCCGGCACGGGGTCTTCCCGGCAGTGAGAGGATGCTAGCTGTGAGCTGTCCCAACCCTAGTAGGAGGTGCAGCATGAACCCTCTGAAATTGCAGAGACTGGCCATGGGGAGAGGTACCAGTGGCGAGCCCCTGTGGAGCTTCACAAGTAGAGGAGTCAGGTCACGTAGTGTGGGCACAGCCCATGCAAGATGGCACAGCAAGCTGTGTGGTTGGTGTAGCAGCCAGGACCTGGCAACGACAAGAGGAGGCAGCAGTGGCTCTGATCATGGAGTGTATTGGGAGGAGCAATGCCCGCTGGCAGTGGGCAAATGCCTCTTGGACCGCCCCCCTGGAGACACCCTGCTCCCTTGAAGACACAAACCTGGGCTATAGCTGGTCACCCCCTCATCACAGAGCCTGCCACATACTATGCAGCACACTGGAGCAGCACTGACTCTGCACGCATGGCTGCCATCGCGAGGTAAGAGACACAAAACCCCTACATTGATTATGGGCCACTAGTGGGGGGCACAGCTCCATGTGTTGATTATTTCAGTGTCCTGATGACCCCCAAATGCCACCCTAAGTCACTTCAATGCTCACTACCAATGGCTGCTTTACCTGAAACTTCTGGGGACAGCAGCCTGCTGCAGGAAGATCATTACTGCCATCCATGAAGTACTTGAAAGTATAATTGGCACAATTGCAGTTGACCTTGGACTACTAAATGATGACCAGAGGAATCTGGCATATAAGGTGTGCACGGCCAAAAACACAATGAGCAACCTTTCACTGAGGGTGAATGGCCTGGATAATGAGACGAAGGCCCTCAAGGAAGCAACACGTCTCTTGGAGAACAGGATAGAGCACGCAGAAGGAATAATATCAGGGTGGTGGGCCTGCCCAGGGGCAATTAAGGCAGTAGCATGGTGCATAACTTTGAAAATCGGTTAAGCGTGATAATGACGCCTCATGATCTTTCGCAATTCTTTGCAGTAGACAGAGTATGCTCCGTGCCCACCAGGCAGCCTCCCCCAGGGGCAGCACCTCGACCTGTAATGGTGCGCCTCCTGCATTTCAAGAACAGGGACCCGATCATGCGGCAGGCAAGGCCAACTGGTACTCAGAGAATCACAGCGAGGAGAGAGTACGAGAAAACCCACTGACTTATCATGGTCCTGCTGCACACCTGAACATACTGGGGCTCTAATAGTTCGAGGGAAACACTTTCAAGCCATGCACAGACTTAGTTTGTTCGTGCTGTGCTCCCACATTCTTTGGCTTTCTTTATACATACTCTGGAAGTACATTGATAAAAACAATCTTGTTTACAGATTATCTGGGTCCATCCTGGGGTCCCTAGACTGAAAGTCCTGTTTGAACCATCAAAAAGTATATGGTTGTCAGTGTTCACCATTACATCTATCCGGGACATCGCAAACTTTGGAAAGATATCATGTGGTTCCGTCTGGTGACTGATTATAGCCTTGAAGAAGTCCTATGGATGAAACCCATGTCGGCTGCCTGTAAGATTCAATTGTCCACACTATGATATATATGGCACAATAAATGGAGAGATCATATCGAACCAGCAAACGACTATTTCACCATTTTTTTATCAATGAAGTTATTGATTCACCTATTCCACCATTTTCTTATCAATGAAGTTATTGATTCACAAGTGTGGGCTTCATTGCTAATACTGAAACCTGTACCCGACTGTTCGAACAGTACAGACAAATGCATTCTGGGTGGCTGGGTGCTGTCCCCATGTGAACACCACAATTGGACTACCTAATTTTTTTCCTGATAGTTAGCTTTTGTATATGTTACATTAGTACACTGAGTTTCATTTCACGAATAATTGGAAACTTGATTGATGTGCAGATAACTGGCATAGCCACCATTATTGTGTATTAATAAGGCTGACTGGTACCTTTAAATTCAGCAACCAGAAACCGCTGATCTTCCTGGATTGTACGCAAGAAGTATTGAGAATGCGGGTGTCCTTTGTAGAAAGCAAACGTATGCTAAGGGATGATGGTTGAAAGTCCTCATCAATGGTCAATCTTATTTCTTCAAAGATGCAGCAAAAATATGGGCATGGCTGGACAGATACGAGGCCAAGACTGGGGATGACGTCTATGCCCACTGAGGAGGACAATATGCAGATGGCCCCTGCAGGCATCAGGGAGGTACAAAAATCTCTTAAAGAGAACAGGAACGAGAGGGCAGTGAGGACGGGGAAGAAGCCCTAGAGGCAGCAACGGCTCTGAGTGGACCAGCCAGCCAGCTCAAATGGGACGGGATCAGAGAACTCTGGAAAATGCATGAATTCTGAACCCCAAATTTCAGACACTGACAATTTGCCAACTATCACCCCTCAAATAGTGGATGATTCATAGACTGTGTTACAGTGACCCCTGACTTCCTTGAGCCCGAGGAGTGGCTGAGGAAACATTGATTGCCATAACCTGTCGCCATCCAGGAGGGCAGAACATGGCATACTGGAAATGAGAACGGGTATCCACCTACACCTCCCATTTCAATGGAGAGGATTAGCATCAAGCACACATTCATTACAGTTCACATTTGTGGACGAATGGCCAGTTGCTGTTGGCCATGGGTTGCAAGAGTTGGGAGCAGTTTATTGTTTGTTTTCTCAGGCCCACAGCCATTTATCAAAGGTTGATATGCATATCCGAGAGTGGTGGCCCCCAAGGGTGGTGGATGGCGAGCAACACTCAGGGGACTGGGAGGGTCAAAAGGTCTCCGCTTGCCACACCTATGATGTGCAGCACCGCCTATACCCTGCTGGCATGGAACATCAGAGTCATGTGTCCAGCTCTTAAATGTACAAAATAATTGCACATCTGCTGAAGAGAGGAGTACAAATAGCATTTTTACAGGAAACCTACCTTACAAAATTGGAAACTGATACGCTTTAGAGAAAGTGGAGGGGCAGATATATGCAACAAGCTATTCTTCTTTTGCTAGAGTTGCCCTAATCTGGATCAGGCATGGCGTACCATTTAAACTCATCTCAGCCCTCAGCTGATATTGACGGTGAAGTTAGATATCTGATATTAACGGGTCACCTGGATGGGGGAACCATCACATTAGGGGGATGTATGCCCCCCAATGTAGGACAGGAGAATTGCTATGAAGACCGGTCCACGCAACTAGTCCATGTACCAGACCAACCTGTGATTTTGGGTGGAGATACGGCCTGCACGTTAGACATGCTCATACCCCCCACTGCCACACACAGTGCCAGCGAACCTAGCGCAAATGTTCTCTAAGTGGGTTGAAGACTGGAGGTTGCTGGATATCTGGTGTACTACACATTCCCACAAACATGAATACTAATTTTACTCACCACCACATGAACTACACATGTGCCGTGGACTGCATTCTGGCCTCCTGGGGCAAGTGTATGACATTTACAAGAGCAGAATACTTAGGTCGGTCGATATCAGACCACAACCCATTACTCACATGCTTCGTTTGGGGCACACTCCTGCCCCCTGTCCTGATGCAGTGCCTACAGGGAGCTGCACTATAGGATGAGGCGTGCAGAGAGGGTTTGTGAGAGGTATTTCTAAACTATTTCCAGGACAACACTGGCATGGCCACCTCTACATTAGTGGAATGGGAAGCTTTAAAGACAGTTGAGGGGACACTTCATTGGAGCGGCATCTGACAAACTATAGAAAGGGGATTGATGGTCATGGACAGGGAGCTCAGGGACCTGGAACAGATGGAGATCCTGGGCAACATTACAGCTGAATTACTATCTGCTGCTAGGGAGTGAAACGCGACACTAGCTGAGTGACTACATTGCCTACACTACATAGAATATCTTAGGCACCAGCATGCAGAGGGTGATACAGCAGGCAAGCTGATGGCCTGGCTGGCCAGGCACCACCAGGGGGCTCTACTATAACCCAGCTAAGGGACACTCAGGCTGACATAAGCAAGGTGTTCTTCACATATCACTCAGCCCTTTATGGGCACATATGATAGAGGAGTGCCTACAGCGAGGCACCCTGCAAAAGGTTTCTGCTACACACAGGCAACAATTGGGTGCCGTTAAAATGGAGCCCTAATTCCTAGCGGCGATTAAAGAATTAGCCAGGAGTAAGGCTCTGGGGATAAGCCGTTTAACTATTTAGTTTAACAAGCCTAGTCTGGCATTTTGATCCCACACTTTACTAAACTTTATATTACAGTGCTGAGTAAGGCACCCTGGCAACATCCATGCTTTAGGCCCTACTGGCGTCAATCCCACAACCACACACAGACCCCCTGGACAGATCCCCATATATGCCATTGCCACATTTAAATACAAAACACTGAGTATGGTACAGGCCAATCGACTACTGTCCTTGATGACTTGACTAATTCACCCAGCCCAGTCCGGGTTCATCCGGGATACTCAGACAGGAACTCATTGATAAACATATGATGCTTATTTAGGGTACTAGAAGGGGCACCTGAATTGGGCATGGAAAGCCATTATTATTTCCATTGATCTCGAAAAAGCGTTCGTCACCCTGAACTGGGGAGTTCTTTATGAGGTGCTAAGGCGCATGCAAATGTGAGCGAAGTGGCCGTTGGATTAAATTACTTTACTCACACCCCACTGCGAGGGTCTGCACTGGTAAAATAATTTACCCACCCTACAAGATCCATAGAGGGACTAAACAGGTTCTCGTGATCCCCAATGCTTTTTTCACTGGCAATAGAAACATTTGCGGAGTTAATATGTGGGGAGCATGCTGCCAGGGGCGTAAGACTGGAAAACGGGATGCACACTATCTCCTTGTATACTGATTAACCCTGGGCATAGGACTACACTATGCTCGCGCAGTTTGCTAAGTTTGCGCAACTACGCGCTACGCGAATTGCACGTAGCACAGTGTAAAAATGCGTAGCGTAGTGGGCATTTTTTGCTTGCTTGCGATCCTCAACGTCAAGTTGGCGACCGCGACCGAGCAAAATGACATCCCGGCGAGACTTTTTCCTCGTTTGCGATCAGCAACATCAAGTTGCCGATCGCGAGCGTGGAAAATAAACCTCCCGGCGAGATTCTCAACACGGGGAGGTCAGGTTTCTCATTGCGAGTGGTCGCGTATGCTCGCGACCGCTCACGATGAGAAACTACCAGTCCGTGTTGAGAAAACTGCCGCTCGAGTACAAATCTACTCGATCGTCAGAAAATGACCGCTTGCACTGTGCAAGATGCTGTTTGCAATGATTGCACAGTGCGGACAAGCATCTGGCACTGTACAATCAGTGCGAACAGAATTTTCCCTACCGCACTCCCATTATGATAACTTGATGACTGAGTTGGGTGGCAAAAACTGCTGCTTCCACCCGCCATTGGAGTGAAACATCTCTGTCAGTTCACAGGTTGATAATTGTTGAAATCATCATGCTGTGGGCATGCAGATGTCACCAATCCATTTTGAGAGGAACCAGGGCCAACGTGGAAGTGCCTGTGCCTTAACCAAGGGTGAGAAGAAAGGACAGTGACAGAACCAGGGGTTTCTATGCACACCAGTGATAGGATGTGTCCTCCATGTCAGGCAGACAGCAGAGTTATGGAAGAAATTGTGAAGCAAACATCCTCCAACGCTGAGGTATTACAAGAATTAATATGACTTTTGCCTTGGGAATTAAACGTCGATTTGAAAGACTATTAAATGTACTATTTATGAAAAAGAAGAGTCCCTGCTTCACTTATATTGATTTATCTACCTTGAAGTAATAATACGTAAAATACAATAAGGACATTGCTTGGATATTACGGAACTATGAATTGAATTCAACCCCATAAATCATTTCTAGTCAGAAAAACAATGAACCAGCTTACAACCTGACAATTGACGTTTTTATTGTAATTTTAATGTTATCCAGTTGCATAAACTTGCTGGACAACTCAAATAAATATGCACTGTTTGAACTAGGTATTATATCATGGAATTTTATGATAATCGGTTAAGTGATATTAACCTTTTTTTAATTTTTTTTGTGAATGTTTTATGTGGAAAAATTGTTATGATTTTAACTACCTAAACAAATTTCAAATTTGAATTTAAAATTTCAATATGAACGTGTTCATCACATCAAAGAAACAGACAAAGCCTTCCTGCGGTGCCCAAATGAACGTTTTTATCCACCTAACATGGTAGCAGCTGGCACCTTTATGTGCACATTACAAACTTTCAAAATTACACAAAACTCCGTATTTTCAAGACGAAACGTTTAAGACCAATCACGTTTTTCTCCTGTATATATTATGGAAACCATTAAAGTAAATCACTAGTTAGATAAAAAAAAAAATGTTTTTCCTTTCTTTTGAAGAGAGAGAGAGATACAATAGGGTAAATTATGTAACAATGATAACGATCATGAATATTCAGATTAATGTATGCCAATACGTGTATGGCATTTAGGGGTGTGGAGAGCTTGTGCCATAAACAAGATAAACATTATCACTCACATCTGTTGAGATAGATAGTTAGGCGCTTCCAGCCCCCATCTCCTTCTATAATGGCAATAGTCAGACACGGCACAGACTGAATCAGTTTCCAACTTAGTGGTGTAAATGATGATAGCCCATATTTCTTGGCAATTTTATATATTACCATGTATATTATGTGAGCAGAGTCCCACAGCGCTTCCTAAGAACATTCTTTCATAGCAAATGTTGATAATGGAAAATAATGCTGAGACACTAACAATCAGATGGAATCATATTTGTAATGGAGCTCAAGCCATCAAACAAGATGTCGCCTTACTTTGGTCCAAATACATGTATTGTGACTCCTCTCTAACAATTTTCATATCTCTACCAGCCAGGGATTGACACAGCATTTTAAATAATTTCTTATCTTTCTTACCTCCCCTTGCATTAATAACTTTAAAGTTGGGTGCTTTATAGTTCACTTGTTATATCTTCATTGCAGGCTTAAATCGAGCGATGTATTATGTTCCAAAGCATTGTGGTGGATTTGTAGTTACAGATGAGGTTTAATCATGTCAATAGATGGAATAAACATAATGTAATATGACATGAATTTATGAACTATTGAAAACGGCATTTATACTGTATGTCATGCATGAACTGTAAAATGCGCAACTACAAGGACTAGGAAAGCCAAGGTGCACCACTGAAACTGGTTTGTTATAGGTATAGGTTTTTAGTTTATGTATGGGCATCCTGGGGGCTGATAGCTATACATCAGCGCAAATGCTCCCTAACTGTTTCAATTTCCTTGTTCAGTGTGGACGGTAACTCCTGTCCAGAGGGCTCATTATCAGGCTCAGTAGAAATATCTCAAATCTTTTTTCAAAAAAGCAAAATTACTTTGTTGAAGACAATTTTCTTTAAAATGATGGAAAGGCATTTTGAAAAATATGCGCCTTGTTTGCAGCATCACCCTGCTTCAGAAATATTATTCATGGTTCCAGCTTACAAAAAAGCAAGTACTGATAAAAGATACCTTTTTGCTCACTGAGCCACCATCTGAAATTCTCACCACGTGAGTTTCATTGCATTTACAATCTATTGAGCGAGAAAATTATATCTTTAGACATGCCTGATTTAGATCTTTTTCCCTTCTCTGGGATTGCATTTACAAGCCCAACAAGGTATTTTTTCCTCTTGCTAATTTGAATGTTGTGCTCAACAATTTTTCTTGCAAATTAGAATAGAATAAAATCGTTGTTAGGAGTACTGTTGAAATTCGCTGATGTTTTGCCTCATGTGGCCAAGATGGATGATATTATATTTCTGTGTGCAGAAGACACCTGACTGTTAAGAAGACTTCGTAGGCAGGCTGATGAATAAAACTAAGTTTAATCCAATTTAGAAAGAAGCACCACCGGTTAAAGAGCTTAAAGCACCGGCTGACTCCGTGCAACTGACAATCTTGATTCACAGGACCGATCAGTATGTTATTCCAGAACACACTGACCGTGCCATGAATTAAGGCATTGGAAAATAAACACATAACAGCTTCTGCATGCAAGCACGAGAAAAACACATAATTGATATGTAACACATCTTCCACCTTTAATAAAACAAAAACAAAAAAAACCCAATCAATTTACAAATTTGTTTCTGATGAAAGAGACAAAATCAGACATCCAACCAGGTTTCTTTCGCTGACGTTTACCAAGTTCTTCAGTATTAACAATATCATCAGAAACACTGACAACATTTGGAACAAGAACTGGACATTCAACTAGGTCTTCATCATCCAAGCGGTCTATAAACGTAGGTTCATTAGCAGTATGTAAATAAACACTTTTGTCAGCCTTGAGTACGGCAATTCTGCTCAAATTCCAGACTTTATTATTGGTAAGTCTCACTGAATTCTTGAGGACTTCTTTACTTTCAAAAGGACCCATGAATTGGCTTTCCCCTTTTTCAACTTTCCAAGGCTTTTTAACCTTCACAAGCATACCAACTTTAACACTAGGATCATGTTTCAATCCTTTTTTCTTGTCAAACCGTTCTTTATTAATAGTATGATTTTGAACAAGTCTTTCTTTTACAACAACCAAATCTATATTGGAAGCAGTAGAGGGAGACAACCATGCAGGGTTGCACTTGGTTCTAGAAAGTCTTACCCTCATAATCTCAAAAGGTCCTGTACATCCATACTGTTTTGAAAATCTGTAATTCCCATTTATCATTGTCAACTCCAGCAATATGAACTGCACTCTTAAGAACTCTAATAAACCTTTCAATGACTCCGTTCCCGCTGGGATTATATAGAGAAGTGGTACAATGGTTTATACCAATTCTTTTAAAGCACGCTTTCGCTTTATTAGAAAGAAATTGGACACCATTATCTGTAATAAGACGTGCTGGTAACCCTTCATCAGTGAAAGTTTCATCCAAAAACAATAAAACAGCAACAGTATCCCCTTTTTCCCCAATTTTGACAACAGGCCATTTAGAGAATACATCAATGGCTGCAAGAACAAATGTAGAATTTGGGCCTACAGGTCCCATGATATCCATGGCGATAGTATGCCAAGGATCATCAGGAATAACATGCTCACCCATATTAGGCTTAAGAGTAACAAGAGTTTTATCCGCATTAGCACATGTGATGCAATTCCTAACTATGCGTTCAATGAAAATGTCCATGCCTGGCCACCAAAAACAATCTTTCACTTTTTGTTTGGTTCTAATAATACCACTATGACCTTCATGACCATGGGAAACTATACTGTGTCTCAAGTTACATGGGGAAATGGCTCGATCATCTCTTTTAAGCAAACCATTTATGCATGACAGTTTGTTTCTAATGTCCCCAAAACATCTAAGTTTTGCATTGATGTTTTTTTTATTAGGCCATCCGCAAGAAATGCATTTTTCAACTTCCTTTAATAAAAGATCTTTGGCAAACTCTGCACACCATGTATTTTGGTCAATAGGCAAAGAGTCTTCATTATGTACTAAAGCAATTTGGAAATCATCCCACTCATTGTGAGTACTTTCCTTGAGTGGTAAAGGCATTCTAGAAAGAAAATCAGCGGTGACATTCTCTTTACCAGGTACATAGACAACAGTGTAGGCAAAATCTTGAAGACGCATAGACATGCGTGCAATACGTGCTGAAGCTTTTAACATGCCTTCAGTGGTTAGCAAACGCACTAAGGGCTTGTGATCACTTCTTATTAAACATTCTTTACCCAATACAAATACTCTAAAATGTTCAAGGGCCAACACGCATGCTAAAGTCTCTCTTTCTATGGTAGAATATTTCTCTTCTGCAGGAGTGAGAGCTCTGGACGCATGAGCAATGATGTGTTCTTTACCAGACAGAGCGTCAGTGGTAATAATACAGGGGAGTGATGGGCCGAAACCAGAAAGAGCAGTGGCAGCACAAATTGCTTTTTTGACATCAATGAATTCAGTTTCACAATCCTTAGACCAATTGAACTTGTTCTTGCTCTTAACCAACTGCCTAATATTAAATGTACGACATGAGATATTTGGTACATACCTTGAATAGAACTCCGTTAAACCTAAAAAAGACATTACAACATCCTTAGATTTAGGATGAGGTACAGATTGTATAGCTTCAACCAAATTAGTTTTGGGTTTAATTCCCTCTTCACACAGTTCATGACCTGGGTAAGTTACTGATTTTACTCCAAATGTGCATTTGGAGTGCTTAATGGTCAGGCCATGATAAGAAAGGACTTTAAGAACATCTTCCAAGCTGACAAATGTTCAACAGCATTGCTTCCAAAAACAAGAATGTCATCTTGAATACAGGTAGCATTATTGCAATTCTTCAAAATATCCTGCATGACACGTTGGAAAATAGCTGCTGCGGAGGCTAATCCGAAAGGCATTCTATTATACCTGAAACACCCGAAAGGTGTGATAAAAGCAGTATAGTCTTTGCTGTTTTCATGTAGCTCAATTTGGTGGTAAGCCGCCGATAAATCAATAGTTGAAAAACATTTAGCTCCCCCAACTCTGGTTAACATTTCTGCAATACGTGGCAAAGGTAATTGATCAATTACAATATTGTTATTTAAATGGCTCAAGTCTATGCACAATCTGATTTTGCCATTGGCACGTTTGGCTACTACAATGGGAGAAACCCATTCTGAGGATTCAATCCTCTCAATGATGCCTTCTTTGACAAGCTTTTAAAGTTCTTCTTTAACCTCTCCACGTACAGCTAAAGGAATATTATGAGCCTTGAAAATTTTAGAACAAGAATCATTTTTTAAACGTATCTCATGTTTGAAACCAATTAACTTACCAATTTCTGTTCTGAACTCAATGGGAAATTTTTGTAATAAAACATTTCCTACACCATTAGTCTCATCAATGACCATAACAGGATCAGGACTTTTGGGATTGAGAATAATATCTAACTTTACTTGTTCAAACCAGCTAAAGACAGAAGGTCCTTTTTTTTAAACATATAGTTTAGCTGTACATTCACGATTCTTGAATCTAAAAATTAGAGTTCTGAATCTAAGAATCTCAATCCTTTCTCCTGAATAACCTTCTGGGTTGATGTCGGGTAGTTATAATTCACTACCTAATTTTTTTACAAACTGGGAATTCCACACAGTCTCATTTACAATGGAATAAGGTGATCCTGAATTTGCATACATTTTAGTGCTTACACCGCCAATAATCATATCACATACAGGTTTCTTTTTAACAACGGTGTTATTAATGTTTAAAATAGGAAGTTTAGAGTCTTCAATGTTAAGGACAAAAGAATTCCCATCGCTACAATCTGCTTTAAGTACATCATCATCACTATCCTCACTTTGGTCAATACATTTGACTTTGTTGTTTTTATCTTTCTTATGGCATGCTTTAGAAAAATGACCAACCACACCACAATTAGAACACTTCTGCTTAACGGCTGGGCAGAATTTGTAATTAGCAAGATGAGACTTACTGTTGCACCTGTAACACCTCAAATTATTTTTATGATCTTTTTTTTTATCCCTGTAAGAACTAGTAATTTTCTTCTTTTTATTTAGATCTTCCTCCCTAAAAAATTTTTTGTGTTGACTTTGGCAACAGTTTCGCTGTTACTACTGTTAGTATCACCTTTAACTTGTTTAGCACTTCTGCATGACATCTCTGATTTCCTTACAATAGCTAGAATACTTTCAAGGTCAGAGTCACCATTGATCCATAATCTTTCTTGAATTGTTGACTTGTTAACATGCATTACAACTTGATCTCTGATAAGATCTTCTTGTAGAGTTCCAAACTTGCAATCCAAGGACAAGGTTTTAAGTGCTGAAACATAACTATCAACAGATTCATTAACAAGCTGTTTTCTTAAAAAAAAATTGTACCTTGAGATACCTATACACACTTTAAGAAATAAGCTTTCCATTCAACCCAAGGCATGCAAGGTGAACTACCGGCAGACCAAAAGGGTTGTGGAGGAGAAAGAGTATACCCTTGTGCACACATTCTGAAGAACAATGTAAAATAAAATAAGGGAATTAATCTGAAGCAAATATGTGAGGGGAGCACATACTTCAATAAAGAGTCGGTGTCTGATAATAAAAATTGTAGTCTGTGTCACAAAAAAAACAAATGGAGAATCAGAGTACAATTTAAATCCAGTCTGTTGACAGGCAGAAATGTTAAATATAAAAAAAATACCTTACGGTTTTTTTATCCAGCAAAAGAACACAATGACATGCACGTAGAAATAAAGAGGAGAAGTGGCGCTTGGTTTGGCAGAATGACACTTGAGAAAATACAGTTGAAATGGAAATTGAGTAGAAGGAGGTTAGGGCCGAAGAACCACTAGATGGAGCCCCTGAATTGAATCTGCCCTTGAAGAAAATCCATTCATAGGGAAACTAAAGGAATATTAAGTGAAATTTCACTTGAAATTGAAATGAGGAATGAAGGAGGTTGCCAACGACTTCGCTGAGGTAATACGAAATGTGGATGACATAAGGAAACTTCAAGGACAAACCCTTCGGTGGTGCCAAACACAAGATGGTGGCACGTAGTAACACGCGGGAAGTAAAAGTCTGCGCAACGTAGAGCGTGCTACGTAGGAGTCGGAAAACAATGTTGAAAGAATGTCCAGGAAGAACGTTTGTGTGGAGAAGTCCTGCAGTGAAGATGGAACGATGTGGAGAATTCAGAGAGGCCGCAGGTGAGGGAGACGTTGGTTATGTTTAGAACATAACAAGGTAGTGGATGCTCGTAAGAACAGATACTCCGCACCCTTTGAAACAGATTCTCACCAACACCCAAGCAGCAATGATAGTTCTCCATAAATCCACTAGTTCAACTGAATGTCCACACAGCAGGGTAATTTCCAGTAAGCGAAACCACACAAATAAATAAATTCAGCCACAAAGAAAATCCAGGGATCCAGATAAGCGTAGAAGGGCTGATAGAAGTCAATTACCACACCACATAAAATCGTAGTGTCGGTTTTAAAAATCTTTCCAATATGTAGGAATGACGAAGAAAAGAAGAAAAATAAAAAAAATCTTTCAATCCAAAATCCAATTAATGGGTTTAAGAATATGATGCTTCTAAGATCGTCGCCAAATTGTTAAGAAGACTTCGTAGGCAGGCTGATGAATGAAACAAAGTTGAATCCAATTAAGAAAGAAGCCCCACCGGTTACAGAGCTTAAAGCACCGGCTGACTCCGTGTAACTGACAATCTTGATTCACAGGATCGATCAGTATGTTCTATTGCAGAACACACTGATCGTACCATGAATCAAGGTATTGGAAAATAAACACTTAACAGCTTGTGCATGCAAGCACGAGAAAAACACATAAATGATATGTAGCACTGGCCTTCCACTACATTTGATACTGCCAACTATTCTGATTAGCATTAAAAAAAATGGCAAATTGCTTATCAGAAGGATTAATATTTTCTCTCAAGGTTCAGTGGTCAAGATATGCACCCACCAGAGATTGTTATAAATACTGGAAGACATATCAGGAAAAGTTGGTTATGTCATGATTTGTAGCCAATGCATTGCCTTCACTACCCCGATAGACGTGCCTCTTCTCATCCTTATCAATGGTGTCCCAGAATGAGGGTCCTCATGTCCTTTTTTTTAATTTAAAGTCCTGCTTGGGACCAAGGATCAGTAAATCCATGACAACTATGGTGCCATTAGTCGTCCCAATGTTAGTTGGTTCTTCGTGACAGTTTTCGGCAGGTCTGAGAGTGCACCCGGATATTTCTGTGAAGGTACAATTAGTAATATGGCCTCAACATTTGGTCACTCTTGTTCGTTCTGAATAGTGAAAAATCATGTTTCCAACACAGAGTTCCTGTGTGACTTTGTACTTTCCACATGGAGAAGGTGTCAATTCGGTTTATTGATCTGATCTAGATAGATCCTGAGAAGTCTCGCCTTAGGTTGGTAGAAAAATGTGAACCCTTGTTCCTTGCTTAGTGGCATGTTACCTTAGGCAGCACAAATTCCTATTTTGGAAATATACTATAGACATAGATGTGGTTTAGTCATAAAAGGTAAGGGTATTTTAAAACCCGGGACAGGTATCGGGTCTAGAGATCATCAGTTCAACAGGTACTTACTTGCACCCACTGGGGTGAACCACTCAAGAACTTCATCAGAGATCATCAGTTCAACAAGTACTTACTTGCACCCACTTGGGTGAACCACTCAAGAACTTTATGTACCCGCTTCCCTTGGGGCGACCCGGAGGAGGAGCTAGTGGAGTGCGGTCCATTGCAGTTGTTCATAAAAATGGCTCCTTCGAGCTTTGGGCTGACGAGCTCCTGGACGATGCACCTGCGTGCCTGTGCGGGCACTGAGGCCCTTGACGGTTGCTTGGCGGCCCTCTCTTCTACCCCTAACTGTTTTCTCTACTGAGGAGGGAAGTTATCCCGAAACCCGAGCCATGTCTCGGGCGATATTTTAAAACCCGGGACATGTATCGGGTCTAGAGATCATCAGTTCAACAAGTACTTACTTGCACCCACTGGGGTGAACCACTCAAGAACTTCATCAGAGATCATCAGTTCAACAAGTACTTACTTGCACCCACTGGGGTGAACCCCTCAAGAACTTTATGTACCAGCTTCCCTTGGGGCGACCCGGAGGAGGAGCTAGCAGAGTGCGGTCCATTGCGGTTGTTCATAAAAGGTAAGGGTATTGGGACCTTTTAAGACTTCTTGACTCGCTCATTATCGGTGGGTTTTTTTTATAATAACTTTTTATGAAAAACATTGACTTGCTACCTGAAAATTGAATTTCATTATGTGTTGTGAGAGTAGCTAGTGAACCAGGAAAATCAAGATTTAAAGAAGCCTTTTTTTGATAAATAAAACACAATCCTTTGGAAATAATGAACTCTTCTGCTTGATCTTCTGATCCTAAAAATGTGTTCAAGCATCATGCACTAAATTGCTCTGAGCCACTTCAAACAGAGTGGATTATTGAAAAGAGAGAGAACATAAAGCATTTTTAGAGAGATAGAGAGGTATGGACAGAGATCGATACCCTCCTGGCGGTGTGTGCACTTTACAAATCTTCATAGCATGACATAAGAAGACTCCAACAACAACTGTTGCTTCCATAACATTCTATACTATTATCTATCACTGGAGAATACAAACTCTCTCTCTCTCTCTCTCTCTCTCGCTCTCTCTCTCTCTCTCTCTCGCTCTCTCTCTTTCTCTCCCACTATTTCACTCTCTGTCTCTCTTCACCACATTCTCTGTTGTGTCAACATATTTGTGAAACATAGTACAGTTAGTGTTTTCTGACTGTGGCGTAGCATGGGTAGGGCGGACCCATGTTGTAGCAGAACTAAGGGTCCAGGACCTCAATCTGGAATTCAGGTCAGTGTTCTTGACAGAAGATTGAACCAATTAAATTTACACTGACCAACTGAAATGAATCGTGATCCTTAACAAGTAGTGCTTTCTCTAGTAAGACCCATATTAGAATCTTTAGTGGCCTCCATTGCACTTATTCAGTCTGAACGTAAGACTACTTGGGAGGAGAATGTATTTTTGTGAACTTTATAACTACTGTCTGTTCTCAGGCAAGAACAATTCCACTGCTTGTTGAATCAAGGCCAATCATTCAATCAGTAATTACCAGCCACAGTCTTAGCCTCAAAGGCTCTGATACCCAGCCTTTCATAAGTAGAGGGGGGCTGCTGGAGTTCTGCCCCTCTTCTACAAGCAGTGGTAGCGACAATAGAACAGTTTCATGGAAACTGTTCAAAATTCCCTGTCTTTATGAATCAATGTCATCTACCATTCATGTGTCACCTTGAGGCATTTCCTGAAGATTCTGCTCAGGTAACGTCTGTTCTTAATATTTGTAGGAAATTGGGTTTTTGTTTGAAGTTGGTGAAGACCCTTCTCAAGCAACAACCACATTTTCTGTCAGGGCAAACCTCAAAAGTCATCTTTTGCCTAATACTTTAGTAGCTCGGCACAAAAACATTCAGATTTTACTCAGATGCACTGTGTCAAGTAATTATGTTGCTCACAAACAATAATAAAGTGTAAACAATCCCACACCAATTTGGAAAAATATAGAAAATCATTTTGATTAATCAACTGACAACAAACAAAATTAAATCCAATCAGTAGAACCAGACTTATGAATTTTTTAATGTTTAAGTGCAAAATAACAGCTAAAATATCACAGGTATCTGGTTGCACAAGACCGGAGAAAAGTTAAAAGTGAAGGCTGACCGTGATGAAGCACAGTTTGACTGTACGAGGTGGCTAAGGCTAGGTCTCGGCTTAAATTTTGAGGAAACTTTCCTGAGTCGGCAAAGTTCAGAGGGGCCTCTGGATGGAGTTGCTGTAAAGATTTCTATGTTCCGACTTTGCCTCTTTTTTGTAAGTAAAAAACTCAAGAGGGACGTAGCTGCAGGCTTTGGCCAGAATGGTCCACAAGGCTGTATAAAATTACTCAGAGGTCCAGCTAAACATAATTTGCGGCTGCAGAGAATAACTTAGTGGCCACTACCATGGAGTCAGGCTGACCGTCAATGCACCTTGGGCCGATCGGTGAGGTAGGCCCCAGATTCCTAGCAGTTCTCAGGCCATTTTTTGTTGATAAGTCCCAAGTTTTAGGTTTTGTCTGGAGGCGTATGTTTAGCACCATTTTCATGGGTCTATGACTGGTTGGGCGCCACTTGGGGAGGGGGTCAGGACCCACTTTAGGCAGATGCCAGGCGCAGGGTTCAGGGACTCTGGAGTGTGTTATATCCCTATAGCTCACACAATATGCCAGCCAACTAGCCCTTGTAGTCACTCTAGTAGTCCTCAGATCAATAGGCAAGGCAAGATTCAAACTGCAGGGTATTCCTCTGGTCGCAGCTGGACAGTCCTCTAAGGTACAAACCAGGCTTCATGTAGCAGAACAGTCCTCTGAAGTACTGGGCAGTCGTTCTGTGGGTCTGTGGGTCCTCCACAGGTCCAGGAGTGTACTGAAGAATTGGTCTGAGGGCCCAATATTTATACCGGGCTACAGCCACTTCTGGTTCTGGAAAGTTCTTTCTTTCCCTGGTCATGACTCCAATTAGACTATGGTGCCAAAAGGCTTGTGCCAGGTTCCTTTGTGAGTGTGCTGTAGGCAGCCCTTAGAAATGTAAGTGACACAGGGAAGAGCTCTGCTCCTACCATCCTGACAACAACTAGTCATTTGCCTCACTATCTGAGACTCATACACAAAGGCCAACTGTCAACTAATCACGGTCATGTGACTAAGGAAACAGGCTGCAGGCACCAAATGGTAAGGACAAGAAAGTGCCAACACCACCCCCTTTTGTACCGCTTTGTTCGCCATAAGTTGGCAGGGTATGCTCAGACGTGAGTCCCTTGCTCACTTTGCCACTGGATTCAAGCAAGCCTGGCTGAAGACGGCTGAAATGCCAGAAACCGGTCCTAGGAAGCTTGATTCCGGTCCAGGGAAGGCATGGCTTGGCAGTTCGGGCTGGACTGTTCCCATGAGGCACAGGGTCAGACTGATTTGCATATGGCCATGTCTGAACTGGGGTGGCAGAGTGGGCTAAAGAACGGTGATGGATCAAACCCAGATCTGTTGACTGGGTGTGAGTGTTTGATTGGTTCTGATGCTCCGTCCATCACCACCCCCTTTTGTACAACTTTCTAAAAGTGGCATATTCCGAATTGTGACTGAAAGAATCAGACTTTACCGTTAAAGAGGATTTTAAATTACAATTTTATTTAGACCAAACATAAAATTTCTACCTGTTCCTAATCAAATGTTAGCACTTGTTAACCATAACAATGTAACCTAATGTTATCCTATGGGAGAGGTAGCCCTCACAGTAGTGAACAATGAATTTGGTAGTTTTTCCCTACCAGGACATGTAACGCTTAGAAGTACATGTCCAACTTTGTATATACAATGCACTCCGCCTCATGGGCTTTCAGGTCCTACGCTTGGGGTGACTTATTTGTAATAAAAAGGAAGGTTTAGGCCTGGCTATAGGTTTTTTTTGTTAGGTTGAATTGGCAGTATAAACTGCACACATGCTGGAATGGCAGGCTTGAAATGTGTTTTAAAGGGCTACTTTAGTGGGTGACACAGCCAGTGTTGCACGTCCACTAGTACAATTAATGTACAGACCCTGGGCACCTGTAGCGCCCATTTACATGGGGAATATAAGTTAAAAAAAGGTGCCGATTGGGTGCAATCTAGGTTTACCAAGTGGAAAGGAGAGAGCACAAGCATTTAGCAGCAGTAAAGTTTCCAGGGTTCTTATGCCAACAAAAAACAAATTCAGAAAAAAGGACGGGAGAAGACAAAATGTTTGGGAGAATACCACACCAAGGTTGTCAGGTCTAATCATTATTTAAAAGGAAACACTGCTTCCTGGTCCATTTCATTACTTGATATGAATGAACATTTGTTATATGTCTTTCTAACATTCAAGGATCCATGAAAAAGTTGTTCTTCAGACATTCATTTGTGAAAGCCATGGATAATGAGTTTTTAAATCTTAAACACAGGAATTGTCGCATCCATACTTACATTATGCCCTTTAAAAAATTAACAGCAGAAGTCAGTTGGCCTGGAGAAAAATGCCCCTTTCTATATTTGGTATATTTATTCAAAAAGAACCCCTGCCTAACCTCCAAAATTAATCACCATAGGTCCTAAAGTAGAGAAAGTGTCCAACAGCTCAAGGCGACTTTGTTGAAATCCTAATACTTTATTCAGGTCAGTTTACTTTTATTACGATCACTTAGGACCACAAAAGACAGTAACAACAATACACGCAGCGTGTCCATTAGAAGAAAGGTAAACCCTATTCCCATGATAGTTTATATATAAACAAAATTATTTAACAGTGCCAATCATGGGTTGCGGAACCATATGTAAGTTAGAAGGTTCACTAAAAACATAAAAACATCATATTATTATAACCACACATATTATAAAATACTTTAAAAATAGGTCACATTCCTAAAAATATCGAAAATATTTACAATTAATAAAACAAGAGAATATACATCCTCAAATAACCATAAAGTGATCAATATTGGTACTATCAATAATACATCAATATATGTGATACTAATATGAATTAAAAAATATAAAATGCTACACCTATACCTGGGGTTACACCAAACAGGAGTTTGGATTCGACGTTACACGTTGGGTTACCAGCGTAAAACTATCCTACCCGTTTACACATCTGCTTACTCAGTTTGCTAGTCACTGAGTTGGGTGGGCTTGGGGCTCTTAGTCATTTTCTCGCGAATTAGCCACATCCAGCTTAGGAATTTAGCAATAGCTATTAAACATGGTGCATTTGTATTGGTCAACAATCCAGTGAAACTACACCTAGTGCCCATATTTCTTCATAGGGGTTTCAGCCATTTACTCCGCGGTGCCTTATAGACCGGACAGACAAATAAGATATGCGAGTAGGTCTCCTCGAGCTCCACACACAACTTGCACTTACTGTCTTTTAAATTGTGCCATTTACATGTGAACGAATTTACTGGTAGTGAGCCCACCCGAAATTGAAAATAGAGACGTCTATCCCTTGGTTTGGTTATAACATCCCAGAATTGTTCATACTGAGGACAGGGCTTAAACTCTAAGGGCCCCATTAGTATGGCGGGCGGACCTTGGCCGCCTGTCATACCCTGGGGGAAACGGGACTGCCCGCTGAGGGTGCGGCAGTCACACTGGCGGGCGCATGGCACACCTGGCACATTGCGGCGGACGGTGCAAAGAGCACCGCCAGCCGCAATGCCACAAAGGCAGGTTGTGCATTTCAATGCACATCGTGACAGGCACCGTGCGGTGCCTGCCACGTTGTTCATTGAAAGGCAGGGGGGTACCATAGGTACCCCCAATGTGCACCCCCCACCCCCCCAGAGTCCCTGGGGGCCCGCAACAGGCCCCGCAAGCAGACTCCACATGCCTTTCCGTGCCCGCCAGCGCTACAACACGCCAATAGATTAATACAAAGCGAAATACCTGGTCTACCGTACTCACGTGGGTGCGGAATCCAGGCCTGCAGTGGGGATAATATGTCTTTCTCAATAATCCAATCTTGGATTCTATTTAATACCATTCTTGCTAATATTTTTTGCATAGCATCTATGAGGCTAATTGACCTGTAGTTACCAGGGCATGAACGATCACCTTTTTTTATAGATAGGCAGAATCTCAGCACCCCTCCAGGAATCGGGGACGGATGGAGAACCCATGTTCTCATAACTTATTTATCTTCTCACAAAGTAGAGTAAACACCTCCCTAAATTGTCACACAAGTCATATATCAATAAGTAAATGAAGTAGCAAGTGTCTTTGGATAGTGCAAGCAGTGTTAGAAAAGGGATCATGTTATGTCATTCATAAATATACATATCTATCACTCACTTATTCATACTACGTCTCTTTATAGTTTCATTAATATCTCTGAATATAAAACAGTGTTTGATCAGTATTCAAGGATCCCTACTTTGCACAAATTGTACTATAACATGAATGGCAATTCACAATCTTCCAAATAGCATATATCTTCCTACATTGCATAGCTTATTACATTTGGTCATCATTTCTCTTATAGTCTTGTGTAGTGGTTCAGATGTTGTCTTTTTTGATTTGCTAATAACTTTGGCGTCGTTTGACGAATCTTCACGAAATTCTCCCAAAACAAAGTCTATCCAGGTCAGCTCCTATCCTGAAAGTTTGGGGGTGATTCGTCAAGCGGGGGCTGAGAAAAAAGGGGGGTACACAAACACATTTTCTCCATGTTAATTTCCATAGGAAATTTTGAGATGGGCTACAGTCCGAACTGCTGAACGGAATTACTCCAAATTTGGCCAAAAGGTAGAGCTTGGTTCAGAAAACGACCTTTTCTTTAAATGGGGTAAATCCGTTCAGTAGTTTTCGAGAAATTCAAAAAATAAGAGTTAAAAAATCAATTTCCCATAGGAAACTTTGGGCAAGGCTACAGCCGAAACTGCTGAGCGGAATGACCCCAAATTTGGCAAAAAGGTAGTGCTTGGTTCAGAAAGCAACATTTTTTTTGAATGGTGTAAATCCATTAAGTAGTTCCTGAGAAATTGAAAAATAAAAGTTTCGATATCTAGGGAAGCAGTGGAGTCACGAACCCTCCCGACTACGAGCTTCATTCTAATTGGCTGCCCTGACCACAAGCTTCATTCTAATTGGCTGTCAACACTCCAAACCAGTGTTGGCAGCCATCTTGTGACTCGGTAGAAGCGAGTCACCAGAAAACAGAGAAACAAAGATATAAAATAAGAGAAGGGGGGAGGGTAGAAACACCCTGACCCCCTAGGCCTGCTCAGGGGGTCCCTGAAGGACCCCCAGGGCAAAAAAAAGCATTTTTTTTAAATAAAAAAATTCAGTGCAATACGCGCTGGGGTCGCGAATACCACCGAAATAGTTTAAAAAACAATGAAGCGCGGGTTCCCTTGTTTTATTTTAATGAGGTCCCCTGGTGGGCTAGGTCCTGGGGGCATTTCTTAAAAAATAATAGCAGGGGCCCGTTGGGGCCCCTGCAACCCTGAGGACCACCACCTCTCTGGGGCTTCACTCATGTTGGGAGGGGGGGCGCGCGGACCTCCTCCTGGAGCCCGTGATGGCCCTGGGGACTGCCACCACCCAAGGGCCGGCTCCTGCAGTGTCCCCGGGTGCCCACCCCCGGGAGACTGCTGTTTGCTATGACAGGCGGCTCCCGCTCTGTCATAGAAAACTTGCTTTAGGTTTTGATAGCGAGAGCAGGGAAACCTGCTCCCGCTTCCAAAATCCAAAGCTGATTGCTTTTCCACACGGGGATCTGTATGTCAGCAGCTCCCAGTGTGGAAAAGCAATGACGGCTCCCGCAGGACATGGGGAGCTGGCGGGACCATAGGGGCATTGTGGTTCCCCCCACGGTCCCCAATGGTGAGGCCAGGACCCGGGGGATGGGGTCCTCGGGGCTGGAATTGGCCACGGGAGGGGGGCCGACGTGGTCCTCTTCTCGTTTGTTTTTTGCGTGGCTCTCAGTGCGGCACTCTAGTACTTCTTAAGTATTTCAAACACAGAGGGATGTATTCTGAAGGACACATCGCCAAGTTAAAAGCACTTTATTGCAACCAAAATGGGGATAAATTTAACGCACTATTCACAAGCTGGAGCACACAGCCCATATCATCAGTTTACCAGCGATAGCAGTCTCAAAAAGCATCGTCACGGATGACCCCGGCAAATATTGCAAATGAGATGTAGAGTAGGCGTACCCATGCAAAAAGCAGCGAACACATCACTTCGCAAGTTTCTCAACCACCAGCAAGATCGTCGAAGAGAGTACAAAAGAAGCGATAAGGTGTGTTAGTAGTAGGAAGTTTACACCTGCTCTGAGCTGGTGTAAAGTTGGACTATCACCTGCAACATGAAAGGGTGCCCAGCCCAGAGCCACACCTGAATGACAACAGATGCAATGGAGCCAATAATCATGCAGCTCGGACACCCAACACTGCTCCACCACCCCCCGCCACCATCCCCTTGTCTGCCATCCCCCCTCACCCCCACAAACAAATGTGAGAGCAACCTTAGGAAATCTGATAGGTAACAAATTGGCTAATGTCGCACAATTATAATTAAGAACATGCATGTGAGGTTGGACAAATAAGAATCTCAGTCATCTATGGATTTACATATAAATCTTTTTATTTAAACCTAATAAAATTAGGTACAGGCATGACGTGTCATCCCTCGACAATTTGTGAATCACAGCCTGCAAGACAAAAAGAAAGATAAGATTGTGCGTCATGCATCCATCAAAGGAGAGAGAGAGAAAGAGTGAGAGAGAGGAAGAGGGAGAGAAAGAAAGAAAGAGTGAGAGAGAGAGGAAGACAAAGAGATAAAGAGTGAGAGAGAGAAAGAGAGAAAGAGTGAGATACGAGGAAGAGAGAGAGAAAGAGAGAAACAGTGTGAGAGAGAGGAAGAGAGAGAAAGAGTGAGACAGAGAGGAAGAAAAAATGAGAGAGAGGAAGAGACAGAGAAAGAGTGTGAGAGAGAGAAAGGAAGAGATAGAGAGTGAGAGAGAGGAAGAGTGTGTTATATCCTATGTATTGCATTTATGTGTAATCAGCCTAGGTCCTCCTAGCTGCTCAGTCAGAGTGAGAGATGGTAATGGAATGCTGGCGTGACTGTGATGCGTGGAATGCCTGGGTGCCTGAGTGGATGTGTGGATGACAGTTGGAGATGGGCTGAGCAGCTAGGTAGGCTGCTTCTGGTAGGGCTGGTGTATGGCTGGTACATTACTTGTACCTAGCTAGAGCTGGCTGGACTCAGATTGTTAATACCTTGATGTGGATCTAATAAAGAAGACTTGAAACAACTCTACAAGGCTACCAGAGTCTCTATGCACGGTACAACATTTATTTGCCGACAAGCGGACCAGGACTCAAGCGTCTTCAAGGATGTAACAGAAACACGGAGAAATCAACACTACACAAACCTAGACACTACTAAGAAAATCCAGTAACCAGCAAAACAACACGAAAATTAAGTAACTACATGAAGGAGAATGGAGTAAAAGGCAAGCCAGCCCCACCGGTGTCCATGTCATCGGACGGCCCCAACCACCGTGTGTGTCCAGCCTGAACTTACTCCATGGTTTTGACCACAGGTATGGTCTGTATGTTAGGGTATGAATGGACTGACTTTCACCCTACCACTTCCTTTTGGATCTGCCGTATGGATGTATCTTCTGCGTAGAGGAATAGTGGCTGTTCTGATGTGAGTTATGGACTAACTCAGTGAAGGAAATTCACAGGTGCCACACAGGAGCCAAGTCGCTAAAAGAAATGTGGATGTTCAGATGTATATTTTGGACTAACTCAGTGAAGGTTATTCACAGGTGCCACACGAGAGCGGTGTGGTTCTGCAAATATTGGTGTTTTGTTGGTACATAGGAAGGACTCAATGTGCAGTCACACAGAAGCTGTTCATGCTGTTTTTGACTGTGCCAGAGGGTAGTGGTCTTGTCACTATGTTAAGTCAACGTGGAAACTGCCTGCATATTGCCTGTTTTAACTTAATCTACAAGATGACACTTTCCTGCTACATGGCAGAGATACCTACACTTGGTTCGGAGGAAGACTGGTTGGACAGCTGTGGTTGTTTTCGGCGCTTTGACTCTACACGTTCCTGGGCTGCCTATGTGGCAGGGAGACTTGCACTTTCATGCAAAGACTGATTAGGATGGATTTTCCTTTTTCCCATGTTCATCTACAATTGGGGCTATTTGGCGTAACGAATTTGGGGCCACACAGCTGCGGTTACTTTAGCCCAGGGAGCTATGTCAGGTGAGATTGGGTTGTCAGTCATTTTTGGTCTACACTGAGGGTTTGTCAGGGCACCGTTTTCTTTTAAATTTAAACATGCCACAAGACCAGCCATGCACGCGCTTGAGCACGTGTTCTAGGTAGCGTGCGCACATTTGTCTAGCGCGCAGCGATCCTCTGTGACGACGTTTCATCTTCGTGGGATGTTATGCTGCTGTCTAATGTTTGGGAGCTTCTTCGCCCCCGGAACCACTCAGCACGACGTGATATGCGTTAGGCCATATTAGGTTTGGCAACTACACCATTGTTTCATGTGTTATCGGTTCTCGACATTGTTTGACTTTGGCAACCATTCTGTCTTTTTTTCTCAATAAATTTTTATGAACGAGTTCCTGACGATGCACGATGCTGCCTTTTCTTCACTCGTTGTGCCGGTGAAACTGCTCACGTCGACCGAAGATATTCTGTGGTTGAGAATTTTTCTTTGTGACTCGCTGCCCCGGAATCATCCATTCATGTGCTGCCTTTGCTCGAGGGTTTGTCCTGGCAGTGACTTTCACCTCGCGTTTTAATTTATGTTTCCACATGTACCAGCTTTCTGGTCTAAATCTAAACGGAAGGCCCCCCCTAGGGTAATTAAAGGTCCAAGAGAAGGGGGGAAGAGACCAAAGAATTATCTGGGAAAGCTCTTTCTGGACCTATATTATTTTATATGAGACTTAAACAAGTTCTCACCTGCCAATATAGCACAAAAAATTAAACAAAGAAAGTTATTTATTTAGTAACCATTTTTATTTGTATTTTTTCACTTTTATCAATTTAAGTACACACTAATTAAAAAATTCTATCCATTATTTTGTTAACACTTCACATGTATGTTCATTTAGTACTATCCAAAACCTAAAACATAACCCCGTGGCTAATAATGTACAAAACAATTCATACTCTCACACATACATCAGTCATACTCATATCCTTAAAATAGCAACAAACATTTAGTGGTTTGGCATAGTCTCCAAGACAAGTTTGAAAGAAGAAGACAACAATAAGTACAGTTATTTCTAATAGTACTGGGTCTCTGGAGACCTCTCCTCTAGATGGAAAGGGCCTACGCGCGTTTCGGTGAGAAGACACCTTCTTCAGGGCCACCAACAGGAGGGGCAACAAGCCCTAAATGATGCGGGGAGATCTGTAGGGGATTAGATATGATAATTTTAAATAAGGCAGGTAACGTTTTGAACAATACGTAAAGACTTCATACCACTTAAGTAGGTCCACAGTTAGTACATCTGGGATCACTCAGACATGTTACAAAAACCAGCATGTTCCCACTTTATATACAAGTAGCTTACATGTTTAAAAGTGACTACAAAAATAGCCCCTGCACCAAAAAAAAATAAGCAAGAAAATGAGAGTAACCCTCTAAGTGCAGAGAAAGAAAAGGAAAAAATACATAAGACAAACTACCTTGGTGACAAAGTACATCAATAAAGTACCAGTCAAGATAGTGGCGTTTAAAAGCAGTCTTGTCCGTTCAGTGATTTTCAGAGCACTCTGCGTCTGAGCAGAAAAAGTTTTTTGTGTAATTATTTTGATTGCTATATATTAACAAGCGTAGTCTCTTATGTTCTCTACGTGTAAAGCACGAGGGAATACTTACCCTTGCGCTAATACGAGCGTTGTGACTTTGCTAATCCGGAAACATATGGTGACTCCTTCAGTACGGATTACGTTCTACGATTTCCGCTGTAGGATTGCATCCAAGGGGGTCCGATGTGAGTGCAGCTTGTCTAACCCTCTAAGGAGATGTCAACAGTAAAATAAGATGTATATTACAGGTGACCAACCTAGCGTCTTGAATGACATCGTATTGGTGACACAGGTTATTCTACTATACTCAACTGCTTACCCTTTTAGAAGCTCTATTAGTCCAAAAACATGTAGGTTCCTCTGACATGTGTTGATTCCGCGCAATATGCTGTCACCATAAGTGCGATTGGTTCTTACTGCTAACCGGGGTGCCTCTGGGGAAATGAACAGGTGTATTTTTATCGGTTGCCCGCCCATTTATCTCGTCTACTATAGTATATCTATGGTTGAAACGTATATGTGCTTCTAACAGTTTGTTGTATAAATTACAGTCCGTCATAAGAGAAGGCGAAGGGACTATATTATTTAATTTATGCTGCTAAGGTTTCACATATATGTTCATTCCAGATTTAAGGGTATATACCGAGAAAACATCGCAATAGCGGGCAGAAAGCTGATAACACAGGGATTAAATTCCTTTTTTGACGCTGTGATGTTAGCAAGGGCATAATAATGTATGCTGGTAAATCCTGCTAAACGGGTGCCGGTAAATACAATACGCCTTTCTTATGTGCTAAATAAAGCCTAGCGCTGAGTCTAAAAGGATTGAGACAGATAACAGGGCTTACCCGGTGAACGCAGAATAACGATCCAGCTTACACATCACCATCCGGAAATCAGTCGGGATTTGTGATGTAAACGCGGGTTTTGAATGTTGTACTGGTTAGTGATTGGTCAGAGAGAAGGTCACGTGATCGCAATAAAGGAACTCATACTGGCAGTAATTGGTCAGAAAGGTGGTCACATGGTATTCTACGCGATCGCAACAAAGAAACTTTCGATCCAATACAAAGTGTGAGTTACTGACGGTGCCATATTGTAGTGTTAATATATCTAATATAAATACATCCTGTTGCCTAGCTTAAGCGGATATAATAGTTGCGGAACCTCTAAGGAAACCGGTTAGCAGTAGTCTCTCTATTGCTGGTAATTACGGAATATCTAACAAAATTTGATTATTTAATAGAACATATCACTAATGTTGCATAGTTGTGGAGTTAAAGGGAAGAACAGACTCTTAATGGATACACCATTGGAAATCCCGGAGTGTTAAAGTATGCTGCCATCCAGGTGTATTTACTCAGCACACCACACAAGGGGTGTTTGTAGGCAGATACATCCATAAGTGTTTGCGGTGGTGTGTGGTGGATCTTTACAACTGGTGCATCATAAATGATGGGACTGTGTATGATCTAGGCTACATGATACATAATACAGAAATTAGATGAAAAGCACGTCGTAAAGAGTCATCAGAGCAATATCAGATATTATGGTAAGTAGGTGCAGGGTTCAATTACTAATGTTAGTGTGGCTCACAGGTCAGCCTTATACCTAGTAGGGAAACTAAGTGACCAGCCACACAATTTCTTCATTAAGCCCTTTGCGCACTGTGTCAAAGTAGAAAATCCAAAAGGATTCTTTTTCTTTTCTTACCTTCTCTGTGTCACGTCCTGCTTTCGGAGTGATTTTCTCCAATATCAGCCACCGAAGATCTGTCTCAGTGTGGTGCTGATCTAAGAAGTGGCTTACCATTGGGGCTTGTCTTTTTCCCGTTCTGATTGCAGATTTGTGTTCGGACAGTCTAGTTCTGAACTCTCTACCTGTCTCCCCTATGTAACCTAGTCCACAAGGGCAAAGTATTAAGTAAACACAGACGATCTTATCAAGTGAGGGTTTTTGTCTCCCAGAAATCACTGCGTCTCTGTTGTAGTACTTGGCGCGTTTCATGGAGTGTCTCACTAACCGTCTGGGATATCCTCTGTGTAGGAGTCTCTTTTGGAGTTCTTCTGCATGGATAGTGAACTCACTTATGTTGGTACAATTACGCCTAATCCTTAAGAATTCTCCAAAAGGAATGGAGTCCTTTTTGACGCACTGATTTCTGGGAGACAAAAACCCTCACTTGATAAGATCGTCTGTGTAGTTAACCACTCTAGTCTGAACAACAAGATCCAGAAGGTACTACATAAGAATTGGAAAATCCTTAATGTCTGCGAAGAAGATAGTGCTCTAGCTCCCCCTATCGTAGCATTCAGGAGAAACTCCAACCTAAGAGACAAGTTGGTTCATAGCAGGCCATATTCACGCAAAGGATATCAGACGACTATCGATGGACTCCCTCCCGTCTTAGGCAATCATAAATGTGGCAACTGCCATGCGTGCCCCTCAGCGATCACCACCCAAATTTGCAATTATGGCTCCAAAACAGCCAAACTGAAAAGTCATACTAATTGCAGAAGCAGTAACCTGGTTTACTTAATACTTTGCCCTTGTGGACTAGGTTACATAGGGGAGACAGGTAGAGAGTTCAGAACTAGACTGTCCGAACACAAATCTGCAATCAGAACAGGAAAAAGACAAGCCCCAATGGTAAGCCACTTCTTAGATCAGCACCACACTGAGACAGATCTTTGGTGGCTGATATTGGAGAAAATCACTCCGAAAGCAGGACGTGACACAGAGAAGGTAAGAAAAGAAAGAGAATCCTTTTGGATTTTCTACTTTGACACAGTGCGCAAAGGGCTTAATGAAGAAATTGTGTGGCTGGTCACTTAGTTTCCCTACTAGGTATAAGGCTGACCTGTGAGCCACACTAACATTAGTAATTGAACCCTGCACCTACTTACCATAATATCTGATATTGCTCTGATGACTCTTTACGACGTGCTTTTCATCTAATTTCTGTATTATGTATCATGTAGCCTAGATCATACACAGTCCCATCATTTATGATGCACCAGTTGTAAAGATCCACCACACACCACCGCAAACACTTATGGATTTATCTGCCTACAAACAGCCCTTGTGTGGTGTGCTGAGTAAATACACCTGGATGGCAGCATACTTTAACACTCCGGGATTTCCAATGGTGTATCCATTAAGAGTCTGTTCTTCCCTTTAACTCTACAACTATGCAACATTAGTGATATGTTCTATTAAATAATCAAATTTTGTTAGATATTCCGTAATTACCAGCAATAGAGAGACTACTGCTAACCGGTTTCCTTAGAGGTTCCGCAACTATTATATCCGCTTAAGCTAGGCAACAGGATGTATTTATATTAGATATTTTAACACTACAATATGGCACCGTCAGTAACTCACACTTTGTATTGGATCGAAAGTTTCTTTGTTGCGATCGCGTAGAATACCATGTGACCACCTTTCTGACCAATTACTGCCAGTATGAGTTCCTTTATTGCGATCACGTGACCTTCTCGCTGACCAATCACTAACCAGTACAACATTCAAAACCCGCGTTTACATCACAAATCCCGACTGATTTCCGGATGGTGATGTGTAAGCTGGATCGTTATTCTGCGTTCACCGGGTAAGCCCTGTTATCTGTCTCAATCCTTTTAGACTCAGCGCTAGGCTTTATTTAGCACATAAGAAAGGCGTATTGTATTTACCGGCACCCGTTTAGCAGGATTCACCAGCATACATTATTATGCCCTTGCTAACATCACAGCGTCAAAAAAGGAATTTAATCCCTGTGTTATCAGCTTTCTGCCCGCTATTGCGATGTTTTCTCGGTATATACCCTTAAATCTGGAATGAACATATATGTGAAACCTTAGCAGCATAAATTAAATAATATAGTCCCTTCGCCTTCTCTTATGACGGACTGTAATTTATACAACAAACTGTTAGAAGCACATATACGTTTCAACCATAGATATACTATAGTAGACGAGATAAATGGGCGGGCAACCGATAAAAATACACCTGTTCATTTCCCCAGAGGCACCCCGGTTAGCAGTAAGAACCAATCGCACTTATGGTGACAGCATATTACGCGGAATCAACACATGTCAGAGGAACCTACATGTTTTTGGACTAATAGAGCTTCTAAAAGGGTAAGCAGTTGAGTATAGTAGAATAACCTGTGTCACCAATACGATGTCATTCAAGACGCTAGGTTGGTCACCTGTAATATACATCTTATTTTACTGTTGACATCTCCTTAGAGGGTTAGACAAGCTGCACTCACATCGGACCCCCTTGGATGCAATCCTACAGCGGAAATCGTAGAACGTAATCCGTACTGAAGGAGTCACCATATGTTTCCGGATTAGCAAAGTCACAACGCTCGTATTAGCGCAAGGGTAAGTATTCCCTCGTGCTTTACACGTAGAGAACATAAGAGACTACGCTTGTTAATATATAGCAATCAAAATAATTACACAAAAAACTTTTTCTGCTCAGACGCAGAGTGCTCTGAAAATCACTGAACAGACAAGACTGCTTTTAAACGCCACTATCTTGACTGGTACTTTATTGATGTACTTTGTCACCAAGGTAGTTTGTCTTATGTATTTTTTCCTTTTCTTTCTCTGCACTTAGAGGGTTACTCTCATTTTCTTGCTTATTTTTTTTTGGTGCAGGGGCTATTTTTGTAGTCACTTTTAAAAATGTAAGCTACTTGTATATAAAGTGGGAACATGCTGGTTTTTGTAACATGTCTGAGTGATCCCAGATGTACTAACTGTGGACCTACTTAAGTGGTATGAAGTCTTTACGTATTGTTCAAAACGTTACCTGCCTTATTTAAAATTATCATATCTAATCCCCTACAGATCTCCCCGCATCATTTAGGGCTTGTTGCCCCTCCTGTTGGTGGCCCTGAAGAAGGTGTCTTCTCACCGAAACGCGCGTAGGCCCTTTCCATCTAGAGGAGAGGTCTCCAGAGACCCAGTACTATTAGAAATAACTGTACTTATTGTTGTCTTCTTCTTTCAAACTTGTCTTGGAGACTATGCCAAACCACTAAATGTTTGTTGCTATTTTAAGGATATGAGTATGACTGATGTATGTGTGAGAGTATGAATTGTTTTGTACATTATTAGCCACGGGGTTATGTTTTAGGTTTTGGATAGTACTAAATGAACATAGATGTGAAGTGTTAACAAAATAATGGATAGAATTTTTTAATTAGTGTGTACTTAAATTGATAAAAGTGAAAAAATACAAATAAAAATGGTTACTAAATAAATAACTTTCTTTGTTTAATTTTTTGTGCTATATTGGCAGGTGAGAACTTGTTTAAGTCTCATATAAAATAATATAGGTCCAGAAAGAGCTTTCCCAGATAATTCCCCAGCTTTCTGGTCTTACAGGCAGCCAATTCTTCTTTTTCTTGTATTGTGGAAATTGTTGTCGCCGCACTGTGTATTGGCTCTGCCTCTGCTAATTTTGGGTGACATCAATAGAGTCTTTTAGTGTGTTTCCTTTTTGTTTAAGTCCTCATACTTGGTGCAAATCTATTTACACTGACTTGTGTATTTGCAGTGTCTGATTCATAACAAGTTTTTATTTTACAAGCTTCAGTTCAGGTGCACAAGTTCTGAGCATGGTTTATTCATGGCGCTCCATGGCTCTACGTGTTATATTCCCTTCTGTGTTTTTTTTGTACCCTTACTAAGTGGGAGTGCTGCTACAGCACATCTCGAGTGAGAGATCGCTCACCAGCGTGGGGAACAGTTCAGTAGTGATGCCACAGTTTTTCGCTCATAGGATGGGTCATCCTTTTGTTCTAGTGGGTGGTCTTCACAGTGTTCCCTTAAACTAGGGATGGGTCTGGGTAACAGTCCCTTCACATTTGATTCTTTTTGGCCATAGTACATCCTTACTTCAGGGATGGGGATGGGTTCGAGTCCCAGTTAGTAACCTCGTCAGCAGGTTTGGGCTTGGGGTAGTTCCCATATAAAATCGTTATGTATAACTCTTTCATAGGGTTGGATATGGATTTAGATCCCATTTTACAGTTGTGCGCAGTACTAATGTACAACCAGGGTATACCCCATTCACAGTTGCGCACAGTACAAAAGTACAACTAGGGAGTTTGTTTTGGGTGCTAGCCCCTCACACAGTGTTATGGGTCGTTGTCCCATATCTTTGTGGTTCCCTTGTATTTGGGATAGGTGTTGCGGGGTATTTTACGTTTGATTTTACAGTACAGTGTTTTACAGCTTGTGTCATGATATTATTACTTGTACTTGTTTCTCAACACTACACTTCTTAATGTTTTTACAATTTTTATGGGGGAGGATGGAGGATATAGTTGCACATGTATATTGATGTTGCATTTTGTTTCCATCTCTCCTTGATTTGTAATGTTCATTTTTCTTAGATGTTTTTCTTTATGTTGCATCCCGGAGTTATGAATTTTACTGCTTACGTGTGTATAGTTTTTTCCTTTATTTGCTATTGTTGTTTTGTTTGTAAAGGAAAGGGATAATGTTATATCCTAAATATTGCATTTATGTGTAATCAGCCTAGGTCCTCCTAGCTGCTCAGCCAGAGTGAGAGATGGTAATGGAATGTTGGTGTGACTGTGATGCGTGGAATGCCTGGGTGCCTGAGTGGATGTGTGGATGACAGTTGGAGATGGGCTGAGCAGCTAGGCAGGCTGCTCCTGGTGGGGCTGGTGTATGGCTGGTACATGACTTGTACCTATCTAGAGCTGGCAGGACTAAGATTGTAAATACCCTGATGTGGATCTAATAAAGAAGACTTGAAACTACTCTACAAGGCTACCAGTGTCTCTATGCAGGGTACAACAGAGTGTGAGTGACAGGAAGGAAGAGATGGAGAGGGAGTGTTGACACTGTGGAGAAAATCCTCACAGCTCACCTTTCTGCCACTGGCGTGTCTCCAACCACGTGCCGGGACATAGTGCAGCCCTCAAGCTTAGTCATCTGAAACAGTATAGAATCAGTAATGGCAGAGTGCATACAACTGCACACGCGTAATTCTCTGTTTTGACCCTGCGCACCCAGGCTGCTGCACCCCATCGACTCCCGCCGTCCAGAGTTGTCTGTCTGTCCTGCGCACTAAGGCTGCTGCATCCCATCGACTCCTGCCACCCAGAGGTGTCTGCCCTTCCCTGAGCACCCAGGCCTCACTGCTCACCTTTCTGCAGACAGGTCACCCTCCACATCATGGAGCCCCGCTCTTCAGGCCACCAGGTCTCAGATTTGGTTCTGCGTCTTGATTTTACCATGGCAGAGGACATACCAGTGCACCCACCATCATTGCAGGTTGCACACCCGGTCAGCCCTTGCGGTGCCACTAACTCTGTGACCAGTGAGGCCACGCCACATGGCGGTAGGCCCCCGCTGGTCGATGGATCAGGCCTACACTGCGGTCCAGCAGGGCACACAAACCTAACCATTCCGGACCAATGGGATGGGACATCATCGCAGGCTGCACACCTGCTCAGCACTTACAGTGCCCCTACCTCAGTGCACAGAAAGTCACCGTCCCGTGGCGGTGTGCCTGTGCCGGCCGCAGTGCATCCAAGTCTGAAATGGAAATGGCATGGAGCACGTGCGCCCAGTCCTTTTTATTGGCAGGATCACGTGTCCTGTGACACCTGTGCTTGATGGGTGTGGTGTGGGTGTAAACCAGCCATCAGGGAGTGGCTGTGGCGTACTGACAACTAGACCTGAGAGCAGCAATGAAAATTTGGCATTGTTGTCCCTCCCTGTGTGCGTAAGCGGATTGGGTTGGCCTGGAGTTTGCCAGTCCTGTGTGAGGCTGTGAACAATGACTCTGGGGCTCTGGGCGTGGTTCCGTCCTGGGCTGTATGAGGAATCAACTGATGCGGGTGTCCCTGTTGTAGTGCTGCCACCACCCGAACTGCAAGCACCAATGTGTCACCCTGTGACCCAAGTCCTAACACATGGCAACATGGAAGGTTTTGGGAATCACTGACCCTACATTCATCCATATTTCCAAACATGAAAGATTGTGCACATGACATTTCTGTGTGGATATGAATGTTTATTGCACATTCAGTGGAGTGTTGCAGCTGTAGCAATACAGGGCCATGCAAAGCCCAAATTTCCATTTTTGGCACATGGAGGGCAGCCAATTAGAGCCAAGCTCGTGCTTGGGGGTTAGGCTCCACCAACATATGTACTTATCCAATCACTCCGTCAATTCCGAAGCACTTATAAATTCACTATACACTCTCCTTGCAGTACTCTAATGATCCAGTCTCTACCTATGTACTTATACAATGACCGAGACAAAGTTACATAACCAAAGTTTTCCTCACTGCCAGAGGTAACATGGTTGCGAGCGCTGTCCACAGCAGAATGTAATGTGGTAGGGCCCAGGGGCAGCATCATGCATACATAATGAACACACAGACACAGTTAGATAGATAGTGGAACTGAGTATGGGCACGTGCGCTCGGCCCCTTTTTATCACCAGGGTCACATGTCCAGTGACGTCTGTGCTGGATGCGTGTGGGATGAGTGTAAGCCAGCCCTCAGGGAATGGTTGGTGCCAGCAATAAGAACAACAGTAATCATCGGATCACACACAGAGATTCAATCATAAAGGGTCCATGACTTGTGCTGCACTAAGTTAGGGGCACCAGATGCGAAATAATACACAACATTTTCTATCGTAAAGGGTTCATGACTTGTGGTACACTGAGGTAGGGGCAGCAGATCTGAAATCATACACAAAAGATTCTATGATAAAGGGTCCAGGAGTTGTGGTGCACTGAGGTATAGGCATCAGAAGGCATCAGAAGAATTCCGCGTGTGCACAGCTAGCGATGATGCACGGTCCGGGTGGGCCGCAGTGGTAGCAATGTCTTTTGTCAAAGAATTCTGCCTCAGTAAGGCCACGTGGCGGTGACTTGTGGTGCGCTGAGTTAGTGGCACCTGAAGCACTCAGCGTGTGCGTACCCCGCGATGATGTGTTGTCTGGGCAGGCCGCACTGGTAGCAATGTGTATTGCCTACTGGACTCCGTCATCTGCAATCGCGACTCCATCTGAATTGTGAGCCCTGCTGTCTGCTTTGCAGATTGAAGGCAGTAGTGTGTACAGTCATAACTCTGCGGTGCTGTGCCGCTGTGTTCGCAGGGGGCCTGTGTCGAGGAGGCCCGCGGTCATGGCAGCAGTTACATGACAGTGTGAGGGCCTCCGCTCTGGCAGACGTGTTGGCCTTCACACAAGTGAACCACACCCAGAGCCCCGGCCTATTTATTCACACTTCTACGCTGGAGTGGCATACGTTGGACCAGCCCACAGCGCTTATGCTTACAGGGGACGACGACACAGGTACATGACCAAGATCTTCCCCACTGCCTGAGGTAACATGGTTGCATCCACTGTCCACAACACTACAAGCACCAGCAGTATATCTACACAGGGAGAGTATTGTGCTCTGCATAGTGAGATCTGTCCAGCACATCACCGCTACACTTGGTATTGTGTGCATTATTATTGGTGGCTGACTTGCGTCCTTCATACATGTTTGGTTGCCACATCTCGCAACATTCAGCTATTGTGTGGCTGAGGGGCCATGCCGGTTTTGAAAGGTCCGCTGTCCTGTTTGGGCTGCCTCGGTGGTAGTAGGGAGGGGGTGGTGCGGGGCTAGGTCCTGAGGGTGGTGACAGTGGGTTCTGTGGCATTCTTGTGTGTCGGAGGTGCATGATCAGTAGCTCTATGACATGTGTTGGTCTTCAGATGTGATTCTGGACTCCCTTTCACACTATAGGTAGTCGTCCTACTATACACCAGTAAAAGGCAGATGGTACATTCCTACTGTTAACGTAGCTTATCGCCTGTTTTTGGATCGCACCGCAGATTTGGCTGCTCATTGAAAATATCGGGAAGTGGTGTTTTCGTGTTATTTTTGCACAGGAACGCCTACTCTGCATATTATTAGCGTTAGTTGTTGCTCTCATTTGTGGCCATTTTTTTTTTTTGCGAAAGCTATTGCTGGAGAACTGGTGATATCAGTTGTTTTCACCAGGTTGAGAATGGAATGATAATTTCAAATCACTGAAAAAACTATAGGTTTAATGAACATTATAATTAGAAATTAGCATTTTAAAAAACCTTTGAAATTCACTGAAAAAACCATAGGTTTCAGGGACGTTATAGTTAGAAATTAGCATTTAAAAAACCTTTGAAATTCACTGAAAAAACCAAAAGGTTTCAGGGACGTTATAGTTATTTGGACATTTCGCTCATACAAAACCAGAGAAATTTAAACGTTATAGATAGTAGAGCTAACTATAACCCGCGCCCCCGCAATGCAATGCTGATGACGTCACATATTACATCACTCATGACATGGTCAGTGACATCACTGATGACATCACTGATGACATCTCAAATGACATCACTGATGAAATCACTGATGACGTCATCCATTGAGTATGTGTTTCTGAACAGTTTTAATATGTTTAATATATATAGGGAAAGGCCAGTGGAAGAATGAGTGGGTGTACAAGTGTGTGAAAGGATGATTTTCTAGGTGCGTAACTGACTCTATAAGTGAGTCATTAAATGTATCTTACTGCAGACTAGTGACTAAACTGTGTGAATGTCTGTATCTGTCTATCTGTTAGTATATAAACGGCTGCATGGTTTTGTGAATAGCAATATGAGTGTCTCTATGGGTTATTGATTGGTTGTCTGAGTATCTGTATGGGTGCCTGAATGTATGTGTGGGTGGGGTGTGTGTGACTCTGTGCATAGATGTGTGAGTGGGTGATTCTATGGGTGCATGGTTTTAAGAGTGCAACTGTGATGGACTGTATGCTTGGGTGAGTGTATGTAAGGGTGTGTTAGTGATTGAATGTATATCTCAGTTGTACATGTGACAGTAACTACATATGTGAAACACAGTGCATATGTGTATAAGAGTAAATAACTTTCAAAAACATCGGTAGCCCAGTAAAGCAGCACTCGAGACCAACGACCAGGTTACCAGCCTTTATTAAAAGTATGGCATCATCTCCAACGCTGGTAAAATCGGCAGCTTTCCCTCACCTGACGCGTTTCGAGTAGTTCTCATCAGAGGCAGAGGCTGGAAAGTTCGTGCTCAGGCGGGCAGGACACTCCCTAATAAAACAATGTCACGTCCCTTATTCGCGTATGTCTTTATGGGAGATGTAGTGCCCAGTTATTGCCTCCATTATACGGTGCACTAATAACTGCTAATAAGGCCCTTCAAGTGGGCCCCAGCTTTGGTGTAGCGCCTCAATCTTTGGTCGTTGCTCCACAGTGAGAATGGTATATCCGTTCTCGTGGCCCCCTTGGGATCCTGGGGTGGTGCAGGCTTGGCGGAAGGGCGTCCGCCATGTAATCTTCAAAAACAACGGTAGCCCAGTAAAGCAGCACTCGAGACCAACGACCAGGTTACCAGCCTTTATTAAAAGTATGGCATCATCTCCAACGCTGGTAAAATCAGCAGCTTTCCCCTCACCTGACGCGTTTCGAGTAGTTCTCATCAGAGGCAGAGGCTGGAAAGTTCGTGCTCAGGCGGGCAGGACACTCCCTAATAAAACAATGTCACGCCGCTTATTCGCGTATGTCTTTATGGGAGATGTAGTGCCCAGTTATTGCCTCCATTATACGGTGCACTAATAACTGCTAATAAGGCCCTTCAAGTGGGCCCCAGCTTTGGTGTAGCGCCTCAATCTTTGGTCGTTGCTCCACAGTGAGAATGGTATATCCGTTCTCGTGGCCCCCTTGGGATCCTGGGGTGGTGCAGGCTTGGCGGAAGGGCGTCCGCCATGTAATCTTCAAAAACATCGGTAGCCCAGTAAAGCAGCACCCGAGACCAACGACCAGGTTACCAGCCTTTATTAAAAGTATGGCATCATCTCCAACGCTGGTAAAATCGGCAGCTTTCCCCTCACCTAACGCGTTTCGAGTAGTTCTCATCAGAGGCAGAGGCTGGAAAGTTCGTGCTCAGGCGGGCAGGACACTCCCTAATAAAACAACGTCACGCCCCTTATTCGCGTATGTCTTTATGGGAGATGTAGTGCCCAGTTATTGCCTCCATTATACGGTGCACTAATAACTGCTAATAAGGCCCTTCAAGTGGGCCCCAGCTTTGGTGTAGCGCCTCAATCTTTGGTCGTTGCTCCACAGTGAGAATGGTATATCCGTTCTCGTGGCCCCCTTGGGATCCTGGGGTGGTGCAGGCTTGGCGGAAGGGCGTCCGCCATGTAATCTTCAAAAACATCGGTAGCCCAGTAAAGCAGCACTCGAGACCAACGACCAGGTTACCAGCCTTTATTAAAAGTATGGCATCATCTCCAACGCTGGTAAAATCGGCAGCTTTCCCCTCACCTGACGCGTTTCGAGTAGTTCTCATCAGAGGCAGAGGCTGGAAAGTTCGTGCTCAGCGGGCAGGACTCTCCCTAATAAAACAATGTCACACCCCTTATTCGCGTATGTCTTTATGGGAGATGTAGTGCCCAGTTATTGCCTCCATTATACGGTGCACTAATAACTGCTAATAAGGCCCTTCAAGTGGGCCCCAGCTTTGGTGTAGCGCTTCAATCTTTGGTCGTTGCTCCACAGTGAGAATGGTATATCCTTTCTCGTAGCCCCCTTGGGATCCTGGGGTGGTGCAGGCTTGGCGGAAGGGCGTCCGCCATGTAATCTTCAAAAACATCGGTAGCCCAGTAAAGCAGCACTCGATTTTACCAGCGTTGGAGATGATGCCATACTTTTAATAAAGGCTGGTAACCTGGTCGTTGGTCTCGAGTGCTGCTTTACTGGGCTACCGATGTTTTTGAAGATTACATGGCGGACGCCCTTCCGCCAAGCCTGCACCACCCCAGGATCCCAAGGGGGCCACGAGAACGGATATACCATTCTCACTGTGGAGCAACGACCAAAGATTGAGGCACTACACCAAAGCTGGGGCCCACTTGAAGGGCCTTATTAGCAGTTATTAGTGCACCGTATAATGGAGGCAATAACTGGGCACTACATCTCCCATAAAGACATACGCGAATAAGGGTCGTGACATTGTTTTATTAGGGAGTGTCCTGCCCACCTGAGCACGAACTTTCCAGCCTGTGCCTCTGATGAGAACTACTCGAAAAGCGTCAGGTGAGGGAAAGCTGCCGATTTTACCAGCGTTGGAGATGATGCCATACTTTTAATAAAGGCTGGTAACCTGGTCGTTGGTCTCGAGTGCTGCTTTACTGGGCTACCGATGTTTTTGAAGAGTAAATAACTATCTATATGTGAGAGTGTGTGATTGCGGGACTGGCTGTATGGATGAGTGTGTGCTGGTACTAGTAATTGAATAAGAGTGTCAAAATGTTTTATTATTTCATGAGTAAATGAACTTGAGTGTGTTTAACTGTATAGGTGAGTCAATTGGACTGTGTTTAATTATTTGCACAACTGACTAGGTGTGTCAGTACCTCAATGGATGATTGGCAGTGTGTGAGTGTCTATATATCTGTATAAATGCATATGATAGTCTTGTACGGAGTGACTGTAAGTATGAGTGACTGTACAGGTGAGTGAGTGGAGGTGCATGTAGACCTAAGAGTCAATGAGTGGGTATGTAGTTATTGGTATTGGAGTATCTATGGTCTTCAAAATGGCGTTGGTGTATCAAAAGTTATATTAGGGTGTGAGAAGGTGTACTAATTTATCACATAGATGACGTAATCAGTGATGTCATCAGTGATGTCATTTGAGATGTCATCAGTGATGTCATCAGTGATGTCACTGACCATGTCATGAGTGATGTAATATGTGACGTCATCAGCAGTGCATTGCGGGGGCGTGCGTTATAGTTAGCTGAACTAACTATAACAGGGGAATTTCTAGGGTATTGTACGAGGGAAATGTCCAGCTAACTATAACGCCCCTGAAACCTATGGTTTTTTTCAGTGAATTTCTAAGGTTTTTTTAAATGCCAATTCCTAACTACAACGTGCATGAAACCTATGGTTTTTTCAGTGAATTTCAAAGGTTTTTTAAATGCTAATTCCTATCTACAACTTATCTCTGAAGATATCATGAAAAGTATTCTTTTTTAAAAGTAGGGTGCACATTAGTTTTGTGGAAAAGCATCTTTGTGATTGGTTAAGAAAAAGCAGTTTCAACGTGGAGTACATATCAAAGGATAAAATTTGCTCAGATCAACCACACCTGCTACTTGCATTTGGAAGGCACTGTTTGAACTTAAAACAATCGTCAACTTTTAACCTGCACGTGTCATTAAATATTCAAGAAAACGTTACAAAAAAATATTGTTAAGTTTTAAAAAAATGATGAACTTTTAACTTGCACATGTTGTTGAATGTTCTAGGAAGTGTGTTGATAGAATACGTTGCACTTCTGACTTCTATGTGTTGTTGAATATTTAAAAAACGGTTCATATGGAAAATTAAAAAGAAACCAATAGAGAAGTTTTGAAACCTAAAAGAATCAAGGAACTATTCTAATTTATTCTTTACATGTATTTATGTGTGCAGCAACAAAATTATAGACACAACAGCACTAGGAAGAGGAAGAAGCAGGGAGTGGGGGGAGGGGGGGAGATGGGCAGAATGGCACACATGCACAATTAAGTACAACACACATATAGACTAACAATGGCCAAAACGAAACACACCAACAAGCTGCACAAGTCACACAACCCGCCAACATCACACCACTGAAAGAGCATAGAAGTGAAAACCACGCTGCATTCATACAGGATGTGTACAAAGGCCAGTCGTTGGTGTTGTGGGATGTCTACGACCGTGGTCATCATGGATGAGATGCCCAGCATGTGGCACATGGTCGAGTTTACTGTGTGTTATGTTGCCAAACGGCTGCACCTCCCTCCCACGACCCCCCACACTTTTGTACGTTGCGCTGTTGTATCTCGTGCACTCGTACGGCACACCATTGTAATGCCTATTTGCGCATGTCCTGCTACATTCCAACTACAACATCACAGTGCCGTTTGGAGGTGGTGCATGCCAGTTTACAACATCAACTTCTGCGGCTCTTGTAGCAGGCCACACCAGAACACAGAGACACACTTACCACGCTTTCTGTACACGGACATGTCCGAGACACCCCGTTCCCCTTGCCGGATAGGCACACCCCTGCACTGACCTGTGAACCCCAGACCAGCACATGCCAGTTGTGCATGCAGGAGGATGCGTGCGTAGCTACACATCTAAGCTCACTGCCAACGCTGAGGTGACAGCACACTGTGATGTTGCAGGGCTCGTGCCTATCATGCTAAGACAATGACCACAGGGACACACTTACTAAGATGTGGGTTTGGGGGGCATTGGCGGTCCTGGAGTTGTTGAGATGAGTCTTCTGGCCCTCATGGGTATCCCTGTATCATGCTCATTGACACTATGGTACCTGTGGGTGTTCTGGTGTGGCGCTTGGCTGTGTTCCCTTTCATGGTGCAGGTAGTTGTCCTGCTTAACACCAGCAGAAAGCAGGTGTAAAATCCCTGGTGCTAACGTGTCTTATCGCCGGAATTTGTTTCGCATTGCAATTGGTGTGAAAGTTGTGATGTGATTTTTTTCGTGTGCAGAACAATATACGAACTGAGCAGTGTATCTCATCAAGATCCAGCACCTGACGCACTATTCCCAATCAATATAAATACAATGAGATTTCTTAATAGATTTTGTGTGTACACTGTAAGTGCAGCCAATACCTCAGTGCAATTCAATACAGGATTTTAGTATTTAGAATAAATCGGAAAGGTGCACCTCGTGTCTTCTTGCATGGGAACGGCTACTCTCCATTTCATTATCAGCACTTTAACGGAAGTAAAGTTGAGATAAATCTAACACACTATTCAGAAGTTGGTGCAAACTGCAGATATCACCAGTATTCCAGTGATAAGTGCCCCAAAATTTAACACCATGGTGGACTCCATCACATAACAGTAATAAGAACAAGAAAGAGTCACACAGCAGTTAAGAGAACAACCAAAAACGTTAATAATTTTTTTTCAAACTTTATTTTTTATAATAATAAATATATAAACGAAAAACTATTTTCAAACTTTATTTTTTTATTAACATATATGTGAACAATAAACTAATAAACAAAATGTAACAACAATAATAAAAAACAACAAGGCGGAACACTACTGTGGGGACAATGGATGTCGACGACAGACCTGGAAAATAAGAAAGATTGTTAAAAAAAAAAACAACATGGTATTCTCAACAAAATACCACAAGAAACAAATCACAGATATATAAAATGCATACAGCTAACACAATTTTATAAGTTTAACTTACAAAAACTGTAAATGTTGCCGCTTTAAAATATTTACAGAATCTGAAGAAAATGTTTTGCAGAAGGCACCACACCAGCAACGTTTTTCTTCAGTGGTGAGGAAATTTTTTACTTTTTCCAAGGAGCAAACAAAGACCAATGCCACCTTCGTCACTCGCAAGATTTGCCAAAGAGTTCTTTTACGAGGAGATCCTAACAAAAAATACTTGTGCGGCACAGCAAGTATGATGAAACACCTAAGGACCCTTCATCCAAACAATCTTGCATGAGAAGAGTGCAAACAGATGAGAAACACTCCTGTCTGTATCTGTAAAAAAGAATCACAAATAAATGTATATTATTAGGTTTCAAATTTATACTATTCCATTACTGTACAAACACATTTTATATAAAAACTGACTATGAAACTATAGCCCTGAACCACAAGTGTGACGATCATTAAAACACTACATGCATAGTGCATACTACTTTGAAGCAGTTCATGCCCTAAAGCTTACCTCACTAAAAGACTACATGCTAACTGACTAAATGATTACAGTACTATAAGGAGACACACTGGGTGACTTACCGGGTGTTTGCTAGAAGAGTATGAATACTAACTAGGGAATAGAAGGTGTGAAACACAACTGTGTAGGTGATTAGAGGACTGCATCCATACTGCATAGGCATTTAAAGCAGTCCATGTGCTAAGGCCTGGCTCACTGCATGACTACTTGGGTACTGACTGAATGATTATCGTACAGCAAGGATAGTGCCTAGGTGAATTTATAAGTGCTAGGCTTTTCGCACAGGGAATAGAATAGTACTTGGTACTGAATGGGTCACTAGAGGAGGGCAAAGGCAGTGACAAGTGCTGGACTGTATGGATACTGACTAGGAAATTGAAAGTGTGAAAGACAAGTGTCTAGGTGATTAGAAGACTGCATGCACAGTGCATAGGGGTTTGAAGCAGTCCATGTGCTAAGGCCTGGCTCAGTGTATGAATACTTAGGCACTGACTGAATGATTAGAGTACTGCAAAGATAGTATCTTTGTGAATTTATAAGTGTTTGGGCTTTAGCACAGTGAATGGATTAGTACATGGTGTTGAATGGGTCACTAGAGGACTGCAAAGAGAGTGACAGGGTATTTCCTGGAAGTGAATGGATACTGACTAGGGAATTGAAGGTGTGAAAGACAATTGTGTAGGTGGTTAGAGGACTGCATACATAGAGGATAAGGGTTTGAAGCAGTCCATATACTAAGGCCTGGGTCACTGGATGAGTACTTGGGTACTGACTGAATGATTAGAGTACTGCAAGGAGAGTACCTGGGGGAATTTATTAGGGTTTGGCGCTGTGAATGGATTAGTACATGATGCTGAATGGGTCACTAGAGGAGTGCAACGGCAGTGACAGGGTGTTTGCTGGAAGTGAACGGATACTGACTGGGGAATTGAAGGTGTGAAAGACAAGTGTGTAGGTGGTTAGAGGACTGCATGCATAGTGGATTTGGGTTTGACGTAGTCCATGTGCTAAGACCTGGCTCAGTGCATGAATACCTAGGCAGTGACTGAATCATTAGAGTACTGGAAAGAGAGTGTCTAGGTGAATTTATAAGTGTTTGAGTTTTGGCACAGTCAATGGATTAGTACATGCTGTTGAATGGGTCTCTAGAGGACTGTAAAGGAAGTGACAGGATGTTTCCTGGAAGTGTATGGATACTGACTAGGGAATTGAAGGTGTAAAAGACAAGTGTATAGTATGTCACAACACTTTTATTTGAAGCAATCTATTTGGTACTTAGAAACTGACTAAATAATCAGACTACTTCTAGGACAGTGCTTAGGTAAAACTTTTAAATTTTCAGTTCTGCCAAAGTGAACAGAATAGTACATGATACTGCACCTTAGTGTCAAACCCTGACTCATTTTATCAATGCATAAGCAAAGACTAGCTTCTAATGCTACTAAAACTTGACAACATGAGAGGTTTTAAATTAGTTATCTGTCAGCAAATACACAATGTTACCAAATGCTTCTCTCACAGTGGTTCTCAAATGCACACAGACTCACAGTGTAATTCTAGACAACAACCACTATACCTAGGAGTTTACCAAAAATCATTCACTACTGTGGAAGTGGTAAGCGAACTGCACACAATCTTCATATTTCAGGACTGCACTTTTGTGTCAAAGCCTGACTCATTTAATCAAAGCATAAGCAAAGACTGGCTTTTAATGCTACTAAAACTTCACAACATGACCGGTTTTAAAAAGGGTATATGTCAGCAAATATGTTACCAAATGCTTCTCTCACAATCCTTACCCAAATGCACACAGACTCACAGTGTGATTTTAGACAAGCAACACTATCCTAGGAGTTTACCAAAACTCATTCACTACTCTGGAAGAGTTAATGGTACTGCACACAATCTACATATTTAAGTACACCACATCAGTGTCAAAGCATGACTCATTTATTCAACGCATAAGCAAAGACTGGATTCTAATCCTACTAAAACTTCACAACATGACAGGTTTTAAAACAGTTATCTGTCAGCAAATACATGATGTTACCAAATGCTTCTCTCACAGTGATCCCAAAAACACACTAACTCACAGTGTGATTCTAGACAAGCACCACTATCCCTATGAGTTTACCAAAACTCATTCACTACAGTGCAAGTGGTAAGGGAACTGCACACAATCTACATATTTCACAACTGCAATTTACTGTCAATGCCTGACTCATATAATGAAAGCATAATCCATAACTGTCTTCTAATGCTACTAACACTTGACAACATGACATGTTTTACAACACTTATCTGTCAGCAAATACACGATGTTACCAAACACTTCTCTCACAGTGGTTCCCAAATACAAACAGACTCACAGTGTGATTCTAGATAAACAACACTATCCCTAGCAGCTTACCAAAACTCATTCACTACAGTGGAAGTGGTAAAGGAACTGCACACAATCTACATATTTCACGACTGCACTTTAGAGTCAATGCCTGACTCATTTAATCAACGCATAAGCAATGACTGGCTTCTAATGCTACTAAAACTTGACACACATGACAAGTTTTAAAACAGTTTTCTGTCAGCAAATACACAATGTTACCAAACGCTTCTTTCACAGTGGTTCCCAAATGCACAAAGACTCACAGTGTGATTCTAGACAAGCACTAGTATCCCTAGGAGTTTACCAGAACTCATTCACTACACTGGAAGTGATAAGGGAACTGCACATAATCTACATATTTCACGACTGCTCTTTAGTGTCAATGCCTGACTCATTTAATCAACACATAAGCACAGACTGGCTTCTAATGCTACTAAAACTTGACAACATGACAGGTTTTAAAACAGTTTTCTCTCAGCAAATACACGATGTTACCAAACGCTTCTCTCACAGTGGTTCCCAAATGCACACAGACTCACAGTGTGATTCTAGACAAGCACCAGTATTCCTAGGAGTTTACCAAAACTCATTCATTACACTGGAAGTGATAAGGGAACTGCACACAATCTACATATTTCACGACTGCACTTTAGTGTCAATGCCTGACTCATTTAATCAACACATAAGCAAAGACTGGCTTCTAATGCTACTAAAACTTGACAACATGACAAGTTTTAAAACAGTTTTCTGTCAGCAAATACACGATGTTACCAAACACTTCTTTCACAGTGGTTCGCAAATGCACAAAGACTCACAGTGTGATTCTAGACAAGCACCAGTATCCCTAGGAGTTTACCAAAACTCATTCACTACACTGGAAGTGATAAGGGAACTGCACACAATCTACATATTTCACGACTGCAATTTACTGTCAATGCCTGACTCATATAATGAAAGCATAAGTCATAACTGTCTTCTAATGCTACTAAAACTTGACAACATGACAGGTTTTAAAACAATATCTGTCAGCAAATACACGATGTTACCAAATGCTTCTCTCACAATCCTTACCCAAATGCACACAGACTCACAGTGTGATTTTAGACAAGCAACACTATCCTAGGAGTTTACCAAAACTCATTCACTAGTCTGGAAGAGTTAATGGTACTGCACACAATCTACATATTTAAGTACAGTACATCAGTGTCAAAGCATGACTCATTTAATCAACATATAAGCAAAGACTGGATTCTAATGCTACTAAAACTTCACAACATGACAGATTTTAAAACAGTTATCTGTCAGCAAATACATGATTTTACCAAATGATTCTCTCACACTGATCCCAAATACACACTAACTCACAGTGTGATTCTAGACAAGCACCACTATCCCTATGAGCTTACCAAAACTCATTCACTACAGTGCAAGTGGTAAGGGAACTGCACACAATCTACATATTTCACGACTGCAATTTACTGTCAATGCCTCACTCATTTAATGAAAGCATAAGCCATAACGGTCTTCTAATGCTACTAAAACTTGACAACCTGACTGGTTTTAAAACAGTTATCTGCCAGCAAATACACAATATTACCAAATGCTTCTCTCACAGTGGTTCCCAAATGCACACAGACTCACTGTGTGATTCTAGACAAACAACACTATCCCTTGCACTATATCAAAACACATCTAGAAGTAGTACTACATTTTAGTATAGAAACATAACATAACTCATTTCACAAATTCATAAACAATGACTGGTTTCTAATTCTACCAAAATATAAAAACTGCACAGTTATCTGTCTACAAACACATGAAAAACACAAATGCCTATCACAGAATGGTTTCTACATGCACACACATTGTAGAGAAAAAAAGTACTCCCTACACTTTAGCAGGAAAAATACATTAGTCTGATTAAAATCAAAATAGTCTACATACATCCCCTCACAATTAAATAACTCATCTTTCAAGTTCTTTTGTAGATTAAGGAGTATATCAATCACTCACCATATTTTCTTTTACAGCATCTCTGCACTGTGCACCTCTCAGCAAAAGCAAAGAATGGAAAAGTTTCCCTTTCATTTTCCACACATATTTATGTAAACATCAAATCACAATCCTTCGCACATAAACTCAAAAGCAAACACACATTTCTATGGGTTAAACATTTCAACCCTTTCCAACTGAAATACATTTCAACCCTTCCCCCAATCTGCCTTCTGCCTGTTACCATAGAAACAGGTCATGCCACACTGCACTGAGCTCACAGGTCACAAGTTCAGCACACAATGTTCCTACATAAGACAGGAAGTGTGCTTGACTTTTCAACATATCAGCTTATCATATATAATGTTCCTTACAATCTGTTTTTGTTAACCAATAACAATCATACCTTTAAAAAACAAAAATATACACCCTACCTTTCAGTGTAGAAAGTTGTTATACAACCAATGATTTCTTGTCGTTTTTCAAAAAACGTTGCCGTAGATCCGCGCACCCACCGCGAGAGAATCCGTGCATCCAACGCGATAGGATGCGTGCACCGTGCGCGCATTTCTCCGCATTTTTTTTTTTAACAGGGGGGCCACAGGGGGTGGGGTCCTTCTGGGACCCCCTAAGCAGATCTAGAGGGTCAGAGTAGTTCCACTCTGCCCCCTTTATATCTTTTACACACTTATTCCCCTTCCATCTTCAGCCTCGCTTCTACCGAGGCAGAAAATGGCCACCAACAGTTCCTGGTTTCGAATGTAGAGAGACGCTCGACAGCCAATTAGCATTCAACGCGCATTCGGGAGCGTGCGCGCTCCGTTCGGGGAAGGTGCGCTTACGGTGCGGGTACGGTCTGCGAATCCTCCGCGGCCATAGATATAACTAACTTTTTTACCCTAATTTTCTCAGGAACTACTGAACAGATTCACACCAAATATGCAAAAGGCACGAGTCCGAACTGAGGACTACCTTCTTTGCCAAATTTGGTGTCATTCCGTTCAGCGGTTCGGGCTGTAGCTGCAACAACAGATCCTATGGGAAATTGCATGGGGAAAACGTGTTTTTGGACCCCCCTTTTTTCTTGGCCCCCGCTTTACAGATCACCGCAAAACTTTCAGGGTAGGAGTGGAGCGGAGCTGGCCAAAAGTCTGGAGAATTTCGCGAAGATTCGTCAATCGGCGCCAAAGATATTCCCAAAAGAATGTTGCGGATTTCCCATGGAAAATAGGTCCTAACTATAACTATCTACTGGCGACCGCCAGTAGATAATATATATATATATATATATATATATATATATATATATATATCTCGCTTCATCTCCGTAAGCAGCTGTCGTTTTCTACTGCCATAAATCAGAGTGCAGACCACAGAGTCCGTGTTGCCATTCAAGATTTATTCAGCCACAGCTAACACGGTCGGCATGATGCGTTTCGATCCCAGAAGGACCTTGATCACATGACGCGCTCATACATCTCACGGTATCTTAAATTACATTTTTTAAAATTTTTTTGCAATTTGCTTAAAGAGACATGCATGCGAAGTTCAGTTGGGTCATAGACACAGAAGAAATCTTCAAAGTGAGTTTATGGTTTCATGTTGTAACTCACTCAATGTGCAAATAGCAATTGTTAAAATTGTTTCACAATGCTAAAATACATAAAAAAGGCTACTTAATGTATATACCTTCATAAAAAGTATGTAAACATTATTTCCAAGCGATCAGCCATGTTTAAAACTAACCTCATTATAATAAATAGGATTAAAACATCAATAAATATCGCTGATATGCTAGAGAATAGCCATAAAAAAAATATATATATAAATATATATATATATATGCCAAAGGCAACGTCCAGGTATGAATACCCTGTATGAATGTATCTGAATAGATTAATTTGAATTTGGACGTTGCAATGGAATCGTTACAGTAATACTGATCAGTGTCTGCCAACATTTAACTCCTTAATTGCATGTAAGATTAGTGCAAGTGAAAAATTCTTTAAAGTGCTTAGTGCTAATATATAGTTTAGTCCCATAAATAAAAAAAGATTACTAGTATTTAAAAGACCCGATGTGTATGTGTATAGATTAAGAATAAAATATGTACAAAGCGGCATAAGGAAATATAGAATATGGACATAATGTTCCATCATGTGTTCTTTACATTTCATGATTTCCTATGCTAAATTTAGCAAACCTCAATGTCTTTTCGATTATCAGATAGTAAACATACATGAAATCTGTAATTACCTAGAAGCTGTTATGACAAAGGAGTGAACTGGCAGAGATTCAGAGGCAGGTATATAGATCTTCGGTTTGGTTGAGACCATTGGGATGCTTGGTATCCAGATTTAGGATATACCTGGTCTCTAATTGTCTGAATGCTCTCACCCGGTCACCTCCTCTTTTCTTGTGTGGAATATTATCTATCAGAAAATATTTTAGAAGAGAGGGGTCAGATTTGTGGAGGTCCTCAAAGTGTCTTGCAACAGGATAGGTCGGATCGGAATTCTTAATTGCTCTCAAATGCTGGAGTACCCTCTTGTGTCCCTGAAGGATAGTACTTCCTACATATCTCAGTCCACAGGGGCACTCCAGCACATAGATGGCATTATCCATTTTGCAAGTTAGATATTTAGTGATCGGGATTTCGTCTCTGATGAAAGGTGTTTTAAAAGCAGTGGTATTAACGCCCTGTTGGCATGCTTTGCAAGATTTACACCGATAAACCCCCTTTCTTTGACTAAGCTAAGTAACTTGTGCTTGATTTTCCAAGTCATTTCTGACCAGAGCATCACGCATAGATGGAGCTCTACTAAATGTTATAGCGGCCCTTTTGGGAAGTAGGTGACCAATGATAGGATCGCCCAATACAATAGGCCAGTTCCTATTTATTAGATTCCTTAGGGGTTTGCCCTGTTTGCTGAAATTGAGAATGAATCTAAATTGGTCCTCCATCATTTTAGATTTTTCTTTGTTTTGAAAAAGAGTTGCTCTGTCTAGGTTATTGCTTTTCTCAATGGCTTTTTCAATAGTCTTTTGAGAGTATCCTCTTGCCAAAAATCTTTTTTTGCTGACAGCCTGCACTTGTATGAGATCAGTGGAATTGCTGCATATGCGTTTAAGGCGCAGCATCTCCCCAAAAGGAATACTTTGTATGAGGTGGTGCGGGTGTGCGCTACTGGCATGGAGTATCGAGTTGCCAGCTGTTGATTTTCTGTGTAATGTAGTGTGTATCTGACCTTCGTTGATGTAGACCTGCACATCTAAGATATTGACTGATACTGGACTGATATCAGCTGTAAATTTAAGATTAAGATTGTTCTGATTGAGACTTTCCACAAATACCTTCGCATCAATGGTGTTACCACGCCAAATTATGAACAAGTCATCAATATATCTGACCCATTTGACTATGTGGTTGTTGAGTTGTGTACAGTATTGTCTTGTGAGGACCAGTTCCTCCCACCAGCCCATATGCAAACATGCATAGCTGGGAGAGAAACTGGCCCCCATCGCGACACCTCGTTGCTGTTGATATAGGGAATTTTCAAAAAGAAACACATTGTTGGTTAGACAAAATTCAACCATGTTGGCTAACATGTTGTTATGATCCTAAAATAGGAAACCCCTATGTGCAAGGAAATGTTTCATTGCTCGCAATCCGTCTTGGTGGTTAATCGACGTATAAAGTGATGTTACATCTAAAGTCATTAATAGATATTCATCATGCCAAACACAGTCTTTGATTTTTGAGAGGAAATCGCTGGTATCCCGGATGTATGAGGGCAAATTTTGTACATGGGGTTGGAGAAAGAAGTCCACATATCTTGAGGTTTTTTCAAGGAGACTGTTGCGAGCTGATATGATTGGTCTTCCTGGAGGTTTCAGAGGATTTTTGTGTACTTTAGGTATGAAGTACATGATCGGAGTAGTGGGATTATCATTACGCATATATTTGTATTCGTCTTCAGTTATTAGCCCCGCATTTTTCCAGGCTATCAACTTCATTCTAAAGACATTGTACATGTTTTTTAGTACCTGGTGATCACATCGCGTATAACAATCTCGGTCCCTTAGCTGAAACATTGCATCTTCCACGTAGTCTTTCTTGTCCAACAACACAATATTGCCGCCCTTATCCGAATTTCGGATGATTACCTCCTTGTCTTTTTTTAGTTTACTCATCAATTGTTGATATTGTACTTTTTTCATATCCCTCTTGGTGTTAGTCTTGTTATTTACAGTATAATTGAGTTTCTTAATGCCACTGACAACTTGCTCATTGAAGATGTCGATTGAATCCCTCATAGTGATTTGATTAAATGTGGAGCGGGGTTTGAAAGATGTACAGATCTTCATTGTTTGTGCTTGGGTACCCATTTGTGAAGAATTGTCATTCTCATTGGCCAGGTCTTGTAGTACCTGTAGCGTCGGTAAGTCCCTGGGGGTAAGATCCACTGGTATGGAATCTGAGGATTGTGTGTCAGGGATTAGTTGCTTCTTGCTATTTTGTTCCAAAAGGAGGAAGTGTTTTTTTAGCTTCAGTTTTCGTATGCTTTTGAAAATGTCCATTCTCGTAGAGGCATAATTGAATGTACTCTCTGGGCAGTATGATAGGCCTAGCGCTAGGAGTTGTTTTTCCGCTTCATTTAGTGTGATGCGGGATAGGTTGATAACAGTTTGACTGGTCGATAACTGTATTTCCTCTACCTTCTCCAGTTGCGCCTTGGTTGTTTCCTCTGCGGTTGTTTTTGTTGTGGAGCGTCGTTGTTTTGCTTGTCTTCTCTCCCTCCTTTTTCTTGTGGAGTTCCTGCTTGTTTGTTTTTGATTCTTGGACGTAAAGTATCCCTGCGTTACAGGCATAAAAAATCAACCTCGTCTGCCAGAGAGATACTAGCTGGTACCTGTGCCATAGCCTGTGCACGGATTTCCAGTTCAGAATCGCTTTCTCGTCCTGAGCTGATACTCGAAACAGAGGTTACTTCATCCGGTCTTTCAGGTCGTGATCGGACTGTTGCTGGTCCATGTGTTGTGTTGCCATATTTGGATATTTTCAATTAGTCATATTTTTTGGCAAAAGTAAAAACTCTGCCACACTCATAGTCCATACGATCACGGTGAAATTTATTAGCTTTTCTTTCCCTTATTTTGTCTTCCTCCTTTTTCAAGCGCTTTGTCATTTCTTCTATGAGTTTCTTAATTTCTTCTTGTTGGCCCATTGCATTGAGCTCAGTGTTCAGATCGTCAATTTCAGCTTGTATTTTTGTGCGGTCCGATTCTGCATACTTTACTAGTATGACCATCAACCTCATAGATGATTCCAGGTTGGTCTCTGCCCATTCCTTCATCATTTGCTTATCCGGGTTTTCATAGCTGGGGGCTAAAAGGATTCGTACCTCTGGAGGGATTTCCCCTCCCACCACTTGCTTTGTTCGCTTTTCATTAGTTTTTCAAGTTGCCTTATTCTGTCACGAAGGCTGGTACTGCGAGTGCTAGGTGGTGCATTATGGGTATTGGAGTCCTGTGCTGGCGCTTTACTGTCGTTGAACATATCGGCTGCCGCTTCCTCTCTCTCTCTCAGCGCGTCTGCCAACATGGTGCTGCTCTGTAAGCTGTGTTAACAAAACTGGTTGCAGTTGTGTGGGCGTAGAGCAGAACAAAAGCTACGAATAATTTCTTCGCTCCTGTATGATGCTCATGAGTTAACCTCCGTACCCAGCATTAAGTCTTCAGATCCCACCCTTTCACCTGGTAATGGCGTCCCGTGAGTCCTCCAACTCGCGTTCTCTTACCTTATGGTGATTGCGGGTCTCTTCACTGGATGCTCGCTGGGGGGCTTGGCTGTCAAAAAATCCTCCCGGATTATTTTCTTTTGTGACTTGAGCCCAAGTCTCGGATCCTTTGGTGACAGCCGTTGCCACAAACCGGAGGGGGTCTGCAATGTACCGGAGGATTCCAAACCGGTTACTTAATATCTCGCTTCATCTCCGTAAGCAGCTGTCGTTTTCTACTGCCATAAATCAGAGTGCAGACCACAGAGTCCGTGTTGCCATTCAAGATTTATTCAGCCACAGCTAACACGGTCGGCATGACGCGTTTCGATCCCAGAAGGACCTTGATCACATTACGCGCTCATACATCTCACGGTATCTTAAATTACATTTTTTTACATTTTTTTGCAATTCGCTTAAAGAGACATGCATGCAAAGTTCAGCTGGGTCATAGACACAGAAGAAATCTTCAAAGTGAGTTTATGGTTTCATGTTGTAACTCACTCAATGTGCAAATAGCAATTGTTAAAATTGTTTCACAATGCTAAAATACATAAAAAAGGCTACTTAATGTATATACCTTCATAAAAAGTATGTAAACATTATTTCCAAGCGATCAGCCATGTTTAAAACTAACCTCATTATAATAAAGAAGATTAAAACATCAATAAATATCGCTGATATGCTAGAGAATAGCCATAAAAAAATATATATATAAATATATATATATGCCAAAGGCAACGTCCAGGTATCATTCCGTTCAGCGGTTCGGGCTGTAGCTGCGACAACAGATCCTATGGGAAATTGCATGGGGAAAACGTGTTTTGGGACCCCCCTTTTTCTCGGCCCCTGCTTCACGGATCACCGCAAAACTTTCAGGGTAGGAGCGGAGCGGTGCTGGCCAAAAGTCTAATGGGGCGCTACGCTCCGCTCCTACCCTGAAAGTCTCGGGGGGATTCGTCAAGCGGGGGCTGAGATAAAAGGGGGGTCCCAAAACGCGTTTTTCCCATGCATTTTTCCAAAGGACCTTTAGACACAGCTACAGCCCGAACGGCTGAACAGAGTTCCTTGAAATTTGGCAGAGAGGTAGTCTACAGGTCAAGGAAGTGCCTTTTGTAGGTTTGGTGTAAATCTGTTCAGTAGATTCTGAGAAAATAGCCTTTAAATCAATATATATATCTGAGCCAGCTTACGGTGCGCTTACGGTGCGCTTACCGTACGCGTACGGTGACGTGAGCGAGCGCGATTCTGATTGGCTGTTAGATCTTAGTAAACATTCGAATCGGTCGAAACCAGGAAGTGGCGGCCGCCATTTTCTCTCTCGCACTCTTAAGCGGAGAGGAAAAACAAAGGCAAAAAACATGTAAAGGGACTGTTTAGACAGCTCCTTACCACCTAGACTTGATTAATGGGTCCCCACAGTTCCCCCAAGGTCAAAAATTTCATTTTTTTTTTTACGGAAAATCGCCGATTACGCTTACGGTAAAAAAAAAAAAAAAAAATGATCCACACTCCCCCCCCCCAGTGTGCAAATGGTGCCCGCAGGGCACCATTTGTGCATGGCATATCAATATTGTAGAAAATGTAAAAGCTTACATTTCACAGCGAAGCGCATAATATGTCCTGCATGTGCGCACGGTGCGCGAAGAACATCGTGCGTACATGGCCCATCCACGGCACTAACTGCGTAAAGTGGGCGCGTGGTGCGCGAAGCGCACCTCGTGCTCACTGTGCGCGCACGGTGCGCGCACGGAACGAACTGCGTTAAGTGGGCGCAACCCCGTTTGCAAATGGTGCCCGAAGGGCACCATTTGTGCATGGCATATAATTGTTGTAGAAAATGTAAAAGCTTACCTTTCACAGCGAAGCGCATAATATGTCCTCCATGTGCGCACGGTGCGCGAAGCGCATCGTGCGTACATGGCCCATCCACGGCACTAACTGCGTAAAGTGGGCGCGCGGTGCGCGAAGCGCACCGTGCGCGCACGGAACGAACTGCGTCAAGTGGGCGCGCACGCCACGAATGGCGTAAAGTAACTTAGCATTTAAAAAAACGTACAAATTCACTGAAAAAACCATAGGTTTCACACACGTTATAGTTAGGAATTAGCATTTAAAAAACCTTGCAAATTCAATGAAAAAACCATAGGTTTCACACATGTTATAGTTAGCTGGACATTTTACTGATAAAAAACCAATGAAATTCCCCCGTTAAAGTTAGTGCAGGCAACTATAACTCACGTGACCGCAATCCTCTGCTGATGACATATGTGTCTTTATGAAAAAAAAATATTTGTAATATATGTATAGCTAAAATTTAATGGAAGAAGACATGGGCAAATAAGTGTCTAAATACAGTAGTAGCATCAGCAGAGGATTGCGGTCGCGTGAGTTATAGTTTCCTGCACTAACTATAACGGGGGAATTTCATAGCTTTTTTATCAGTAAAATGTCCAGCTAACTATAACATGTGTGAAACCTATGGTTTTTTCATTGAATATATATATATATATATATATATATATATATATATATATATTACCTACTGGCGGTCGCCAGTAGGTAGATATAGTTAGGACCCTGTTTCCATAGGAAATCCGCAACATTCTATTTGGAATAACTTTGGCGCCGGTCGACGAATCCTCGCGAAATTTTCAAAATAGGTGGGGCGCTACGCTCCGCTCCTACCCTGAAAGTCTCGGGGGGATTCGTCAAGCAGGGGCCGAGAAAAAAGGGGGGTCCCAAAACGCGTTTTCCCCATGCATTTTTCCATAGGACCTTTAGACACAGCTACAGCCCGAACGGCTGAACAGAATTACTTGAAATTTGGCAGAGAGGTAGCCATAAGGTCAAGGAAGTGCCTTTTGCAGGTCTGGTGTAAATCTGTTCAGTATTTCCTGAGAAAATAGCATTTAAAAGCATATATATATGTGGGCGGAGCCTAACCACAAATCTCATCCTGAGATCTGATTGGCTGTCAGCACTTCATCCAAGAAGTGTTGGCAGCCATCTTGGGACCAATATACATGATAGCACCTCATTAAAAAGCATTGCAGTTAATAGAAGGTTTTAAGACTTTAGTTACATTATAAATCATTTGTTGATGGTACCATACTCATTTTAGGAATTGTGGTATGTTCTAAGGTGATTTCACCATGTGAAAAAGCCTTCTGCTGGGATATCATGATTGAGAGAAAAATATTTTCTCATGCTTTTACCACAGAGGTTTGGAAGGTGATCTATAGGCTAAACTGAGAGCTTATTTTCTGTAAATTCACATTATCTTTCTCAGTCATGTGAGAATGAAGTCTGACATTCTCAGTAAAACATGTACATCCAACAAGGGCAGAGACTGTCAGTTGATTCCTTTGTGTTCTACTGCAGCTTCCCAGAGTGTTCCAAAGAACTACTAGAGCGCTAACAGTCCTACTTATGATAAACGTATGGCACACCTTAAGCCATCTTGCTTGGATTAAAGTGGTAACTCTTAAAACATTTAATTTAAAAAGGAACAAAATGAGGGGGTTCATTTTTCCATAAAAAGTATGATTAGTGCTGCAGAAAGAAAAATTAGGGCACATTTTGAGTGACTTCTCAAATCCTCTTCTATTTCATTAAAAAATTCTGACATGCAGACTGAAACATGCACTTTCAATACCAGCAGCAGTTTTCCCTGGTGAGCAGTAGCTTTACTACAGTGATCTAATGAGCAAAAAGAGTGCTAACATTCTGAATTTATGGCAAATGTGTGAAACATCTGAATGCCTTCTTGATGGAATCAAAGTAAAAAACTGAAAGTATTTCCTACTGAGGAGACTGCAGTAAATGAGGAAATTAGGAAGCTTCATAACAAATAAGTCTCCCAAGATGGCCACCAGAGACAAAAGAGCCCAAATGTAGCCCAAATATCACCCAGATGTAGCCCAAGTATAGCCCAATGACAGAATGTCCCAGAATGTTCTTAAAAACAACTAGAGCGCTTACTGTCTTCATTATGACAAAAGTAAGGCACACCTGAAGCCATCTTGATTGGAATAAACTGGTAACACTTAAAACATTTCATTTAAAAAGGAACACAATGAGGAGGTTCATTTTGCCATAGAAATTATGATTAATGCTGAAGAAAGAAAATGAGGGCACATTTTGAGTGACTTCTCAAATCCTCTTCTATTTCATTAAAAAATTCTGACATGCACTTTTAATACCAGGAGCAGACTTCCATGGTGCAGTAGTTTTACTACAGTGATCTAATGAGCAACTAGAGTGCTAACATTCAGAATTTATGGCAAATGTGTGACATATCTGAATACCTTCATGATGGAATCAAAGTAAAAAACTGAAAGCATTTCCTACTGAGGAGACTGCAGTACATGAGGAAATTAGGAAACTTCATAACAAATAAATCTCCCAAGATGGCCACCGGAGACAAAAGAGCCCAAATGTAGCCCAAAATCACCCAGATGTAGCCCAAATATAGCCCAATGACAGAAGTGTGCAAAACACTTATTATTTTGTGTTTTTGCAGTGTTATATAGTGCAGACTTGTCAGGTATTGGAGTGCTTTACATGAGCATTGGTTACATCACACAAGAACAAATTCATTTTGGTTGTAGACATGGGGAGACTAAGTGATTTGACCAGAATCACAGAATGTCGAGCTGAAGCAGAAACTTCAACCTGGTTCCCCAGTTGCAAAGTCTGCAGTTCTGGAAGTAACACCACATCCTCTCCCCTAAGTGCAACATTTAATCAAGTGGTCAACTGGATAAAAAAACATAAAGATAACAAATAATTTAAAAGTGCTTTGTCGCTATTTGAAAACTCAGAAAATATGTCCTTATTTTAGTCTTTTAGAGCACTAACCATAATTTTGATGCCAATAAGACCCTCTCATATATGTAATTTCTAAAGGAAATGCTCTAGGTATTACAGTTTTGATTACATCAAGATGATGTCAGGCGTTCCACACTTTTGTAATAAATATAGAATGTTAGCAATCTAGTTGTTCATTAGGATACTGTTGAGAGGCAGAGGCCAGGGGCACGGACTCTGAAAATTGAAGGCAGGTAGGAGGGTGCAAAGGCAACAATTTAACCACACTGAGCAGGCAGGAAGGGCCGTGGAAGCACAACAGACTATGGAGGGCAGTGGAAAGGGGGGCAGGGGCAACAAACCAACAATACAGGACTTGCAAGAGAGGCTGTTGGAGGGAAGATCTATTACGGGTCAAGGAAGCTAGGGGCGGTCCCCAGATCCCCGGGAGCCACCACAGAACTGAGCAGGAGAGTGAGTCAGGGACAAAAGGGGCACCTTAATTTGAGCCGGGGTGCCTAGGAACGCTTGCTCCAAAAATGAAGAAAACAGACATATGAGACATGGAATTGGAGGCAGAATACAATGGCAGTTTAATGAGAAGATGCAACTTCAAAGAAACCGCAGAATAGAGACATAAAGTACAAAATACAGAATCCAGATAATCATACAGCTGTCATAATATTCTCTGTATCTCAATTAATGTACTGACAGAGAGAGAGAGAAAACACATCTATAAATGCATCATGAGAAACAAGTTACACCAAGGAAAATGTTACCTAGGAACACTCACGTTTACTCTTAGAGCAAGCATTCCTGCAATTACAATACAAAATCTTTTAAATGCAAAAGTAAAGAGAACAATGGTTAAACATAACATGACATTTCATATAGGTAAAATAGAATAAGATACTTCAAGCAAAGCAGAGCAAGACATTTTAAGCAAAGGAAGACAAGAGCTCCCAGCTCTTGGGGAAAACCTGCACTGCCTGTTAACCTACATACAGACGGCGAGGTAGTCCGTCGATATCTGTGGGTGCTCCCTTTTTATATCATTTTGTGGGCTCCTTTGCACGCTACATCTACCTACGTATGCTACCCAAAAGCTTCGTCTGCAGATTTTACCAGACATTTCGTCATTTACCCACTTAATGCTGACAATGGACTGGGTGAAAAGGTCAGTCTCTCAGGCCAATCGCTTATCGTAAGTTCCATAGAGCAAGCAGAAAATAATGGGTATTGTACGGGAATTCAATATATTCATGTATAAAATCTCCTCAGTTCTCCTAACTTGACGCTCTGCGGTTGCCACTTCCTTAAAAGCGGGAAACCTGCCCAGGAAGCAAGTACCAGTCCAGGATGCAGCCTACTGTATGTCGACAGCTTCAGGGGGATGTTGAACTTTGATACCGAGCACGGAGCACTCGGGTAGGGTGGGGGCTACTAGTTTGGATCAGAAGGCCTCGCAGACCTGCCTTCAGACTGCTATACACTAAAATTGCAGAGCTATGGTCAATTTAACAAAGAGGCCTACATATTGAACAGAAGGGCCTACACAGGGGTTTTATGCTGGCTGAGTGGTAAGGATGTCTCAGGATAATTATATAGCAACACAGGACCCGCTGGTCAATTTAATACGGCCTACAAATGCAGCTGGCAGGGCAAGGACAAGGGTCTCATACTTCAGGTGTGGACAGAACGGGCCAGGGGCCCCCTGTGATACAAAATCTACCCTCCTTCAAGGCTGTGGCAGTGTAATAGACCATTGTGGGCAGAAGGAAGAGGCAATGGTAGTACAACCATACATGCCAACAGACCCGATTCAGCCAGGAAACGTCCAATGTTTTTAAGCTCAAATGGGCTTTATTTGATCTGTCTCCTGTCTACAATATCCTCTTTTTCAATGTAACTCAAAGGGGAAAATCAATACCCCAGTTTTTTTTCAAAATCTCCCTCTTACCAAGTTCAAAATGTTCGCAAGTATGGTACATTGGATCATGGAAGGAAATGGGATAGGGACATGGACTTGGATAACAGAGGACAGGAGGGACATGGAGAGGTGCACCAAACTGACCCTGCAGGGCAGGCATCAGGGTTTGCAGCAGCACAATACACCACACAGGGCATGCAGGACGGGAGTGCAGCACAACAATCCATAGAAAGCAAGAGGGAGGGGACGGGACCATGCACATGGACAACAGAGAACAGAGGGGCAAGAGGCAATGGTAGCTAGCTGACCATAATGGACAGACAGGAGAGAAAGCTGCAGTATAACAGACCATAAAGGGCAGGAGGGACGGATCAGGGGCATTACAATGGAACAGACAAGCCAGGAGGGAGGGAGTAGGGCTGGGGGCAAGGGGGCAGGGCAGGAGCAGCAAGATAGCCATGGAGGTCAGGCAGGATGGGCACTAGAAGCAAGACACACCATGAAGAGCAACAGTGAGACTGTGATGGCATACACACAGACCATGGAGGGAAGGTGGGAGGGGGTCAGGGGCAGCTAACTGACCACACAGGGAAGGTGGGAGGGGCCATGGCAGCACAGAAGACCATGCATGGCAAGTGGGAGGGTTAGTGGCAGCACAATGGCTATGATGGGCAAGAAGGAGGGTGGAGGGGCATGCACAAAGGACGATGGAGGATAGAAGGAAGGGTCAGGACCTGTGCACAGACAAGAAAGTTCAGGGGAAGGGACCTCACAACAGACCACACGGGGCAGGCAGGAGGAGCAGTTGCAGCACAACAGACCAGGGAGGGCAGAAGGGTGTGGCAGTACAATGGACCATGTAGGACAGGAGGAAGAGGATAGGGGCATGGCATGTGGACAGGCAGGGTGGAGGTGGCAGGGACAGGTTACAGTCATCTGACAATGCTAGGCAGGTGGGAGGGGAGTGGCAGCTCAACAGAACACTCAGAGTAGATAGGAGTGGCAGGTCCATGGGACATGGTGGGCAAAAAGGATGGAGCAGGGGCATGCACAAAGACATCGGAGGGCAGGGGGAAGGAGAATAGGGGCAGCAAGCTAAGCACAGAGTTTAAGCAGGAGGTCAATGATGGGGCATAGAATTGGGCAATGGAGGGCAGGAGGAGTGGACTGGTACATCATACTAAATTGAGGGCAGTGGCAGCACATCATACCATGCATGGCAGGAGGGAGGAGGCTAGTCCATGGATTCACACAACAGAGGATAGGGAGGAAGGGGATGGGGCAGCAAGCTAACTGTTCAGAGAAGGCGGGTATTAGGAACTTTATTGTTTTTAAAACATTGTGTCTGTGCGAACTACTTAAAATATGAACAAGTATGCAGCATAATCTCACTTTTATTCAGGAAGAAGAGGACGTTTGTGACTGTGACTCCGGGCTCACTTGGCAGAAACACCCCCTGACCCTCCACCCCCTATCGCAAAATGTAATGCCCGTGAAAAGGGTAGGTGAACACAGTGTTATATAGAACATAGTCCTGAGAGCACGATTGAAAATGAAAACTAGATATAGTGTATGGTATAAACTATGCACCAAAAAGTGTGATATAAGATGAACCGGGCGTGAAATATAATATGCAATACATTGTGCGCAATGACAGATTCATGGGAGAGCGCGAGATAGCACAGGCACTAGCGCGTGCTATGCGATATGCGCCTTGGAGTGTAATATGCACAGGGCAGTGTTGTGTAACCTAACTAGTCTCTAAAGTTGTAATATAAAATATGTGCTGGGGAGTGTAACGTTGCATATGCACTGTGACAAAGATATGGATCCCAGATTGTAATATGTATGGCATAGCACTGTGCGTTATAACATAGGCATCGAGAAAGGCACGTTAGATGGGGCAATATAACCCGTGCGAAGACAAGTGTGGCATGACATATTCACGGGGTGGTGTTACAGTGCACATGGGCTAGAGAGTGTCATAGCATATGCACTAGCTAGTGGAATACAACACAGAGGTGTGTGGCACTCGGCAGGCAATGGTGGGTGTAACACAGCATTGGGCTCTGTCAGGAGCACGCTGTGACTCTCAAGTGATGTTCGTCCCCTTTCCAGAGAGTAAAATAAAAAGTATTACACATCCGGCAGTGGATGTGTGTTTTATTAACCGTGAGGGGGGTTTCTTGCATAGTTTTGGTCTAATTTTTGTCGAATCCCCTTTGAATGGCTTGGTGTGCATGTGTATTAAATGTGCCCGTCAATAGCTACCCATGTTTGTATAAATAAACGACAAGGGTGTCTACCAGGATTAGGCACGGTAGGGCATCAGACATGTCAGAGCTTCACTAGTGGTGTAAATACATTCCACGTGGATTCATTGCATGCATAGTCGCCTTTTAATGAATATCACGCAAATCGTCATGGTGATAGGTACGTACGGTTTGTCCAGCATGTCCTAGGTGTGTCTATAAATATATATTTTTTTTAAATAATAAAAAACAGTGGCCGGCCCTGGGGATTGGAGTCAAAAAAATATAATTAGGAGACTGGCCCTGGGGGATGGGGTCATCAGGGCCAATAAATTAGAATAAGAAGGGGAACCAAACAGCCCCCCTTCTTAAAAAACTAAAATAAATAAAAGACTGGCATCGTGCCGGAGGCCATGCCCCCTCCGTGCAGCACTCTACAAACGCGCCCCCAACAGGCATCTCCAGTATGCGCCAGGGAGCTGCGCTGCAGCCAGGTGTTCTGAGGCCAAGCCCCTTTTTACACCTCTCTGCAACGCAGCTCTGTGGCGCTTACTGGAGGTACCTAGTGGTCTAGTTTGACCCTAGGGACCCTTAGGATTCAGGGGGACTTAATCTCTCAACTTAGAACAGCCACAGGGCGCGTTTACACAGTGGTGAAGGGAGGGGACGGGGCCTGAGGTGACGTGTGCAAACACGCACTATGGCACGTTTTAAATTGGGGATATAATTTCCCTTCAATACTGAGGGCCCCTGGGGGCTAACTAGCCCACCAAGTGCTTCCAGTAAGCGCCACTGAGCTGCATTGCAGAGAGGTGGTCCAGGCCGTGCCACTTTTTACACCTCTCTGCAACGCAGCTCTGTGGCACTTACTGGAGGTACCTAGTGGGCTAGTTGGACCCTAGGGACCCTCAGGATTCAAATGAACTTAATCTCCCAACTAAAAATGGACACAGGGCGTGTTTACACAGTGGTGAAGGGAGGGGACGAGGCCTGAGTTAACGTGTGCAAAAACGCCCTGTGGCCTGTTTTAAGAGGTAGTTTTAATCCCCATGCCCTATTATACACTAGGGGCTTACAGAGGAGGTCATGCTAATCACAGGGGGACCCCAACGCATAATGTTCCCTAGTGTATGTAGGTGTTTTCACTGTATTCTAAGTGTCTTTTAACATAGCACTGGCTCTAGGACTGGTTAGTCAGACTCAGTTACCACCAGTATCCGTCTGAAAAAGTTGAGGGTACAGGATGATTTTGCAACAAGGCTTCTTTCTGCTCTTCTTTTTGTTCTTTCTGCACGTTATCCTTCTTCCTGCACTTATCTTCGTATTTGAGGACTTCTGTTGCTTCTTTCTGCACTTCTTTTGTTTCTTTCTGTGCATTTTTTCTTCTTTCTTCACATGTCCTATCTCTGTAGGCATAGTTAGAAATTAGCATTTAAAAAACCTTTGAAATTCACAGAAAAAACCATAGGTTTCAGGCACGTTATAGTTAGGAATTAGCATTTAAAAAACCTCAGAAATTCACTGAAAAAACCATAGGTTTCAGGGGTGTTATAGTTAGCTGGACTTTTCACTTGTACAAAACCATTGAAATTCCCCCTTTATAGTTAGTTCAGCTAACTATAACTCGCGCGCCCGCAATGCACTGCTGATGACGTCACATATTACATCACTCATGACATGGTCAGTGACATCACTCATGACATCACTGATGACATCTCAAATGACATCACTGATGACATCACTGATGACATCATCCTTGTGATAGAGTGGCAGACCTCCTCTTCCCCTAATATAACCTTTGATACACACATTCAAAAATAGAAATTAAAATTTTAAAAACAATGGACATACCAATACCAGTTAAAACAACCTATACAGTAATTCTAAGATCCACATACACATCCACTCATTCACCAACAGTCCTATACAGTCACTCATACATGTACTCACTCATCATATGTACTCATACACCTATACATCCTGTTACACAATGCCACTCATCCATAGAGGTACTCACACACATAGTCACTCATGCTAATAAAGAATCAAACATACATTTACTTGCATATACAGTTATACACACACCACCACACTTACTTCTACGGAAACTTACACATACTTAGTCTTTTAAACAATCACTTATAGAAACACATACTTATTCATATAGGAACTCTTTCAATCTCTCACTGTCACATATACTCGCTTATATACACCAATAGTCACATATACTAGTTTAAAACATATGTAGTTACTCATAAAGACACTATTGAGACAGTCATTCACTCACTAACACACCCATACACTCACTCATCCACCCATAGAGTCCTGCACACATGCTGTCTTCAACACATACAAAGAGTGAGTCATTCATTCATGCACCTATGCACTACGTAATACCCCCACCGAACCATGCAGACACTCAGACTGATACTCATAAAACCAACTAATAACCTATATAAACACCCATGTAGCTACTCACCAACCCATGCAGCCACTTATACACAAAGTGAGAGACTGATACAGATATTTACATATTTAAACATTACTCACTAAGCTATGTATTCACTATGAAACACTTAATCAGTCAGTTACACAATCAATTTTTCAAAAACAAATCATCCATTTAGACACTTATATACCCATTTATTCTTCCATCGACCTTGAGATATACATATATAAAACATATTTAATTTTCAGAAACACACACATTCACTGGATGATGTCATCAGTGATGTCATCAGTGATGTCATTTGAGATGTCATCAGTGATGTCATGAGTGATGTCACTGACCATGTCATGAGTGATGTAATATGTGACGTCATCAGCAGTGCATTGCGGGCGCGCGAGTTATAGTTAGCTGAACTAACTATAAAGGGGGAATTTCAATGGTTTTGTACAAGTGAAAAGTCCAGCTAACTATAACACCCCTGAAACCTATGGTTTTTTCAGTGAATTTCTGAGGTTTTTTAAATGCTAATTCCTAACTATAACGTGCCTGAAACCTATGGTTTTTTCTGTGAATATATATATATATATGACTCTCTATTACCCAAAACGGTTACCTGAGCCAGGAACAGCCTTAGAATATCCTCCACCAAACATAGTTAAGAGATCAAAGTGAAAGCATACCCTGTCCATCGGATACCGACCAGAAAGCAAAGATAAGATAACACCAAAGTGAAGAGTGCATAAAGAGCATGAATACATGACTTAGTGCGTATTTCTGTAAAAGTGCCCTATGTCGGAACACAAGCATAGAGTTTGTCAATATTTAATAATGCCTACCAATGGGGAACGGAATTAGGCATAGTACTGCTTTGAGGAAAATGAAAAACATATGTACAACAAGAGAAATTCCAGAAAAACCCCACTAATAAGCCAGGAGTGCTAGGACCTCTGGAAAATAGAGGGGTAAAGTATGGTTATAAACAAAAATGAAAATCTAGCTGCTATGTAAAGAAAGGATGAATGTTCAGTAAACATCATCTTATTTCCTCTTGCTCTACCAGAAACTCATGCTTTCCCTTATTCAGTGATAAGAGGGAGGGGTAGGAGGGGGTAGCCTCATCAACATAAGGTTCTCAAAACAGTCTGAAGGAGACAAAAACATAACAGAAATGTAAAGAACCAGAATAGCCCTGTCCCTAGATGCCCTAAATATACTGAGCTTTGGTGGTTTAACTGTGCCCGCACTCTGAATGTGAGGATTCTCAAGATGTCCTACCCCTGATGATAGGCTCCTTATAAGATGCTGCTACAATAGCTATAGACCTGTATAAGTGCTGCAGAAATGGGTACAAGTCCTTGCTAGCTTTCTATGCCATGAAAAACCGGAACAAATTGCATAAAACACGGAAACAGATTGGATAGCGGACATACTGGGCTACCAGGCTGATCTGCTGAGGCTCCCATAATAGAATGCTAGTGTGGCCACGGGAAAATGAAACAAAACCTAATGCCGCCTAGTTCCTTAGTGCCTTGCTGTGTCGCACATCGGAAGTCTATTGTTGCTTCTAACCTATACATGCTCGCTCAAACGTGAGCGTCTAGCATGTGTCATCCAATCCAGGATGCAGGGCAACTAGCAGCCCTTCACTCAATTTCACCGAGGGGACCAGTTACCAAAAAACACTGATGCCTGTGATACATGTCGGCTGTGTGGGCCAGTTTTAATCCATACAAGTATGTGAATTGCTTGCTCTATTCAGCTGTCTTTAACCATCCCTGTCTGGGTTAGCTAAACTTGCAAAGCTGCGATAGTATGAGACACAGAACGCCTTACCTCTTATGCGAGCTGTCTATTCTTTGACCGAGATCAAATTCAATAGGTATGACTCTTTAATCCTGCCCTCTTAAATACCAAAGTTAATGGGCCAATCAGGTCTTTAGATATCTCAATGCCACTTAACTATGCTCAGTGTACACCAACATGCCGGCCATTTTGACATGATAAAAGCCAAATGAAATGAAGGTATAACGTTTCAAAAAAAGAGGGAATAAAATGTGGACATGGACATTTTGGTACTAAACCACAAGATCTAAAATGGATCAAACCAACCATAAACCTGCCCCCTTAAATACGGCTGTAGATGAGTATATAAGGTCCATTGGTATCTAAACACCACTTCACTAAGCTGGGCATATTCTTTCGAAGGAAAGGGGTAAAAAAATGAAAATAATGGTACTGGACCACAAGATCAGCAACAAATAGGATACACCAGTGCAAGCAAAAGGTGAAGTTACTCTGCAGTAAACATTCCAATCCATAATGTTACTACCTGCACAGGTAAAGGGGTCTTAGGTGTGCATTAGCTCTACGGAAATCAAAGAAGTACCATGGCAGTCTTAAGGGCCCCGTGTGCAAGAGGATGATGTGCATGCCTTCAATGTGAACTCTGAATGAGAGCTGCTAGTTATAATGGATAGTATTCTCCCACAGAATCTCATTATTTAGCCTTCAGGATTGGGTTTGGAGTGTGAAAATCCAAAATACCTCCCTCACTTTCCTGACATCAGATAAGTCATTCCCTGCTTCTGTTGATATTCTTTCTAAAATGAGCCATTTAATGCTCTCAGGTTGATGTCCCTTTTCTTAAAAATCTTTGTACATGGGTGCCACCAATCTTCATATTTTGATGATTGATCGTTGTTTAGTTAAACGTGTGTTAAACTTCATCCTGTCTCTCCAACATAACCCTGACTATAGGGACATATCAGTAGGTATATGACACTTTGGGGCATATTTACAAACCCCTCTTGCCATCACAGTGTCACATTTAGTGATGTTGTGTTGGCGATAGGGGCTCCGCCTTATTTACAAGGCAGCATTAAGTCACTTAACATGGCTTAATGCTGCCTTGTAAATAAGGCACCCTTTCATGCTGTATTAAGCGTGAAAGGGGAGGGCAATGGGTGTTGCATTGGGCCTTCCATCACAACACCTACTGATTTTGACGCTGCCTATATTTACAGAGGCGGCATAAATAGGAGGCAGCGCCAAAATTAAGACCAGGGAAATCCTGGTCTTAAACAGGCGAAACAAGAAATGCTTTCTTTCTCCTCGTTTTTGCTGTTTATGTGCGGAAATGTGACCCTACCTGCATATAAACAATAAAAAAACTATGTTTTTCAATTTCTTATGTGTGCTACATTAAGCAGCAGACATAGAAGTTACAAAACGGCATTGAAAGATTGTTTATGTGCAGGAACAGGGATCTTCCTGCACATGAACAATCTTCCCCTCAACACAGACACCCTTGAACTTTGCATGCAAGATTGCCTGCGTTGGCACTAGGCAGCTAAAGTTAGTGTCAGTGCAGGGGGAAACGCAGGTCTGCACCATATTCTGGTAAATATGCTGCAGCTCTGTGTTTCTAAAGTGACAAAGCATGTTGTTAGCCTTGTTGGCTTAACGTCACACTTCGCTACTTTATTGTAAATGTGCCCCTTCGTGCTTTATAATTTATTATTGTATGCAGGTTTATCGTGTATTATGGACCAATGTATCCATTTCTATGGCACTGTTGCAGGTCATAACTTTGCCACATCCGAAGTTGCCTATAATGGGATTACTTCTATCAATAGATTTTTGAACTAAAGTGCCATTTTTTTAGCCATGATCTAACTAGCTTGTCCTTAACATTTATGTTTCAGCAATGGGCAAACATCGGTTTAGGGATGTTGGTGGAAATGTCCGTATTAGTGTTTAGGATGTGCCAGTTCGATATCACCCTGTATTTTAAAGATAGGATTAATTTGCTAAAACAAGCATTTTTCTGAGAATATGACATATGCATAAAAACTCTAATTATTGTGTCAAAAATAATTCTAGAATACTCACACTATTCTTCACATATTCATTTGGAAAAAAGATAAATATAGACAGTCTTCAAAATAATGAAAATGTATATTAAACCTTCCTGGTTGTACTAATGGAACTAGGAATGTTTGTTGATCATGAATTACTGGAATTCATTAATTCACCTAGTTAGAGCATGTTATGGCTATCTATCTATCTATCTATCTATCTATCTATCTATCTATCTATCTATCTATCTATCTATCTATCTATCTATCTATCTATCTATCTATCTATCTATCTATCTATCTATCTATCTATCTATCTATCTATCTATCTATCTATCTATCTATCTATCGATCGATCTATCTATCTATCTATCTATCTATCTACCTATCTATCTATCTATCTATCTATCTATCTATCTATCTATCTATCTATCTATCTATCTATCTATCTATCTATCTATCTATCTATCTATCTATCTATCTATCTATCTATGTATGTATCTATCTATCTATGTATCTATGTATCTATCTATCTATCTATCTATCTATCTATCTATCTATCTATCTATCTATCTATCTATCTATCTATCTATCTATCTATCTATCTATCTATGTATGTATCTATCTATCTATGTATCTATCTATCTATCTATCTATCTATCTATCTATCTATCTATCTATCTATCTATCTATCTATCTATCTATCTATCTATCTATCTATCTATCTATCTATCTATCTATCTATCTATCTATCTATCTACCTACCTACCTATCTATCTATCTATCTATCTATCTATCTATCTATCTATCTATCTATCTATCTATCTATCTATCTATCTATCTATCTATCTATCTATCTATCTATCTATGTGGAGAAGTGTAGCTCACTGGTTAGAGGAGGCATACCCTGAAGCAGAGGTCAGACCCGGGACCAGGGTTCAATTTCCGACGCGGCAGGGTCCGGAGCCCAATTGTCCACGGACTCGATAATTCTCGCTTCGGTGCCCACTCTAAGCATGAGTTTACACTATGCAGCTCTGGGCAACAAGCTTGCTTAATCTCCACAACGGCCCCCCCGTGGCGGGATGCCTGGCTTTCACCTTGGGGATGCCCAGTACGGGTTATCTCACAGGGAAAAACCAGGACGGGTTCCCAATGCAAGTGCCAAGATGCCCAAGGGTAAGTTGAGCGCTATATAAGAACACATAATAATAATAATATCTATCTATCTATGTATCATTCTTCAAAACCATGTCTCTCGATAGGTGGCAATGCTGTCCATAAAAAGCCTACGGTGAATGTGTTATGACAGCTTCAAAATGTGATTTCTAAGAGAGACGTGCACTTTTTGCTTGTGATTATTTGGGGCTCTCCTATAGCTTTGTAAAGCTGGAACGTTGATGTAAATCAATAGTACCCCATGCCACTAAACAATATAGGAAACACTGAGCTATAACTGCAACATTTGTGCAACCATTTAACCTAACTGGCCATCAAACACATTTCTAACAATTTAGCATGATGATCTCTCCACCCTATTAAGGGTGGAGAGACAGTCATGCAGTTTCGCTCTTGGGGACTTGCATGTGAGGCTTGACAGCCCTGGGTATGGAAAATATGCAATGGTCCCCACCGGCAGAGAGGAATCTGCCTGTACCAAGGCTTTTTTTGTTTTTGAAAATTTAACTTTGCCAAGTGGTCACATCAAACATAGTGTACCCTCAGCAAACGATGGGTAACTTTAATGCAGCCACCATCAAAGATGGCACGAGTAAGAGTACAAAGATCCCTGCCAGCCAGCCCAGCAGGGGATCTGTAAATATGGCTGGCAGTCCTCTGACACAAGTGTTGAAGTCATAGTCTCCATTGTCCCGACTGGCTAGTAGGCCAATCGTCTCTGAATGAGTCCCATAATGCTTCTAGCAGAAGATTTCCTTATGGATGCTAGAGTAAATCCTTTCTGAAGAGTCAAAACTAAATGGTGATATGTGCAGGGAAAACATCTAAGTGCATCATTTCTTTTACAAATTATTATCCCACAATGCAATTATTATCCCATATACAAGTATTATTCTAAGCATACAATTGTAATGTAAATCAAACTACAATAATTACACTAATGTCACAATTTGAAATATCTTTATTAATCTGTTTTTCACATATGAGATAGCAATCATTCTTAAAGGAGAGTTATGTGTGTCTAATCTAGGTAGGAAAGTTGTGCAGTAGAGGACTCCAGCCCCTCAGTATAAGAGCCAAAATAACTGTGTATCTTCTTGGCCCATGGTCCACATGGATCACTTGCATAATATTAATACATAGAATATTGAAACACAAAAATATCCGAAATAAATATCATTAACAAAAACATCATTACCTAAGTTCACAAATACACAGAACACAAATCTCGGTGATAAAAATATTGATTTTAACTTATATTGAAAATACAATTATCGAAAACAAAAATATTTTCACCTTTAAATTAACATATATTATGTCAAATATGTGGATTCACATAATATCAATTACAATATCAGCAAAAGAATGACATTATCATTAATATATTTTTAAAAACTGCTTTTTACATAAATCAATTTAAAATAAACATGAAATATGTCATACACATGTTTAAATTAAAAATAAATTAATGACATCACCAACATATCTACAATTCACCTCAATTATATATATATTCACTGAAAAAACCATAGGTTTCATGCACATTATAGTTAGGAATTGGCATTTAAAAAACCTTAGAAATTCACTGAAAAAACCATAGGTTTCAGGGGCGTTATAGTTAGCTGGACATTTCCCTCGTACAAAACCCTATAAATTCCCCCATTATAGTTAGTTCAGCTAACTATAACTCGCGCCCCCGCAATGCACTGCTGATGACGTCACATATTACATCACTCATGACATGGTCAGTGACATCACTCATGACATCACTGATGACCTCTCAAATGACATCACTCATGACATCACTGATGACATCATCCAGTGAGTCTGTGTTTCTGTAAAGTTTTAATATGTTTAATATATATAGGGAAAGGCCTGTGGAAGAATGAGTGGGTGCACAAGTGTGTGAATGGATGATTTTCTAGGTGCGTGACTGACTCTAAAAGTGAGTCATTAAATGTATCTTACTGCAGACTAGTGACTAAACTGTGTGAATGTCTGTATCTGTCTGTCTGTTGGTGTGCATGGTTTTGTGAATAGCTATATGGGTGTCTATATGGGTTATTGATTGGTTGTCTGAGTATCTGTAAGGGTGCCTGTGTGTTTGTGTGGGTAGGGTGTGTGTGACTCTGTGCATAGATGTGTGAGTGGGTGATTCTATGGGTGCATGGTTTTAAGAGTGCATCTGTGATGGACTGTATGGTTGGGTGAGTGTATGTATGGGTGTGTTAGTGATTGAATGTATATCTCAGTTGTACATGTGTCAGTAACTACATATGTGAAAGGCAGTGTATATGTGTGTAAGAGTATATAACTGGCTATATGTGAGAGTGTGTGATTGTGAGAGTGGCTGTATCGATGAGTGTGTGCTTGTATCAGTAATTGTATAAGAGCGTATAAATGTGGTAGTATTTTTATGAGTAAGTGAACTTGTGTGTGTATATAACTGTATAGCTGAGTAAATTAGACTGTGATTAATTATTTGCATGCCTGACTAGGTGTGTGAGTACGTCTATGGATGATTGGCGTTGTCTGAGTGTCTATACAGGTGTATAAATGCATATGATAGTCCTGTACTGAGTGACTGTAAGTATGTGTGACTGTACAGGTGAGTGAATGGAGGTGTGTGTAGACCTAAGAGTCAATGAGTGGGTATGTAGTTATTGGTATTGGAGTATCTATGGTTTTGAGAATGGCCGTCTGAAATTTTGAGTCGGTGTATCAAAGGTTATATTAGGGTGTGAGAAGATGCACTAATTTATCACATGGATGACGTCATCAGTGATGTCATGAGTGATGTCATTTGAGATGTCATCAGTGATGTCATCAGTGATGTCACTGACCATGTCATGAGTGATGTAATATGCGACGTCATCAGCAGTGCATTGCGGGGGCGCGAGTTATAGTTAGCTGAACTAACTATAACGGGGGAATTTCTACGGTTTTGTATGAGGGAAATGTCCAGCTAACTATAACACCCCTGAAACCTATGGTTTTTTCAGTGAATTTCTAAGGTTTTTTAAATGCCAATTCCTAACTATAACATGCATGAAACCTATGTTTTTTTTAGTGAATTTCAAAGGTTTTTTAAATGCTAATTCCTATCTATAATTTATCACTAAAGCTATGATGTTTAATGATTTTCATTGGATTTCTAAATTTTTCTATTTCAGTCTGTCAATTCCTTTAATTATGTTTTTTTTAAATTCATTTTTATCACTTTTTTTAACGTATTTTTTCAATTAATTCTTTTAAAAATTACAAAATATTATTTGTTTTTATTGAGTTTAAAAAAAAAAAATTGTTAATGTTTTAAAATATATTTTTATATTTTTTAAAAATATTTTTTAAACTATATTTTCAAAACTTTATTTTTTATTTATTTTTACCATCTTTTTGGGATCCACGCACCCTATGTGCACCCTTCTCGACCCCTACGCATAAGCATCCATGTATGGTAAGCTTTGGGTATGTGTTTGGTGCGCGATTGCAATGCGACTGGTACGCGATTCCAAGCCTATATGCGACACGTACAATGCTTGTTACGCGATGCTTGCGCGCTTCCGCGAAGCGTCATGTGCGTGCAAAACGCGGTGGGTGCGCGAATCCCGCGAAATATTTTACATTTTAAAAAACATATATATATGTATTTTATGTGAATATTAATTGAAGACAAACTGTAAACTACTCATAAAAGTAATATATTTTTACATTTAATCCTATATTCTTTTTAAATTCAATTTCGCGGATGCGCGCTGGGTGCGTGCTGCATAAGCGCATGGTGCGCGGATCCCATGTGACCTGAAAAAATGAGATTTGATTGGTTCATTTCACTTCCTGTTCTAACTATTGAAAGACCCCACCCATTTCACTCATTCTTCTCTGACCTTCTTTGGAAGAGCATCTCTTTGCAGAGAAGAAGCTTTTTTGACTAGGTTTTAACTTAGCTCAAACTTTTTTCTAACCAAACAATGGCTTCAGGGCAGCAGGCATCTCCTGGATCTCCTCATTCATCTGAGGATGTTTTTTTGGAAGAGCCAGCACGCACACCACGTTTTTCATCTGTGGTGTGGAAATTTTTCACATATCCAGAGGGGCAAACAAAGCCCAATGCCACCTTGGTGACCTTCAAGATCTGCCAGAGAGTGCTGTCTCATGGGGATCCAAACAAAAATATTCATGCGGAACTGCGAGCATGATGAAACATCTAAGGACCCTTCATCCAGTAAACCTTTCTCGGGAAGAATGTCGAAGGATGATAGTCGTTCCTGCTCCTACGGATTCATCACAGCCAAGCACTTCAAGAGTATATCATTCTGCACAAAATTTGGACATCCGTCCGCAGTTCCAAAATTTGAAAGTGCTCTGCATAAAATGCAATGCTACTTTATGCTACGGGAAGCAGTCTATTGATCTGATCTGCCGCAAGCAAGAAAGTCACCATTGCTAGTTTTTTGTTTTTTTTATTCCCTGAAGTTCATTGTTTTGTTCCTCCAGTTCTATTTTTTCCTTTTTTTTTCAAGAAAATCCCAAAATTTTTAAAAATTGTTCAAAAAAACAAAAAAAAAAGAAAAGAAAAAAAAGTTCTTCTAAGAACTAACTTTCCTGGTTTAAAAAAAGAGCTATATACTTGTTTGTTGGTGTGTGAAAGTTTAGATGAATGTATGTGTAGAACGTAATTGACTGAATGAATGCATTAATAGCGTATGGTGAATGTATTAGTGCAGAACTATGAGGAAGTGCTGCAGCATCACACAGTAACCTCTTTAACTGCAGTGTGCTGTAGTACTTCCGAAGCACAGGGATGCAACATATGTAAATAAATATGTTGCACATCTATGCTTCTCTCTGCACGGCTGCTTACATTGCAGCCATGTGGTGACACTGGCACCCTTGCACCATAGTGGAAGGATATCTGTGTCATGTGCTGTTTGTTTTTGTGGAGAAAGACACACCTTCCTGCACAAAAACAATCAATAAACGCATTTTTCTCCTTCAATGTATGCTGAACATTTTAGCATGCATTGAAGATTTAAAAATGAGGAGAAAAGAAAACAATTCTCCTTGTTGTGCTTTTGTACACCAATTAGAGAATGGTGCAGCATTCACACACATATCGAGATTTATGATTTCTGATAAATCTGGAGATGTGTCTTATTCTATGAGTATTCAGTGCAATCATGCACAACAACACTTATAGAACAACCTTTCAACGCAAAGTGGTGTGTATGATGAGGTTGTATTTACATGGAGCAGAAAAAGTACACAGAGCACCTTTTCCTCTCTTTGTAAATATGAAAGAGTGTCTTGCGCAATAACTATGTTACAAAAGTGACATATTTCTGTTTTAAAATTGCTTCCGAATGATAGAAGGTAAGCACAGAGTTTTGTCTGCAAACATGCTCAAACAAGAATGATTGAATTGATTGCGGTTCTTCAATAGGTACAATGGGAAATATTATGAACCACTCAAATCTGTTTTTTTGGAGGTCACATAATATCCGGTAACAGAGAGATTTCAAAACTATGTCGGTATAAACAGAGTGTTTTTAAAAACTTGTTCAGTCTTTGTAGGTTCTTGCAGATCTGCCCATTCTGCATATTAATACTTAGTTAAACTTACCTTCACAGTAATAGAAATTAAAAATGGTCTAAATTTTTTTCAGATTTTTTTTGCAATAAAAATTGATGTAAACTGCTTATTTTAGAATTAGGATCTGTAAAGAAAAGAAAAAATAGTTATAACATGTAATAATACATTTTTTACAACACAGCATAATTTCAACAAAGTAATTTGTTTGCCTTTTTTGCTGTTCTCAGAATATATTGAATTTCACTAGAAATAGTGATTTAATCGTAATCATCACTTAACAGAGGGCAAAACAAAAAACAATCAAAAAGATTGTTTTAAAAAAATCAACATGCTATTCTCAGTTAAATACCACAAGATACAAATCACACATATATGAAATGCTTATGGCTAACAACATTTTATAAGTTTAACTTATAAAAACTGTAAATGTTGTCGCTTAAAAATATTCACCGAGTCAATGAGCACAAAAAAGTCCATAATTCAAACATATACCTTTCCTTAAGGCCAAATGGTATTTTTGCACTCCTTGTTATGTAAATTGTCCAATGGTAGTCCTATTCAATTATAATAATACATTTCTCAGAGAATGAATTATCTTCCTAAAACTTTGAATTTAAAAATATTAGGTAGGAATTAGGTAATTCCCTAGGCAAACGTTGTTTGAAAACCAACTGGGAATCATTACAAAGTGTCCAGCCTTTGTCACATTTTAGATAGGCAATGTTATGTCCAGATGTGGTGGAAGGACCATCATGGAAAATTATTGCAATTGCTACAAAAGTCCTTCCTGATATTGATAGTTGTGTTGCTACAAACTGCTTTATTGAAGTATCCAATTTTCTTCCATCAGCTGTACAACGTTGCATCATTAAAATTATGTATTGTCCATATTTTGTTAAAAATAATGTGGATAACATTTCTGATTTACATTGGCTACACTCCATGTTTTGATTTGCACCTTTAACTAATTTATTGAAAGACACTGATTTACAGTCTGGTAATGTTAAATACAGATATCTTTCAGTGTCTACATTAGTGGTACATGTATACATGCAATTTTCACAATGATGTTCCCATTTGTAAGAAAGGCCAAAAATATTTTCTATTTCTATCCCCTTCATTTTCAAAAATGGTAAGCATATACATTAAAAATTCCTGAGCATCTTGTTGGATATTTTGTGTAAATTGTGTAGAACCAGAACACACATCCAAAAGATTACGAACATCTGAAACATATTGCATTTTACTTGTATCTGTTGTCAATTTTTCATAAACAGAATGCAACAGAGAACAAAATCTTTTTTGCCGATTCTGCATAATTTGTTCTTGCAAACCTTCAAGATAAAAAACAACATTGACCACTACATTATCATAGCAGTTGACACCTGAACTATTTTCAAACTGATAACCAACAACCTCTTCAACAGTGTCCAATTTCTTTTTACTTGCAATCACAACATTATCTTGTTCTATTCCCTTCTCGACACCTTCAGAACAGATATTCTCAAACCTTCTTTTTCGACCAATCACACGCTTGTCAAATACAGGATATTGACCTAAATTTGGAGCATACACCCTTCTTAACCTATTATACTCTTTTACACAGTTTGCATCTGCAGTAATCTTTGTCTCATCAAAATCAATCCAAAACAAACCAGATAATGTTCTGACTCGTGACAAAGCAACATATGCCATACCCTCTTTAAATACAGTAGATCCAATGTTCACCAATGCACTGTCTACACTTAATCCTTGAGATTTATGAATAGTCACTGCATATGCCAGAGAAAATGGAAATTGTTTCCTACGGACATATAAATCTTTAACAAGCAAAAAACATACTGAACAACAACCAATTTCTTTAACATCTTCAATCTGATCAAATTTAATTTTTAAAAATTCAATTCCTTCTTTTTTCTGATAATTAACAAACTCCACCACTTTACCCATTGCGCCATTAACTAACCCTTTTTCTACATCCAAATTACCCCTTAAAATTACCCGACAGTTTACACACGCATATAGTGTCTTTTCTAAACCAGCTGTTTTAGATATTTTTTTCCTAAAGAATCCAGTTTTGTTTTCAACTTTCCCATCAAAATAATAGTGATTCCTTCATGCTCTATTTTATCGATGACTTCCATTTTTATAGTTTCTTCATTTTCCAGTTTCAATAGTTCTTCGTTGAATATGGAACACCCGCGCAGTGTTGGCATTAAACAGATCACTGATTTATTTTCAGCAATTTTCATGTACACTTTTGCAGGAACTACATTTTCATTCGGAAAGACATTGCAAAGTAATTGACTTTCGAAAGCTTGTTTGCCATGTTTTGTAAGAATTCCAATTCTTATATCTTGAAGAATACTTCCATATTCAGTATCATTTGCCAGTCGCATATTTGTTGTCAGTTCTTTGTATTCAAAATTAGTCCAAATGTTCACATTACCAACACTACCAAGAGACCTTCTGGTATCTTCATGTGCAAGTGTTTTAAATATCGGTTGTCCTTTTACCGGAGTTAGTTGCAATAGATCTCCAAAAACTATGACGTGTTTTCCTCCAAATAACACGTCAAACTCTGTTTTAAGAACTTGATGCATTCTTAAATGCACAAAGGCAAGCATCAAGTTTGACACCATGCTCACCTCATCAATAATGAGAAGTTTCATTTTCTTCAAGACTCTTGAAACTTCACAACAAGTTTCTCCAGATAACTTGTTGTATTCCAATTTGCTCTCATGCTCTACTGGTAGCATTAGTAAACAATGTAAAGTAATTCCTTTAATGTTATGTGCTGCAAACCCAGTTGGAGCAGTGACAACACAAGACAAATGCAACTCAGTTGTTTTTTGCAGATAACTTGTAATTACTTTATTTAAGAAACGTTTTCCTGTTCCAGCTTGACCACTCACATGCATTCGGATAGGTTGAAATGATGTACATGAGCACCCTTTCTTTTCATGAAGTAATCCATGGTCAATCTGCTCTTTCACTTGTTGATATATTTGTTTCTGTTCAACATTTAGTTGTTCTTCCAAGTTTCCTAACTGTATTACATCTTCTTGAGCTTGATACATTGCTGTTTCCACCTCATTCATGGCAGTCGCTGCTTCATTTTGAACAATTGGTTGTCCTAGTGGATCTTGACTCAGTGCAGCAGAACTTTGACTGTCTTGAGAACTGTCTCTAGCAATCTCAGCTGCAATTGTAGCTTCTTGATCAATTTCATCATTCAACATTTTCACATAATTTGCAAAAGCACTGCATAGTATGCTATCTTTACAAGCATTAAATGAATCTTCATAGCTCTGAAAATCTCCAAGTAATTCCAGTTCTTAACGCCATGGTTTGAACATTTGCAACAGGGCTAAATAGTAAAATTCCCTTTTATCAGCAGTGTCGCAGCTCAGTTTCCTGTGATTAATTAAACTTCCTTTCCTTTGTTTCACCAGACATCCTTCAGAACCAATCACTGCATATTTTCCATCATTGATGTTCTCTGTAGTATTCCGTTTAAAAGTGTAGTTTTGCAGCACTTCATAGAGACACAAGTTCTCAAGATGATGACTTCTGTTTGGGTAATATATGTCCAACATATTCGTTTTCAAAATATCTGTACTTTCTGGTTCTTTTTCTGCTAAATATTCAATTTCTTGAACAGATTTCAGTACCCGATTTCGCATTCCTGCAAGACCTAGACTCACCCAAATGATTCTTCTACTTTTGGAATATAGACTTGCAGATGATAACCGATATGAACATTCATATGCTCCAATTTCACGATGCGATAACATCTTCAAACTGAAACTGAATAATTTCTTACTTAGAGTCTTCTCGTGAGAAATCTCTTCCCACATTTCTTTCAATTCCGTCTTTTCTGATTTAGTAATGTAGGACGTTACATATCGTGCAACAGCAATGGAATTGTCCGCAACATACTGAATATCCATTTTAGCATCCCACATGGATAAAATAACTGGATTGTAGTCATTTATGTATTTTGATTCTTCACTTCTTCTTAAGTTGTAGGTATTTTTCGGAGACTTGTGATGGTATGTCGCATAGCTGACATAAAACTGTTCACTCTTCCTTTGGATAATACAGGATGTGGAAATCGAAAACGACATTTGGTATAGAACTTATCCTTTGACTTGTACTTTCGTTGACAGTATTTTCCACATCTATGGCTTTGGAATCGTAAGACTTGTTGTTTTAAGTTTTTATGTTCTCTGCTATTGGGTACAGCAAATGTGGCATAATTTTCAATGAAAGACAAAACAGTTTCATCAGAATCTGTTCCAAATTTGGGGGCGTCCTTGATCCATAACAACATATGTATATGAGGAGCACCTCTTGCTTGATACTCATTTCTCCAAAAGAAATCCACAACTTCTCCAAGAGGAGAATTCTTTTTATTGCAGATGAAAGACATCATAGCTTCAAATCTATGATTGCAATTTCTGCATACATTAACAGGATCCAATGAGCACAATTCTCCAGGTATCTTGTATTCAATATTTTTTATATTGGAATTTGCCTCTCGAAGAAATTCAAGTAAATCATCCCAAGCATACTCAGCACAGCTTAGTGTAACAAACCATGTAGGAGTTCCCAAGTTCCGTAGCATACATTTCAGTTCTCCATGTCGACGGCACCAATAGTCATTAGTCCCACGCTGACATGCCATCAGATTAATCAACTGAGATTCTAAATGATCATCTCTCTGATGCACTTTATCCATAAAATCCTTTGCAGTTACATTTTGTAGATGCATTCCAGTTTTTAAAATGTGATTTACTGCATATGAAAGTCCAGACAAGTCACTTTCAAACAGAAGATGAAACATATAAGGGATACATTATCGAAATCTTGGATCTTCTGCATATAATCTTGTTGTCCGATATTCAGATGCAGGAATCTGCACAGGACGTTCATCAGATCATCCACCTTTTCCTGTTGGAAACAACTGCGGGAAACAACAAGCTTACAAGCTCTCTTCCGATACACTCATGGGACTTCCTGTTGCTTTTTTCATTTGGAACAACTCAATCGTATTCCCCATCACCTCTTTGGAATGAAGTGGATGTACACTGTAATGTTCATAGATTTCTTCACATCTGGACATGTCCACTTTTTCAATTTGTCCACTTAATGTTTCAGTATCTTCTGTTAAATCTATTTCTTCTTCTCCTACAAACACATTTCTATAGTACTCATTATTTTTTAACAGATACAATGATGCCTTTTGCACTTTTCTAACATCCACTAACTCTTGCCAGATTTTCTTATTTTTAGTAGGAACACCATTAACTAGAATGACTAGTGGCTCATTTTCTGCATGGTCTACACCAATAGTTCCAATATTTTTCCTTAATTCTAATGGTAAATATACAACTCTTCCTTTCAATCCTCTTTGCAACTCTGATGGAGGTAATTTACCTGTTTTAGGCTCCATACGAACAATAGCCTGAAACGGGTGAACACATTGAATGAGAATAGACTCATACGTATTTAAATCTATCAGCTTTGGAGGAATAGCGACCAACTCTAGATTATTATGAACAGCTCTAGCAGGCATTTTATTCTCATCTAATTTGTTATAACAATATTTGCAAATACGCTGCTCAGATCCCAAATCAAAACAATCCTCTACCAACAAATAAGTTGCAAATTCCATCCACTTATCATTATCTTCTATTTCACTTTTTAAATACAGATTGAGACCCCTAGTCTGATTTTTATAGTGACTTCGCCGACAACAAATACAAGAAACATTTGGTCTTTCACCTGAAATTACCTTTTTTTTGTAATTACGGGTTTTACATTGTCTTCAACATTTTGTTCTACTAATGTGTCAGTTTCTGCACTCTCTTGCTGAGGACCAAAGTAACAAAACTCAATATCATCACAAACGTTCTTCACATCTGATACTGAGCCACGCAAAAGAGCACTGTTCAACTCATTTAACTTTAGTGCTGGACTTTTCGCATAATACAATCTTCTCACTAACTTCCGCATTTGAGTATGATGTACTGCCAGCATCCTGAAATGGTGAAAAACACTTTGACAAACTTTCCTAGAAAGAGAAGCCAGAGAATGACCTTGCAAACCAGTATTTTTTCTCACTCTGCAAGGGTCTAGTCCTCGCAAAACCTTAATCTTTTGTTTAACACTTTTTTTACTATATGCTCGTAAAAAACGACATAATTTATCAATAGATTCCTGTCGTACACTACAAATACTACTGCAATCCGAAGTATACAGAGGGTGTTTAGGACGTCTCCCTAGAACTTCATCAGCTATCACTTCTTCTGCATTTCTTTCAACCATTTTCTCTTTCTCAATTGGACAACCATCTCTAACTTAATAACCTCTACCACTGGTGTCAACTGCAAACAGTAATTTTTTGCTCTGTAAATAACTCTCTTCATTAAAGAAAGGCTCTGAACTGGAACTGTGTTTCCATTCTCCCCAAAAAAAATCACACATTTTTTTTCTATTAATTACTGTTTTCCTCCTACTTTTGGCCTTCATTAAATTGATTGGTTTATCTTGTGATCGAATTCTGTTTAATACTAAAATGAATAGTTTCTTTTTTGCTTCAAAAGCCTTTTCAACAATGTTTTCAATATGCTTCTTTTTATAAAATGGAGCTCTCTTTTTATATTTCTTCACATCTTTCAGCAAATTATGTACTACTCTCTTGTAAAATATTTTTTTGTGTAATTCCTTATACTGATTTTGCCTTCTTTTAGCATACTTTGTCTCCTTTGACTGAACATTTGTTTTTTTGCTTTTCCTCCTATTTTGAATTTTTTTTGTGGTTGAAACATTCTCAGTGGTTTCAGCGTTCTGTACATTCTGTTTGCTCCTACAAACATTTTTAATAAATTGCTTTGTGATCTTACCAGAAGATTTTTTCTTTTTAGCCACATTATCTTGTACATTCAATACTTGTGGTTGATTTTTCTTCAAGTAATTCTCTTGTCTCTGTTCTTTTCTTTTTCTTTTTTTTTCTGGCATGATTTCTCTATTTTAATGTTGAAAAACAGTATCTGTAAAAAAGAATCACAAATAAAAGTATATTAATAACTTTCAAATTTATACTATTCTATTACTGTAGAAACACATTTTATATAAAAACTGACTAAGAAACTATCGCCCTGAAGCACAAGTGTGACGATGGTTAAAACACTACATGCATAGTGCGTACTACTTTGAAGCAGTTCATGCCCTAAAGACTACCTCACTAAAAGACTACATGCTAAATGACTGAATGATTACAATACTATAAGGAGACACACTGGGTGAGTGACAGGGTGTTTCCTAGAAGTGTATGAATACTGACATGGATATTGATGGTGTGAAAGACAAGTGTATAGGTGATTAGAGGCCTACATGCATAGTGGACACATGTTTTAATCCATCCATATGTTAAGGCCTGTGTCAGTCCAATACTACTTGGATACTGACTGAATGATTAGAGTACTGCAAGGAGAGTGCCTGGGTGAATTTATGAGTGTTTGTGTTTTGGCACAGTGAATGGATTAGTCCATGGTGCTGAATGGGTCACTAGAGGACTGCAAGGGGAGTGACAGGGTGTTTGCTAGAAGTGTATGAATACTGACTAGGGAATTGAAGGTGTGAAAGACAAGTGTGTAGGTGGTTAGAGGACTGCATGGATAGTGGATAGGCATTTGAAGCAATTCGTGTGCTAAGGCCTGGCTCACTGCATGAGTATTTGGGCACTGACTGAATGATTAGAGTACTGCAAGGACAGTGCCTGGGTGAATGTATAAGTGGGTGGCTTTTGGCACAGTGAATGGATTAGTACATGGTGCTGAATGGGTCACTGGAGAAGTATAAGGAGAGTGACAGAGTGTTTGTGGGGATTGTATGAACACTGTCTGGGATATTGAAGGTGTGAAAGACAAGTATGTAGGTGGCTAGAGACCTACATGCATAGTGGATAGACGTTTGAAACAGTCCATAGAGTAACACTTGGATCACTGCAAAACTACCTGAGTACTGACTGAATCATTAGAGTACTACAAAAAGAGTGACTCTGTGAATCTTTTTAAGATTTTGGATTCTAGTGCAGTGAATAGGTTAGTACTTACTGCCAAATGAGTCAGTGGAGGAGTGCAATTAAAGTGACAGAGTGTTTATTGGAGTTTATAGATACTGACAAAGAAATTGAAGGTCTGACAGGCAATTGTGTTGGTAGTTAGAGGCCTCCATGCATACCGGAAACACGTTTGAATCAATCCATGTGCTAAGGCCTGCCTCACTCCATTAGTACTTAGGTACTGACTGAATGATTAGACAATTGCAAGAAGCGTACCTGGGTGAATTTACAAGTGTTTCAGTTTTGGCACAGTGAATGCATTACTACATGGTACTGAATAAGTCACTGGAACACTGCAAGGGGAGTGACAGGATGTTTGCTGAAAGTACATGGATACTGACTGGGGAATTGAAGCTGTTAAAGACAAGTGTATAGTATGTTAGAAGACTGCATGCATACTGCATAGACATTTGTAGCCCTCTATGTGGTAATGCATGGTTCACTACATGAGTACCTGGAAACTGACTGAATCATTAGACTACTGCTAGGAGAGAGCCTGGGTAATACTTTTAAGTTTTTCCATTTTGGCGCTGTAAAAAGATTAGTACATGGTACTGGATCAGTCACTGGATGAGTGCAAGATGAGTGACAGGATATTTATTGAAGTATATAGATACTGACTAGTTAAATAAAGAAGTGAAAGACAAGTGTGTAGGTGACTAGAGGCCTGTATGCATACTGGATAGGAGTTTGAAGCAGTCCATGTTGTAAGGCCTGACTCGCTGCATGAATACTTGGATACTGACTGAATGATGAGAGTACTGCAAAGAGAGTGCCTGAGTGAATTTATAAGTGTTTGGGTTTTGGCGAAGTGGATGGTTGAGTATATGCTGCTGAATGGGTCACTAGAGGAGTACATGGGGAGTGACAGGGTGTTTGCTTGAAGTGTATGGATACTGACTGTGAAACTAAAGGTGTGAAAGAGAACTGTGTAGATGGTTAGAGAACTGCATGCATAGTTGATAAGCATTTGAATCAATGCATGTGCTAAGCCTACCTCACTTCGTTACTACTTGAATATTAACTGAATGTTTACAGTATTGCAAGGACAGTTCCTGGGTTAATACATAAGCAATGACTCCCTTCTAATTCTATCAAAACTTGAGAACAGGAAAGTGTTTAAGCAGTTATGTGTATTCAAAGATATGAAGTACCCAAATGCTTCTCTCACAGTGGTTCCCAAATGCACACAGACTCACAGTGTGATTCTAGACGAGCAACCCTATCCCTAGGAGTTTACCAAAACTCATACACTACTGTGGAAGGGGTAAGGGGACTGCACACAATCTACATATTTCAGTATTGCACTTTACTGTCAATGCCTGACTCATAAAATGACTGGCTTCTAATGCTACTAAAACTTGGCAACATGACAGCTTTTAAAACAGTTATCTGTCAGCAAATACATGATGTTACCAAATGCTTCTCTCACAGTGGTTCCCAAATGCACAAAGACTGACAGTGTGATTCTAGACAAGCAACACTATCCCTAGGAGTTTACCAAAACTCATTCACTACTGTGGAAGGGGTAAGGGGACTGCACACAATCTAAATATTTCAGTACTGCACTTTACTGTCAATGCCTGACTCATTTTATCAATGCATAAGCAATGACTGGCTTCTAATGCTTCTAAAACTTGACAACATGACAGGTTTTAAAACGTTGTCTGCCAGAAAATACACAATGTTACCAAATGCTTCTTGCACAATCCTTACCCAAATGCACACAGACTCACAGTGTGATTTTAGGCAAGCAATACTATCCTGGGGTTTACCGAAACTCATTCACTAGTCTGGAAGGGGTAAGGGTACTGCACACAATCCACATATTTAAGTACTGCACTTTAGTGTCAAAGCCTGACTTATTTTATCAATGCATAAGCAAAGACTGGCTTCTAATGCAACTAAAACTTGACAACATGACAGGTTTTAAAACAGTTATCTGTCAGCAAATACAAACTTTTACCAAATGCTTCTCTCACAGTGGTTCCCAAATGCATGCAGACTCACAGTGTGATTCTAGACAAGCAACACTATCCCTAGGAGTTTACCAAAACTCATTCACTACTGTGCAAGGGGTAAGGGGACTGCACACAATCTACATATTTCAGTACTGCACTTTAGTGTCAATGCCTGACTCATTTTATCAATGCATAAGCAAAGACTGGCTTCTAATGCTACTAAAACTTGACAACATGACAGGTTTTAAAACAGTTATCTGTCAGCAAATACACAATGTCACCAAATGCTTCTCTCACAATCCTTACCCGAAAGGAACACAGACTCACAGTGTGATTTTAGACAAGCAACACTATCCTGGGAGTTTACCAAAACTCATTCACTAGTCTGAAAGGGGTAACAGTACTGCACACAATCTACATATTAAAGAACTGCACTTTAGTGTGAAACCTGACTCATTTTATCAATGCATAAGCAAAGACTGGCTTCTAATGCTACTAAAACTTGACAACATGACAGGTTTTAATATAGTTATCTCTCAGCAAATACATGATGTTACCAAATGCTTCTCTCACAGTGGTTCCCAAATGCACACAGACTCACAGTGTGATTCTAGACAAGCAACACTATCCCTAGGAGTTTACCAAAACTCATTCACTACTGTGCAAGGGGTAAGGGGACTGCACACAATCTACATATTTCAGTACTGCACTTTAGTGTCAATGCCTGACTCATTTTATCAATGCATAAGCAAAGACTGGCTTCTAATGCTACTAAAACTTGACAACATGACAGGTTTTAAAACAGTTATCTGTCAGCAAATACACAATGTCACCAAATGCTTCTCTCACAATCCTTACCCGAAAGGAACACAGACTCACAGTGTGATTTTAGACAAGCAACACTATCCTGGGAGTTTACCAAAACTCATTCACTAGTCTGAAAGGGGTAACAGTACTGCACACAATCTACATATTAAAGAACTGCACTTTAGTGTGAAACCTGACTCATTTTATCAATGCATAAGCAAAGACTGGCTTCTAATGCTACTAAAACTTGACAACATGACAGGTTTTAATATAGTTATCTCTCAGCAAATACATGATGTTACCAAATGCTTCTCTCACAGTGGTTCCCAAATGCACACAGACTCACAGTGTGATTCTAGACAAACAACACTATCACTAGGAGTTTACCAAAACTCATTCACTGCTATGTAAGGGGTAAGGGGACTGCACACAATCTACATATTTAAGTACTGCACTTTATTGTCAAAGCCTAACTCATTTTATCAATGCATAAGCAAAGACTGGCTTGTAATGCTACTAAAACTTCACAACAAGACAGGTTTTAAAACAGTTATCTGTCAGCAAATGCACGATGTTACCAAATGCTTCCCTCACAATCCTTACCCAAATGCACACAGACTCACAGTGTGATTTTAGACAAGCAACACTATCCTAGAAGTTTACCATAACTCATTCACTCGTCTGGAAGGGGTAAGGGTACTGCACACAATCTACATACTTAAGTACTGCACTTTAGTGTCAAACCCTGACTCATTTTAGCAATGCATAAGCAAAGACTGGCTTCTAATGCTACTAAAACTTGACAACATGACAGGTTTTAAAACAGTTATCTGTCAGCAAATACATGATGTTATCAAATGCTTCTCTCACAGTGGTTCCCAAATGCACACAGACTCACAGTGTGATTGTAGACAAGCAATACTATCCTAGCAGTTTACCAACACCCATTCACTAGTCTGGAAGGGGTAACGGTACTGCACACAATCTACATATTAAAGTACTGCACTTTAGTGTGAAATCTGACTCATTTTATCAATCCATAAGCAAAGACTGGCTTCTAATGCTACTAAAACTTGACAACATGACAGGTTTTAAAACAATTGTCTGTCAGCAAATACATAATTTTACCAAATGCTTCTCTCACAGTGGTTCCCAAATGCACGCAGACTCACAGTGTGATTCTAGACAAGCAACACTATCCCTAGGAGTTTACCAAAACTCATTCACTACTGTGCAAGGGGTAAGGGAACTGCACACAATCTACATATTTCAGTACTGCACTTTAGTGTCAAAGCCTGACTCATTTTATCAATGCATAAGCAAAGACTGGCTTCTAATGCTACTAAAACTTGACAACATGACAGGTTTTAAAACAGTTATCTGTCAGCAAATACGCAATGTCACCAAATCCTTCTCTCACAATCCTTACCCGAAAGGAACACAGACCCACAGTGTGATTTTAGACAAGCAACACTATCCTAGGAGTTTACCAAAACTCATTCACTTGTCTGAAAGGGGTAACAGTACTGCACACAATCTACATATTAAAGTACTGCACTTTAGTGTGAAACCTGACTCATTTTATCAATGCATAAGCAAAGACTGGCTTCTAATGCTACTAAAACTTGACAACATGACATGTTTTAATATAGTTATCTCTCAGCAAATACATGATGTTACCAAATGCTTCTCTCACAGTGGTTCCCAAATGCACACAGACTCACAGTGTGATTCTAGACAAACAACACTATCACTAGGAGTTTACCAAAACTCATTCACTGCTATGTAAGGGGTAAGGGGACTGCACACAATCTACATATTTAAGTACTGCACTTTAGTGTCAAAGCCTAACTCATTTTATCAATGCATAAGCAAAGACTGGCTTGTAATGCTACTAAAACTGGACAAGAAGACAGGTTTTAAAACAGTTATCTGTCAGCAAATGCACGATGTTACCAAATGCTTCTCTCACAATCCTTACCCAAATGCACACAGACTCACAGTGTGATTTTAGACAAGCAACACTATCCTAGAAGTTTACCATAACTCATTCACTAGTCTGGAAGTGGTAAGGGTACTGCACACAATCTACATATTTAAGTACTGCACTTTAGTGTCAAACCCTGACTCATTTTATCAATGCATAAGCAAAGACTGGCTTCTAATGCTACTATAACTTGACAACATGACAGCTTTTAAAACAGTTATCTGTCAGCAAATACATGATGTTATCAAATGCTTCTCTCACAATGGTTCCCAAATGCACACAGACTCACAGTGTTATTGTAGACAAGCAACACTATCCTAGCAGTTTACCAAAACTCATTCACTAGTCTGGAAGGGGTAACGGTACTGCACACAATCTACATATTAAAGTACTGCACTTTAGTGTGAAATCTGACTCATTTTATCAATCCATAAGCAAAGACTGGCTTCTAATGCTACTAAAACTTGACAACATGACAGGTTTTAAAACAATTGTCTGTCAGAAAATACATAATTTTACCAAACGCTTCTCTCACAATGCTTACCCACATACACACAGACTCACAGTGTGATTGTAGACAGACAACTATCCCTTGTACAAAACACATTTACTAGTCTACAAGATCTAAGGTGACTGCACACATTGCAGAAAATCTACTACTACAGATTAGTACCATAATGTTTCTCTCAAAATGATTCCTAAATGCACACAGACTCACTGTGTGATCCTAGACAAAAAACACTGTCCCTTGCACTATACCAAAACACATTTCTTAATCTACGAATATTACATTTTAGTGTAGAAACATGACTAATTTTGCAAATTTATAAACAATGACTGATTGTACCAAAATATAAAAACAGCACAGTTATCTTTCTGCAAACACATGAAAAACACAAATGCTTATCACAGAATGGTTTCTACATGCGCACACACTGTCAATAAGATTGTAGACAAAAAAAAGTACTCCATGCACTTTACCAGGAGAAATACATTAGTCTGATTAAAATCAAAATACAGCACATACATCTCCTCACAATTAAATAACTCACCTTTAAAGTTGTTTTGTAGATTAAGAAATATATCAGTCACACACCAGATATCAGTCACACACCAGATTTTCTTATACAGAATCTCTGCACTGTGCACCTGTCAGCAAAACCAAAGAATGGCAAAGTTTCCCTCTCATTTTCCACACATATACATGTAAACATCAAATCACATTCCTTCCCACATAAATTCAAAAGCAAACACACATTTCTATTGGTTAAACATTTCAACCCTTTCCAAATGACATAAATTTGAACCCTACTCCCAATCTGCCTTCTGCCTGTTACCATAGGAACAGGTCATGGAACACTGAACTGAGCACACAGGTCACAAGTTCAGCACACAATGTTGCTAATCAAAACAGCAAGTGTGCTTGACTTTTCAACATATCAGCTTATCATATATAATGTTCCTTTCTCTCACTTTTTGGTAACCAATAAGAATCATGTGTTTAAAAAACAGAAACATGCACCCTACCTTTCAGTGTAGAAGGTTGTCAAACAACCAATGATTTCTTGTCTTTTTTCAAAACTGCATCTTAGCCACCATTTTAGAAAAATCATACTTTTCAAACTGCCATTTCATTTACAGAGACCATCTGAGTGCATCCAGACCTCCCTTCAAGATGCTTAGAGTGTGGATTGTGGGACACAGCTATATTTTCTGGAGCCAAAGGTATGCAGAAAACAAAGGCATTCACAAAGACCTAGGTTTGCCAAATGTAGACATTAAATGGATTGGACAGAGAGGGTTAAAGTGGCACCAATTGATGCCATTGGTAAAATCCTTTATGCATATCCAACACCCTGACCTCATAATAGTGCACTGTGGTGGCAATGACCTAGGCACTTTGACTGGGGTAGGTCTGGAAATGCTTATGAAGGACACCTTTGCAGAATTGATTTCACTTTTTCCCAAAACTGCCTTTGTGTATACTAACATATGCCAAAGGCAGAAATGGAACTGGTCCAATAATTGTTGTCCACAAATTGAGAAAGCTAGGAAACATGTGAATAAATCTGTTTCTGCTTTTCTCCTAGACTATAGAATGGGGTCCATTTACAATAACAATCTGCGCTTTCACATGCAAGAGATGTATATGAGAGATGGAGTACACTTTACTGATGAAGGAAACAGAGTCTTCCTCAACAACTTTAGACTCTGTATAGGTACTTACTTATAAGTACCAACAACTCTCAATGAACACAACGGCTCTTTTTAGAGCCACTCAAGAACAAAACACTTAAGCTTGATGTTTATCTCCCAAAAATTTCAGTTTTATTTCCTTGGAACCACGCACCCAACACGTTAGGAACCGCGCACCCAACACGAGAGAAACCGTGCACCAACGCGTTAGGATGCGCGACTCCTAATTTTACCGTAAGCCGGGAGCCGGCATAGCTTTTCCACATGGGGAGCTGCTGACATGCAGCTCCCCGTGTGGAAAAGCAATATCGTTTGGATTTTGAATGAGAGAGCAGGTTTCCCTGCTCTCTCTTTCAAAATCCTAACAAAGTTTGCTATGGGAGGGCGGGAGACTCCCGCCCTCTCATAGCAAACAACAGTGTCCTGGGGGTGGGCACCCCAGGACACTGTAGGAGCCGGCCCCTATTAATTTTCCAATATTTTGCCCCCGGTATTTGGCCCACCCAGGGGCTAATTATTAACAAAGAGCGGAATCCGTGCACCCTGCGCCAATTTTACCGTTTTTTTTTTTTTTAAAAAGGGGGCCCCAGGGGGTCCTTCTGGGACCCCCTAAGCAACACTAGAGGGTCAGAGGATTTCTTCCCTGCCCCCTTTATATGTTTTAAACACTTATTCCCCTTACTTCTTCAGCCATGCTTCTACCGAGGCACAAAATGGATGCCAACAGTTCCTGGTTTTGAATGTGGACAGACACTTCACAGCGAATTAGCATTCAGCGCGTGATCGGTAGGGTGCGCGCTCGGTTCGGGGAGGGTGCGCGGATCCTCCGAGGCCATAGATATATCTATCTTTTTTAGCCAAATTTTCTCAGGAACTACTGAACAGATTTACACCATTCATGCAAAAGGCACGAGTCTGAACTAAGGACTCCCTCTTTGCCAAATTTGATGTCATTCCGTTCAGCAGTTCGGGCTGTAGCTGCGTGAACAGGTCCTATGGGAAATTGCATGGGGAAAACACGTTTTGGGACCCCCCTTTTTTCTCGGCCCCCGCTTGACAAATCACCACAAAACTTTCAGGATAGGAGCGGACCGGAGCTGGCCAAAAGTTTGGAAAATTTTGCAAGGATTCGTCAACTGGCGCCAGACTTATTGGGAATAGAATGTTGCGGATTTCCTATGGAAAATAGGTCCTAACTATAACTACCTACATAACAAAAAACATATTGCCATTAACTACAAACATGCAAACATTTAAACAACTTAAGTACTAATATATATCTCTCTATATATATTTATATTCAGAATTATCAAACTTTATATGAAACATTAAAACTAAAACTTAAATTAGTATTCATATATACATTTTTACTTTTAAATTGAAATATACATGTTTAAAAATGTACAAATATACATTAAATAGACTTTGAAAAAGCAAATAAAATTGAGAAATGTGTAACAAGTCTTTATTCTATTTTATTGTTATATTTTGAAACACCAACAATATGAATTAAATTGTGCAAACTATTTCTACGACATACAAATTCAATTTAAACAAAGAACTTCTCAAAATAATCTTTAAAATAAATATCTACACTCCACCATAAACTATTTTTAAGGAGCTGTTGGCCACTAAAGGGGTGACATTTATTAGTCCCACTGCAATCTAAACCTTTTTTTGGAAAGTGTTGCACACTAAAAGCATGACATTTACCATGCCCATGCCATTCTATACCAATTTGGGGAATGTGTTGGGTACTAAAGGGGTGACATTTACTTTTGCTACTTCAAACTATACTGAGTTGGGGAAGGTGTTGGACGGTGAAAGGGGGTATTTACTATTCTCACTCAAATCTATACCAAGTTGGGGGGAGGATTGGACACAAAGGGGGTGACAGTTACTATTCTCATTTCAAACTATAACAGGTTGGGGAAGGTGCTGGACACCAAGTGGGTGACACCTTCTATTCCCACTCCAATCTATACCATTATGGGGAATGTGTTGGATACTAAAGGGGTGACATTTACTCCTCCCACTTCAATCTATACCAATTTGGCGAAGGTGTTGGACACTAAAAGTGCAACAATAACTATTGCCACTCCAAACTATATCAAGTTGGGGAAGGTGTTGGTTTCTAGTACCAGATTATGAACTATTCTATGATTATGAAGTAATAAACCATGTTCATTTGCTTATTTACTCATTGGGTTTCTTTATTTTCAGTACCTGTTTTTACTAGTTACTATAAATTCAGAAAAGCAGATGAAAGGCACATTTGTAGAAAAATGTTTGTCCTCCATGCCAAACTGAACACTTTCTCTCTTCTGCTATTGTTTTTTCACTCATTGCTAGTTTTAGTGACCTGGATTGCACCATTTTCTCTGTAAGCATCTCCACTTTAGCCACAAATTGTAGTTCAGCTGCCAAGTACTATTGTTCATAATCTGGTACACCTGAAGCCAATCTCCTTCGCTGGCAATGTATGCAATGCTTCTCTGCACCAACCTCATTAATTATAAGGTATGCCAGCATTGACTCTTGTACTAAGAATACATTGCATGGTATTATCACAGGTAGAGAAGTGGATAAATATACTTTTGTAGAAATATAATTTGCAGTGGGCTATTCTCCTCAATGTAGATGACAATTAACAACCAGACTCTGCTCCATAGTTAAAAAATGGCTGATTGCACATTGGCTGCAATACAATCTTTGTTCCTTTGACTAACATGTATCTCTAAATATCCAAAAGTGGTATTCTCCCATTTTGGAACAGTGGCTATTAATTGTCTTCCAATCAAAAACACTAAATTGACCCCGGGTCTGAACTAAGGAGGGAGTCCTGGGATATCCCTTTTACAGGATGGATTTCCTCACCCACCCGGAGGTGGCATGCTTCATCATAGGGTAACCTCCTCGCATAACAAGACTAGTTGTAATGTGGGCTACAAACCCCTCCCACTTTTTATATTTCTATATTTTCATATTAATTCTTCCACATGATGAGTTGTAGCCCTTATATATCTTGAGTCTATGTATTTACCCACCGATGTACCCAGTACACAGACAATACAAGAAAGTTAGAGCCCCAGAGAGACTTAATATCAGACCTTCATTAATAAAAGGGATAACCTTAGAATGTTTAAGACATGGGAGTCTCTATACCGAACATTTGAGTGTTTTTTGACACATAAGAAAATGAATAGGCAGCCTCCTGTGACGGTCAACCAATGAGATAGCAGCACATCGTCGTTGAAGGCACACCTAGGTCATGTGACTTGGAGGAATGCTGCATATTTAAGGCAAGGAAAAGATACCCATGCTAAGATGCGGGGAAGATAGAACCAAATGGGTTCACAGCCAGATAGAGTCCTTTGACGAAGTAAGTGGAGCATAACAAGAGGATTTGATTGGTCCCACGACTAGGACAACCTAGACCTTGACACTCTTATGAATGTTATTTTTACCTAAATGTTCACAGAGTTTGACTATAAGATTTACCTAACTCCTTGGCCTTTTGGAGCTCTAAATAGGATGGATCTAAGTAAGTAAAATGAGCAAAAGTCACAATTTGCATGCATTATGTGTGCAGCACGTACAATATCTTGGTAATCTGAAGGAAAAAACTTGAACACTGTATACAAATCTAGTGCATACTGTGCATGTGCACATTTTTAGAGTAACTGTGATGGAGAATCACACTTTACTGATTACACACTGGTCCTGCTTGATGTGAAATAATCACTGTGATCACTTGGAGACATGTATAAGGATACAGACAGATATTTGGAATTGTATTGTACTGTAATTGCATTTATATAGCACTTACTATCCCTGACGAGGCGTCAAATTGCTTTTCGACAAGTAGCATACTACTCTGGAACCCATAAAGAATTAGTGGTGAATCAGCATAGTGAAATATGAAATTAATTAGGGTGGTGCATAATTTAGTCTGGTATTTGGATTGAGAAGGAGAGTGAACTGATAGAAGAGGGAAAAGGTTTGCATTTATATATCACTTGCTACCCCTGATGAGGTGTTGAAGCACTTTTAGGCAAGTAGCACATTACTCTAGAACCAAAAAAGAATTAGTGGTGAATTGGTCTGGGGAAATATGAAATTTATTTGAAAGATGGACATGTTAGTCGGTTATTTGGATTCAAAAGGATAGTGGAGGACTAGAAGAGGGAAGGGCCTAGAAAGATCTTTTTAATGACTAACCACACCTTTACCACTTTTAGAAAATATGCTGATAATAAATGCTACATTAAAATTTGGGCTTGGCCACCAACAGTGTCACACCCCTAGAGACAGCCTTCTTTGCATCTCGCTATCAGAACAACACTCAATGCAGAACTCTAGTGAGCATTTTGGAAGCTGTGGAACCAAGGGGAATGGATTTTAATCCTGGTCTTCGAATGAGACTAAGTTGTGTAATCTTAGACATTTATTTTCTGTCTTTGGTTATCTTTACAAGATTGGATACATTTAGAATTCGGCTTAGAGTTTGTAGAAGTGTGTGATAATAGAACTGGATTGGAACCCAACACATGCTCATTGGATATTATGTCTTTGAAGACGGAACCCTGTCTTTTGGTTCACTCATCAAAATGTAGTGCAAAAGCCAAGATTCTGGGAACAAGTAACAATTGTAGTTTTGGTTCTTCAGGTTCACCAAACGGTCTGATCTTGTGCAGATATGAAGCAAGTTGTATAAACGTTTTTATGGTCACAAACAGACATAATAGCTGTGTATGCCAGAAAAAATATTTTTTGCTAAACCCATTTTAGGAATCAGTAATATTTGAATGGCTTCTAACATGATTCATTACTTGGAAGGCATATTGGGGGTATCCCTTTCAAAAGTCCAATTGACATGAGTTCAGCCCCATTTATTTTAAGGAAAATGACTGATTTAAAAAAACAAAAACAATCTTCATTTGAAAAGTTATCAGCGACATGGTGGTCTGCTGACCCTTGCAGATCATTATCCCTGTGATTGTGTCCAATCAAATCGAGTCGCCATTTGTGACCTACCTCTTGAATATTAATTGTGACTCATTCAGATTTAGAATGTGTACATAGTTTGGGTCCACATAGGTAGGAAAAATACTGGTCATAAATTGAGACTAGTACATGCAATTTAATAGTACACCTGGCCCTTAGTTGTCGTAATGCCTTTGCTCCTTATCTTTTGAGTTTGTGACAGACTGACTACTAAATGTGAGTACCTAGGATAAGCACAGTTTTAAAATCAGACATGTTTAGAAAGGTATTTTTCATGGCTAAGAGGGAACTAATGGCAGGTGATGACTATCTGGTACACCACGGTCCCTTGATAATGAATCACCATGTGTAGGAAAGTTCCCTTTCTGCATGCTTGCCCCTTAACCTTTTGCCAGCTACCTGATGCAATTTGACTGAGTGTGCCCTGGGTACCTGCCAATGAGGTTCCCAGTGCCTGTGTTCTTTCCGTAGCCTGTACCATTGTTTCCACAACTGGCACAACTCTGGCCTACTTGCAATACCCTTGTAAATGGTACCTATGGTACCAAGGGCATGGTAGCCAGGGAAAGGCTTCTGAGGGTTGCAGCATGTATTATGCCACCTTCAGAGACCTACGACCAGAAACAGGCACCACTGTCATTGTAGCCTAGATGCCGGGTTGTAGCTAAAAGTGAAGAGTTGACATGGCATTCATCTGTGTGTGTGCCATGCCTGCCCAGCACGACATGAGGCCTAGGTAAGTCAACCTTAAGGCAGTGTGCCCTATACCTCATGTGAGGACCTATGTGCAAGAGCAGACAGGCCCCTATTATATCTAAAGCCATTCTTAGATATTATAAGTGCCCAATAAAGTCATCATGCGTATATGTTCTAGAAACTGGTAATTACGAGTTTCCTAGCACCATAATGACTTTAGTGAATCCTGTGATGTTTGATATCAAACATCTTGGAATAATAAAAGTGCACTGAATACAGTGTCAGATTTATTATTTCATGCACTCAGGAGTCCTTTCTAGAGGGGACCCCTGAACCAAACCAACAGCTGGTGGGTGTATGACTGGTGAACACCAGCCTGCCACCACAAGGCAGGATTCTGGACCACTGGGGTGGGAGCATTAGCTCCCTGGGCCCAGAAACAATGCCTTTCCTTGGCAGAGGAGTTCACACCACCCCAGGTCAGGTAGAGTCATCTGTGGCAAGGGAGCTTCAAAAGCCTTGTCGCCTTTGTAACGTGACCTCCAGCCTCTCCTGCTGTCAGGAGTAGGCCCCCTTCCTGTATCACGCCCTTTTCAGTGGGAAAACAGGTAGGAAAATCAGAACATCGCAGAATGTGTGCCCATCTCTGCCAACCTCACCTAGTGATATTGTAATTGCATTCATGATAAGGAATTGCCACTTTGTTTTGATGTTGTAAAACTGAAAATAAATTCTAAAACAAATATGCAATACGAATTTAACAAGAGAACTTCAATTTATCACAAAATTGACTTATGTAGACAATAGAAGCAAATACTATTCAGACTTACAAGTCAGAACAAGTAGAATGATGTACTGCAGTGGCTGGCAATACATACTGCCCTTAATAGTGTAGATCAGTGATACTCAAAGTATGGCCCAGGGGCGCATGAGGCCCTCCTGACCTTAACATATGCACTCCTGCTGAACAGCACTGGAATGAATTTTACTTGAGAGAGAACTAACTTTCAGCAATATATTAAATAAACGGGGAAGAGTTTATTTACAGTTTACTGAAGTAAAAGAAAAGATGCAAATATGGTACGCTGCAACTAACAACTTTAGAAACATTCATTTTTTAATACATCTTGCAACCAATTTTTCAAAATATAACAAATAATCTTTAAAGAGTATTTCATTAGCATGCAGAAGTGTTTCACCTTAGTACAGCAGATTAATCAGTATATTGAGAAGTTTATTTTTAATTGATAGTTTTCAAAAATGAATGAAGAAACATACATGCTTACCTATGTACCTACTCCCACCCTACAAAAATACCAATAGTGAACTTAGAGGGAAGTCAGTTGTCATGTCGAGCCCTCTGGGTGGCTTGGGTTGTTATCATGCATGGACAACACTGTGGTTGTGAACAGTGCATATTCAGAGCGCATGTATTTTAAAGTGGTCTTACATGTGATAATAAGGGGAAAGGAGGCAACATGGAATAAAGCAATTGCCGAGGATCGCACTATTTGGCCAGATGGGGAAACCGGGATTGATTCTAGGATTTCTGGTTTCACATTATGCAATTCTATTTCATGCTATGCAATAATAAAGTTACTTCTTTTTTACACTTGACTCTTCAAAGATAGTGCTAGCAAGTAGATAAGGCTAACCTTAAGGTGCGGTAGAGGGATAGCCATTCAAATATAGCATAACACAGGATTTTCAAATCTATGAGTCTTTTTAGAGACATGGGGCCTAATTTAGAGCGCAATATGGAATAAAAGTCCTAAAAGCTTCATGACTCACTGACAACACCATGTGCATGCTGTTCTTCCCAAACACCAACATTGCCTTGCGTCCCATGGCCACAACATCTCCAGCAAAGCCCTACTCCCACCCTGAGGCATCAATGAGGCCCTGGGACACAATAGAGACCATACTTTGTTGCCCCTGGGAAAATGTTTGCGAGTACTCATTATGTAGATGTTAGCAGGCAAGCATGTTTTATGCATCAAAACCAAGCCTATTCATGCACAGGGAAGGATGGGGGGACTTCCATCTACCGCACAGGACAAATATGCTTCCCCCAAATTAGCAGGGGTCAAACACATCAAGGCTACTAATAAAGTGGCTGTGGGGTGGGCATGAAGCTTCCCAACCAGAAAAATTGAAACTGTCCTCAGTCATCAGTTTAAGAATTTATCAGGTGGCACCTAACACGGCAATTAATATAAAAACATATATTTATACAGAGCCAACACCACACCGGGCAACTAAACTAGGTGCTGAGTAGGCCTGGGCGGTAAATTCCGTTCCGTTCGCGGAATTTGCGGAATTTGGGTAATTTCGCGTTCCGCGGAGAACGCGAAATTGCCCAAAAATCTGCGTTCCGCGACTTCGCGAAATTTTTTGCTTGTTCGCGTTCTCAATATGCGTGTTCGCGAGATATTTCACCCCGAGCACGCAAACAGCGATCGCGAACAGGAAAAAAGTATCGCGAACAAGCAATTCCGCGTGTTCGCGGAATTTCTGCGTGTTCGCGGAGATTTTTTACCGTTTCGCGGAGATTTGCGTAACGCGATTACGCAAATTCCGCCCACCCCTAGTGCTGAGATAAAACAAATAGTTTCCTAAACAGGCGGTTCTTAAAATTTTCAAAAATGGCAGAAACAGGTGCACACCTCCAACACATAATGTAATACAGAATACCACTGTCAATTCAAAATGATGTATTTCATAAAACCCCTCAAGATCGCCAGCATCCTCTACCTTTCTCTTCATATTCTATTACCTTCTAAACGCAAGACACTTTTCTCATTTCACTCTTATGTCTCTCTCCCCGTAACCCTTACCTTCTCCAGTATCTATGATCTTCGTCCCCAACCCCTGATCTAGTCACTTTCCCGTGCTCTAACTCCCTCTGACTCTTGCTCATCAATTCCCCATGTTCAAATTTCTCACCATCCTTCACTTCTTTCAAGCTGCCCGGCATCCCTCTTTCCTTTTACACCTTGAAACGCATCTGCCTTGCACACTTCTCACCTCTTCCTCATTCATGCTCTCCCCATATATTTCCCTATAGCTCTGCTTAAACTCTTCTAAGCCTCTAATGTCGCGGATGTTCTCTGAACTCTGGCTCCCCAACCTCTGCACCCTAGCATTTAATTTTTATTTAACAACTCCACATTCTAAGCCTATCCTCAACCTGTCTGCTAAGACTTGTTAACTCTTTCTCAACTCTTCTTCTCTCTGCGCACCCACTCCTCCGTTCACTCACCCCAGCATCCCCTTCTCCATTTTCAGCATCTGCTCTGCCACTACTTCTCCTAGCTTCTGTTTATCTCTTTACTCTGCTCACTTCCACCCAAACGTTGCCTCTTTCCTTTCTCAGCCACTTCCTTTCCAAACCTTCTTCATCTCCCCACTCACCCCATCAGCCAGAGAGCCAGCCATCCATCAGCCAGTCGATTGCGGCTCCTCTGCTCCAGTCTCCTGTAATGATGTTGTGCTTGAATATTTATCTCTGTCTCACTCATACCAACAGAGAAATGCAGGCATAGATTCGGCATGTATGAGTATGGTGTATGGAAGTTTCTCAACTGAATGCACTCAAATTGAATACTAATGGGATCCTTCTAAGGTCCTAGCAAAAGCCGACAAGCCCTGTGAGGCTTTGTTGTAATGGCTGAAACATGTTGACCACGGGATACAGAGGATACTAATTTTTTTGTGAATCAAGACCCGTTTTTAGGGGTGCTCTGTGATAATAAAATTAACCCTCAAGACACCCTACACTATTTTAAATCCAGGATCCCACCCAATAACCAAAGAGATTCCTTGGCCTGTAAGGTAGAGCCCATTCAGATACACTATGTATCTGGACGAGGACTCTCGGATGAAGCATGCCACTTGAAATCTCAGTGGGTGAGCCTCCTTTGAACGCCATCGGTTGATCCCCTCAGGTGGATCAAGAGCAATAGCCTAAGCACAGTAGGTGTTTTCTTCTGCTGAAATCCCCCACATTTACTTTTCATCTCACTGTGAGGTGTTAATCAGTATATTTACCTTAATGATAAACACATTTAGGTAACTACATTGTTCAGCTCTGTGACAGTGCTTTTGAAAGCAACTTCCCCAGTAGTGAAGGTTTTATCCAGCCTGAAGTGTTCTCCTGGTGCTCTACAAGACGGGACTAGGTAACTTCCTTTGAGGCTCCATGAGGAGTTAATTAAATTAATGCATTTACCATTTAGGAAATAACATTGTCCTGCCCTGAAATTCCAGGAAGACACAAGAATGTCTCCTTCTGTGCATTCTTCAACGCGCAGAATTAGAGCCTCTTGAGCTGTTTGGCAGTTGAAATGGGTGACAGGCCACAAAGTTTTTGATCCACTTACCACGGATTTAGAAAAAAATAATTTTCTCACCTTTACAAGCAGCAGGCTACTATCTGATAGCTTTTTACTGAAATAAGCACTTATGTATTATACCATGAAATTGATTGGTAGTCAACCAAATATTAAAAATTAGCTTTTGCCAATGTCAACATTACAAATATAATCAAAGGAGCAACAATACAGCACACCAATATGTGTGAAAAAATCAAAACAAAGCAATAAGTTTCCTGCGACAACACATATTGCACCTATTTGATTAATTGCCCACGTAGAAAAATATTAAAGGGTTAAAACCACGAGGAAAGCAAAGGTACAGTGCAATGATCATGATAGCCCCATTCGTACCAATAATATCAAATCATATGTTGTAATACACTAAAGGGAGGTACAATGCAAACTTAGCAATATAAGATTCCAATTTATAGACAAAGCATATATGGCAGAGAGAGGAGTCAAATGGAGATATTGCTGTTGAAATGTTAATATTTTTGGGCTAGACAGCTTAACAGTTTACAACCAAATGGCTTCAATGACATCGTCAAACTGAGATTTGTTTTATAACAATGGCAAAATAAGTCAAAAAATATTTTATTAAAATCATTGTACGTTAGAACATAGTACTTTATTATGACAATCACCTACACAGGGGAGTTTGCCAAAAACTAGTCTGCAAATAGTACTCAAATTTATATGTGAGTAATTTTGAGGTTAGCTGTCAAGCTTGTTTTGCCAGACACACGAACGGAAGATACCATTTTGTGCGGTCATTCTCATGATGTAGCAAAGAGACTTGCTATGCTTTGTATTCAATTACAATCCATCAACCGTTAGGAACCTAGCACATACAATAATAGGGGAGATTAAATAAGTTATAATTATTTTTACAGAAGCAACTTTAATGAGCGATTCGTTTAGTGCATAAATGGAAGATGAAATATGTTACTGTTTGTCCACTCCCTGGAAAATGAGAGTTCAAACGTCGTGCATCATATTTAACACTGAGGGGCATATGCACAAGCCCCTATCGACATGGGCTAAAACTGGAAAGACTGCTTAATCGAATCAACTTTACCCACAATAAGAACAAATACTTTTATTTGAGGTCTGTTTGGGCAAATCAGTGGTAAATAAAAACTCTTTTGAAAGTTGGCCCTAAGTCATGAAAATAGAGTTGTGATAATATATTTGTGAAATCACTTTTAGGATTCTTCGGTTATTCAATGTGAACATGGGTGAATGTTGTATGCCCCTGTATATTGGTACTTAGCCTCTATGTCGAAGAGGGCGAAGTGAGTAATTGCTCATTGTTAAATAGACACATCTAGAAACAGTGATCATTCCTTCCAACTTTAATAGAAGATTGTGAGTTAATTGTAAAAAATGATAGTTATGATCTTGTCTTTCTCTTCCCTGGTTTCTACCATTAGGAGAGGTAATGCAAAAGCTAAGAAAATTGGGCTATGGAAAATGTAACTATGAACTGGTTTTGTATAACATCAAAATTTGAATGGTGTAAGAAATAGTGCTATTTAGCTATATTATTGCAAATGAATGTCTCTAGCATGGCACTCATTTATTCTTTACTTAGAGGACTCTGTATCTGCTGATGCAATGAACATTACCATGTATAAACTTGAAATGTGATAGTCCAATATTGGATGGATAACTAATCTATAACCAATTCAAAGAGGACTATTAAATACACATATGTCTTTGGGTTATATTTTTTATATAATATGCACAAATAAGTGAATTATGTGTCACAATAATACTTTAGAGCTTTATGCTCTGTGGTTTTTTAAGCTTGTTGTGCAAATATGTTTTTAAATTAAGTGTATATGTTATCTGTGTTTTATAGCCCTGAAGAAGTCTTGGGAGAAGGGACAAAACGCGTTGACTACACTTCTGTGAATATCTTTCATACTTTCAATAAAATAATTTAACTAAACACAACAAGTCTGAATGATCTTGATTTAACTTATTATGATATATGGATACAATGTTGTTAAAGAATTGAAAGTCATAATTGACTAACTTTGCTTTGACTAGAAAAGACAATATTTTATGCAACAACAAATTGTGAGTACTGATCTATTTGGTGTATAACAGCAAAAGGCCAATGATTGTTTATGCACAGGAAGGACCCCCTTCCTGTACATAAACAATATAATTTTTTTAAATGCAGTTTTGCAACTTCTGTGTGTGCTGCCTTAATCAGTGGCATTTAAAGAGTGCCTATGTGCAGGAAAGGGGTTCTCCATGCACAGAAACAATCTTGCCCTGCATGCAGACACCCTTGCACTATGGTGCAAGGGTGCCTGCATTGGTGCTAGGCTGTAAAGTGGTGCACCAAAGCAGGGGGAAATGCAGGGCTGCACCACATTCTTGTAAATATGGTGCAGTTCTGCGTTTCTGAAATGGCGGAGTGAGGCATTAAGCCAGGAAGGCTTACGCCTCACTCTGCCACTTCCCTTGTACATATGCCCCAGAATCTATTCCCAGGGTGACGGATTACAGTACAGCAACACACAGAGGCTTATTTACAAGACCCTTGCGCTGCCAGTGCAGCACATTTAACATGGGAAAAAATGAAGCACCAGTAGCGCAAGCGGCTTTTAAATAAGCCCCAAAGTGTTTCTTTTATTTCCCAGAGTGTACTAATATAAGGGGTGTGGATACTGTAACCTCAAGCAAGCCAAAAACAAAAGTTTGATCTACACAGTGGTGGAGTATCTTATAGTGAAGGAATCCCTGATGAAAGGAGATGAAATGAGTTTCAGGACAACCGAGAGCCTATTGTGGAAAGACACTGACATGATTGACTCAGTCCAGGGTCTCCACTCAGCCAATGATAAAACAACAAAAGTGAGTGTGCTGAACATTATGTTAATTTAAAAGGAAATATGAATATACATGAATTATCTATGATTAGCTCGGTCCTCAATCAGCCAATGATAAGGTGGCAAAGACGACTGTGAAGAGCATGGTGTTATTTTAAAATGAAATATGACTAAACATGAGTTATTTGAGTATGCTTTTGTTTTGCTATTAGTTTCAATTATTCACTTTTTTTGTTCCAAAGAAGGTGGGGTAAACTAAAAAAACCACCAAAATGCTGGGTCCAGTCTTATGACATTTTATGGGTAATGTTCATTGTTAACGAAAAATTGGTGGAATATGAAATGAGTAAAGGAATGTTCAGTACTGTGATTATTTCTGTACCTTGAACATTATTGATTTTTTCAACATTTTAGCAATCTTATTTAAAAATTATTTTCAAGTATGCATTTTAAAACAAAAAAGAAATATTATTTTATATAACTTGTTAGTGAATTTATCATATGTTTTGTGGTATGCAGGAATGGTTAATTAGGAATTAAATTGTTAGTAGTCAAATTTAAATACATACTGGAATAGTCTGTCACAGAGGGGAGATTTTAGGCTAGGTGAGTGTTCAAAAACTCAGTCTTCTTTGGAGGGGAAGGGTTGCTCCCTTTTTTGTATTTTTTTTATTGTGTCACCACCTTAAAAGCAGTCCGTTGTAACTTAGAGGCTATGTGGTGGACCTAACCCTTCTTAGTGGAACTCCCTAAAAAGCTTTGCTTTTTTCTTCCTGGTTTTGCTGATTCTCTGTTTGTGGCCTAACGACTCTGGGCACTTTTCCACTGTAATGCAGAGTGAAAATGCGTGCGGCCTTCCTACACATGCTAGGAAGTGGCGCTTACTTGATTGGTTTAAATGTTGTACCTGTGAGTGCGCTGGAAAAAGGTACACAACGTACGCAAGGCAGGTACTGTACTGGCTAGTGGTCGGATGCATCACTGAATGTGACACCCACCAGAAGAGCCACTCAAACATGTATCAAGCCTGCATGGGTGTTCCATGCACGGGTAGTGAAGAACCCCCATGTGGGTTTTCCCTACCTAGGACGTCGGCTCTTCCCATGGGACAACACCGTGGTTTCGCTGATTTATCTTTTAGTGGTCTTAGGGCTCTGGGCACTTTCCCTCTTGAAAATGCAGTGTGAAAAAGCACGTGCCCTTCAGACACATGTTAGAAAGTGGTGCTTTCTTGATGTTTTTTAACATGTCTGAAGCCTGCCATTGCAGGCCTATAAATGCACACTTTCACTCTTGTTCGGGTTGGCCTTTCTAAACCTCTGGCCACTCTTGAGAAGACCTTGCACCAACAAGAGAGCACCTCTAGGATAAGTCTTGAGTGGTAGAGCAAGTAGCAGGCTAAAGGCAGGGAAGTTACACACATGTGTTTCCTGCCCAGGTAGTGAAGAATACCCATATGTGTCTTCACCACCTATGAGGTTTGCTCTTCCCAAAGGTTAACATGAGGGAATGGTTGAAATTACTTCAAGCAGCAAAAGTGACTTGCAGTGGAACAGCCTCTTAATATTTTCTATCATTAGATTCACAATGACAAACCATTTCCTGTGGTAAAGGTGGATTTGTCATTAATAATGTAGAAATACCACTTCTAGAAAGTGGCCATTTTTCTGCTCTAAAACTCTTTGTATTCCTTTTAGTTTGACTACAATCCATATTGGGGGCTGGGGGAGCACATCTGTATATTTCCCAGCAACAGACATAAACATTGGGCATGCAACTGGAATGACAGGCCTCTGCCATTTGAGGGTCTGGCTGGATAGATTTGAGGGATTTGTTTTGACACTTGGCCTCTGGGAGGCCAGATCATGGCCCCACTAAAGATTTCAACAGCTTAGTGGCAGACAGGACTGAAAATTAGGGGAGACATGTGTGGTTCAAAGGGAGCCCCCTGAACCATCTCCTACTTCAAAGGCCCACCAAGTACAACTAATTGTACCATACTTCAGCAGGGCAGAGATACACTTTTGGGGACATCCTGGAGCTTTGTGGGGCACATTGCCACAGGGATCTGTTCTGCACAAGGAGGATTACTGCCATTGGAACCATTGGGACCATGGACCCTTCTTGAATAGTGACTGGCCAGGTTGACTACCTCCTGCTGTTTGGCTATGTAGGGGCTTGTTGGCTTGCCCCTTTTTCTCTTGTGGAGGTCTCAGGCACATCAAAGACCTCCTGTGAGGGACCCACACCATCTACATGTAACACCTGGTGATCAGTGCCCTTTTAAGTGCCCTTCATCATCTGCTGGATCCCAACTGGTAGCGCAGCGCGAGCATGCAACTAAGTGTTGTGCCTGGAGACAGGATTGCTTAATGCAGAGCGGCAAAAGTATTGCCCGCATCCAAAGAGTGCAGCCCCTGCATTGTGTGGGCCCTCAGCACGCATAATCATTTTGTTGGTGGTGAGCAGATTCACCGGTTGTGGGATCCAGCATGGCCCGCTTCATTGATCTCTCTCATGTGACATGCCTGAGGAACTTCGATTTTCGATTGAGATCGTATCAACCCGCCATTTTGTGCTTCGCCGCCATCTTGTGTTGCCCTCACTCAGGCAGCACGACGGTCGAAGTCTTTTTCTACTTTTTCTGCAAGCTTCGTGTTAAAATTAACCTTCTATTTGAAAAGCTGGTGTTAGGTTTGGCCGAGTACACTAATCCCTGTCTGGTTTTTCTAATCCCCGTCTCAACTATCTGTTGGCTCACACTATTCTTTTCTGACTTTATCTTATCGTTTGGCCTTCGCTGTCCTCTGCTAGCTTTCTCTCATTTCACAACTGTCCTCCCCCACACACAAACGTATTTCGCCACCTGCAAGTTAGTTGTAGATCCGTTAATGAATTAGTTTGAAGGAGGGGTGACAAACACAGTTGAAGGAAAGGTTTCTTCGAGTCATCTGACACTTGTTTTTAAACTTTTCCTATTGGTTCTGTCCTATTTTCCAACTTTCCTTATTGGTTCTTTCTTATGTACTCTGGGTGTGTATTTGGTTAATGTATATTTTTCATACATGCTATAAAAGATTGTACGCCACAGAGTGAAGTGGCAGTCTCCTAAGAACCTACCTTGTGTACTTCTGGGACAACTGTACTAGTTGCAGCTAATAAATCTGATCTTTTACGCCGACAGAGTGTCCCTGTGTCTCTGTGTAGCTAAGCAGGAGAACCCAGGAGATTAAGGCGTACCCTGCGCCGCCAGGTCCAAAAGGTTCTGGTCCTTCATGCCGACTAAATGATCATTGCGTGTGGTGTCCGATTCACAGGTTGCAATCGTAGGAGGGTGGGCATCTCCATAGTAGTGCCTCATTCTTCCTCATGTGGCACTGTTTAACATGCACCTGTCTGTGTGACCAGAATTGTCCGGTGAGACCCATATCAGAGTCTACCAGGCTTTGTGCCTCATTTCCAGGGAGGTACGGAATTTGCAACTCTTTGTTGTGTGTGACCGGTATTGTCTGCTGTGACCCATATGCATGTGCAACAGACATGGTGCCTCAGTTCCAGGGATGTATGGAACCCGCAGCTGTTCATTGTGTGTGACTAGAACTGTCTGATAGAACTCATATCAACAAGCACCAGACGTTGTACCTCATTTCCAAAGAGGTACTAAGTTTGCAACTCTTCCTTGTGTGAGAGCGGAACTGTCTGGTGCGACTCGTATCAACGCACACCAGACGTTCTGCCTAATTTCTAGGTGGGTGCAGAGTAGCAAATTTGTGTTCTATTGTGCCTCAGATTGCCTGTGTGCTATTTCAATCGACGTGTGTGCTTTTTCTGAGAGGCTCCCCTGCTTCACTCCCCATTTGTCAATTGTTCCTTTTATGCCCTCAGCGTGGCCGATCAACTGACTTCTCCTCAACCCGGCCTGACGACTTCTCGGTGCCAGGTAGTTTTGCCTGGATTGGGTCTGGGTAGTGAGAGAAATGGACTGAGCTGATGAGCGCTTCCAAGAGAGATCAAAAGCGGGTCAAGAAACTGGATGACCTCCCTGTGTTTCACAGAACTGGGCTGGTGCTGGAAGGCAAATTGTGGAATCTTTTGATTGAACGACTTTTGCCCTCAGCCCGCTTCTGCTCCGTATACAGTGGGTGAACTTCCTGAGTGGGGGCAAAACCCCCATTTGTAGACTGCCGCTTAATTAGCCCTTCTACCTACCCCCACCTTGAGAAGAGCTTAAGCCACGGGCTTCACATTTGTATTATCAACTGACCTGCCTGATATCAGTTGCACCGCATTACGGTGCTGTGTGCGTGTGTTTGCGAGTGTGCTCCATATGGACCTGCCTGATATCTGTTGCCCCACACAGCGGTACTGAGCGAGTGTGTTGGAGTGATTGCATGAGGAGCACCTGTTAATAATTGCACCACATGATGGTGTTGCTTTACACGTTGATTCCTTGCCAAAAGAATACTACGCTTGACATTGGTTTTTACCCATGCTGCCTTGGCCCACGATGCTGTTTAAAAGTGCTGTAATTATCTATGCATACACATTTCTGATATCATTGTGATCAGTCTATAACTATGTGGTATTGAATTGTAATAATTGCCAAGGAGGGCCTAGTTCTGACAACGTTTTGCAGCGCATAAGGGTGCTGGGGGATAAAGTACAATCTCTCCCAAGTGTACATACTACTGATGTCATTTTAAAACTGTTGGGCACAGCACTGTTAGTAATATTTCCAAATGTGATTTATGACCAGAAATACATGATCTTCATGTTGTGTTAATTAATATGTGTGTTGAACCCACATTTTATTTTTATACACCACATGTGAAATCTCTTTTGTGACACTCAGTGTATTTATTGTGTAAGAGCGTCGTGCAAATGCGTTACACATTGCCTCTGTGATAAGCCTGACTGCTGAGTGCCATGCTACCAAGGGTGAGCGCAAGTTATACAGTGAATAGAATCACCTACCCCTGATGGGAGTGGTAGGTTCTGCCTGACTAGGGCACTGCATCAGCCAACCAGAAAGTGTAAAGTGTAAAGTATTTATGCAGCATTCATACTTATAACAAAATGAAAACCCAATACAAGAATCATCCCGAACCAACTTAGAAAAATAGAGTATATTTTAAGAAATAGAATAACACAAAAACAACAAAAATCCAATGAGTAGATCTATATATGTGAACTTTTAAAGTTGGAAATCAAACAGTGCCAAAAAGCACATATCACTATTTGCACTCAACCGGTTCAAAGTCAAAAGTTAAAACTTTTATGAAGAAAAACTGCTTGTCAACAAGTCGCCGGAGGACAAGGTGCAAACTGGATCTGAAGTGGGGCTCAACAACGGTGAGCTGCTAAATAGCAGGGTCTCTGTGAGGTAGTCGACGAAGGCAGGAAAGTTCCCAGTGGGTGAAGTCCAAAGTCTGTGCCCAGGAGGGCCTCAATGCTGATTGATGCTGCTTGGTGTCATTTCCGATGAAGCCATCTATGCACGGATTTTATTGGATCACCGTCAACTGGACAAACTGGCAAATTGAGGTTGACAGGTGAATCAACGTTGACTCTACAGCTTTGACAGTGACCTTGCTCTGTGCCTGATCTCAGTTCTCCAGGCAGAATGTTGGCAAACAAATTCTAATTTCCACTTCTTGCAGTTTGGGAACAAGAGGAGTACGCTCTAACACCAGACTAGGGGCATATTATCAAGGACAGTGTTAATATTATCGCCGGTTTAGCGGCAGAAAACTGCCGCTAAAGCAGCGATAATGGGCTTGATAATAGGCCCTGGAGAATTCCAATAGAAGCCCATGTTCACACCAGAACATGGACATCTATTGGAATTCTCAAGGGCATATTATCAAGCCCATTATCCCCGTTTTAGCGGCAGTTTTCTGCCGCTAAACCGGCGATAATATTAACACTGTCCTTGATAATATGGACGCAGGTATAATGTGGCGCAGGGGTTTACAAAGTGACGCATCTACTTAGATGCGTCACTTTGTAAATATGGCGCAACATGGCGCATGTTTTATGCCACTGGTGCGTCACAAAAAGTGACGCACCGGTGGCGCAAAAGTGACGCAGGGGCTCATAAATGAGCCCCATATTATTTAAGGATGATGGCATCTTCTTTACTGAACTAATAATGCTTACGAAGCCACCGCCTTCCCCAAATATTTCCTAACAAAAGGTGTTACCCATAGTGTAAGGAAACACATTATGTATTGTGCTCTGGTTCTTCCACAGCACTGTTCACTATAAACAGCAACAAAGTGGAGAAGGTGTTGACATTAGATTCCCTAGGAATACGATTAGAAGTGTAGAGAAAGCATGCTAGAAAGACCAGCTTGAGGAAGCTACACCCGCAACAGTGATAATACGTTAGCTAAACTTGTGATTATGCTTCGAGCTCACCTTATTCATTTTATGTTAAAGATCACTGATGCTGAGGTAGTGTCCGCACTCTGTACAGAGCAGAAATACTGGCCTGCAAAGAGATAAAAAGTATCAGAACAGAGATCTATCTTTAGACCAGTGAACACAAAGGCCACGTACTCGTGAGGCTGTGTATTTGCTTTTCATGGAACTGCACTGGCTACAGCGCATACATTAACACGGACACTTTGTTATCAAAGTAAAGCACAACACGTCAGGATGTACAAAAGTCTAAAATTCGTTCAATGCAAAAATAGCAAAAAATTATCAGTAGACAGTGTTAATTCAACTGTCAGGGGCTCTTGCCTTAAACATGTCAGTCAAAGCATGAAATGCTAAAGTGCTTGGCAATAATAGATTCCACTGGTCTGATTTGGTGGTAAATGTCAGTGGGGTGAACTCGTACAGTTTGCAGGATGGGGGTGCCTGGGGGTGCCTGTAGCCTGGATGCCTTGCTTGCTCCCACCATGGTGCTGGAGAGGATGAAAGAAGGCCGGGTTGTGCTTCTGATCGCAGCCCCGGCCCCTATCCTCTCCAGCTGCGGTTTTACTGGGTGTGCATCCGAACCCTGTAAAGCTCAGTCTTGTGCTATTGGCACTGGGGATTTTAGGTCCAGGAACAACAGATCACTTGTATTACTTCATCACAGTTGTAACAAGGCTTAAGGTATCAGAATAGACTCCTTCAATTTTCCAGGAAACGCTCTGCGGCCCACTGACTTCAGCATACTGATAACAAAGCATGTTATTCTAAGGGACTAACGGTTAATTATGATTAGCTTTATCTTGCTAACATGTTTCATTTTTGTAAAGCTGAACCTTGTGTCCTGTTCTAGCATAAACACATTAATTCTGCCTAATGATGAAAACAAAACTTCACAATTTTGATTAGATCTCATGGGTGTCTTTTTGCTTGTGCACTTTTTGACATACAATAGGGTTGAAATCTATGAATTTGCTATATGTCTTAATCCCCAAATTAAATATTTGCTACTTGATCGCTGAAATGATGAGGCCCACGAACCGGTACCCAGCTCCATGTGCACTGCTCTAAAAAGAAGCCTGTTGTTGCTGTAAAATTGCCGCGGATGACACTTATGTGAGTCAGTATTATTTGTTTGCAGTGGCTTTTGGCCATTGCACTAAATTCAATTTCAACGTACAACAGCGAAGGCAAAATTACTCCACTTCTCTCTAAAAAGAATAACATGCCTTAAAGCCTGTGTTTTATAAAGCAGGCTCTAAAACTTGCCTTTAAAATGCAACATGGTCAAACGCACTGCTAACTTTTGTTAGTAGCACACTTACATCTAAGCTTGATTACCAATACTATTTGTTCATGTTTTAAAATTACTAAAGATAACTTACATGAAAGTGGTTCTACAATGCTCCTCAAATGATCATTCACACTGCTTCCTGCTGATTAGTGGTGGCTGGTACGGGACGGGGTGGCTGGCCGGGGGTAAGGGGGTGAAAAAAAAAACAACACTTACCTCTGCTCGCCACCGTCTCTCCTCTGTCGTCTCTCCTCTCGGAAGCAGGAAGCACACAGGCTCCCCTAAGCCAATCACGACACTGCTGTCACCAGCCTGATAGCAACGTTGTGATTGGTCTGAGCGCCGTGGTTCAGAGCTCAGACAGGGACTGCGAGTCTGTGCATGATCTCCACTCAAGCTGTGGATTACAGTCCAGTGGAGAACATGTTAAGTGCGCATGACAGTTTGGCTGGCCTAGGGCGGACTGCCAAACCATCATGCACACTTAAGTGCACATATTTCCTCATTCCCTGCAGGCTGTGATGACAACAAGCCTGCCCCAAAACTGGATTCAACACGGAAGAATAAAATGATAATACCGTGTTATTATCATTTTATTTTTCCTTTTTTTCACTGCTGAAAAGTGGGGTGATGCTCCTCTACTCATTAGCTTTGGTTTTGATGCCTAATCTCACTTGAAGTATAGAAGGCCTGTTGTTGTCTTCAAACGCAAGGGCACAGTAGATTAGAATGACAGAAGCAAAACGGTGTGGGGATAGAGCAAACTTTCTGATACAGGTTGAACCTTGATATATAGTGCATTTGCAGACCAAATTTGCATTTGGGTTGAACAGGGATGAAGAGCTAGAGGTTCATGTGGGATAGTAATATACAGTATATGAACTAGCCTCAAAAGTTGTGAAGAGCACTTCTGCACATTTCCACAGTATCCATTCCACTAAGGGAAAAATGCCTTGTGTCATCTGGTGCCGCCCCTATTATTGGAGTAGGTATGGTATCTAGATCTTTGGATGCCATGAATGATCAGAGTATGTGACATTATGCCATATACACAGTTCACTTCAATGTGGAATATTCGGTTGAATGAACAGTGTATTTAACTTTTGTGTTACATCAAGTTACTTCATTAAGATGTAAAAAAAATTAAAAAATCGAAAAAATAGCTTAAATGACCCTCTAAAATGCTACTTCCCCAAACAAACCAGAAAGCCCTAAGTTGTTGCGAGATTTTTCAGAATTTGAATAAAATGTAATCTATGTTAACGTTTTTAATCATGATTTGAAATTTTTGAGAAATGTATGGAGTGTACACATGTATCTTTATGTTTCTAGCCACAGTGAAGAATCACTGTAATATCTAAAAAAGCTGAGAAAACATGGAACATGAGATACACATAGTGATTCTTCAGTGTCAATGACAGGAAGGCATTTATCAAGTCAAGTCAAAGATAGCTTTATTCGATTTCAGGATTAAAATCATAAAAGCACAAAGGATACATTCAATTAAAACACAATAATAATAAAAAAATCGAAATACATGAACAATTTTAAGTACATCATAGTGGGTTAGATCTAGATCCGAAAATAATCAAAAATGTATTCATAGATGATCTACACCGAATAGCAAATTTTAAGAAATTTGATACAGCATTAATAGTCATTTCATCTTCTAATAGCCGCATCTTCAAATAAGCAGGTCTACACTGCCTCAAGCCCCAAGTCTTAAGGAGGGGGATCAGATATCTCTTTCTCCCCCATTGGTAAAATTTACAGAACAAGAGGCAATGTATTGATGATTGCTTAGAAAGATCATCGCAGGGACAGTTTGGTAGGCTTAATGACCAATCATTACTATCTGGGAAGGTTAGTAACCTATAATAGGTACCAGTTCTCAGGCGAGCTAATACCATTCTATTATAACTGGAGTGTTTAGGGGATAAATATGGCTGCAAACCAGGACCTTGCACGAGTAGATAATGTTGTATTACGGATATCTTACTCCTCTCCTCAAGCCACAGTTTATTCTCCAGGAAGGTGAGGCAACTTATTTTAAAATCCTTTCTGGAGATCATGGATAGCGAGGAGGGGGTGTTAAAGAATGTTGGATGTCCCATATTGATAATGAATTCCTTAACATACGAGATCCATTGGATATTTTTTGATCTCTCTAGTTTTATGCAGTCCAACAAAATTGCTCTATTAAGGCCAGCTGCCTCAGAGGTCCATATCTTATGCCATAGCAATAATGGACTAATTTTAATTAAGTCAGATATGTGAACCAAATCTAGTTCCTTATGGCAAATATATGTAGATGTCTAATTGGGGACCGCTAAAATAGCGCAGGAATTTTTTTTCCTTAGTTTGATTTTCCCGGCAGTCTGCGATTCCCCAGATGCCGGCCCCATATATGGCTGTTGAAACACATTTGGACTTATAAATATCCAATAGTATGCGAACAGGCCTACCCCCCAGTTTATTAGCAAACTGTTTTATAGCGCCTAAGGCGCGAGCAAATGCAAGATTCCTTGTACTGGCCGCTGTTGCCCAAGTTCCCTTTTATTAAAAACAATCCCCAGATATGAAAAAGTACTAGTTAGTCCTATCTTAGACTTTTCTATAAAAATGCTACAGGGAAGCTTTGTCTTTGATGAGCAGCACATGGTAAAAGTTTTCCCAATATTAATTTTTAGACCACTAGAGCTCATAAAAAGTGAAAAGCTTGTAACCGCCTTTTGAAGGCCTACTTGGGTTCTAGCCATGATAACCGCGTCATCCGCGTATAATAAAATAGGGGCCGCCATGCCATCAATTTGGGGATAATCTAATTCTAGTTTTGTTAAAAATTCCGCCACGCCATTTATATATAAGTTAAAAAGAAAAGGTGCCAAGATACAACCCTGACGGACGCCTTTCCTTATTGGAAATTTATTAGAACACTCTCCTCTTCTGCCAAAATGAACCTTTGCCCCTGCCCCTCTGTATAACTCTTTAATAAAATTGAGAATGTTTAGATCAATTCCAAGGCCAGTCAAGGTGTCCCATAGGACCTCATGGCTCAGGCAATCAAAAGCTGAACTGAGGTCAACGAAAGTCATAAAAAGGTTACCCTTTTTTGCCACCGTATATTTGCCTATTATTATGGCCAAATTAAGTCCTTGTTCCACGGTGCCCAAACCTGACTTAAAACCGTACTGGAACTTTGAAAGAACATCACTATCCTCAGCCCATGATTGCAATCTGTTTAAAATAATTCTGCCAGTTACTTTCATCAAGGAATCAAGAAGCGATATAGGCCTGTAACATTTGGGATCATTTCGATCTCCCTTTTTAAAAATTGGAACTACCATCGCTTCCTGCCAAGTGGGTGGAAATCCCTTTTCATTAAAACTATTTAATACATTTGTCAATAATGGGGCCCATAAAGAAATATTACCCTTGTAAATATCTATAGGGATCTCATCAGGCCCTGGGGCTTTATTATTTGAGCTTTCAATTAAAGCTGTTTCCACTTCAGAGACAGAAAAGAAGATCTCCAGAGGTAATAAAGCAAGGGGAAAGGGCTCGCTCGCGGCCTGCTGAATTTGGGGAATACAATCTCTAGTAAACAGAACATCTTTTTTATAGAGTTCAGTAAAATAATCCACCCAAACTGATTCTTCAATAGCGAGTTCGACCAAATCAGATTTCCTATCAATAAAAAAGGAGCATTTACAGCTCTCCAAAATGCAGTATTATCTCTTGAAGAGCTTGCCTTTAATAATGTGGTCCACGCATTCTCTTTCAGCTCCAATTTCCGCTTATGTAATGAGTTTTTGTAAGCTGCTCTAGCGGCTCTAATGTCTTGCAGATTTTTCGGTGTTTTTTTTAAAGTCTGCTTTAGATTAGTATGAGCTTTAGTGCACTCTGAATTAAACCAACCCCTTTCCTTTTGACTCACCCCCTCCCGCAATGTTCCTGTTAATTTATTGCCAATATATGATGTAATCTTCTGAAAGGCACTGATAGTCAAACCTGGGTCGGGATGTTCCTCTAGACAAACCATAAAATTATTAAGTTGATCAGTTACCAAGCTCTGCAGAAAATCTGTAGTGTCAACCCTGTTCCATTTTATCGCGTAGCCATTTAGTTTCGACAATGAAATAGCATGGCGATACAAACTTTCAGCAACGTTGTAAGCAGTTCTGATACTCATCCCAAAATTAAAAGTTGGAAAGTGGTCACTCATCACGTTATCCAAAATACTAAACGAAAGGACTTTATGATGATAACTAGTGGTGACCAGTGTGTAATCTATAACAGACAGATGTCCACGCCCATTAAAGGTGGGTTGAAATTTAACCTGAGGGCTGCATAGTTCGTTTAAAAAGCCCAGATTACACTCAAAAATTAAACTGTTAAACAAGTTTCCCAGCATGGAATGCTCAAAATGGGTGCATGGGTCACCAGTTAGATTGACCATACCACATGTGCCCAAATTACTATAAGGGCACAAATGGCAGTTAAAGTCACCCGTTAATATAATACACGTGTCATTGTGCTCTGAGCCTATCCCATGACGTAGAGAGTTATTTAGATCTTCCAACACTCTTTTCTGATCTTCCTTTGGAATATTGTTATAGAGATTAACTAGAGTGATGTAACAATTTGCTCCCACCTTTAAAGAAAGTAGCTGATACATTTTTTTTCCCCCAATAGTCTGATACTTTACATCCAAATTAACAGTGTTGGAGATATATATAGAAAGCCCACCAGAACATCTCCCCTTCTTGGCTGGGTTGCGGTGGAAAAGTACGTGCGATACCCCGCAAAATGAGTTTCAACCTGATCCCAACACTCCTGAAAGTAGATAACATCATATTTGTCGATCAAATCGCAGAAGATAGGGTCATTTATCTTATTTGAAAGGCCCGCTATGTTCCAGGATAGGAGGGTCAACTTCCCCTTTTGGACATCTCCAGGAGTTTCCAAGACATAGGGATTGTCAGCACAAATGACTGTTTCTACCAATGAGGGACATATTTAAATGTCCCTCACAGCGACGTTATCCAATTGTAGGGAGACTCGTACGTTTTTATGTTCGACACCAGTGAATTTGGACACTGGGTACTCTATTGTATCTGGCCCCTCACACAATTTGCTAAGGCCGCCACAGTAATCAGGACTGACTCCCCCAGTCAAATTAATTCAATCAACCAACTCCAAGCAGCTAAACCTATTGGTAGTTGGTATTCCGCTCCAATTTTCCCTAGGGTTTAAATCCCTGGCAAATTGCCTTCCCCAGTCCCTTCTGACCATTTCTCTCTCTTGAAAGCCTGCTCTAGCCCAGCTGCGATCATAAGCTAAATCAGGGGGAGACCTGGGAGGATAAAAAAAGGAAAGTCGCTTGGTTTGGATACCCTTGTTGTGCCTCTGGGTATTCCAAGAACAGATAAAATCAACCATACCCGGATCCTCAAAGTTAACTAAAACACAATCCCCCTGGGTTGTTTTACTTCCAGGCCCCACCCAGGGGACCCTGCGGACCATCAAGATCTTACTCGTCCTGCTAGGAGGTAATGGTCGATTTATATTTAACCAATATTGGACCTTGTTTTTTAATGACCCAATAGGCTCCTCTATATCCAATTTCAGTTCAGGAACCCCAGTCAAGACCACCAAATAGGGGGTTACTTCCGGGGGCAAGTTAATAGCTAATTTCCTTGATGTGGATCCCCCATTACGGTCCTTATGCGTATTAGTCTCCTGTATGTTATTGACTATAGGGTTATTAGTGTTTTCTGATGGCTTTTTCACTAACAAAGTAGGGACCGTCATATTTACAATATCAGCTGGGACTGATGGATTAGTTGTCAGGGGGCCCATTGGTTTATTATTTATAGTAGTTGAGTTAGTATTCCCAGCCTTTAGTTCCTCCGGATTTATCGCGACCTTAAGGGAGACAGTCAGATCCATTAGCTGTTTTTCAATCCCAATCAATCTAGTTTCTAGAGGGGAGAGATATATTTTAAAAAGCTCCATCATGTGCTCAAAAAGATTGTTTTCAGTCTCAGCAACTATACAAAGGGAAGCCTCGGCGTTACCCAGATCTGAGGTTACACTACTCATATGTGGGCGAGTAGGAGTACGGTCACCCTTTGACTGTGTTTCCACTCGCTCTTCATTTCTTGGGGGTAGCCCGCATAACCCTTTTTTCATGGGTACAGAGGATTTCTGATTTTTCTTGGTCTTCTCAGCTTTCCTTTCTTTTCTTTTCTTTATATTATTGGAAGTTTTTAGTATAGCTCCCTCTCTCATACCCTTCGTCTGTCTAGTAGTTTGGACTTCTACCGACGGTTCTAAGTCTAGGGCCGGGGATCTCTCTAGTTGCGAGATTGATATGCAATCAGAGGCCGATGGTGACAAATCTACAACATTTGGAAGAGTATGAAAGTCTGCATGAACTAGAATGGGGACTATTTGTTTGTTATTTTGGACTGGGGTTTTGGCTGTTGCAAAGTGGCCCATGGAAGAGCGTTTTGCTAGTGCTAGGTCTTGGGATACCCTCCGTTCCATGAGTGCAATCCCTTGATCAATGACTGAATTCGCCCTTACAATAAAATTATCCAATGGGCCAATTATACTAGAAGCATCCGTGGCAGCCTTACTCCGACTCCCTCGTGTAGTCGCCATTTAAGATGCTCACCTAAACTTATATAATGCTACACAATACCCTATTGCAATGATAAACGTAAGAGGGGTGGCCCGGTCCGGTCTTGCTCGGTCTGTAACGGGCTAGAACGGGTCAAGCCCTTGGCCCGGGCTTTGCCCGGCGCGCGACTCGCGCACGACCCGCGCTATGGCCCAAGACACAAGGTTTATAGGTGGAGGAAACACAAAGGGGAGTGTCCGGGAAGAGGCCGCAGCTGATGCAATGTTAGCGCTGCAGAGCCTCGCAGTCCCTCACGCCCAGAGCAAACGCCCACAGAGTTCGCTGACACCAAGATCCTCAATCATGAGCGGCTCCCGCGGAGCGGGGGCCGCGAGTCGTTTTGTAAAGGCAGGCAGGCAGAAGGGGAGTGTCCGTGAAGAGGCCACAGCCGATGGCAATGTTAGCGCTGCAGAGCCTCGCAGTCCCTCACGCCCAGAGCAAACGCCCACAGAGTTCGCTGACACCAAGATCCTCAATCACGAGCGGCTCCCGCGGAGCAGGGGCCGCGAGTCATTTTGTAAAGGCAGGCAGGCAGAAGGGGAGTGTCCGGGAAGAGGCCGCAGCTGATGGCCATGTTAGCGCTGCAGAGCCTCGCAGTCCCTCACGCCCAGAGCAAACGCCCACAGAGTTCGCTGACACCAAGATCCTCAACCACGAGCGGCTCCCGCTCGGAGCCGCGAGTCGTTTTGTAAAGGCAGGCAGGCAGAAGGGGAGTGTCCGGGAAGAGGCCGCAGCTGATGGCAATGTTAGCGCTGCAGAGCCTCGCAGTCCCTCCCGCCCAGAGCAAACGCCTACAGAGTTCGCTGACACCAAGATCCTCAATCATGAGCGGCACCCGCGGAGCGGGGGCCGCAAGTCGTTTTGTAAAGGAAGGCAGGCAGAAGGGGAGTGTCAGGGAAGAGGCCGCAGCTGATGGCAAGGTTAGCGCTGCAGAGCCTCGCAGTCCCTCACGCCCAGAGCAAATGCCCACAGAGTTCGCTGACACCAAGATCCTCAATCACGAGCGGCTCCCGCAGAGCGGGGGCCGCGAGTCGTTTTGTAAAGGCAGGCAGGCAGGCAGAAGGGGAGTGTGCAGGAAGAGGCCGCAGCTGATGGCAATGTTAGCGCTGCAGAGCCTCGCAGTCCCTCACGCCCAGAGCAAACGCCTACAGAGTTCGCTGACACCAAGATCCTCAATCACGAGCGGCTCCCGCGGAGCGGGGGCCGCGAGTCATTTTGTAAAGGCAGGCAGGCAGAAGGGGAGTGTCCGGGAAGAGGCCGCAGCTGATGGCAATGTTAGCACTGCAGAGCCTCGCAGTCCCTCACGCCCAGAGCAAACGCCCACAGAGTTCGCTGACACCAAGATCCTCAATCACGAAGCTGTGGATTACAGTCCAGTGGAGAACATGTTAAGTGTGCATGACAGTTTGGCTGGCCTAGGGCGGACGGCCAAACCATCATGCACACTTAAGTGCACATATTTCCTCATCCCCTGCAGGCTGTGATGACAACCAAGCCTGCCCCAAAACTGGATTTAACACGGAAGAATAAAATGATAATACCGTGTTATTATCATTTTATTTTTCCTTTTTTTCACTGCTGAAAAGTGGGGTGATGCTCCTCTACTCATTAGCTTTGGTTTTGATGCCTAAACTCACTTGAAGTATAGAAGGCCTGTTGTTGTCTTCAAACGCAAGGGCACAGCAGATTAGAATGACAGAAGCAAAACGGTGTGGGGATAGAGCAAACTTTCTGATACAGGTTGAACCTTGATATATAGTGCATTTGCAGACCAAATTTGCATTTGGGTTGAACAGGGATGAAGAGCTAGAGGTTCATGTGGGATAGGAATATACAGTATATGAACTAGCCTCAAAAGTTGTGAAGAGCACTTCTGCACATTTCCACAGTATCCATTCCACTAAGGGAAAAATGCCTTGTGTCATCTGGTGCCGCCCCTATTATTGGAGTAGGTATGGTATCTAGATCTTTGGATGCCATGAATGATCAGAGTATGTGACATTATGCCATATACACAGTTCACTTCAATGTGGAATATTCGGTTGAATGAACAGTGTATTTAACTTTTGTGTTACATCAAGTTACTTCATTAAAATGTAAAAAAAATTAAAAAATCGAAAAAATAGCTTAAATGACCCTCTAAAATGCTACTTCCCCAAACAAACCAGAAAGCCCTAAGTTGTTGCGAGATTTTTCAGAATTTGAATAAAATGTAATCTATGTTAACGTTTTTAATCATGATTTGAAATTTTAGAGAAATGTATGGAGTGTACAAATGTATCTTTATGTTTCTAGGCACAGTGAAGAATCACTGTAATATCTAAAAAAGCAGAGAAAACATGAAACATGAGATACACATAGTGATTCTTCAGTGTCAATGACAGGAAGGCATTTATTGTTGAAGGGTGGTAGGGCTTATTATTCTTGACAAAGGCTGTTTACATCCGAAATGCATGGGAGCAGAGGTTAGGTATGTTAATAAAGAAAAGTGCTCGCTTTGTTCTTCAGCGGCTGACAAATTTGAGTGTGATATTTACACACACATATATACATGTACATATATGTATATATCAATGCGTGTATATATATATATATATATATAAATCTATATATAGAGATAGATAGATAGATAGATAGATAGATAGATAGATAGATAGATAGATAGATAGATAGATAGATAGATAGATAGATAGATAGATAGATAGATAGATAGATAGATAGATAGATAGATAGATAGATAGATAGATAGATAGATAGATAGATAGATAGATAGATAGATAGATAGATAGATAGATAGATAGATAGATAGATAGATGCTCAATGCTTTTCCCAGTAAGAGAGAAGGTGCCTCCAGTGGCTACATCTCACCTAAACTGCAATAGGAAGCGCACCCATTCGATGAACATGCAAGCAATGGTGCACCATCTGGGTGCTGCCCTGTGGCAACAACTGGTAAATGAGGCCCTTTGTGTGCATCCAAATCAATAACCGATTCTCAGTAATGCTATACTATGTCAATTGCAGTGTCACAACACTGTGTTGAAGAACGGGACTCCCTTTCTGTAGTGTGTGTGTCCACGGGTAGCTCCTATTGTCATAAAGCATGTGATGTATCCAGGACCTGTGAAACAGAAATGGAGTCCTATTTTAACTCTCAAGGTCATGTGTACCTTGTAAAATTACATTAGTCATCATATACACACCTCCCATCCTATGTATTCACCATTTTGCGGCACACAAACCTCCTCTTTCCGCCCTCCAAGCACTGCATGTGCAGCAAGGTACACCCTCATGACCAAAGTACATCTCAGAGGGCAGACATTCACACAGCCTTTTGCAAATATGTGTCTGTCTTCAAGCATTGGTGCACATTGTCTGCTAGCGCAGGAAGCAAACCCTGGACGCTGAATCATGTGAGAAATATGTCCTACACTGTCTCCAATCAGTGTGGCAGTGTAGTGTGGTTAGTTTACCAGTTGCACTGTACAGAGCAAGACTTCCAATTATCACAAACCCCTTGTGCACTGTCAAAATATTGGACACACAAACTGCCATGTTTACACTAGCATGCCACACATTGACATCCACTCACTACCTTCCATTTGATAGTAGCTATTGAACAATAGTGACTCCAGCTCTCACTGCTAAATATGTGTAAATGATGTACACAACAACAGCTGTTCCGCATACAGGTAGAAAATTAAGAAATGGCAATAGTAGTCAAAAACAGACACAATAGAGGGGTTTGAGAGAAGTGTCTCTTCAATGGCTTACTGACTCTCATTGCTGGTGAAAAATCACCATTTTCATGGCATTAGCACACACAAGTATGACAAATAGTATGTGTTGGAAAACCACTCCCACACTAGAAGGGGTGGTGGTGGTCTTCCGGACACACTGTGGTAGCTTGGCTCGAGTGGTCAGGAATCAGGCTCGTGCTAAGCATACAACATACCCAAACAATAACCATGCGTGCATCCGTTCCAAAAACGACTCTACACCGTAAAAATTATGAAAATATCTTTCTTTATCTTCTTTTTCTCTTAGTTGCTGATTGGAGAGAATAAATAACAATCACAATATACAAACCTTTTGAAAGTGCAGGTCAATTAAATACTGGCTTAATGATTCAATAAATAGGGGTGATCATAAATACTGAAGGCATAAATACAAGTGCAATACAGACAGGCAATTAAATATTCTGAGGCAATAAATACTGTAACCAATAAATATTGTGCATCAATAAATACTGTGGACCAATAAATACAGTGGAACAATAAATAGGTTAAATACAATAAATACAGTGCCCCTAATAAATACTTAAAAGCTGACAGTGACACTCATGGAATCAGATCACTTTTGATTCCTAAGGGCTGATTTGGCCCAGGCACAGCTTGTGGGGATGTGGAAGGCTTGAGGGTGTCTACTCCCTGGCTTGGACAAGGCTGAGGCCTAAACTGAGGTAGATAAAGGGGGGAAATACCAGAGACCTGGCTCTCTCTCTCCAAGCAACCTCTCTAGATTAGTCCCAGTTCACCCCTGGTACCTTAGAGCAGTCTCTCAGGTCTCCACAGGGCCTTAGGCGCCCTCTACTCCACTTACTGCCCTTTTTCTGATGCTCCGACGCCGCTGGAGTCGTGTCGATGCCGTGAGGCGGTTCCGGTTCGATGTCGGCGGCCTCGGCACAATGTCAGTTCTTTGACGACGCCGGCAGGCGGCTCCGGTCTCGATGTCGGCGGCCTCGGTTCGATCTCGACCTCCGATTCGATGGCGTCGGGCAGTCTTTACTCGATGTCGACTTCGGGCGGCTCCGGTCCGATGGCGACCTCGGATACGATGACGTCGGCCGGCCTTGCCTCGATGTCGACTTCCGGCGGCACCGGAGTGCGATCCTCACTCCCGACCTCCGGTGCTCCTCTCCTCAGGTTTCCGGCGACTCCGGAGTGCGACCTCCACTCCCGACCCCCGGCACGATTCTTACAGGTTCCGGCGACTCCGGAGTGCGATCCTCACTCCCGACCTCCGTTACACTTCACCTCGGTCTCCGACGACTCCGGAGGGCGGACTTCACTCCTCCGATGACGCCGCTCACTCGACCTCGGGTGACTTCCTCCTCGACCTCTGGTATTCCTCACGACCTCTGACGGCGCCCTCTCTCGACCTCTGGCGGCTCCGGGTACGACGTCTGCTTTTCCAGTCAGCGCCGCTTCTCCACCTCGGGCTCCAGGTCTTAGGCTACTCGACGTCGGACTTCAGGGAAACCAGCTTCCAGGTCAGGATCTTGCTGTTTTCTTGTTTCTAAGGCCTGTTCCTGCTGTCCAGGTCCTCAGGATGGTTTTTCTGACTTCTTCCCACACAGGGCTCTAGGCTGGGCTCCGTCAGTAGGGACTAGTATCAAGGGTGGGTTTATGGACCCCACTCCAGGCACAAGTTTCCACCCCTGCTGCTTCACTCCTTCCTCCTTCAAGTTTGTGCTGCTCACCCTTCACCAGTCAGGTGCCAACTGCCAGCTCCAACTGCCAACTCTCTCTCTTAGCTTCCCAACATTCTAAACCGCCTCCAACTGTCACAGGGTTCTGGAATGTTCTGGAAGGTGCTAGCAGGTTCCAGTGGATGCTGGTGATGTCACAGGTGGCCACCATTTTGTGCTCCAGGCCCTCAGACAGAAGTTTCAGGGGTAGCTAAAATGGCTCCCTGAATCTGCAGCAACACGAAAAAGTCTGGTGGTTCCCAAAAAGGAAAAATTCAAACAGGGTTTGAGGCAAAAGTGGGACAAAATAAATAATGATGAGGAGGGACCACCCAAAGGGCTGACAGGTCTAACAGTATGTGTTTCAAAGAGGACAGTACACTTGAATGTGTAGTACAGCAGTCATAACAAAATTCAAATTGTGTGTATGCCAAACAATGTCAGAGCAGGTCTAATACTTTTCGCAAAGTGTATGAGTCATTCAGAACACCTAACAGATTGTATATGAATGTGTGGACATCACCTGTCATGACCATTTACAAATGTTACCCCTCCTGTCTTTGCAGCTGACCAAGGATATGGTCTGCAACCATGGGTCCTGATAAACACCCCCAGACGTAAGCCCTGGGGAGCTACAATCATGCCCTAAGCAGGACCTGGTCCACAGGAGAGCAGACTTTTGGAGTCCTAAAGTGCTGCTATAGGATTCTGGACATGTCTGGGGCCGGTTGCTATACTCACCATCAATGGTATGTGAAATCATACTAGTGTGCTGCATTTTGCACCATATCTGTCTAATAGCAGACCAATGTCACATGGGGTGATGCCAATGAGGAGCATGAAGTGCGGGAAGATGATGAGGAGGAAGAAGAGGAGCAAAATCAAAATGTCCTGTTTCTTGCAGCAACAAGGCGGATGGACCATATGGTACAAAAAAATGTTAATGATGCATGAATGACTTGGAGGATGTACTAAAATTATGACTAAATCAACACAGTGCAAGTATATGAAAATACATATATGAGCACTACCAGTTTGAAAGCAATGTTTCTTCATAGTCATAGTAAACATCTCAACACTCACATCCCACCTGCTAGTATTTGCCACGCAAAAAAGGTATGTAGTTATGTGTAACAAACAGCGCTGTATGACATCTTGTTCATCCCAAAAAGTGTGCATGGCAAAAACGTGTACCAAATATTCCTCCATTGCCAACTACAATGAATAATATGTGCTAAAGTAGATGGTGTGCTATGACTGTGTGTGTGTCTCGTACTCCTAGCCATTTGTAAGGCCAAATACTTGAGGAGATAGTAGAGTTAACTCATAGTCTGATGACTGTGAAGTGTTTGTGAAGGCTCACTAGTAACTGTTGGTATGCACATATCAACATGGGGCATTAATACAACCACACATACATAGCAAATGTAGACCATACATTTATACCCAGCATGCCACGTACACGGTGGAGTGGCTGAACCAGACATTATCGGTCACTCCCTGAGTGGGTAAACTGAAACTACCAGGTCTTAATCATAATCGGTGTAATGTGTGCGGTACAAGGACCTTGTGGGTGCATCCTTGCCGGCCAACTCCCATGGATAAACAGGATGACTCTTTCAAACTTATGAATTCCAACCTGGGCCTGTATAAATGCCCCATCCCTTCCCCAATCTGCTGTCAACTTGCATTATAGTTCTGTCAACACTTCCCTGCATGTAAACCATTCATGGATTAGTTCTGCATGGTCAATGTGAGCAGCAGAATGCAGGACATATGGAATCAAATGAGTCAAGGTGAGATCAATTCATACATCCTTATTATGGCTCTACTGGAGATGTCTGACAAGTTTGGGACTTTGCCAGGTCAAAGTGAGTTTTATTACCTATCTCAGTGTCAAACTACATGTATGGTGCATGTGAACACCCACTGTGATGCACATACAACACTTCCTTGATGCAGAGTTTGGTAACAGTGTGTTTTATGTTGCCCTGCTTTCTCAATTTATAGGAGGTCATGCCAAGGAATGGTGGTCTAGCAGCGCCCCATCAGCATCAGTGACAATCCTGTGCCCCCCCCCAAATATAGAAAGTGTTACTTTCCTGTGGGGTAAGAGCCTTGTATATCAATGCACTATAGTCAACCACTCCAGAGCACTCACATCTGTATTTCATACCAAATTCTGTAATGTTTGCATCACTATTGTTCCCAATCCATGACAAAGATTTACATAATTGAAATATAAAGCCAGGCAAGGGCCAATCTGTACTGCCCTGTGTGGGATAGAAACAAAGGTCATGAAAGTAATTGTCTTGTGCTGCATTGTGTAACATTTCTGAATGGAAACCAGTCCAGGGGGTGGGGCACGCCAGTTCCTATGCTTCCACCCATGGATTGCATGCAATCACACCCACATTGAAATCTCATACATTGAATAATAACGTCCACAAACCCATTTCACCTCCTCCCCCACATCCAACCATCCTCTTACTTATCTTCAACAAAACTGTTCAGCTATTTATGACCCCCACTTTCAACATGGCATCCCTTACTAAGTCACCCCACACTCAGACCTCCCTAAGCAACCCATAGCCATCCGTAAACCTAATTACTGGGAAATGAGATTCAATGAGCTTGATCGTCGCCTAAAACATCTTAAGGAGGATCTTCAGAGACTTACGTCCATTATATCAGATCTGCGGGTCGCTCGAAGTTCAAATAGCACCATGCTAAACAGAATTGATTTCCATACAGCCATCCTCCCATTCCATGGACCACATACATCCATTCTTGGATCGGAAACTACGCCATCCCCTAATGATGCTTCTCGCCCTAAGAGATCAAATCAAGTTCTTTTGAACAATGAGATCCATGAACTCCTCCTCTCTTACCAATCCGAAAAGAATATTAACAAGACAGATCGAAATCAAATCCAAACCATTCAAGTGAATCGATTTCAAAGACCCGAGCCACAATCACAAAGTCATAAAAAAGGACAAGCGCATCACTATATCACAGGCGGCCTCTCATCAGTCTAATAATCACTTGAAGTGCAGGCTCTTCAATTGCAGATCAGCAAATAAACACACAGCAGATATTTACATACTCATTCACATAAATTCAATATAGTTATCCTCACTGAAACGTGGTTAAACTGCTCATCTCAACCCATCATAGATTTACTAGTCCCACCTACTCACAAGATCATTCGACTAGATAAACCCAAGAAAACGGGTGGTGGAATAGTAAGAATCTAACACAATACTCTTTCAGTACGCTAAATGCAAACAATAGCTTTAACCACATGCAAATATCTCTGCATCAATATCTCTTGCAACAATGAATGCATCTGTAATAGTAACTCCTTCTATCGCCCTCCGGGCAATAACTCTTTGTTCATCGAACAAATAATGGAAATCATCACAACGAATGATAATCTTCAAGGGCCCCAGATCTTCCTGGGAGACTTTAATCTACAGTGGAATGGCCTGAATGACAACTCAGTAAATAACCTAAAGTCTTTCCTATTAAACCATGATTTAACCCAAATTTGCAACAGGCCAACTCGCAACACGGGGGAGACTCTGGACCTTATAATCTCAAAGATGGACACCACTTCCCTTGAGTCTATTAGCCCCTGTGACTGAAAAAACCAATATCGCATTACCTTCCTCATCAACTTAAAGGCGATCCCAAAGAATGGCCAACCGAAGAAAATAAAACATGGAAAAGGAATCTTCATGATATAAACCACAATTAACTAGTTATCCTTTGCAATAGTATCTTGATTCCACAGACCAACATGAACGATGTCAATGACCTCACAGATTTCTACAATACCTCCATGTTGGAAATCATGGACTCCGTAGCATCCCTTCAACAGAAAAATATATACAATAAAAACTCAAATCCCTGGTTCAATGACAATTTGAACACTGATAGATGCAATCTAAGAATAGCAGGAAGAGCATGGAGATCTTCCCAATCCTTGGAACTACTAAAACGCTTAAGAACAACAAGGAACACATAAACAGGAGAATAAGACAAGTGAAAGCTAATTTTTTAGAGCACAGCTTGATCAAGCCAGAAATAGGCCCCAAAAACTATTCGAAATAGTCAAGCAGCAATCAAGCAACACATCAAACCTGTTAGACTCCGGGTCCAGCACCCATCCAAATTGCAAAGAACTGGCAGCCTTCTTCAAGGACAATACACAGGATCTACCATAGACTACCCCATTCAGTTTCTTACACACCTCCCAGCTTCTGTCACCAAGAGACGAAGAAAACAACTTGGAATACACCCGAGACAGCAAAAAAGATAATGGAAGAAAAAACAATTTTTAAACATTGGGGGATTGACCTACGACTTGCAGAAGAACTTCGATACCCGGCACCTTTCTTACTTCCGCCTAGTTCACCGGCGTGAAAAAATACTAACTCTGTACTAAAAGGAGCAAGGAGCTTCTCGCCGACAGCACATTCCAAAGCCGAAAAAAAAATGGCTAGTGGACGGGAACACATGCAAAATGATCAAAACCTGCCAATCACCACTCAGAAGTGGACATCGATTCAACGAACCATCCACACAGCCAACAAGTCAAATTGACAAAAGGGACTGAACACCGAGAGCTTCACAGACAAAGCCAAACAAATAAAAATTTGCATTTGGAACATCAACGGTCTGGCAAGTAAAAGACACGACCCTGAATTTTTACAGAATCTAATTTTATTCGACCTTTTGCTGCTCCAAGAAACCTGGGAAGAAGAATCATTTGAAATTCAAGGGTTCACTTCATGTTTTCTCCCAGCCAGCAAAAATTCTACCTTTGGACGCAGATCAGGAGGTCTTGTAATTTTGGCATCTATAGCCACAATAGGAACAATAAGAACTACAGAGTTTTATATAACCCCATCAAGTGGAATTTTGACGGCAAAAATCTCGTTAACATTTCAACAACACACCCAAGAGGTCATAATAATAAACACTTATATCCATCCAAAACAAAAATGAAAGGCAGCTAATGAATTGATAAAGGTACTGAAAAAAATCTCAGAAGAAGACACCTCCGACCTGATCATAGTCGGAGGTGACTTCAATACGTTTCTCATTAACACAGAATATGATAATAACATTCAGCAAGAACTTAGCGCCGCATGGGGCGTACCAGGACAAAGCATGGCAAAAACCGACAAATCAACAACCAACTCCAAAAAAAATATTGCGGCAACCAGAAGATCTCAACCTAAGGGCATTGAATGGGCGTCTTGCCGACGACAACCCACCGGCTCCAATGTTTCATTCCAATAAACAATTCTCCCATTTGGACTACACCTTCATATCCTTAAACTTGTTCCCCATGATAACAACATTTAGGATAGGGGTAAATGACCTTAGTGATCACCTCCCCCAAGAAGTTTCTATAAAAGCAAGAGCACTATCAAACGTTGAGCCATACACAGGTCTTGTGATAGACACAACCTCAAACCTAAGGCGACTCCGATGCAACTCCAACAACATCATCACCATAAGCTCTGACGTAAAATCCATATACACTTTAACAGCAAAGCGTATAAACACACCATCAGAAGAATGGCAAAATTTCATCCAAAAAGTCACTGCGAAATTATCAAAAAGATCGTCAAAGAAGCTTTCCCGCGTGAAGGGGAACCCAAACAAAACATCGCTCTCTCCGGGAATGAAGATCCAAAAATGAATAATAAACCACACACTGAGAAAGATACGGAAAGATCCAGACAATAAAGAACTGCAGAAAACCTTGAGGAAAGCCAAAAAATCACTAAATTAGAAGAAATGGGACAAACAGAAAAATAAAAACGATCAATTATGGGCAAAATTATTCTACGAAGGGAATCGAAAAAACAGCTCTAAATTCTGGCGAATGATTACGGAAATAAAAAATCCAGACCATCCTGGTATAGACTCAAACATCACAGAGGAAGAATGGACAAACCATCTAGCTAGGCATTTTAACAGTGAGCACGCCACCAAGCTTGAGTACGGACAATACGATGGAAAGATCAGGCAATTATCATACGGTCGCTGGTGCCCAAAGAGAAAAAAACAACAAACGTAGTACCCTCCTCTTGAGAACGAACGAATCAAAGATCGACCTAGACATCCCTACAGATTCGGACCCACATGAATTGACCATTGGGCCAGACGATATCAAAAGACAAATAGCGAAAGGAAGACCAACAGGAGCTCCTGGACCCAATGGCATACCACCAATGTTGTACAAAAACGATGTACAGTTCTGGAGCGTCGCACTAACACCTTTATTCAACTATGCAAAAACAACTCACATACTACCCGAGTCATGGCACGGATCAATAATTAGCCCAATCTACAAACGCTCAAACAAAAAAGACCCAAAAAACTATCGTCTGATCGCCTTAATTGACGTAGAAGCAAAATATTTTGCAGGGAACATACTGGAGGAATTAACCTCATGGGCCACAGAAAATTCAGTGATACCGATCACTCAAACTGGATTCTGTCGGGGTCAAGGAACAATCACAAACATCATGGCCCTGACCCTACTGATGGAATCAGCAAGAGAAAATAATAAATCTTTATATCTTTCTTTCATCGATTACACAGCTGCGTTTGATCATGTAGACCGTAACATGCTATGGCAAAAACTGGTCAAATGGGGTATACCAGCTCACCTCTTAAATGTACTGATAGCACTTCATTCTAACACCTGGATTAAAATTAAACTAGGTGCAGGCACACACCTCTCAAAACCTATAAAAACAACAAAGGGCCTCAAACAGGGCTGTGTCCTAGCTCCAACGCTATTCAATCTCTTCCTAGCCGATTTACCTGGCGAACTAGACAAAAGTTCTTGCCACGCACCACAGCTAGGGAAGACCACATTATCCAACCTGCTGTATGCAGACGACCTGGTGCTTATCAGCCAGACGCCCATAGGTCTCCAGCACCTGCTAAACACCACCTACTCTTTCTAAAAAAAAAACGCTCTGCAAATAAACTTCGACAAATCTAAAATAATGGCAGTAAATTACAAAAAGAAAAGGGAAAACAATTGGCACATAAATGGAGAACGAATGGAAAATGTAACAACCTATAAATACTTGGGTGTAATACTGGACTCAAAGATTTCCTTCAAACCTCAGCTGGACTCTCTGCGAGGCAAGGGAATGGCAACCTCCCTTGCCTTAAAATCTTTAAAGACAAAACTCCCAGATCTGACCTTTTATCCGCTCCTCCAAGTACTTCGTGTAAAATTGCAACCAACACTCACCTACGAGAGCGAACCTCTTCAAGGGAAAGATGCCACCCTCTTGGACATAGTTATATTGAACTCCTACAGGCTCATCTTTAACCTGCCAAAACACGTTTCCTCCGCACAAATACGACTAGAATTTGGTATCATGAAACAAACTCTAGAAAGACGGTGTGCATACGTCGTTGCCTGGCATAAGATACGCAATGCCGACAAAGATTACCTAAACTATAACATCTGGGAAGAGACTCTCCGGCACCAAAAATCACCAGCGAGGAAATACCTAATTGACTCTCTTGAAGTGCTGGGCCTGTCCGACTTGTGGGGTAGCCCGACAGACCACGTGACGTTTAAAAAAACAGGCAAAAAAGTAGTAAGACTTATCTCCATAGTCGAAGACAAGGAGGCCTTGACAAAAAAAGCACACGGCTGGATAATCCTTAACGATTATGGAACAACGCAACCACAGGCATACCTTAATGTTGGCATGAACCTAAGAAAGAAAGAAAATTTTCTAAAACTGCGCTTGGGTGTAATCCCCGTACTTCCTCCCTTACCACCTTGGATAAGGAAAAATTTTCAACCACAATGCCGCCTGTGCAAAGCCGGAAAGGAAGACATTGTCCACGCGGTGTGCATTTGCCCCAACTTGAAAGACCTGAGATGCAAATTTCTGCGAGACTCCTTTAAAACTCACGATATCCGTACATGCAGACAGGCAGTTAAACTTTGTTTCAACCCCAGCAAAACAAAACTAAACTGTCAGGTTGTAAAAAATTTTGAACTTGCTGGGGTCAGATATATGAGGGCCTGAGGACTGTTGATTTTAATAACGGCAAACCACAATTTGAATCACCCTGGTAAATCCACGGGACAGATAGAACTTTTAAACTTTTTTTGCTAACTGATTTTTCTACTTTTTAATTTCCCTTTACAATGTGTTTACCCGATTTGTAAAGATTTTAATTAATCATGCACCAATAAATAAATTACCTTACCTTACCTCCCAGCATATGGAAGGGAAGGAGCCATCCGGGCACTCCTCTAAAACAATGCTTCTTGGAACACCTTCTGCCAACATGGACGATTTCAATGACCTCACAGATTTCTACAATACCTCCATGTTGGAAATCATGGACTCCGTCGCGCCCCTTCAACAGAAAAATGTTTCCAATAAAAACTCAACTCCCTGGTTCAATGACAATTTGAACACTGAAAGATGCAATTTAAGAATAGCAGAAAGAGCGTGGAGATCTTCCCAATCCTTGGACCTACTAAAACGCTTAAGAACAACAAGGAACACATAAACAGGACAATACAACAAGTGAAAGCTACTAATTTTTTTAGAGCACAGCTTGACGAAGCCTGAAATAGGCCCCAAAAACTATTCGAAATAGTCAAGCAGCAATCAAGCAACACATCAAACCTGTTAGACTCCGGGTCCAGCACCCCTCCAAATTGCGAAGAACTGGCAGCCTTCTTCAAGGTCAAAACAAAGGATCTACTACAGACTAGCCCATTCAGTTTCTCACACACCTCCCAGCATATGGAAGGGAAGGAACCATCCGGGCACTCCTCTAAAACAATGCTTCTTGGAACACCTTCTCCCAAATCAGTAAACATTACATATACAACATTCTTAATTCCTTAAACCCATCTAGCCACTTCACTGACCCTCTACCACCGCTCATTTTCAAAGAGATCAAAACATGTATTCTCCCCCTATGGACCAAGATTGTAAACGCCTCACTTTGTCACGGTATTATCCCTGTCTGCCTAAAAGTAGGAAAAGTAACCCCCACGTTAAAAAAAAACCATGGTAGACTGCTTTGACCCTAATAACTTCTGACCCATCTCCAAAATCCCTACCCTGGCAAAGCTCTTACAAAAATGTGTCCAGAGCCAACTCTGAAATCACATAAACAACTATCAACTCCTCGAACAGAACCAATCAGGTTTCCGTCAAGACCACAGCACTGAATTTACACTTACTCATATCATGGATGATATACTAAAAATGCTGGCTCGAAATGAATCATGCCTTCTGATACTGCTTGATTTATCGGCTGCCTTTGACACCGTCAAACACGATAATCTACTGAACTTACTTACTGGAACAAAGGATGGGCCTATCAGGTGTCGTTTTACAAGGGTTCTCGTCATACCTCCAAAACAGATCCCTAGGAGTTAAAATTAATCAATCTCTGTCTAAGGCCCACGCGATCACTCTTGGTGTTCCTCAAGGATCTGTTCTATCACCCATTCTCTTCAATTTTATTCCTCGAACCACTAGCAAACCACCTAAAATCTAAGAACATCTATTACCATATGTACGCTGATGACACTCAGATGTATCTCAAGATTGCCTCCCCAGAGGACATTATATCCCTCAATTCCATCTTACAAAACACACACCTCTGGCTCATGGATAACCATCTCAAACTCAATGCTGCTAAAACCGTAGTTATCCTTGTCTCTCCGCTGAATACCATCCCCAAGATTGAGATCTGGTTGAAAAATCTTACAGTCCTCAAATGTTCGCCCCACATCATAGACTCCGCTAGATCCTTGGTTATTATACTAGACAAAAACCTGTATATGCAGGATCACATTAGCGCAGCCACCAAAGGAGCAAATTACCAACTGAGCATTCTGGGGAAAATGAAACCCTACCTTCCACATGAAAACCTAAAACAAGTGGTTCAAGTTCTTGTTTTGCCCAGACTGAATTATGGTAGTGCCACACTATGAGGCTGACCTCAATACAAACTGGCCCCTCTACGAGCCTCACTCAATGCAGCAGCAAAATTTGTCCTCGGAACTAAAAGAAACACACACATATCACTGGTTCTAAAACCCTTCAACTGGCTATCGTACAAAGCAGGAATCCAACTGAAAATTGCTTGCATGACGCATTAAGCATTACACTTCAATACCCCCAATTACTTGGCTCAAAAGCTAGAACAATCAGGTGGCAGCAGATCCCTGCGAAGTGTGCACACCTTGCTTCTGAAACCCCAACGAACCCACAACTGGTGCCAGAGCATTATCGGTTATTTCATCTAACATATGGAACTCTCCACCTCCAGACATTCGCCTAATCTCCTCTACCGCCTCCTTCAAAAAGGAAACAAAATATTTTCAGCTAACTAAGTTTTTACCCTAAGACAATATATAGATGGCAATAAAAATGTATGCATATCAACCTCTTTTGATGAATGACCACCCTATTGCTGACCTTAACCTAGAGCAAGCCTTTAAAAAAAATCTTATTTACTTTCTTTTATGTTTGGCTCTCATGCATGTTTTTTGTTTTTGTTTTTTTCTTTCCCAGTCCAATTGTTATGCTATTTCTTGTCATGTAAAGCTCTCTGATACCCACTAGGGTCATGTTCGGGCTATACAAAACTTTTTTATAAATAAATATATATATAAATCCCAAAGTCTCCAAGTTTGTAACTCACCCTTCACCAAGCATGCCAGAACATAGAGATAAATATGTTAGTGAGTTTGTCATTTCAACAACCGATGTGCGCTTCAATCTATGGCACACCTAGTACAAGGGAAATACTGTGATTGTTTGGCAATGTGCCGGAATGTATTCCTACCTGCACATAAACCAATCTCCTTGCGATACTGGCACACAAGCACCATGGTGCAAGGGTGACTGTATTACTGGTAGGCTGCATGAAGTGTATCACAGCAAGGAAAGTAAAAGAATGCTCCACATTCTCATGTATGGCCCATTACTGTCCTGGCCCTGCTGGGGCCCAATTTTCTTGTATCCATTTATCTCAAGAACCCACTCTGGTCGACTGAACCTTTTTACTTGCCTAATAGCGTGGAGAGAGCAAATACAATTATCAAAGAATACTTCCCGCAATTTGACATAATGGAAGACTCGGGAGCCAATTGCTATTTCTATCGGGATTTTATTATCAGAAAGAACATCTGCAGATACAAGCACCTTAACACAAGGCTCAGCAAGTAAATGGGTACTAATACAAATGCCACTCTACGAAGAATCCGCATACGACTAAATATGAACAAAAGTACAGCTTCTAAAAGTATGAGGTAGATAACTACCAAGCTAATGTCGATATTAGGAATCATTAAACCAAAGCATTTCTGTCCCTACTCTATGCTGGATGACGTCCCTGCTGAACATTCCCTTGAGACCCAAAAATCATGAAAAGGTGTCAGAAGTGAACTTCCTAAGAAGTCTTCACTTGGAGAGCTTGATCTAAAATGCTCCTTCTAGCTCCTCGCCTACCTCTTCTCTCTGCTCGGCTGTCCTACTCTCAACTGCTCAACCCTCGGGGCGCTGTCCCTAATACGAAACCCCAAAACATAGAACACGCCCTCTGGCACACCTCCTCGACCAGGTCTTCTTCCAGTGATTTTCCATTCGGCTCCGTCCATCTTCCATCGTCCATCAGCTTGGCCTTGAGTCCCAGACACTGTCGGCACGAGGAGTTGCGACTGGCACATTCCAATGCACTCCCATGTCTGGCTTTCTCCATAATTCAACTGTTAGACAAAGACCTTTGTACTAACGAACCAACTGTCCTTGCACCTGCGGTGAGATCATGGGATGGAGAAATACTTCGCATCTTTTAACTTTACAATTTACTGCGTCCCAAAACCTCTACTAGAATAAATCACGTGCGGCCTACCGCATTCAGCTAACATAAGAAATACCAGGCCTTTCTCCTTAACGATATATGTGACTCCAGGCCTCTACTAGGTTAAACACACTATTAAATTACATTCTAACATTAGTGCTTTTCCTTTCACATCCATGGATAAATGACATACATGAATTACTTCAATCGAGTTACACATTTTGGGTAATACATTACTCTAAACAGAAACTTATCGTTATACATTTGGCTAAATATGTCTATTATACATTGTCACATCCCCTAACGCTTTTACATGACGATGTGGCTAAAACATTTCCTTATGCGTTCAAACAGAGATAACTAAAGATACACTCATTATATGCGGGTGCCAACTAACGGTGAATATGATGCACCCCTACAATTTTCAAACTTTTAAGCGCTACATCAGTTCCCCCCTTTGATGACAACTCTCATCACACCATCATTCTCATTTCTCCTGGAATAACTCCTCTAAACCGCAGTCGCTACCATCCCACCATGTCGGATCCCTTCCATCCTTTTGAGATTCTGATACTGTCGATCCTGTAATCTCTCCATTCTCTGTTCATTTGCTCTGAGGGCTCTTTCGGCCCTATTCCCTCTATACCACTTCCAGACTCTTAGAAGTCCCCACAAACAGATCACACATACTACTGCAATTATGATTGGCTTCAACACAGAACCCAGGAATCCCATTCCCAAGTTCACAAACCAAGTCCCCACTCGACCAAATCCTTGGCTAATCTTTTCCCACACATTCTCTTCTGTCAAATCTTCTATTTCCTTATGAATCGTGGTAATGTTGACAATGTACTTCGGCAAATCCTTACTATTGTTTGGAATATACGTGCAGCATTCTTGGACCTTCAGCAATTTACAGACTCCGCCCTCTTTTGCTAATAATACGTCTAACGCAAGTCTATTCTGCAAAACCATATTTCGTATCGATAACATTTCTCCATTCACCAACAGCAATGACCTCGCCGAATTCATTGACAATTCATCCACCACAGTCGCCAACCTTCTCATCTTTACATCATTCAGAACCACTCCCAAGCTAGGTATGGTCACTCCATATATGTCCCCAATCACCATTCCTGCATTCACAGCTCTACGCACCTTCGAATGGCGCCCTGTCTCTAACAGATTCAAATCTTCTGTGTGATAAATCTTTGGGAAGATAATCGCCAAGTAACACGTACCATACCAATTCGCAGGCAATATCACATATGCGTTTCTCCCACACACATAGTACACAGTCGGAATAATCTGTATCGTATTCTGCCAGAAATTCTTAGCAGAGTCCTCCATAGTAAAGGTATGTTCACACATACTATGCCCCACTAGAACCTTTTCCTTGGGAGTTTGAGGCCGGGCAACACACAATTGCCCCTTCTGTACCTCATCCAATGCAATCGGTCCATAGCTTCCCTTGGATTTATGCCATCTCTCCTCATCCGTCCAATCCACTGGACTATCTCCTGTATTGCGGGTCTGGGTCAATTTTCTATACCTATCCTCTATCTGACCTATGAACTTCTTTTCCGTCTCGGACAACCAGCAGGTCAAATTATGTCTATGAGCATATGCTGTATCCAGCTTCACAGTCGGTCTAAAATACTTTTGAAGCCTATCCTCTGACTTGTAATAGTCATACTTGTTCAAATGCTTATATGCCGGAACTTCGGGAAGTACTGTGTCATAATTTGAGAAAAAGTACTCAAACTGTTTCCTTTCATAAAACAAACTAAGCAATAGGCTGCAAGAGATTCCATATGTCAGTGGGAGATGGTGGTACCTAATACCCTCGTCTACGGAAGCAGGCAACTGCATGCACACATAACAATCTTTCGCATCCATCGCATCCACATAGTCATACAACAACTTCACATCAGCATTAAGTTTAAAATCATCTCTGGACAAATCTATGTGAAACATCCGATTCTCTTCAAGCGTCTGAGCTCTCTGATCCCTAATAGTGACCCCTCCCTGTCCTAGAGTGGTAGGTGTGGGAGCTCCCTGTACCTCCCCCTCCTGCCGATGAGCCACCATGTATGAAGTTACTACTACTACTAATATAACCGCTATCACTACTCCTAATAGTGTGCCTATCACTAATTTGGCTCTACGATGCACATTCCCAGGTTCCGCCATCTCTGAAATGTCCTCGATGCTTACTACAGTCTCTACGGATACAAGTCTCCTTCTCATCCAATGAGTACAATCCAGCTACTTCATCGAACCGGGGGAACCTTTAGCAAAGTCCAAATTCTTGTTTCTTCTGATCAGGAAGACTTCCCTAACTCTTCTTCGTTTCTTCACAGAGAATCCCTAAATGTATTCTTCTTCCTCTCGGGCCTAAGTTATCTTCGTATCAACTTTTATGTACAGCTACTTTACAGTCAATCCAGAATCACTGCCGGTCCCAACAGCTCTAGGACCGCCCGCAGGATTTCGAGCTTAAGTGTTGTCAGTTCTTGGGGTGCGGGTATGACTGCAAAGGTTGGGAAGTCTAGCGTTTCCAAAATCAGACCACGGATGATACTCAAGAATGGCGGAATCGGAATGTTGATGGTCAATACTCCTTCGATCTCCAAACCTGGGATCTTCAGCAACACTTCCACTCTCGGAAATGGGAGACTGTTGACCAGTGTGATCGATCTCAATCTTCCCGTGTTCAACAAACTTGGCATCAGTCACAGTGTATGCCCACTCTGGTGAGGCGTACTTTTGGCACGGCACTCTGGTTCTCTTCGACCTTCTCAAAGCACCTTGGGGTCGATCTACGTCTTCTTGCTCTGCTTCAGATTCTTCAGAAACTGGTGCAAGATCTGTTCTTGGTGCCGATTTCGAGTTTCCCCACCTCTGACTCGCTGGCCAAACTCTTTCTGCTTCTGTGGCACCTCCACGCTCCCTACTGGTATCCTGTGCACTGCTTTCTTCTTCAGCAGAATCAGACTCGGTACTGCCCCCCGCAGCTCCTTCTCCTTCTTCCGAGTCCCCTTCAGCGTTCTCTTCACGTTCCTGGTTCAGTGCACAACCAGCAGCATCAGCAACCCCTACAGCTTGACTTGCCCTCTCGGATGGCTCTGCCACCTCAACTGGATTCTCGTTCTCAAGAGGGGCTGTTTCTTCCAAGGGTGCTGGGACTCTACGGGTATGGGAAGCGTGTACCCAGTTCGGCAGTCCCCCACACTTCACTGCTGTATTCGTAATGAGGATTATCTGGTAGGGCCCGCGCCAGCGAGCATCCAGGCAACTCTTCCTCACGTGTTTGCGCACCAACACCCAGTCGCCTGGGCACAGGTCGTGGCACAGGTCGCTTGCGGCGGGAACCGTTGCTGTCTGCACCTGCTGAGACACAGAACGGACCACGTCAGCCAGGCCTTTACAATAGTCCAAAATCATGTCATCAGTGATGTTAATCAAGGCAGTAGCAGGTATTGCTGGCAAACGCATCGCCCTCCCCATTATTATCTCATGGGGTGACAATGCAGTCCTTCTATCAGGGACACTCCGGAGACTCATGAGAACTAAAGGTAATGCATCTGGCCATTTCAAAGATGTCGAGGAGCATACTTTCGCCATTCGGGCTTTCAAAGTCCCATTAACTTGCTCCACGATCCCAGAAGCCTCTGGTCTGTAGCTGCAGTGCAATCTTTGGTCTACATTTAAAGCAGCACAAAGCAGCTTCATAATTTCACTGTGGAAATGAGTTCCTCTATCTGATTCAAAAGAGGTCGGGAAACCGTACCTCGGGATTAGTTCCCTCAATAGCAGCTTAGATACAGTGAGTGTGTCACACCTACGTGTTGGGTAAGCCTCCACCCACCTGGAAAAGACACATACTATATTTAATATGTACCTCAACCCATTACATTTCGGCATTTCAATAAAATCCAGCTGCATCCTATTAAAAGGCCCACCCGATCTACCTATGTGACTCAGCGTCACAGCGGTTCTTTTTCCTACATTCATCTGTTGACAGGTAACACGCCTCTGACACACAGCCTCAGCTACTGTCCGAAACTTCGGATTGTACCACGTTTGGCGAAACACTCGCATCATCGCATCTCTGCCAAGATGCACAGCACCATGTATTAGCCTCGCCATAGGACTCAACAAACATTCCGGTAACACAGCACGTCCATCACTCGAAACCCATATATCCACCTCTCCTTTTCCACATCCCGCTCGTATCCAACTGTCTCGCTCTTGGTCGGTGACCCCATCTTGCAACTGCTTCAGTTCCTCCCATGAGTCTGCCATAGCTAACATCACAGTATAATCTGTTTTCTCTTCGCTTTCCACAATATGATTTTCAGTATAATTACATCCCTGCTCTGCACAACACCGAGCTACTTCATCTGCATAATTATTACCCAATGACACAAAATCAGTTCCCTTCGTGTGTGCAGAACATTTAACAACAGCAATTTCCTCTGGGCTTCGTAAGGCTTCCAACAATTGTCGTCCATAATCCCCATTTCTATTGGGTGAACCAGAAGATGTCATGAACCCTCTCTGGGACCATAGCTGTCCGAAATCTTGAACTACGCCAAACCCATATTGACTATCCGTGTAAATCGTTACACGAATCTTATCAGCGGCCAAACAGGCACGGGTCAGCGCAATAAGCTCAGCCACCTGTGCGGAGTGTACTCCTTCAAGACAAGCAGCTTCAACCACCCCTGTGATGGTACACACAGCAAACGCTGCTCTCAGTCGACCAACACTGTCTCTTAAGCATGAACCGTCCACAAAGAAAATCTCATCTGAAACTGGGAGCGGTTCATCGACAATGTCAGGTCTCGGTTTGGTGCATAGTTCAGTCACATCGAGACAATCATGGTCCTCACAATCTTCATCATCATCTATATTTGGAATAGGCAACAATGTAGCAGGATTTAAAACAGAACACCTCTTCAGCGTCACATTATCTGCAGCAAGGAGAACTTGCTCATAACGAGTCAACCTGTTGTTTGTGAGGTGCTGTGTTTTAGTCCTAGTCATCAACAATTCAACAGAATGTGGTACATGAACAGTAAGCGGATGACCCATCACAATGCTCTCACATCTTTCGATACTGACACCTGTTGCAGCAACGGATCTGAGACATCCGGGCAACGCAGAAGGCACTGGATCTAAAGTAGCTGAAAAATAGGCAAGTGGTCTGCGGACACCTCCGTGACTCTGAGTCAACACTGCTAATGCGCAACCTTCCTTCTCACAACAGAATAAGGCAAATGCCTTATTATAGTCTGGCATCCATAAAGCTGGAGCGCTGCATAAAGCTTCTCTCAGCCTCAAGAATGACCTTAAACATTCGTCATTCCATGGTACCGATCACTCACATCCTTTCGCGTCAGCCGCTGTAAAGGCTTCGCTTCAAAGGAGAAGTTTGGGATCTACTGGCGGCAATCGCCCACCATTCCCAAAAACATTCTGACCTCCCTCTGAGTCGAGGGAACTGGCATTCTCAGAATCGCATCAATGCGATCCGGAGACACCTTTCTTTTTTCCTTCTCAATTCGGTGCCCCAAATACTGTACTTCACTCAAACAGTATTGCAGCTTGTTTAGAGACACCTTATGACCATTCTCTCCCAAGTAATTCAACAGGGCAACTGTGTCGATTCTGCAGGCGTCTTCCGTTTCTGACGCAACGAGCAGATCATCAATGTATTGCACTAAAACGGAGTTTTGCTGCAACACAAGCCCTTCGAGATTCTTCTTCAAGATCTGATTAAAAATAGATGGGCTCTCCGTGTACCCCTGTGGGATACGACACCACGTTAACACACGATTTTCCAGCCTAAATGCAAAAAGAAATCGGCTGTCCTTATGTAAAGGAATCGAGAAAAATGCTTGACACAAGTCAATCACAGTGAACCATTCAGCTTCGCATGGGATCTGGAAAAGGATCACAGATGGATTCGGTACCACTGGACAACATGGAACAACTATTTCGTTTATTTTTCGCAAATCTTGCACAATCCTAAACTTACCGCTTGGTTTCTGTAGTCCCATGATAGGTGAATTGCATGGGCTACCCATAATCTCCATCAATATTTCCTGCCTAATCATAGACTCAATCACAGGTTTAATCCCTGCGATGGTTTCAGGGGATAACTTATACTGGGGTGTCCTAGGAAATTCTACATTTGGTTTAATCTGGATTTTCACTGGATCTACTCCCTTGACTAACCCAATCTCCTCACCACTAAGGTCCCATACATCGATGGACACTGAGTCCCTCAGATCAACTGGAAGTTCCTCCACCGTTAACGCTGGGTACATTTCCACGCACACATGCTGATTCACAACCTTGAAGGTCGCGTCATCATCTCTCGTCTGTACCTCCACTCCCTTCGGGGTACAGTAAATCGTGCAGTTGAGCTTGCACAACAAGTCTCTTCCTAACAGGCAAACCGGACTAGAGTCGCACACCACGAACTGGTGTCGGTCACTGAAATTTCCTATCCTGATTGGAATTGGCTCCGTTAATGGACTAACCAGCTTCTTATTTGCCACTCCAACAACCTGGATACTTTGTCCAGAAAGGGCCAACCGTGGAACCACTGCCGACCTTATAGTCGATCTAGTAGCCCCCGTGTCAACCAGAAAGGTCGTAGGATGACCATCAAGATCTGCTTCCACAAAGGGTCCTGCTTGATCTACTTCTAGAATGGCCCTAAGCATACAATCCGCCTCCTTGTCAGACCCTAATCGGGCCAACAAGCTTATCTCGTTTCCCTCACTCACTTCAAACATTGGCATCTGCAAATACGTGCGAGCTCCCTGCTGTATCATCTGTATTCTGGGTGGCTGGGGAACCTGCACCTGCGGGACGCCAGTCCCCCCTTTCATCACCCTAGGTCTGGTTACTGTCTGTACCGCTTCCGTCCCAGGGACCTGAGCTACCTCTTGTTCTGGCTGCACCTGATTCCATGGATTCAGGGGACACTCGCGTCTCCAGTGTCCAATCTGGGGACACTGGTGACATGCTGTAGTCTTTTTCAATATCGCCACATCCATCCCTGTTCTAGGGTCCACTAGCCTCGGCCTTCCCTGCCCGTGAACATTCTGGTTTCCTGCCTGATAATTCCCCTGTCTTCTTACCAATGCTCCTCCATTGGACTGTCCCTGAGCGGTTTGCATCTGAACAAGCAGCAAATTATCTTTCAATTTCCTATGTTTGGATTCAATCTCATCTGTGCAATATCGGGCATACCGTAAAATCTCATCAACCGGTTTATTCTGCCAGCAAATCAAATGTTGCTGTATCATGAGGCTAACCTCTGGCCTCAATCCCAACACAAACTTAGAGACAAACTGTCCCATATCCTTTGTGTCCAACGCGTCTAGGCCACTGAACTGCTTAAAAGCCTGCAAGAGTCTCTCATAAAATTCATGCACCGTCTCCTTAGGTTCCTGCACTGTCCTAGCTATTTTTACCCAATCGATGTCTTGGGGTGAAACCTTCTCCTTTAACCAGGCAATCACTCGATCATACAACCTCATTACTGCCGGTGATGGACCGTTCGTTTATACATTTCTCTCAGGCTCTTGAGTTGGCAAATCAAGGGCAGTCTTACATGCCGCCCACAAATCTCCCGGGACCACAATGTTAAACAAAGTATTCAGATCAGTCCACAATACCTTTGAGATCTTAACAAAACGATCACTTGCTTATACCACTCTACTGGCTTCTCCCTAAGCCGGGGGAAGTCATTGGTAAATGCCGCCAAATCGCCCCTGCTCCAGGGTACATACACGTATCCTCCATTCTGCACTTCCCTTAAAGGGAAGTTCCCTATCTTTACCTGCCCTCCACCCGGAGGTGGGGTCCCTCCTATCATTCCTCTGGAACTTTTCTTCCTAGACCACTTTTCTTCCCATTTTTCAAGGGTCATCCATATTCGCATGGCCAAGATCAAATCTCTGCTATGGGCCCTTAATCCGACAACCCTTTTCTCCTCCAATTCCTGGTCACTGTACTGCAACCTATGGTTTCCTTGCAATGCTTTGGTTTTCGACAAATCTACCTCGTATCGCCTAGCCAATTCTGACAATTTCTCATGTGCAACTCGTGCCTTCCGAGTCACATCCTTCGCCACAAAAAGTATTTCATCCGGTCCATATGTTACCACTCTTTCAAGGGATAAGCTTCCGCTTATTATCTCATCCACTTCTGCTTTTAACCTCACTACATCTATCATCCCGGCTCCCAGGGCTTCTCTCAGCACCTCTCGGTAGACCACCCTTCCTCTACCGTCTTCCTCACATTCCTGATCCTGCGGCCTCCCTTCTCGGAACATTTCCCTTGAAGCGGACTGATCTCTGAAGCCGACCTGCTCTCTCTCTGCCATTCTTACCCTTGGGTCCTGACCTCTCTGTGGCGGTACCCATGATCGTAAATCTGATCTTGACTCCATCAGGGACCTCGACCTCTCGGGTCTCTGTTCCCTTTGTTCCCCATAGGAATCTGACATGGCTGGCAAGGGTGTACTCCATTCTATAGGGTTCGGGTTTTGGGTCATTGCACCCTCCAGGCCACTTTCAGTGACCTCTCTCCTGACCCCCTCAGCTGTCTGCCCTGGGTTTTCACCCTCCTCTCTATCTGGGTGATAAATCGAAACGATGGGTCCTATGGTAACCGGTACCTTAAAGGCATCCGTAACCTCCCCTCTCTCTCACCCCTTACGCTTGCCTCAGACGGGCTCCTCGTACTCTCTGTTCCTATCAAGAGCCTTCCTTCTACTCTTGTCTCTGGTTGGAAGGTTACTCTCCTGTCATCGTCTATCTGGACTAACGTCTCTTCTGGGACCTCTGGGTTATACGGAGGTGGTCTCTCTGACAATAATCTTTCCAATAAGTCATCATCTATCTCACTCTCATCCTCGTCTTCTGACTTTACATACCTTACCCCCTCTGATGTGATCAATAAGGGATAAAGTCTCTCTCCCTCTAGTGTCTGTACCTGCCATCTTTTCTCCACTGTGTCCCATCTAGCATCCTGGTAAGCCCTGATCGACTTTTTCACTCTGTCGTGATTCCTCCCTCTATCCCTGTCATGCGCTGCTCTAATCCACGCATGTAGTGCCTCGAACTGTGTTGGCCTTGGCAAAGGTCGTAACACCGCCATTACAGATTTCAACTGGTACAACACTGCTAGCCTAAACGAACCATACCTCGGGAATGCTAATTCCCCTTCACTTTGGGTCATTTTATGCCAATTCTCAAGCCAAATAATCGTATGCAACCCCACATTCTTTGCCATGTAATGTGCTGGAGTATCCTCGGGAGGGGCTTCTTCTCCCTCTCGAGTAACCACATGCTTATCGCCTCTACACATCTCACGAAAGACCTTAAAGCACTTCATGATTGATAAAATCCGGTCTCACACGCTGTTTACCTGTCAATGTCAACCCTCCAATAACAGCGCGACTAACACCAACCGGCCTATCACAGTGCGACACTCTCTGATGTCACCTTTCCTTGTTCGCAGCAGTTCCCTCTCTCCTTACTGTTAACGTTTCACGCCTGCATTCGTCCCATTCATACACTGAAATAACCGTTTGTCCCAAACAAGTTATTTCTCTGGCTGTCCGTCCACAGCCTCTGACTGTTCGTCCACAGTCTCTCGAAATTGTTGACCTCGGTCGGCAACTGTCTGTCCCCGTTCGACCAGACAGATCGCCTCTGATAGGTTACAAATACTCAAATCCACATACAGCAACCCACGACCAGCGTCGAGTTGTCATGCACTCTCACATTCGCTCCCCCTATCTCGGTCCAGGTGATCGATGGTACCTCACGATCTCCTTTGGGTGGTCAACAAAATCTACCACGGGTGTCTTCTACACCACAGTTCCCGGGCTGCGCGCGCTCACAGCCTGATCTCACAATCACTCAACATTCACTCTAACCCCGCAAGACATCACACAAAATCAACACCGCAATCTACAGCATCTCATCCTATTCATACTCACTCCACGAACTGCTGCTTCCTGCCGCACTGCTACTCGCCGTCTATGTTCATCATCCGCCGTCGTCTGCTGGTCACCATCTGACGATTCACCATTACTTATCGTCTATGGGTCTCAAGGATCACTTATCTTATCTAATCAACCCTCGCTATCGGAAGTAACCATCCGACTCTGCTACCAACTGCTGGGGCCCAATTTTCTTGTATCCATTTATCTCAAGAACCCACACTGGTCGACTGAACCTTTTTACTTGCCTAATACCGTGGAGGGAGCAAATACAATTATCAAAGAATACTTCCCGCAATTTGACATAATGGAAGACTCGGGAGCCAATTGCTATTTCTATCGGGATTTTATTATCAGAAAGAACATCTGCAGATACAAGCACCTTAACACAAGGCTCAGCAAGTAAATGGGTACTAATACAAATGCCACTCTACGAAGAATCCGCATACGACTAAATATGAACAAAAGTACAGCTTCTAAAAGCATGAGGTAGATAACTACCAAGCTAATGTCGATATTAGGAATCATTAAACCAAAGCATTTCTGTCCCTTCTCTATGCTGGATGACGTCCCTGCTGAACATTCCCTTGAGACCCAAAAATCATGAAAAGGTGTCAGAAGTGAACTTCCTAAGAAGTCTTCACTTGGAGAGCTTGATCTAAAATGCTCCTTCTAGCTCCTTGCCTACCTCTTCTCTCTGCTCGGCTGTCCTACTCTCAACTGCTCAACCCTCGGGGCGCTGTCCCTAATACGAAACCCCAAAACATAGAACACGCCCTCTGGCACACCTCCTCGACCAGGTCTTCTTCCAGTGATTTTCCATTCGGCTCCGTCCATCTTCCATCGTCCATCAGCTTGGCCTTGAGTCCCAGACACCGTCGGCACGAGGAGTTGCGATTGGCACATTCCAATGCACTCCCATGTCTGGCTTTCTGCATAATTCAACTGTTAGACAAAGACCTTTTTACTAACGAACCAACTGTCCTTGCACCTGCGGTGAGATCATGGGATGGAGAAATACTTCGCATCTTTTAACTTTACAATTTACTGCAGCCCAAAACCTCTACTAGAATAAATCACGTGCGGCCTACCGCATTCAGCTAACATGAGAAATACCAGGTCTTTCTCCTTAACGATATATGTGACTCCAGGCCTCTACTAGGTTAAACACACTATTAAATTACATTCTAACATTAGTGCTTTTCCTTTCACATACATGGATAAATGACATACATGAATTACTTCAATCGAGTTACACATTTTGTCTAATACATTACTCTAAACAGAAACTTATCGTTATACATTTGGCTAAATACATCTATTATACATTGTCACGTCCCCTAACGCTTTTACATGACGATGTGGCTAAAACATTTCCTTATGCGTTCAAACAGAGATAACTAAAGATACACTCATTATATGCGGGTGCCAACTAACGGTGAATATGATGCACCCCTACAATTTTCAAACTTTTAAGCGCTACATCACCCTTTCATGCACCATAGCACTTCAACTTGGCTGGATTCCCTGGGTTGTCTCTCCTAACCCCCAAAAGGGCACATTCACATGCTAGCGAATGAAGACATTTCACTTTCTGTGCCACAGTGTTCACACCACGTGCTATATGGTAGAAGTGTGCTGGCACACAATGGGCTTTTGCACACACTTTTTGGCCCCCTGGGGTCTTTTGGAATGCCAGAAGGTCCTGCACATTGTTGTGCTGCCACTCATGCAAAAGCTTAGGTGCAGGGATGCTTATTCTGCCTATGCCATCAACTGAAGGGGCACCCTCTTCGGCAGTGGAGCATGACCCCATGCAAATGTTCGTATCACTCTGGCTTGGCCTCTATGTCATATGTAACATGTGGGGCCAGAGGCAATGTCAATCCCGTGAGGTGCACTGGCAGTGTGTACCCTCTGGGGGGGGGGGCAGTCGGGGCATATGGCCCCATACATACATTCTCTTTCAGGTGGGTTCAGCCAGTCACAGCACTTGCCTGCAAGGGAAAATGTCACCTCACCAAAGTTGCTCGATAGCCTGCTGCCTATACTATGGTACACTGTGCAGATTACCAAAGTTTGCAATGTCTTACACGTGGGTGCGCTGACACCATGGCAGCGCAGGTTTATGTCAGCCCTAGAGGAAGCACAAGCAATGTAATCGGGGGCACAGGGTGCATCTTTGTAGTAAGGTGTGACATTGCAAAATCAGAGGGAGTAGGCCCTATGGGAGTATGATCCCAGTAATGCGTGCACTCTCCTATATGCATACAGTCAACACACAAATGAATCTCATGCAAAGACATAAAGCAGGTCAACTCAGCTATTCACAGGAAACACAATGATCTCTGTAAATGTTTTCATGCATGGAACATCACACTACACTGAAAAGCACCCATTTTAACCAATATGTCAACAAACAAAAAAAAGCATTCGCTGAGCGTGTGAATTTTTGCAGCCGTAGCCTCAGACAGATGTGACGCATCACAGTCAACGAGTCAGATTTACAACATGGTACCTTGTTAGACCTTGTGGCAAATTGACACATTGGCTATATTTAGATTGAAAGCACCAGAAAAATCATCGCATTAGCTGAAAACATGATGTAATAGGTTTGGCAAGCTGCAAACGACTAACTGTAAAGCCACTTTCATTTTCACTTTGCCTTACAGTCTATCTGTCTGTGCTTGCGAGAGGGTGTGTTTTGGCTGTGCTTGAGAGTGTCTTGGTGTCTTTTTGAATTTGTTGTAGTGTCTGCTATCCTTGTAGTGTCCCTATAGTTAAATTTGTGCTTTGTATTGTATTGTCCTTTGTTTTGTCAGGTGTCTGTCTTGTGGGGTTCCATTGTTATTAAGAGTAGATGTGGGTTTTTGGGGAATTTTAGGATTGTTTGGGTTCAGATTGTGTTTGGGGAGGCACATGTCTGAGAAGGGAGGGGCATGCAATATCAATGACCAGGGGTTCGGGGGTTTTATGTGGCTCATCAAACACTAACTTTCAAACATGGCAGCCAGTGGTGGACGGGTTAAACCCACGGAGGCGCTGGAGGTCAGGTGGGAGAAGGTGAGCCACCACATGCTGCAGCTGTATGACATCGACCAGATGATCCATCAACTAGAACATTGCTGGGCAGACATAGTCAGCCGGAAGGGTGACCTCCTGAACTACCTTTGGATAGTAGTTGGTGGACATGTTGGTAAGTAAACATGATCTGTGAGTTCTTCTCTCTGTCTCATTTGTCTATAGAAGATTTGGGTTTATAGTTTCTGTGGATCACATATGTTTTTGCATAAAAGTGTCATGCCCTCCTAGCACAGTGTTAAAAGACGAAGCATGACACAGAGGCATTCAAACACTGGGCTGTCATTAGCCCACACTGACCAGTGTCACAATCATACATAGTGAACACTTTCTCTGTTTGCACCACGGTGCACATAAAAACAGGTGTACTGTGCGCAAACTGATAAAGTGTGCACCATTCCATGTAATGACATTCAACCAGGGCTGCCTCAAACTTGCACTGTCTTAGGGTCAGGGCTCTATCCTGAAAAATCAAGCGTGTTCAAAGCAGCAGCTCTGTGTTTCACTTTTCATGTGCCAATCCATACGCACTTTCTCGCAAGACGAGTGCCCGCAGTCCTCACAAGACGTACAATGTAGGGGTTTGCTAAATCACCACCGACAAGGATGACGAGGAGATCATGGTGAGGAGGAGGGCAGCCTGGGCATGGTGGAGAACGCCAGACCAGGTAAGTGCTCACTATAGGGTGGAGCGGAGCGGAGTTCCACAGAGTTTTTAGGCAATTCCGTGGAACTCAGCATAGTAGCACTCTGCCAACTCCACCCACCCTTAGTATAAAATCATTTATAATGGGGCATTCCATTCTGTTAGGCCTGCACAGGTGCTGTATTTGGTGTCTTTAGCATACACAGGGGCACCCTTACTCCATGGTGCAGGGCTGTCTGCTTTGTTGACACAATTGTTCTTGTACTGGAAGGGACAGCTTCCTGCACAAAGACATTCAATGCTGGTGTTTTTCTTTTTCTATGTGTGCAGTGGAATGCAGCACACATACAGTACTGAATGACACATAGATATGTGCTGATGATCCTCCTTATTATACCTCCCCTGAGTAGGCACACAGTAATGAGGCCTTCCATTTGTACATGGTTTATCAAATCTGGGAAGATGTCAAAACACATTTAACTTGTTTGGGTCAGCAATTGCAATGGAAAATTAATGCCTCCTTAATTTTAAGTATGGCTACGCTGTGCTTTGTACTGGCTTTCCTGACTCCGTATCTCTAAACGCATGGCAAGTTCAACTGGGTGGCTTGCATGGCCTCAAAGAAGTGATTGAAAAGCCTGAGCAGTTGTGTATGACTCTTGTAAATGAAGCCCAATGCATGCTACAGGAGACTTGACTCACATGTTACTTTATCCAAAGCTCTGAAAGGCTGAATAAGACACATCTGAAAATACATGTTGTTGTTTATTTGCCAAAAATCATCTTTGGGTACTATGCAGCACTGACAAGTACTGATCACCTTTAAATTAAAGAGCAAGGATGACTACTATGTGACATATATAGCATAGTCATGGACAAACAAAGAAATGAGGAAGGCACAGGTATTGGCTATACCTTACTAATTGTGGTATGTGATTTATTTAAGTGAAGAGAGCCATGAAAGTTGGCTATCCTTATTAAATCTTATGGTAGTGAGGTAAAAGAGCTAGTTCTGCAATCGTCCCACCACGTGCATGCTTTGGATCATTATATGTTGTGTACACTTCAGCCTGCCTTACCAATGTGTATCATTAATGCATGCCAATTGCAGTCCATATGTATTGTGCTTCACTTCCCCACAGTGTATGTGCTCTACATTGACAGTGCAATGTTTCATGTTATGTCTTGTTGGCGGACCAGATCCATTCACAGTCACTGGGGTGGAGAGCATCAAGGATCCAAATACTACCAGTGAGTGTCATCCTGAAAGCTAATTGTGTAGTGCAAGAATTGTGTGTGATGTAGGATGCTGTGTGCAATACCATGTTCAATGTGCATCCCTAACACACACAACAAAATGTAATATGAAGATTAGGTCAGAAATGTGGATGTTAATTGTAGCATGTGCAGTCCCCTCTTACTAATATCACAGTGAATATATTGCCAATCTCTGATGGACCACATGATAGATGGCCTGGCAGAGGAGCCCTGATCAAAATGCCATAGTATGTGAAACTATGTGGTAGAGGAGTCACAGGTGAACATGGCTGTGGAAGGGAAACCTTCCGAATGCATGACTGATGCAAAAACCTACTGTAGAAGCTAACATTGCATTCTCTGTCTGATTTGTATGGCTAGGCCATACAGGAGGGTGAATAATAACACCACAGTAGAGACAGAAAGACTATGACCATCATTACAAGGTCATGAAAAGCGATGCAGGTTGGCTTGGTGTGGGCTTGTAAATATGGCATTGCTGTGAGCGCCACATGCTCTCACTAAAAGTCAGGTTCAGGCAGGACAGAATGGCTTGTGAATGAGCCTAAGAGCAAATGTCACCATTCCACACATAGTAATGCATTAGCAGGCCTTACTCATGTTGTTTAATGTCCCATACTCTATGGTGGACACATCAACATACCATTGCCATTCCTTCGTAGCAGAAATGCCAAGGTGTTTTTGTCCGGTAGCATGTCTGCACAGCATAGTCATCCAACATGCCATTGCACAATTCAAATTCAGATTGTGTTGGCCATGATAGTCTCAAAAAATTTCTTCACAAACAGGCCATCAATTGATATTTACATCTCATGATACCTGGGCATCTGAGATGTAGAGCAGGCATGCACACACCCATCACATGGATGTGCTGAGTGCTGAAGTGCTGCACTGTGACATTAATATCTGACACATAGGAACAGACACTAGACTGTATAGTGGGATACATGCTATTACACTGCGAGCAGGTTATAAGCCGTGGCATTGTCAAACATGGACTTACATCAGTTCATATAGGAGATGTTTCATACATCTCTGTGGGATTTGAAATAAGTATCCACCCTCCGTTCTTAGTTTAATTACCTGGAACATGTTAGGTGTAGGTAGAAATGTGTCCAGATATGCGTCTTTGCCATTTCCGGGACACAATCTGGAGCCAACATACATGTACTTTGCAGAGATTGTTCATCTTACTTTGGCTAATGCCAATGGAATTAAGTCCATTGCAGGATGCAGAAGGAACACTTATGATCAGTAAAGATGACATGTATACCATACCATAGGTACAAAACAGCATGGTTCCTAAGCATACTGTTTATTGACAAGGTCATACATAGATGTGCCAACATGGAGCAATACATTTGCTGAGCCTTGATCCTTTGGGCCTTAGTGAAATTGGGGATGATAGATATTAGGCAGATGTATGCTCACTTTAACCTTGGAGTTATTTTCTGATTTTAGGAAGGGCAACATGTGATGCTTGAAAAAGAATTTAACTATCATAATGATTGTGCCAGTTCCTAGTTACCCTTTTTTTGACAGTTTTTTAATTCTGCTGAAGCAGATAATATGAACCCGGAGCAGAAGAGGCAACAATACATCCATAAGGAATGGTACTGCCACATCCGGCTTGTTACAAGTCCTATAAGGCAATGGGCAACCATTTTGCTGAGGAGAAGTTTAAGGGTAAATGGGGCGTCTTACCACAGGGACTACCTACAATGGAAAGGCTTATCAAAGACAAGGATGTTGGTACAGACCATGGTGGTTCTGCCAGACCTGTTGCAAACACCTACACAGGCCAGCTCATCCAACCAGCTGTACCCCACACTCAGGCCACAGGACAGGTTTGCTCCTTTGCGCAGGATGTGAGGATGAAACTTTCGGACCTCAAGCACAGAGTGCAGGACTGGAGAACAAGATGGACGTGGTCATTCGGCTGCTCTCAGATGTCAAGCAGTCTGTACTGTAACTGTCACCCCCCCCCCCCAATGAGCCACGGTGAGCCTTTCAGCCCTTCCCCATGTATATAGTTGTTTTTAGATAATATATGTATTTTTTAGTGTACTGTAGGTTTGTTAGTGCAGATAGAGTGTAGATATAGTAGTTTGAAGAGTTTAGGTGGGGTGGGTAAGATTTTAGCTGGTAGCAATAGTTAGATTTCTTAGTGGGTGGGAGGTTTATGTGTTTTATATGTGTATATTGAAACATATTTATATATTTTAAAAACAGAAAAAAATAATTTTTGTTTAGGATCATATGTGTAGTTAGACGATGTATAGGTGTAGATTATGTTGTCTTTGTATGATGCTGTGTATTGAGGGGTAAGATAGGAGAAGTTAGGGTAGTTTTAGATTTCTTTAAGATAAGGTAGTGTAGGTTAGGTTAGATAAGTTAGACTAGTTTAGGTAGATTTATTTAAGTAACGTTTGAAGGTTACATTAAATATCATTGTTTGCTACATACAAGTCTATATCAATATTTACTGTGTAGGAGTTAGCACATCTGCGTAGGTTATGTTAAGTGCATGCATTTGGCTGTGCTAGCAGTATTTATCAACATGTGTGACTGGGTGAATGTGCTACGGACAGGTACCTGTCAGGGTGGGCTTGGAATCACGGAAAGGATCTACAAACATCATTGGGCTCGTATGTGGCATACTTGATGTGAATGGATACATAGTCGGAAACAGTTTTGTTTCATACTGTAGCTCTGTCTGTGTAAGTCATGCAACATGCATTGGAGGGTTGGTGTTGTAAAAGCATTGTCCCTTCTCCCAGATATTTGTGCTCACACACTGATGCCAGCCCCTTACACACTCAAACCTGCATCATTTTGCTTGTTAAATTAGTGTTGTGTTCTGGATATTATCCATGGGTAGACCAGTCACCTGTGGTGTAACCTAACTCACCACTTAATTCATTAACTACTTCCTAGTCAACATACACATAGGGTTAACCAAACATATTTCACTCTGGCTATGTAGTTTTGTATCTGGCTCCAATCAACACGTCCCTTTGGCATGTAGTTGGTGTCTTTGCCTTACACAGTGCACTATGTTCAACTTAGTTCAGACTCAAACAGACATACAACACAAAGGTTGTAGTATGTGCATTTATTTATATGTGTAAATACTTAGGAGGTTCACAAGAATAGTTCATAAGACAACAACCCCAAAAGATGTTTTGTGCCAGTGGATATCCCGATAGAGTCCATGAGGGGAATATGTTATGGAACATGAGGAGGACAGGAGTGCTTCAGTGACGAAAAGGACCACATTGCTATTAGGGAAGATTGGCCACATCGACAGTCCTCAAATGGGTGAGGTCAACAGGTGGGAAAGCAAATTGAGGACAGTGCCAGTTGAAATTAGACTGGCATGTTCATAAGCACAGGGCAAAGGAGAACATGGGTATGTGGCACAGTAAAATGCTACCGGGCACTTGTGCGTGTGAAAGAGGTGCAGTCCACATCTTTCTACTGTGATGTGTAGGGTGCCTCCGGTGAGGGGGGTGTTACATGTGCCGGAGCAGAGGGAGACACACGTACATAAGTGGTTGAAGATGTGGATCCCATGTCCGCAGCAACATTTCTCTGTGCCTACATGAAAAGCAGCACAGCAGCAAGTAGTATCTGCTGGTTTTGCAACACACCAGCAATATCACTGTGGTAGGCAGCCATTGTAGCAATGTAGGAGTCCTGCTTCTGCTCCATGGACTCCAAAATGGTTCTGATTGCCCCAGCTGGTTGGCAACCTCACTTGTGTAACTTTGGCTGGGGATTTGCTCATGCCTCTGCCTCATGGCATCAGCAATGTCAACCAGGGACTGCTGGAGGCCTTGGAGTGGAGAGTAGGTTCCTCTTACGGCAGCAGAGTTGTCCTTATAGAAACTGAGGCACCTACAGACTCCCTTTACGGGGCCTGTCATGCTCTCCTTCCCTGCCCACACCTGATCTACCATCTTTCGGTGGACTCCTGCCGCATTACATTGCAAAACTATTTGTGAGTCATCGGAGTCCAGGGTTCTGTGGTGGGTGCCAGGTGGTGTCTATTGGTTTATAGACAGATCATTTGGAGATCCCACAATGCTGTCAACTAGGTGTGGGTGGTGAACTCTGCTCTGCCTGTGGAGTTCACAGAGTTTTTGTCACTCCACGCTCCGCTTGGAGTGTGGAGTTTGGCAAAATAAACTCACCCGTCAGAGCGGAGTTTACTGGCAAGCGCTCACCCCAACATTTTCTCTCCTTGCTTTAGGTTTCAAAGTGCCTCCCAGGGTTATTGAATGAAAGATGCTTCTAATTTCTCCATTCCACCCTTCCCACACAAATACCATTTTTAAATGTATAAAACACACAGCCACAACCCTGAGCCATGTTGAGTAAAGCTTCCTCTTTAGCTAACACTGGGCCAGCAACAGCTAAGCAAGCACTGGTTTCTCTTTCCAGTATGGTGGTTTCAAATCTGAGTTAATTTACTGCAGTCATTTAATACAATCACAGCCCTTGTATGGCTAGCCACATTCTGTCATAAGGTGGCATCAGTTTGAAAGCCACTTCAGGATACTTGAGTATCATTAGTGGGGCCTATCCGCGCCTGGCCCTGATTCTGCACCCTGATAAAATTTCCATGTCACTCCTTCTGACTCCACCTCCACCCTCCCATCCATTTCAGTTAACACTTTCTGTGCTGCTGTTGCCATGAATTTTCATAGATTAAAAGATAAATGAGCGTTTAAGGAAGCTTGGAAATAAAACCATCTTTGTTTGGAGAAAAACTGTAGGAAAGTGCCCTTTTTTACATGGTTGCCCCCACTTTTTGCCTAATGTTGATGTACTTTGACTGACTACACCCTGGGTCCCTGCAAACAAGGTACACAGGGCCTATGTTCTTTCCCTAAAACTGTTCTGTTGCAAACCAAATTGGCAACTCTCTGGCCACATGTAAGCCCCTTGTAAAAGGTACCGTAGGTACCAAGGACACTGTGACCCTGGGAGGCCTCTAAGGGCTGCAGCACTAATTGTGCCACCCAGAGAGGCCCTCTACCTTTGCACACACTTACGACCATGGCAGGCTGCGTGTTTTGGTGTAGAACAAAGTGAAGAGTCGGCATGGCACACATCCCTGTGTGCCATGCCTACAACCCACTGCCCTAGCCTAGGTAGGTCACCCCTATAGCTGGGTGCACTATACCAGTGGTGAGGGTACAGGTGCATGAATCCTATATCCCTACAGTGTCTAAGTCAATTCTTAGACATTGTAAGTGCATTAATGCCATAAAAAGTATATGGTCTATGAGTTTGTCATTACAAACTCCACAGTACCACAATGGCTTTACTGAAAACTGGGAAGTTTGATATCAAACTCCTCAGCACATTGAACCCACACTGATGCCAGTGTGGGATTTAATAAAAGAAAAATGCACTCAGATGACATATTGGAGATGCCCCCAGAAAAATGAACTACATCTCATGTCCTAGCTGAGTGGCTGCTCGCCAGCTGCCACCACCAGTCATGTTTCTTGACCGGGTCGAGAACCTTCCACTCTCAGGGTCCTGAAACAAAGCACATACTGGGACAAGGTGCCTAGCCTCCTTCCCCAGGATGGGCAGGGTCCACAAAGGGGAAGCTTCAAAGGCCTGCCGCCTTTTGAGCTACCCCAGCCATTTGCAGACCCCAGCAAACTGAACTCTACTGGTTCTGACCCCCACTTTGGGTGGGAGAATCGGTGGGAAAAGCAAGTTAGGAAGAGAGGTGTGCTCACCTTTTCCAGCCCCACCCCTCAGGTGGAGAAAGCGAGGTGAAGCACAACTCACAGTCCCGCCACTTTGCAGATGGGAGGACCCAGCCAACCAGAGGGAGGCTTATACCCCCTTCCACTGGAGGTTGGCATAATAGGGAGTGTACCCACCCCAAGGAAGAAACCTGTTATTCCCAACCTGTACCTACCTGTAACCCCGCTAAATTTAGCATTTAGAGGCAATGCTGAACCTTGGCTCCTCAGACCAGAGCCGAAAAGAAGCAAAAAGAAGAAGGACCGAACAGCCATGCAGAGAGAAGAAGAGGAGGACATACTCATCCTCCTCCAACAGAACCTCGGTGTGTCCTGGAGCCAGCAGTCCTCGAAATCCCGGAGAACCTGCCCTGCCTTTGCGACTAAAAAGTAGGGGTGGGCGGAATTTGCGGAGTTGCCTTCCGTAAACTTCCGCAAAACGGCAGAAAATCTCTGCGAACACACGGAATTTCGTGTTCTCACGGAGATTTCTTGTTGCGCCTGTTACGTGCCCATGCACACACGCACACATGCACTCATACACACCTCATGCACACGCATTCACCCCCTGCCAATAGGTCTCGCTTTTGGGACCTTATAAGCATCGCTCGAGTATTTTTTAAACATTACCAAGCCCCTTGTAGTTCCTGCCAGAATCATGAATATCCTGGTTCGGTGCTGGAGCTTTGTGTCTGTAAAACCCGGTTGCTGCACAGATGAACATCCCTTATCGCCTGTCTCACAACACTCACATGTACCAACAAACCAGATCTACAGGAATAAAGGCCAGTAACATGTGTGAGGAAAGGCCAATCACAACAACACTGCTGCCTTAGACTTCGGGCAGAGATCACGTCTAGTGCTGAGAGGGGGGGGCTTACTATTGAGACCACTCTCTTTCTATGCTCAGCGGGTAGCCTGGCTCGCCTGCTCCTTGAAATGGGCTTTACAACAGCTGCGGGCATAATGCAAGGAACAGCATGAGTAAACTGAAAGAGAGTCAGTTCCTCCGTCGGTCAGTTGGACAGTCGGCCTTTCACGTATTTACGGGAGAAGGAGGGCCTCTGTGCTTAGCCCTGATGGAAGGGTCACAACTCACTTGTAGGATAACAGCAGCAATTTATAGTTTTGCAGTGTGTTTTTTTAAATGCGTGTAACCTCGGCCCAAGGGCGTTGGAGCGCTTTACATGAGTCCCAGTCATACTCATTGAACACAAGGTCAGGTTGATTTTTAGGCTAGGTGAGATTACTTGATTTGCCCAGAATCACGCTGGGACTCGATGCTTGCTCTCCAGTTCCTAGGTCACAGCGCTGGTCTACAAACCTAATTTTCTATTTTAAAAATGTATCTTTTTGTGTTTAACTGGCGCTCAACAGAAATATTGGTCAGTCCCAGCTGTCTGCCTCTAATTCTACCGGCATGTGATGAGCAGCTTGCTCGCTCCTCTTGTATGTCGGCCCAAGTATTTGACAGCAAGGCCTTCTGTGTACTTCGGGCCTTAAGGTGTTAGCCGCGGGGCGTACAAGGAACCCGCACACCGCCGCACACAGACTGGAACACATATATATTTACTTGCATACATACACAGCTCAAATAAGGATTCGACACCGGTGTCCAGAGTATTCAGAATCTCAGACTTATCCCTCTTTTCTTGCCCTCCCTTTCCACTCATCCTCGCCGGTAACCCCGTTATCTAGCATTAGCGTTATGGAAAACCTGCGTCCGCAGCTGGTCGAGTTTAAAAGGGGAAGTGGGGGGGAAGGTCATGTGCAGTCTGCGAGATCTCCAGGACCAACGTTTGGTGCTCCATGCTCTCCTTGTCTTCTTTTGGGTCTGCTCAGATAGCCAGCATGGTCAGCCACACAGCTCAAGCAGTGCCCCAATTCCTGTTTCCACACACAGACTTACAAATATCTTGCTAAGTGCTTCCTCAATGCCCCCGAATTCCGTTACGCCACGGATCGCGGAAGTTTCGATATTTTCGCGTTGCGCGCGGAACGTGGAAAGGCCAAAATTTCGCAAATTCCGCAAGCGGAACGGAATTTGCCACCCACCCCTACTAAAAAGGACTTAATTTTCTGTAAGCTACGGACTTGCTCAAAACTAACCTACTCTGACTCCGGCCGATTCTGTGAGTCACCAACACTCCGCTCCCGGTGCCCAGAGCCCAAGACTGAGAGACCCAATACTGCAGGAGGTCCTTCTGATGATCCTAGCCTTCCAGTGTCCCCTGGACCTCTAAAAGCTCCAAGCCTAACCTGCAGCCAACAGCTGGAAGGTCCCCTCAAACGCAACTGAAGGTGACACCCTGACTGACTCTGTAACCGAAGCAGTCCGGCACAACCATATGCGACGGTCTGACCGACTCCATCCTTGAACACTTGCGATTACAGAATGACAACTCCCAAAGACCCCCTTTGCCTCCTCAGCCACTAACTGACTCCAAGGGATCCTCGACCACATCTGCAGCTTCTGGCAAGACCGAATCCTACACCCGGCTGCCTCCGTGCTGCTGGCGGTGTACTTCTTGCGATGGCCATTGGACCTTACCATGCTGACTCGACCTGAGGAGCTTTTGCTTTCCAATCTGGTGGCCTGCTTGCCGCTGTTCCCAAACCCACGACTGTGCTTAGCCTGTTGGCTAACATATGGTCCCTGCACTCTGCACCCAGCCGCCACTGTGCCGCTGGTGGTGCGACTCGAGTGCCCATTCGACCTAATCCTACCCATGGACCCATAAATCCTGTTCTGCTTTTGCAGGACTAAGCGTGGCTCCTGAGTAAAACTGTAAACCTGTACTGAGCTTCCGAAACATATTATCTTCCTTTTTTTCCCTCAGGAAATGCACCAGCCTAGTGTCTAGAGACACTAAGAGACAACAAACGGACCATCATAAGAGACAAAGTCCAGAACAATGTGACCAATGCCAAGGAACTATTCAACATCATACAGCAGTTCGCAAAACCCACCTGCGAAGCCATGGACGTCACACCTTCCTAGGAACTCTGCGACAAGCTCAGCTCCTACTTCCATCTGAAGAGCAAGGCCCTCTACGACAACTTCAGCGAACCAACGACAAACACCACCCCCTACCCACTGCTGTAGATGAACCGACCATCACGTCCTGGGATCCCGCTACAGTCAAACTCATCACCACGACCATGAAGAAATCTCACTCAGGAGCCCCAACAGACCCCTGACCACCACACATATTCCACAGGGCCACCACCGTCATCGCACCCGGACTTGGACACAGCATCAACGCCTCCCTCAGATCGGGCATCTGCTCAGACGAGTGGAAACAGGCAGAGGTAAAAACCCTCCTCAAGAACCCAACGGTCGACCCAATGGACCTGAAAAACTACCGGCCCATCTCTGTCCTCCCCTTTGTGGCCAAAGTCACCGAGAGACTCGTAAACCCCCAGCTGACCGCCTTCATCGAAAAGAACTCCATCCTGGATGCCTCCCATTCTGCCACAGCAACCACTGCACCAAGACCGCCCTCCTCGCCGCCACTGACGACATCAGCATGCTACTGGATCAGGGACACACTGCGGCCCTCATCCTCCTAGACCTCTCTGCAGCCTTCGACACCATTTCACGTCGCACGCTCGCAGCCAGACTTCACGACACGGGAATACAAGGAGCCGCCCTCGACTGGATCCAAACCTTCCTCTCCGGCAGAACCCAGAGGATTCGACTCCCTCCTTTCCTCTCCAAACCCACAGAAATCAACTGCGGAGTACCCCAGGGATCATCACTCATCCCCACGCTCATCAACAACTACATGGCCCCCCTCACTGCCATCGTCAGAAAGCATGGGCTCAGAGTCCTATCCTACGCTGACGACACCCAGCTCACTGTCAGAGACTGTCCGGGACTATGTCAGGAGCACAGTCAGGAACTTGAGCAAGGACTGGGTAGAAAATGTAAAACGCACAGAAAGAGTAGTACAGCACTGCCCAGAATCACACAAGGAGTCAGAGGAGAAAAAGGGATCCAAAGGGGAAGCCTGTACAAGATGGCTAAGACTCAGAAAGGAAGGGCACTCACAAGGTAATTTAGCATTCAGACTAACTACACCCAGGACGGATGTGCAAGACATATATAATACAACATTAACAATAAAGGGAATGTGGGGTAAAGCACTCAGGGGCTCCACACGGTAAGACTGAAGCTCAGTAAGTTCCTCACCCACAATTGCTGTTACAGATTCTGACTGAAAATACCCACATATAGGATATGTATGCAAAGGCAGGGTCTGTGCAGCTTATACCTATGGTGATGTTATAACTGACTCAAAGACAATACTCACAGTGAACAAGAAACACCACCTAGGTAGTCAGCTGTGCCCACGGATCCTGGCGATCAAACAGGAACACGCAAGGCAGTAACAGCAAAGGGGTAGAACTAAACACAAGAAAAATAGACAAGGAGCTAGCAAGGAGGAGTGCTTAACGGGAAATGAAGGAAATCACAGGGCACACTTGGCAGAAAGTAGGTAACAGACATGCAAGGTAACAGATGCAAGACAGCAGAATAGAAAGACAGCAAACTAGAACTGGAACCAAGGAAATGGGAAGAAAGCGGGGACTGGAAAAGGATATACAGAAGGGGAGGCTACAAGGGTATACTAGAATAGTGCAGGTTCAGGAATCAAGAAAACAAAGTAGCATAGAAGGCAGTGTTGGGCTAGGAACAAGAATTCAGCTAAGGCTCAGGTGTCAAGTTAGCACTGCAGGCAGTGCTAGTTCAGGAACAGGGAAATCTGCAGCAGCTCAGGAACAAGGAATACTAAGGCTCAGGAGTCAAGTTAGCACTGCAGGCAGTGCTAGTTCAGGAACAGGGAAATCTGCAGCAGCTCAGGAACAAGGAATACTAAGGCTCAGGAGTCAAGGTAGCACTTCAGGCAGTGCTAATTCAGGAACAAGGAAAACAGCAGTAGCTTAAAAACAAGGAATAACTAAATCTCAGGAAACACTGGAAACAAGGATATCAAATGCTCAGGAAACACTGGAACAAGGATCGGTCTCACCGGTATGCAGCTACAATGACCAACTTTGGCCTGAAGCGAGCTGGGGCTTAAAAGAGCTCACATTAATCACATGCAGCAGGTGTGAGCAGGCTAGCAGCAGCCAGCCACAGGTGAGCTGAATTCCTCCACCCATCCTTGGCCTGCAGGGGTGGAGACGAAGCAGTGAGCAGGGAACTCTAGGTAGTGGAGCTCCAAACATGAGCAGGCTGGCTTCAAGTACAAGCAGGCTGGCGTTCACAAAACCCGGCAATTCCCAATAAGTGTCCAAATGGCAGGAAGTCAGGATATGCATGCAGGGGAGGGTCTGGAAGCTTTTTATAAGACTGGAAAGTCCCACTAAGGGGCACCCTGGTGGTGGGAATGGGAGCACAGGGAGCGAATCACGACAGGCATCCTCTCACTCACGAAGAACCCCGAAGACACCAGATTCTGCTTCCAGGAAGGAATGAAGAATGTGGCACCCTGGATGAAAGACAGCTGCCTGAAGCCTAACTCAGAGAAGACCAAGGTCCTCATCCTCAGACCCTACACCTCCGCCTGGGAAAACACCTGGTGGCCCTCCCCCTCGGGAGTCCACCCACCTCTACAGACCACGCTCAGAACCTCGGCGTCATCCTTGACTCCTCCCTCTCCATGAACCGCCAGATCAATGTCTTTGCCTCCACTAGCTTCAATTGCCTTCGCATTCTCCGTAAGACCTTCAAATGGATCCCCACGACTGCAGAAGGACCGTCACTCACGCACTCATAACCAGCAGACTGGACTATGGCAACGCCCCTACGCCGGAATCAACAAAACTCTTCTGCACAAACTCCAAACCATCCAGAACGCCGCAGCCAGACTCGTCCTCGGGACACCGTGCCACAAGCACATGACCCATCACCTACGAGGCCTCCACTGGCTCCCTGTCGAGAAGAGGGTCACCTTCAAACTCCTCACCCACGCCTACAAATCCCTCAACAACATCGGACCCAAATACCTCAGAGAGAGAGTATCCTTCCACGTACCCAAGAGGAACCTCCACTCCGCCAACCTCGCTCTGGCAGAGATCCCCCCCATCCGCAGAAACAGAACCGTCGGGAGAGCTTTCTCCTACATCGCAGCCAAAACCTGGAGCGAGCTCCCTGTGAACATCAGACACTCCCTGACCCTGAACACATTTAGGAAGGACCTCTAGATCCCGCCCCCAGTGCTTTGAGACCCTAACGGGTGAGTAGGGCACTTTAGAAACCCCTGATTGATTGATTGATAGACACCTGGCTGCGTAAGAAAAGTAACCGAAAAGTTATTCTAAACTAATTGTGAAATATAAAGTAATCCTTTTTGTAACCAAATCTTTGCATACAAACTATATTTAAGCGGCAGCTGCTTGCAAAGTATTTTTATACGTACTCGTACCAGGCCTGGCTTGGTTCTGGAAAATATATATAACTAAAATATATCTTTACACAAAACAAATTGGTTAGAGTTCAGTCCCTGAGTGTGTGTAATCATTCCTTGCCTGAGTGTACAATAAATGCTTAGAACTACCCTCTGATAAGGCTTTACTGCTCGCCCACACTACCACAAATAGAGAGTAAGGTACTATCTACGTTACCCTCTGCCTACCTTTGGGGATGCACTGGACTCTGTGTACACCACCTCACTTTACTACAGTATTTACAGAGACAGCTTCCTACAACAATATTTCTCTAAATCTGATTTTATGACGGAACACAATTTTCCAGCCATGAACAGTCTGTCACACCCATGCCCCTTCGAACTCTGCTGTCTGCAGTAGGTCAGCCCATTTCCAAGTCCTGCTCCCATATGTCTGTTCTTAAATTTGGTTATCAGCAAAACACACTCAGTTTATCCAAGCGGAACTGGAGCAAAAACTTCAACTTGGGGATATTTTCTGCGACTCATTGTACTGTCAGAGTCCAAAACAGCTGGACGTTCTGCACAACACACAGAGTGTGTGATATTGTAAACTTTTCTATTGTTCTATGTGAAAACAACAGTCTCTGTGAGCTGCTGATACTCTAACGAGGGGATGGTCTCGCTTGATGAGCTGGCTTGTTTTTAGAGCGTCTCTATTTCAGTCAGCTCCAGACCCCCACCCTGGTAATATTATCTGTGCCCCTGGAGCCCGCTGACTGGTAGTGTCTCCAGGGCTCGAATGTCATGACGCGAAGCGTTACAAATCTCCACCCAGGTCCCACATCCACTAAAACTAGGGCCAAGCAAAACCGAAACAGAGAGATGGACGCAGCTAGAGGCTGACAGACGCAGGCGCATTTAGAGTAGTCAGCGATGAGAGAGAGTGTAATTGTACTGAGTGAGTGACTGATATGAACACTTTTCTAGTGCTCCGTGGGGATACAACAGCCTTGAGACACTTTCATAGTCTGAAGAGGAAGCACTATGTGAACTGGCTTGTTATGGATGCCTCTGTCTTAGACAGTCCACCCCAGACCCTACTTTTCCCAGTCCTGCAGCCTCTTGATTCCCATAGGCTCCACTGCGGTTCTTCCTACGCTCCATTTGCTGCCTGTACTAATCTCGAGATATTGCCCCTTCAGAACGATTATGGATGTATTTGCAAATTGCAAAACATTCATAGCATGTGAAGTATTTAGAAAGAGGCCTGAATGGTCCCCCTCTTTCAAAAAATGACACAGATGAAGCTGCATGTCCATGATAGAGGGAACTCCGCCGGTCTGCAATTTCACTGAGTTTTTCGATGACTCTACAACATTCCACAGAGTGAAACTCCGCAAACTCTGCCTAGGCCTATTGTTGACCCTCCCAGCCAACTGAGTAGGTGTCTCAATGGAGGCTAAGATTTGCTAGATGGTGTAGGCTTGGCAAGTCATCATCCACATCATGGTCATCATCTGGGACCACCAGCTGGCTATGAGGAGTGTGGACTTCCTCTGCAATTAAATGGAGATATGTTAACGCTTATCTCTGTTAGATGTTGCCATGAGTAATCAGATTGACAATCAAGTTTTCAAGGTAATAACTTTCAGTTCATCTGTGATGCGTAGGACATCAGTTACACTGTCACCAAATTCCACTGGAGTTGCCTTTCAGATTGCAGTATCTCCTTATTCCTCTCACAACTGCTTTGTGCCACTCTGAGAAAATGGGCCCAGTCATACTAGGTAGTTGAAGGATGCTGGCTGTCTATATAGTGTACTAAAATTAAGTACACTGTACAGAGAATCCAGTAAGACACAGATTTGTATACAGATGCAAATGTAGATAATACCAACGCTCTATTTGTTGTCGTGTGGGCGGGCATTAGGCTTATCAAAGGGTAGTGCTAAGCATTTTTTGTACTCACAGAGGCAATAAAAGAGACACACACTCAAGAATGAATCCAAGTCTAATTTGTAAAACTAACATTGATTTTGATACAATTTTCAGACCAAGAACTTCCTTCTAAGGCAAATACTTTTCAAGTTATACATTTTCAAAGTTTTTGCAAAAGAAATCACTGTTGTGCTCGAATACGTACAATGGAAGTCAATGGGAAGAAATTATTATTATTATTATTATTACTTTATTTCGGCCATTTTGGCCATAAAAGTCACATACATACATTAAAAAAAATCAAACTGTAAACATAGCAGCAATTTAAGAGAATAGTGCACAAAAAATGAATACCTTTTACAATTCATCTCATTTCAAATTTTTAAAAATATATAAAAATATTAAAAATGTAAGAGATTTGTAAACATATACATATTTCCAACTCAAAGTACCTGTCCTTGTTTCTTACGAGTTATGTAGGCAGAGTATAGAAATTTACTTATGCTAAATACAATGTACTGGGTTGAGTTACTTTTCATGATCCTAAAGGCTATAACGCAGGACCTGGTTCCCAAAAGGTTGCACATTGGTTTTAGCCATTTCTTTCTAGCATTCATGTAGGCGCTACAGACAAAAAACATATGAGCTTCATTCTCAGAACAGACATTGGAACACATAGGGCAACACCCCTTTTTAACATTCGCTTCTCCCATTCTTTTTTGTGCCCATCTTTCGGTGTTGTAATTAAGCATAAGTATCCCATATCTGAACTTTAAATAAAGGGTTTTTGCAATAGGAGGCTCTATCTCGTCCAGGAATGGTTCAAAACGAAACTCATCCTTAAATGACAAAAAGAACTGGACTGCGGAGCCTACACTAATTCCATCCACTAAATTTCTGTTCGTGTGGGTCCAAAAAGCTCGCTTAACTATTAGTTTAGAAGAGGTGGGCAATTTGTCGGGAGCCTCCCACATGGAATATAAGCCCAGGAGTGTAAACCATTTTTTAATATGCACTAGCCATTGGATGGAATTAAAAGAATCAAGGGTCATCAGTTCATGTAGACCATTTCTATATTCTATCAATTCCGGGGTGGACCAAAGCCTAACCCAGAATATTAATGGTCTTAAGATAGCTAGGTGGTCTGTTCTCTTAAGGTTCAGGTCAAGTTGGAGAGGTAAAAGAGGTGTACTATTAGGGACCCTTACAGAGGCACGCATGAATTTGTTGTCCAGATTTTGAAAGCTATTCTTGGCCCATGCGCCCCATATCTCTGCTCCATAAAGCACAGCAGATTGTATTTTGAATTTAAAAAGTTCTAAAACCGGGGTTACACTTTTACTTGTGCTAGTATTCATTTTACATAAAATTGGCTTAGCATTTTGGGCATATGTTATCTTGCTTTTCTCGATTTGGGCTTTCCAACTAAGTTTGGAATCAAGCACAACACCCAGATAGGAAAAGTTTTCCACAATATCTAGTTTTTGGCTATTCAGGGTTAAAGACCCTCTATCTGGCATACTGGGATTTAATGACATGCATTTTGTTTTGTCAGCATTGATTTCCAGGCCCTTTATCTGACAATAGCGACTGAAGGAATTAAGGAGTGCCTGGAGGCCCTTTTTTGTTTGAGATATAAGTAATGTATCATCTGCGAAGAGCAACGCAGGCACCCTTTCACCATTGAGCCGCGGCGAATCGTTAACACAGACATTCAGATAAGCAGGAGCATCATTAATAAACAGCGAAAACAAGGTAGGGGCCAGGACACATCCCTGGCGAACCCCGCGTTCAATGGGAATATTACGTGTCAACTCGCCATTAGGGCCCCACCTAATGTTTGCAAAGTTATCAGCATGTAGCTCGACTATTTGGGCTAGGAGGCATCCCGGTAGACCCATTTCTCTTAGAGTTTTCCAAAGTAGACTGCGTGGGACAAGATCGAATGCAGCCCTCAGGTCAACGAAGGCAACATACAGGTGACCTTTTTTAATGTGCACATACTTCCAAATCAAACAACAAAATCGAAAAATTTGGTCAATAGTGCTGGTCCTACTCCTAAAACCAGCTTGAAATTTGGAAATTATGTTCGAGTCTTCCAGCCAGTCGTTGATCCTGAATAGCAAGTGTTTAGCATATAATTTTTGGAGCGTGTCCATCAGACTAATGGGTCTGTAGTTAGAGGGTGTCAATCTATCCCCTTTTTTAAATATTAACACAATCTCCGCTGCACGCCAACTATCAGGAAAGTTGCAGTTTGATGATAAAGCATTAAAAAGGCGGTTCACATATGGGGCCCAGACGTCAACTTCATGTTTGTAAAGATCCCCCGGTATTTTATCAGGACCAGGGGCTTTGGTGTTTTTAAGTTCGTTGATCGCCCTTACTGTCTCATCCAGTGTAAAATTGAGGGGTTCAATAATGGGAGAATCAATAAAGGGGGGGCACCTTAAACTCGCTTTACTGTCGCCATCGTATTGTTTATAAAGATTTGTAAAGTGAGAAGAAATTATGCAAAAGCATAGGAAATCACTCAGTGGGATCTGGAGGTTAATGTTCTGGATTCAAGTAATTAGCAAAGCCAGGTCCAATGTTCCAGCAGACGTTTGGGAGTGTCTCGGATTCAGCTGGGAGCAGGGTGCTGAGGTCGTTGGTCGTTGGTAGCAGGCGTGCGATGAAGAAGATGGCGCCTGAAAACACACTGCACAGGAGGACTTAAAGGTAATTCTGAGGGGTCCCACTTGAGGGAGGAGGTCACAAGGGCCTCGGGAGCACAGCTGCTTGGTTGTTAACCCAGCCGGGTGGGCTGGGTGCAGGGCAGATAGGGCAATCAAGCGCTAGATGTGTTGGAGAATTAAAGGTGGATTTCGGTTTTAGTCCACTGTTCTCAGAGCAAATCTCTAAATTTGTATTGTTAACTTCTGATCCTTTATCTTTAAAGAGAAAGTGCAGTTGAATTTTTCTAAAAACTTAGCCAGTTCACAATGTGTTTGCAAAGGATCTCCTGTATTCGTAGGAACGAAACCAAGGCCTTTATTAAGTAGATCTTGTTTGTCTCTTGTTAAAATACGAGTGCTCAAATTCACATTTGCTCTGAGAGCAGTGGTCTAAAACCGAAAACACCTTTAATCCTCCAACACATCTTGTGCCAGACCAAGTTCTTACCTTTGAGAGGGTAGCTATCGATGATGTTTCCAAACTATGCACCACCAAAAATAGACACTTTGTCAATCTGTCTTCTAATGAAAGAAAGGTGCTACAGACTTTGACAAATAACGCTTCAATAACGATAAAACCAGTGGACAAAGGAGGCGCCACAGTCATTATGGACACCTCATCTTATCAAACTGAATGCCTCAGACAACTTACTGATAGGTGATTTTATCGGCCACTTAAAATGGACCCTGCACCTAGGATCATGAAGGAGATCTCGGACCTGGTAGACGAAGCAAAAACTGAAGGTTGGATCACTCCCCAAGAGGCAAGCTTCCTGACCAATATACATCCAGTCATGCCACATTTTTATGTCTTGCCAAAAGATACCCAAAGACCGCCACCAGGTCGCCCTATTATCTCTGGGATAGGGTCTTTGTTGGAACCACTGTCCACCTTTGTTGACCACTTTCTCAGACCTCTAGTCAGAGAGATGCCCACATATCTCCAAGACACTAAGGACATCCTTAGAATGTTACCTTAGACTGAGTTTGACGTGAGGACCGACTGCCTTGCATCCTTTGACGTCGAGTCCCTATACATGTGTATCCCCCAGGATGAGACCTTAGATGCGATACGCTTAGTTTTGGACCAGAGAGATTTGAACGCCAATACTCCTGTACATTTCAATATGGAGTGTGCAAGGCTGGCCATGAAGGAGAATTTCTTCAAATATGAAGATATCATCTATCTCCAAACATAAGGAACATCAATGGGCAGCGTATTTGCACCTAGCCTGGCCATTTTGTATGATTATCTCTTTGAACAGGAGCACATGCTCACCCAAGACTACTCGTTCCATGAACATGTTGTTCTATGGAAAAGATATATCGACGATGTCTTCGTCATTTTGCATGGGGATGCCATCGCCATTCTGGAATTTCAAATCTGGCTTAATTCAAGGAATAACTTTCTTAAATTCACGGTTGATCATAGTAAAGAGAGTTTGCCACTCCTCGATCTTCGCATCTTTCCAACTACTACTGGTCTACAGAGTGAACTTTACAAAAAGCCAATGGCAAGGAACTCACTATTGGCATTCAACAGCTATCATCCAAAGTCGCTACGCGAGATTCTACATTATGGACAGCTCCTGCGTATTCGCAGGAATTGTTCCATCAGGGATAAATATGAACATCATGCGAAAGCATTGACAACACAATTGTTGGACAGCAACTATCTGAAACGCTTGGTACGACGGCAGTACAAGCGGGCTACTAATAACAACCGTGAAGCTTTGTTAGAACCTCCAGTACTGAAACCACCTATGACGAGACTTACGTGTGTTAATACTTTCAGCGCATTAACAAATGGGATACAGAAGACTGTGCGAAAGCACTGGCACATTTTGAATGTGGGAAATAAGAACATCTCATTGCCATTATTTTCATTTAAGAGCAGCACAAACCTTCGGGATAATTTGGCCCATACTAGACCCTAACTTACAATACAAAACAGAACAAACACACTCTGGGATATGCCATCGATCCAGGGCCATTGCCCTTGCGGTTCCTGCACAGCCTGTCCACAAACTGAACATCCAACCTCAGTGGATATTGGCACAGGTAGACCGTGGGTCCAAACGAAACACACAAATTGTAACAGCATTAAGGTCACTTATCTAATAACCTACCCATGTCAAGGGCGATATGTAGGAATGACAACTTGGAAAGTAAAACTCAGGATAAATGAACATAAAAGTACTATCCGATGTAGCAGACAGGCAACGAAACTCACAAGCCATTTCCTGTCTCAGAAACACAAAACTGAAGAACTCAAATGGAGGATGTTGGACTAACCGTTTATTCCTCCTCATGTAACAGACATCACAAAATACCTGTTCCGCAAAGAACAGCAATGGATTTTTAAACTTAAGAGTGACATTGAAGGGTTGAATGATGAAATTCCGTGGACTCTGTTATGAATGTCTACTCTTTTTGCATCTAGTATCTATGTGCCTCTTTTTAGAGTCCTATGACTGCAACACTGCTATAGGCATTTTAAGGAACCAATGGCACTGATTACTACATGCCCTGATAATGTAAGAATAGAGCAAGAATTTCTCGACATTAGGGCTAACATTTTAAGATCTGAGTAGAAGCCCAGTAGGGAAACAAATACAGAATAGATGTGCACCATGAGAGCCCAGCACGTTAAGAATATAGGAGAGCAGCATTCATTATTAACACCTTGTACAAAGTAACCATGTGATCATGTTACAAAACCACTGGGTTTCCTCTTAATATATATGTGCTTGAGAGGAACCACTATCATGTAGGAACATAAGTCCATGTAAGATCACGATTCTGAACACCGTGCCAAGTAAAAGATTACGATTGCACTTCCTTATGAACTACAATTCCCAGGTTAATGGGCGTGATTTGGTAGTTCTCACTATGCCATCAAGTGGGGCTAAATACAACACGTTAATATTTCGCTCGGAACCACAATCCCTTGGGTAGTGGATGTGTTTTGGTAGTTTTTATCAGGCCATCAATCGGCATAAAATAATTGAAAAGTGTCGCTATCCGCATTGTATCACTCACAAAGAGACTTCCATATTTGATTATTTACAGAAAACTACTTATCCCAGCAATACTTGCGGTTTTTAGTAGTTTCTATGAGGTCTTTTTACCAGTGCCAGTAGAAACGAGAATACCTGTAGACTGTTGGTTAGTTGAGCATAAAATGGCCGCCTCCTCTCTAGTCAGATACCTACGGTTCCAGCTCTTGTAAAGCCCGGGGTACCGACGGAGAGGTAAGCGAGTACTGCAGCTCCTTGCATGCGCCTTTAATTCTCATTTTTTCACTTTGAATTCAAAGTTCAGAAACTGGGCCGTATAGATACTCTCACCTATTTCTTCTTTTTTCTGCCAGAAGACCATTGACTCTATCGTTTAGGACTGGGCCGCTTCAATATCGTCTAGTATGATTTAAAGACTCTCTCCCGTTGGACCGCTGGTTTAATAAGCCAGCCATCTGACTCCTTAAAAACGATACCAACATAATTTTGTAACGTTGCTATTTGTTATGAAGAAGTTTCAGTGGAAAATAGTCTTTCAATTGGGACCCGTATTATTCATACTTAGCACCAAAAAATATGTAACATGCCACTCTGAAAAAACTGAATAAAAGGGGCTGTGTTCTTACTATTATTGTTCTTAATGTCCCATTAACATCTTACCATCTAAATATTTTGGACCTTTTTGTCTATAATCTTTGCGCCTACTGTACAGATTGAAAAATTGAATACCACATCTAGTTGTTGATTATCACAGTCTATGTGCAATATCTACAATTAGAATTTTTCCTCCCTTTTTTATACAGAGAGGTGCCTCACGTCCTGAGCTGTCGCCAGGTGAGGTGAGGTATGCACCCGTGAATTACGGGTAAGCACTTTTCATTAATTTCAATTATTTTTCTACACACCTTTAGGGTGTAAGGTACATATTAAAAGTACCCCATGCTGAGTCGTTACTCAGACATGTAGCACAGCCAATGGTACAGTTTTTTTGCTTTCTCACTGTCTTTGTACCACATACTTATGTCAGTACTTGTTTGTCTCTCTGTTCTCTCTCTACAGGTGACATCTAATTCCTTGTGACATCTTTACAAAATTGTGACCACAAATGAATGGAGGTTGTATTTGTTCCAACCACTATTGTCTATACTTATTATTTTTCATATATTCACTTTTCACTTTATACGAACACTAGCATTTCCGTGCTAGGCTTGCAGTAGTAATCTATACCTAGGTCCTGAGGAAGGCCTTGATCACAAGTTGATCGATATGGCTGAAACATGTAGACCTGTTTGGTAGGACTAGTGCAGTTACCATTTTTTCATACTGCATTTGCACTGTTTTTAGTTTTGGCACCAAGAGATACCTAATAAACTTTTTTCTCTTGGTAGTCAATTTTAAATCACTTATTCACATGCACTGCAACCATCATGTGGAGAAGTGTGGCTCAATGATTAGATCCCGGGTCCCGGGCTAGACCCTGATGCAGAGGTCTAGCCCAGGACCAGTGTTCAATTCCCCGCCTCGGCGGGTCTCGGGCTCAAAATTCCACGGACCTGCTAATTCTCGCCTCAGTGCCTATTCCAATCATGGAGTCCCACTCTGCAACTCTAGGCAATAGCTTGCTTAATCTCCACAACAGCCCCCACAACGCTAAGGATGCCTGGCCTCCACCTTGGGGGTGCCCAGGAGTGGATGCCTCACAGGGAAGGCCAGGATGGGTTCCACAGCGGTATTCGTACAAGCGCCTTGAGACCCTTGCGGGTGAGTAGTGCGCTATACAAGTATCAATTTACAATTTACAATCAACCCAAATAATAGAGCTTACTCCATCATTCATGGATTTTAGATAATCCTTGAGTTTGACCATATCAAAACATCCCTGAGCTCCTCCCTCACAGTGAGGGGGTTGTAGCCCTTGGTTGCACTAGGCTTTGCAACTAAGAGGAGATCCCAGATGATGAAGCATGCCACTTCGGTGGGTGATGGGATTCCGTCCTTTTTAAAGGACTTCCCTCTCCTCTGAGTGGGTCATGGAAGCTTGTACTGTTCTGTGCTTAAAGAGTTCTTTTCGAGTTCAGATAAAACAGTGATTTATTTTTGTTGTGATATACCTGTAGAGTGTCACATATCATTTGGTCCCGGGACATGAGTTAGTGTCATAAAGTGATGCTACCCAGATTATAGATTGACTCTCATGTGCCTATAACGCCTAAATTATGTGTGACTGTGAGAAGTTGGCCTGGCATATGCTGTCCTCTAGTTATAGGGGACACCTTGTACCAGTCCAATTCGACTCTTATGGTGATAGGTTAAAGACAACCTTTAAAGAAAGCTATCCTAGTGGTAGCTGTGGAGAGCAGCCTTCAGGCTAAGTCTTGAAGGAGTGTTAAGCTTATTGTTTTACCATAGATAACCTCTTGAATGACCAAATGAAAGAGTAGTCCACACAGGTATATATATAATATATGTATTTATTCTAAACAGAATCCCACAAGTCTCTTTATGAGGCTAGAGGCAAAGTTACAATTCAAACAAGCATTGATAGATACAAATAAATAGCACTGGAATCATAGGGCCCCAGGGGGGGACCAAACCATATATTAAAAAAGTGGTATAAGAACCATGACAATTCTACATTCATAGCCTAGGGCATTTAGGATCGCTGGCCTCTTAAGAATCCACCCCAGGTTATGAGGAAGGGGGCCCACGGGAGGCGCGTGCAGTGGAAATAGCTGCTATCGGGATCTCTATTATAGCCTATGGAGAATGTTGTGGTTTGATTTAAACAGATTAAAGACACTTCTAGCAGGAGTTCAAAGGTGAAAACTTAGAGTTAAGCCGTTGAGGAGCCCACTACCACAAGAGTACTGTGGTACCACTGTTACCTGCCCCAGGGAAGCCGGGTGCATAGGTCGTTTTCGATGTCGGGTCGCGGGCTGATTTTCAATGGGAAAATGTACAAAACTGCTGCTAGCCAAAAGCGTCGATGATGCCGTGAAGATTGAAGTTGTAGATCTTGTAGAGAAGAACCTGAAAGCAGAGGGGACAGAGTCTGGGTCACAGCACAGTGACCAGGGAGCTCAAAGGAAAGAGCCCTTCATTGTCGGGTGCTTCAAGTGGAAAGAGGTGTAGCTTGGATCTGCAGCCACGGGCTCCGGGAGGCTTCAAGGAAGGCCAGCTTCTGGAGGGTGACTGTCCCACATCGGATGAGGGTCGCTGCGGTATTAGTGTCCGGATTGGATCCACTAAGCCTTGGCAACCACAACCCAGGCAAGATAACAAATCAGCTACTGATGCAGAACCACGAGGTCTGTGAGAGGCCTCCTTCAAGGAGAATGTAGAGCAGGCCTGGAGCAACCAGGGGAACTCTTGAAAGCCCACAAGTCGAGAGACAAGGGACCGCAGAGGGCAGCAATTTGGAGTGCATAAAAGGGAGCCCACGGGCCACTGGAGTGAGCTAGGGTGCTGATCTTTGGCACAATTACTGCTGAGAGAATGGCTCAATTTTGAGCCAAAGCACAACTTCCCCACTGGTCAGGGTCGTGTGCTATGCAAGAGGTGGCCGGTGTCCTGGGGTATTGGGGATCTCGACACCCACGCGGTCCACGGTCCTCAGCCTTGCTGTGCACACTCACTGGCCTCTGGGATGCTCAGGAAACCCACCTCAAGGGCGCTGGGAGTTGACGAAGTCCATAGGAGCAGCGAAGTTCCAACCGGGTCACTTGCAGTGTTTCAGGTGCCTGCCAAGCAGGGGGTAACTCCTTTACCCCAAGGGAGATTTCTTCAGTCAGCTGGGCAGCAGCTCGTCGAAGGTCAAGTCTGTAAAGTCCAAGATTAATCTGAGGCTCTGGGGCCACGTTATTCACTTTTATCCCCAAGATTAGGGGAGTGTCCAGAGTAGTTTCCACCAATGAGAGGTGAGGCGGGAAAGGGTGGCTACACCCTCTCCCCTTTGTGTGTTTCCTGCCTTGGTGAGGGGCAGGATGCCCCTGAACCGGTTCCAGGCGGTGTATGCAGAATGCAGGCGCTGTAGCTGCCTACGTGCAATTCTGAAAGGCATCCTAAGGTGCACCCACCCAGTTCCAATCCACATAGTCTGTCTGGGGAGGTGCTGGCACCTCCCTGCAACAGGATCCCTATTTTCCAGTTGCCGAGGCTGGGATTTTCCCCAGCAACAGGCAGCCAGAGTTGTGTGAGTGGCTGGTAGCATCCATTTTGTACTACGGGTGCACTTTTAAATTGGTGTCTAAATTCTGCCGCTTTTCCCATATCGCCCCTCTAGCAGGGGGGAATCGTGCCCTCATGCCCATGGCTGGACTGGTGGTATGATTCCTACATGTTTGACACCAAACACGATATGGTTCTGTGTAGCCATTCTCAAGTTATCGCGTTATCGCGATAGACTTATAATGCGGTTAGGAGTATATGGTATGGCTACACTACAAACAACCCAGCAATGATTTTACGAAGGTTGCAGAGGGGCCCTACTCTGGTAGGGGTCCCCCCTCACACATACCTCAGCACCCTGCCCTGTAGGATTACCAAGGCCTGCTATAGGGGTGACCTATGAGAGTATATGTGTTGTAATGGGGTGGGATATAGGGTACCTATATCCCTGTAAGGGGTGCTAGCACCACCTTACCCAGACTACAGTAGTGGTTTGGTGGTGTCAGTTTGTATGGCGGTCACAGGGTGGCACAATAAGTGCTGCAGCCCTGGTAGGCCTACTGAGGGACCCATGCCCTGGGTACCTAGGGTACCATCTACAAGGGACTGCCAGGGTATCCTCAGTATCCAATTGGTTGGTAGCTAGGGTACTCACATTAGTTTTAGGGAGAAAGCAGATAGGCTGGGGTCCTGGATAGCAGGATCCCAGCCAGACTAGTCAAAAACCACTCAAATACCAGGCAAAAAGTTGGGGGCAACCATATAGTCAGATTCCACCTTCCTACAGTGACCGTATCCAATATAGTGATATGTGAGGCTGTTAATGAGGGCTGTGGGTCTGGCATCACCTCACATGGTAGTAGTTCTGGAAATGTTGACATGTACCTAGCTATGTTTCCCACACAACTCGGACCATCCACCTCAGCCTCCATCCTTCCATGACTCCTGTCATTTGTAGTGGCTAAGTAGTTCTTACCATCCCTTGCCAGATCCCTGTTTGACATCTTCCAACGTATACATGTGACATCATCAGACAATGTTGCATCAGACTCCCTCCAGTTGCAAGCTACATCTTCTCCTAAATTCACATCACAAGTAGGATGCAGTACCCCAATGGGCTATTCTCTGTCATCCCTACCCAGCTGTGACACAAGTGTGGCCCAGTCAGACACAGAAGTGCATGTTTATTGGTGATGCAACCTTACAGTACACGTCTGTTCTCACCACCTTGCTATGCAAAGTGTCCCCATTCAGACTGAATGGCATTTTTACGTGCACAACCAGTATGTTACCCGCAAAACCTCCCAGACCTAATATCACCACCCATTCAGCACTACTAGTACCATAATGCATTGGGAGGGTTAGGGTAATTGTGTGTGGTCTCTGAGTACCTGGCAATGAATCAAAATGCTCCTGTCTCTTGGTCTTGTGATGTAGAGCAACCAATTGGATTACATGCGGCCTTTGAATGGAGAAACGCCCCCTTCACTCATTGCTCGGCTTCTCCAATCCGTTGGACATCCCTGCCTGTTCTGAATTCCACTGCGGCTTCGTTGGAACATTCGAGTCTTGGATTTTGCCCGCTGTTGCACTGTCTCCTGTATTTCAGCTTTGGCGTTGTGTCTGCACGCCGATCCCGGCGTCCTCCTGCCTACCTGACTCGGCGCTTGTCTGTGCGCCTTTCACGGCGTTGTGTCTACACGCCGATCCCGGCGTCCTCCTGCCTACCTGACTCGGCGCTTGTCTGTGCGCCTTTCACGGTGTTGTGTCTGCACGCCGATCCCGGCTTCCTCCTGCCTACCTGACTCGGCACTTGTCTGTGCGCCTTTCGTGGCGTTTTGTCTGCACGTCATTCCCGGAGTTAAACCTCGGTTCGAGAGACTTTTCCAATTCAGATACAACAATTACAAGTAAGGCAACTTTGTTTCTGTCGAATCAAGGAGTGATACAATCCTTTGTTTCAACAAACTTACAAGCGAGGCAACTTTGTTGCAGTAGAGTCAAGGAGCGATACAATCCTTGTTTTCAACACTGCCTTGCGGAAACGTTACTACAGATAACCTTTTCATTTATTTTTGGAACTTCCACGTCCGGACATTGCTCTAAAAACTTTGTTTCACGGATCTAGTGATTTGCTCCAACCTTGCAAAGATTGTTCTAGAGAATGATGTCGTTCTTTTAAGTTAAGCAACATAACTAGATCGCATTCAGACTTTGAGCGTCCATTGGTTCAAGTTGCGTATATTTTGGGTAAGTGAGACCTCACACAATTCATTGTTAGAATCACATTTAGAATCCCTTACCTCTTGTTCCCTTATGTTTAGATCTCTAACATTGACTGTCCTTTTTTGTTCACAGTACCTTCTTGTTGTTTCATCGATCCCTCCTGCACTACACCTACTTCGTGGAAGTTTCCGAGTCTGCTCATCGCTCCCTGGGAATACTTGCAAGGTTCCTGTTATAACTATCTTGGAGACTTGCAGTGTTCTCGGGGAAGGTGAGACCTAGCTTCGCTCCTGAGGATCAGAGGTGTACAACGCCTCTTGCCGTGATAGAAAGCCGAGCCCACGTTTACATTGATCCCCCGAGCGAAGTATGGATAAAGAGACTCTGGCAACTGGGGCAGCTGCCTCTGAACTATCCATGGCGGATCTCGCCAATGCGTTAGTCACTTTACAAACAGAACTCCGAGAGGTTAAAGCAGAAAATCAAAGACTAGTCTTAGAGGTAGATCTGCTGAGAAGTCAAAAGTCCATGGGTGTGGATAGTGGTACCCCTTATAAAAAATCCTACATCCAGCCGGCACGCTTTCAGGTTCCATCCTTTCCAAGCACCTCATCCCTGGACAATACTACATCCAACCCGGTGAATGTCACTGTAGTCACAGCCCCACAAACACCATTAGCCATGCCAGAGAGATTCACGGGTGATAGCAACAAATTTGCCGTCTTTATGAACCAATGTCACTTACAATTTCTCAGTAAGGCAGCAGCCTTCCCTGACGATGCGGCAAAAGTTGCATTCATCATATCATACTTATCAGGGAATGCTGCTTAGTGGGCCATTACCTTAGTGGAAAATGACGACTCTATCTTATATAATTTACCTCAGTTTAAGGAGAGCATGAGAAGTCTCTTTGCCAGACATTCTTATATGCAGGCCAGCGATAACGAGCTACTTGGTTTAAAGCAAGGATCCAAGGATCTATTAACATATATTACGACATTTAACCGCCTCATTACGGAGACTCAATGGCCTGAGGCTAAAAGAACCTCATTATTTTACAGGGGTTTAAGAGACGAATTAAAGGATATCCTGTCCCAAATTGTCGATCCCCCTGAAGATTGTGCCTCTTTCATAGACCTAGTAGTGAAACTAGATCACAGATTGCACGAAAGAAAAGGGGAAAAGGTCAAATTAGAATATCCACGATTCCTGAATTCAAAACATGACAAAAAGGAAGTGAAAGACTCTAGTGAGCCGATGCAAATCGGAGGGGTCAGAGGACCTTTAACGCAAGAAGAAAAAGATAAGAGGCGAAAGATGAATTTATGTCTCTATTGTGGGAAGGAAGGGCATTATGCCCAAGATTGTCCAGTTAAACCTCGGTCAAGTAAAAAGCCTCCCCTGAACAAATCAATCTCCGTGGTACACTCGGAAAACGCCTAGACTTGGAAGGTAACGAGACCGTTCTTCCAAGTCCAACAGGTCTACAGGTCTCACCCTTTTTGGCAAATACCTCCTCCCTGATACCCAAACATCTGACCATATCAGTGGTACTACTGTTATCCCCCCAACATAGAAAATCCTTACCTGTTATGGTGGATTCTGGAGCCACTGGCAATTTCCTTGATATCGCCTTAGCTAAAACGTGTGGAATCGAGTTTATCAGAAAGTCTCAGCCAGAGAAAGTAAGAGCGGTTGATGGATCAGATCTATCCTCAGGATTGGTAACTTATCACACACCCGAGTTGCTTATGACCTGTGACAACGATCATACGGAGAAAATAGTTTTTGATTTAATCGATACTCCTCCTTTTGGAGCGATTGTGGGGATTCCCTGGTTACAGCAACATAACCCCAACATAAATTAGGAAAACCGAACAGTCACACTGAATTCAACTTATTGTGTCGAACATTGTTACAACGATATGATCCATATGCATGCACCTTTATATTGCGCAGGATCTACTTATCCCTCTACTCTTCCAGCGGAATACCAAGACTTTGTCACTGTATTTGACGAAATTAAGGCTGTTGAACTACCCCCTCACAGATCCTATGATTGTCGAATAGACCTGGTCCCTGGGGCCGAATTACCCCTTAGCAGAATCTATGCCCTAACTGAACCTGAAACAAGATACTTACAGGAATATCTCAACGATATGCTTAAAAAGGGATTCATCCGACACTCGACCTCTCCAGTGTCCTCGCCCATCTTTTTCATACCCAAACAAGAAGGTGGGTTGAGAGCTTGCCTGGACTATCGCGCCTTAAATAAGGTGACGATAAAAAACAGATACCCTCTTCCACTCATCTCCACACTCCTGGATCAAGTACGCAAGGCCAAAATCTTTACCAAGCTGGACCTCCGTGGCGCCTATCATTTGATACGCGTACGGGAAGGAGATGAGTGGAAGACGGCTTTCCGCACCAAATTTGGCTTATATGAATACTGTGTTATGCCATTCGGGTTATGTAATGCCCCAGCCGCCTTTCAATTCTTCATAAACGAAGTATTGAGAGAATATCTCGATGTATTCGTGATAGTATACATCGATGATATTCTTATTTACTCTCAGAATGAACAAGAGCATATTATTCATGTTAAGAAAGTCCTTCAATGTCTCCAAGACAATCGTCTATTTGCTAAGTTAGACAAATGCCTTTTTCATGCAAAGAAAGTAGATTTTTTGGGTTTTGTGATATCGGAGGAAGGATTACAAATGGATCCCGCTAAAATATCTGCCATCCTCCAATGGACTAGTCCACAGAACGTGAAAGAAGTACAATCCTTCCTTGGTTTTGCAAACTTCTATAGGAGGTTTATAGACCACTTCTCTGATCTCGTACGTCCAATCACAAGACTCCTTAAGAAAGGAATACCCTTCTTATGGGATGAGACAGCAGAAAGATCTTTTCAGGAGCTAAAAAGCAGATTCACCTCTGCCCCCATAATACGTCATGCTGATGAGACTCAACCGTATTTCATCGAGGCTGACGCTTCACAATATGCAGTAGGGGGAAAACTCTCTCAAAGAGACACCAAATCAGGAACGATGCACCCCATTGCCTATTTCTCCAAAACCTTACTACCAGCCGAACAAAATTACACCATTGGCGAACGCGAGCTCTTAGCCATTAAACTCGCCTTTCAGGAATGGCGCCATTATCTCCTTGGCTCACCTCATGTGATTACAATCTACTCAGACCACCGAAATTTACAATTCTTTAAATCAGCCAGAGCCCTTACACAAAGACAAATGAGATGGGTGTCTTTCTTTAGCGAATACAATTTTATCATCTCGTTCCGTCCTGGCAACGAACATGGCAAGGCTGATGCCTTATCACGAATGGGTATTGAGTCCAAACATTATGTTGACAAACCGGTACCCCTCATTCCTGACAGTAAAATAGCAGCCATAGGTGACAAGAAACCAGAAGTCCCTGATTCATTGTTAACAAAACTATCCCTTGCATATTCCACTCTATTGCCTGAAGAGTGGTTAAACGATCCTCTCAATACGATCAAAGACGGCATCTATTTTCATGACAATTGCATCTATGTACCTTCTGAAGAACTCCGTAAGACCCTCCTTCAATGGTGTCATGCTCTACCCTTAGTAGGACACCCAGGTAAAGAAAAGACCCTTCAACTATGCAAGAGATGGTTTTTGTGGAAGGGTATGAATCAAGACGTCTCTTCCTTTGTTGGGGCGTGTCCCACATGTGCTCGACAAAAAGCAGTACACAGTGCTCCTGCTGGACTTCTCCAACCATTACCTATCCCACCAGCCCCTTGGCACTCAATTAGTCTTGATTTTATCACGGACATGCCTGAATCCAGAGGATATACCACAATTCTCGTTGTGGTAGACATGCTCTCTAAAATGTCCCATTTCATTCCTTTGCCTCAGATACCCAAGGCCCGAGAACTAGCAAATATTTTTATAGAACAAATCGTCCGGTTACACGGATTACCTTCTATCATTGTGTCAGACAGAGGTCCCCAATTTGTGTCCAAATTCTGGCAAGGGTTATGTCAGGCATTACATATAGACCATCGTCTGTCCACAGCATGTCATCCTCAAACAGACGGGCAGACCGAAAGGACTAATCAAACACTAGAGCAATATCTTAGGTGTCTACTCAGTACCTTCTCTAGTGATTGGGTTTTTGCCTTAGCTCTCGCTGAATTTGCATACAACAATTCCATGCACTCAGCCACCAAGATGTCACCTTTCTTTTTTTCTCATGGTTACCACCCCAAGTCCTTACCGCTAGATCTCCCACCATCACTAGTAGATATCCCTGCTGTTCTAGAGCATCATGCAAATTTACAAACCATATGGAATCAGGCAAAAAATGAGTTGCAAGAAACAAAACAACAGATGAAAAGACAAGCGGACAAACATAGACAAGAAGGTCCTAAATACGACATAGGGGATCAAGTATGGTTAGCAACCAAGAACCTCCGACTAGCGGGGCCCAGAAAATTGCAACCCCGATACATAGGACCCTACCAAATTGTTAAAGTTATCTCCCCTGTAGTGATGAAGCTTGAGTTACCCCCGGAAATGCAAATACATCCAGTATTTCACATCTCTTTATTAAAGCCGTATATTCAGCCTTCTTGTCCGGAACCCCCAACTCCACCCATAACAGTAGAAGGAGAACTAGAGTATGAGGTTGAGAAAATCATTGATTCCCGAAGACATCAAGGGAAACTACAATACCTGGTAGATTGGGTGGGTTACAATGCAGATGAGAGAACATGGGAATTAGCTGAACATGTGCATGCTCCTACGCTAATACGCAGATTTCATGCTCTCCACCCTGATAAACCGCGCCCGGTTAGACCACCTTTGAGGGGGAGAACTGTTACCCGCAAAACCTCCCAGACCTAATATCACCACCCATTCAGCACTACTAGTACCATAATGCATTGGGAGGGTTAGGGTAATTGTGTGTGGTCTCTGAGTACCTGGAAACGAATCAAAATGCTCCTGTCTCTTGGGCTTGTGATGTAGAGCAACCAATTGGATTACATGCGGCCTTTGAATAGAGAAACGCCCCCTTCACTCATTGCTCGGCTTCTCCAATCCGTTGGACATCCCTGCCTGTTCTGAATTCCACTGCGGCTTCGTTGGAACATTCGAGTCTTGGATTTTGCCCGCTGTTGCACTGTCTCCTGTATTTCAGCTTTGGCGTTGTGTCTGCACGCCGATCCCGGCGTCCTCCTGCCTACCTGACTCGGCGCTTGTCTGTGCGCCTTTCACAGCGTTGTGTCTACACGCCGATCCCGGCGTCCTCCTGCCTACCTGACTTGGCGCTTGTCTGTGCGCCTTTCACGGTGTTGTGTCTGCACGCCGATCCCGGCTTCCTCCTGCCTACCTGACTCGGCGCTTGTCTGTGCGCCTTTCGTGGCGTTTTGTCTGCACGTCATTCCCGGAGTTAAACCTCGGTTCGAGAGACTTTTCCAATTCAGATACAACAATTACAAGTAAGGCAACTTTGTTTCTGTCGAATCAAGGAGTGATACAATCCTTTGTTTCAACAAATTTACAAGCGAGGCAACTTTGTTGCAGTAGAGTCAAGGAGCGATACAATCCTTGTTTTCAACATGGCCTTGCGGAAACGTTACTACAGATAACCTTTTCATTTATTTTTGGAACTTCCACGTCCGGACATTGCTCTAAAAACTTTGTTTCACGGATCTAGTGATTTGTTCCAACCTTGCAAAGATTGTTCTAGAGAATGATGTCGTTCTTTTAAGTTAAGCAACATAACTAGATCGCATTCAGACTTTGAGCGTCCATTGGTTCAAGTTGCGTATATTTTGGGTATTTGAGACCTCACACAATTCATTGTTAGAATCACATTTAGAATCCCTTACCTCTTGTTCCCTTATGTTTAGATCTCTAACATTGACTGTCCTTTTTTGTTCACAGTACCTTCTTGTTGTTTCATCGATCCCTCCTGCACTACACCTACTTCGTGGAAGTTTCCGAGTCTGCTCATCGCTCCCTGGGAATACGTGCAAGGTTCATGTTATAACTATCTTGGAGACTTGCAGTGTTCTCGGGGAAGGTGAGACCTAGCTTCGCTCCTGAGGATCAGAGGTGTACAATGCCTCCTGCCATGATACAGTACCTACAATGCAATGGACTAGCAGGGTCCCACCAGGCCCATGTACAAACATAGTCCTCTGATGTGCATCTCTTGTATTCACCCTCACACCCAGTCAGATTTAGTAGATGAGAGGAGTTCAGGTGGTCCCTACCAATGCAGCTGACACCTGTGGGCCCTCACCCAGCACACTGGGTGCAATGCAGTTTCATGCAGGGTACTTAGACTTGTCTCTTGCCATGTCCCTATGTGTGGGTACTTCCCATGGCCCACACCTGTTCCCGTACTCAGGTGAGGGGTTTCTCCTCTGACCAGCCCATTGCATTCCATGGATTTGCAGTTTAGATTAGTGTGCCTGGGCCTGACTGAAACAGAGAAGGTTCATGGGGCAATGTGGTCTGCATTGTTTCAGTCAGGTTGTGCAGGTGAAGAGTCACTAATGACCACCTCTCATCATTCCATACCAAATGAAGAGTCGGTCAGACAGTAGAGAATACAAACCAATATCTATTTATTCAGGTACACTCAGAGTGGAGCCCAGTCTGCCAAGTCTCTAGGAGTGCTGCAGAGGGACTGAAATCAACAAACATAAAGATATATTTAGTTCATTTCGTAACTGGGCTAGAACACGCCCATAATGGAATTTTCCAGGAAGGTGCTGCAAAGCAATGGAAAGGAGAGAAAAAAACAATCTCAGTGCTCACATCTTAGAAAGTTACAAAGTCAAAGGCTACTGCAGGCGGGCCCATCTCCAGACAAGTGGGAGAAGGCCTGTATCTAGTGAGAAAGGTATGCGCTAATAAGAACAGTCTATTCATTAGTGAAGCAAAACCCAACCTTGGAGAAATGAAACTTAGCAGGAGCCTTTTTTCAGAAATAGCAAAGGATTAGTTACGATCATGATTCAAAATGACGTCTTAACACAAAATGGTGCCGCGAATGCTAACTTACAGAGGGTAATGCACAAGCAGAAACAATTTCATATCAACACAGGGTTGCAATGATAATGCATGTTGTAATGTTCCAGTTCATATTTTTTGCTTTGTATTCTGGGAATTGTAGTTTTGGTGACTGATGTTGTAAATGCCAGTATACAAAGAAAGGTGAATGTGTACTGTTGCTGCACTTCACACATTAAAGGGAGAAAGGTGACCAAGCTGGATGCAGAGATGCATTATTTCTTGTAAAGTACTCGTTTGAGGCTACAGGAAATACTCAATGGTTTTAGTAGATTTTGTGGGATTAGGGGGCTGGAAATAAACTATAGCAAATCAAAATTTATTTTTTTAATTCCTGTTCTTTCTCATGCCCTAATCCTACTTTAGACAGCATACCCCTAGAAAAGGTATGCTTCTTTGATTATCTGGGGATCACACTAGATGAGAAGCTAGATCAGTCATCTCATGTTGCTAAAAGAATACTAAAATTCAAGCAGCTAAGCAGAGGTTTGCTAATGTTGTATAAAGGGTTGTTTAGTAAATTTGTAGCACCAGTAGCCCAAGTTTATACGTACCAGGCACTTGGGGTCACCCTTTATGGTGCAGAGCTATGAGGGCACAATAACATCAAACCCCTGGAAACGGTAGAAAATAGCTTCATTAGGCAACTTTTGTTCCTTCCGGTCAGTACTCTTTTAGTACCACTGAGCCTCGACTTGGGCCTCAGCTCTGTTTCTGACAAGATAGAACTTTGTCCCTTCATCTTCTGGAGACGTGTCTGTGCTACACAATTAATACATCAAAGGGTCCCTGTACTATAACAATAACGGGGTAAAGTCGAAGGGTAAAAACAAAAGAAAAACCCCTTTTAAGGAAATAAACTATCTATCCCACGGAAAACAAACAGTCTGCTATACCATTCTTTTGTTTTTATTATAAAAATATATAGTTATGTATCCACTTTTCTCTTTGAATTAGTCATTTCATTTTTTGTTCAGAGACATAACAACAGGCTAGCTATTCATCAAGCTAGGATTGACGAAGCAATACAAATATTTAAAGGTGGATAAACAATTACAAAATCACATCAAGACAATAACAATTAGTGCAGTGCATACAAAAGTGAACAAATCGGTAAAAACATACAAAACAATCAAGTACAGATCAAGGAACAATACAAAAAAACATAAAAAAACAAACAAATGCGCCAACGCGCGTTTCGGAATCTCATACACCTTCCTTCCTCAGGGCACTGATGGCATTTCCAAACGGTGAAAACTCAATAGGATTTAGTACAATAAATCTCATCAAATAGATCATTCGATTTAATAAGTTTTCTTTTATGCCTCGTCAGTCTCATCTGTGGGAATAGTGATAGCTCAATTACATTTTATTGAATAAATCATACAATATATAAATTAGAAACATTAGAAAAACTTCATATGTGCTTGGATAAAAGTAGAAGAGGTATCGTGCATCCTACACCAGAATATGATAATAACAAGCTAAAGGACCAATAGATAGAGTATTATGAAGACATAATAAGCCCATAGCGAAAAGAAAAAAGAGTTAATGAAACACCGTCAAGTGCTCCCACAAATAAACCATATAGATATGTATAGATTATATTTAAATCCTACACACTTGTTGAGCCACAACAAATTTAAGTGGGGTTTAATCCTGTAGAGTCGATATCGGTCACGAAAAAAAGGGGGGGTGGGAGGCTTCCAAGCGTAGTGTTCACTCAAGTACAAAATGAGGAGAAACTGGTTCTCCCAAATCAAAGGTGGAACTTCACCAGAATGATTCCACAGGACGTCTTAAATGACTGTAAAAAAAGGGAATAGCGTCAGTTGTCTAGATATTTCAAACGTTACGTCCTCGCTTGATATACGGTCTACCTAGAGGTATACACCATTAAAGCGATGTTAAACTCTGCTACAGCCTCATAGGGTGAATAAAAAGTACGAAAAAAGCTTTACCAATAAAGCGATGCGTAAACAGAAATATTCACCTATACTCAAGCCTCATAAAGTGAAGAGGACGGCTTTACAACATTAGAAAGATATATTGTATTTTAAGTTTGTTGATGTGTTTCTGGCTCCACTAGTCAGTAACTTGCCAGCTTTTGTGAGGGATACGGGACATCTGATTACTAAAATTGAGGGCATGGAGTTTAACTCTGCCACGGATATCCTTGTCTCCATGGACATTGAGGCGTTATACTCTAACATACCTCTTACTGGGGCATTGGAAGCTGTCAGAAGTGTTTTGACTGAAAGCATGAGTAACAGGGACAATCTTTTTATTCTGGAGTGTCTGGCCATTGTCCTACATGAAGACTATTTCGAATTCGATAGAGTTGTATATAAACAGACTCTGGGCATCAGTATGGGAGCGGCTTGTGCTCCAAATGTGGCTAACCTGTATATGGGTGTGTTTGAGAAGAAGTTTATCTACAATGAGGTAGCACCTTTCTCTGAGAACATTACCCATTATTACAGGTTCATTGACAACATCTTTTTTATTTGGAGAGGGAATGAGGAACAACGCTCTGAATTTATTCTTTGGGTCAACCTTTGTGATCCACACCTGAAATTCACCTCCAAAACTAGCAAAGAGAAAATCGAATTTCTAGATATTTGGATAGAGGCCATTGAGGAACACATTGAAGTATCGTTGTATACCAAACCCACGGCCCGCAACACCCTACTTCAATATCACAGTTTCCACCCACGCAGTCAAAAAGATAGCATCTCTTTCAGTCAGTTCCTGCGCCTCTGCAGGAACTGTACCTGTATACAATCCTTTGCAGTTCATGCAGAGACCCTTAAAATCAAGTTGCGGAATAGAGGGTATCCTAACAGAATAATCAAAGAGTCTTATAAAAGGGCTCAGTATTACAATCGAGATGTCCTGCTGACTCCTAAGAGCAGAAACACCCAGGAGAAGTTGGTTTGTGTAACCAAGCACTCCAATTTCAATAACAAACTCCGCCAAGCGATCAACTCTTCATGGCATATCTTGAATTCAGGTAATCAGCAGAACAACTTGCCCAAACCTATTTTTGCTTTTCGCAGAAATAGAAATTTGAGAAATGTACTGGTTAAATCCATACTGCCAAGTAAAAATCTTATGGTCCAGCGTTCCATCACTGGTGCCCGACCTATTTTTGGCACACATAAATGTGGCGGATGCCATGCGTGTGTTTCTGTTAAAACTACCTCTATCTTGAAATGGGCTAAAAAGACCTTTTCCTTTAAAGAAATGACGAACTGCAGGACTTCAAACTTGATCTATCTAATTTTGTGCCCTTGTGGCAAAGGCTATGTGGGTGAGACTAGTAGAGAGATGTGTGTTTGATTCAGCGAACATAAATCTGCTATTAATAACAAACATGTGGGAGCTCCTCTGGTTAAACACTGGCTTGAGAAACAGCATTCTATTAAAGATCTTGAATGGCTGATTTTGGAACGTGTACATATACCCAAAGATGGTAATACTGATGCCCTCAGAAAGAAAAGAGAAGTTTTCTGGATATTCACCCTCCAGACTTTTGACAAGGGGCTTAACGAATCCCTTCCCTGGGAAAATGCGATTCTCTGACACCCAGGTTGATTATTTACTAATATTTGAGTGCCCTGATTCTTCATTAATAATTCTGTCTCCAGTAATCTCGGATTATATCCGGAGACATCCCATGAACAGACTTACCTACTCCTATTTGGTTGTTACCAGCAGACTTGGGAGTGTCTGGCCTTGAGTTACTTGTAATGTGCCTTTTTATACTCCTTGCTTAGGCCTTTCTATTTTCTATTTTTTATTTTTTAATTCTTAGTGTTTGATTTGCTTCAGTATTATTATTATTTCTTATTTTTTGTGGACGTAATGCCGCTTTTTCTTGAGTATCGTTCGCTTGAACTTTTTCTTGCGCCTTTACCAGATACTTGCAATAGACCGGGCTAGATACCGATGTTGTCCTTCTATAATGTTTAGGATTGCTATTCCACCCTACTCAAAATGGCGGGCGTGTTTTATCATTGGTACTACGGTTTCTTGTGATTCTATTAGCCCCTTTATATAGATCGGGTAAGATTTCTATGTGTCCTTTTTCAGTCTCTTGGAATATTAACCTTCCCGATCCAAGATGGTGGGTACGCTTGAACGTTCAGCGAGATACGAATTTGAATTACCCAGATCCGTTTCTCTGTTCCAGGTGAGGCTTGTCCTTTTTTCCCCCCCTTTTTTCTAATTAATTTACCATTATATAAATGGTGCTTGACCCAGGGACGTGCAAATTCAGAGGTGGCTGGTCCCCGAGCAAACCTAGGAGAATCGGACGCACGCAAGTTTATCTCTTCAGATGAAGTAAGTGTTCCGAGTAGTATGCCTCCATCCTCCTCTCGTACCATACGATTTGAAATTGAGATAGGGTGTTCTCGCCTTGTTGCTAACTTTAACTCATTTTACGTACTAGTTGCCGTATGTATAAATTGACCTGGGAATTCCCGTGGTCTATCATATACTTTCTCCATTCGACTTATTCATCTCGGAAATTTGTTACGTACTTAATAACTTGCATAATGGGTAACTTGGTGCGGTTCTTCGCTAGATATATGGTCGGTGGGGTACAGTTGTTATTTTTACTCTTGCTTGTTGAAATGGCTTTATATACCCCGCTGGAGCAATATCTATAGTTCGTTTTCTGAAAGTACGTGTTTCCTCTCTGCGTGCTCCTCGGCATTTTTGAGTTGCTCGATAATTCTCTATATGGGGTTCATTATTTCGTTTCGTTTAATCCAAGCAATGCTCATGCTAGCTGTCCCTTATTTAAATTTTAAATTTTAGGTCATACACTTTGGGTCCTTATAAGGAATCTTTCTTTTTTCTTATAGATTCTGTTGAAAAAAGATTGGCTACTGGCCATGATAGCAAGACAGTGACCACTTGCCACGTAAGGATTTCGATACAGGGAGGGAGAGAAATTACCATCACAATGAAAGCTAAACTGTACTAAGTAAGTCCTATGTACATGTTGAATTCTCCATAGTCTTTTGGCGTTTATGGATATGCTCCATAAGGCACTACTATTAGCATTAATTAGGGATTAGGGCCTCATAAGTAATGTTTCTTTTTAAAATACAATATATCTTTCTAATGTTGTAAAGCCGTCCTCTTCACTTTATGAGGCTTGAGTATAGGTGAATATTCCTGTTTACGCATCGCTTTAATGGTAGAGCTTTTTTCGTACTTTTTATTCACCCTATGAGGCTGTAGTAGAGGTTAACATCGCTTTAATGGTGTATACCTCTAGGTAGACCTCATATCAAGCGAGGACGTAACGTTTGAAATATCTAGACAACTGACGCTATTCCCTTTTTTTACAGTCATTTAAGACGTCCTGTGGAATCATTCTGGTGAAGTTCCACCTTTGATTTGGGAGAAACCAGTTTCTCCTCATTTTGTACTTGAGTGAACACTACGCTTGGAATCCTCCCACACCCCCCTTTTTTTCGTGACCGATCTCGACTCTACAGGATTAAACCCCACTTGAAGTTGTTGTGGCTCAACAAGTGTGTAGGATTTAAATATAATCTATACATATCTATATGGTTTATTTGTGGGTGCACTTGACGGTGTTTCATTAACTCTTTTTTCTTTTCACTATGGGCTTATTATGGGGCATATCAACAAGGGCTTTATCTCTGCTTTTTTGGCTTTAAAAGCCAAAAAAGGAGAGATAAAACTAGCGCCCTATCAACAACAGGGTGCCAACATGCAAATTTGCATGTTAGCACCCTTTTATTCTACGCTTCCCCTTGCATCTCTAATGAGATGCAAAGGGGGCGTTCCAGAGTAAAATAATAGGAGAAATGTCGCTAAGCGACATTTCTCCTATTATCAAGAATGTCGCTAACCCTGTTAGAGACAAAAAAAGCAGCGCTAACCGCGGTTAACGCTGCTTTTTTACGTCTGGTATTTTTCAGACTTAGCCATGATATCCTATGGAAGGAGGATATCATGGCTAAGTTTGCCTGTCCCTATCAACAAGGTAACGTGAGATTATCGCTGGGTTTCCAGCGATAATCTCATGTTGGCCTGTTAGCGTGAGGATTTTTATCGCTATTGAGATAAGTGTTGCTAATAGCACGCTATCTCAGCGATAAAAATTCACGCTAGCCGGCGATAATTATCCTAGCGCTAAGTGCGCTTAGAGATAATTATCGCCGGTTGTTGTTGATATGCCCCTATGTCTTCATAATACTCTATCTATTGGTCCTTTAGCTTGTTATTATCATATTCTGGTGTAGGATGCACGATACCTCTTCTACTTTTATCCAAGCACCTATGAAGTTTTTCTAATGTTTCTAATTTATATATTGTATGATTTATTCAATAAAATGTAATTGAGCTATCACTATTCCCACAGATGAGACTGACGAGGCATAAAAGAAAACTTATTAAATCGAATGATCTATTTGATGAGATTTATTGTACTAAATCCTATTGAGTTTTCACCGTTTGGAAATGCCATCAGCGCCCTAAAGAAAGGAAGGTGTATGAGATTCTGAAACGCGCGTTGGCGCATTTGTTTCTTTTTTATGTTTTTTTGTATTGTTCCTTGATCTGTACTTGATTGTTTTGTATGTTTTTACCGATTTGTTCACTTTTGTACGCACTGCACTAATTGTTATTGTCTTGATGTGATTTTGTAATTGTTTATGCACCTTTAAATATTTGTATTGCTTCGTCAATCCTAGCTTGATGAATAGCTAGCCTGTTGTTATGTCTCTGAACAAAAAATGAAATGACTAATTCAAAGAGAAAAGTAGATACATAACTATATATTTTTATAATAAAAACAAAAGAATGGTATAGCAGACTGTTTGTTTTCTTTGGGAGAGACGTATCTGTGCTACACCAGAACTTTTACCATATTGAAATGGATTGGTGGAAATACTTAGACGTTCAAATGCTGCTACATTACCTTTGTTTTGTGAAAGACTCCCTAATGGGGATGTGCTTGGATAATCTCTGGAGTGATCCAGTGGGCTGATGTACTCACATTACTGTGAAGGAGCTAAAAAAAACAATTCAACACCTATAAACACATCCTTCTTTTAACACGGGCACAAGGCACTTTAACTACCTCGTTTTTAGTGATAAAAGACAGACAATATTATAACTACATTTTTGATGATAATGAACCATATTAGCAAAAAAACGATACATTCAGTTTCGACATGGAAACCCACCCCTCAGTAGTTTTAGGTCAAAATGCTTAGGTCCATTAAATAATGTAAACCAGTAGTGTAGCATGTGTGGCCATAAGAAAGTGGATATACCGCACATGCTTTTTTTGCCCAATGTATAAAGAACAGTGTGACAAATGACTGATTCCAATTAGTCGAAATCTGGGTGTTACTAAGTATGATGAAGCTCACAGGATTCTTCAAGCTGATACAACCTCTTATGTGGTCTCTGCAGTGTCCAGATATTTGTTCCATGTCTGGCTAATAAGAAACAAGAAATAGAAAATTAGTAAATGCTAACTTAATTAACCTTTTTATTCTTTTTTATTCTTCAACAGATTTTATAATTTGAGTGCCTATTAGTTTTTATGTCCATTTGTATAGGTTTGTTTTTATATTTGAATTTTAATGTCATGGAGCTCTGCCTTATTACCTTTTTAACTTTTTGACGTTGATTTTAATGCTTGACTTTCACTGTATTTTTTATGTGTATGTCTTTTATGGCATTCTACCAAAATAAAGAGTATTTGAATCGAAATCATAATATATACCCCAGGATATGTTTAACTTGAACATTACACGTGATCTTGGATGGGTACCCTGTTGTTAAAGACTTGCTGTAATTCGATTTCCCAGGATTGTCTGAGGTGTAGTAGTGATGGAGCAAGGATTCAAGGAAAAGAATCTTGCTCGGATCAATCTCTCATTAATAGGTACTAATAACTAGAGATAATAAATAAGAGAAAACTAACATGCACCCGATATTTACATATGGGGATAAGAGCATTATGCGTGCTTGAATAACAAAGAATAATTTGCTACGTAACTGAAATCCCGCTTGAAACCGAGAAACGCTTTGCTCATGTGCAAACCAGAACCACGTAAATAACCATGTAACTAACTTGTTGAGAGGGAAACTCTCATGCATGTGCAAAGATTGCTAATCTTAGGTCTTGAATCACCACGTGCTTGGCATACGTTTGACTGAACTTCAAAAGAAGACGTTGCTGCTAATGCTTTTGCTTAAAGAAAGAGAATTTAACATGGGAAGTGGGTGGTGAGCAGTGACAATCACATATCTTAAAAATTAACATCTGTTTATGTTTCTTGTATGAATAGTGTATGTTTGGGGCTAGTGTGCTAAGCCAATGAAAAAGACAGCGGTAAAGATATACGTCAGTTGAGACATGCGCAGTGTGGTAAAATTGTGACCCGCTGACCAGATTGTTGACAGGCTGCCAAGAGCCAAGGATAAGTCGTTGTGGGAACGCGGTCATCGACTATAGAACCCTATTGAGAAATTGTTTAAGTTGATACAACAGACACATGGGAAAATAATAAGGCAGAATAATAAATGAGCTAAAGGGGAAGGGTTTTGCTAAACAAAGAATTAGTTAAGAAATTAAAGATGACAGCATGAGGTGATGACAACTCCCCTGCCCCTGCCCAATCACAGTCCATGATTCATTGATATTTGCAACTTTTGAGGGTGGGACATGCAGAATTAAAGAGTATAACTAGAGTGAGGATTAGCGGAAGAATATCGAGGAGGGAGATAGTGTAAGAGAGGGATGCATCTAGGTGCGTCGGGGTTGTAGAGAAGTGTAGTAAGTATTATCCTATCCTGCTCCTGTCCCATAGTCTTTGTCACCTGATTCTTAAGTCAGGAGACCCCTACCACTACTTTGGCCAGAGGGTTGGGTTTCCCCGTTTCACAATTTGGTAAATATTATTCATTCTTAAATTTGCATATCTTTTGCAAATGTATGATTTATTATGTCTTTTGTCTCTTCATCTATCAATCCTAATGCATTAATTTGTTGAATGAGTCTATAAATTAAATGTATTTTGATAAATAAATTTTTCTCTCCCATGGAAGTTGATGGAGTTTGCACTGTGAATCTGTACAAATGAGCGTTTGTTTTGACTGAGTTATTAGATAAAATTCATTGAATCTTACCCGGAGTCTGTGATTATTTAATTGAGAGTTATAAGATAAATTAATGAATTTGTTAATATCACCATCAACTACTCGACTAATGGTCCATTGACCAAAAGAAGAGTGTTGATCTGTGAAGGTTAATTAAGCATTCACTAATTCAGATCAAGGTGAAAATAAAACTTGACCCCCCCCAGCGAAACAGTCAGTAAACTTTAATGTGTATATGGGACAATTTTTGAGTAATTTGTTGATTGTGAAATGTTTATCCTGGCCTTTCGCTGGATCCGTTTTTCTGGTAGCGGAAGGATGGTTATTATCGATTAGTTTGGTGATTATTGATCACTGATTATTGGTTTAACTAATTGACTATATGTTTAACACAAAGAGTTACTGACCTGTTCTATGTTGTCTGTAAGCAGAGGTACAGAGATACCTGGGAATCCCAGGAATGCAATTTTGAAGAGTGTGGTAAATGGAAATCACACTGCAGAAGGTTACTCATCTATTGTCTTAATACTGAGAAGCTACGCAGGGCTGGCAGTATTATATTAGGGGCTACATCGTATAAGAGTAGAGTGTGAATGACAGCAGAGAGCCCACCTTTAAAACTTGGGCCTTACCCAAAGGAGGAGTATCTCTAGAGGAGTAGCAGGCCCTCCCTGAGCTTAAGTGGAGGGTGAACAGTGGGATTTACTTGTAGTGACAAGAAGGAATTTTTCTCTTTGTAGCGAATGAAGAAACTATCCTTGGTTTAGCAGAGCAGACAGAGTAGCGCTGTTTTTACATTGTTACTAACAAGAATTTTTTTTTAAAACTAGAAAAGACATTGTTGTATTACCTTGTGAAGGGAAGGCCAGTAGTAGGAGCCATACTGACATCACTGAGAGCCGCGCTGCTATTGGTTGAAGCAGCGGGCATGAGAAAACTGCAGATTGTAAAGGGATGGTCAGTAGAATAAGTAATACTGATGTCACAAGAGCCACTCTGGCATTGGTCAGATAAGTGGGTGCGTTGTAAGATCTGATTGGTCAGTCGACAGGTAGCGTGCTGGTATTGGGTGAAGAAGGGAATACATAGTGAGCACTGATTGGATGGTTGGTGTGAGTCACGCAGGAATTGGACAAGAGTTGGCTAATAGGTTTAGTGAGAACACGGAAGAATTTTTGGGATTTTGTCGAGTGAATTAGATAAAAGAACGAGAAAATGAAGTTGATTAATAAGATCAAGAATTTCTTTGGCAAGCTTGGATTTTGCAAACGCAACGCTGAAGGCTCCTGAAACCCCGCGAAAATCGGCAAGAGCGGGAAAACTGCTTGGACACGAGGTTGTGCTGGGAAGTTGCGCTGAGAAGTAAGGGTCTCCCGTGTGCGCCTACATCCACGGACACATTTTCCAGCTTTTTATCGTCCTGAGCTGGTCCCTGAGCTGGTTACTGGCTTGCGGGCTGTTCTTGGGGTCTCTTTGGCTGCTTCCTCCTGCACCACTAGTTGGACTTCTGGGAGCTGTAGGTCTTCAGGTTTCTGCCCCTGCTTCTGTGTGCTTGCATCCACGGCCATATTTTCCAGCGGTGTATCATCCCGGGCTGGCTCCTGAGCTGGCTCACAGGCTAACAAACCTACAGGGTTACCGGCTACTCTTGGTGTCTCTTTGGCTGCTTCCTCTTGTACCGCCACCTGGACTTCTGGGAGCTGTAGTTCTTCAGGTTGCTGCTCCCGCTTTTGGACTTTCTCCATTCCTCGCTGTCTTGATCCATCAGGTTTCTTGCCAAGAGGGGGTTGGTGCATGTATCATCCTTACTCACCAGTGCACAGAAGTCCACCTATGCTGCTTGGATGAGGGTCGCGGGGGGGTCTTAGGTAGCTACTCTTTGACTGTTCGGAGAAGTAATTTATGCAACAACCACACTATGAGAAATCTTGCTAAAGGAGCTAAAAGCGCATCAACAGTCCACACGGATTCCCCAAGCCTAGGCCAGAGGGTGAAAAAAAGGGTTGGTCAAGCTGCTGCCCATGCAAACCACGCGGCAGCCCTCAGGAAGGATCTCAACGTAAACACTGAAACCGCCGAAATGGCAAGCTTAGAGGCTACCAAGCAAGTTGATAAAGGGGGATCCTCTGCAGATTTGGACTCGAGTATCAGCCCTTGTTCTATTGTTGGGACTTCCAAGCTATCAGACCCAAACAAAGTTAAGACACCGACGCTACCTGGCTCACCTGGAGCATCCAAGGATCTTAAAAAATATCCTTTGTTTTTCAAGGTTACGCACAGCTGGCCATCGGGGGAGAAGGCAGCGACAGGGAATGAGCCTCCCCTATTCAACAATTCTATAGACAACCTTACAGCTCTGGACACTGGCGGGAGTCTGAAAGATACTTTAGACTGTAAGCAATCTTCCCCACCCTCCTCTGCTCTTCAGAAGTCGCTCTCGGGGGGGTCCTTACTCTCATCGGATCTACCTACTCCTGTGATCCCTACTTTGTCCATCCCAGTTGAGCCTACATCTTCTTCTGGAGGAAGTTCTTGTTCTGATCTCTCTGTTCCTGCTCCTGCAGGACTTGTCTGGTCTGCCTCGGCAGAATCCATGCTCTCTACGCAGCCTGCACTGCCCAAAAACACTTCAGAAGTATCTCAAGGTAACCTCATACAGGTAAAGAGATCATTTTCGATGCAATGGGACGCCAAGAGCATCCTGAATCTAATCTTGGATGAGATACGAGAGCTGAAAGTCTCTCAATCTGCTGAGATAGCCGCAATACATCTCCGTCTATCCAAAATCAAGGAATGCATGGCCCAGGTACCGGCACGGCTTCTTGAAGCCGAAACGAGAATTTCGCAGCTGGAGGACCAAGTCTTAACTATGAATAGCAAAGTTGCTTCCTTTCAAAGCCAGAAAGCAACATTGGAATATAAAATTGAGGAATTAACAAATCATTCCCGGCGCTCAAATCTTAGGTATTCCGGAAGGCCTTGAGGGGCCTTGAGGGGCAGCAGACCCTACAGTGGGTAGACTCATTTATTAAAAAAACAGTCATTCCAGAGCTTCATGGCGATCTCACTCTCATGTCAGCACACAGGGTACCTGCCCATCTCCCTCCTTAATTCTAAGTTCCCACGAACTATGCTGGTTAACTTTGGTGATTATAGGGTTGAGGAACAAATTCTAACCAAGGCAATTTAACAGCGACAGTTCCCCTCAACAGAAGTTCCACTGTGCCGCATCTTTCCTGAAATGTCGGCTTCAGCAGCCAAAAGGCGGAAGGAATTCGTAAAAATGCTACATCTATTTAAGGAACAGGGGGCACAGGCCATGATTGCTCAACAGAGCAAGGTATAAATGCTAGTCAAAGGAAAGTTCCATGTGTTTTGTGATGTTTCTGAAGCACAGGAACTATTGCAACAAACCTATATGAGAAATTCCTAAGTGCATACACTTATTTCAGTCTTAAGATATGATATTATGTTAATATTAGGTTTTTCAAGCTGCTCTCAAATGTTTCGTATATGTTTGCATCTGCTGGTCTGGATCTCTATTTGGGGTTTGCTTGTCTCCGCATATTTCCCTGAGGCAGATTTGTCCTCTATTGTTTTTTGCTTTTGTTTGTCTAGTGGTATAGGTAAAGGTGGTGCCCTTTATCTTCTTATCTTTAAAACTTTTTTTGTTTTTGGGACAGGGGAAGCGGGACAGATTCCTTGGCCGGTAGTGTCTTCGAAGCTCTGGTAATTACTGCAACCAATTCGGACTTTACTAACCTGCAGATATTGTTGGGTTGGAATTGCTCAATGTAATTCAACGTTGGAGGGCAGACTTTTCGACTAGAGGTTATTTTTTATCTATATCCGATCCCTTGACTCTGCTGCTATGCTGTTCTGTTTCTCTGAGTGGCTGTAAGACCCTATCTACAGACACTTGTGATAGGCTAAATAGGCTAGATAGCTCCTTTCTATTTGCCTATTCTTTGATCTGCTTAGTGTCTTTTGTCTTGATTTGCTTCTAGGAAGTATGGGGGTTGTGAAGCCGGGGGCATTAGGCACCAAGTCATAGTGCCAGTTAAGGGGAAGGGGTGAAGCATGCCAGATGTGAGCAGAGACTGCGTTCTGTTCATAGTGGCTGCTAGGGGTGGGTGGGGTCACAAGGGTGGGAAAGGGAGCATAGGGAAAAAACGAAGTCCATTTTTTCAAATCCATACACATATACATCCATTTTATGTCAATAGACTCACATTCTGTCAGTTCGCAAATGGGGCTATTCTCCATTATTTTTTCCATAGTGTGGTGGTATACTGTCTTGCAATGCTGGTAAGGCGGCTAAATATTGTCTCCAGTATCAATGGCTAGAAAGGAGATTTTGAAAGTGGCTTCCTTCAACGTTAATGGTCTTAATAACAAAAAGAAAATCAGGGCAATTGAGGCGTGGGTTTAGACAGAAAATCCAGCGGTTATTCTATTACAAGAAACCCATATACCGGCAGCAAAATTACCAGATTTCTCTATGTCTAGGTCCTGGGCAGCCTATAGGGGGTTTTCCTCATCTTCAGTATCCCATCGGGGCACAGTGATATTACTGAATTAAAGACTTCAGGCGGAAGCAGTCAATTTTGCAAATGACCAGAGCGGACGATGGTGCTGGGTCACCAGTAACGTAGGGCATAGATTTATAACTTTTGCCAGCATATATGCCCCAGTCGAGGATAATCCAAGACCGTATGAGGAATTCTTTCAATCCTTAATTTAAGTACTCAGCGAAAACTAAAACTTTAAGAATTATACAAAACTATGGCGCGACTCTAGACATCCTTGGAGGGTGACATTTCCAACTAAGATCGCCTATACTTGTTTGTCAGGCAGATTTCATACCTCATCACGCATCGATTTCTTTCTTATTCCTAGGAGACTGAGTTTCAGCCAGCAGAGATTCCTTCAGAATGGATTCTCAGACCATGCGATGCTGATTCTTGAGTTACAGTTAGGGGATTATATTAGGACCCCTAAAAGATGGATGTTAAATAGACAATATCTATCAGAAGAGAATTGGGTGATTTTTATTGAAAACGAGATTAGGGAATTCCTTGTACGAAACCATGAATCTGCACCTTTAAATGTGATTTGGGATTCTCTCAAGGCCATTATTCGAAGGCTGGCCATTGGAAAAGAAGCTGAAAGTCTCAAGAAAGCCAAGGAAGGAAAGCGATCTCTAGAGCAGACAGTACAAAGGTCTCTTGACGCATTTCTTAGCAGCCCCACAGTATTCAAACAGCGACAGCTTAATCAGGCTAGACGTGACCTTAGTGAAAGATACTATCTTAAGAGTGAATCCTTCTACCAGCATCATAGACAAAAAATGTATGAAGAAAGTAATTATACTAGTAGGTTTCTTGCTTGGCAGGCAAGGGAGCAGGCTGCCACTAATCAGATAAATGCATTAAAATACCCTTTAACTACCTCCCGTACTGATGACCCGGTAAAAATAGGTGATATAATGTTACAAAATTATAGGTCTATATATGGCCAACAACAGATTGTTGATATTAAATCCCTGAGAGGTTTCCTTCAGAGAAATTAATTACTGGTACTCTCAGGTATTGAGAAAATCACCAGGGCAAGGCCTTATCACAAAAGACGAGCTGGAGGAGGTCATAAAAAATCTTCCGAGCGGACAAGCCTGCGGCCTGGTTGGTCTCCCGGTCGAATTTTTTAAGTTTTTCGTTGTGCCATTTTGGATTTGTTTTTTATTATTAGCTAATTACATTTTAGAAGGCAGGGCGATACCAGAGTCATTCAGACATGGGAACATAGTACGTTTTTTGAAAAAGGGAAAGGATAGTGAAGACCCAAATTCTTACTGCCCCATCATGTTATTAAATTCTGAGTATAAAATAATCACCAAACTTTTAGCTAATCATTTTAATCAAAACACCTCACATTTGATTCATTCTGACCAAAATGGTTTTATCGCTGGCAGGCAGCTGGGCACAGATACGCAGTATTTAACAGAAGCATTAGACTATTTTAAGACTCAGAAGATACCGGCGCTAGTCCTTCTTTTAGATGCCGAGAAAGCATTTGCCCTAGTCGTCTGGGAGACCTTATTTTTTATTCGGCAAAATTTCGGCATACCTCCTAAAATTACGGGGTTGGTGCAGAATTTATACCTTAACGCTGAAGCCAACGTAATTATTAACACCTCGGAGGCTGGCCAGGTTAAGGTTAAATTGGGGACTAGACAAGGGTGCCCTCTGTCGCCGGTATTATTTGCCTTTTTTATCGAGCCATTAGTGATTGCAATCAGGAATATTGCTGATATCTGCCCCCCACTTCCTACTATGGCAGAATTGAAATTATACGCCGATGATATCATGCTTATTATAAAGCCTGAGAAGGAGGTCCAAGCAAAAACTTTTAAGATCTTCGAAGAAATTGAGGCATTAGGTGGATATAAAATAACTTTTTAACAGAAATTATACAGTGTGGTGGAGTGTCTATGGATTTACACCCTGATATTCTTTCCTGCTTAAATACTAAACCTATGAGGTATCTGGGTGTTTACTTTTCTGAGCAAATAGCTGATCTATACAATCTGAATTTTGCCCCACTTCTACGAAAAGTTCAGGACTTAATCCTTCGATGGAGCTCTCTTCCATTAACCATCTTGGGTAGGGTTACATTGATTAAAATGTCTGTCCTTCCACTATTTAACTTCCTCTTCTCTGCGATAACTTGTATTTTAATAAGCTCATTTTTTACCAAAATAATGTCTATGTTTACAACCTTCCTTTGGGCAAAGAAAGCCCCGCGAATTGCGCTTAGCACTTTATACAAAAAGAGCAGGAACATGAAGGATTAGCTCTCCCGAATCTTAGGGATTATTACTTTGCATATTATGCACAATATTTATCCAGATTTAACCCACAACAACAATTTAATCTTTTTATTAACTATTTTATGAATTTAATTTGCAAGGAAAATCAGATCCACTCCCCATTAACAATTTTTAAATCACCCAAATTGGTACGATATAAGTGTTTACAGTGGTTTTTCCAAAAGCGGCAAACTCTCTATAGAAGATATTTCATCCCTGCAATCAATTTCTCAACCCCGTTATCCGGCCCTATCTAATTATCTGGGATCAGAGACTCTTCAGTAGTAACACAAAAATGGGCCAATGCTGGATTCCGGAAAATCTCAATTTTTTTGAGGAATGATAGATGGTTGAGCATAGCTGAAATGTCTCATTTAATCGTCAATTACTTTCTTCTTCTTGGGTCATACAATATCTTTAGTAAATTCCTCAGCACACTTGATTTGGCTCAGATATGTGAGCGGAAACACGTAGTATATGAATTATTAGATGATACTGTATTTAAGAAACCTGGGGAATGGAAAAAGTGTTTAGCCTCAACCAAGGGTATTGATCTGGAGCAGAAGGCCATTACGAAATGGGCTAAGCACGAGTGGTTGGAAATTTCAGCGAGTATGTGATCAGCAGTAAACAATCTTAATTTTAGTACATTAAGGGGAGCCAATTGGCGAAGGATGTTGTTTTTTAGTAGATGGCAACTTTATAGAACTCCTCTTTTCTTATCTAAAATGTATACCAACCAATCAGCACAATGCTTCCGCTGCTTTAACCATCCTTCAGCCAACTGGCCGCACATTATACTACAATGCCCCTTGATTTAGAGGTTCTGGAAAAATATTTTCTTTCATTTGGAACGTGAATGCAGTATTTTAATAGGATTGAGCACTTGGCTAATAATACTTGGCTTTGACCCAGATCTTCTTCTTCCAGATAAGCTTTTTAAACTTTTATACATTGCAATGGCTGTAGCTAAATCACTTCTGCTTCAAAGATGGCGATCAGATCTTATACCATCTGTCTATTTATGATCGTAGTGGATACTGTTTTCTTTGTCCTCCGTATAATGGCTTAAATATTTCTGGATTTTAAGATTTATTCCCTCTTGGTAAATTTGTGCTAATTATTAACTATGTGTTATTATCATCACATTTATTGAATTAATATGGATGTATTTATGGATACTAAAATGTTTGTTATATGGATTTCAATAACATTTAAAAAAAATCAAAAGAATTTCTTTAGGAAGGACAAATGCATAGTAACTAGGGAGGGAATTCTTATGCCACCTCCCAATATGCCGGCTTCCTATATGATGATGCAAAATGGATATCATACATGTGTATGGTTGGAAAATTGGGTGGGAGTATGCGAAAGATGATGGTGTTTTAGCTTTCCCTGAATATGGTACATTTAATATAAGAATTCTTCAGAATTTGAGAAATAGAATGAATTTGTTAGAACCAAATCCTAGGTTAACACATTATGAGGCTTTGGAAGAATGGGAAGTTGAGGCATTTGAGCTTGAGAAATGCAGAGGAGGTATGAGAATTATTAGAGGATTTTTACCAAGATACCCATTTGATACTTGAGGAGATCAAATGAAAAGATGGAGTAGGGCTGTAGTAACAGAGGGTTTGTATGCAGTATTGATGGCTGAAGATCAAGAAGGGAGCAAATGTAAATAAAAAACTAAACCCCTACGTGTGGCAGGAATAGGGTGTGATGAATCTGAAGATTAGTTTGTTGGAGGATATTTTAGTAAAAAGACCTCCGCCTTATCAGGAAAGTGCTAGAGATACAACTCCAAGTGCCCCCATGATGGGAACTCCATCGGTTCCACAAGTTCTATATGATCCAACAGTCATTGAAGCACCACAACAAAAAGACAGGGATGTATTGAACAAAACCAAAGAAGTGATAATTAAGAAAATAAATCAGTCAGGCTTAAATGCCAAAGCACTGACAGTACCAGTAACTATTGGTCCTGTTATTCCATTGTATGGTGATAAACGAGGTTCATCAAAATCACCAAATATGGTAGTCTCACAGATTAGTGCTAGAAAGGAGATAGTCATGTTAGAAGATCAAACTAGTGAAAGTGATTCGAATATTTCATTATTGGATCTCCTAAATATTGAGACTGTTACTGAAACCCCAAAGATGCAAGGAGGAGAGTGTCAACTGTCACTCCAGTGGCAGGAAGTTCTGTTAGATTTTCTCCTGAAGATCTGGAGGAATGGGCAAGAGATTGGTAAAACAGAAAACGCCACCAGACACTATCGATGTAAGCAAATTAAGGGTAGATTTAGAAGAAATGATAATTGGTACAATAATTCTTGACAGACTAGGTTCATATGGAGATGAGGAGTTGTTGTTTCTGTGTAAAAGTATAACATGGAGGACAAAGAATTTACATGAGAAAATAGCGGAAGTAGCATTAGAATTTGGAATAGATATAGAAAGGTCAAAAGTACTACAAAAACCTTATAGATCAGAATTTACTGAAAAGGACTTAGAAAGCTTGAATGCGTCAGGAAGGAGGTTACAAGTAAGGGAATTGAAACACCTTTTGAAGAAATGGGGAGAGGTAGATCGATGGAGAAGTAGATGGAGAAATAAAAGAGATGAAGCAGCTACAAAAGAGGTATCTACATTTCCTTTAAAAGAAGTGGAAAAGGTTGAAATGATGTGTCCGATGAGAGAAGTTCCAGGTGGTGGTTATGTTCATGTTCCATGGAGCAGACACTATATTTTGTCCTTTACAAATGACTTCCCTAGATTGAGAGAAAAACCAATTGAAATGTACAAACAGGTAGAGAAGTTTGTCAAAGTTTCAAAGGTTTTGTTGAAGAATTTGGATGGTCTGTTTGACATAGTGGTACCAACCAGTTTGTGGACAGAATGTAAAATTACAGTTGATTGGCCAACTGAAGAGTATCCTAGAGACGCAAAGACAGGTGCGCCTTCAGAGGAAGTAATGAAGAAATATAATCAAGTAATTACTTTTCTAAAAGGGAAAATACCACCTAAAGAAACAGATTGGGTTAAAATAGACAGAACAACTCAAGAACCTAAGGAGTTGGTGCATGCGTACTATGAAAGGCTGCTGCAGGTGTTCATACTGTATAGTGGATTTGAGAACATTGGTGATAAAGATATGGGACATTTTGTATATAAGTTTGTCCATAGGCTAAGATCAGAAATTAGCCAGATAATTCAGAAGCATATGCTTTGTTGGCAAAGTAAGCCGATCAATGATATTCTGAAGTATGCAAGATACTGCAGTGATGACATTGATGCAAAGCATAAAAAGTTAAAAGAGAAAATGGTGTGGGCGCAAGCGAAGATAGCAGAACGCCAAGAAGCAATTTCTCGCAAAATGATAATCAGATGAATGGACAGAATCAGAATAGTCAAGTGTCGAATGAAAACAAGGGAAAGGGACAAATGAGTAGAGAAGAAGCGAAAAAGAAATATCCTTGACATGGGTGTGGAAAGCTTGGAAATTGGAAGAACGAGTGTAGAAATATTCAACAGAATAATGGGGTAAATCAAATTTTAAATCCGCAGAAACAGAATGAGGTGGTTGTGAATCAACAGCAACAGCAACAGATACTTACTCCTCAGTTACAGGTGCCACAAGTCCCCTTACACAACAATGTGTACGCTCAAGTGCAGAGGTACAATGTGAACACCGGATTACATGGAGAAAGTGGTAAGAATACACAGACCGTCCAAATATTGGATGCAAAGTGATGCGAGTGAATTAGGGATTTCGCAATGACGGTGCCTGAGAGGGGAGGAGGAGTGCGTTCTTGGTGCATCCTTGGCGGTAGATCAGTCAGGTCCATTTGTTGATGGAAAGGTTGAAGGAAACAACATCACTTTCCTAGTGGATACTGGCGCTACCCGTTCTACTGTAAGAACAGCAGAAATCCCAAACCTACCCCTCTCGGGAGAAACTATCCAAGTTGTAGGAGTCTCAAATAAGCAGATTAGGACCCCAATCACAAAACCAATAGAAGTGAATATTGGAAATTTCAGAGACATACATCGTTTTGTGGTATGCAACTCGAGTCCAGTAAACCTATTAGGTAGGGACTTGTTGTGCAAAATAAACTGCACCATCTTTTGTACGCCTGATGGTGTGGCTTCCCAAAGACCAGATGAAGATGTAGCATTCAAAATGATGCTAGCTAAACAGGGAACAGAAGTGGATGAGATGTTTTCACTTCTTACTGAAAGTGATGTGCCTGACAAATTAAGAAATACAGTGAGGTCAGATGTGTGGGATTTTACAGGAAAACAAATTGGTCTAACGGCAAATGTAGACTCCGTCAAAATTGTGGAAAGGAAGATGCAATATACCCAAATATGCCACAATACAGAATGAGCCCTGAAGTAAAAGCAGGAGTTGCCCCAGTAATTGACCAAATGATTGAATAGGGAATTTTTGAAAGAAATATTGAGTAGTCCTTGTAATTCGTCAATCATGGGACTTACAAAGCCTAGTGGAAAATATAGAATAGTTCAAGATTTTAGGAAAATTAATAAAATAGTAGCACCCTGTTGTCCTGTAGTACCAAATCCTGCAGTGATTCTTTATCAGATACCATGGGATACTCATTGGTATACTGTGATTGATTTGTGGCAAGCATTTTTTTCAATTTCCCTGCATCCTGATAGCCAATATCTTTTTGCTTTCCGGTTCAGAGAACGTGTTTTGGCATGGTGCTGGGTTCCTCAAGGGTACACAGAAAGTCCATCTATATTCAATTAGATTTTGAAAAAATGTGTAGAGATCTTGGTTATGCCAGGAAACTCAGTCTTAGTTCAGTACATTGATGACCTATTGGTGGCATCAAAGACAAGAGAAGCTTGTGTCAATGACACAATAGCTTTACTGAACCATTTGGCAGAAGGAGGATACAAGGTGTCCTCAGAGAAATTACAGTTTTGTAAACAAGAAGTTCAATATCTTGGACATACATATAGAGAGAGGAGTCAGAAAGGTGACACCGGAAAGAATAAAAGTGATTCGACAAATGTGCATGCCTAAAACTATAAAGGAAGTGCAAATGTTTTTGGGAGTTGTTGGATACTGTTGTCAATTGATAAGTAGATTTTCACTACTTGCAAAACATTTAATAAGGTTGACACGAAAAGATATGACAGATCAGATTGAGTGGGATGATGAAAGTGATGAAGCATTCATAAAATTGAAAAGTTGTTTGTGTCATGCACCAGCATTAGGAATGCCAGACTATACATAAGAATGAGCTTTGTTCTGTTGTGAAATGGAAGAGTGTGCACTTTCGGTGTTAACCCAGAGATATGGATTGTCTCGACGACCAGTAGCATACTTTTCTGCTACTTTTGATCCAGTGGCTAAAGCATTACCTGGCTGCTTAAAAGCAGTAGCTGCTACTTGTGTGAGTCTGGAGCAGAGTGAATCAATTGTGATGGGACATCCTGTAAACGTATATGTTAGACCCGGGATCTCTGATTGGCTGAGGTAGGTACCTTAGGCCAAATAGGGACCCGCTCTTCTACATCAGGGATAGGAAGGTCACCTTCTGAGATAGCCCCGCTCACCCCCTTGGTAGCTTGGCACAAGCAGCCAGGCTTATCTTCAAGGCAAATGTGTAAAGTATTTGCAACCACGCTCACAGCAATCCGATGATGACACCACACGAGGTTTTATAAAAACGAGTATAAACTTTATATAAAAAGATGTACGATAAGACCACACGATATAGATCCAACATATTCGTATTTGTAATATTCCTTCTGGCCAGTTGTGAGGCCAGACAGCACTTGAAAGTTCTGGCGATATAAATGAGCACTTCTAAACAGTCTACTGTAATCCTAACACCATGTTTTCAGATTGTAAGGCTAGAATCAGGCACTTTTGCAATGTAGAAATAATGCAATGTGTAACACACCAATTGTGTACTTTGCAATGTACATATAATGCAATGCGTAATTCAACCACCAGGTACATCGTTATGCAGAAATAAGGCAATGCGTAATACACTAATCAGGTAGTTTGTTATGCAGAAATAATGCAATACATAACACACTAATCAGGTAGTTCGTTATGCAGAAACAATGCAATGCGTCATAAGACAATCAGGCAGTTCGTTATGCAGAAATAATGCCATGCGTCATACACTAATCAGGAAGTTCGTTATGCAGGAATAATGCAATGCGTAATACTCTAATCAGGTACTTTGTTATGCAGAAATTATGCAATGTGTAATACGACAATCAGGTACTCCGTTATGCAGAAATAGAGTAATCCGTAATGCACTCCGGCACCGATCACGGTGCCTCAGGGGGTCCCTCCGCCACTGGTGCAGACTCGCAGGTAGCCTCTGACAACAGTTGCCCCCCCACACGGGTATGGTATAACACAAAAAGTGCAGCTCCCCACTCCGGCCCCGGTACTGCCACTCCCTTGGCAATTCAGGCCGCGATATGAGCCGAAGAAGAGGCTCGCCCTGCTGAAATGAGAAAGAGGCAGAGAGCATCTCCCTCTGAGCCCGCGACCCGCCCCAGGAGTCGACACACGTTACCTGGGGGGCACGAACCCACTCTCCTCATCCAGCGACTTGGACCTCCGAAGCAATCTTTGGGACTTGGCAACGGCGGGCTCGGGATGGCAGCTCAGCTCTTCCGGGGCTGCCAGTCCGGGTCGCTACTGCTACGAAGATCTCAGGCTGCCACAGGGTACACGCACACAGTGTCGCTGAGACTTCCTTGAGCTTCAGGTGCACGATCACCGGGCACTCCACACGAAGGTCTCAGGCTGCATGATGTACACACACACAACGTCCCTGAGACTCACTTTAACTCCTGGTACATGATAACAAGACAATCCTCACCAAGGGCTCCCGCTGCACAAAGCAAATGCACACAGCATCGTGGAGGCTCACTTGGATTCCGGGTGCACGATAACAAGGCAATCCTCATGAAGGTCTCACGCTGCACAAAGCACATGCACACATCGTTATGAGACTCACTTGGATTTCGGTGCACACAATAACTGGACTATCCTCACATAAGGTTCTGGCTGCAAAAAAGCAAACGCACACAGTGTCACTGATCCTCGCTTGGACTCCAGGTTCCCACGATCACAGGGCACTGCTTACAAGGGTCTCAAGCTGCAACAAGCACGCCCACACAGCGCCACTGAGTCTCTCCTGGAAACTTTCCTGAGTTTCTGCAACAGGGAGGCAGCTCACCTCGGGCCGTGGGGATAAGTTACTTCAGGACACAGCACAGCAAAGTCCTTTCAAGCAGGGGGACACAGCACACAGCAAAGTCCCTTCAGCCTTTCCTTGGTTAAAACTGCAGGCCAGCCCCAGAACACATAGCAAGAGTCAGTCATTTCCTTCAGTCTATTCAGTTGTTTCTTCCTTGGAAAGGTTCCTCTTGACCACGAAGTAGCTCCAGTCTTGTTCAATCTTAATCAAGCCATTCTCCAAAGTTCAGGGACTTCAGCTCTCATAGTTATACCCCTCAATGGCTTTGAAGTCTTTGTGTTCAGGGGGAACTGACCCCTGTTCAAACCAGTTCTGGATGCCTCCCTGCCAGTGACACCTTCTTCCTTTGATTAGTGGGGGTCTGGATTCTCAATCACTCAGCAGGAGATGGGACAATTGTTTTATAGCAGCAACCAGGCCTCTTCACCTCTAGGGGCTACTCCCCCCGGCTGTATGACGTAACAACGCGAGTCATTACAACACGTGCAGTTACATCGCGGTCGTTACAACGACTGCGATGTTACCACGCTATGCCATTACAACTCAAGTCTTTACATCGACTTGCGCTAGATGGCGTGCTAACATTACAAAAGTGTAATTTACTATTCCAACTCCAGTCCACTTAACAGTAGGGAAGGTGTTGGGATATTAAACTACACTATTTGTAATGTTAGCACGCCATCTAGCGCAAGTCGATGTAAAGATGTTTCCCACTCCCCCCTACACTCCAGATGCAGGTCAGTCTTTTGCTGTCGCACCTCCTCCCCTGGGTCAAGACATTCCCCAGATCCTATCACTTTCAAATCCAGACAGTCAATCCACAACCAGGCAGAGACACACAGGAATGTTATAGCACAAAAACCCAGCCACTTCTAAAAGAGTTTCTTATAAACACACAATGCAAAACGCACCTTCATAGAAAGATGTGTTATTAGATTGTGAGTTCAGGCATACTAAACTTCACCTCTCCATCTTAAGCCTTTAGGAAGATAGGCTAGAAAACATATTACACAGCCTTCCCATTCTATTCTATACTATGGGCTAGATGGCCCTTTCACAGTGAAAAACAAAATGGAGATTATTTCACTGTCAGGAAATGACACACACCATAGTACATGTCCTACCTTTCACATGCACTGCACCTTGAGTTCCCTTTTTAAGGCTACTTGTGTGGGTGGCACAATAAGTGCTGCAGGCCTGACAGTAGCATTTGCATTACCAGCCCTGGCACACATAGTGCACTTTACTAGGGACTTTACGAGCAAGGCAAACATACCAATCATGGACAACCAATTACCATTACACTTTATACAGGGAAAACTTGCACTTTGACACTGCAAAGTGTCCAAAGCATCTAAGTTGGCAACACCATGTCAGAAACAAGGTCTAGGGGGGAAAAGCAACACGTTTAGGGAACTTTAGCCAAAAAGGGCCAAGTCCTACAATATATGTTCCACATTCAGTTGAGATCCTTTTAACAAGAACTCGTACTCAACATTTGACCCCTAGTCAGCTGACTAAGTATGAAAGAGTAATCTTGGGTGCTGAGAATATAAGTGTGACAAGATGTACCATGATGAATCCAGCAACCTTGTTGCCCAATTCCTATTGTGAAGAAGTGAAAGAAGAAGTTGATCATGATTGCTTAGTTGTGACAGAAATGTGTACATAGCCAAGACTTGACCTCCTTGATGTTCCACTGGAAGAGTCAGATTTTGTTCTGTTTGTTGATGGGTCATGTTTGAGAAGGGAGAATGGAGAATTGTTGTCTGGTTATGCTGTATTTACTGTATCAGGTATCATAGAAACTTCCTGTCTAAGAGGAGTAAAGTCTGCACAAATAGTCGAATTGTTCGCATTGACAAAGGCTTTTAAAATTGAAAAGAAATTGAAAGTAACCATATTTACGGACAGTCAATATGGTTTCGGGGTTGTGCATGACTTTGGCCAATTGTAGCTACAGAGGGGATTTCTGACTTCTCCAGGATCTCCCATAAGAAATGGCAAAGATGTTAAAGAACTATTGGAAGCATTGCAATTACCAAAAGAAATTGCAGTGGTCAAATGTACCGCACACCAGACCAAGTGGCACAATTTTGTGCAAGGAATACAATGTCTTTGAACAGAGGGATGGAAAAAGAAGTTACCAATTTCCAACAAATGTTTTTCTCTGCTTTTGAAACATGGGATGAAGTTAGACAATTACAGGATGAAGCACACATGAAAGAAAAGGAACACTGGATCAAAACAGGTTGCACAAAAAGGGCTGACGATAAAGTGTGGATGTGTCCAGATGGTAGACCAATAATGCCAGATAGCTTGTTGTCACAAATGGCTAGGGTATATCATGGAACTACACACGTTGGGAGGGATAACATGATTAGACATTTTAGACAGATGTGGTTTAATCCCGAGCTCAGGGTTGTTGCAGAAAGTCTCTACCAAAGATGTTTGACCTGCCAACTGAAAAATCCAGGGAGGAAGACAGTGGTCAGTTGGGGAAAAATTGGAAAGGCAGAAGGACCATTCACAAGATTGCAACTAGACTTCATTGAGTTGCCACCGTGCAACGGGTTGAAGTATGTCCTTGTCATTGTGTGTCTGTTTTCTTGATGGGTGGAAGCCTATCCCACGAGGAGGAATGACAGTCTCACGGTTGCCAAACTACTGTTGAGAGAGCTCATTCCGTGATTTGGATTTCCAGTCACTTTAGAATCAGATAGAGGACTTCATTTAAATAATGAGATAATTAAACTAATTTGTGAAGCTTTCAAAATTGAACAGAAATTGCATTGTGCCTATCGGCCAGAAGCCTCTGGAGTGGTTGAGCAGCTCAATGGTACAATAAAATCCAGGTTAGGAAAGGTGTGTGCATCCACTTCACTGAAATGGCCTGATGCTTTGCCCATTCTATTGATGAGCCTTAGAAGCATTCCTGACCAAAGAACAGGATTAAGTCCGAATGAAATTCTCATGGGAAGAGCGATGAGATAGGCATTTGTACCTGGAAACAAATTAATGAATATAACTGATGACTTAGTGTTGGACTATTGTAAAGGACTAGCTGATCTGGTATGTTCTGTGTCTCACCATGTTGCAGAAGATGAAAATGCAGTACAGCCATACCAAGCTCATGATTTGTGTCCTGGAGACAGGGCCATGATAAAGAAGCACATGAGGAACTTGTGTTTGGAACCCAGGTGGAAAGGACCTCATCAAGTCATATTGGTTATGAAAACAGCAGTGAAGTGTTCTGGCTTACCGAATTGGATCCATGCCAGTCATACCCAAAGAGTCCCAAGTCCACCTGAACGACAAGAGCAGCAACTGGTAGAACAAAGACAAGAACCAGAAGCTGAGATTTGTGAAGTCACAGAAATCAGAGAGACAGACTCTGAAGAACGCAATTACGAAGAGCAACCAAGTACAAGTCAAGTAGAGTGAGCACCAGTTACAACTGAAGAGACTGCTGTAGAGACTGAGAAAGAGTTAGAGCTTGAAAGACCAGAACAAAGTGAACAAAGAATAGAATAGAAGGATATTCTATAGAAAATCTAGATCAAGCTCGGTCAGAAGAAGAAAAAGGACCAGAGGGTTCGGAGCAAATACAAACAACAGAAGAAAAAGAAGCTGAAAATTCAGAACAAGTCCAATCAAAAGAAAGAGAAAATAAAAGGACACTTGCAATAGGTGAAGACGGTGAAAAGGCAGTACGGACAAAAAGAGCTAAAAGGGGAGATCACTCGCCGAGTAGAGTGAAAAGACTGAGATAGTTTCTGAGAAGAAAAACAGGGAAAGAACTAGAGCAAGTAAGCGAGGTATCAAGTCAGGATGAGAAAGAACAAACAAGAAGAAGATCATTAAGATTGTCAAAAAAAACGAGAGTACCAAATAGAAAATATAAGGCTCCAGAGTGGACCTATGCTATATTAGAGGATTTTGAAAATCTTGATCTAAATGGAGAACCAGAAAATAATATTGTTGAAGAATCTGATGAAAGGGGTTTGAGACCACTTTAAAGAAAAGACTGTTGTACAAATGGTGGATCCATTGAGAAATTATCAAAAGAAGAAAAAATTGAAAGGGAAGAAGGACTGGCCAAAAGCTGAAAGCCGTTGAAGTGTGGGATCACACAAAGGTGCCGATTCCGATCCTGTAAAACCCAGGGACAAATGGTCATATGGAGCGTTTGCTCCGTACGACTCGTACCCGGGAATTCCACCGTACAAACCAGCAAGTACGATTCGTACAGAAATACCATTTCCGTACGAATCGTAAAAAACACTGTGTGGCTAAAAAATACATACAATTCCGATCCTGGACAGCGCGTACGCGACGTCCGCATGGAGTCAGGCAGCGTTTTACGGACCAGCAATTACGATTCGTACCCACAGCACTCCGCACGGCTATATTTTTACGGGAGCCAAAAAGTGGCGGAAAAGCTAAGTACGCCGCGATGCATGAGGAAAAGGGGGCCCGGTACGCACCGTACCCACACCCCTCCAGCCCCCGTATGTACGCGCCGTACCCCCAGCCTCCCGTATGTACGCGCCGTACCCCCAGACCCCCGTATGCACGCACCGTGCCCCCAGCCCCCCGTATGTACGCGCCATACCCCCAGCCCCCCCATATGTACGTGCCATACACCCAGCCCCCATATGTACGCGCCGTACCCCCAGCTCCCTGTATGTATGCACCGAACCCCCAGCCCTCCATATGTACGCGCCGTACCCCCAGCCCCCCGTATGTACGGCGCGTACATACGGGGGGCTGGTGCATACGGTGCGGACGTACGCGGGAGGGGTGGGAGTCTGGGGAGGCATACGACTCGTACCCTGGGCACAAGTGTACCTGGAGTAGGGGTCGTGCAAAGTTCACTCCATACGGGACATTTTCCATACACTTGTGTATTCGGGACACCGGTACAGATCGGACTTGTGCGTTCCTACTTCAGTTTTACGATTCGTATGTAAAACTGTCCGGGGACGTCTCGTAGACTTTTCCCGAGGTCATTCGTATGTATTTTTCACGTACGAATCGTACTTCGCCGTTTGTACGGGACTTGTACGATTTGTACGTAAAAAAATACGGATACGAGTCGGACGGTAAATTTTTTTAACGGATCGGAATCGGCACCAAAGTCTTTACATTTTAGAAATACATTTTAGTTACTAAAATGGTGTAAGTAAAAGTGACCGAACCTCCAAATTTTAACTTAAAATGACGATGTGTTAACACAATGGACATGAGTGACTGTTATGTTTGCATGAAACTACCTACTTCTGTCTCAGAAGGTGTGACATATCACCATCTTCCATTAACATATGGTGTGTCTTGTAGTGTTGTAACTAGTTTGTTTTATGTTACTGGTAAGTTGCAATACTGTTATAGTAACATGGATTTAGTATTTTTAGAAATTCCTATTAGAAGAAATATGAATCCAGTACTTAGTGGTAAAAATGCAGAGTTCATGGAAGAATTCTTTCTAACAACGAATCCCATAGATATAACACAAGCACATAGAAATAATCTAACTTGCCTTTTGCGTGATGAAGAAAAAGATTTTCTAAATTTAGTAGAACAAAGAAGGCAGGATTTCCAAAAGAAAGCGGTTGAGCAAAAGTCCCATATACCTCCATGGGTTGCTTTAGAAGGGGAATATAAGAAAGGCGAGACTCAAGCTGCAATGTCCCTAGACTTGTTGAAATTCTGTCTACAGAGATTAAAAACTGAATATAATAGTATTTTCATTGGTACTAGCGAATGTGAACATACCTTCCTAATAATGGGGGGATGGGGACTAAAAGGGGAAACTGATCCTGTATTCCCAGTAATTTATTTTGTGTGCAGTAAAATGCTTATTATAGGTTACCTGCACGGTTGTATGGCAGCTGTTACATTGCCACTGTATTTCTGAAGGTATACCACATCACTAAGAGCAATGAAATGTATGACATAAGTAAAGGACTAACAAGAAATAAAAGCGCAATTTTTTCAGAAATAGTAGGTGATATATTTGGTGCACTGATACCTTCAGTTAGAGTCATATTGAATTCACATAAGATACATCAATTGTCTACTGTAGTTGACCATTTATCAACCGATACTGCTGGAGGATTCTTAATGATCAATGCTGAAATGGTTGGTGATCAGATCTATGGTTTTGCAAAATAGACTTGCCCTTGATATTCTATTGGCAAAAGAAGGAGGAGTCTGTGGCATTTTGAAAGTTCAAAACTGCTGTACATATATCCCGGACAAAAGTAGAGGGATTGAGGGATATATCAAGAATATTACAAAGATTCATAAAGATTAGACCCAACTGGAGGTTGACAGTGTATGGGAAAAATTTAGTAAAAGTCTTTCTAAAATAGGTAACTGGTTTTCCACTTTTGGAAGTAGTTTATTAGGAAAAATATTAATCCCTGTGATTTCAATAGCATTAGTGATATTAATGATAGTAATGACCTATACATTTTGCAGGGGAAAAATGAGAACTAGGTCAATGATTGAAATAAAGAATAAAAGGATGGGAAGAAAGAGAAAAAGGGAGGAAATAGAGTTAGAGGAAATGAGGGACAATCTGTATGGTAAGATGAAAGTAATGAACATAAAAGAGAGAGATAAAGAATGTGTAGAAAACAACTTAGGTACCAAGATTAAATGATAAAGTTGGTAATTGGTAATGATGGGTATTTTATGATGGCTCTAAAATGCCATCAGAGGTGGTATTGATGGAGCAAGGATTCAAGGAAAAGAAACTTGCTTGGATCAATCTCTCATTACTAGGTACTAATAACTAAAAATATTAAATAAGAGAAAACTAACATGCACCTGACATTTACATATGGGGAAAAGAGCTTTATGCACGCTTGAATAACAAACAATAATTTGCTACGTAACTAAAATCCCGCTTGAAACCAAAAAACGCTTTGCGCATGTGCAAACCAGAATCGCGTAATTAACCATGTAACTAACTCGTTGAGAGGTAAACTCTCACGCATGTGCAAAGATTACTAATCTTAGGTCTTGAGGCACCGCGTGCTTGGCATATGTTTGCCTGAACTTCAAAAGAAGACTTTGCTGCTAATTCTTTTGCTTAAAGAAAGAGAATTTAACATGGGATAGAGTAGAAGTGGGTGGTGAACAGTGACAATCACATATCTAAGAAATTAACATCTGTTTATGTTTCTTTTATCAATAGTGTATGTTTGGGCCTAGTGTGCTAAGCCAATGAAAAAGATGGCGGTAAAGATGTACGTCAATTGAGAAATACACGGTGTGGTAAAATTGTGAGCCACTGACCGGATCATTGACAGGCTGCCAAGAGCCAAGGACAAGTCGTTGTGGGAACGCGGTCATCGACTGTAGAATCCTATTGACAAATTGTTTAAGTTGATACAACAGATGCATGGGAAAATAATAAGGCAGAATAATAAATGAGCTAAAGAGGAAGGGTTTTGCTAAACAAAGAATTAGTTAAGAAATTAAAGATGACAGCATGAGGTGATGACAACTCCCCTGCCCCTGCCCCATCACAGTCCATGATTCATTGATATTTGCATCTTTTGAGGGTGGGACATGCAGAATTAAAGAGTATAACTAGATTGACTTAAGTTAAGAAAGTGTTTATGTTGATGCTGAGTGAGGTGTGGGCGAGAGCTGCTGCTGAAAAGAAGAGAACAGACTGGGAAGATTCATTCCTGAAAGACAGCCTGATTAGATTGAAGATTTGCGGAAGAATGTCGAGGAGGGAGAGAGTGTAAGAGAGGGATGTGCCCAGTGCGTCTGTGTTCTAGAGAATTGTAGTAAGTATTATCCTATCCTGCTCCTGTCCTTTAGTCTTTGTCACCTGATTGTTAAGTCAGTTGACCCCCACCAGTCCTTTGGCCAGAGGGTTGGGTTTCCCTGTTTCACCAGTTGGTAAATATTATTCTGTCTTAAATTTGCATATATTTTGCAAATGTATGATTTATTATGTCTTTTGTCTCTTCATCTATCACTCCTAATGCATTAATTTGTTGAATGAGTCTATAAATTGAATGTACTTTGATTAATGAATTTTTCTCTCCAATGAAAGTTGTTGGAGTTTGCACTGTGAACTGTACAAATGAGCGTTCATTTTGACTGAGTTCTTAGATAAAATTCATTGAATCTTACCCGGAGTTTGTGATTATTTGATTGAGAGTTATAAGATAAATTATTGAATTTGTTAATATCACCATCAACTACTCGACTAATGGTCCATTGACCAAAAAAAGAGTGTTGATCTGTGATGGTTAATTAGGCATTCACTAACTCAGATCAAGGTGAAAATAAAACTTGACCCCAGCGAAACAGTCAGTAAACTTGAATGTGTATATGGGCCATTTTTTGAGTAATTTGTTGATTGTTAAATGTTCATCCTGGTCTTTCGCTGGATCAGTAGTGTCACTCCTGCATACACCTGGATGCTCTGTAGAGCCAAGTGAATTTAAGGCATTAATTTGGCGTAACGTTCAAAGTCATTTTAGCCCCTCTTTTGAACATCTTTATCTTGGGAGGTGAGGTAGTGGTCAGGGAGGCTAAATAAATATTGAGCCAAAAAAACAACATGACTTTACATTGTGAACCATTTTAATTGAGGAAAAATGTGAAAATATTTCAATGAGTGAAAACGAATTCTGGATAATCAGCTGTTTCAAGTACTCTGGCTTTCTTCTTGGCTTCCCTGCAGAACTGGGTGGAAACAACTCATGCATATATTATTGGGCACAATTTGGTATGTTCACTCTGCAAGAAATACTGAAGAATAGTTGTTTTACGTCGTTTTACATAAAAGCATAAAACTGCACTGCAAAATAATTAATTCTTGCGAAAAATCAGATGGTTACAAAAATACTCGATTTTAAAAATATACAAATGGATCCATGAAAACAACGTAATAATGCTGGACTTTATATGCACTTCACATAGAGTCATCAGCAGAGAATCCTGACCAGAGAGAGATGCCTTCTAAACCTGCTGTGCAGCGCCTCGCTTATGTTTCTCATTTCTTGAAGTAAGAGTAAGCATAGGGACATTTTAAAAGAAAAACATTCCGGTGGAAAAGGCAACATCACTAATGGAACCTTTCATTCTCTAGGGTTTTGGAGGTGATATCTATTATTAAGTCCTGACATGTGATTACACTTTTCGTGTATGCACTGGAGGCATGTAAGTAGAAGGGTTTGTCTTACTTTCAGAGCAAAATGAGGTCTCTCTAAATATTTTAAAGAACCACAGTCCCTTGGCAATCAATAAAAATGTTTTAGAGTCGAAATGTTTCTATATTTGAATGCGAAAATGCATCTTTGAATACGTCTGATGACAGTAAATCTTGGAGTTTTTTTTGTACCTGGGCACCTGGCCTCGCTCTATAAAGGCTCGTCCCCTACTAATATTTGCGTGTAAAAGTTAGTGAAATCTTTGTTAACCTTAACGAGTTTGTTCTTTAAGTAAACGCAAATTCGTTTTTTACATTAACAGGGAATAAGAGAGAGCGGTAGAAAGGCAAAGCGGCCATTTTGTGTCCAACATGGTTAGTCAGACAATAGCAGCTCCCTTCATACTGCCAGCCAGTGATGGATTGATATCAGACAGTGTGCGCTCAATAAAGTGCGAACCCCTGCAGAAAGCAGATTTCCAGGTAAATATTTGGATGCTCTGTAAAGCCGTTGTCCATTTTGGGGTGAGAAACCTCTCCCAGACATCGGCAGCAGGCTCAGAAGCTTTGAGGTATATTTACAAGAAATGGCGCTTCGCTGTTTTGTTGCAGCGCAGTGCCAACAATTTTACAATCGCAGTAAAACAGTTCCTAGCGCCATGTTAGCATCATATTTTCAATACAATGCTACATGGCATTAGGAAGACGCATCTGCTGAAAAAAATTGCGCTGTTGTGTCCGCCGTGCTTTGAAAAAATTTTGCGCAAGTGCTGCAGAAGTGACATTAGGCCAATTAGTGGCTAGAAAATAAATGTTAGCCATCCTAGCATCACTTATGTGCGCTTTGCTCCCCCCCAAAAAAATAACACTCACGTTAGAGCTAGAATACAGGAATGGAGCAGCCAGGAGTGAGCACAGCACAGGACAACAAACCCAGCAATCCCACTACTAGCCAGAATGACCAGCCATAGTTCCACGGCAAGATGAAGAGGAAGTGCAAGTTTAGTCAGGAGGAGAATAGAATCCTGATCACGGAGGTGACAGAGCACCAACAAAAGCTCTTTGTCAGCTTCAAAGTGTCACTGGGGAGGAAAAAGACCACATGACAGACCATAAACAAGGTGAACAGTGCTGCCGAAGTTAAGAGGACAGTGGCGCATGGTAAGAATCGATGGCATGATTGCAAGCACAAGACAAAGGAGAAACTGGCAGTCAATCTCAAGGCAGCATTGAAAACCGGAGGTGGTAGTCCAACGCCCCAGGAGCTGGATCTATTGGAGGAGCGGGTGACTGCTGTCATTTCTGAGAAGTCAGTGGTTCAATTAGTGTGACAGGACAGTGCTGCCCATGATAAACTACTACAGCAACAGGGTAAGTCACAACAAGGGGCAATGCAGGGAACTACGTAATGTTGTGCAGTGGAGGGAGCTATGTTCCAGCACCCTGCGGCACTGTCTGCAGGCCAAAGAGGGGGATGCTGGCTCATCTATGGTTAGGTTAAACATGTCATCAATGGAAGCTTCATGGGCATTTTGCTATTATGTTGGCATAGGGCAGCGCTGCAAGCCTTCTAGCTGTACTACCCTACATCACAAGAAAAGGGCAGGAATACGCTGTATCTACAAGATACGGCTTATTTCTATTTTTTCTGCCATCGACGGTGCACCAACAGTGGGCATCTACCAAAGTAGGCACCCTTGCACTATGGTGCAAGGGTACCTTCATAGGTGCTAGCCAACTGATTGTGCACCAGCATAGTGGAAAGCACAGGTATGCATTGTATTGTTGTAACCAAAGGGTACCCCCTGCACTTTCCTAATCACACAGCTTGCCACAGCAAGATTGTTTATGGCGCTGTGCTGCACCACATGTCTATGAAATATGCCCCTCTGTCTCACATGGGCTCATGTACATTAACCTAGTCTGCAAATCCATAGCATATAATGTGTTTCTCAGAGGAGAAACAACACTCCTGAGGCGTGTGGGATATGTGTGCTATGAGTAGTACCTACACATTGGGACATTTCAAGAGCCACACCCGTAGCCTAGGTTAAACTACATTGTACGCAGCTGTTCTGCCATGGCAGGCTCAGAGCACACAGGTGTCAGCTTCCATGGTAGGGACCACTTGAACTCCTCTCATCTACTAAATATGACTGGGTGTGGTGGTGAATGCAAGTGATGCACACCAGAGGACCATGGGGCATATTCACAGTGAAATAGCAAAGTGCATCGTTGCAAACAGATCTGGTGCGCTGAGCTGCGTTTTTGCAAAAATGCAGGGATGGACTATAATTACAGGAATACGTGCCACCCCTGTGCTCATCCCTGTTCTGGTGAAAAAAGAACAGCCGTGCACCAACACAGGCACCCTTGCACTGAGGCACAATGGTGTCTACGTTGGCGCTAGGCTGTTCTTTTTGCACCGGTGCTGGGGTGAGCACAGGGGTGACATGTATTCCTGTACATACAGTCCATCCTTTCCTTCACATAAACAATCACCTTTGCAACATAGGCACCCTTTAAACATGGAGCATGGTTGTTGTTTTTATGCACCAGCACAAGGTAAAACACAGGGATAGGCTGTATTCTACTGAATACGGCACATCTCTGTGTTTTTGAAATGACGCAGTGCATTGCTGCTAAATTGCTGGCAGTGCCATCTTGCGCCATTTCTATGTGAATATGCCCCTCGGTAGCTACATGTCACTATTACAGCACTACTACCATTTGGGGTGCTGCCTGACACATATCAGTCTATACCAGCCTGCCTCGTCAGTCCATTGGCTATGGTGTTCCAGGCACATGATAGTCAATGTATGATCAGGGTGCCATCGTTGTGTGGCAGTAAGGTGGCTGCCAGGACCAAAATCACAACAGCTAGAGGAGGCATGTAAATGTACAAGCGCATGGGTCTGATTGAAATGATGTGTGACACCATGCAGATAACCACCTCTGGTCCTGATGAAATCGGTTGAATGTCAGTGATCGTAAACTGACCAGTATGGCAGGGCCCATCCGCTCAGAGTATGCACACAGTGGTTGTGAGAACAATACTGAGATCCAGTCACATGAAAGGCCAATACAATTCCATTTACAATCCCTACCCTTGCATAACCAGTATCCTATGCATCAATGAGGAACTGAAAGTGAAATGGGTTGCACCCTGATTATCAACTGGATTACTCATGTCAACATCTAAGAGAGATCACCAATTGCATTTTTCCATTTCATTGCAGAGGATGAACCCTTATCTCCTGGCTAGCACGCTGTCCTGAACTTCAGCGATGTTGGGGATGAGGACAACCTACAAACCATCAATGAGGATACTCTCCAAGAGATCCTGGACTTAATCGGAACACCATCTCCAGACATGAGGAGGGTCAGCTAAGTCGTAATATCTCCACATCCCCTGCCTCCAATCAACAGGCACTACCTACCAACCCACCCAGACCTCTGGACTCCGAGGACCCACAGATTAGCTTCCAATGTACTGCTGTAGGAGTCCAGCAGGAGTTGGTAGAGCAGATGCAGCAGGGATGGAGATCATGGTGGCCACCCTCGAGTGTGTCTGTGTGTGGCTCAGTCCCAACAGGGACAACACTGCTTCCATAAGAGGTACCTACTCTACACTTCGTGGCCTCCAGCAGTACCTGGCTGACAAATCTGGTGTCATGAAGCAGAGGCATCAGCAAATACCCTGCCAAAGTGGCACCAGCGTGATGGCCCACCAGCTGGGAGCAAAGAGAACCATCTTGGAGTCCATGGAGCTCAAGCACAACTCCCACTTTGCTGCCATGGCTGCCTACCACCACAACATTACTGCTGTGTTGCAAGACCAGCATATCTCTTTGTTGCTGTGCTGTCTCATGTGTTGGGACATATGAATGCTGCTGCAGGCAAGCAATCTACATCTGCAACCTCTGATGTGTGTGTGCCTCCTTCGGCTGCCACAACAACAATATCCCCCTCAGGGTAAGCACCTCATACATCAGAGGAGGAAAATGTGGAAACCATATATTTTCTATGAAGAAATCTCTGGTAGTATTAATCTGTGTCACATGCTCAGTTTCTCCTTTGCCATGTGCTTATGAACATGCCGGGGAGCATCTGCTGCCATTGTCCTCAATTTGATTTTGCACTGTTCACCTTGACCGTTTATGGACTGTCAATGTGGCCTATCCTCCCTAATGACATTGTGGTCATCCTCCTGACAAAAGCACTCCTCTCCTAAACATGTCCTATGACATGTTCACCACATGGACTATGTCTGGACATTCACTGGCTCTCATCATCCTTTGGGTTGTAGTCCAATAAACCTTGCAGTGAGCCGCTTCAACATTTACACATGTAATAAATGCACTTAGAACTATCTATGTGTTGTCTGTCTGTAAGACTCAGGACCAGGTTGACCATCGGCCATTCTGTGATGCAAATACACATAATACTTGCCAAAGGGGAATGTGTTTTTTGTGGAGTCAGTGACAATGCTAAGCAGTGAAAGTGTTACATATTTGGTGACCACTATTTGTGTGTTGACTAGCAAGTGCTTACTAAAGGTTGCAGTCAATGTGAATCGTGAATTCAGTCAGCCCATGTTAGAGCTGGCACCATTGGCGTGGGTCTCCCTTCCATTTTTTTTTGCTGTTGCCCCATGTTTTTGCTGGTCTAGATACTTTGGGCACTTGGCCACTGCTATTCAGTGCCAAAGTGCAAGTGCTCCCTATTGTAAATTGTTGTATTGGATTAGTGACTCCATGATTGGCTTTTTTGATTTACTTGTCAGACCCTAGTACAGTGCGCCATGTGTGCCCAGGGCCTGTAAATCAAATGCTGCTGATGGGCTTGCAGCACTGATTATGCCACCCACAGAAGCAGCTTATAAAATATGGCCCAGGCCTGCCACTGCAGAGCCTGTATGCAGTCTGGGACTGCCATGTCAACTAGGCAAGTGCACCCCTTTGCCAGTCCCTAAACTTTCCCTAAGGTAGACCCAAGGGCAGGGTGCATTGTATGTAAAAGTTAGGACATGCCCTGATGTATGTGACATGTCCTAATAGTGAATTACAGCCAATTTCATTTTTCACTATTGCAAGGCTCTCTGTTCCCATGGGCCAGAATGGGCAGTTTGATTATAACATCTTATAATCATAACTGACCCAGGGAACAAGATAGAAAAATAAAGATTAGTGTGCCTGAACTCAGAATGTTAAAATACATCTTTTAGTGTGGGTGATTTTTACATTCTGTGTTTGAAAATACCGCTGTTAGAAAGTAGGTATTTTCTTGCCTAACCATCCAGCATGTCTCTGCTGGGTTTGTGTATTCCATATCTGGTTTGTGAGTGACAGGGGGCTGGAGAGGGCATTGGCTCCAGCAGTCTGATGGGTAAGGGCAGGGCTAAATAGGACCTGCATTGAATAGAGATTAGGGGGTGGAGATTTCCTTCCACTGACCTGAGCCCTCATAGAATAAAGAATAGGGGTAGGAGATTTCCTTTCAGCTACCTGGGCCAGGTCTGCTTTCAACAATGCTGTCTCCATCTCCTGCCAGGAAGCTGCACCCAGAAGTACAGAACTGGTTGTGGTTGGGCACAGACACCCTCTGCCTTCAGAGGACAAAGGATTTTGCAGTATTAATATTGGGGCCCAGACACCAGAACTTTAGATCACATCTGGGAATCAAGACAAGCCTTTGCCAAGGAACAGGACCAAAGAAGCTGAAGGAGGAGACTGCCCCTGCGATGTTTGCTGTTTGTGGTTGGCCTGTAGTGGTTACTTTATTGCCAAGAAAGGAGAAAAGGAACTTTGTGTGTACTTTTACTATTTTGAGGAAGATCTCCAAGGGCTTAAAGCTGAGCTTGCCTCCTGTTCTGAAGTATCAGGGACACAAACACTTCACAACCAGCCCCCCTGAATTCCCTTGCTGGGAATTCTACCTGCAGTGAGGTGCCTGCTGTTTTTTTGGGCCCTCTGAAGAATGCGTGTCGCGGGGAGCTGAAAGCGCGACACATCGAGGAAGAAGTGTGTTGCCACCGCAGCAGTTGCCGTCCCATCGCTGACGAAGCATGTCGCCGCCGCAGCTGTTCGCCGTCGCATCACCGACCAAGCGTGTCGCATCACCGAAGAAGCGTGTTGCAGGGCCTGTCGTGGCTCAAGAGTTCACCGAGTTGCCACACGGCCGTTGGGAGGGTACGCATCGCATCCATGCTATTGCATCGCCATCAAAGACGCCGTTTTGTTGCATCACACCAGATCGTCGCATTGCATCGAGGCGCCATCTTGTCGCATCACACCAGATCACAGTAAGAAACCGACACATCACCTCCTCTCCGGTAAGCAACCGACACATCACCTCCCCTGTGCTCCAGTAAGGGACAGATGCATCACCTCCACGAAGCTAGGAACCAACGCATCACCTTCCCTGCGCCCGTTTTGTTTGTTTTGCGTGGCGCATCCAAGGTATTTTGAGAGTAAAGTGTCGCTTTTACCATCTACATTGAACTAAGCTATTTCTACCATTTTACTTGTGTTAAGTCTAGTAAAGTTTACCTATTTTTCTAAACTGTTGTGGTGTCCATTTGTAGTGTTTTCACTGTATTACTGTATGTGTTCACAAATGCTGTACACACTGCCTCTGAGATAAACCTGTCTGCTCATGCCAAGCTACCAAGGGGGTTAGCAGGGGTTATCCAGGAGTGTTCCCCCTTTCCCTGACTAGAAGCAAGGGCCCCTACTTGGTCAAAGGTACCTACCTCTTACATCTGCCAACTAGAGACCCCCATTTCTAACAGCCCACAAGTGTCAGCTCCACCCATGCAGGAATACAACACTGGGTGAACAAGTACGCTGCACGTGTGAGTGGGTATGGTGCAGCAATCAGTGTGTGAGTCAAAATACCTACTAATTGGGCAAATGTTTTTGACCACAACATTACTCCAAGGCATGTTGTATTCTGTAACCACAGAGATATTTTGTATGTGAACACATTATTTTCACTGTGTAGAGTGTCCATTATAATTGCCACATCCACTGCTCAACAATGTCTGATAGTTTGATGATGTAAAGTAATGACCAACCGGACAGACCCCTGCGCATAGGTAAGACACTTAGTCACACATGTTGCCAAACGCTGCTTGCAAAGACATATGCAAGTACAAAACATTACCTGAGCACACATGCTAACTCCCACACAGTAAAAATGACGTAGACTTGTATCTAGCAAACAATGACATTTAATGTTAATAGAAAATTATAAAATTATGAAACTACCTACCCTTTACTAATTAACTAATCTAACCTACACTGTCTGTTCTTACCTGCTATCTAAAACTACCTTTACTTTACCTAACTTACTCTACACATTTAGCATGACACACAAGGACAACACAAACTACACCTTAACATCAACTGTCTACACATAGAAGCCTAATCAATCATATATTTGTTGTATTTTATCAAATATATTTTTTGTACATAGAAAACACATCGACCCCACCCCAAAAAGTACCTCATCCCACTAAAATGTAAACCCACCCCTACAAACCCCCTAAAACCAATATCACTACACTAACCTAATCTAAGCTTTAAAACATAATGTACAACTTAAAACACTATATACAGGGGGAAGGGCAGAAAGGGTCCCTGTGGCTATGTCACCTTGGGTCTGTCCACTGTCTGCTTTTTCTCATGCAGCACGCTCAATGCCTGGTCGATCTTGTTCTCTAATACTGTCACAAGTAATTTCAGGTCAGAGATGTCCCTTTTAATGTCCTGATCAAAAGAGCTAGACCTTCCTGTGGCCTGAGGTGTGGGTCCAAGTGGGAGCGATGGTCCACTAGTCTCCACTACCTCTGTACTGGGGAAAGGTAGTATTGAGGTACCTTTACAGGAATGTCCAGTTCTGCCAGAGCTACCCTTGTCTAGGGTTGGTGGTCTGAGTCCATAGCTGCACCACTTGCCTGAGCCCTCTCCTCTTGTACCTCTTTTTCTTGGCTCTGTGTGCTTTAGCAACATGTCTGAGGTGGTGGTAGCACTCCTTGCATTTTTGGTGCTACCTCAGCTGCTCTGGGGTAATGTTGTCTGTTGAAGCAGTAAAGATGATTGTCAGTCAAAGGGTGGCTTGGAACAGGTATCAATATCATGAAACATCATAATTTAAGCATCTTAGGTAGCAGACCCTACAGCAGAGGTCTTCAAACTTTTTTGCTCAGAGCCCCCCTAAGTAAAATGTTTTGAGATCGGGCCCCCCTCCAAAATTTATGGCAAGGATTGAGGTAGCAGGAGGCTGAGTGCAGGGGGCGGGGCTTACAAGATCATTTCAGGAGTACTTTTTCTATAGCTTATAAACTGCACTAACTATGAGATTTATAAAACAGCAAATGCATCAAACAAAAACATGTATTATCCCAAAAATACTTATCCCCATAATTGGGGTGTTATAAGCCCCTCACACTTTTGGACACCCCAATGCAACCACACCTGCTACACTAATCATAACTGCAGTCCTGGGTAGCAGGCAATCTCCTCTGAATCTTTTACCTCGTCCCCACCATGACGGACCATCACCTCAGTCCTAATGCTAGAAAAGAAAATAAGCTACCATGCCCTTTTCTTAAAGGTACACAGTCATAATTGTGATGCAGTGGGCCCCATGGAATCTTTGGACCCCAGTCCGGCCTCATTTGCTTCCTTAATGATAACCAGCAGTGGCCACTTACACACCTGGCCGCAGTACCACCATCACTACTGAATGTCCCTTTAAAAAAAAAAGAAAAAAAGAGACCACTTATATTGTCCCCTTCTTTGGAGTATCTCTCTGAAGAAGCGGTCTCTGGCCAATTGTAAACATAAAAATGACCCCCCATACCATGCACCCTATTCTGGGCCTTCTCTTTGACAATATCTAGAATCTTGCTCCTATCCTCTGTCTCGTAGACAATTACTGCGAGGCCCCACGGGTTGAGAGGATTAGGGCTCTGCATCTGAATGCAACCCTGCTGACCTTCTACCTGCCACCCATGGACTCGGCTTTCACAAAAAAAACTGCCCCTGAATGGTTAATGCTGACTTTGAGGAGCCTCTGCCTGAAAATGAAAGGTGGTGTGGTAGTGCAGAGAGTTAAAGACGAAACCAGCCTTCTTACCAGCCGTTAAAGGATAATCTGGCACATGCATCAACGTAGGCTTTTGCGATTCCTTAATTGCGATTATTAAGGAATCGCAATTAAGGAATTGCAAAAGCCTATGCATGTAGGAATCGCTAAAAAAAATAGCGATTCCAACACATTCCTTAATTGCGACTCGCAAATTGCGAGTCGCAATTAAGGAATGCCGTCCCATTCATTCCTATGGGCTTCCATGCCCATAGGAATGAATTGAAGATTGCATGAGCAATTTGCGAGTACCACTAGGTACTCGCAAATTGCTCATGCAATTTCAAGGGTGCAAGGGTGTCAAAATGACACCCTATTGCACCCCTGAAATTGATCTGTGCACATATGTTGCACACACACATGCCTTCAGGGCATGTGTGTGCGCAACATGAAACTTTGTAAAATGCATAAAAGTGCATTTTTCAAAGTTTTTGCAAATTACCATGAAGTTCAACTTCATGGTAATTTGCTCCCCCTAGTAGCGAAGTCACTAATTCTTTTACTTTAATGCATTGCATTTAAGGAATCTCAATTTGGGATTCCTTAAATGCAATTGCAATTTAAGTAATCGCAATTTAGAGATTCCTTAAATTGCGATTTTTGCATTTGGGATGATGCATCCCAAATGCAAAAATACCGGTGCAAAGGGGCAGATTCTGAGAATCTGCCCGTTTGCGACCGGTTTTTCCTTTGATGCATGTGCCTGTTAGTCCCTTAAAGTCAGGGCCACAGGAACTATGGGTTTCTGCAGCAGCAGCGTTTTCCACATAATTATTAAGCTGTTATTACATTATTTTATGCTCACTTAAATGACTGTGAAAACACTAAACACTTTGTATTGTATTGTAATTGCATTTACATAGCGTTTGCTACCCCTGGTGGGGTGTTGAAGTGCTTTTTCGGTGAGTAGCATGCTACTCTGGAACCTATACAGTATTAGTAGTGAATTAGTATAGTGAAATATGAAAGTAATTTGAGTGGTGGACTGTTAGTCAGTGATTTGGATTGAGAAGGATAGCAAAGGGGTAGAAGAGGTAAAAAGGTTTGCATTTATATAGCGCTTGCTACCCCTCATGAGGTGTTGTAGTGCTTTTTCGGCAGTAGCACGCTATCCTGGAAGCCATAAAGGATTACTGGTGAATTAGTATAGTGAAATATGAAATTCATTTGAGTGGTGGACATGTTAGTCTGTTATTTGGATTGAAAAGGATAGTGGAGGGATAGAAGAGGGAAGGATTGAATTTGTTTTTTTTGTTTTGGAGCTCATAGCAGTAGGAGGCTAGGTATGAGTAAAAGGGAGGTGGAGGGGAATGAGGGCAAACACATACCCCCGCAGAAAACGCATTAGTCCACCAAGCCACCAGACACAGCATTGCTTTCCGGAGGGAGCAATTTGCATTTCACACATTTCTAAACCCACCGATTCTCCCCCCTTCCCACAGCCCCACCCATGCTATCTTACTCGGGTCAGGAAACAAGCAGAAGTTACCCTGGTGTGCACCCAATGTGCACCAGTTCTGCCAGTTCCAATAAAATACACTTGCAAGTGTGGTAAAACCAAGGAAAATTCACACTTGCTTAGTTTGCATTCAGATGTGGAGCACTGTAAAAGGCCTAGTGTTGATGACAGTTGTGGAAGAGCACCTAGAGAAGGCGGTATTTAATTTTACAGAACATTGAAAATAATAATATTACTCTGTTTCGGTCATAAATATATATTTGACATGATACAGACACTGGTGATACAACCTGCAAGAAGATGGAAGCTTTGGCGTTTGAAGAAAGAAGAAAGACGGTAAATATGTAATATTCATTTTCTACCAGCAAATTCGTATGGTGGATGCAGCTCAGTTTACTCAAGTCAGTCATTTTCTATGTTAGTTTAATCACACTTCAATTATTCAATGGGTCACGAATGGAAAACCTCTGGCACACATTTCATTATTTTTGCCAATAATCAAAAAGAATATTTCTTTTATTTTGAAAAGCCCAAAATAATGCTCACAAATTAGGGCAATGAGGTCCCAAATTAAAACTCAGTGGGTAGAATATTCTTCTTATGGAATAATCTTCCAGACTCGCACCAAATCAACGTAGACACATTTGCTGAAAGAAAACACACTGTTTTTCAGAAGTTTTCAAAATGTGTCATTCACATGCAACCACTGACTGTGGGTCTGCTCGTGTCCTCCAGTGATGGCCCACTGGAGTGAAACAGAACATGAAGATGAGGCCTCACTGTGGCCCTGGCACTGGACCTCACCCTGCTGCCATCCCGCTGAGCCTTTAAGACCATCGACTGACGACGTGCACCGGCAAGGCAGCTTGAACTTGCTGGTGAGTGCTCCTCTCGCAACATGCAGAGGAGGAATCTGCTCTAAACAGCCGCACCACATTAAGGGGGACCTATGAAGACTATTAGGCTCTAAATAGCTTGTTTGGAGAGCACCCACTAAACAGATTCCACCTCTGTGACACCTTGTAATCACCACAATAGAAAAACATATAACACAGCCAGCTAACATTCTACCTTTTTCAGAGCATGCCAATATAAAAATAGCCTACACTTATACAGCTTGAAGGTTAGATCGGCCTTTTTTTTTCAGCAACCTCTTGACCCTGCCAGCACACTCACTGACCCCCGCTCCCACGCCAATCTGATTACAGTTCACGCTTCTCGGCTCTGAGTAAATGAAGACAGCCTCAAAACACAGCAAATAAACATCGCTGCACTTCCAGGCCATCTTCATTTACATATACTTGTAGAGGCATTTGCGCCCCCCTGAGAACCCAAGGCAAGGGGTTAAAGGCAGGGTAATTGTTGCACAATCCAGCTTGCAACACCATGGCACATCGAGGTATGACAATGTCAGTACTTAGTATGCTTGGTAACAACGCTATCTGGTACCCATGGAATGATACACGTCACCTCTTTTGTACATTAGTGTTCCATCTGCATCCTGCAATGGCATTCATGCCATAGGGATTTTCACAGTAAGATGTGGCAATGTCTGGAAATACATGTATTGTCTCACAATGTAGTGTAACTGATATGGAAAGGAGCAATGTCATGACACATTGCTAACTATACTAAACACTTAACAAGCATGACATATAACAATGGATGCTGGATAAGTACCACACAATCCACAGAGGCTTATGAAAGCTCCCATATCTGAACTGTTGTAAGTCCATGTCCATAGTGGACCATGCCACTGCTCTTTACATTCTCCCAATATCATAGCCTGTGCAACTGAAATGCTTTCCGAATTCTTCACAACCAAATCCATGTTCAGATGTGTATCCACTACCACATATATTTGCATAGTCTACCTCTGTGATCATGACTCCCCTGTCACGACTCTATGATGTGGTGTATCCCAGATTGGCAAACTGTTCTCCTTGACAGTAGACAGAGGCTGAGGACATGCAACGCATAATGTCAACTTTTTTTAACCTATTTATCTTCTTACAGAATTTAATTTGTGATTGGGAAGAACAATGAATTTGGCACACTGTATCTGACATAACAGGTAAGTAATTCTTTATTGCTTGATTAATAAAAATCATTGCAAATAAAACATCTTAAAACAATACAATATAAAACGTTGTCACATACATATAATTAATAATCACCTGTATAAAAGACAAGTCTATAATTACAAGCCATACTATAAACTTTTTATAAGTTTCTTTTTACAGCTTCACCAAAATGTCCTCAACGTTTTGTAGTTACAATCGTAACCATACATTGAAGTCCGATTGTCCTTACAGATCATTGTGCAAATCAACCCTGTAGTTCATTGAGACCTAGACCAAGTTTAAAGTGCGAGTGTGCAGTAAACAGTAGCAGTGATTTCATTCTGCAAGCAAGCTAAAAAAGTGCATCTGCATCTTCTGTTGTTGAAACAAAGCTATAACAGGGCATCAATATTTTGTTTCAATAAATAACTATAGCAGCATAAACACTATGCCGTATTGTTGTTCTTACCTGCCTGTCACCCCTTTGCAGGTTTTAACAACCAGTAACAACAACAACAGCATTGATTTGTTTCCAGTTGCTTAAAACCATCAAAAAATTACAACTGCACTAAAAGAATCCACTTCTTCATAAAATCATGTTAATAGATCTAAAATACCTTAATAGTTTTAGGCAACTTGTGCCGGAGTTCCTGTCCCCAGATTCGTAAAAAAACATATAGATAAGCTCAAATATACAACAGTTTTAAACCTTGTTAATATACACAAAAATATAATAGGTTTTAAACAATTTTCTCTGTTCGGGACAGATGCTTTCAACCAGAGATTTTAAAATCAATTAAACTTTTGCCAGATGATAGGTTATGCGGCTAGTTCTAAAATTGGCAGTAATCACAGACTTATAGCCGCTTTGTCAGTTTGCTACTGAATTTAACTTTGTTTTTTCTGCACTCATAAAACGGACCAGGCTGCAGGCTAGTTGAATGTCCCCGCCTTCAAAACAAACTTTCACTGCTTGTCTGCATGTTCGAATCTGTTTTTCCTTTAGGAGCGGTTTTAATAGTAGTTTTCGTTCCTTATCTAAACCCTTGCAGATACACAGTAAATGTAGGACGCTCTCTTTGGCTAAGCCGCATAGTCTGCACTGTGTTATAATTTCATTTTGTTTCCATGGTGGAAGGTGCCGCGTTGCCGGTATAATTCCAAGTCAAACGGAGGAATCTTTCCTTCACTGCTCTCGAAAAGCCTGTTCCCAAATATGCTTGTGGCAGGCACCTCGAATAAGTCTGAATAACGAGCCATCCATGGGCCCTCCTACTTAGAGTGGCCTTATCTTCTTCAAGGGATAATATCTTTACAGATATATTTACTAATTCCTTGAAACTGTTATGGGACCCAATGGTTTCCCAGAGGTCCTGAAGGCACAGAATACTTAATGTTGATTGGAGGTAAGCCATGGCTGGGCTATCTTTTTTCTGTTTCCGCTCCTTCCATAAATATGAGTTAAGTGTTCCAGACTCAGCTGACTTTATTTTGTACCAGCATTTGATGTAGGTGCCTTTACGTGCTATTTGCTGCTTTTGGAGGCCAAACTCTAGCCTTATTTGTGCCGGCGATGTATACCGTGGGTGGTTAAAGATTATTCTCATGGCATTTGACACCACTTTATCCAAGGTACTCTCAACTCTCCCTCTCATACATTTGCTGCCATAGGTGATGGTTGGTAGGAGACTTGCTTGAAGCACCTCTAATAGAGGAGTCAGGTTGTGGCCCGCTATTTTATGCTTGATGTTTTTTAGTGCAACAGCCAATGCAGTCCCTCTGCCTCTTTTTGTTGAAAGAACGTGCACTTCCTGTCAAAATTTATGCCCAGGTACTGGAATTCTCCAAGCGTTTTTAGCCGACGGCCCTCCAACATCCATCGATGTTGGTGTTTATTACTCCTCTGATTTAGTACCATCACTTTAGATTTATCTAAATTTATACATATCCCGTTCTTGTCTGAGAAATTGCTTGTGGTACTGCAGCCTGATTGGAGTTCAAATGATTAGTATTAAATCATCAACGCACAGTAAGTTCGAAAGAGTGAGACCCCCCAGATTCGGGGCATGATGATTGCATTTGTCTAGCTCTCTTGTAAGGTCAGACATAAAAAGATTAAACAGGGTTGGGCCAAAACGCAACCCTGCTTCAGCCCCTAGGTATTCAGTATTTTCCTCGATAGGCCATCACCTACCCCCAAATTTATTTGGAACCATGTTTTTGAATGGAGTAGAATTAATTGGTTCAGGTGTTTTGGGGCTATTTCCCAGCCAGACAGTTTTGCCCAAAGTTTCTCGCTGTCAATGCTGTCGAAGGCGGCTGTATAATCAATAAAGTAGACAAATAATGGTTTACTGATGATTTTAGTAGCATCTATTAAGAGCGAAAGAGCAAGGATATTTGTTGTTGTCCCTATACATTTTTGAAATCCTGTTTGGTTGATGGGGATTAAAGCTTTTTCCGATGCCCACTCTATAAGTTCTTCCAGTAGGATGCCCGCATAATATTTGGCTTCAATATCGATTAATACAATGAGCCTATAGTTCTTCGCTTTGCTCTTACTGCCTTTCTTATGGATCAGCGAAATAATTGATCCCTTCCAGGAATCTGGAATTCTTTCGACTTCCATAATGTGGTTGAAGAGGGGCAGTAATGCTTTTGCCCAGTAACTTGGGTCCTGCTTATATGCTCATATAAAATTGGAGGGATGCCGTTGGGACCAGGCGCGCCCTCCTTTCTGCCTTTTGCAATTCTATTCTCAATCTGTTTTATTGTGAAGGCATAGTGAGTGTCCAAAGCTTGCGTTGTAGGGGTCAGCTGGTCCCTTCGACGCACTACAGCATCTTGTTTGATTTCGTCTACTTCCTTATTGAAGTGGTGCCATAGATACTTTGCCCAATCTTCTTCAGTTATGTGAGAACTGATTCCAGTAGCCCTTGGGTTCTCTATGTTATTCACTGTATGCCCAAACCTTGCGCTGTTATTAGTTTTGGCATCATAATATAGTTTAGCGCATATCTTGTTGGCGTTGTCCTGTTTTGCTCGCCAGATGAGTTTTTTCCCACTTGCATTTAGCGTCCTTAATTTAGTCAGTGCGTTGACGAAGACTTCGAGTTGCTCTGTTTATGCCGTTCTTTATTTGCCTTAATTCAGTGGATTGAATTGTCGAAAGACAGATACTTTGCTTGCTGATTAACCTTTCCTGTTGATCCATTGGCTGTACACTTGTTCCTGTTGATTTTATTTTAACTGAGCCAAGACTTTTGATAAAGTTTTTCCAGGTATTCAAAATATTTCCATTCAGCTGCTTATTTCCCTCCCACCAGATTTTTGTCTCTACCAAAAGCTTTTCCAGGCTTCTCGTTTTACATTTGATTCTCTTATAATTTGATATTACCATTGTACTTGGAACCTCATTTGAGTGGGTGAGTGCTGTTCCATGTACGGCAAGTGTGAGTTCTTGTGGTAAATGGTCGCTATAATCTGACATTCCAATCCTGAAATCTTTAATCAATTTGAAAAGTGGTAATGAAATGAAGGTAAAGTCTATTTCAGTATTTGCTGAAGAGTTATGAAAAGTTGCTGCTTGCGGGCGATGAGCCCCAAAACGACCATTTAATGCTACCTGGTATAAACTTTTGATTTCCTTTATCAGTTCTATAGATACCCTTGTTTGTATGCCCCACTTGCATTCATCCTGGGGCGGAGCCCCCATGCAGACAGTTGGACATCTGCCGGGTGGTCCCTATCTACATGACCTGAAAGGACCATATTGAAATCTCCTGAGACAATATAGTTCGGGGTTGCCTCTTCTGTGATTAGCCTTGTCAACTCGGAAACCAGAAGTTTTACGCCAATTTTTTTCTCACGTGGATGTAAATAAATATTCACATGTATTAACTGTTGTTTATTTTTTGGGCCTAGTATGTCCATCTGTAATATTTTTATGCCATTAGTTGGTGTATTTGTACATGTCTGTACCTTGGCTGTATTTATGGTTTTTATCGAGGCATAAGTCGTGAGACCTCCTTTTAAATGGCCACATTTCAAACTTCTGCTTGCAGGTAGATGATTTGATTTATATCCTTGTAAGTGGAGTGGTTTTTCCAATCAAGTTTCTTGAAGTAAAATTAGGTTGCACTGTTGAAAGTAAATCAATAGATCTTTATTCATGATTTTAGTTCCCAGCCCATTTATATTCCAAGAACAGATTTTTAACAGTGGTTCGTTTTTTAGGTGTTCCGTGATCTGTCATGGGGTCTCAGATCTGGTATTTATAGTTCTTGCTATCCAGGTCCAGTGTTTTGTTGTATCTTTATCACCAAAGTCTCAGAGACTCGCGGTATTACTCTCCCTGCCTTCTATCGAGGTACTACGGGCCCCTTTAAGCATAGATTTGATAGGGCTGGTGGTCCTTATATTTCTGGGCCCATTGGCATTGTGCTCATGTCTGAGCAGTGGCTCTGGGTAACTGAATTTGTGGTAGAGCTTTAGACGGATCCCCCTGGCTTCTAATTGTTGTTCCTCCTTGAGGATTGTCTCCGCTATTTCCTGAGTGGCCCAAGTTGTTTTAGTTACCTCTTGCTCCGACAGGGGTTTAAGTTCTTCAAATTCTACAGATTCCAGATCATGTGATCCTGTCCCAGCAAGGTTGCTGATGGAAGTTAGTACTCGAAGAATATTTCCTCCATTTAGGATATCGCCTTTCGATTTATATTTATTTATATCCACCCGTATCTGACATCACAGTCAATCCTTGCACTACACAATTAGCATTTATGAACACACTCACTGGTAAAGTTGAGCTCCTTGAAGCTATCCACCTCACCACATGTGTATGATGGGGTCCATCTACAGGGAATATGTAAAATTCATCAGTAAATTTAGTTGATATCCAACAGAAGCACAGTACATATGCATAGGTATTGGCTATGTTACCCATCAGGATATAAGTAATAAATAGACACAGTTTACATGCCTGAATGTTACACATTGGTAAGGCTGGCTGAATGGTACATACATGTGAAGAGCCAAAACATGCACCCGTTGGCCGATTTGTGGAACCAGGCCATAAACATCATCACTACCAAATTTCACCAAGATAGCTGACGTTGAAGATTCTCTGCACCTACATAATGGCATACCATACTCAGCAAAGTATTGCAATCCCCAGGCCTTCTTAAATGCTGACACCAGGAAATGAGTATGCAACATACATCTCACATCATGCATACTTGTTCCCTCGTTTGGTGAGTTCTGTACCTCTCATAGATATTTTCCACACATGTCCCATGCATCCTTAAGTTTGAACTAGCATAATTGAATATTAACACATATTGGATAGGTTAAGATGTGTTATTTTCAGGCTAGCATACTCTTAGATACAGTACCATGTGAGTTGGCTACCATCTGAAAAACATTGGGCCTCACATACCAGAGGCATGAACTATGTGAGTGTCTTATGTAAGGTCAGTTCCAGTGGCTCTGGCACCTAACACACCTCCATGAGGCTATGAAAAGGTAGCATGTGGGATTTGCTATGCATTCAGAGGTATGTAGCCTGACAAGCCAGTGTATGTATGTATGTATAATTATTTATAGAGCGCACTGTAACCCTACGGGCATCCTGGCGCTATGGACATAATGAAGGGAAGGAACAGGATGGGGGGAGCAAGGAGAAAGTTAGACTCTGGGGAAAAGCCAGGTCTTGAGCCGTCCACGGAAAAGAGTCAGATCCTGAACCTGTCGTAGCTCCGAGGAAAGACCATTCCAGAGTCGAGCAGCTGCGGAGCTAAAAGCTCTGCCTCCCAAAGTAGCTCTCTTTGTCTTGGGAATCAAGGCCTGCCTAGCTGAAGAAGAGCGCAAAGTGCGCGAGGGGACATACCATCCAAAACGACTTTGCAGTGGTACAGGGCCAAGGCCATGAAGAGCTTTAAAGGCTACATAAACATAATCCTCTGTTGCACAGGCAGCCAGTGAAGCTCAGCCAGAGCCTTGGTGCTGGATGAGTAGCGCGTTCTTTGAAGGGCTAGTTTTGCGGCAGCTGCCTGGATGCGTTGAAGCCTCCGGATCAGATAAGCCGGGGAAGCAAGCAACAAGGCGTTACAATAGTCCAGACGACTAAGAATGGTGCAACGAACTACTGTGCCTCGCACATGGGGGAGCAGAAGAGGTAGGATCCTGCGGAGGCCTCTCATAATCATATAACAGTTTGAGACCACCTTGTTAACATGTGACTCGAGACTTAGCTTCTCATCGAAACAGACCCCCAGATTACGTACAGTCTTTACAGGAACCAGGGGGGTGTCCAAAGGAAGAGGCCAAAAATTGAGAGGCAGGGGTGGCGATACCCTGCCCACTGAACAATGTAAGATCTCGGTTTTGGCACCATTAAATTGCAGATCATTGTTTTTCAGCCAGGTCGTCATTTCCAGCATACAATTATGGAAGGTGGGTAGAGAATCCGCCTGATCACCTTCCAGGGAAATGATTAGTTGTGCACAGCACAGCGTAGCTATGGTGGACATCAAGGAGCCATAACGTTTACATTAGAAATGCTGTTCAAGGCCAGTGATACAGGTTTTGCCACATTCACGTTAGCTAAGCAGTGTTAGCCATGGCAGGCATCATAAATGCTTGACAGCCCAGGGGAGGTATGCTAAGGAGGATCATTGGCACATCACTATGGGCCCTATTTACGAGGCCCTTGCACGGTGGGTGCATCACTTTGACAATGTTAGAAGTGACATCCCCGCAGTGAAAGGGACTTGTAAATAAGACCCTTTATGTGTAACATATGTCCTGTAATGTTCCATCACAACTGTACCTGACAAATGCCTGTTGTGAAATAAGCAGCTCTGGAGCACATCTGTACTACCTGGTCTGTTATCGTGAGAGTTGTCTGGAGGACTATGGGCAAGTACTTCAGCTTAATGCTTCCCTGGGACTCATTTGTATCATCTACAGGGACACAAACACTTGTGTGGGCCGCACAGTATCACAGATAGCACTGGTGCACAAATCATGCCAGCAGTATAGCCATATAATTTGCCTCTTTTGAATGGGGGCATAGCTAATTTGAGCCAAAAATCATGAGAGCCATACTTAATGTTACCACAAATCATCAATAGGTACATAGGACACATGGGATAGCAGACAAATCATGTGTACTTACAAGTTGCTCCACCAACTTCTATGCCCACATAATCCAGGAGGTCAGACTCCCTGCCGATCACATATGCCCAGCGATGTTTAAGATGATCATAGTCCACTCTATACTTCCTCTGTATTTGGAGGCCTATACATTCCCAACAATGCTTGCAGATGTTCACAGTGTAGTCCTGAATGCCATGGTCCCTACAGGCTATATTGGCAGGCAGGTAATGCGTGACCAGCCACAGGAAGCTCCCAAACTTCTGTTCGGTCATGGGGCAAGACCGACTCTTCCCTGGCATGATCTCGCCCAACTTCCAACACCCAAACAAAAATGAAACTACTACCCCTTTTAAAAATATACCGCACAAGACAAACACCCGACAGCACACAGGACAATAAACAAAAATATATAACCATTATGCACCAAAAGGACTCAAGGGACATGACAGGGAAAGCAGACAGGATGCACCAGCTCCAACAACATCAGAACCACTCTCCAGCACAAAGAATACACCACCACTCCCAAGTTCAGATAGAAAAACTGTGAGTTAAAGTGAAAATGAAAGCAACTTACCAGTTCCTGGTTCGCAGGATCCATTACATCATTTCCCTTTATCCATTACTTAACTTCCTTGGCTGAGACATCAGGTTATCAGCCAAAGTGTTGTTGTTTTTATGCTGCCAGTCAATGCAACGATTTTGCACAAGGCCTGACAAAGCACAAGGAGGTTTTTATTACCCGTCGGCTGGGAAGCGTAATTTTTGGCTGACTAGCCTGCTGGAAAATATCACGCTTAATGGTCATGCATAATTTTTTGTGGGCATAATAGTTCAAAAGTGTATTTTTGGGTCTATTGGGTGCAATGGATGTAATGTGAAGGGATTTCAGTGTTGGGTGTGAATACTGGAGTTGACCTGTTGTGGTGTGTTACCTACGTGGCCCATTCTAGTTTTTCCCTATGTTAGTCTAATTGTGAATGCTGTATGCCGCATTTTCCTTCGCACACGTTGGGACTAATTCACAAAGGTAAACTTACACTTTTGTGCAAGTTTACTACTTTTCGGTATTCACAAAGGTAAACTTAGAGCAGAAGTCTAACTTTTTCTGCAGCACACATAGGAAGTACAAAATGCCATTAATGATTGTTTTTGTGCAGTAAGAGACACCTTCCTGCACATAAACAATAATTGTTGCAACGCAGGCACCCTTGCACCGTATTCTTGTAAATATGCCACATCCCTGCTTTTTCTAAATGATGTAGCTGGGCTCTGTGAAATTAGCGACAGTGTCGGGCTTTGCCATTTTCTTATACATATGCCCCACTGTGGTAGCACAAGGGAGCACCATACCACAGATGCCCTGTGTGCTAAATTTGTCACCCATTGACATTGTATTAGCTTCCCCCAAGGATGAAATAGACTGCCACTGACATGGGGTAAGTGCACCCACATGCACGACAGCTTGGTCTAGTGCCAAACAGCGCAATGTCGCACGGTGGAGGCATCAGTCTGTGGCGAAATTTGGGAGTGTGCAGTGATTAGCTGCACACACCTTAAAGGTGCTGTATGGATGGTGCCATTTGATTGTTTGAGTATTTGCCATTCATGTCCAAGGGCCATACCCCACAGGAAAGTTACAGTGTCATCATTTGTGTCCAACATGATCTTCAGTCATGCTGATGTGCAATGGTAGATCATCATGCATGCCTTGACATGAACACCTATAAATTGCTGATGGAAAGCTACGTAAATCACACAATAACTACTCTCTGTATTAAGGCGGTGCTGCTTGTACATAGCAGTGGTTGTTCACATGCAACACTGTTGCACTGACAAAGTATAGTATGTAGCATTTGTATGTGTGATATGAGATCATCTAATGGATTTCACATGTGTATACAGTTTTTGATGTAGCATGTCTATACTGTAGTTTTGGGACTGTGTTCCCATGCACATAGTATGTGCAACACTTTAAAGTCATTATACTATAAGTGCCCTGTACTATTGTCCACAAGTTGAGGCCGTAAAAATAGCTATCAGCAGGAGAGACACATACACAATCATTAGGCACTATTCATGTTACCACACCATGTTATTTGTGGCTGGGAATGGAGGACTATCTGCTACAGGTAGTTCGCATGCACACTATTTCATTTGTATCTGATGATGTTCAATTTTATTTGCAACACATAGCTACATACATTATCAGTTTGACAATTAGTAGCAGGATGAATGTGAATGTTTAGGTGCTTACTGTGGCTATGGAATCAAAATGCATACATAGTGGTAGTTGGGAAAAGTTTGTGGGTCCTCCCTTTTATAAAAAATCAAGATGACATATTTTCACTGTACTTCATTTGTTCTTTTATTGTTGAACAAACAGTTCCATATCTGATATAGATGCAATATTCCACTTGATGTGTTAATAAACAATTGCTAGACAGCTGACACGTGTTTCACCCCCTATGGTTGATGAGCCTGGGGCTTTTTTAAGGCTCAACAAATAACAGATCCAATTATGTCTTCTTCAGTATGTGCCATTAGTTATATCCGGTCTTGGGTCAAATCCCTTATTGCGGTTTTAACATATGCAGCGGTGTTGGTGTGGTACTAAGGTGCCATATGGTAGTGCTCGTACATATATTTACTGATTAATTGACAAGGTTAGATATTTCAGCATTGTGTGATGTCATATAGATCAGTCATGGTTCTGAAAATAAATTATTTATGATGCTGTCCGTCCACCGTGTTGCGGCAGTTGATGGTCCAGGATGATGAGGCTCCTGATTTTCCTCCTCTTCATTGTCCGGCAGTTTCTGCTTCCCATTGTCATCAGGCCACGGCACATTTTTCCTGACACATATATTGTGCAATATGCATCACATTAAGGTGGGAGTATAGCAATCTGCCCCCAGATATGTGAAGGCAGGATTTTAAATCTTCAAATGTCCACTCAGTGATAGACCTGGTACTGCATGGGCATGATTGCAGGTCTGCTGGACTTTGGATTGTGGGTTTTTCAGAGGGTCATGACCTATGTTCCCTCTAACGTGTGCGCCTGAGCGCCCGCGCATTTTTAAGGCACCGAGCGCGCAGTGTCCCAAGTGAAGCGCGCACACATTCTCGCTGCCGCCCGCGTTTAAAACGCGAGCGGCGAAAAACGGCAATTTACCGGTTGCCTGAGGCCTTTGTGAAAGGATTCCTGTTAATCCCAGCGCCCGTCATGCGCTGCAATTAACAGGAATACTTTCACAAATGCCCACAATCAGCACCCAGCCGTGCTCTATTGAGAAAAGACATGCATCAAGTCCAACAGCACGACGTGTGCTTTACACATCGTGCTTTCGGACTTGCTTCATTTCTTTTCTAAATACAGCGCACCTGGGTGCTGATTGTGGGCCGTTGTGAAAATATTCCTGTTAATTGCGGCGCATGACGGGTGCTGGAATTAACAGGAATCCTTTCACAAAGGCCCAGTGGCGTAGCTAGGGGGGGCGGACGGGGTGGTCCGCCCTAGGCGGCACTTTTTTGGGGGCGGGCAAAGGCATTCAGATAAGGCTCGGCTTGCTTTCGTGGATGTTCGGCACGGGCAGAGAAGGAATAGGACTCGGGCAATGTCCTCTTCTTTTTTTGTGCTGGCAGCTGTTCCCCCCTCTCTTCCTAATATTCCCTCTCTTTCTGTCTTGCTCCTTACTTACTGAAAACCGTGACTTGAAGAATCGGTTCACAACCTCTCTTTCCTTCTTTCATTTAGTTACTTCCCTGTGAAATGGATCCAAAAAAGAAAAACACTCTTGCGGGAAATGCCCTTTTTCTGACATTTTTCTATTCAAAAGTGCAGTGGGATGGAGAGAAATAGGTTTTAAATATGAAAAATAAATGCATACCTAAATAACGCAAGACAGTTGCAAAGTGGCCAGATTGGTTTTATTCACATCCAAATACATCAGCCTCACTTTACAGAGTTTGCCAGTGAAGCGCTACTTTTGTTTTCTAGTCTTTCTTTGAACAACATTTTTGTCCCCAGGTGGGAAAGTGTACCATTCCTGGAGGGACTGCAATACCTGGTTGATGGGTAGATTGGAAAACAAAATGTGTACCATGGCTCTGTGTTTATGGATGTGTTCTTTTTAAACCATACTGCTTACGTTTTGTAAGGATATATATAAGCAATGGACTTTGAAACGGTTCCTTTCAGGGCCCTGTAGTCATGTCCTTAACTTTTCAGGTAAAACCACTCGCTGATTTCTGAATAGTGAGTGAGAGATCGTTAAGGTAACCATGTTGTTTCTGCTTACATTTCACATGCTTTACTTAATCTTGCATTCCCTATCAGTGTTTGTTTTTACTTTTTTTTTTAGGCAGCATATTACTCTTATCAAGTGTATAATTTGAATTGAGCCACATCCAAGTGTTTATAGCGGGCACAATTAGGTTGGAGCGGAAGGCAGTGTGAGTTTCTCTCAGTGGGGCAGTATGGTGTTCAGTGGGGGAGAGGATGTGGCACTATGGCCAGAGCTGTCGAATTTGGAACTGGGGAACTGGGTTCAGCCTTCATGACCAGTCCACCAGACCACTCTACTGAGGGAGCATATTCCCATGCTAGACCTTAGAAGGCCCCACTAGACCTTAGAAGGCTTGATGTCTTAGCACAAGCAGGTGTAGCCTAGTGGTGTCAATTGTGAGTTAACCTTGAAGGCCTGTCCACCACAATCCATGCTGAAGTTCATCTCCAGTCTTGCAGGCAGGCATACGAAGCAGCACACCCTAGAGCAACAGTGATCCAGTCACTGTGACTATCACTGAGGTCACATGAACCTTGAGCAGATTAGGGCGGTGCGAACGGTGTGACCGCACTGGGTACCTATTTCGGGTGGGTGCGTAGTGTTTGCAAGTATATTATGGTTTTAAAAAAACTTGCTGCCTCCTTCCTGGCCTCCAGCAATTTTCAGAAACAATAAAAATGTCATGATAACTTCGGTGATTAATGTTCTTCCTAGAGAGAGATCCCAGTTGTGTCTAGTGGAAGGGTTGACTCCTGGAAAGGTAGCACAGAGGGTTAATGTGCCTGCTGCAAAGAACATGTACCATGCAGATCACAAAGTACACTGCTTTAATGGGTGGACCATGATGAATGGTCATTTAATGTCAGCTGTAGATGATGGATCCCTGAACAGTGTCATGTATGTGCATGTTTGCATTTTGCTGACCGGATTACCAGGTAATTGTTCACGCAGCTCTCTGATGGATGTCACATGCAGTTTTTCTGAGTCCCCAGATAGATCATGCAGTCTGTGTGTTCTCTTTTGTTCTGCCAGTCACCGGTGTATTCAACTGTGTAGCCTTGGACCATGTCATGTATGTGCATGTAACTTGCATGATCGAGGTAACTATTAGCGGCGATACTACGTGTCTCTCGGTCCCTCCCAGGGGCGGCAATCTGAGGGATAGCCCCGGGTGCCACAAGCTCTAGCTACGCCTCTGCAAAGGCCCACAATCAGCCGCAGCCAGGATCCATTACAAATGCAGCAAGTCCAAAAGCACGAGTGTAAAGCACACGTCATGGTTCTGGACTTGATGCATGTCTTTTCTCAATAGAGAGAAGCTGCGGGCATTTGTGAAAGTATTCCTGCTAATTGCAGTGCATGATGGGCGCTGTGATTAACAGCAATACTTTCACAAATGCCCACATAATTCACATGCAACGTCCATGTACATAGCTGCCAAGGTGTCAGATTGCTGTGTGTGACATTTTCCTAATTTTAGTATATTTGAGTGACATTTCAACGACAATGAGTGACACTTTTTGCGAGCAAAATTACGCAGTGATGACCAGGGAAACCTATAAATATCAGAAATTACACTCTGTCCTCCCTAAAAGAGGTCCTTTCATCCCTCCTATCTATTAATCTCTCCACCCTTTAAGCCTTTCATCCAGCATCCATTTCACCTGTCTATTCATGCTCCCATCTGTCTGTCTTTTCATCTAATCCATCCATCCTTCCTTTACCATTCCATCCATCCATCCACCCATCTATCCATCCATCCATCCATCATTTCACCCACCTTTTATCAATCACCCATCATTTCACCCTTCCATCCAGGTTTACATCCATCTATCCAAACATTTATCCTTCAATCCATTCTTACGTGCACCCACCCATGCAAATATAACTTTATTCTTCCATCTCTCAAACCTTTCACCTTTGTATCCATCCTTATATTGACCTCTCCTTCTTGTTGCAGTTTCTTCCTTCTTTTTATATTTCCTATATTTCATTCTTCCTTTCTGTCCTCTCTTTCTCTTTCCCTCTATTTCCCTCATTCTTTCTCCATCTGTTATGGTTTCTACCCTGCATTTAGAAAAGAAATGCAGCAAGTTTGTATATAGTGCGAACTCAACCCAAAAGTATTGGAGTGCTTTACATGATTTATTATTATATATTTTTTTGTATGCAAGTGGAGAATAATTGATTTGCCCAGAATCACAGGATGTTAGGCTGACCTAAAACTAAAAACCCATCTCCTAAACTGACAGCTCGAGCATTAAGCCACAACTCCAACCACAAGAGCGGAAGCATTTTCAATATTATATAAAACTTGATGCAAAAAACAACCATTGACAAAGACAATAGTCTTGGCTTCTTGTAGGTGTAATGTTACTTGTATTATATATCTGGATGCAATGACAGAAGCAACAAAATATCAGTAGGGTAGCATGCTATGCAATGCACATATTTTTAGCGTAATTGCTTTTAAGCCACACCCTTAATTGCATTGGTTACGCCCCTTTGAAAGATCCCCGAGTATTTTCATCCCACTCAAAGCCTTGGTCTACACACGTGGTCAGGTTCTTGGCGCACATAGCCTTGGCTGCAGCGCACAGAGACCTTACTCTGCCGCACACAGAGGAAAATAATTCGAGGGAACATTGGTCATGACCCACGGCAGCAGAGTGTATCCTTGGTCCGCTGCTAAGAATGGAGGTGTACCATTAGTTAAGAGTCATGACAAGAGATGGCCCAACATTCATATTCAATCTGGCATGTGTCTTGATTGACTGATACACCTTGCTTACTGTAAACGTCTTTCTATGACATTGTGTGGCATACATGCAAGTAGGGATTGTGAATGATTGACACAGTGCTACACATACATATGTGCTATCCTATATAATGCGCTTACTATTTGTCATACTGGTGAGTGTCAATGTCATGCAGGCGATGATTTGTCACCAGTAAGGAGAGGCAATTTGCCATTGAGTAGACATATATCTCACATTCATCTATTCTGCCTATTTTTGACTCCTGTTGCCATACCTGAACTGATCCCTGACTGATTTGACAACATGCAACCGGAACAGGTTATGTGGCATACCTCTGTCACACATATTTTGCATTGAGGGTTGGAGTCAATCTTGTTGCATGTGTACCGCCATGGGAAGGATAATGAAAGGATATCAATGTGGGACATGATAATGTAAACATGACAGTGCACAGTGTCCACTATGGTGACGGTACACAAAGGGTTAGAGATATGTGTTAATTGTGCACTGTACAGTACAACTGGTAGACTACCTACACTGCAGTGGCACACTGCTTGTGAACAATGTAGGTTATATTTTCCACATGATTCAGTGTCCAGGGTTTTGTGGCTGTGCTGGTAGAACCTGTGCAGCATTGCTTCAAGACAGGCACATTATTTCCATGATAACAGTGTTGTTGCTTGTCATAGGAGATGTAGTTTGTGCATGAGATTTCTCCTTGCTTCACAATCTGGGGCATGGATTAAATATGTAGTGGTAAGTGTGCAAAAGAATGGTGTGCACATAGAATGTGATTTGTGTATATGATGATATAAAGCAGCATGGTAGTTATCGCCTTGTGAGGTTCATATATGACAATATTCCTCTATTTCACAGGTCTGGGATACAGCATTATGACTATGGGATTTACATGTGGACACACAGACTAGATTCAGAAATTGCATTGCTCGAACAGTATGTTTGGACGCATCATTTTACAAGTTGTTGTTACATTTGTAAAACCACTAGTGGCTCCTCGCCATTCGCCCTTCCGCAAGGCGAGGACATGCGGCAGAGCATTTGCCGTCAGGACCGCAAAACTCTGGAACACCATGCCACTCCCCCTCCGTCTGTCTGAATCAGAACTGACTTTCCGGTGAGCCCTGAAAACTTGGTTCTTTAAGAGCTCTTAGATCCCTGTCTACCTGTTCCAGTCGACTGCCTCAGCACCGGGACACCTCCGTGGGGTTTAGCTGTTCGCTCTATACATTTCTAAATAATAATAATTTGTGAGGGTCTTTGACACTTTAGAATGCACACACAGGGCCTTGTTTAGCAATTGTTGCCACTGGGCAGCAATGGATATAATATGGCTGCCCTGACCTGCATCCAAAGTAAAGGGGTGGAATGTGCCCTTTTCCTAACATACTTTTTTTTAGAGACAAAGGTTAACACAGCACCATGGTGCAAGGGTTGGGTATTGGCACTAGTCACTACCATGTGATGGTGTGGATGCTGAAAAACCATGGATATGCTGTATGTTAGGAAAAGGTAGTTTACAGGAAACAAGGGAACACTATAAGTCGAGAGGGACCGAGGGCTTACAAACAGTTTTTAGAGACAAAGTTCCCTTTCACAAACAAATATATCAAGTAGTATTACATAGAAATACATTATGAACTCTGTAAGTTTTCTCCAAATGGCCAAATATATTTATTAAACAAATGATCCAAAAGAAAAACAAGGTATATATAAAGTGCAGTGGGAAAAAACGGGGTTGGAAAGCACCAGATTTCCAGACTTCAGGCATTTACATCCATAGTAACTTTGCATACATATTTACAACAGTCACAATTAAAAAGAACATCTTATGATCCACATGAATCCTCATAAACAAATCTGAGTCAAAATGTGGTTGTCGGCGATGTTTTGATCCAGGCTAGAATAGGGGGATCATCATCAGTACAGCAAAATATAAGCCTGAGAGTTAGCCTGTATAAGGCCAGACATTAATGAGAAAGGGAGGAGAAAGGGGGGAGGACAACAAAGAAATAAGTGGACAAGAAGTAAAGAAGAGGTTAGGAGGGGTTCGGCGAGGAACGCATCTCATATGTCAAGGTATGCTTAAAAATCCAAATTGGATGTGGTGGTTTGGGCGGGGTGATGATCACATTGAACTTCACGGTGTGAGAATAGAAAACCATCAGTGATCATATACCGTATTGTTTTATAGAGTAGAATGAGGAATGCTCATTATAAATTTATCAAAAAATAGGAACGGAACATGACAGTGCCTGGAGCAATGAAGACTAAAAACCAACTCAACAAGATAATTGACCTAAGGACAACCGACCTTACGTGAGTGAGTGATGGTGATCCGATAAGGGTGGAATGTGAATGAAGTGCAAACACAGCGCACTTACAAGAGTAGACGATGCTCCTGCCTGAAGAGTGGTGATCCAAGGAAGGGCTAAGCCCAATATTAATGGCACCAACAAATTACTACAAATACGGCATGAATTAGGGCCTAGAGGGACAACAGTTCAAGATTAGAGCAAGTCTAAATAAGGTTGGCCGTGCAGTGAAAGTGAGAGTGCAATAAAAATCTTACATGGGGGTCAATGACCCTAGCCAGGTGCAGCGGTAAAGATTTAAGGAGCCACGTAAGGATATACTAGTTATCGTTACTTTACAGCACATACTAAAGAAAATTGAAAGGGAAACCTAGAAGAATACAAAAGCTTTTAGCTCCCGTCAAGCGTATCGCGTAGAACAGAACCATAACTGTGTCTAAAGGAGCTTACCTCTTATCAGGAGGTGGGGGAATACTACAATGTCGCCGGGCTGTGCCTACTGTTGCTGATGTGTGGGAATGCCGTGTCGGTGACTCGGAGCGCGGTATAAAATGGCTAGCGGCCATACGTGACACGCATGAGTATGAATTACAACGTGACCAGGAGAGCGAAGGGAGTGTAAGCGCCATCTTGAACAGTGCGAGTGAGGAATACAATTAATGGGGCTGACAGGGTACGGATGAAGAATTAAAGATAAAGGAATTCAAAAACCTTGTAATTATCATCAATTTACGACCAAAGTGAATATCCTGAGAATAATAAACTGAAATAAAATTGATAGCAATAAATTAATACGCTCAGCAATGTAAGCATACGATTATAAATACTTAAGCTTAAAGTGGTCAATTTACGTGGGAATGGGTTCTTCAGATAATATACGACAATAAATGTATACGGCCCTCATATTATGCAGGCAGAGAGATCCACATGCAAGGATATGGGAATGCGGGTCCCACATTGGAAGAGGAAGGGATAGAAATAAGGAGATTCACTTTAGGATAATAATAGTAAAGAAAAGGAAGAGGCATGGAAGAATACATTTGGCAAAATTACCAATACGTAGACAATGGGCCAAAGGTCACGCAAATTTCTTTTTACTATAAATTCAATTATAGGCATGAAGAGCCAGTATTCAATGAGAGGACTGAGCATGATAAGGGTGAAAGAAGGATGGGGTGGATAAAGTGAGGCCAGGGAGAGAGGAGATAAGAGGAAGTTTAGAAACAGTAAGAATTTTACCTTTGGAAGCATTGATGTAACTTTGAGACATTTTTCAAACAGCAATACGAACAATGTTGTATATGCTAATCTGTACCCATGCAACTTAATTTATATAGGCCATGCGACTCAAAAGATAAGAATATGGATTTGTCAACATTGTAGTCGCCTGAGGTGCAAAACACCAAATGCACCATTGGTTGAATATTTTACGGACCGGGGGCACATGGAAGACGATCTGAAATGGCAAGTTATCAATGTGATCGACCCACCACCTCGAAGCACAGATATCACCGTGATCCTAAACAAAGATGAATTGAAGTGGATCTTACGGACCAACAGCTTACACACTGGCCTTAACCGAATGGATGACTGGACCGATCTGATACATCCTGCGAGCTGTACTCTGATCCTTTTTGGTTTTCCTGTATTAATCGTTATATGAACTTGGATAGCTAGCCTATTACTATCTGTGCCTGAACCTCCTCATATCTCCTCTATCCCTGTCCTCACTTTATCCATGCCCATCCTCATTTCGTTCTTATAATAATATTGAGGTTATCTGTAAAAATTATTTCATTGGCTGCCACATTATTCATAGGAGTTCTAACAAACTCGTATCATTGTCGTCGGATTCACCCAAGGTGCTCTCCCCATCAATCTTGATTCAGAGCTACGTGGGCAGGCAGGCCTAACCCATGATTATCGAGTGACAGGTCACAGGTGGGGTCTTGCTTAGCCTAAAGACAAATGTGTTCTCAACCCTGATCGTTCCCTCAGATAAACATATGCACCATAAACAGATCAGAGGAAATTGTCCCCAATAAAACACGTTTGGCCAGAGGCGTGCGTTCCCCAAAATACCACAAAACTAGATGCCACAATCAGTTAGGAACCCTCAGCTAATAATATGGGTCTTAAAAATCCAGCATGTTTGCCTTTATTCAATTAAAAACCGGGGCCCCACCAAAAGTGACCCGGGGTCAAATAAAATACATGCTTGATGTTGTATCACAAAGCTTTTCCAGGATCTATATTATGGAATGAACTATGCAACAGTTTGGACGTTAAGTCTGGGATATCACCATTCATTTACATGTCGAACTTAGGCCATTTTATGACTGACTGAGAACGCTGCGAGAGAAAAGAAATAACGTGGTTGGCACAGGAAAAAGGACAGACGTGAATAGGAAAAGGGGGAACCATACATTATAAACTATTTATTACTAGAATCTCGCTGATGCACCACCCTAGAGTTGCTTCTCAAAGCTGAATAAAGTATGCTGTCCTCTGGTAGGTTATTGCTGGCTTCTGTTTGCACTGATAATATACTTTGCTGTTTAATTTGATGGAGTCTTGACAAGTTATCTGTGCCCGCAGAGCCTGTCTCCCGGTTTATCCCCACCCACACTCCTAGAATGCAGAATAACCATGCTCACTTCACATCATTGGCTCTGTGGTTTCCATTGGTCCTTTTTTGCTTGAAGCTTGACGCCGAGTTCCTTCCTAGTTGCCTGGCCCTCTTCTGAAAATCGATTCCGGCACCGGCATAAGCATCTGGTGCCTGACTTGGAAACCAACATATTCTTCCGAAAAAACACTTGACCTTGTTTAATGTGAAATCGTTTTTTAAGTTAGCGCTACTATTTAGATTTCCGAGCAGGAACACGAGCGAAGCAATTAGCAAACACTTATCTTAAACATAACCACGCTCTGATGCAACGGACCCCACTGCGTGCCTGCTAAACACACGGGCGTACTGTACAGAAATAATTCGTTCCGGTGACTGAATATTTTACTCTCAGAAGGTTTCTTAGCAGCTTGCGCCTCAGGCACGGTTTGAAGTTGACTTTAAATATTGTAAATGTAACATTTAGATGCAGCCTAGAAAACAAATTCCTTTCTTAATTCAACATGCCTTTTGGGGACACATACACACACATTAGAGCTATTTCCTATTACCCCATGCATTTCTGTCCTTAACCAAGCAACGTTATACCTTTATGGGCCATGCTGGAGAGAGAGCAGTTTTTGTTTTGCCGCAAATTAAATTATTTGCTTAACAAAATCTTAACAACTAAAAACCACCCAGTCTCATTTACTTGTTCAACAAGGAAAATATGCAATGTCATTTTGTCCAGTATGCAAATAATATTTAGAGATTAGATGAACATTTCCCCATCAAGCAGGGTTGTATTGTTGTTATGATCTGATATAAATGATGTCTGCCACGGACTGTGAGCAGGAGTAGTTTATTCTAACACGCCAGACATTAGGCACCCAAGTTCAAACTGTTCCCTGGACTTAAATCTACACATTCTGAAGAAGGCTACACATTCTATCAGAGGAATCTTGAGAGAAAGGTTGCGTGAATAAACCGGGGCACAGGCATAGCACAATTCTCCCTCCACGAAATTATAAGGTGCATACTACGTAACTATTGGGGTTGGCCCTTACTGCAGGGTCCTCCCCAAACATTTTCCCTTCATTCTCCAGATTTCTGAAACCGTTTTTGTTGGCTTTTAGGACTCTGTGCACTTTGCCACATCTAACCAGTGCTAAAATGCTTATGCTCTCACCTTTAAACATGGTAACATTTGCTTACAACCAATTGGCTTTTTTAATGTACATGTAAGTTCTTTGTAGAGTGGTACTACATGTATCCAGGGCCTGTAAATTATATGCTGCTAGTCGGCATTGCACCACCGATTGTGCCACGCACTTAAGTAGCCATTAAACACGTCTCAGGCCTTCTATTGCAGTCTATGTGGGCAGTTTTAAGCTGTGATTTTGGACTTGTAAATTAAACCTTTTGCCAGGCCCAAATATTCCTTTTTTTATAATTCTTTTTATTAACATTCACATTTCTTTTCATGATAAAATTTGACCAGATGAGAGTGCGCATTTTAAAACAATCGGTAACATGTATCATATCTAGATTGATTCATCGTGAGCTGGTAGTAGTGGTGTAGTGCAGATGTTTCCTCTGTACTCATTCCAGTCAGACCAAATGCGGGACAATGTATTGGGGCATCCCCTGGCCACGTATACATACTTTTCACGGTGCATGCACCAATCCATATCTCTCTTCCATGTGGATACCGCAGGTGCCCGTGCTGCCCCCCATTTCTGTGCTATATTATGTTTTGCTATCATTAACCCCAATGTAGCCCAGGTGATACGTGTATGGTTTAGATCCGTGGGTTCCCACACATTCAGGAGACATCTCTTAGCCTCCAGAGGGAGTGTATGCATGAATACCTTGCCCAACACCACATGTATCTTCTTCCAATACCTCTGTATAAATGTGCATTCCCACAGTATGTGGAGGAATGTGCCTTCACTTCCACTCCCCCTTCTGCATTTGCCCTCTGCTGCTCTTCCCCTTAGTACCATACAGGGCCCCGTGATGTAGATTCGGTGTAAGATTTTAAGTTGTACCAGCCTCAATCTAGCAGCAATGGCTACCTCCCGTGGTGAGGCTAGTGCTATTACCCAGTCTTCATCGTCTAGAATTATCCCATCCCTTTCCCACTTTTCCCGCAGTTTCAAGAGGGGATCTCCAGTGTGGTTCACTAACTTTTTGTAGGTGAGTGAAATGGCCTTCGTTGGTAAGTATCCATCAAGGAGTCTGTCCTCAAGGGGTGAAGAGTCTGGGGGGACGTCTCCCCTTTGGAGGCAGGATTGTAACGCGTGACGGATCTGTAAGTATCTGAAATATTCTGTGGGAGCAAGGTCATGTTCCTGTTGCAGGACTGAAAATGATTTGACTTCACCCTTTATCCATAGATCACCTATTTTTGATATACCTATAAGGTCCCATTTGTCAAAACCTTTAGATGACCATAGATTTCCCAGCTGGTCCGAGTCCCATAAGGGTGTGGCCAGAGTCATCCTACGATCCCATCCCAGACTTTTGTTGGCTGCCTGCCAGACCTGCACCGAGTGCTTAGTTGGTCCGGTGAGGCAGTCCTTTCCGGCGCTTGAATAGAGCGCACGTTGGTAGTTCCCTCCCGGTAGTACCCAGTGATCCATCGCATAGCCTGGGTCGTCCACCTGTCTGTAGGTGCCATGGTTGATGGCTGCCTAATGGGCTGGCCAGTAATATTTTTTGAGATCAGGGAGGGCAATGCCCCCATCGTACCAGGTGAGATTTAGTTTAGGGAGCGCTATTCGCGGCTTCCCGTTCCAGAGTAGGCGGCGTTGTAGACTTTCAATTTCTTTAAAGTAGCTTGTGGGTTCCAAATCCAGTGAATTTTGCAGGGCATAGAAAAATCGGGGTAAGGACATCATTTTGAATAAAGAGGCTATGCCCAGCATCGAGAGTGGAAGCGTCATCCAACTCTCCGAGTCCTTCTTCAGTCTCTGTAAGAGGGGGAGTAGGTTTTTAGCAAATCTGTCTGCGGGATCAGAGGTGATATAGATACCTAGGTTTTTGAAACCCTGTGTGGAAATCTGTATCCGGCAATTCCTGGGAAGGCCCGCATGGGGCCCCTTGAGGATGTACAACACTGATTTGACCCAGTTGATTGAATACCCTGAGTATCTTCCAAATATGGCGAAAATGTCAAGCACTGTTGTGAGAGAGGCCTTTGGCGATGTTAAAAACAATAAAATGTCATCCGCATACAAGAAGATGCGGTCCTCTCGCATTTCAGCCCATTTAAAACCTCGAATCACCGGGTCTCTGCACACCCAGGATGCCAGGGCTACTAGGGCCAGGGCAAATAGGAGGGGAGAGAGCGGGCATCCCTGTCTGGTCCCTCTATTGAGTCCAAACACTTCAGAATTTTTGTTGTTTACAACTATCTGAGCTAGAGGTTTCGAATAGAGGAGTCACACCCACTGGATGAAGTGGGGCCAAAAACCCATTTTCTCAAGAACCGCAAATAAATTTGGCCATTCGAGCATATCGAATGCCATGGAGGCGTCTAGTGATACCAATACCACCTCTTCCTGTATGGTTGCCGCCCTCCCTATCACCCTGTGTACCCTGCGGAGATTTAGTGCTGTGTTGCGCTGGGGCATGAAGCCAGATTGATCCGGGTGTACCAAATTATTAATGACTTTGATCAGTCTGTTGGCCAGGAGTTTAGCTAAGATTTTAGGTTCGGCATTCAATAGGGAGATTGGCCTAGGAAGAACAGGCTGACCAGGGTTTGCCTTCTTTTTGGATCATTACTAGGGTGGATATCCGTCCCGTGTTTATATAATTCAATCGGGAGGCCGTTGGGTCCTGATGCTTTCCTCGACCTAAGCCCCCTAACGGCCTGTGCCACCTCATCTGCCATGAGTGCCCCTTCTAGATACTCCAGCTCTGACGCTGGTAGTTTAGGTAGAGTAATGTCTCGTAGGAGATCGAGAGAGTCTTGCATTGTGTAAGGGTTATGTGAGGAATAGATCTGTTCGAAGTCGGCGGCAAACGTACTGGCAATGTCCTGGCGGTCCGTGATCGTACAGTCGGCTTTGTCAATAAGTTCTGGTACGAGGCTGCTCGCCAACTTTTGCTTGTCTAACCACGCAATCAACTGTCCCCTTGATCATATATCCTTCCTAGCCTCTCTCTTCCCAGTACCTTAGCTCTATCTATCTTTGGCTGTCTCTTTTAAGGTGTAGAGCATGTAAGGTGTCTGGGCTGGGTCCCTCTGCCAATTCTTCCAGTCGAAGGATCTCTGTTCTAGTGCTTGCTCCTCCTTGACCTTTTTCTTCCTCACCCCCTATATTTGGGTAAGGGCCTGGCCCCTGACTACCGTCTTGAATGCTCCCCATAGTGTCTGATGAGAGCTCACCAAGCCCACATTTTCTAGAAAGTATTGTTTAATTGCAGTGTGCAGTGTCTCACGAACCACCGGTTTACGAAGGTGCCAAGGGTTGATGGGAGCTACTCTTCCCACTCTTTGGTGACCAACCACAATGTGTACCCACAACGGGGAATGATCAGATATACCTCTCGGCATGTGTCTAACCTCCCGTACATGTGTCAAGTGGTCTGTAGGAGCTAGCAAATAATCTTATTGTGACTGGCTGGCATGGGCACCTGAGTGGTAAGTATATTGGGTGGTGGTCGGATGAAACAAGCGCCATAGATCCTGTAATCTCATAGCCCCCCATAAAATCTGGTAGCCAGCTGTTGGAGGGGCGAAGTTCTCTTGGAGGGCTCCTGTCTTTGGTGTCATTGACTACTGCATTCAGGTCCCCTCCCACTATAGGAAGTCCTTCTGGTACTGTCAACAAAATGGCGCCCAGGTCTTTAAAGGCTAGTTCCTGAAGGCCTGGCGGCATATAAACCGTTATGAGGGTAAGCACCTTCCCTTTCCATTGTCCCAAGATGCCAACGTACCTCTCTCCAGTATCTACCCAGGTGGACTTGATCGTCAGGGGGAGGAGTTCCTAAGTAATATACCCGTTCCCCTTGAGCCTGAAGTAATGCCTGAATGTGCCACAAGGTTGTATCCCCACCTATTGAGGGCTTTACACGTATTCCCCACTAGATGTGTCTCTTGTAGCAGCACCACTTCGGGAGCATGCCTCTTAATGTATTGTAGTACCACGGTTCTCTTTACCTTGTCCCACAAACCATTTACATTCCAGCTCATCACCTTAAACTCTTTGTCCCATTGAGTACTCATGGGCATTCACGTGTTACCATTGTGTCTGCGTTGCTGGATTGCGATGCCTTGAAGGTTCCCTAAAAACAAGTAACTACTCTTGAACCCCTCCCAACTCCCCCCTCCCCGCTCCCCTGCACTCTGGGCTCCAAACTGCCCATGATTACAACAATGCAGGATGCCTGTCTCCCTGAACTTGAACTAAGTGAAGAAAATGGGGGTACACTCCCCCTCCCCTTATGCAATGTAAATGGTTCTTCCTAAGTCGGTCGGTCTCGTGTTTGTGTGTGATGTCGCACACCCTACATAGTTCATCACTGAGAGCCAGGCATCTCCGGGGATGCCACCAGTACCCCAACACACAAGTCAAATGGGGCCAGGGCCCCGGTACCTCCTAGTCTCTCTGGGAGCCGCTTTCCGCTGAGTCTTTCCATCCATCAAGCCAATCAGCAGCATCTTCCGGAGCCTCAAAGAATCTGGTTTTCCCCCCGGCTTCTACCTGAAGACGAGCCGGGAACAACATGGCATATTTAAGGCCCTTATCTCTCAGTTGTTTTTTGACCCCCAAAAATGATGTGCGCTGCCTCTGTACTGCCTGAGAGAAGTCCGGAAAGAAGCTGACCTCCGAATTTTCCAGTCGTATGGGTGGGCCATTACCGGACGAAGAAGGGCCCCTGGAGTTGGACGCCCCCCCAGCACCCGGTGGGCCCTTTCAACGACAAAGATATTGAAAAGCCCTTTTGGTTGGAGATTATTGGTGATTAGGCTTTCCACAAATAGGTCTGTCGCTCTGCTTTTTCCGGTACACCAAGGATACGTACATTATTGCGCCTACTGCGGCCTTCATAGTCATTCAGCTTTCCTTCAGCAAATTTTTGGAATGCCTGTAGTTCCCGTACTTCGATCTGCAGCTGGTTGGTATCGTCTACCAGGCTTGTTATGGTTACCTCTAATTGTTTGACTTTCTCCCTGTTTGTAGCCAGGTCTGCCCTGATTAACATGACCTCCGAGGAAATCGTGTCTATTCTCTGCTCCAGATTTGCGCGGATCCCACCGATTGCGTCCAGTACATCCTTCAGGGTGTGTTCGAGGCATCTGCAGTAGGTTCTTCCCTTGGTGTTACTTTGGGTAGGTGCTGTTCGGCCGGGGCTGCCTTTGGGCAGGTGTACCTGTCCAGTTTATTATTTTGAGTAGTCTTAGGGCCCTTCACACTCAACATTTCGGCAGGATTAATGTGGGCCACCGTATTGCGAGTCTGGGTGGGTTGTCTTTCGACGTCTGCAGGACGTTCACGGCGTCCCGGGCACCGATGGGCCTTGTCAGCCTGTGTCTTCTTTCACTTTATGTCTCCGAGGCACTGATCTGGTTGTTTACTGAGGTGTGGTGTACTAAGCAGGACTCCCAAGTGGACTTCCCGAGACAGTTGAGATCGGGGCAAAGGAGGTAGGTGGATTGCGACCTTGAGTTGGTGCGATTCTTCACTCGTTAATGCGCCTCAGCCATCTGCGCTGTAGGGTCCGTTCTTGTACCTGTGGGTCGCTCCCCCCTTCAGATCTTGTGCGCCTCACTCGGCCGATTTCTCCACGCTCCACATTGAGATCGGGCAATTTGTGGTTGCTGTTGGGGTGGGGCCCCCGGGGGTATGCCGGTCCAAAAGTTACCCCTGTGGCATACTTCACGTGCTCCTCCCTGGTTGCTTCTATTGGCGCCAGAGGGCTCCGTAGCGTCTCCAGTGCCACCCTCCCGGTACCTGGGGGGCCCGCCTTTTCCTCCAGCCCCCTCCATCACATCAATGCCGATAGGGGTATTGCGCCCAGGAGGGCTCATTTCTGTGTGCAGGGTCGAGGATCGAGTCATCTGGCGGGCCTCTCTGTCCGCGTCTCCTGCCGGCCCCCAAGATTGTTGCTGGCTGTAGCCTTAATGGCCGATCTCCCTGATGTATGCTGGGGGTGAGGGTTTGTTCTCCGCAGCACCCGCACTGGCGGCAAGGATCGGCCGCAGTTTCTACGCCCGGTTTTCAGCCGACCCGGGCCCCGGGGCACCCCTCCAGGTGGAATGTCAGGTGCGGGCCGCCGAATTGACACCGACGTGGGGCACCCGATCACTCCGGGCCCCGGCTCACCCTCGGCTGCAGGCCGGTATCAGACGCGGCCGATTCTCCAGTTATTCTGCACCGATTGCCCCGATCTTAGGCTCGATGGACTCGGCCAGTCTTTCGACAGCCGATTCCGACCTCGGAATACGGATAGGTTACACGGATAGATGTGGGGAAAGGGGGTTTGATCAAGAGAGTCCTTAGCTTGCGACCATCTTGCTTCGCCGCTAGGCCACCCAAATATTCCTTTTTAATGCATATCAGTCACTCCAGTGTGCAGTGTAATTAAAAAGTTGGACATGTAAAGTTATGTTGTACATGTCCTGGTAGTGATAAACTCTTAAATTTGTTTTTCACTACTGCAAGGAGTACCTCTCCCAAGGAATAAAATTGGAGTTATTGTTTTACATTTAATAAGCTGTATTTTTCAGTGATGTTACTGACCATGTAATGAGTTATGTAATATGTGAAGTCACAAGTTGTGCATCGCGGGGGCCTAAGTTATAGTTAGCTCAGGTAACTATAACTGCTGAATTTCAGTGGTTTTGAATAAGTGAAATCTGAGCCTAACTATAAACTGGCACATGCATCAAGCAGTTTACCGGTCGCAAACGGGCCGATTCGCAGAATCGGCCCATTTGCGGCCGGTATAATGCCATTTCTGATGCATCAAACCCAAAACCCATTCGCAATATAGGGAATAGCAAATTTTGCGATTACCAAAATTGCGAATGCTTTTAGGGAATCGCAAATTGTGATTCCCTATTTGGGATGCATTAAAGCCTTTCCAAAATGCGACTTCGCATTTAGGAAATGCTAATTACCATCAACTGCAAGTTGATGATAATTTGCTAAAACTTTGAAAAATGCACAAAATGTAGTGCACACATATGCCTTAGGGCATATGTGTGCGCCACATAAGCATGCATGCCAAATTTGGGGGTGAAGCAGGGTGGCCTTTAAGGCCCCCTGGCACCCTTCAAATTGTATTCGCGATTTGCGAGTACCTATTTTGGTACTCGCATATTGCGAATGGCTTCTCATTCATTCCTATGGGCCTCTAGGCTCATGAGAATGAATGGGAAGGCATTCCTTAATTGCGAATCCCAATTTGGGATTCGCAATTAAGGAATGTGTAGGAATCGCAAATATTTTTGCAAAACCTTCATGGATTGCCAATTGCGATTCCTTAATAGCAATTGCCTAGCTTGATGCATGTGCCCCAAAGTCCCTGTAACCTTTGGTTTCTTCAGTGAATTTCTACGTTTAAAAAAAGTCTATTTGTTAACAATAACATCCCTGTAACCGTTGTTTTTTTCAGTGAATTTCTAAGATTTTTTTAATGTAATTTCCTAACTGTAACCTATAACATTGGAGAGTGGGCCTGTTATTGGCTGAATAGGTCAGTGGGTTGGTGAGTGAGTAGCTATATGGATCAGTCACTGGGTGTGTGAGTGGTTGTATGGGTTTGTGAGTGGGTGTGTTAGTGTCTGTATGGCTGTATAAGTGTGTGTGTGAGTAGGTTTGATGGTGTGTGAGTAGGTATTTGAGTGGTTTTGTGGGTCGGTGAATGAGTATGTGAGTGACTGTATGGGTATATGAGTGGCTCTGTGGGTCTGTAAGTGGGTGTGTGAGTGTCAGAAGGGGTGTGTGAGTGGATGTCTGAGTGGCTGTGTCAGTAGCTGTGTGAGTGACTGAACTAGAACAGAAACTCAGCTGCTCCTTTATGCAACAAGAGCCCCGTTTTCACAAAATGTCTACCTAACTGGAGTTCTTTCTACTAGTTAATTAATAAGTGCTACCTAACTGTGTAACAGCCTATTGGTTGTTATACACTACAGCTGTGCAACGGACTACAAGGAAGTGACTCCAGCGACCCTGTGTGCATGTAATTTTGATATTGTGATTGATCCACATGCGTCTTCATGCAGAAATTTGTGATAACACAACGAAAATACAAAGCGGTAAAACTCCACCAAACAACTGTACATCCTCTTAAGTGTATAATGTAACTGCGTCTTTGTTTGGTGGAAATCTCCTCATATTCTTTGGTATCAAGAACATGCCACTAAAGTCTGCGGGAAATGTGCTGGAGGCCTTTTGGTATGCTGTCTATCATCCTGGGAGAATGCTGGCAGACGCTTGCATACTGCTAACAGGGTAGGGCAAAATAAGTAGATCTCTCAGATGATTTCCTACATTTGCATACTTGTAGTCATTTAAAGGCACAACGATGGACTTTGGACTTATTACGAGAGGGCAAGAACACATTTGTGGGAAGCTGGCTTTCTATATAGTGTACTAAAATTAAGTACACTGAGCAGCGAGTCCAGTGAGTTTCTTATCGGTTTACTGAACCAAAAACAGATAATACTAACGCTCCACTTGTGGAAGTGTGGGTGAACAGTTAGGCTTATTAGAGGGTAGTGCAAAGGATTTGTTGTACTCACAGAGGCAATAAATGAGACACACACTCAAGAATAAATCCGAGACCAATTTGCAAAGAAAAATAATATTGAATTACATATTATTTGTTTGACCAAGAACTTTGTTGTACAGTAAGTACTTTTAAAGTTATGAATTTATAGAGTTCGCAAAAGCAATCAAATTTGTGCCCAATTATGCACCAATGGGAAAAAAGACAAAAATGCATGTAAAATCATACAACTGACTTTCAAGGTTCACCTCTTAGATTTCGTTAGTTAGCAAGGCCAGGTCCAATGTTCCACCCATGGGTTTTAGGAAGAGCCCAGGATGCAGCCAGGAGCAGGTTGCTGAGGTTGATGGTAGCTGGTGCACTATTGGAGAGGGGGCAACTTAAAATGCAATGCTCTAGGGGACCTACAGGTAAGTCTGAGGGCGCCCACTTGAGAGAGGAGGTCTCAAGGGCTTCAAGACCAGAGAAACAAAGCTAGATCATCATTACTGGGGCTGGACGGGTGCAGAGCAGATAGGTCAGCCGGGCAGCATGTGTCAAAATGTCCTCGCTGTCAGGAGCAGGCAGCTTGGAGAGGCGATTTTGGGACAGTTGGGCACTCATGAAGTGGGTCTCACGGTTCTCGATGTCTCTCAATGGGTCCTTGCTTCCTGGGCAGTTGGAGTCCAGAGTGGACTCTTCATCTTGGTGCAGGTTGCAGGTGGTCTGGTATCCCGGGTATCAGTGCAGCACAGCTCCAATAGGTCAAGGTGTCCCCAAACTTGGTGGAGGGACTGGTTCAAACCATCAGAGCTGGAGTACCACTTTTGGTTTAGGTGCCACGTTGAAGTTTCCATGGAGCAGCAAGTTGGTGAAAGCAGAGTCTGTAGTTCAGGGCCAGCTGTCACAGGTGAGCAGAGCCTTTGCTCCAAGGGATGTTCTTTGGCAATTTGTCAAAGACTGGAGGAGTTCCATGGTTCTTGGAGTCCTCACAGTGGTAAGGCGAGGCAGCACACCATGAGGATCGAGTCCTTATAAGTAAAGGCTGTATTAAATTATAATAATTCCTGTACATTAATTAATGTTGTAAGTGTATCTAAAGATAGGATTTCTGCAAAAGGAAAGGGCCATGTAGTGGCCTATGTGCTTGTGCAGCCCTAGCATTGTTATGCAATTGTTACAGATGTAGGGTGATTGAGAACGGGCAGTTTGAGGGGGACAGTTCCACTACCAGCAGCTCGCTGTACTATGCTAATAAACAGCTTACTCCTCCTTAGCTGCAGCCTTTTCATTCTTGATGGACTACATCTTCCCTCTCAATGGCACGCCAACACAGCTCTCTGGGGAGAAGCCTCCTGCTTATTAAAGCAACAGGTTGATTGTGGCAATCATCATTGGTCTGGAATAGGACCGCTCCTCCCCCATGTTCAGAGGTGTGTGTCTACACTATGAACTGCTTGGTATAATCTGGAACTTTTAGAATGGTTGTTGAACACATTGCTTCCTATAGGGTGTCGATAGCCTTTTGATAGCTCCCTGTCCAGTTAACCTTTTTGGGCATTTTCTTGGAGGTCAGTTCTGTGAGGCAGGTGGGCGGTCACAATGGACCTATATCCCTGCAGGACCCAGTCAAGCCAAATAATGCTCTGACTTGAGTCTGGATACTTGGAGCTTCCCAAAGAATGGTCTGGATTTTGGGCCTCTGGCAGTAGTAAAAGCAAGGCGTTGGATGTAGGTGGAGTAGTATTTAGGATACTCCTGCATCCAGTGAGTGGTCTACATGTTTCAGCCAGGCCTTATGTTGTAAACTGGCTTTTCTCAGGAACTATGTGATATGTGAAGTTATGAACTATGCTACAGGTTGTTTCATAGAACAGAAAATGTGTTGCACGCGCTAAGGTGGATTAGTTGTAAGAGGGGGATTCCCTCTCAGGACATTTACTGTACATGAAAACATACAAGACACAACAAACATACAGGGATGCGTTTTAGCTTGATATGCAGAATCATCTCAAGTCATTTAAAACTGTCGCGTTTGTGTGGTTGCAGAGTTAGCGGCGGGGTGAAAGTATTTACTGTGAAAAGCCGTTATATGCGGTAAAGTGAGTGGTGATAATATCGAGAACAAATTGGTGAGAAGGAATAACTTTATTCTCACACAAGCGTTTTGCTGTAATTGCCCCATGAGTATCCGGCAGGGGTACTGGCTCTTAAGGAAAGGAAAAAAGAAAGAGAAATATTGGCGCGCTGGCCAATGGTTGTGATCTGAAAAGGAAAGATCTTACCGGTCAGTAGCGGCGTGGTAGGGCCTCTTTATCGACTTACTGCAAGTGAGCTCAGGACCCTCCTCTCAACCTGTTGTTGCTGCCACGGAACTCCGACGATACTGGGGCCGGGTTCGTGTGTGCATTAAATACCTCTCAGCTGATGGCCCCGTGTTTCCAATTAGTGCCAGAAGAGAATATTGTCCTCAGGGAAAGATAAAAATAGACAACGGGCCTGATCTGTCGGCTCCGCCTGCTCCGGCAACATGTGATCGAATGTGGGCGGTTGCTCACTCGAGCCAGTATGGTCTGAGATTCATGCCGTATAAATGCTAATATTGGTTGTCATGCAAATATGAGAGTGTGGTTGCTCTAATGCTCTTTGGTAAAGAGGCCGGGATATCGGCTAGAAGAGTCATTGGAAAGGTACTTACATAGGTGCAACACATTGGGAACCATATGAAAAAACTATATTTTCAATGGTGTTGGCGCAGAGGCTGCCTCTATTTCGAGTTATAAATATGGGGTTTCTATGGCGGTGGGGACACTAGGCAGCGGGCATATTGGGACGAGTTATGATTCCAGAACGGCTGAGATAGGCTAACTGTGTACTAGAGACGTAGAAATGCTGGCTAAAAAAATGCGTGCAGGAGAATGACAGCCCACCTATATGGGTGCGCTTATGTGTGTATAGTGCTGGGATGCCCCAGGGTAACCACGCGCTCTACAAATGTTCCTTCATTCATCATTCATTCATATAGAGGTGTACTTAAGTGTCCAACCCGTGAGCTGGGGTTGGGATAATGAAGTATTAAACCTCATTCATGCCGAGGTGTGGGCTTGCCAGAGGTTATGGAATTAAGGGTCCTCAGTGTGTTTAATCGGTAGCGCCTCAGTTCTTGTGATATCTAAAATTGTCAATTCAACAATTCAGGCTATGCCACGGGATGGAGTCTTTGAGTCCTTGGATATGGGTAGACAAGCGATAAATCCATCGCTGAACCTTGGTCAACAAGAATTTTTCATTGTTCTCTGGGGTCTGGTGAAAATGTTCAATCACTGTCCATGACATATTGTTTAGGGTATGTCCAAGTTGAAGGAAGTGGTCAGTGAGGTGGCTAATGTTTTTCTTACACTGTATTGTGCTCCGATGTTCGACAATTCTGGTGCACACCTTGCGGGTGGTCATGCCCACATATCTTAAGTTGCATGGGCATTCGATGAGGTACACTGCGTTTGTAGAATTACAGTTGGTGTGCTGGAGTTTTTTCCAGGTTTTTCCAGGTTCCAGCGAAAGTGTCTTGGATATGCATGTTAGGTGGCAAACACTGCAATCATTGCATGGGTAGTGTCCAGTTATGGGGGGGCCCATGTTGTTAGGACTGTGCTGGGCATGGGTCTGGATTGTGTCCTAAGGCGTGTTGTCACAAGGCGATCCTTCAGGCTGCTGTTTCTATTGTAGGTGAAGAGGGGGAGTTCCCAGTTTCTGGTTCCTGAAATGAAGATTCATCAGTGTTTCCAGATGATGTTTGATACTTTGCTCGATACTACATTGTAGGTTGTGACGCAGGTCATTGGTGGGTTTGATATTTCCCTTGTGTTGTCCTCCAGGAGAGCTTCGCGGTTTTGATTGCATGCTAGTTTTTTGGTTTTCTGGATGATTTTCTTTGGGTAACCGCGATCCTGTAGTTTTGATGCCAGGGTAGTTGATTGTTCATTGTAGTCCTTGGTCTCACTGCAATTCCTGCAGATGCTCAGGAATTGTCTGAATGGGAGGTTTTCTCTTAGGTGCCTTGGGTGGAAGCTCTCAAACCGGAGAATGGAGTTCCCGGCTAGTTGGTTTGTAGAACGTTTTGGTTCTGAGTGTGCCTGCCTCGGCTGTTATGTTGAGGTCCAGGAATGCCAGGGTTTTGGAGCTGCATGTGCTGGTGAAACGAACGTATGGGTCTCTCTCGTTGAGCCTCTTGAGAAACAAAGATAAGGAAGTAGGGGTTCCTTCCCAAATCCTGAAGATGTCGTCTATGTAGCGACGCCAAATTCGGATTTTGGAGAAGTATGGGTTAGTCGGCGATGTTATATTTGTCTGTTCAAAGTGGTGGACATAAAGTCCCGCCACACTGGGGGCGAAAACGCTCCCCATTGATGTGCCATTGGTTTGTCGGTAGTATTCCACTTCATATTCAAGGTAATTTACTTTGAGTACAAGTTTGGCGCAGTCCAGGACGAATTCCCTTGGTGTGTGGTATTTCCAAGGTGTGTCCATCAAGATGTCATGGAGTACCTGTAGGGTAGCGTCCTGGGGTAGACTTGTGTAAAGGCTCTCTACATCCAGTCCTACCATGAGTTGGTTTGTAGGGTCAAAATCCAAGTCTTTGAAAATGTTCAGTAGGTTCGTCCTGGACTGCGCCAAAGGTGCGCACCAGAATTGTCGAACATCGGAGCACAATACGGTGTAAGAAAAACATCAGCCGCCTCACTGACTACTACCTTCAACTTGGACATATCCCAAACAATATGTCATGGACAGTGATTGAACATTTTCACCAGACCCAAGAGAACAATGAAAAATTCTTGTTGACCAAGGAACAGAGATGGATTTATCACTTGTCTACCCATATCCAAGGACTCAATGACTCCATCCCGTGGCATAGCCTGAATTGTTGAATTAACACTTTTTTGTAACATCTGCCTTTTACTGGTGTAAAGTAGGACAACTACCTACAGTGTGAAAGGGAGCCCAGCCCAGAATCACATCTGAAGAACAACACATGTCATAGAGCTACTGATCATGCACCTCCAACACCTAAGAAGGCAAAAAGACCCACTGCCACCACCCTCAGGACCTCCCCCCGGAACACCCCTCTCTACTATCACCGAGGCAGCGCACAACAGGACAGCAAACCTTCCAAAAAGGGCATGGCCCCTCAGCCACACAATAGCTGAATGTTGCAAGATGTGGCAACCAAACATGTGTGAAGGACGCAAGTCACCCACCAATAATAATGCATACAATACCAAGTGTAGCGGTGATGTGCTGGACAAACCTCTCTATGCAGAGCACAAACCTCTCCATGTGTACATATACTGCTGGTGCTTGTAGTGTTGTGGACAGTGGACGCAACCATGTTACCTCAGGCAGTGGGGAAGATCTTGGTCGTGTACCTGTGTCGTTGTCCCCTGTAAGCGGAAGCGCAGTGGGCTGGTCCAACGTATGCCACTCCAGCATAGAAGTGTGAATAAATAGACCGGGGCTCTGGGTGTGGTTAACTTGTGAAAAGGCCAACGCGTCTGCCAGGGTGGCGGCCCTCACCCTGCCATGTGGCTGCCGCCATGACCACAGGGCTCCTTGACACAGGCCCCCTGCGGACACAGCACCACAGCACCACAGAGTTATGTCTGTACAGACTACTGCCTTCGATCTACACTGCAGACAGCAGGGCTCACAATTCAGATGGGGTCCAGTAGGCAAGACACATTGCTCCCAGTGCAGCCCGCCCGGACCACGCATCATCACAGACTGTGTACACGCTGAGTGCCAGAGATACCACTACCTCAGTGCACCACAAGTCAACACCATGTGGCCTTATTAAGGCAGAATTAATTAGACAAAATACATTGCTACCAATGCGGCTCACCCGGACCACGTATCATCGCAGGCTGAGTGCTTCAGGTGCCACTAACTCACTGCACCATAAGTCATCGCCACGTCCCCTTATTAAGGCAGAATTGATTAGACAAAAGACATTGCTACCAGTGCGGCCCGTCTGGACCACGCATCATCGCTGACTCCGCACATGCTGCATGCTTCTGATGCAACTAACTGTGCAGCTCAAATCAACACCATGTGGCTGTCTGTCCTTGCTGGCCGCTGCCACAGGCCTACACTGCGGTTAGCAGGGTTCACAATTCAAATTCAGTCTTGATTAATTAATTTCAGAGTTCAGTAGGCAACTAACTATAAAGTCCCTGAAACCTACATATTTCGACAATGTAGTCCTTACATATTTCATCTTTTGTTCCATATGCCCACACTATGATCAGCAGAGCTCACAATTTACCTTGAGACATGATTTATTAACTGCAGACAGAATTGTACTCTATGTCCTCGGATTTTGTCAAGAGGAAGTGACAAAAAGCATTCCTCGATGTCTGTGCTGACTACTGCCTTCAATCAATATTGCGGACAACAGGGCTCACAACTCAGATCGAGTTGTGATAGCAGGTGACGCAGTCCAGTAGGCAACAGACATTGCTACCAGTGCGGCGCTCCCGAACCATGCATCTTCGCTAGCTGTGCACACACGGAATGCTTCTGATGCCCCTACCTCAGTGCACCACAACTCCTCATGGACCCTTTATGATAGAATCTTTTGTGTATGATTTCAGATCTGCTGCCCCTACCTCAGTGTACCACAAGTCATGAACCCTTTACCATAGAATCTTTTGTGTATTATTTCACATCTGGTGCCCCTACCTTAGTGCAGCACAAGTCATGGACCCTTTATGATTGAATCTCTGTGTGTGATCCGATGATTACTGTTGTACTTGTTGCCAGCACCAACCATTCCCTGAGGGCTGGCTTACACTCACCCACACACATCCAGCACAGACATCACTGACATGTGACCCTGGTAATAAAAAGGGGCCGAGCGCACGTGTCCGTACCCAGTTCCACTATCTATCTAACTGTGTCCGTGTGTTCATTATGTACGCATGACGCTGCCCCTGGGCCCTTCCACATTGCATTCTGCTGTGGACAGCGCTCACAACCATGTTACCTCTGGCAGTGGGGAAAACGTTGTTTATGTAACTTTGTCTTGGTTATTGTATAAGTACATAGGTAGAGACTGGATCATTAGAGTACTGCAAGTAGATTGTATACTGAATTTATAAGTGCTTCGGAATTGGCGGAGTGATTGAATAAGTACATATGTTGGCGGAGCCTAAGGCCCCAGCATGACCTTGGCCCTAATTGGCTGCCCTCCATGTGCAAAAAACGGAAATTTGGGCTTTGCATGGCCCTGTATTGCTACAGCTACAACATTCCACTGAATGTGCAATAAACATTCATATCCACACAGATATGTCATGTGCAAGATCTTTCATATGTGGAAGTATGGATGAATGTAGGGTCAGTGATTCCCCCTACCTTCCATGTTGCCCATGTTTTGGGACTTGGGTCACAGGGTGACACATTGGCGCTTGTGGCCTGGGTGGCGGCAGCCCTACAATTGGGACACCTGCATCAGTTGAATCCTCATACAGCCCAGGATGGAACCACGCCCAAAGCTCCGGAGTCATTATTCACAGCCTCACACAGGGTTGGCATACGCCAGGCCAGCCCACTCCACTTACGCATACAGGGAGGGACAACAACGCTACATGGCCCAGATTTTCATTGTAGTGATCTGTTGCTCACAGGTCTAGTTGTCAGTATGCCACAGCCTCTACCTGATGGCTGGTTTGCACCCACACCACACCCATCAAGCACAGGAATCACAGGACACGTGACCCTGCCAATAAAAAGGACCGGGTGCACGTGCTCCATGCCATTTCCATTTCAGACTTGGTGGCACCCGATGCACTGCGACCGGCACAGGCACACCGCCATGGGACAGTGACTTTCGGTGCACCGAGGAAGGGGCACTGTAAGTGCTGAGAGAGTGTGAAGCCTGCGATGATGCCCTGTCCCGGCAGTCCGGAAAGGTCAGGTTTTGTGTGCCCTGTTGGACCGCAGTGTAGGCCTGAGCCATTGAACAGTGAGGGCCTACCGCCACATGGCGTGGCCTCACTGGTCACAGAGTTAGTGGCACCGCAAGGGCTGAGCGGGTGTGCAACCTGCGATGATGGTGGGTGTACTGGTATGTCCTCTGCCATGGTAAGATCAAGACGCAGCACCAAATGTGAGACTGGTGGCGTGGGGAGTGGGGCTGCATGATATGCAGGGTGCCCTGTCCGCAGGCCCTGGGCTTGGGGCTTGCAGCTGCATGTGGTAGGCCCTCTTTTCTACACGCAGGTTGCGAAAGGTGAGCAGAGAGGCTTGTTTGGCAGCGGAGGGCAGTCACCTCCAGGCAGTGGGAGTGGATGGGGGGCAGCAGCCTGGGTGCGCAGCAGCGGGCAGATACCTCTGGGCAGTGGATTGAATGGGGTGCAGCAGCCTGGGTGCGCAGTGGCGGGCAAACACCTCTGGGCAGTGGAAGTGGATAGGGTGCAGCAACCTGGATGCACAAAGGCGGGACAACGATTTAGGCATGCGCAGTTGTATTACTGATTCTGTACTATGTTTCGGATGAGTGAACTTGAGGGCTCCACTATGTTCCGACATGTGGTTGGAGACACACCGGTGGTGGAAAGGTGAGCTGTGAGGTTTTTGTCCACAGTGTGGGCACTCACTGTCCCTCTCCATCTCTTCCTTTCTCTCCCTCACAGTCTTTCTCTCTCTCTTCCTCTCTCTCACACTGTTTATCTCTTTGTATCTCTCTTCCTTTCTCTCTGACTCTTAAACTCTCTCTTTCTCTCTTTCTCTCTCACTCTTCCTCTGTTTCTCTCTTCCTCTTTCTCACACTGTTTCTCTCGCTCTTCGTCTCTCTCACTGTTTCTTTCTCTCTTCCTCTCTCTCTCACACTTTCTCTCTTTCTCTCTGTCTTCCTATCACTCTTTCTTTCTTTCTCTCTTACTTCCTCTCTCTCACTCTTTCTCTCTCTCCCTCTCTCTCTCCTTTGATGGACGCATGACGCACAATCTTATCTTGCTTTTTGTCTAGCAGGCTGTGATTCACAGATTGACGACCCCCCCACATGGACCTCCCGCCACGAAGCAATGACTTCACTTCCAATAAGTTAGTGCCACCAGAGGTGAACGCATGTGCAGACTGCGATGATGCATGGCCATCCTGGCAATCAACACCCACTCTGAATTGTGAGCTCGGCTTGACCGCGTATACGCAACGGCTGAGGAGGTTGCTTCGGCACGTGGTGGACCCTCTTACAAACACACCGGTGGCGGAAGGTGAGCAGAGAGGCTTGTTTCCGAAGCAGCGGGCAGTCATGTCTGGATGGTGGGAGTGGATAGTGTACAGCATCCTGGGTGCACAAGAGCGTGCAGACACCTCCGAGCATTGAGAGTGGATGGGGTGCAGCAGCCTGGGTGCGCAGGAGCGGGCAAATACCTCTAGGCACTGGGAGTGGATGGGGTACAGCGTCCTGGGTGCCAAGAGGCAGGCAGACACCTTTGGGCAGCAGGAGTCGATGGGGTGCAGCAGCCTGAGTGCACAGGGCAGACAGACACCTCTAGACGGCGGGAGCCAATGGGGTGCAGCAGCCTGGGTGTGCAGGGGCAAAACAGAGAAGTAAGCGTGTGCAGTTGTATGTACTCTGCCATTACTGATTCTATACTATGTTTCAGATGACTAAACTTGAGGGCTGCACTATGTCCCAGCATGTGGTTGGAGACACACCAGTGGCAGATCGGTGAGCTGTGAGGATTTTCTCCACAGTGTCAACACTTACTCTACCTCTCCATCTCTTCATTTCTTTCACTCACAATCTTTCTCTCTCTCACACTCTCTATCTCTTCCTTTCTCTCTCTCAAACTCTTTTTCTCTTTCTCTGTCTCTTGCTCTCTCTCTCATTCTTTCTTTCTCTCTCTTTTCATCTCTGTCTCACTCTTTCTCTCTCTCTCTTCCTCTCTCTCACACTGTTTCTCTCTTCCTCTCTCTCTTCCTTGTATCTCACTCTTTCTCTCTTTCTCTCTCTCTTCCTCTCTCTCTCACTCGTTCTCTGTCTTCCTCTCTCTCTCACTCTTTCTTTCTTTCTCCCTCGTTTCCTCTCTCACTCTTTCTCTCTCTTTCCTTTGATGGACGCATGACGCACAATCGTATCTTTCTTTTTGTCTTGCAGGCTGTGATTCACAAATTGTCGAGGGATGACACACCACGCCTGTACCTACATTTATTTGGTTGTGTTTTTTAAATAAAATGTTTTATATGTAAATCCATAGATGACTGAGATTCTTATTTGTCCAACCTCACATGCATCTTCTTTATTATAATTCTGCAACATCAGCCAATTTGTTACGTTCCAGATTTCATAAGGTTGCTGTCTCATTTGTTTGTGGGGGGGAGGGGATGAGGGGGGTTGACAGACAAGCGGCTGGTGGCGGGGGTTGTCGGAGCAGTGTTGGGTGTCTGAGCTGCATGATCATTGGCTCCATTGCATCTGTTGTAATTCAGGTGTGGCTCTGGACTGGGCTCCCTTTCATGTTGCAGGTTGTAGTCCGACTGTACACCAGCTCAGAGCAGGTGTAAACTTCCAGCTACTAACCCACCTTATTGCCTGTTTTGCACTCTCTTCGTCGATCTTGCTGGTGGTTGAGAAACTTGCGAAGTGATGTGTTTGCTGCTTTTTGCATGGGAACGCCTACTCTACATCTCATTGGCAATATTTGCCGGGGTCATCGTGACAATGCTTTTTGATGCTGCTATCGCTGGTAAACTGATGAAATGGGCTGTTTGCTTCAGTTTGTGAATGGTGCGTTAAATTTATCACCATTTTGGTTGCGATAAAGTGCTGTTAACTCAGCAATGTGTCCTTCAGAATATACCCCTCGGTGTTTGAAAGACTTAAGAAGTACTCGAGTGTCACGCTGAGAGACGCGCACCCATCCCTTTCACAAGAGGGGCCGCGCTGAGAGCCGGGCTAGAGTCGTGACTCCATCTTTTTTTCTTTTTTTTTTTTAAAACGTCCACTTTCACTAATTTACATTCACCTCAGGGACCCCATCCCCGAAGCATACCAACATATTAATTATTTAAAAAAAAAAAAAAAAACGAGAAGTGGGCCGTGTCGCCCCCCTCCCGTGGCCAATTCCGGCCCGAGGACCCCATCCCCCGGGGCCTGGCCTCACCATTGGGGACCTTGGGGGGAGCTCCAATTCCCCCACAGTCCCGGAAGCTTCCCGCGTTCTGCGGGAGCCGGCATTGCTTTTCGACATGGGGAGCTGTAGACATGCAGCTTCCCGTGTGGAAAAGCAATCAGCTTTGGATTTTGGAAGCGAGAACAGGTTGGACCTAGCCCACCCGGGGACCTCATTAGAATAAAATGCAGCAACCCGTGCTTTGTTGTTTTTAAACTATTTTGGCGTAATGCACGACCTCAGTGCGTATTGCGCCGAAATTTAAAGAAAAAATGCTTTTTTTGGCCCTGGGGGTCCACTTGAGCAGGCCTAGTGGGACAGGGTGTTTCTACCCTGCCCCCTTCTCTTGTTTTATATCTTTGTTTCTCTGTTTTCTGGTGACTCGCTTCTGCGAGTCACAAGATGACTACCAACACTTCCTGGTTTGGAGTGTTGACAGCCAATTAGAATGAAGCTCGTGGTCGTGGCAGCCAATTAGAATGAAGCTCGTGGTCGGAAGTGGTCGCGACTCCACCGCTGCTGTAGATATCGAAACTTTTATTTTTTTAATTGCTTTCTGAACCAAGCACTACCTTTTTACCAAATTTGGGGTAATTCCATTCATTAGTTTTGGCTGTAGCTTTGCCTAAAGTTTCCTATGGGAAATTGATTTTTTGACTCTTATTTTTGAATTTCTTGAAAACTACTGAACGGATTTCGACCATTTGATAAAAAGTTGCTTTCTGCACCAAGCTCTACCTTTTTGCCAAATGTGGGGTAATTCAGTTCAGCAGTTCGGGCTGTAGCCCGTCTCAAAATTTCCTATTGAAATTAACATGGAGAAAATGCGTTTTGGGACCCCCCTTTTTCTCAGCCCCCGCTTATATATATATATTCTACCAGGTGCCCCAGGTTTCAGAGACGCCACTCCAATGAAGGATGATTTCACCAAACCTTTATTACACGGAACCATGAAAACAGCCCCGACTGGTTTCTGCCCCTTACACGTTTCGGTGCGCATGCACCTTAATAATAGGGGGAGGGGGATTGACAATGTCCGGATACAAACTCCAAAACATTTTCCCTAAGTGGCATTCACTCTCCAGTGAGTGGCATGCCTGGAATTGAAGTCCAATTATACCATTCCAGTAGGGTCCGTAATTTTTGTTAAAATATTTTGTTTACCCCAATTCATTTATAGTGTTTACAGCCCTCCGGTGGGCTTCAAGGCTGTTTTCCTGGTTCAAATTGTAATCCTTCATGCTGGCAGGCTGAGAAGGTTCACAGCCTCGCAGTCCTGTTTCCAGTTTCAGGCGGTGCATCTCCGCAGCTAGGGGCCATCGCGAACATCTATTCCACCAGATTCCCCAGGTTTCAGAGACGCCACTCCAATGAAGGATGATTTCACCAAACATTTATTACATGAAACCATTAAAACAGCCCGACTGATTTCTGTCCCTTACGTGTTTCGGTGCGCATTACAATTTGAACCTGGAAAGTAGCCTTGAAGCCCACCGGAGGGCTGTAAACACTATGGTGAAATCATCTTTCATTGGAGTGGCGTCTCTCAAACCTGGGGCACCTAGTGGTGTATATATATATATATGTATATATATATATATATATATATATATATATATATATATATATATATATATATATATATATATATATATATTACCTACTGGCGGTCGCCAGTAGGTAGTTATAGTTAGGACCCTGTTTCCATAGGAAAACCGCAACATTCTATTTTGAATAACTTTGGCGCCGGTCGACGAATCCTCGCGAAATTTTCAAAACTAATGGGGTGCTACGCTCCGCTCCTACCCTGAAAGTCTCGGGGGGATTCGTCAAGCGGGGGCTGAGATAAAAGGGGGGTCCCAAAACGCGTTTTTCCCATGCATTTTTCCATAGGACCTTTAGACACAGCTACAGCCCGAACGGCTGAACAGAGTTCCTTGAAATTTGGCAGAGAGGTAGTCTACAGGTCAAGGAAGTGTCTTTTGTAGGTTTGGTGTAAATCTATTCAGTAGATTCTGAGAAAATAGCCTTTAAATCAATATATATATCTGAGCCAGCTTACGGTGCGCTTACGGTGCGAGCGCGATTCTGATTGGCCGTTAGATCTTAGTAAACATTCGAATCGGTCGAAACCAGGAAGCGGCGGCTGCCATTTTCTCTCTCGCACTCTGACAGGGGGTTGAAAAACAAAGTGCAAAAACATGTAAAGGGGCTGTTTAGACAGCTCCCAAGCACCTAGCCATGTCGAGGGAGTCCCCAACGATCCCCCAAGTGAAAAAAGGGAATTTAAATTTTTTCGAAAATTTCGCCGATTACGCTTACCGTACGCGTACGGTAATAAATAATTAAAAAAAAAAAATATCCACATTTTCACCACCCCGTGTGCAAATGGTACCCGAAGGCCACCATTTGTGCATGGCTTATTACTTCTGAACAAAACATATATTTTACCTGTCACAACGATGCTCATCATATGTCCTCCATGTGCGCACAGTGCGCGAAGCGCATCGTGCGTTCATGGCCCATCTAGCGTAACGTGGGCACGCGGTGCGCGAAGCGCACCGCGTGCTCACTGTGCGCGCACGGTGCGCGAAGCGCACCGCGCTTGCACGGAACGAACTGCGTTAAGTGGGCGCGCACGCCACAAATGCCGTAAAGTACCTTAGCATTTAAAAAAACGTACAAATTCACTGAAAAAACCATAGGTTTCACACACGTTATAGTTAGGAATTAGCATTTAAAAAACCTTGCAAATTCACAGAAAAAACCATAGGTTTCACACATGTTATAGTTAGCTGGACATTTTACTGATAAAAAACCAATGAAATTCCCCCGTTATAGTTACTGTAGGCAACTATAACTCACGCGACCGTAATCCTCTGCTGATGACATATGTGTCTTTATGAAAAAAAAATATTTGTAATATATGTATAGCTAAAATTTAATGGAAGAAGACATGGGCAAATAAGTGTCTAAATACAGTATTAGCATCAACAGAGGATTACGGTCGCGTGAGTTATAGTTGCCTACAGTAACTATAACGGGGGAATTTCATTGGTTTTTTATCAGTAAAATGTCCAGCTAACTATAACATGTGTGAAACCTATGGTTTTTTCAGTGATATATATATGGATGAACGTCTCCGGCATACACCAGCTCGTCTCCTCTCGGGGTTGGTGTGAGCTTCGGGTGCTGGAACCCGGTCGTAAATGTCCGAAAATCCCGTGAGTTTGTTCCCACCAAGAAAGTCCGTGTAAACACAAAGATGTATTATTGGCAACACGTTTCGACCAGAGCGGTCTTTTTCACAAGTCAACTTTGCCACAAACAAATCCACCATTATGAAGTGTATTTACAGAACATAGAGGAAGGACCAATGCTCATTAATTCATTCATGGGCAGTGAAAAGATACTATCAAACATTTTCAGAGCTTTGTACAGTGAAAGAAAGACTTCTGCATTGGTCGTAAATTAGAATTAAAATTAAATTTTTGTTTGAGCGCATAGCTAAATTATAAATTATATTATAACATTATTTGATTATTATCAAAAAGTGTTGCACATAATCAAAGATAAATAGATCCAATTTAACTTTCGTGTATGAAAGATTGCTCATATCATTCACCTTGGGTGTCAGCTCCTATGTGTTGATGTTCTCATGGCCCTGTGGCCTAATGAGTAGGTTAATTCATTACTGTGGGTCTCTTGGTCCTTATAGGTTAGTGTGTGAGGATAACCTCACTAAGAAATAATATAAATAAATAAAATCCCTACGTGTTACCCAAAGAAATAATAAATAAATAAAGTGCCCTAAGATTGCTATTTACTCTAGGAGTGAGGGGGGTTATGTACAAGGGGACCTCACTACAGGGACAGTGACAGGCGGGTGATAAGTGAAAATGATGTTGAAGACACAACTAAGGGGAACACTGGGAGGGCAGGTGTCGACTTGGCCTGAGCGGGTTAACCAAAGAGTTCATGTTGTTCCCCAGTGGGATCAATTACATCAGAATATGCATAAAGATCAAAATTGGATGATTAGAGACCATGTGTATTCGTATACCCACCGCAAGTGCAGTTTGAATATATTATTGAAGGTAATTTAGCTAAGAAAATTATAAATGATGTGTTACATCACACTACAAACGATAAGTGATGGGGCGGAGGCTGTGAATCTGGCTACGCCTCCTGTGAATTTTCCAACCTGACAGTCCTGTGTCAAGGCAAAGAGCCCTCTGCCAAAGCACAGTATGCACAGAGAAATCGTGGATCACAACGAAAGCAAGATGGAACAGACTATAGTAGGGATACGCATCCAATATGAACAAAAAGTTCCTCGTCTTCATTCAACCCAAAAGGGTTCTTAGTCTCGAAGAGTAAAATATACTGTGACTCCCGGATTCTTAGTTGTTTCTCGCAATCACTGCCTCTTGGAGTAGCTGTGAATGCTTCTTTGTGAAAGCAGCTGCTCAAGACATCTTTTTCTCTCTTCTTCTCTGTCCAGCGCGTTTCGGGACTACGCCCTTAATCATGAACAGCTCCGAAAGAAAGACAGCAAACAACGCAGGATCACCAGTGATTCCTCTTTTATTTCCGCTCTTGTGAGCCAGGCATTATGGGACTGGTAGTTCATCAGTGGCTACCCCCGTGGGTTGCTGCAGTACAGGTTCCTAAAACAATATTACCAGGGAACCAGCAAATGTCTTTAAGAGCCGATCTCATAACGTCGAAGCCTCTCCTGTTCCAGGAGTCTCTTGTTTAAGTAAACAAAGACGGACCTAATCTGATAGCATGGTGGTGCCTCTCCATATATATATACATATATATATATATATATATATATATATATATATATATATATATATATATATATATATATATATATATATACATTATCTACTGGCGGTCGCCAGTAGATAGTTATAGTTAGGACCGTGTTTCCATAGGAAATCCGTACCATTCTATTTGGAATAACTTTGGCGCCGGTTGACGAATCCTCGCAAAATTTTCAAAATAGGTGGGGCGCTCCGCTCCGCTCCTACCCTGAAATTCTCGGAGGGATTCGTCAAGCGGGGGCCGAGAAAAAAGGGGGGTCCCAAAACACATTTTCCCCATGTAATTTTCCATAGGGACCTTTAGTCCAAGGTACAGCCCGAACGGCTGAACAGAATTACTTGAAATTTGGCAGAGAGGTAGGCCTCAGCTCAGGGAAGTGCCTTTTGCAGGTCTGGTGTCAATCTGTTCAGTAGTTCCTGAGAAAATCAAAAGTAAAATCATATATATATGTGGGCAGAGCCTAACCACACATCTCATCCTGAGATCTGATTGGCTGTCAGCACTTCATCCAAGAAGTGTTGGCAGCCATCTTGGGACCAATATACATGATAGCACCTCATTAAAGAGCATTGCAGTTAATAGAAGGTTTTAAGACTTTAGTTACATTATAAATCATTTGTTGGTGGTACCATACTCATTTTAGGAATTGTGGTATGTTCTAAGGTGATTTCACCATGTGAAAAAGCCTTCTGCTGGGATATCATGATTGAGAGAAAAATATTTTCTCATGCTTTTCCCACAGAGGTTTGGAAGGTGATCTATAAGCTAAACTGAGAGCTTATTTTCTGTAAATTCACATTATCTTTCTCAGTCATGTGAGAATGAAGTCTGACATTCTCAGTAAAACATGTACATCCAACAAGGGCAGAGACTGTCAGTTGATTCCTTTGTGTTCTACTGCAGCTTCCCAGAGTGTTCCAAAGAACAACTAGAGCGCTAACAGTCCTACTTATGATTAACGTATGGTACACCTGAAGCCATCTTGCTTGGATTAAAGTGGTAACTCTTAAAACATTTAATTTAAAAAGGAACAAAATGAGGGGGTTCATTTTTCCATAAAAAGTATGATTAGTGCTGCAGAAAGAAAAATGAGGGCACATTTTCAGTGACTTCTCAAATCCTCTTCTATTTCATTAAAAAATTCTGACATGCAGACTGAAACATGCACTTTCAATACCAGCAGCAGTTTTCCCTGGTGTGCAGTAGCTTTACTACAGTGATCTAATGAGCAAAAAGAGTGCTAATGCTGCAGATCGGAGCATATAAATTCTCCCTACTTCCACGGACAGAGTAAATCTACAGTCACACTCACATACTCTCATCATACGCTAGGGCCCATCACACTAACATTCATTCTATTACTCTATCTACACTGAATAAATGAGAGAAGTACTAAACAATCTGCATCCAAAGCGAGGTCAATGCAACCTAAAGAAATTGTCCTGAGTCATGATTTTAAACATAAGAAATACATTTGGAACTCAATAAATGACAAGGAAAAAACCACCCGACACTGAAATTCAAACAAAGGTTATCTTTTATCTAAATCAGTTCAAAGAAAGTCAATCATTAGCAAAATCATTATTCTCATAGTTACCTATTCTAGCTAAGTGTCATTTGGGTCAGGACAGGTCTCTCAGTAAAGTCTCCCGAGTCGCCGTCCTCTCAATCAGCGTCGATCCTCACGAGCATAGGTTCAGGAAGAAGTGGCCTTAGACCCTCTCTAGTCTAAGAATATTTATAGTGAAACTAACAAATTGAAAGTAACAAACAAACTCTAAACGTCCGTTGAGCCGCTGAGCAGAGCGAGCAGGAAAGGATGTTGACTTGCAACATTTAGAAAAACCCTCCGCTCACAAAGATCACAAAAATAAAAACACAGAAGAAGGAAGCTCAAACTAAAAATTGATACATCCATGAATGCTCTTCCTCGGAATCATAGTGAAGCCACCGCAAGTTTATCAGAGTTCATTGTGGCTCTATTCTTCTCCAAGGGCAACTGGCAGCATGCCTGGAGCTGCTGTCCTCACGGAAACTTTCAATACAGTCAGAGGCCGAAGTCAGGTGGTTTCAAACCATGTTCAGCAAAGCCTCTCCTCATATTCCAGCAACTAAAATGCAGGCTGTAAATATCGGCCATCTTGGATTAGGCCTAAACGGACCATCTTAATTAAAAGAAATACAAAACAACGTTACTACATCGTAATGATGATACAGTGTTAATACCCACTAATACCCTTATGTGTATGTAATTATCTAGCCATCTGCGACATAAAGCAGCATTAAAGCACGTTATTTTAAAGCGCAAACACAAAACAAAAAACACTTTAGCAACAATTATTTAGCTAATTCGCTCACCAACTTAGTTCACATATTAATAAAGCAACATAAACGCATTCCCGCGTGTAATTCTTTCATTAGTAATGTTGATTAGTCAGAGACTTTAACAAAATTAATAATTATCAATTAATTATCAGTAATTTTAATTATGACATATAACATAAACTGGAGTTTAAATCTCAATACATTTTCAATAGAAAACCCTGCTCCAGCAATCCCCCCTTTGGTGATATATATCACCACAAAAACCAACTAAAAAAAAAAAAAAAATGTAGTCCCTATTTTAGGAGAAAATGAAATGTCTTTTTTCCCGACACTACACACCAGACTCCCTTTCATCATCCGTCTTCGACTCCAAGTAAACACTCTCCCTCAATTCTTCTAATTCTATTTCTTGTGGGTCTCTCTTTGACCTCTTTTGTTTCCTTTCAGTATTTCCTCTAATTATTCTCTTTGTCCCTCCCCTGTTTTTACAACACAAACACCCTAATCTTAGTATTAATAAAGCAACAATCACACATGTCAAAGGAAATAATATTTTACCAATAATGGTACTACCTATCTTAGCAATAAAACTCTTAACAGCAAGTAGCTTATTAGCCATTTTAGTCCAGATACTTTCAGCTTCCAGTGGTACTAATTCTTCATGCAAATCAGTAATATTTCTAATATAGACCTTTAGATCTTTGCTTTCGTCAGGAATGTAAGTGCAACAATGTTGAACTTTCAGCATTCCACAGACTCCACCCTCTTTGGCCAATAGAATATCAAGGGCAAGTCGATTTTGCATAGACATGGCGCGTACGGCAACCATTTCCGTATTCACCAACAGAAACCCTCCAGCGGTGCTTGTCGATAAGCGATCCACCACTGTTGACAGCTTCCGAATTCCATATGCATTTAATGAAATTCCCACTGCTGGAATTAAAGCTCCAAAAATATCACCTACAATTTCTGACCAAGTTTCTCTCTTAAAGCGTGTTAGTAAATTAATGTGTTCTACATCTTCTATCTTATCTATATGAAAAATCTTTGGAAAGACCAGGCCAACATAAAACGTGCCATACCAATGGTCAGGCAACCTGTAATAAGCCTTATTCCCACAAATATAATACACTCCCGGGAAAACTGGATCTTCTCCACCTTTAAAACCCCAACCTGTTGCAATAAAGTATGTATCATGACACTCACTAGTCCCAACAAAATACCTATCATACTGGGATTTCCTTCTGGTAATGCATAGTTTACCCTTCTGTGGTGCATCTAAAGCCAAAGTTGGACTGGCCCCATTCCTCAACTCTTTTCCCATCTCAATATCCCATATTGTCTCACTCATTTTATATTTCCCTGCCTTTTCATGCATGCTCACTCTCCTTTCCTCTACCATGTCTAGGAAAGCCTTCTCCTCTTCTTTCAAACTGCAAGTTAAATTGTTTCTAAAAATGTAATCTAATGTTAACTCTTCTGTCTCAATAAAAATCTCACCAAAAATGTGAGCTTCTTTAGCTGGATTCAACTTTTTATTCATAAGCAATTGCCCAAAAATATTATCCTTGTTAGACATCTCATAACCTATTTTCCCTAACAAATAAAAAACACTACTCAACACACTACATGAAATCCCATACGTTGCTGGAAGATGGTGATAAGTAACACCTTCTGAAACGGATGCAGGCAATTGCATACAGACGTAGCAATCCCTAACTTCCATTGTCTTTACGTATTCGTACAACAATTTTGAAAAAACATTGCTAGAAAAATCATTAATTGACCTATCTTTATGTATGTAAATGTTACTAATTCTAGTTGGCACTACTTTCTGTGTACTCTTCCCTATATTAGTCACATTCCCAGTATGTATTCCAAAAGTATCTATTGTAACCCTAAAAGTAACTAATAAAGCAAGTACTCCCCATAGTAGCATTAATAGTCCTGTACAGCAGCAGCACATTCTACACCATCTTCTCAAGAAGGCACATCTACTTTGATTATTTTCTGCGTTAGCCATCTTATTACTTTGGCAGTGTCTTTTGACTTAGCCTCTACTACTCCACTACTGAGTTTCTAGAACTCTAGATTATTTCAAACAGCTAATTTTAGTTTTTCTACTTTTCACTTCTTCTCCAAGTGACTCCTTTAGTTCACTCAATTTGGATTTTCATCACTTTTTACTTCTTCTTCAGCAACATCAAATTGTATCAGATCTTCAACATCCTGAGCATCTGACTCTCCAATGTCAGTCAAGATAACTTTCAGGACTCCGACAGTTTTCTCCTCCTCAACCACTTCTCGTACGGTCCCCTCTGGATTTCCTTGACTATCTGCCTCTTCTCCTTCAGACAGTGCCACGTACGTCCATTCCGGTGACCTATACTTCTGGTTAGGTTTTCTGATTCTCTTGATCTCCTCTGGTTCTTTTGATTCTTCTTGTTTCTCACCCTTTGCTTGATTCTGACTCGACACCTCGTTCACCTGTTCAGCTTTCGATGAACTTGAACTTGCACTTGCTCGTGTCAGTCTGTACCTTAGCCTCTTTATCTTGTTAGGCCAAAGATCTTCTCTTACAACCCTTTTCGGTCTCACTTCTTTATTATTTCTTTCTCCGATCCAAGTTCTCTTTCTCAGAACTCGACCCTCTGATTTTCCATTGTCACTCTCATCCGATTCTGTCTCATTCGCCTCTTGTTCATCAACAATTTTCCTTTGCTCCACAATTTTTCTCTCCACCGATTGAGATTTCCCTACTACTGTCCCTCCTCGGGTCTCCGACACGCAATCTTCTTGCTGTCTACTTGTCCCTTCACCTAGCTTATCAGGAATGTTCCCTACACCTCCTCGGGGGTCTTCCGCAATCTGTCCCTCTCTATCTTCTTCTGACCCTACTTCTTCAGAAACAATCTCAGGTGGATCTTCAACCTCTTCATCTGATTCAGGTGTAGTCTCTGTAGAATTGCTCTTTTCTCTTCTTTTCCCTCCTTTATTTTCTCCACTGCTTGTTGGAACAACTTCAGGCACTCGCACAGAATCTGAACTCTCCCCTGAAGCTCTCAATGTCTCTCTTGTAGCTTCTCTTGGTAAGAAAAAAGAATCACCTGACTCTCTTTCTCCTTCCCCCCTTTCAGGATTCTTTTTTCTTCTCACTGGTTCAGTCTCCGCATCATCACTGGAATCTGACTCTTCAAAATACTCCTTACCAGTCCCATCCTTTGGATTCGGAACTCTTAGAGTATGACTTGCATGAACCCAGTTTTTCACACCAGCACACTTTACTGCAGTTGTCGTAGTCAGAATGACTTGTCTTGGCCTTCCCCACCTTGGAACCAAGCAATTTCTTCTTCTGTGCACCTTTATCCTCACCCAGTCCCCTGGACTCAGATCATGGGCTTGCTTCTTTTCAAGTGTGGTGGCGTCTCCTCCAACCTGGTGAAACACAGAATGAACTGCGTCAGCCAGGCCTTTACAGTAATCCAAAATCATGTCATCAGTTATTGTCATCAACTTGTTGACAGGCACGAAAGCATGTCTCATCGCACGTCCCATCAATATTTCATGTGGACTCAGCCCTGTGGTTCTATCTGGAGTAGACCTAATAGTCATTAGCACTAGAGGCAAGACATCAGGCCATTTCATTCCAGTGGCTAAACACATCTTACCAATTCTGTTTTTGATTGTGTCATTCATCTGTTCAACAACACCAGAAGCCTCTGGTCTGTATGCACAATGTAGCTTCTGCTGTATGCTCAATGCTTCACAAATTAAACCCATGAGCTCATTGTAGAAGTGTCCACCTCTGTCTGACTCTATAGTCACTGGGAACCCATACCTAGGAATCAGCTCTCTTAACAGTAACTTTGCCACTGTTATTCCATCATTTCTCCTAGTCGGATAGGCCTCCACCCATCTTGAGAACAAACAGACTACCACTAGAACATACCTCAACCTGTTCACTTGGGGCATTTCAATGAAATCAATCTGCATTCTGGTAAAAGGACCTCCCTCTCTGCCTATTGTTCCTAGGCTTACCACTGTCTTCTTCCCAGTATTGAACTGCTGACAAATCAAACATCTTTGACAGATGCTCTCTGCAATCAGTCTGAACTTTGCATTGTACCAGGTTTGCTTAAAGGACCTAATCATTGCGTCCCTCCCCAGATGTCCCTGGCCATGATACATTCTTGCCATTGTTGATAGCATCGAATTAGGCATAACTGGTCTTCCATCTCTATAGATCCAAACATGATCTGTCTCTCTTGGGGCACAACCTGCCTTAATCCAATCTCTCATTTCCTCATCCCCCGCTTCATCCTGCAACTGTTTCACTTCATCCCATGTTTCTAGAACATTAGTAAACATCACAGAACAAAAAGACATCTCTCTTTCTCGTCCCCGATTAATCGAATGATTGTTCCTTGCACAATACTGTGCTATGTCATTAGCAAAACGATTACCAAGAGTAACAACATCATCTCCTTGTCCATGAGCAGCACATTTCACAACTGCTAGTTCTTTAGGCAGCTGTATCGCCTCAAGCAACTTCCCAATCACTTCAGCATTCTTTATTGGAGTCCCACTCGACGTCAAGAAACCTCTCTGAAGCCAAAGTTGGCCAAAATCATGAACCACTCCAAATCCATACTGACTATCAGTCATCACAGTCACTCTCAGATTCTTCCCAATCTTGCAAGCCTTCGTCAATGCCACCAATTCAGCCACTTGAGCAGACCTTACTCCTTTCAAAGACGAAGCTTCCATTACCTCTGAAACCTTGCACACTGTATATGCTGCACTTAGCACACCATCATCAGTTCTCAGACATGATCCATCCACAAACAACACATGATCACTCTCGGGTAATGACAAATCTCTTATGTCTGGTCTTGGTTTTGTGCAGTAATCAAGCACATCCAAACAATCATGATCAACATCATCTCCCACACTCACATTTTCAGCATCTGGCAAAAGTGTTGCTGGATTCACATTCACACATCTCTCAAGAGTCACATTTGATGCTCCCAGAATGATTTTCTCATATTTAGTCAGTCGACTGTGTGACATATATTGAGTTCTGCTTCTTGTCAAAAGAATTGCCACATCATGAGGTACGAATACCCGTACAGGATATCCCATTATTATACCCTCACTCTGTTCCAAGCTTCTGCATGTAGCAGCTACTGCTTTCAGGCAACCTGGCAAACCCACAGCTACGGGGTCAAGTGTTGATGAGAAGTATGCAATCGGCCTTCTCAGTTGTCCATGTTTCTGAATTAACACTGAGAGTGCACACCCATTTCTCTCACTGCAGTACAACTCAAACTCCTTCTCATAGTCTGGCATTCCCAAAGCAGGAGCTTCACACATTCTGCTCTTTAAATCTTCAAATGCTGCCATTTGTTCTGCATTCAGTTCCAATGGGTCTTTCACTTCACTTTTGGTCAATTTAATCAGTGGCTTTGCTATCAGGGAGAAATTACTTATGCAAAAATCGGCTGGCTGTCATGATGCAATGGAATTGAAAAGAAAGCATGACACAAATCAATCACCGTGTACCACTCAGCATCATGAGGAATCTGATACAAAATCACTGACGGATTTGGCACAATGGGACAACATGCCACCACAATTTTGTTAACTTTTCTCAAATCTTGTACAATCCTGAACTTTCCATTAGGTTTCTTCAGTCCCATTATCGGTGAATTACACGGGCTACTCAGTAACTCTCTCAAAACACCCTGTTGAATCATCTTGTCAATTATAGGGGTTATTCCCTCAATTATCTCTGGTGTCAATCTGTACTGTGGGATATTAGTGTAAGTGATTCCCTCTTTCACTGAAATCTTGACTGGATCTACATTATTCATCAATCCCACATCTTCTCCTGTAAAATCCCAAACCACTGTTTTTACTGTATTCCTCAACTCCTGAGGTAAGTCATCCGGATTAAATACAGCATATGTACCAACAATCTCACTCTCTCTATTATCTAGAGTCATCCTGTACAAAACATCCTCATCTGGTGTCTCAAAAGTTATTCCATCCGGATTACAGAAAATTGTGCAATTCATCTTACACAATAAGTCCCTGCCTAACAAGTTCACTGGACTAGTGTCACAGACTACAAACCTGTGCATGTCTGAAAATTTCCCTATTCTTACCTTTACTGGTTCGGTAAGATGAGTCTTAATCTGTGTATTAGCTACACCAACCACTTGGATTGCTTCGTCCGAGAGAGGAAGATTTCTTATATCTGCTGACCTGACAGTTGATCTCGTCGCTCCTGTGTCTACCAAAAAAGTAACACTCTCCCCATTTATTTTCCCATCTACAAATGGTCCTGCCTGGTCTACTTCTAGAGTTGCACCAAGTATGCACTCTTCCTCCTCTCTTCGGCACCGTCAATAGTCCCCTTCAGACTCACTCCCCTCATTCTTTAACCAGTACTGCTGTACCAGGTTAGTACGTCTCGGTTTGTTTACCTGCTCATCATTGTAGAATCCTGAGTCCTGGTTATACTTTTGGGACCCTCTATTCTGCGGCAAGGGCGGTTTTGGCTCTTGACTCTGCTGTCTGACAACCTTCTGCTGTTGTTGCTGTTGATTACACCCCTCGTTCTGCACCTGTTGATTCAATGATTTATTCTCATTACTCACTAATGGTGGATTGGTACGCTCGGATCTCCAATGCCCCAATTGTCCACAGTTGTGACATGGGAACTTTTTCTTGGCCTCTTCTAGATTTCCCCTTCCTTTTCCTGCACCATATCTAGGCCTATTTCCTGGATTATTGGCCTGTTCCACCAGCTGTGCTTCTTGTCTTTCAGCAACTTTCACCTGTGCCCACATTGCTTTCTCTTTCAGCTTTCTTTGTTTTGCCTCAATCTCATCACTGAAGTACTTCGCATGTCTCAGGATTTCATCAATCTTTTTACTCTGCCAATCAACTGTGTGCTCACGTATTCTTTCACTGATTTCAGGTCTCAAGCCATATACAAATCTGTATACAAAATGACTCAAATCCTTATCACCCAGGTGTTCATCTCCACTGATCTGTTTAAAAGCCAGTATCAGCCTTTCATAAAAAGCATGAACTGATTCTTTTGCTTCTTGATGTGTTCGATCTATTTTAACCCAGTCAGTCTCTTTCGGGGGTACCTTATTCTTTAGAAATACTATAACCTGGTCATATTTCTTCATGACCTCCGGGTCTGGAGCTCCTGTTTTCGGGTCTCTGGGATACTCCTTAGCAGGCCAATCTACAACTATTTTACACTCTGCCCACAAGTCTGCTGGAACAATTATATCAAACAGACTATTCAGGTCAATCCATAGCACTTTTGACAATTTCACAAACCTGTCTACCTGCCTATACCACTCGACGGGCTTTTCTTTCAGTCGAGGGAAATCATTCGTAAAGGACAAAATATCCTGTCTAGTCCATGGGACATGTACATATCCTCCTCCAGGAATCTCTCTCATAGGATAAGCATCCACTGTTTTTTCTTTTTCTCTCATAGGGAAAGCTGAGTAAGTCCTGTCCACTGAATCTTCCCTTTGCTTGTACCATCTATCCTTCCATTTTTCCACATCACCCCATTTTCGCAATAAGGCAATCATCTCCTTAATCTGCCCTGTTCTGCCAACACCATTTAGATTTTCAATGTCCTTATCAGAAAAATCCATCCTGTAAGACCTCTGCAAAGCTTTTATCTACCTCCTAGTTCACTCGCTATTGCTTTCAACCTGTCATGTGTACTCTTAGCCCTCCAGGTGATACTCTTGCACATGAATAACAACTCTCCATCTTGATGGTTTTTCAATATTTCTGTAGGAATTGTTCCTGCAATAAGCTCCTCCAATTCTATGCGCAACCTGGCTACATCAATTGCCTGTGAATCTTTATCCTTCTTTTGAAGAACTTTCAACCAATCATTCAAATCTTCAGCTGTTATTTCTGTAGACCTTTTCACTGCACCCACTTGTTCTGCCATCCTCTGTGGTTCCAAAATCGTTCCTCCCAAACAACCAGTATTTAATCCTGAATTAGGCTGTACATCTGATCCTCCACTACATGTGTCATGTCTCAACTGTCTCAAATTATTTTCTCCCGTCCTTATTCTTGATTCTTCCAAAGAACAGGAACCAACCAAACCATTTCCTACATAGGGAACTGTCAAGCCATTTTCACCCATTCTTTGTTTATCAAAAATAGGCATAACCGGACCTATGGTTACAGGTACCGTAACAGCTTCTAAATTTTTCGTCAGCTCTCTAATTTTCTCAGTCAGCTCAGATGTGGTTCTGGCTAATTCTCTTGTTTTTTCATCACCGATTTGATTCTCTCTCTCTCGCTCTCTCTCTCTCTCCTTTTCCGTGAAATAGCCACCACTTTTCAAATCAGGAGTCACAATTTCAGTTTTAACAATTCGTAAAGTATCTCTTATGGGAGTAGCAACCGGCGTTCTCTCTTCTGGTTCTGGTCTATATGGGGGTGGTCTCTTATAAATCATGTCATCCAAGACCTCATCCTCATAATCATTAGCCCCATACCTTCTCACTTCTGTATCAGGTACTTTTTCTGCACCTTTTCTCCCTTCCGCTTCCTCAACAGTTCTCATAGGATATAATCCCTCTGACATACTAGCATCTCGCCATCTCCTCATTCGATCATGATGGGTTTCACGATCATATTTCCTCCCAAAAATATACCTATAATTGCCTCCACTCCTCTGCTTTTCTCGCTCATGCACCTCATCTTCCCATTCCACCAACGCCTCAAACTGTGTCGGCCTTGGTCTAGGCTCTAGACACATCATCTTTTCCCGTAAATTTCTCAACACGGCCAGATTAAATGAACCATGTTCCGGGAACGCTAAAACACCATCCTCCTTAGTGTACTTAGCCCAATTGTCTAACCATATACAGGTATGATACCCATATTTCGCAACCATGAAGGATGCAGGAGTTCTTGTCGGAGGTAACAATTCACCTTCCCTAGTTATTATGTTCTTATCCTTGTCGAACCATCTTTTAATTTTACCGAACAAGGATTTCTTCTTCTTTTCCTCCGGTTGATAATACATTTTCGCGTTTACTACAACCCTCTAGTCCTTTCCACAACTGTACGATCTTTTGTCCAATAACAGCGCGACTCACACTAACGCACCAATCCTGGAGCGTCTACGTCACTCTGTACTCTTTCCAATCCCTGCGCGGCTCACACCAACGCACCAATCCTAGCGCGAGCACTGTTCTAATCCACTGCCCAATCACAGCGCGGTTTGTCTGACGTCAGTAGTCGCTGGCTGCAGCTTCTACTCTTGTCTCCTGTCACTCGTCTACCCCTCCTTTACAAAACCTTCTCAGTAGACTTTGTTTCAGATTCTACAAAAACTATTAGTTACAACATATAAACATCTCCATTGTCTGCTTCGCTAACCACAGAATAGTAAAGAAAAGTCTTTCTCACAAGAATCCCGCTTCTCTCTAGAACAGCGCTTACCTCTGCTCTACTACGGAATTATTACTTTCGTTGACACAGTAGCACATCCCTCTACTCTGCCCTTATAACATGCATCCAATAACTGTTTCCTCTAGGAATGCTCACAAGTAACTAAATGCTCATACATTAACGCACTTTCACATCAGAAAATGTAGCACATCCGCACAGAATCCCGCCTTTCCCGAGAACAGTAAATAATCTGTCCCACTACAGAATTATAACACACGTTAACCAAGCAGCGCTTACCTCTGCCCAGTCCTTCAATCAAGCTCAGAGAATACCTATTACTTCTCCAGCAATAAGCTTTAACGGCAAACCTTACGGATCCCTGGGACTTAAGACCAGAGTTTCACAGATAACCTTCGCTACCATACGCACTCCTTTTATACCGAAATATATCTCTAATAGTAACACACGGCGATGTCACTGATTCCGAACCCAGACAATGTGACGCGCAACTTCAATTGTCACATGTTTTTCCCCGCATACATACAGGGTCAACAATCCCGTTTTTCCCGAGAGCAGCACTCACTTCCCTCTGCCCTACTACGGAACCGTCACCAGCTCCCTACATTCCAGAAGCCGTACACACTACATATAACTCAATACGACGACTTCAACATATAGTATTAGTATATATACCAACATCAATCAAAAAATCAATGAATCCAAAAGCCTATGTACAAGCAATCTATCAGATCAAGATAATAATCTTAACCATCATACTGCTACCAGGAAACTGCTGCAGATCGGAGCATATAAATTCTCCCTACTTCCACGGACAGAGTAAATCTACAGTCACACGCACATACTCTCATCATACGCTAGGGCCCATCACACTAACATTCATTCTATTACTCTATCCACACTGAATAAATGAGAGAAGTACTAAACAATCTGCATCCAAAGCGAGGTCAAGGCAACCTAAAGAAATTGTCCTGAGTCATGATTTTAAACATAGGAAAAAACCACCCGACACTGAAATTCAAACAAAGGTTATCTTTTATCTAAATCAGTTCAAAGAAAGTCAATCATTAGCAAAATCATTATTCTCATAGTTACCTATTCTAGCTAAGTGTCATTTGGGTCAGGACAGGTCTCTCAGTAAAGTCTCCCGAGTCGCCGTCCTCTCAATCAGCGTCGATCCTCACGAGCATAGGTTCAGGAAGAAGTGGCCTTAGACCCTCTCTAGTCTAACAATATTTATAGTGAAACTAACAAATTGAAAGTAACAAACAAACTCTAAACGTCCGTTGAGCCGCTGAGCAGAGCGAGCAGGAAAGGATGTTGACTTGCAACATTTAGAAAAACCCTCCGCTCACAAAGATCACAAAAATAAAAACACGGAAGACGGAAGCTCAAACTAAAAAATGATACATTCATGAATGCTCTTCCTTGGAATCATAGTGAAGCCACCGCAAGTTTATCAGAGTTCATTGTGGCTCTATTCTTCTCCAAGGGAAACTGGCAGCATGCCTGGAGCTGCTGTCCTCATGGAAACTTTCAATACAGTCAGAGGCCGAAGTCAGGTGGTTTCAAACCATGTTCAGCAAAGCCTCTCCTCGTATTCCAGCAACTAAAATGCAGGCTGTAAATATCGGCCATCTTGGATTAGGCCTAAACGGACCATCTTAATTAAAAGAAATACAAAACAACGTTACTACATCGTAATGATGATACCGTGTTAATACCCACTAATACCCTTATGTGTATGTAATTATCTAGCCATCTGCGGCATAAAGAAGCATTAAAGCACGTTATTTTAAAGCGCAAACACAAAACAAAAAACACTTTAGCAACAATTATTTAGCTAATTCGCTCACCAACTTAGTTCACATATTAATAAAGCAACATAAACGCATTCCCGCGTGTAATTCTTTCAGTAGTAATGTTGATTAGTCAGAGACTTTAACAAAATTAATAATTATCAATTAATTATCAGTAATTTTAATTATGACATATAACATAAACTGGAGTTTAAATCTCAATAAATTTTCAATAGAAAACCCTGCTCCAGCACTAACATTCTGAATTTATGGCAAATGTGTGACACATCTGAATGCCTTCTTGATGGAATCAAAGTAAAAACTGAAAGTATTTCCTACTGAGGAGACTGCAGTAAATGAGGAAATTAGGAAACTTCATAACAAATAAGTCTCCCAAGATGGCCACCAGAGACAAAAGAGCCCAAATGTAGCCCAAATATCACCCAGATGTAGCCCAAGTATGGCCCAATGACAGAATGTCCCAGAGTGTTCTTAAAAACAACTAGAGCGCTTACTGTCTTCATTATGACAAAAGTATGGCACACCTGAAGCCATCTTGATTGGAATAAACTGGTAACACTTAAAACATTTAATTTAAAAAGGAACACAATGAGGGGGTTCATTTTGCCATAGAAATTATGATTAATGCTGAAGAAAGAAAACGAGGGCACATTTTGAGTGACTTCTCAAATCCTCTTCTATTTCATTAAAAAATTCTGACATGCAGACTGAAACATGCACTTTTAATACCAGGAGCAGACTTCCATGATGAACAGTAGTTTTACTACAGTGATCTAATGAGCAACTAGAGAGCTAACATTCAGAATTTATGGCAAATGTGTGACATATCTGAATACCTTCATGATGGAATCAGAGTAAAAAACTGAAAGCATTTCCTACTGAGGAGACTGCAGTACATGAGGAAATTAGGAAACTTCATAACAAATAAATCTCCCAAGATGGCCACCTGAGACAAAAGAGCCCAAATGTAGCCCAAAATCAACCAGATGTAGCCCAAATATAGCCCAATGACAGAAGTGTGCAAAACACTTATTATTTTGTGTTTTTGCAGTGTTATATAGTGCAGACTTGTCAGGTATTGGAGTGCTTTACATGAGCATTGGTTACATCACACAAGAACAAATTCATTTTGGTTGTAGACATGGGGAGACTAAGTGATTTGACCAGAATCACAGAATGTCGAGCTGAAGCAGAAACTCCAACCTGGTTCCCCAGTTGCAAAGTCTGCAGTTCTGGAAGTAACACCACATCCTCTCCCCTAAGTGCAACATTTAATCAAATGGTAAACTGGATAAAAAAACATAAAGATAACAAATAATTTAAAAGTGCTTTGTCGCTATTTGAAAACTCAGAAAATATGTCCTTATTTTAGTCTTTTAGAGCACTAACCATAATTTTGATGCCAATAAGACCCTCTCATATATGTAATTTCTAAAGGAAATGCTCTAGGTATTACAGTTTTGATTACATCAAGATGACGTCAGGCGTTCCACACTTTTGTAATAAATATAGAATGTTAGCAATCTAGTTGTTCATTAGGATACTGTTGAGAGGCAGAGGCCAGGGGCACGGACTCTGAAAATTGAAGGCAGGTAGGAGGGTGCAAAGGCAACAATTTAACCACACTGAGCAGGCAGGAAGGGCCGTGGCAGCACAACAGACTATGGAGGGCAGTGGAAAGGGGGACAGGGGCAACAAACCAACAATACAGGACTTGCAAGAGAGGCTGTGGCAATGTAATAGACCATTGTGGGCAGAAGGAAGAGGCAATGGTAGTACAACCATACATGCCAACAGACCCGATTCAGCCAGGAAACGTCCAATGTTTTTAAGCTCAAATGGGCTTTATTTGATCTGTCTCCTGTCTACAATCTCCTCTTTTTCAATGTAACTCAAAGGGGAAAATCAATACCCCAGTTTTTTTTCAAAATCTCCCTCTTACCAAGTTCAAAATGTTTGCAAGTATGGTACATTGGATCATGGAAGGAAATGGGGTAGGGACATGGACTTGGATAACAGAGGACAGGAGGGACATGGAGAGGTGCACCAAACTGACCCTGCAGGGCAGGCATCAGGGTTTGCAGCAGCACAATACACCACACAGGGCATGCGGGACGGGAGTGCAGCACAACAATCCATAGAAAGCAAGAGGGAGGGGACAGGACCATGCACATGGACAACAGAGAACAGAGGGGCAAGAGGCAATGGTAGCTAGCTGACCATAATGGACAGACAGGAGAGAAAGCTGCAGCATAACAGACCATAAAGGGCAGGAGGGACGGATCAGGGGCATTACAATGGAACAGACAAGCCAGGATGGAGGGAGTAGGGGTCTGCACATGTAAACAGAGGGCTGGGGGCAAGGGGGCAGGGCAGGAGCAGCAAGATAGCCATGGAGGTCAGGCAGGATGGGCACTAGAAGCAAGACACACCATGAAGAGCAACAGTGAGACTGTGATGGCATACACACAGACCATGGAGGGAAGGTGGGAGGGGTTCAGGGGCAGCTAACTGACCACACAGGGAAGATGGGAAGGGCCATGGCAGCACATAAGACCATGCATGGCAAGTGGGAGGGTTAGTGGCAGCACAATGGCTATGATGGGCAAGAAGGAGGGTGCAGGGGCATGCACAAAGGACGATGGAGGATAGAAGGGAGGGTCAGGACCTGTGCACAGACAAGAAAGTTCAGGGGAAGGGGCCTCACAACAGACCGCACGGGGCAGGCAGGAGGAGCAGTTGCAGCACAACAGACCAGGGAGGGCAGAAGGGTGTGGCAGTACAATGGACCATGTAGGACAGGAGGAAGAGGATAGGGGCATGGCATGTGGACAGGCAGGGTGGAGGTGGCAGGGACAGGTTACAGTCATCTGACAATGCTAGGCAGGTGGGAGGGGAGTGGCAGCTCAACAGAACACTCAGAGTAGATAGGAGTGGCAGGTCCATGGAACATGGTGGGCAAAAAGGATGGAGCAGGGGCATGCACAAAGACATCGGAGGGCAGGGGGAAGGAGAATAGGGGCAGCAAGCTAAGCACAGAGTTTAAGCAGGAGGTCAATGATGGGGCATATAATTGGGCAATGGAGGGCAGGAGGAGTGGACTGGTACATCATACTAAATTGAGGGCAGTGGCAGCACATCAGACCATGCATGGCAGGAGGGAGGAGGCTAGTCTATGGATTCACACAACAGAGGATAGGGAGGAGGTGGATGGGGCAGCAAGCTAACTGTTCAGAGAAGGCGGGTATTAGGAACTTTATTGTTTTTAAAACGTGTGTCTGTGCGAACTACTTAAAATATGAACAAGTGTGCAGCATAATCTCACTTTTATTCAGGAAGAAGAGGACGTTTGTGACTGTGACTCTGGGCTCACTTGGCAGAAACACCCCCTGACCCCCCACCCCCTATCGCAAAATGTAATGCCCGTGAAAAGGGTAGGTGAACACAGTGTTATATAGAACATAGTCCTGAGAGCACGATTGAAAATGAAAACTAGATATAGTGTATGGTATAAACTATGCACCAAAAAGTGTGATATAAGATGAACCGGGCGTGAAATATAATATGCAATACATTGTGCGCAATGACAGATTCATTGGAGAGCGCGAGATAGCACAGGCACTAGCGCGTGCTATGCGATATGCGCCTTGGAGTGTAATATGCACAGGGCAGTGTTGTGTAACCTAGCTAGTCTCTAAAGTTGTAATATAAAACATGTGCTGGGGAGTGTAACGTTGCATATGCACTGTGACAAAGATATGGATCCCAGATTGTAATATGTATGGCATAGCACTGTGCGTTATAACATTAGCATCGAGGAAGGCACGTTAGATGGGGCAATATAACCCGTGCGAAGACAAGTGTGGCATGACATATTCACGGGGTGGTGTTACAGTGCACATGGGCTAGAGAGTGTCATAGCATATGCACTAGCTAGTGGAATACAACACAGAGGTGTGTGGCACTCAGCAGGCAATGGTGGGTGTAACACAGCATTGGGCTCTGCCAGGAGCGCGCTGTGACTCTCAAGTGATGTCCGTCCCCTTTCCAGAGAGTAAAATAAAAAGTATTACACATCTGGCAGTGGATGTGTGTTTTATTAACCGTGAGGGGGGTTTCTTGCATAGTTTTGGTCGAATTTTTGTAGAATCCCCTTTGAATGGCTTGGTGTGCATGTGTATTAAATGTGCCCGTCAATAGCAACCCATGTTTGTATAAATAAACAACAAGGGTGTCTACCGGGATTAGGCATGGTAGGGCATCAGACATGTCAGAGCTTCACTAGTGGTGTAAATACATTCCACGTGGATTCATTGTATGCATAGTCGCCTTTTAATGAATATCACGCAAATCGTCATGGTGATAGGTACGTACGGTTTGTCCAGCATGTCCTAGGTGTGTCTATAAATATATATTTTTTAAAAATAATAAAAAACAGTGGCCGGCCCTGGGGATTGGGGTCAAAAAATATAATTAGGAGACAGGCCCTGGGGGATGGGGTCATCAGGGCCAATAAATTAGAATAAGAAGGGGAACCACACAGCCCCCCTTCTTAAAAAATGAAAATAAATAAAAGACTGGCATTGTGCCGGAGGCCACGCCCCCTCCTTGAAGCACTCTGCAAACGCGCCCCCTGGCGAGTTGTAAGTTGGGGAATTAATTCCTCTTCAATACTGAGGGTCCCTGAGGGCCAACTAGCCCAACAGGCATCTCCAGTATGCGCCAGGGAGCTGCGCTGCAGACAGGTGTTCTGAGGCCAAGCCCCTTTTTACACCTCTCTGCAACACAGCTCTGTGGCGCTTACTGGAGGTACCTAGTGGTCTAGTTTGACCCTAGGGACCCTTAGGATTCAAGGGGACTCAATCTCTCAACTTAGAACAGCCACAGGGCGCGTTTACACAGTGGTGAAGGGAGGGGACGGGGCCTGAGGTGACGTGTGCAAACACGCACTATGGCACGTTTTAAATTGGGGATATAATTTCCCTTCAATACTGAGGACCCCTGGGGGCTAACTAGCCCACCAAGTGCTTCCAGTAAGCGCCACTGAGCTGCATTGCAGAGAGGTGGTCCAGGTCGTGCCACTTTTTACACCTCTCTGCAATGCAGCTCTGTGGCACTTACTGGAGGTACCTAGTGGGCTAGTTGGACCCTAGGGACCCTCAGGATTGAAATGAACGTAATCTCCCAACTAAAAACGGACACAGGACGTGTTTACACAGTGGTGAAGGGAGGGGACGGGGCCTGAGTTAACGTGTGCAAAAACGCCCTGTGGCCTGTTTTAAGAGGTAGTTTTAATTCCCCTGTCCTATTATATACTTGGGGCTTACAGAGGAGGTCATGCTAATCACAGGGGGACCCCAACGCATAATATTCCCTAGTGTATGTAGGTGTATGCACTGTATTCTAAGTGTCTTTTAACATAGCACTGGCTCTAGGACTGGTTAGTCAGACTCAGTTACCACCAGTATCCGTCTGAAAAAGTTGAGAGTACAGGATGATTTTGCAACAAGGCTTCTTTCTGCTCTTCTTTTTGTTCTTTCTGCACGTTATCCTTCTTCCTGCACTTTTCTTCATCTTTGAGGACTTCTGTTGCTTCTTTCTGCACTTCTTTTTTTTCTTTCTGTGCATTTTTTCTTCTTTCTTCACATGTCCTATCTCTGTAGGCATAGTTAGAAATTAGCATTTAAAAAACCTTTCAAATTCACAGAAAAAAACATAGGTTTCAGGCACGTTATAGTTAGGAATTAGCATTTAAAAAACCTCAGAAATTCACTGAAAAAACCATAGGTTTCAGGGGTGTTATAGCTAGCTGGACTTTTCACTTGTACAAAACCATTGAAATTCCCCCGTTATAGTTAGTTCAGCTAACTATAACTCGCGCGCCCGCAATGCACTGCTGATGACGTCACATATTACATCACTCATGACATGGTCAGTGACATCAATCATGACATCACTGATGACATCTCAAATGACATCACTGATGACATCACTGATGACATCATCCTTGTGATAGAGTGGCAGACCTCCTCTCACCCTAATATAACCTTTGATACACACATTCAAAAATAGAGACTAAAATTTGCAAAACAATTGACATACCAATACCAGTTACAACAACCTCTTCAGTAACTTTAAGATCCACATACACATTCACTCATTCACCAACAGTCTTATACAGTCACTCATACATGTACTCACTCATCATATGTACTCATACACCTATACATCCTGTTACACAATGCCACTCATCCATAGAGTTACTCACACACATAGTCACTCATGCTAATAAAGAATCAAACATACATTTACTTGCATATACAGTTATACACACACCACCACACTTACTTCTACGGAAACTTACACATACTTAGTCTTTTAAACAATCACTTATAGAAACACATACTTATTCATACAGGAACTCTTTCAATCTCTCACTCTCACTTATATACACCAATAGTCACATATACTAGTTTAAAACATATGTAGTTACTCATAAAGACACTATTGAGACAGTCATTCACTCACTAACACACCCATACACACACTCATCCACCCATACAGTCCTGCACCCATGCTGACTTCAACACATACAAACAGTGAGTCACTCATTCATGCACCTATGCACTACGTAACACCGCCCACCGAACCATGCAGACACTCAGATTGATACTCAAAAAACCAACTAATAACTTATATAGACACCCATGTAGCTACTCACCAACCCATGCAGCCACTTATACACAAAGTGAGAGACTGATACAGATTTTTACATATTTAAACATGACTCACTAAGCCATGTATTCACTGTGATACACTTAATCAGTCAGTTACACAATCAATTTTTCAAAAACAAATCAACCATTTAGACACTTATTTCCCCATTTATTCTTCCATCGACCTTGAGATATACATATATAAAACATATATAATTTTCAGAAAAACACACATTCACTGGATGATGTCATCAGTGATGTCATCAGTGATGTCATTTGAGATGTCATCAGTGATGTCATGAGTGATGTCACTGACCATGTCATGAGTGATGTAATATGTGACGTCATCAGCAGTGCATTGCGGGCGCGCAAGTTAGTTAGCTGAACTAACTATAACGGGGGAATTTCAATGGTTTTGTACAAGTGAAAAGTCCAGCTAACTATAACACCCCTGAAACCTATGGTTTTTTCTGTGAATTTCTGAGGTTTTTTAAATGCTAATTCCTAACTATAACGTGCCTGAAACCTATGGTTTTTTCTGTGAATATATTACCTACTGGCGGTCGCCAGTAGGTAGTTATAGTTAGGACCACGTTTCCATAGGAAATCCGCAACATTCTATTTTGAATAACTTTGGCGCCGGTTGACGAATCCTCGCAAATTTTTCAAAATAGGTGGGGCGCTACACTCCGCTCCTACCCTGAAAGTCTCGGGGGGATTCGTCAAGTGGGGGCTGAGATAAAAGGGGGGTCCCAAAACGCGTTTTTCCCATGCATTTTTCCATAGGACCTTTAGACACAGCTACAGCCCGAACGGCTGAACATAGTTCCTTGAAATTTGGCAGAGAGGTAGTCTACAGGTCAAGGAAGTGCCTTTTGTAGGTTTGGTGTAAATCTGTTCAGTAGATTCTGAGAAAATAGCCTTTAAATCAATATATATATCTGAGCCAGCTTACGGTGCGCTTACGGTGCGCTTACCGTACGCGTACGGTGACGTGCGCGAGCGCGATTCTGATTGGCCGTTAGATCTTAGTAAACATTCGAATCGGTCGAAACCAGGAAGCGGCGGCCGCCATTTTCTCTCTCGCACTCTGACAGGGGGTTGAAAAACAAAGTGCAAAAACATGTAAAGGGGCTGTTTAGACAGCTCCCAAGCACCTAGCCATGTCGAGGGAGTCCCCAACGATCCCCCAAGTGAAAAAGGCAATTTTATTTTTTTCGAAAATTTCGCCGATTACGCTTACCGTACGCGTACGGTAATAAATAATAATAAAAAAAAAAAAATATCCACATTCTTCCCATCCCCGTGTGCAAATGGTGCCTTGAAGGGCACCATTTGTGCATGGCTTATAACAGCAAAACAAAACATATATTTTACCTGTCACAAGGATGCTCATCATATGTCTTCCATGTGCGCACGGTGCGGGAAGCGCATCGTGCGTTCATGGCCCATCTAGCGTAACGTGCACGCACGGAACGAACTGCGTTAAGTGGCCGCGCACGCCACAAATGGCGTAAAGTAACTTAGCATTTAAAAAACCGTACAAATTCACTGAAAAAACCATAGGTTTCACACACGTTATAGTTAGGAATTAGCATTTAAAAAACCTTGCAAATTCACTGAAAAAACCATAGGTTTCACACATGTTATAGTTAGCTGGACATTTTACTGATAAAAAACCAATGAAATTCCCCCGTTATAGTTACTGTAGGCAACTATAACTCACGCAACCGTAATCCTCTGCTGATGACATATGTGTCTTTATGAAAAAAAAATATTTGTAATATATGTATAGCTAAAATTTAATGGAAGAAGACATGGGCAAATAATTGTCTACATACAGTATTAGCATCAGCAGAGGATTGCGGTCGCGTGAGTTATAGTTGCCTACAGTAACTATAACGGGGGAATTTCATTGGTTTTTTTATCAGTAAAATGTCCAGCTAACTATAACATGTGTGAAACCTATGGTTTTTTCAGTGAATTTATATATATATATATGTATATATATATATATTCACTGAAAAAACCATAGGTTTCACACACGTTATAGTTAGCTGGACATTTTACTGATAAAAAACCAATGAAATTCCCCCGTTATAGTTAGTGCAGGCAACTATAACTCACGCAACCGCAATCCTCTGCTGATGCTAATACTGTATTTAGACACTTATTTGCCCATGTCTTCTTCCATTAAATTTTAGCTATACATATATTACAAATATTTTTTTTTCATAAAGACACATATGTCATCAGCAGAGGATTGCGGTTGCGTGAGTTATAGTTGCCTGCACTAACTATAACGGGGGAATTTCATTGGTTTTTTATCAGTAAAATGTCCAGCTAACTATAACGTGTGTGAAACCTATGGTTTTTTCAGTGAATTTGCAAGGTTTTTTAAATGCTAAGTTACTTTACGCCATTCGTGGCGTGCGCGCCCAGTTAACGCACCGCGCGCCCACTTTACGCAGTTAGTGCCGTGCACGCACGGTGGTCACGCGGTGCGCTGCGCGCACCGCGTGCCCACGTTACGCGGGATGGGCCATGTACGCACGATGCGCTTCGCGCACCGTGCGCACATGGAGGACATATTATGCGCTTCGTTGTGAAAGTTATTCTTTCATATTTTCTGATGACTCATATGCCATGCACAAATGTTGTTCTTCGGGCACCATTGGCACACGGGGTGGGGATAGTGTGGATAGTTTTTTTTTTTTAATTATTTTTTACCGTACGCGTACGGTAAGCGTAATCGACGATTTTTTGAAAAAAAATAAAATTGAATTTTTGGCCTTGGGGGTTCTTTGGGGACACCTACATCAATGCTAGGTGGTTAGTAACTAAATACACTGCCCCTTTAGATGTTTTTTGCCTTTGTTTTTGCTGCCTCACTCAGAGTGCGAGAGAGAAAATGGCGGCCGCCGCTTCCTGGTTTCGACCGTTTCGAATGTTTACTTGGATCTAACAGCCAATCAGAATCGCGCTCGCGCACGGCACCGTACGCGTACGGTAAGCTTACCGTAAGCGCACGGTAAGCGCACCGTAAGCTGGCTCAGATATATATATTGATTTAAAGGCTATTTTCTCAGAATCTACTGAACAGATTTACACCAAACCTACAAAAGGCACTTCCTTGACCTAGGGACTACCTCTCTGCCAAATTTCTAGTAATTCTGTTCAGCCGTTCGGGCTGTAGCCCTGTCTAAAGGTCCTATGGAAAAATGCATGGGAAAAACGCGTTTTGGGACCCCCCTTTTATCTCAGCCCCCGCTTGACGAATCCTCCCGAGACTTTCAGGGTAGGAGCGGAGCGTAGCGCCCCACCTATTTTGAGAAATTCGCGAGGATTCATCGACCGGCGCCAAAGTTATTCAAAATAGAATGTTGCGGATTTCCTATGGAAAAGGGGTCCTAACTATAACTACCTACTGGCGACCGCCAGTAGGTAATATATGTATATATATATATATATGTATATATATATATTTATATATATATATATATATATACATACATATATATATATATATATATATATATATACATATATATATATCAACAAACACAGGTCCACCAGCCGTTGCTCCTCAACGCCACGGGTGCTGCTCAGCGCATGGAGGTTTGCGCAATTAAATCCCATACCATAGGTTCTCTCGTCGAAAGAGCCTTTCCAATAGAGCGCACTCAGGAGCCATCTGCGTTTTACAAGCAATTTTTCAATTTATTCGCGTCCTTTACTGCATTAAGTCGACAAACGCGTTTCGGCGTGACCGCCTTCATCAGTGTCTACTCAACAATTTCACAATGTGAATTTTAAATAAAGTTGTGCCATACAATTCATAAAAATAAAAAAAGTGATTTGGGATTTCAAATGGTAATGAAAACAAAAGAAAGCACAGAAATATGAAAACAAAACTATCGTTACTGCGGCGGCCATCTTACAAGAGTCATTCTGACTTGGTTTCTACTTAATGAAGCAAACCAATGCATTCCATCCTAACAAAACTGCCAATGTCACCATACAATAAAGCATCATTTTCCTTATATGTATATGATAATTCATCATCTTGAAGTATATTACTTTCCGTTTTGAATAGGCAGAACGTGACAATTACTTCCACACTTTAGAACTTTCAGTGTTAACATTGTCGGCCGTCTTATTTTGTTCTATTACGCCCTGTATGGGCTAGCTATTACTCAGATTCATCTGCATAAGTTTGTTTCCCGAGGGCATAGGTATTAGCAGTCATAAAACAGATTTCATCATATCGACAATCCCATATGTATACATATATGCATCGTTTATATGTACATATACCCACTGTTTCGAGTGAAAATACTTGTTAAATAGCCAAAACTAAATTACAGTCATTTCAACTCATAAGATCACCCTATTCCTTTGACTCGGTAGAACCCCATCTTTAGCCTATATGGACCCACATTTCTTCTTCATTATTGAGTCCTTTAGGTGTTTTGGTTTGCATTTTAATAATGTATTTGGATTCCAGTATACGCAATTTCCTTACACGATCTCCTCCCCTCTCAGTTTGCACAATCAGATCTAGACAGAAGAACATGAGAAGATTGCTATTGCTGCTGTGTTCCATCTCAAAGTGGCGTGCAACGGGATAATTATGATCCCTATTGTTTATCGCCCTAAGATGTTCTAGGATTCTTTTCTTCGTGGGGTGGATAGTACTGCCCACATATTGCTTACCACATGGGCACACCAAACAATAAACCGTATACTCTGAATTGCAATTTAAAAGCTTTGAAATCGGGGTTCTTTCTTTCTTTCCTGATATCTGGTAATCTTTTACTTTGTGGCTATTTTTGCATGCTTTGCATTTCATGCAAGGAAAGAAACCCTTGATAGGTATTGGTTTCTTCTTTTTAGGTAGGTAATGACTTTTCCCCAAATGATCTTTTAGGGAATTCCCTCTTCTATATGTTACTAGGGGATTGTCAGTTAATTTGTTTCCCACTACATGGTCACATTTCAATATCCTCCAATTCCTTCTGAGAATTTGAAACACTTGTGAAGATTTCTCAGTGAAATTGGTGATAATCCTGATTTTCTCATCTTTGCGTTTCTCTTTATCCACGAGTAAATGTTGTCTCTCTATGGAATTACATTGAAATTCAGCTTTGTCTAGGATGCCTTTGCAATAGCCTCTTTTCTTAAATCTTGATTTGGCCTGACTGACCGCTTTGTTATATTCTGGGGTGGTAGAGCAATTGCGTTTCATTCTAAGAAACTCTCCTAGGGGTATATTGTTAACTACACTTCTCGGGTGACAACTCCCTGCATGCAGGATGGTGTTCCCTGCCGTCGGTTTTCGATAGAGTGCTGTTTCTATGTTGTTTCCTTCTATATACACCCTCAAGTCTAGATAAACAACCTCCTCTTTGCTAATGTAGCTTGTAAATTGTAAATTCTGGTTGTTGATATTCAGAGCTTTAATGAACTCTTCTGCATCGCTCTGTGGACCACGCCACAAGATGAACAAGTCATCAATGTACCGCGTCCACAGAGCGATGTTGTCCATCCATTTCTCATTGGTACCGGTCCAGGCCACGTGCTTCTCCCACCAGCTCATGAACAAGTTCGCGTAACTGGGGGCGAAGCACGTTCCCATCGCCGTACCTTGTTTTTGCAAATAGATTTGTCCAGAAAATACAAAGATGTTATGCGTTAAACAAAATTCTGTCAGTTCCACCAGCATATCATTGTGCTTCCGATATTTCAATGGTCTCTTACCCAAAAAGAAGCTAATTGCTTCTAAGCCTTTCACATGATTTATAGAGGTGTACAAGCTGGCAATGTCTAATGTTATCAATAACATACTAGGTTCCCATGTTATACCCTCTATAATACGCAAAAAGTATTTCGTATCATGTAGATACGAGGTCAAGTCTTTCACCATAGGAGAAATTAAATGGTCAATATATATTGAAGTGTTCTCCAATAGACTATTCTTTGACGACACGATCGGCCGTCCTGGAGGCCATACTGTACTCTTATGTACTTTAGGCAAATGATAAAAATTTGCCAGTTCCGGATGTTCACATTTCAGGAAATTCCAATCATCCTGATCTAGGGTCCCCTCATCTCTCCATTTTGTGATAAGTTCATGGAAATCCGATATGCTCTTATCATATTGTTGTTTATTTATGGGAGTGTAATGTTCAATTTTTTTGAGTTGGGAGAATGCTTCGTCCTCATATTGTGTCTTCTTGAGGATTACTACATTACCCCCTTTGTCTGAGGGCTTAATAATAATTGTTTCATCTCCTTTTAGTTCCTCAATTGCTTCCCATTGCTTTTTAGTCAAGTTCTTTCTTCTAGCATTGAAGTTCTCTTTTTGAAGATTTTTTAATTCCTCGATGACCACATCCTGGAATGTGTCGATCGCATCATACGCTGTTCTTGGAAAGGTTTTGGACTTAACTTTTAGATTGCTCTTACATCCTTTTTGTGTGATGCCACTTTGTTACAACCTTTGGGTTGTACTCATATCTTGTTGTTCATCTTCCAGTTCATGGAGTAACAGGATAGTTTGTAAATCAGTTCCTGTTAGTTCTTCCAAGTACTCCTTTTCCTCGGGCATCTGTGACAGACCTTTCTTGGGATATAGTGAATGCAATTTCATCAATTTAATTTTTCTGATGAATTTATAAATGTCGATACGTGTCTGCGTGTAATCAAAAGTTGATGTGGGGCAAAATGTAAGACCTAGTTGAAGAATGCTTAATTCAGTTTCTGTCAAGTTCCTATCTGTCAGATTAATTACGGTTTGATCCTTCTCATTCAGTTTCATCGTCCCCCCCCGTTTGCTGCGTGTCACAATCGGGGTGGAACGTTCCATTTCTGCCTTTTTTGCCCCTCCTCGTCTTCCTCCTCTTCCTCCCCTTGTTTCTGGTGGATGAGTTCGTTGGGCCGGTCTTTGTCTCAGGTCCCTCATGAGTTCGTATTCCTGAAAAAATGTTGATGGCTGGCTTCTGCCTCTAGTCTCAGAAACGCTGGGTGTTTGCTCCCCTTCAGAGACTTCTATCTCTGATTCTGATGTGCTTCTTTGAGTCTCAGTTCTCTGTTTGTTTGAACTTAGATCTCTTCGTGGGGCATCATATTTCTTAGCAAATGTTAGTATTCGATCATTTCTATAATCTTTTTCATCCCGCAAGAACTTCGACTGCTTTCTAGATTTTATTGTTGCCTCATAGTCCACAAGACGTTTTTTCATTGCTTGACGTAACTCATCACTCCTTTTACCATCTTTCTCACCATTGATTTTTCTTCGATCTCTTTGATCTCTTGCTGTAATTTTGCTCTATCGCTCCACGCATATTTGATTAGGATCTTCAGCATTCCTTTCGTGACCTCTGTTGTATATTCGGCCCATTCTTGTAGGAGCGCTGGGTCGGGATTTTCGTATGAAGGGACCGTGTAGATACGTAGTCCCCTTGGAACACGACCAACATCTAAATGTTTTTGCAGACTGGTGGCTTCCCACCATTTTCGTATCTCTTTCTCGTACGCTTTTTCTAATGCAGCATACAAACTCTTCAATGTCGTGGGAATCGGTTTGCTATTTTGCCCATTCTTGTTTTCCACTGTACTTTCTTTACTCGAAAACAGACTTTCAGCTGCTTCCTCTCTCTCGGTATCCGAGAACATCATTTTTCAGATTTGGACAATTCTTATGCTTGTACTATTCGCATTGCTCTACGTGGCTTGCCGATTAATGAATATCGTTCGTAAAACACTCACCGCGGTTGCACCCCTCCGGATCCTTCGGTTGGCGCCTCTTGGATCCTGGTTATGCCTCCGTGGCGGTGCTCACTTCAACCTCATTTTCCTCTCCGCCTTCGTCCAAGCGTCGTGGTATTCCGTTCAATCCACTTCGGCGGGGCTAACAGCAATATTAACAAACACAGGTCCACCAGCCGTTGCTCCTCAAAGCCACGGGTGCTGCTCAGTGCATGGAGGTTTGCGCAATTAAATCCCATACCATAGGTTCTCTTGTTGAAAGAGCCTTTCCAATAGAGCGCACTCAGGAGCCATCTGCGTTTTACAAGCAATGTTTCAATTTATTCGCGTCCTTTACTGCATTAAGTGGACAAACGCGTTTCGGCGTGACCGCCTTCGTCAGTGTCTACTCAACAATTTCACAATGTGAATTTTAAATAAAGTTGTGCCATACAATTCATACAAATAGAAAGGGATTTGTGATTTCAAATGGTAATGAAAACAAAAGAAAGCACAGAAATATGAAAACAAAACTATCGTTACTGCAGCGGCCATCTTACAAGAGTCATTCTGACTTGGTTTCTACTTAATGAAGCAAACCAATGCAATGTTAACACTGAAAGTTCTAAAGTGTGGAAGTAATTGTCACGTTCTGCCTATTCAAAATGGAAAGTAATATACTTCAAGATGATGAATTATCATATATATATATAAGGAAAATGATGCTTTATTGTATGGTAACATTGGCAGTTTTGATAGGATGGAATGCATTGGTTTGCTTCATTTAGTAGGTGCATGACTAAACATGTCTTACTGAATGCATGGGTTAGTGACTAAACTGTGTGAATGTCTTTATCAGTTTGTCAGTTGGTAAGTAGCTACATGAGTGTCTATATGGGTTATTGAGTGGTTGTCTGAGTATCTGAATGGGTGCCTGAGTGTCTGTGTGGGTGGGTGGGGGTGTGACTCTGTGCATCAATCAATCAATCAATCAATCAATCAATCAGGGTATTGTAAGCGCGCCACTCACCCGTGAGGGTCTCAAGGCACCAAGGGGAGGGTCCGTAGATCTGTTTAGGTGAAGAGCCAGGTCTTGAGGGTCTTCCTGAAGGTGTTCAGGGACGGGGCACGTCTGATGTCTGCCGGTAGCTCGTTCCAGGTCTTGGCTGCAATGTGAGAGAAGGATATTCCGCCTGCTCTGGCTCTGTGGATGCGCGGGGTTTCAGCCAGTGCAAGGTTGGAAGATCAGAGGTTTCTTTTGGGTACATGGAAGCTGATTCTGTCGTTGAGGTATTTGGGTCAGTTGTTGTGTAGGCATTTGTAGGCATAAGTGAGGATTTTGAAAGTGACTCTTTTCTCCACGGTGAGCCAATGGAGACTTCGTAGGTGTTGACTGATGTGTTTGTGTCGGGGGATGCTGAGGACGAGTCTGGCCGCGGTGTTTTGTATTGTCTGGTGTTTGCGGAGTAGGGACTTGTTGAAGCTGGCGTAGAGTGCGTTTCCATAGTCCAGTCTGCTGGTGATGAGTGCGTGGGTGACTGTCTTCCTTGACTCAGGGGGGACCTGTTGGTTCATGGTGAGTGATGAGTCCAGTGCGATGCCGAGTTTCTTGGCGTGGTCTGAGGGGGTAGGTGGGCTTCCGAGAGCGGTCGACCACCAGGTGCTGTCCCATGGGGTGGTACTGAGGACGAGGACTTCTGTCTTCTCGGGGTTGAGCTTCAGGCAGCTGTTGGTCATCCAGACTATGACATCTTGCATTCCTTTCTAGAAGTTGAGTTTGGTAGAGGTGGGGAATTTGGTGAGGGAGAGGATGAGCTGGATGTCGTCAGCATAGGATACGATGTTGAGGCTGGGTTGTCGGATGATGGCTGCGAGGGGGGCCATGTAGATGTTGAAGAGGGTGGGGCTCAGTGATGAACCCTGTGGGACTCCACAGGTGATTTTTGTGGGGTCGCAGAGGAAGGGTGGGAGGCTGATCCTTTGGCTTCTTCAGGTGAGGAATGATCAGACCCGGTCGAGGGCTGTTCCTTGTATGCCTGCATCATGTCGTCTGGCGACTAGTGTGTGGTGGGAGACGGTGTCGAAGGCTGCTGATATGTCAAGTAGGATGAGGGCTGTGGAGTGGCCTTGGTCCAGGAGGGTGTGGATGTCATCTGTGGCGGGGAGTAGGGGGGCCTCTGTGCTGTGGTTGCTTCGTAATCCGGATTGGGACGGGTCGAGGACGGCGTTCTCTTCAATGAATCGTGTCAGTTTCCTGTTGACTGCATTCTCTGCAACTTTTGCTGCGAAGGGGAGAATCGAGATGGGCCGATAGTTCTTGAGGTCGGTGGGGTCAGCTGTGGGTTTCTTTAGCAGGTGTCTGACTTCTGCACGCTTCCAGTCATCTGGAAAGGAGCCTGTTTTGAAGGTGCTGTTAATGGTGTGTTGTAGTTCGGGTGCGATGGGGGCCGCAGCTCTGTGGAAGATGTGAGGGGGCAGGGATCAGTGGGGGCCCCCCGAGTGGATGCTTTTTATGGTCGAGGTGGTGTCTTCAGCTGTGATCGGTGTCCAGTTGGAGATGGTAGGCTGGCTGGTGCTTCTAGGGGGCGGCGGTCCATCTGTGGCAACTGGTGGATGGTCGATGAAGTTGTCGTAGAGGTTTTTGATCTTGAGGTGGAAATAGGTTCCAAGCTTGTCGCAGAGGTCTTGGGATGGGTGATGTCTGTGGCTTTGCTGCGTGGTTTGTTGACTTCTTGAATGACACTGAAAAGTTCCTTGGAGTTGGTGGAGTTGGCCAGGATTTTGTTGTGGATGGAGTTCCTCTTGGTGGCTCTGATCAGGTTGTGGTAGTCCGTCATGATGGTGTGGTTTTCGGTTGTCTTGATGTTTCTCCAGTTCTTCTCCAGGCATGTGCAGGTGCATCTGGCTTCTTGGAGAGCGGTGGTGCACCAGGCGGCTTTCCTGGGGCATTTTCTGTCAGGGATGTGTAGCGGGCGAGCTCATCTGCGCAGTTGGAGATCCAGGTGTGGAGTTCTCTGGCTGCGTCATTTGCGTCATTTGCATCGGGTGCCCAGGTGTGGTTGTCTCACGGGAGGGTAGAGTTAAGTTGCTCATCGGTAACCTTGCTCCAGTTCCTTCGTGGTGGGTGTGGGGCTGGTTAGGGTGCGTTGGGTTTGTTGATGGCGAAGTGTACGCAGTGGTGGTCGGTGCATGGTGGCTGCGTCGTGTGGCTGAATTGAATTCTGTTTCCTGCCGCGAAGATAGGGTCGAGAGTGTGTCCTGCTCTGTGGGTCGGTGTGTTGACGAGTTGTTTAAGTCCGATGCTGGCGAGGTTGTCACGAAGGATAGTGGAGTTGGGGTTGCTGTGGTTGTCGAGGTGGAAGTTGAGGTCTCCAATGAGTATGTAGTTTGATGAGGTGATGGCGTAGGGTGCGATGAAGTCAGTGAAGGTGGTGGCGAAGAATGTTCGTGCCAGGGGGTCTGTAGATGAGGGTTCCTTGGAGTGTGGCTTTGGGGGTGGTCTGGATCAGGTATTACAGGAGTTCGGCAGAGGGGAAGGTTTCACTGGAGGTGGTGAGGTGGATGGTGCTCTTGTGGCCGATGGTGGGGCCTCCTCCTGGGTGGTTGGGGCGATCTTTCCTCTGGATCTTGTATCCGTCTGGGATGGTGGTACTGATGTCGAGGGCGGAGGATGCATTGGTCCAGGTCTCTGTGAAGAAGGTGATAACGAGCGAGAGAGAGTCAAGTAGGTTCCAGATTTCCATGGCCTGTTTGTGTGTGGAGCGTACGTTGAGGAGGATGCATTTTAGGGTGTCGTCAGTGCTGGCGTCAACGGTGTTGGAGGCCGGGGTGGCGGTGAGGGTCTGGCGGGAGTGGAGGCAGGAGAACTGTCCGTGGGTCGTGTTGGCATTCTCTAAGTCCTCCATAGTTGAGTGCGAGGAGGGTGGTGGTGTCGTAGCGATGGGTAGTGGGAGGTCCAGGGTTCCTGGTGCTGGCCGCAGTCATGTCACGGACAGGCACAGACGGGCTTGCCTTTGGCATGCCTTCGGCACGCCAGTGGCGCACCCACAGCCCGTGTCCAAAGCGCGACTGCGTAGCGGCCGCAATTAAGTGGGGAGGTGGAAGGGAAGAGAGGCTGGGAGGAGGGAGTGGAGGAATTCTGAGGGGGAATTCCAAGGGGGAATTTCAGGGGGAATTCTGGGGGGGAGGGGCCACAGGGGCAACAGTGGAAAAAGGAACAGGCAAGCACGAGAAAATAAAAACAGTGGTGGAATTAGAGCAAGACACAGATGGGCACAATAATAGTGGCACAACAGGGAAAAATGAAGAAAAAAAACGGCTGAGAAAGGTTACGGTGGTTTTAGGCAGTCTGGTCCCAGTTGAAGCGGGCAGCAGGCGCAGGAGCAGGCATCAGCCTCGAAACTCCCAAGAAGTAGCTTGGGGTCTGGAGGTAAGAGACGGCACAGTGGAGGGAGCTGCGGGGAGAGAGTGGACCTAGACCGAGGGTCAGAGGTCTTACTCGTGCTCCCCCGCAGCAACAGCCATTAAGTATGGGAGGTGGGAGGGAGGAGATGCTGGGAGGCGGGAGCAGGGGAATTCCGGGAGGAATTCCAGGGGGGAATTCTGGGGGGATTTCTAGAGGGAGGGGCCGCAGGGGCAGCAGTGGCGAAAGGAACAGGCAGGCACGAGAGAATAAAAACAGTGGTGGAATTAGAGCAAGACACAGATGGGCACAATAACAGTGGCACAACAGGGAAAATAGATGTGTGAGTGGGTGATTCACTGGGTGTATGGGTTCAAGAGTTCATATTGGATGGACTGTATGGGTAGGTGAATGTGTGTATGGGTGTGTTGATGAGTGAATGGATGTCTCAGTGATACATATGTGAGTACCTACATATGTAAAAGGCAGTATATGTGAGTGCTGGAGTACATAAATGACTATATGTGAGAAGGAGTGATTGTGAGAATGTCCGAATGGATGAGTGTGTGCTTGTATCAGTGATTGTATAAGAGAGTAAGTATGTGTTAGTATCTGTATGAATACATGAGGTGGTGTGTATAACTGTATAGGTGAGTAAATGGGAGTGTGATTGATTATTTGCGTGGCTGACTAGCTGTGTGAGTAACTCTATGGGTGAGTGGCGGTGTGTGAGTATCTGTATGGGTGTATGAGTGCATATGATAGTGCTGTATTGATGAGTGACTGCATGTATGAGTGACTGTATGGATAAATGAGTGGATGTGTGTGTAGACCTAGGAATCAGTGAGTGGGTATGTAGTAACTGGTATTGGTGTGTCTATGGTTACGAAAATGGTAGTCTGTATTTAAGAGTGGGTGTATCAAAGGTCATATTAGGGTGTGAGGAGGTGCATCAGATTATCACGTGGATGATGTAATCACTGATGTAATCACAGATGTCATTGATGCAGTGGGTAGTACAACATTTTGTATAACCCCCCAATTCTGTATGTTTATATTAATCCGAATAATCTATTAATTGTAATATTATTAATCTGTTCACAGTGATATCTAATCAACTGTATTAATGAAATAATTACACGTGGGATTTGCATTTCCATGGTTGAACTAATTTGTATACTAATATATGTACGCATATTAATGGTAGAAAATTAGAATATTGCATATATGTTGCTTTTGTGATGTAACTGTAAGTTGCACCAGATGACATTGTTGGGTGAATATAAACGCTTTGAATGTTGCCATTATGCTAGATAATTACATACACATAAGGGAATTAGTGAGGGTTTAACATTTTATTAGCTATTTCAATGTTTTAATTACGTTTTGTGTTTGTTTTCCTTAGGTTGACCGATTGGGCCTTCGTAAAGATGGCTGACTTTGACTTAACGGCCCTAGTTACCGTTCCACAAGGTTTTGGGTGAAGAGCGCCTGCGCTACAGCCAGCAACAAGTGGCCTCGTCCTGACCCCATGCAAGATGTACCCAGCAAGGTCGCACTGGGAGAGTTGCCAAGACTATTAAACAAAAGACTGACTTTAAAACCGGAACCAGCAAGTGTGATGACCTAACCAAATAGACTATGTGAGAACTTCACCGAATGACCCCAAACCCACCAATCAGGACTGCCTAAAACTGATTTTTGTTACATTTTGACGTTAATTTCCTTATAAAAGTTGGTAGGCTAAGCGAATTAAAAAGAACGAACCAGATCTTTTCCTGATTCCTGACGTTATGCTGACGGAGAGGACGGTGACACTGCTGGACAGCTGATTCCCTGAATCTTTGACAGACTGAATTGCTGCCTGACTTTTGATGAATTAAAGACTTTTCACGACTTGATTGACTTAGAGGACGACTAATAGCCAGATTAGGTAAATATGATAATCCGTGGTTTGGTTTATGATTTATTAAATTTGCAATCAATTAGATAAACAAAATTATTATTTTAACAAACAAATGTGTTGGGTGATTTTTTGAAGAGATTAGATTAAGATTAAATGTAGATTAAAAGAATTGAGTTACCAAATATCCAAATTCAACTAATTGATCCATCGGCAATATGAGGGGAATATCTCGAGGTTCTGAGTTTAATAAAGGTATTCAATGTATGTTCATGTAAATTAAGTTCTTTAGGTGAAAAGGTATTCCTTTCATGTCAGCGCTTGGAAATGTTGTCTCTCCCGTAAAAACGGATCAATGAAGTGTGAGTGTTGGTGTTATAGGCCCCACCAATGAATGTATTGAGTGAATATGCTAGTATGATATTTGGTCTGTGATGAAGGGAGGATTTAAAATTCCAAGCTGCAACATCATCAGTGATGTCACTAACCATGTCATGAATGATGTAATATGTGACTTCATCAGCAGTGCATTGTGGGGGCGTGAGTTGTAGTTAGCTGAACTAACTATAAAGGCCGAGTTTCACTGGTTTTATACTAAGGAAATGTCCAACTAACTATAACGTCCCTGAAACCTGTGTTTTTTTCAGTGAATTTCAAAGGTTTTTAAATGCTAATTTCTAACTATAATGTCCCTGAAGGTACTTACTGGGCTAGTTGGCCCCCAGGGACCCTCAGGAATGAAGGGGACTTAATCACCCAACTTAAAACGCGCCAGGGGTGAGTTAGCAGAGTGGTGCAGGGAGAGGGCGGGATGCCAGCTTTTCTTTAAAAAAAACAATTTTAAGAGGGGGCTGTGTGGGCCCCCTTCTTTTATGTTTGGGGCCCTGGGGACCCTATCCCCCAGGGCCTGAGCATTTGAAAAAATAATAAAAAAACATTATTTTGGAGGGAGGCCACGTGGTCCCCCACCCGAGGCCAATATTGACCTCGGGGACCCCATACCATGGGCATTGCTTCCTTTTTTTTGTTTTCAATAAAAGAGTAGAGGGGGGCCACATGTCCCCCTTCCCTTGGCCACTTCTGGCCCTGGAGACCCCATCTCCTGGGGCCAGCCATCCTTTTAAAAATACATTATTTAAATAAAGGGGAGGGGGCCAAGTGGCCACCCTCCCAGGCCACTTCTGACCCAGGGGCCTGGCCTCCTTGATGGTGACCGTGGGGTCACCCAATGCCTCCACGGTCCCTGCCAGCTCCCTGCCTCCTGCGTGAACCGGCATTGCTTTTGGGCAAGGCGACCTGCTAACATGCAGCTCCCCTTGCCCAAAAGCAATTCTGCTTCGCTTCATCTCTTGTTTCCATGAAGTGAAGCAGTGTTTGCAATGGCAGGGTGGGAGACGTTCTTCCTCCCTGCCATAGCAAATGGCACTGACCCGGGGTTGGGCACCCTGGGACATTGCAGGAGCCGGCCCTGGGGGGTGGCAGTCCCCAGGGCCATCGAGGGCTCCAGGAGGGGGGCCACGCGGCCCCCTTCCCTTTATCAAAATATCTTCGGGGAGGTGATTGTCCTCGGAGTCTGGGGATCTACAACAGACCCCCACCTGTATTTAATATTTGCCCCGGTGAGGTGGTGGTCCCCAGGGCTGCAGGAAAGCCATGTGCCCCGCATATTATTTCAAAAGCCTCTGCGAGGCCCCCCCAGACAAATTTAAGTTAAGCCGTGGGGAGGCGGCGGTCCCAGGGGCTGCAGGGGGGCCGCATGCCCCATGCATAATTAAACAAAGCCCTGGGAGGTGGCGGAAGCTGGGGCTGCAGGGGCCTGTGCGGCCCCCGCATATATTTACATATTGCCCTGGGACCCGGCCCACCTGGGGGTTATAGAAAACGAAGTGTGGGAGATCGCGCTTAATTTTTTTAATTTTCTCGGCTTGATTCATGCACCCAGCATGAATTTGTCCGACTTCTTTTCAAAAAATGATTTTTTTTGTCCCTGGGGGTCCTTGTGAGAGCCCCTGAGCAGGCCTAGGGGGGTAGGGTATTTCTACCCTGCCCCCTTTTCATGTTTTTCCTACTTTTCCTACTGTTTTCTTGAGACTCTGTTACCGAGTCGCAAGATGGCTGCCAACACCTTCTAGTATGGAGAGTTGGCAGCCAATCAGAGTGACGCTCGTGCTCGGGAGGGTTCGCGAATCCTCCTCGGTGCTCAGATATTGATATTTTCATGTTTTTAATTTCTCAGAAACTACTGAACGGATTTGCACAATTTAAAAAAAGTACTCTTTCTAGACCAAAACCTACCTTTTTCCAAGTTCGGGCTGTAGCCTTGTCTAAAGTTCCTATGGAAATTAACATGGGGAAAACGCTTTTTGGGCCCCCGCTTGACGAATCGCCCCAAAACTTCCAGGGCAGGTGCTGACCTGAGTGAACCATTAGTTTTTAAAATTTTGCAAAGATTCATCAAACGGCGCCAAAGATATGATCGAAAGAAAAACGCTTTTTTAATAGAAACAATGTCCTAACTATAACTACCCACTGGCGACTGCCAGTAGGTAATATATATACATATATATATTCAATGAAAAAACCATAGGTTTCAGGGACAATATAGTTAGTTAAACACATTTCACTCGTACAACACCATAGAAATTCTGCCGTTATAGTTAGTAGAGCTAACTATAACTCGCGCCACCACAATGCACTGCTGATGATGTCACATATTACATCACTCATGACATGGTCAGTGACATCACTGATGACATCACTGATCACATCTCAAATAACATCACTGATGACATCACTGATTACATCATCCAGTGAATGTGTGTTTTTGTAAACTTTAAATTTATTTTATATATGTTAATGCCAAGGTGCATTGAAGAATGAGTTGGTGTATAAGTGTCTGAGTGGAGGATTTAATGGGTGTGTGACTGGCGGTATAAGTTAGTGATTAAATGCCTCTTACTGAATGCATGGGTTAGTGACTAAACTGTGTGAATGTCTGTATCAGTCTCTCAGTTGTTGTATAAGCTGCAGCATGGGTTGATGAGTAGGTACATGACTGTCTATATGGCTTACTTATTGGTAGCATAAGTATTAGTATGGGTGGCTCAGTGTTTGTGTGTGTAGGTGGGTGGGCGGTGTGTAACTTTCTACCAACATGTGTGAGTAGCTAATTTACCAGGTGTACGGGTTCAATAGTGCATGTGGAAATAGCTGTTTCGGTGAGTGTGTGTGTATCACTGTGTTGGAGAGTGAATGTATATCTCATTGGTATATGTGTGAGTAACTACATATGTGAAAGGCAGTATATGTGAGTGTTAGAGTATATAAATGACTCTATATGATAGTGAGTAATTGTGAGAGTGGCTGTATAAATGAGTGTGTGCTTGTGTCAGTAATTGTATAAGAGAGTCAGTATATGTTACTATTTTTATGAATAGATTAGATACTGAATGTATAATTGTATAGGTGAGTAAACAGCAGTGTTATTGATTCTTTTATGACTAGCTACGTGTGTCAATAACTCTATGGTTGAGTGACAGTGTATGAGTGTTTGTATAGGTGTATAAGTACATATAATAGTGCTATACTGATGAGTGACTGCATGTATGAGTTACTGAATGTGTGAATGAATGAATGTGTGTGTATAACTAGGAAGTAGTCAGTGGGTCTATAGTAACTGCTATTGATTGGTCTATGGTTTAGAAAATGGTAGTCAGTATTTTAGAGTGGGTGTATCAGAGGTTATATTAGGGTGTGAAGAGGATGATGTCATCAGTGATGTCATCAGTGATGTCATTTGAGATGTCATCAGTGATGTCACTGACCATGTCACAAGTGATGTAATATGTGACGTCATCAGCAGTGCATTGCGGGGTGCGAGTTATAGTTAGCTCTACTAACTATAACGGCCGAATTTCTATGCTTTTGTACGAGTGAAGTGTGTTTAACTAACTATATCGTCCCTGAAACCTATGGTTTTTTCTGTGAATTTCAAAGGTTTTTAAAATGATCATTTGTAACTATAATGTCCCTGAAACCTATGGCTTTTTTAGTGAATTTCGAAGGTTTTTGAAATGCTAATTTCTAATTATAATTTTCATTAAACCTATGGTTTATTCAGTGATTTTAAATTATCATTCCATTTTCAACCTGTTAAAAACAGGCGATATCGCCAGTTTTCCAGCAATAGCTTGCAAAAAAAAAAATTGCCACAAATAAGAGCAACAACTAACGCAAATAATATGCAGAGTAGGTTTCCTGTACAAAAATAACACGAAAACACCACTTCCCGATATGTTCAACGAGCAGCCAAATCTGCGGTGCGATCCAAAAACAGGCGATAAGCTGCGTTAGCAGTAGGAATGTACCATCTGCCTTTTACTGGTGTAAAGTAGGACGACTACCTACAGTGTGTAAGGAAGCAGACCTCACTATGCAGAGCACACACCTCTCCATGTGTACATATACTGCTGGTGCCTGTAGAGTTGAGGACAGTGGACACAACCATGTTACCTCAGGCAGTGGAGAAGATCTAGGTAATGTACCTGTATCGTTGTTCCCTGTAAGCGGAAGCGCAGTGAGCTGGTCCAACACACGCCACTCCAGCGTAGAAGTGGGAATAAATAGGCTGGGACTCTGGGCATGGTTCACTTGTGTGAAAGCCAATGCGTCTGCCAGAGCAGCGGCCCTCACCCTGCCACGTAGCTGCTGCCATATCTGACTACCTCCTTGACACAGGCCCCCTGCGAACACAGCGGCACAACACCGCAGACTTATGTCTGTACAGACCACTGCCTTTGGACTACACTGCGGACAGCAGGACTCACAATTCAGATGGAGTGGCAATTGTAGATGATGCAGTCCAGTAGGCAAGAGACATTCCTCCCAGTGCGTCCCGCCCACACCACGCATCATCGCTGGCTGTGTACACCCTGAGCGCCAGAGGTACCACTAACTCAGTGCACCACAACTCAACACCAAGTGGCCTTACTGAGGCAGAATTCATTAGGCAAAAGACATTCCTCCCAGTGTGGCCCGTCCACACCACGCATTATCGCTGGCTGCGCACACGCTGAACGCCACACCTACCACTAACTCTATACAGCTCAAGTCAATGCCACGTGTCTCTGGGCCCTTCCTGACCACTGCCTCCGGTCTACACTGCGGTCAGCAGGGCTCACAATTCAAGATTAGTACCGATGCAAATTGTGTAAGAGACTATAATCTGTTAAGAAAACCAAATGCTCCCAATCTGTGCAGCTAAAGTCAATGCCACGTGGCTGTGGGCCTTTGCTGACCGCTACCTCTGGCCTACACTGTGGTCAGCAGGGCTCACAATTCAAATTCAGTCTTGATTCATTAATTGTAAAGTCCAGTAGGCAACTATTACGTCCCCGAAACCTGCACATTTTAACAATGTATATTCTACATATTTCATCTTTTGTTACCTACACTGCGGTCAGCAGAGCTCACAATTTACACTGAGACATGATTTATTAATTGCAGACAGAATTGTACTCTATGTCCTCAGATTTTGGCAAGAGGAAGTGACAAAAAGCATTCCTCGATGTCTGTGCTGACTACTGCCTTCCATCTACTTTGCGGACTGCAGGGCTCACAATTCAGTTTGAGTTGCGATTGCAGATGACACAGTCCAGTAGGCAACAGACATTGCTACCAGTGAGGCCCGCTCGGACCAGGCATTATCGAAGGATGCACACACGCTGAGTGCCAGAGGTACCACTAACTCAGTGCACCACAAGTCAACGCCACGTGGTCTTATTAAGGCAGAATTCATTAGACAAAAGACATTGCTACCAGTGCGGCCCGCCCGGACCAAGCATCATCGCAGGGTGTGGACAAGCTGAGTGCTTCAGGTGGCACTAACTCACTGCACCACAAGTCATTGCCACATGGACTTATTAATGCAGAATTCAGTATCCAAAAGACATTTCTCCCAGAGCAGCACGCTTGGACGACGCATCATCGCAGGGTGCGCACACGCTTGTTGCTTCAGATACCACTAACTCAGTGCACCACTTATCATCGCTGGCTGTACACACACTGCATTGCCAACAACTGTGCAGCTCTACTGAACGCCACATGGCTGTGGGCCCTTGCTGACCGCTGCCTGTGGCCTACACTGCGGTCACCTTGGCACACAATTCAAATTGAGTGTTTATTCATTGAGTCCAGTAGTCAACTAACTACAATGTCATCAAAACTTAAATAATATCCTTTTAGTATCCTTGCTTCAAGAACTTTTTTTATATCAATTATAGCTTTACTACAATAACGAAATTCATCTTGCAAGTCCAAAGGAACACTGAATGGCAGTCTACACTGCAGCCAGCAGAACTCACAGTTCGAATTCAGTCTTGATTCATAAATTTCAGAGTCCAGTAGGCAACTAACTATAACGTCCCCGAAACCTACACATTTGGACAATGTATTCCATACATATTTCATCTTTTGCTACCCACACTGCGGTCAGCAGAGCTCACAATTTACATTGAGACATGATTTATTAATTGCAGAGAGAATTGTACTCTATGTCCTCGGATTTTGTCAAGACGAAGTGACAAAAAGCCTTCCTCGATGTCTGTGCTGACTACTGCCTTCCATCTACATTGCAGATAGCAGGGCTCACAATTCACATCGAGTCATAATTGCAGATGACGCAGTCCAGTAGGCAAGAGACATTGCTCCCAGTGCGGCCCGCCCGGACCACGCATCATCGCTGGCTGCGCACATGCTGAATGCTTCTAATGCCTCTATCTCAGTACAACACAACTCATGGACCCTTTATGATACAATATTTTGTGTATAATTTCACATCTGGTGCCCCTACCTCAGTGTACCACAAGTCATGGACCCTTTAGAATAGAATCTTTTGTGTATTATTTCACATCTGGGCAGAGCCTAAGTGCCGTGCACGAGCTTCACTGTGATTGGCTGTCAACACTCCGAACTTAGTGCAGCACAAATCATTGACTCTTTATGATTGAATCTCTGTGTCTGATCCAATGATTACTGTTCTACTTTTTGCTAGCACCAACCATTACCAGAGGGCTGGCTTACGCTCACCCCACACCCATCCAGCGGAGGCATCACAGGACACATGACCCTACCAATAAAAAAGACTGGGCACACGTGCTCTACGCCATTTTAGAGTTGCTCCCACTGCATGCACTGTCATGGCCCGTCCCGGTGCTTCGGACACCTCATGTAGGCCTGAGCCACCGAATAGGAAGGCCTACCGCCACGTGCGTGGGCTCTCTGGTCACTGAGTTAGTGGCATCACAAGGACTGAGCGGGTGTGTAACCTGCAAAGATGATCTTGTCACTAGTATGTCCTCTGCCATGGCAAAATCAAGAAGCAGCCCTAAATGTTAGATCTGTTGGCCTGCGGAGCGGGACTGCATGATGTGGAGGGTGCCCTCTCCACTAAACGGTGAGCTGTGAGGCCTGGGTGCGCAGCGGTGGGCAAATACATCTGGGCGGCGGGAGTGGATGTGGTGCAGCAGCCTGGGTGCGCAGCGGCACGCAGTCACCTCCGGACAGTGGGAGTACATGGGGTGCAGCATCCTGGGTGTGCAGCGGCTGTCATACACCTGTGGGCAGTGGGAGTGGATGGGGTGCAGCAGCCTGGTTGTTCAGCAGCGAGTAGACACCTCTGGGCGGGACAGCGATTTAGGCATGCGCAGTTGTATGTACTCATCCATTACTGATTCCATACTATGTTTCAGATGCCCTATATCCCGGCACGTGGTTGGAGGCACACCGGTGGCAGAAAGGTGAGCTGTGAGGATTTTCTCCACAGTGTCAAAACTCACTCTCCCTCTCCATCCTTCCTTTCTGTCACTCACACTCTTTTTCTCTCTCTCTCTCTCACTCTCTATCTCTTCCTTTTTCAATCTCACTCTCTATCTCTCTTTCTCTCTCTCTTCCTCTCGCTTCTACCGAGTCACATGATGGCTGCCAACACTTCCTGGTTTGGAGTGTTGACAGCCAATCACAGTGAAGCTCGTGCACTGCACTTAGGCTCCACCCAGATATCGAAACCATTATTTTTCGAATTCCTCAGCAACTACTGAACGGATTTATACAATTTAAAAAAAGGTCTCTTTATGATCCAAGCACTACCTTTTTGCCAAATTTGGGATAATTCTGTTCATTAGTTTAGGCTCTAGCCTTGCACAAAGTTTCCTATGGGAAATTGATTTTGTGACTCTTATTCTTTGAATATCTCAAAAACTACTGAACGGATTTACACCATTTAAAAAAAAAAGGTTGTTTCTGAACCAAGCTCTACCTTTCTGTCAAATTTAGGGTAATTTCGTTCAGCAGTTCGGACTGTAGCTCGTCGCAAAATTTCCTATGGAAATTAACATGGGGAAAATGCGTTTTTGGACCCCCTTTTTTCTCAGCCCCAACTTGACGAATCACCCACAAACTGTCAGGATAGGAGCTGACCTGGATAGACTTTTTTTGGGAGATTTTCGCGAAGATTCGTCAAACTACGCCAAAGTTATTAGCAAATCAATAAATGCTTTTCCTAAGGAAACTAGGTTGTAACTATATCTACCTACTGGTGACCGCCAGTGGGTAATATATATATATATATATATATATATATATATATATATATACATATATATATTAAAGACACTGAGGAGAGAATTGAGCATTTGTATCTTCCCTTTCCATGTTTTTATGCATCCCTGTGCAACAAAATGAAAGGTGACCTAGGAGTAACCCACACATTCTACTATTTGGAGGGCATGATAAATGGCCACTAGGAAAATATTAATCTAAATGTTCATAACAACAGGAATGATTGCTTTGTATTCACTTTGGCCTTCAAATGTAGCCCAATTCTACTAAACATAACAAGGAAGCCAAAAAAATAAACTAGACTGAATATGTTAAGTTTCAGATTTACCACATGAGCAACTGAAAGACCCATTTATGGTCACATGCTAATGGAAACCTATAAATACATACATAATGCAAAGACTACATCTAAATCTACATACGTTTTCTTTGCATGCTCTCTGGCTCACAAAATAAAAGTAGCCGAACAAGTCAAACAAAAATCGTATTTTCTATGCACCCCTGTACAACAAAATGAAAACATGCCCTAGCAGTAAGTCAACCAAACTACTATTTGTAAGACATGATAATTGGTCACTAGGAAAAAATAATAATCTCAATTTTTAACAATAACTATGATTGCCTTTCATTCACTTTGGCCTTTACATATAGCACAATTCTACTAAAAGTAGCAAGGAAGCCCAGAAAATAAACTAGACTTAAAATGTAAAGATTCAGAATAACTACATGAACAACTGAAAGACCTATTTATGGTCACAAGCTAATGGAAACTTATAAACAAATACATACCGCAAAGAACACATCTAAATCTTAATACATTTTCTTTGCATGCTCTTTGGCTCACAAAATAAAAGTGGCCCAACAAGTCAAAAAAATCCCATCATTCTTGTGAACCCCTGTGCAAATGCCCTAGCAGCGAGCCACCCAAACTACTTTTTGGACGGCATTATTATTGGCCACTAAGAAAAAAATAATAATGAAAAACTTCCTAGCAAATGAGAAGGGAAGGTTCAATTCTAATAAGGACACTGAGGAGAGAATTGAGCATTTGTTTCTTCCTTTTAGTAAACCACTAGCATTCTAATAATAAATAAGCAAAAAAACAGCAAAGACAAACCACTCGGGGTTGAGTCTCCATAACAACCATTGTCCAATCATATAACCGTTTGATGCATATATGTGACCTCCCTTACTGATCCTCTTCTTCACTGGAAGAAGCTAACCTCGAACATCTGCTCTATTCGAATTTCTGATCATTACCTGTGGTATAGAGAAGTACCCACCATAATCCAATTCTTTACAATTTCATCTTACATAAACGCAGTATCTCTGTCGTAGGATCCAAAGTCAGGTATGATTCCTCAAAATGAAAAACAGCAACCAAGATAAATAGTAACTTAATTTTCCTTATACATTCAAACACATTTACTAAAATTACTTACTGTTAACAAAGTATCATAGAAAGGTTCAGAAGATCACTCTCTGATGGCTACTGTGGGATAATCCTTGGCTCAGTGTCCTAAATAGAATTCAAACGTTCGTTCTTGTTAGCTAGGAAATGTTTCATTCTATGTCAGGACCGGAGGCAAGGATTATGCATGTTTAAAGCTAACTTACCATCAAGGTGATGGCATCCCAGATGGGTTTGAAGTAAAACTTCTTAAAGTTCGGCTTAGATGACCAGTCGCAGCATTCATAATGTAATTTTTAGAAGGTGAGGATAATACCTTGAAATGCTGCTTTAGTAAAATTAACAATTGCCTCTCACCTGCTGGTTTGCTGTCAATTGTCATATTCCCGTATGCCTTAATGCATCTTACCACACACAGTTTAGGAATTTTGGAAAAAGCAGGATAGGATAATAACAGGATATTTGTCTTTGTTCTCCTAGAGATTGCAAATGTAACCCCTTCAAGTGTGAAAACCTTCTCCGACATATCCCGGGCTCTCACATCCAATACCTTCTTGCATGAGATCAAGAATATCAAGGTGGCTAGCTTCACATAATCCTCTTTTCTCATAAGGTAGTGGTTATCCTGCTAAATAATGAAGAGTTGCAGGACCATATTAACATCCCAGAGGCTGGAGTATCTGGGTTCCGGCCGTTAACTGAGTCTTATCCCTTTCAATAGATTACACACCCAACGATGATCCCCAACTGGCACATTGTTGATGGTGTCATGCCTGAATGCGATGGCTGATCTGGAGGAGTTGACTTTAAGTTATGCCAGTCCTGACTGCCAATTCCACCAAAATGTTTAGGATATGAGAAACTTCCAACCCCCAAAGAATCCAGATGACTCTTCAAACACCTACAATGCCTTTGTCTCCAAGCCCAGCGATATCTCTTGATGGTGCCCGTAGGCCATGCCTGCTGTATGAAGTTTGTAGCCTCTTTTGAAAGGTAATCAAGTCTTTGCTGGAAATTCCCTATGCCATGTGGGTGAGGTGTCCCTGCAGGACTAGTGGATACTGAGAGCCCTGATGGTCCCAGAGGATCAGAGGATAGATCTATCGGGAGATGCCATGATATTTCTATCAGTGTTGGGAACCATGCTTGTGATTCCCAGATCGGCGTCACTATACCAGCAATGCTATCTGTCATCTGACCTGAGTCGCTACTCTGTGAATCATCATGAATGGTGGAAAGGCATAGTATAGGATATGCGACCAATCTGGAGGAAAGTGGCCACTGCCACTGCCTTTGGGCCTGTACGGCAGCTCACGTATCGTGGTAACTGATGATTCAGTCTGGATGCAAAGAGGTCCAAGTCACACGGACCCCATCTGTCTATTTGGGCCAGGAATATCTTGTGATCCAATTGCCAATTGCTGCTGTCCGTGAATTTCCTGGAGTTCCAGTCTGCCATCATATTATGCATACTCAGCTGGTATTCTGCCATTACCGAAATCAGTTTCTGCAGGCAGTAGCTCCAAAAGTCCTTCACCAGAACTTACATTGTTACTAAGTGAGTACTGCTCAATCGGTTGACATATTGTATTGACAAGACGTTGTCCATTTGCAACAGGATACAATGTATATCTTAGTCTTTGGTGAGGGATTTTATCGCAAGGGATCCAGCCAGGAGTTATTAGCAATTGATGTGTAATTGCAGCTTCTCCACCGACCATTTGCCCCCCATAGCTACATCACTGCATCTGGCTCCCCAGCTCTGTTTCTTGGCATCCAACTCTATGACCATGTCAGGCATCGTTTCGAAGATCACCCTGCCATTCCCGGCCTCCATGTGGTCTATCCACCACTGAAGTTCTGTCCTGGCTTCGATTGATAAGGAGAGTAAGTTAGCCCCCTCCTGCCTCAGGATGTTTCTCAGTCCCTTCCATATTTTGGAGATCTTCGAGGTCGGGAGGCTCAGGGATGCTGCGACTGAGTGAATGAGAAACCCCATCAAGGTCATCTGTTAGACTGGTGGCAGTTTGGATTTCTGCTCATTGATTACAAAGCCCAGCTCCTGGAGGAGCGCAATAGTCATGGTTACGTTCTGTATGAGTTGTGCTTGAGATTGGTCTATCAGAAGGATGTCGTCCAGATAGATTATCATTCGTACCCCTCTCATGTAGGGGACCTCCACCATGGGTCTCAGTAGCTTGGTAAAGCACCACAAAGCCGGTGTGAGCCCGAAAGGGAGTGCTCAAAACTCGTAAATCTGTCCCTTCCAGGCGAATTGAAGAAATCTCTGATGAGGTGGATAAACGGGAACTGTGAGGTAGGCGTCATTGAGGTCCAGTCTGACCATCCAGTCTCCTGCTAGAAGGATATCTCTTAGAACATGGAAACCCTCCATCTTGAACTGCTGAAACACAAGGCACTCTTTGAATTCCTTCAAGTTTATGACCAGCCTGAAGCACTTATCCTTCTTCTCTACGATGAATAAGTTACTCAACAACTCATTCGGGTTTAGTACTGACCTGCAAATTGCTCCTATTTCCAGAAGCGCTCCCACATCTGATTTCATCTGATTCATCTCCTTAGTCAAAAAGAACAGAGGCCTCTGACGTATCACCTGAACTGGAGGTCTGTATAAATCTCTGTGTTAGCCCCCAATCGGTTGAAGGACACATGGGTCCGATGTAATCTTCCCCCAATTGTGAGCATACATTATGAGTCTACCCTCTAGATTTCGAGGGGCCGAAATGATATTGCTTACCGGAATTTCCTCATGGAATGTTTGCTCCTCCTCTGAAAACTAGGTTTGCTTTTACTTTTACCCTGTTGGGGTAGAAGGGTCCTTGCCGATAGTCGTTCCAGCTGTGATTTCTCTTGAACTGGCCACTAGAGGGGCCTTGTTGGTACGACCTGCTGGAAGAGTGGCCCCTGACTTGTCAGGCTCATGCAAAAACCTTACCTTTGTTATGGACAGAGAATGTAGCAACAAATTTGGCCTGCTCCTTGATGAAGAGTTTGCCAAAAGCTTTCCTTGGGTGATGGCCCCTGCTTCAGATTTTGCAAGTTCCCTCAGCTTCGGATCAATCATGATAAGGAGAGATCTTCTTCTCTCAGCTGCCAAAGTGCAATTCACATTACAAAGCAAGTACATAACCCACTGTGCCCAGCCTAGCACTATTTCTGTGAACATGGGAACTCCTGACATCTTTGACAGCTCTGCCATTTTGATGATCTTTGTGAGGGTCCCACCACATGGAGGAGCTTTTCCTGGCACGCCCGCCAGGAAAGGTCTATGCCCTTCTGAGAGTCACTCAAATATTTTGTGTAAGAAAGTGCCTCTTTTAACATTGTTAGCCCCAACTTTTTGCCTGTTGTCTGATATGATTTCAAATTGAAAGTGCACTGGGTCCCTGCTAACCGAATGCATTGGGACTGTAGAGGGTCCACTGGAGCTGCAGCACCAATTGTGTCAACCCAGAGACACCTCACCGAGATTGTTATCCAGATGATAGCTGTTTTGTAATTGGCCAGGGAGTTTTTATATATTATTTTATCAGCAGGATTGTAGTTTAATCTCCAAATCCTTTCCAATTTCCTGCATCTCTGTATTTGTATCCCTGACGCCGCGCTATTTTTACCACATGTTGATTGCTCTGATTCGGATCTTTGCTTCGTTCCTTGTCCAGTCTAGGTACTTCCCACTCACCTGGATACCCCCCCTTTTCTTTACCCTTGGGCCTCTCAGTTACTTACCTATTCTTCTTTTCTCCTTCTTCTAAACAGCACTACTTCTAAACTAATGACCATTGTCCTGATGGGGATGTATGACGTTACAACGCATACATTTACATCGCGGTACATTACATCGCGGTTTTGACAACGCAAGTCGTTACGACTTGCGTTGGAGGGCGCTGGACTTAGGAATAGTATAATTTACTATTCCAACTCCAGTCTACGTACAGTGGGGAAGGTGTTGGATAGTAAATTATACTATTCCTTGTCCTAGAGCGCCTTCTAGCGCAAGTCGTCGTAACGACTTGCGTTGTAAAAACCGCGATGTAATGGCATCGCGATGTAATCCCCGCGTTGTAAACGATGTTTCCCTCCTGATGAGGACCTGAAATCAATCCGGTTGAAACGCCGTCGACTACCCAGCCTAGAACTTGGGCGCTGTTGTGGTCAATTTATTTATCTTGAACCTTGAATATCAACACTGTACATCATTTTTACCCATTTTTTTTACCCCTTTTCGACATTCACGCTGTTCTCTACACCCCTGTGTCACTGCGCCGCTCACCATCACTAGCACGCCCAGTGCTTACCTTGTGTGTTATGGTCATTTGCATATTAATTTGTACTGTAGACCTTAACTACCAACAAATAATAACTTCTTCACCCTACTGTTCTTGTTGTGGTCTCCCTTCCTCTGTTTCCTGCCCCTATTGTGATTTATATCACTGTCTTTTACTGTCCTGTTTTAATGATTTCCAGTTGAGACATTGTGGTTTGTTGCATACTGCTCCCAGTCTCACCTGGGTTAACGGGCCTTACTCCTGTTATTTGTTCCTTTATTAAAAAATACAGCACAATAAGTATCACAGCAATAGCAGCCCTACAACAAGCTAAAAATCAAGAAGGCAATGACTTAACTGACAAGCAGTGAAGAAAGAGGAACAGGAAGGGATGACATCAGACTGTTTTATGATTGGACAATGGTTGTTATGGAGACTCAACCCCAAGTGGTTCTGGGTAATGTAGTCTTTGCTGTTTCTTTACTTATATGTTCTTTGAAGGCTGGTGATTTAATAATATGAAGAAAGAAATGCATAATCCTCACCTCTGGGCCTGACATAGAATCTCAATTTTATAACAATAACAATGATTGGCTTTCATTCACTTCGGCCTTAATATGTAGCTCAATCCTATTAACATTAGCAAGGAAGCCCAAAGAGTAAACAGGACTGCTTATGTGAAGCTTCAGATTTACTACATGAACAACTGAAAGACCCTTTTATGATTACATGTTAATGGAAGCCTATAAACAAATACATAACGAATAGCATACATCTTAATCTATATAAGTTTTTTTTGCATGCCCTCTTGCTCACAAAATAAAACTGTGCCCAACAAGCCAAACGAAAACCATCTTTCTTATGTACTCCTGTGCAACTAAATGAAAAAGTGACCCTAGCAGTGAACTACACAAACTACTATATGGAGAACATGATAAATGACCCTTAGGAAAATAGATAATATAATCTTCATTTTTATTATAAGAGATATTGGCTTTCATTCACATTGCTTTTCATTTTTATGCTACTAAAAGCACCAAGAAAGCACAAAAATAAACTAGACCGCATACATGAAGTTGCTGAATTGCTACATGAACAACTAAAAGAAACATTTACGGTCACATGATTTTGTAAATCAGTAAACAAAATACATAACAAATACAAAAGATAGAAAGAAATCACATTAAATATGATTTCCACTCTGTAGCTATAGTTAGTATTAGCTCCCTAATAACTTTCCACTTGTTTGACGAAACACCACAACATTTTCTAGAACTATCACATTTTCTGCATTTTGAGATGGTGTAAATCTTTGTGGGGATTTGTTAAGGGGGTGCAAAGATAAGAGGGGGTCCGAAAGCGGATTTTTCAACCAATGCATTATCATAGGCTATTGTATTTGACGTAGCGTAAAAATGGCTGAATGGATGTGCATGACATTTGGCAGGATTATGCATTATTGTGCAGAGACAATGCATTTGGGCACTGCAGTTAAGTAGGGGAAGTTTTTTTAAAGTTATAAGGCATTTAAAATTAGTGATATCAATCACAGGTGTAGATTTGCAGAATTCCACAAACGTTTGTGAAACTACCGCGGGGCATGGCGGCAAACTTATTTAAAAATATATATTTAATTTTTTTAATATATTTTCCTACCTATTACCACTTCAATAAATTGGTAATAGGTAGGGACCTAATACCTACCTACACTGAACACTGCCAAAGTGTAGTAAGAACAATAAGTCTGCCTATTCTTTTTTTTTTTTCTTCTTTGAAAACAGCCATTACCCAATTATATACTGGCTTGCCATTGCCATGTCGCTCATGGTGTTGCATGGGCAATGCAATACTTAAGCCAGATGTACAAAGGAAAGCAAGGTCACCATGCATGGTGTGGGTTGATTGGTTAATCTAGAGAAATTTAAGGCAGGGCAATTCACAGTTTTGCATTATTCTACACCCCATAATCTACATTGCTGCTAAATTTCACATACGTCTATATGCCATTCAATCGAAGCCACTCAACTATCCGCTATTCTACTCTATGCCACTCCACTCTAAGCCACTCCACTCTACATCTCTACACTGTGCGAGAGTCCACACTACACCACTCCACACTACCCTATTACACTGTATACAACGCCACTGTGCGCCACTCCAATCTACATTACTCCACTGCAGGCCACTGAACTGGATGCTATTTCACTATATGCTATCCCACTCTATGTTCCCATCCTAATCTTCTCTAATCCGCTGTAAGCCACTCCCCACTACAACACTCCACTGTTCGCTATGCCACTGTATGCCACTCCACTGTACGCTACTTCACTCTATGTCACTCCAGTGGATGGCCCTCCACTCTCTGCCACTTCATTTGATGCTATTCGATTGGACCCCACTCCAATTTATGCCACTCTCCTGTATGCTAGTACACTATACCCCATGCCACAGTACACAAATCCAGTGTACACTACTCCATTATTCGCCGCTCCACTGTACGCTCTGCCACTATACACTATTATGCTCTATGCCACTCCACTGTACAACACTCCACTCTACACCATTCTGCGCTATTACACTGTACACAACTCCACTCTACGCCAGTCAACTCTATGCTATTACACTATATGCCTCCACTCTATGCCTTTTCAGTATGTCACTCCACTCTATGCCATTCCGCTATAAGCAACTGCAATATATGCTATTGCACTCTAAGCTATTTCACTGTATGCCACTGCATCTATGCTATTCCACTGTATGGCACTCCACCATACGCTACTCCACTCTATGCCACTCCAATGTATATATTCTAGCAAGGACAACCCCTTCTATGCCCACAGGAACCTGGGTCAATATACTTTACATACAAAACAGTGTCCACAGTGGGACTCTTTTGAGAAAAAAATCGCACACCCTCTTACATAAATTTGGGGAAGTTCACCATCCAAAGTATTATTTAAAAAACCAGGTGGTTGCCGGTTTGGAACTGATTCACCAGATGTAACTCCAGTGTATGGCACTCCACTCTACACCAGTTCATTCTATGCTACTCGATTGGACAACAATCTAATGTATGCCACTCAACAGTATACTAATGCACTCTACTCTACATCGTGAAAATTAAATGAAAATTATATTTATAAACCACACTAATGCCCGGAGGCGTCTAGGCGCTGCCTAAATAGAAGGAAAGTGACAAGGATAGACTCTACCCTAAGAACAAATATATGACATATTAATTGAAAAGCAATGTTTTAAGTGCTTTCTTAGAGGGGAGAAGGCGTGAGGGAGAGTATTCCAAAGTTTGGCTGGGTAGGCAACAAAGTTTCTGCCACCCCAGTTAGATCTTCTGAATTTGGGAACTACTACGTTGTTTGCAGTAGAAGAGCAACATGGCCTAGATGGTGTGTACCATGAAAACGGCATTTGTGGTAATGAGGACTGGAGTCATGTAGTGCCTTAAACACAATACAATGAGATCACAGGCGCGTGCGTGCTTTTTTTTTTTTTTCATTTTTAATCTTTGATTGAGTTCTTGGCAATCCATTCAACACATTTAAAACAATATATCAATATTTTCAATATATCACACATAAATAATATGCTGGATCAGAGCAGAATACGTAAAGAATAAACCAGAAGAAAAGATCACCAAAAAGCAGACAAATAGCACTGAGATTAAAATTCTGATATCAGAGATCGATTCAACTACCGTGATCAGACAGATAATTTCAGTCAAAATAAGATTCCCAAATTGTGTTAAATTTTCGCAATGCCCCAATCCTTTGAGCAAATATAAATTCGCTTTTTCTAACTCTCTTAATTTTTAAATACCACTCATCTACAGTTGGGACAGTTTCTGTCTTCCAATGCTTAAGAATCAGTGACCTGGCCACTGCCACTATTATGTACAAAAGTTTCGCCAAAGAATCAACCAGATTAAGTTCTGGATCAAATCCAAATATAATTAAGTTGTCATAACTTGTAATCGTAAAATGTAAATTATATTATTATGTTACCACCTCCTAGTGTTACTCCTTGCACGTCTAACCTCTCTGCTTCTATACAGCCTTTTTCTGCTAAAACGACTGACCTCCTGGATGTCTCAGGACAGGTGGTGGCAACTGGTCTTGTAAATTCGCCACTGAAATTGGGTTCATGGAACATTGCAGGGTTGGGATCCAGGCTTGATATTTCTGATAGGTCCACTTTTATCGACGATTTCGAGATATGGACATTTCAAGAGACCTGGGCAATGGTCCCCCACTTTCGTATAGGCTTCTTGAATTTTTTTAAACCTGCTGTTAAGGGCCATAGGGGTAGACCGATGGGTGGTTTAACCACTTGGGTCCGTCAATGTGAGGGTGTCACTGTGGCAGAGGTCCCGATCGATAGTCCAGATATATTGATCATCAGGGTTCAATCTCTTAATGGCCTTAATCTTCTTATAATAAACATTTATGTGAGGGGCCTCCCGGGAGGTAAGTGTTCACCCACTTGTCTCCTTTTGGAGAACTATTTAGGGTCCGAATTAAAATCCATCAATAACATTGTGGCTGGAGACTTACATGTTTGTTTTGAGCCCTTGGGTGTTGATAGCGGGGATTTCACAGAGGATGAAGATTCTCTCTGGGGTGTTCCCCAGTTGGAGCTGGAACCTGTAAGGAAGTGGACACAAGCGGCCCTGTTCATGAAAGGTTTATGTTTAAACCAGGGTATGAGAGCAGTTAACGGGCGAACAAAATCGGATAGGTTGGGGAGGATGACCTTTGATAATGGTAGAACTGGGAGTCGAATTGACTATATTTTAGTCAATCTGGAGTTGTGGTCGCTCATTGATGATATGGTGGTAGTAAGTAGAGTTGAGAGTGATCATAACCCACTTGCCTTTGTATTAATGATAATAGTTTTACTGACCTTTCTACTACTCTTGATGCCCGTACCCCTATGGATGTTATTCTCACAAATGATTTAAGAAGGGTGAGATGGCCGAAAATCGCAATTTGTGAGACTTCCCGGGCCGCTATTAGAAATTTGGTCAGTAATACCATGGCAACTCTCAACCAGTTGAAGTCTCAAGATTTGATTATGGATAATATACGGGATATTCATAACATGCTTTTTACCGAACTTAAATCATTCTTTGTTAGAACCTCTTCTTCCATCGGTAAAGGCAAAGAGTTGAGATCCTGCACGTGGTTTAACAAGGACTGTAGACTGGCCCAAAGTGCCCCGATAAAGGCCATTAAATCCAGTTCTCCCACCACTATCCAAAAATGTAGGACTGCTTATAAATCTGCCCAACTTAAGGCCAAGCAAAACTGGGATGAGGACCGCTGGAGGGATCTATATCAGGCTTGTCATGACCGTAATATGGTCCAATTTTGGCATCTTCTCAAATGGGGCAACTGCTCCTCGGATATTCGGCCCACTAACTACGTTGAGCCACTGCAGTGGGTCGCGTATTTCGAGGAGCAGTTTAAGGTTGGTGATAGGGTGGCTAATAATAATATTTCTCCATTTGATGTTGAAAACCCTCTGGAATTCTCCCCCTGTGAAGTTAAGTCTGTTTTAAAATGTATTAAGAGTGGTAAGGCCCCGGGTTCCGACTGTATCCCTGCTGATCTATTCATCCAGGAGCAAGATGTACGGATCCCGTACTTGCCTGTGCTAGCAAATGCCCTTGTGGGTGGTGCTGCTGTCCCTGAACCGTGGCTCGGGGCAGAGATATTGCCGATCTCTAAGAAAGTCGATCGCTCTGCCCCAGCCAATTATAGACCAATTAGTCTTATTGACGTAGTACAAAAAATTATAGCCCGTCTTGTGCTGGGCCGTATACAATCCTGGATGACTGATTCTAATGTGTTGTCCCCTCTTCAGGTGGGGTTTCGTTCACATATCGGGACCCTGGACCAAGCATTTAGGGTAGTACTCCTTTATTGGAAGGAAGTTTTCTTGGGGGGTGGTAAGCTTTACGCGGCCTTCGTGGACCTAAAGTCCGCGTTTGACCTTGTGCCGAGGGCCAAGCTATGGGAAGCACTTTTGGAGATGGGCATGCCCAAAGAATTGGTATCCTTCCTGGTTACTGTTCATGATAATACGTATGCCCGTGTTCGATGGGGCAAACCAGGGGAGGTGACGGACAGATTTAAAGTGTCCAAAGGAGTTCGCCAAGGGTGTGTGCTCGCCCCCACTTTGTTTTCACTATTTATTAATAGGGTTATAAACTATTTATCCAACCACCCAACCGATGCACCCTCCTTGGCTGGAATGAAGATTCCCCTACTCATGTTCGCAAACGATACTCTTCTGATTTTGAAAACATGACAGGGCTTGCAGTTAGCCCTGTCTCGCTTTGAGGTTTTTTGTCGTGAACATGAGTTGGAAATAAATGTTGGGAAGACCAAGTTCATGGTTTTTCGAGGCCCTAGGCGCATTAATGCGCGGGTATGTCTGGGTGGTGCCAGTTTGGATCAAACGGCTGTGTTTACTTATCTAGGGGTCACCTTTAGCGAGACATGCAGCTGGTCCAACCAGCTGATCTTCTCGCTCTTAAACATGCCCAATTAGGTGGAGCTTTGTTGAAAGAGCATAAACATTCTCTGACAAAACCAATAGCCCCCCTAATGAAGATTTATGGCTCCAAGATTCTTCCTGCCATTTTATATGGTGCTGAAATTTGGGGCCTTAGTAACCTGTCCAAATTGATGACTGCCCAGAACAAATTTCTCCAGTCAGCATTAGGGCTTCCGCAATCTACTCCGCGCATTCCTTCATTATATGACTTGGGAATCCAGCCTCTAGAGGACTTGGCAGGGTATAGACCACTGGCGTTTTGGCGACGCCTGTGGACTACTCCTGAATTATCTATTTATGCTAAAGCCCTCTTGGAGGTTAAAGGGCTGGAGGGTTCGCACAGGATATCATGGCTGTCTGGTATTAAAACCCTGTTGACTGACCTCGGGATGGGTGACCTTTGGGCTAACCCAGATACTGTAGTTTTCCCGCCTAAAAATGTCTTAAAGGAGGCCTATTGGTGTTTGATTAAGAACAGGAGATTTGCCTCCCTTATGGGCACCTCAATGACTGCTACATTTTTTGTTTTTAAGGATGAGTCTGTTTATGAGGGTTATTGGGACACTATTTTGAACCATCTTGATCGTAAACTGTATCATCAGTTTAGAGTGGGCGCCCTACCACTGCGAGGTCTCACCAAAAGCTGGAGTCCTCTTGGTAGTGATAAGTGCCCCTTCTGTGTAGATATGATCGAATCTATGGATCATTTCCTTTTCTGTTGTCCAACTTACCTACTTCCTCGACGTGTTTGGCTTCGTCCTGTTTGCAGATTAATGAGCACTCGTTCTGCACAGGTTGCTAGTAGAATTTTGAAAACAGACACATCAAAACCTGTAGTAATAGGTGTTGCCAAATTCATTAGTTGGGCATGGATTCTCAGGGTACGGAAACTCAAGTCTTGATATGTGTCCCATATGGTTTCAGCTGTTTTTTTAAATAGCGCCATCACTATGGACTATTAGGTTAGATTGGCGTGTCTTTTATTAAATTTTATCATGTTTTGTCATTATGTTCTAATCATTGTTCACTATGAAATATTGTACATGATTTTAGTACTTTTTATCTTGTATTGTAATATGAATTGTATTTTATATGAACCTTTTTTTTTAACATGTATAGTATGTCTTTTATGATGTTAATCGAATAAAGACTTATTGACTAACTGACAAAATGTAAATGAAAAGAAAGCAAAGAAAACACTCCTTTCCAGAATATCCTAATTTTAGGACAAAAGGCCATTATATGCGACTAGTTAGCCAGGTCCGGTTGAGAACATCTAAAACAAGTAGGTGACGTAGTGCTATACATTTTGGCAATAGTTGCAGGAGTATAATACAGGAGCCATTTACTAAAAAAAAAGATTTGTCGCCAATTAGCACATCTGAGAGCCGTAAAATTAAATTTATTTAAAGATTCCAAGAATTATCAGTTAATTTAAGGCTTTCCTGCTTCTGCCATTTTTTAATTGCTTTGGCGCGTACATCCTCCTCCCTACTTTGGCTAAACTTCTTCTCCACTTTCCGGAATTTTGGAAGAGTGAGGACCAGAAAAGATCATTTGTTAAATCTGAGAATTGGCTATTCTGCGTTAAATCAATTTGAACCAGAAACTTATAAAGTAAACCATATGAGCCCACTAGAAGAAAGTTTCGACCTATTAAAATAGCCATCTCATCAGGAGTCAACCATGCTCCATCTTTCACAAAGTTCGATAGAGTTTTAAACCCAAATCTGGCCCAATTCTGTATAGATTCTAACCCCATATTGATCCCGAATCTCGAAACAGCATCGCTCAATGGAGTTATTAAGTTTAGAAGGGAGAGAGAGTATCTTTTCAACATAACATCACGTTTTTAAAAAAACCAACTCAGGACCTTATATCTTACTAATTTAGGTGATTTAAAAATCGAGAGTGGAGAAGGAATTTTGGTCTCTTTACAAATTAAGTTAAAGAAAAAGTTTATAAACAATGCCTCTCTAGGCATTGAATGTTTGAATCTTGAGAGATACTGCGCAAAGTATCCATAGTAATAGTCTTTCAGGTTTGGCAGACCAAGACCTCCTTGTTCCTTATCTACGTATAAAGTTTTAATAGCTATACGAGGAGTATTTTTGCCCAAACAAAGGCTGAGAATAAAGACTCAACTTTTGAGAAAAAAGAGCCTGAAAGGGATCAAGAAATAGTGGAAAACTAAAAATTGAATAACGGGAGAACTGACATTTTAATTAATGCCACTCGGCCTAAAATAGATAAGGGCAATGCATTCCATCGTGAAAACATATCACGAACTTTTTGAATCAAGGGTTCGAAATTCAGAATATACAGATCACGAACTGAAGACGAAAAATAAACGCCCAGATACCTTTTAGGTCTATTATTAATACAACTCTGAATATCTGGGTGCAATTCAGGGTTAATTTTACCACAGATTAAAATCTCAGTTTTCTTCTTGTTAATTCGATACCCCCCCAGAGCTTCAAATTCTGCAAAAACAGAGAAAACCTGTATTTGCGAATGCATCTCAGGTTTCAACAACAACATTATATCATCTGCGTATAATTTAATCTTATCCATGCAGGTAATAGGCGGAGAAATATCCTTATTTTTTCTAATTGCTACTGCTAAAGGCTCAATAAAAAAAGCAAAAAGGACGGGGGACAGTGGACAACCCTGCCTCGTCCCTCTTTGCACTGAAATCGAGCCCGCCATAGATGAGTTAACAAGAATATGAGCTTTTGCCCCCTGATATACATTTTTAATTAGGGTAATGATTTGAAGGAGAATACCAAACGTTGTAAAATAAAAAAAGTGTATCCCAAACCACCAAATCAAAAGCCTTTTCTGCATCTAAAAAAAAAAACTAAGGCATGGACCTTCCGTTTTTCAAAATAATCTAGTGCCTCAATCAGATAGTGTGTGTTAGTGATAAGTTGGCGGCCTGCAATAAAGCCATTCTGATCTGGTTGAATCAATTGTGAAGAGACATAGTTAAAACGAGTAGAAAGCAATTTAGTGATAATTTTATAATCCAAGTTCAATAATGTTATGGGCCTATAGGAATTTGGGTCTTTAGCTTCCTTTCCTTTTTTCAAAAAACTGACCACTGTTCCATCGTAAAAGGACGGTGGAATTGGGCCGCCCTCCAACATGGAATTTGCTAATAAAAGAAGAAACTCCGAGAGAGAACTAAAAAACGTAGCAAAAAATTCAGCAGGAAGTCCATCTGGGCCACAGGCCTTGCCACAAGAGAGACTTTTGACTAACAGCTCTAGTTCAATACTCGAGAATGATGACACCATTGCTTCTTGATCCAAAAGAGGAAGGGTGGGGAGACGATATTTATCTAAGAAATCATTTATTCTCAGCTGATCCGTGGTGTGATGTGAGGTATAGATATTCTCATAATGGGACAGCATTATAGCCTGGATCTCTATTGCATCTGAAGTATCCATACCACTAATTGGGGATTTAAGAGATTGGATTACATTAGCTGCAGCGCGTTCTTTAACCTGCCATGCCAAAAATTTGCCCGTAAAATTACTATGTTCGTATATTTTTTGAGCTTGTCTACAAAAGATTTCCTCACTTCTTATGAAGTAATGTGCATTCAGCTCCCGTTTTGCGGCATTTAATTGATTCTGTGTCTTGAGAGAAGAATTATGGTACATTTGATCTACTAAAACCTGTATTTTTTGCTGCAATTGATTCTTTGTATCCCTATAAATAACTGATTCCCTTGCATCCCTTCCTATGACTGCCCCCCGAATAAATGCCTTTAGTGAGTCCCAAACAACATGGATAGGGGCTGTCCCCATATTTCGTTCAATATACTCCCTAATATCATTTTTGAGAGAAATAACCCATATTTCATCAGACAAATAAGATTTGTTAAAGACCCAATGTTTCTGGATATTCGTATTTTCATTCAATACAATCTCAGCAACTAACATCGCATGGTCGGAAAAGCCATTATGTAAAATCCGATGAGGCCGGGTTTTAAGTTTTGAGGAAACAAGAAAAAAATCAATACGAGAAAATGACTTATGCCTTCCCGACCAACAAGTATACTCCCTTTTATAAGGATTTAGGGAGCGCCAAGGATCAACAATCCTTACATTATTCATAATTGTCTGAAATGAATTAGGTTTCAACTGCTTTTTCCCACCGGTGGTGGAATCTAAATTTGGTTTCATGAGAATATTAAAATCCCCTCCGATCACAATATCCCCGCCAACCATCAATAGGGACTGAAACATTTCATCATAAATTGCAGGACTGTCATTCAGAGGGGCATAAAAGCATACAAAGGTAATGTACAATGATCTATTCTTTAATTTGCATGTGGCCCAACACCACCGACCCTGGCTATCAGCATCGGTTTGAATCATCTCCGCCTCCATTCTTCTATTAAGAAAAAGTGCGGCTCCTCTCTGCGACTCAGAAAAAAAAGAAAAGCCCTGGTAAAAGGCCCACCCTTTAACCATAGAAAAATTATCAGCTTTTAAGATAGGAATATGAGTTTCTTGCAAAAATATAACAGCAGGATTTTCAGTCAGAATCCAAGTCTCTATTGCCCGCATTTTCTTATTATTATTTAGACCGTTCACATTAAAAGAAATAATTTTATCCAAACTTTCTTAAAGTAATCTATACCCTGATCTGTATTTATCACAAAATCCACCCCAGGAACCACATTTATTTCCAGCAATCGATAATGCAAAAAAAAAAAAAAAAGAAAAAAGAAAAAAATTGCCAAGAACTTCATTTTACCATTTTTAACCAACCCACCCCTCCTACAACCTGCGACACCCTCCTAACTCTACCTCCCTTTACCCACGCTCGCCACAGGAAACTTCCCCTTAACATTGAGGTGTCGTGGATTTACACCCCATCAGCTCCAGAACCGTGACTCCCCTCCCCTAACTAATGGACATTGTCAAAAAAAAAGAGGGAGCAAGCATTTATTAATTATTCTAATTGTCACAAAAGATATTCTAGTGCAAACATCCAGGCTAGTCATTTTGAATTCCACGTAGCAGCGCCTGTGCTTCCTCCACGTCAGATAACATATAGAATTTTCCTTTAATCAACACTCTAAGTTTAGACTGTTGTGCAATCATTGCTTGGGCCCCATGAGCTGTGAATAAATGTAAAATTTTGACAAATTCTTTCCAACGTCTCGCCGCTGCTGCAGACATATCAGAAAAGATTCGGCATTTCACTGATGCATTCACAGGGAACTGCCTTTGTTGGATTGCCCTAGACAAAATTTGCTCCTTAATCCTAACATCTGCAAAATTTAACAGGATAGTTCGCGGGAGAGTAGAGTTCGGGAATGGGTGAGCTGGAACCCGATGAGCTCTGGTGATAGTAAGATCGTCTTTATGCTCCGGAATCACCTCTTGTTGAAGAAACGTGGTCACCCAAGCGACCATATCTGACCCTTCAATTCCCTCCGGAACTCCCACTATACGTAAATTGGACCTTCTGTTATAGTTCTCCAAATCATCCAATTTAATCTCAAGAGCCTTTGTTGATTTGGACACATCTTTGGACTCTTTCTTCACCTCGACCATTTGGTCCTCTAAAGAAGAGATCCTCTCCTCCGCCTCGACTAAGCGAGCTGGAAAAGTAGAAACTAATTCCTCGATTTTATCCATTTTATCCAATCTCTGATGGATTGCAGTTAGTTCGACGTTTTGTGACCTCTTTATCTCCCTCACTTCATCCAGGATTAGATTCAGCATATCCTTCACGGACATCCTCATTTCCCCTTCAGTCTCTGTATCCATCTCTAACAAAGGGCCAAAGGGGTCGGCCACCACCTGCCACAACCCCTGTCAGATACTTCAGAAAGCTGTATTGTTATGCTCCTTAGATCTTCTTTGTTAACATCCACAGAGTCAATAGTTTCTTTTTTTTTTTTATTGAATTCAATGTGGAAACGAGAGTTGGAGCAGAACTTATAGGGATACTTACAGCCAGACTCGATCCATTTATACCGACATGCTGAATCTGACCTGATTCCAGATTTAGAGAGTCCAAAGAGGACGCTTTGTTAGGTGAGAGAGAAAAGTGTTTTTTTTACAAACAAAGGAAACTGTTTAGACGGCGGATACGGGAGAGGAAGTTGAGGAAGTTGAGGGGACTCAAGAGTCTTAGAATGATCTTCCGGATATAAAGCATTGAGTTTATCTCCCACACTCAGTTGAACTAGGTTTTCTGTCAATGCATCCTCCACCTCTGACAGAGCACAAGTCCTAAAAAAGAAGTGGGGGGACGCTCGAGTTAGGTTGTGTCAACGGAAGTGACGTCACAACAGGAATTGTCACGAAATTTGCTGGTCTCCGTCTGAAATGCGTGAATACATACAAGATACAAGTAGAAGTATAATACTTCAATAAGTGGCAGTCACTCAAAACACAAGAACACACTATACACAGGACCCATTCCTCGGATTACACGGTTATTACAGACTCGGGCCGTAGGCAGTACGGGCATCTGTCGGGGTCCCTAGAAGTGACATGCTCGGCGTGTTGATAGCGCAGCTCCTTGAAGCCTTGGCGTCTCGGCTTGGCTCTGAGAAAGGCTGGCAAGGGGAGGGCGCGAGGTGGAAGGGGAGATTATTCTGAGCCTCGGGTGCATTTGAAAGGCATTCATTCGCACGTAGGTGCAGACTCAGATACCGGCTACATCTTTTGGGCAGGGGGGACGGCGTCCACCCGGTAACAACCCAGTAAAATAAGTGGGGGGACGCCGTCCACCCGCGTGGTACCCCGACTCGAGCCCTGACCTCTGAACTCTCTGATGAATGCACTGAGTCATCTTCCTTGGAGATGCCTCCTCTGCTAGCTTAGCCACTGCTTCCTCTGCTTGCTGTCATCGTTGCTTAGCTTTAAGACGAGCATTTAGTAGTTTCCCCATAATGCAGAGTTCAAATATTTTTTTTCTTTTTATCCCTCTCTTCCTCCCCCTCTTCTTGGGAATTTTTTTTTTTCCTTTTTTTTTCCCTTGAGAATAAAACTCCAAGAATTCAGCTTTATCGCCACTTATCGCCAGTCATTATTTCCCAGCCCAGAAGGACGATTTTTCCCCCCTCAGGTCTTTTTGGGGAGAAAACAGCTATACGCAGATGTAATTCAGTGGGGTACTCACTCTCAGAAAGAGAGAGAAAAGAGGAAAAAAAAAGACTAAAGCTAAAGCGGCTCCATTCCTATCCGCGGCAGCAGTACCAATGCATCTGTTCTCCTTGTGCAGCAGGAATAACAAGTCGTCTCTCCCCTTGCTTTTACGTGCTCAAAGCCTGCCTCAGCCTCTATTCAAGGGCCAGTCTGAGTAACCAACAGGCAAAACACCGGGCAAAGTCGCAACCAAAATCCAGCCTGTTAACAAAAGCAGCTGCCAGCCGCATCTCCCTCGAGCACCGAGCACCAAAATGCTAAAAAACAGAGCTCAGAGCGACGAACTTCAAGCCAGCTCCGTCTCACCGTCTCATCGCTTTCACCGCTTCATCGCCGTATGTATTTTTCCGTTTTTCCCACCTCAGATTCGAATTTCGGAAGCAAGCAGAAGCAAAGGCATAAGCTGCGGAATCACCACACAAACCAGCAAACGAACCAGCAAACGCCTACGGACGCCATCCTTGACCTCGTAAAGGGGAGGGGTAACGGTGCTACGTGTCGGCGTGGAGCTCCACCGTAGCCTGTCCCGAAGCGTGCGTGCTTGAGGCATTTTTCAGCTGTGTTTAGAGCTAAACCCCAGCACGGAAGTAGACTCCATTTTTTTGGGCAGCGTTATAGCTTCCAGCATCACAACAGGCACCATATGTAATGCGTCCAGGTGTGCGAACGCAGAGATAACAGGAGCAGGAGTGTTTTTTAAATCAAGAGGGATGTTAACTGTTTTACAGGTACCTAATTCTGAGCGTTCTTAATATTGTAATATTTGTAAAAAAATATTTCTTTGCACGCACGAGTAGCACTTTAGAATAGTGCTTGGGGCATTCTTCGGCCATGTTCAGGACCAGCCCCCAGCACCAAAGTTTAGGCGTTTGTTGGTCCACGTTCTAGATTCCACCATTGCAACCAGCACCCTATTTAATGTGGGCAGGTGCACGGGTGTGCAGGGGGTGCGCTGCTGGTGCGTGGAAGGTGCGCCAAAGGCAAGCCCATTGGCGCCTGTCTGTGGCAGCCTGGGGTGATGGGCCAAAACCCCTGCCCCATGTCACCCAGATGGGAGGTATTACCGTGTCGACATGCTTAAAAATCTTAATTACACATGGGGGAAATACTGCCAATACAGAATAATATGGCATGGTGAGTGTCAAGGGTGTGGACACTGGTTTCGGTTTCCTGATAGATCCAAAGTGGGCCCACATGTTGGTGAGAATCCACAAGTAAGGGATCAGAGTATGGAAAGAGATATGTCATGCCAGACCAATACTCTAAGAACCATGTTCCCCATAAACTGCAGGACCCTGCCCAAACACTGTGAGGAATTATCCATTTTGTTAGAGGACCAACAGCCAGCTGCTCTCTTCCTCAAAGAGACATGGCATCACGCAAATAGTGGGCCATATCTTACAATTGCTCTCCCTTCAGGTTATGCGATTGCAAGGAGTGACCGAGTAGATAAAAAAGAGAGGGAGTAGCTAATATTTTTAGGGAGATTCTGGAGTGTAAAGCGGCCCTGACAACCATAACAGGATGTGAGAGTCTGTTGTTTTCTATTAAAATCTTGCAACGTTTCAGGGCTGCTCCTCCACAGGCCTCCAGGGCTGGCTGTGGATTTTCTGCAGCATATCCCGGATATCGTATCATCTTACAGTCTCCGAACTGCAAACTTTACCCTCTTGGGAGACTTAAACATACATTAGATGACACTGTTTATAGTCAGTCACAACATTTGTTAAATGACCTGTCTGCTATTCAGCTGGAATAGTTAGTCAGAATCCCGACTCATTGTAAGGAGCATATATTAGATCCCATCTTCTCTAATATGTCCAACATTATCGTTAGCAACCCACCTGTGCTTTGGTCAGATCATTTTTTGATTGAATTCATGCCTAACAAGTTAGATAGGACTAAGTCTAACATACCTCGCCATAAAGTGACCAGGAAATGGTCTAAAATCAACATTCCTCAGTGGATAAAATCTCTTCAGGATTTAGGGTGCTCACAAGATGGTGATGTCAATGCTGTTTATAAGGCATTTGAGGACTGGAATCATCTTTGAAGACTCAGGTTTTAAAAAAAAAAATCGAAGTCTCAAATATTAGGACAAATGTCACCTGGTTTACACCCAAAGTTAGAGACTTAAAGAAACTATGTAAAAGGTAAGAACGGACCTGGCGATAAAACAATGATGCTGACAAAATGGAAACATGATAAAGCTGTGAAAAAGTATCAACATGCTATTAGGAAAGCTAGGTTAACAGACATTGCTGAGAGATTTACACAGTCCCCCAGGCTTCAAGGGATTTCTACAGTTCTTCCTTGAAACCTAAAATCATAGGGGCAGGCCTCGCTCCCTCCAAAGAGCGCGTGTAAAGAGCTTGCCTCCTATTTTGTCAGTAAAATCAGTCTTATTTATGACTCTCTGGGGAATGACTCTGAGCAGAAGCCTGTCCAAATTAGTAAACAAGACCACAATTCAGTCATATCAAACTCTCCCACCTTGTTTATGTTTCCTCAACTAAATAATAACGTGATTGAGGGAAATAGCAAAGACAGTCAAGTTGGGTTCCCCACTAGACCTTGCCCCTATTGACATTCTATTGAAAGGAGATGATATTATTCCATCAGCCTTGACCAACCTATATAATCTCTCCTTGGAAAAGGGTCGGATTCAGGACCATTGGAAACATGGGATCATTAGTCCATTGCTGAAGAAGCCCTCCTTAGGTCCTGACAAGACAGAGAATTATTTCTCTGCTTCCTGGTGAAAGTACAATTCTAGAAAAGATTGTCAATAGCCAGTTGACTAACTTTCTGGAATCTCATGATAGGCTACTCCCAACTCAAATGGGATTTAGACCAGGATATGGGACAGAGACAGCTCTTCAAGCAGCCACCGGAGATCTCAGGAGTATATTGAACCAAGGGGATTCAGCTGTGCTCATCATTTTGAATCTGAGCGCAACCTTTGGCACTGTGTCCCATTCGATTCTGCAAAGTAGGCTGGAGATGCTAGGAATCAAGGAAAAAGGACTGAACTGGCTGGCCTCCTTTTTGCAAAATAGAAGCTTCCAGGTCAGGGAGGGACATTGCCTGTTGGAAATGCATCAGCTTAAATGTGGAGTTCTCCAGGACTCGTCTTTGAGCCCTACTCTATTTAATGTAAATATGCCCCCATTAGTAGGCCTGGGCGAAGCACTACGCTACGCTCGCGTAGTTTGCGAAGTTCGCGCTACTTCGCGCTACACGAACTGCACGTAGCACAGTGCGAACACGCGTAGCGTAGTGTTGCGTAGTGCTGCGGTCATTTTTTGCTTGCTCGCGGTCCTCAACGTCAAGTTGGCGACCGCGAGCAAGCAAAATGACATCCTGGCGAGACTTTTTCCTTGTTCGCGATCGCGAGCCTGGAAAATAAACCTCCCGGCAAGATTCCCAACGCGAGAAGGTCAGGTTTCTCATTGCGAGGGGTCGCGTATGCTCGCGACCGCTCGCGATGAGAAACTACCAGTTCGCGTTGAGAAAGCTGCAGCTCGAGTAAAAATCTACTCGAACAGCAGAAAACTACAGCTCGCACTGTGCAAGATGCCATTTTCAATGATTGCACAGTGCCGGTTGCTTGTCCGCACTGTGCAATCATTGAAAACAACATCTTGCACAGTGCGAACATGTTACTTCGCAGTTCGCGAAGTGCTACGCGTAGCTCGCGTAGTGCGAACTTCACTTTGCGTAGCTTCGCGAAGTGCTACTTCGCGAACTACGCCCACCCTTACCCATTAGCTGACACCATCTGTTCAACAGAATTTGAGATGGTCTCATATGCAGACGACACTCAGATAGTTGTCTCTCTTGTTTCCAAGATTAGACAAACTGGTGCCAAGTTGATGGAATGCATGAAGCAGGTAAATTTGTGTATATATAACAGTTGCCTTAAATTGAATGGCAACAAAACAGAGGTTATGTTGGTTGGAAATAATCCCTCTCTTTAGGATACTTTTTCATGGCCTTTATGCCTTGGCGACCATCCTATTCAATATGATGAGGTTAATAGTCTTGGAGTATTTTTTTATAAGAACCTCACCATAGCAACACAGGCAAAGAAACTGGCAAGATCATGTTTTTGTCCCTTAAGAGCCCTCAGGAAGACAATCAAATGGCTTCCCACTGCTATCCGTTGAACAGTGATTCAAGGACTCGTCCTGTCACGTCTAGACTACGGTAATTCTCTCTATCTTGGGAGCCCTATGTATGTCACCAAAAAGCTACAGGTCATGCAAAATGCTGCAGCTAGAATTCTGCTGAATATTCCTAAATCAGATTTGGCATGACCGGTGCAGGCGAGCATTCATTGGTTGTGTGTGAGGGAGAGAATTGAGTTTAAGTCTCTCTGAATAGTTCACAAAGTAAAGCATGCTCAGAGACCACACATTTTGAAGCAATTCATTGTTCCTCACTATAATGCATAGGACTTTTCATCAAACAATCAATTTCTTCTGGCAATACCAAGAATAAAAAGAGCTAGAAGTAGAGGGTGCTCCTTTGCAAATGTATTTGTTCTCTTGATTTAGTTTGTCATCCCTCAGTCACCTATTAGCACTGGGAAGCCCGTGTTTGGGTAGGAACACACTCTATAAGACCCTAAAATAAATAAATACAGAGTGCTTTAAAATCAATGAGTCTCCTCATATACAGCGAATGAACTCTACAACAGTTTCCAACACTGTCAACGCAACACTCCACTCTACTGTGTGACTCCACTCCAATTTATAACAGTTTCCTCAGCCTTAAGCTACACCACTTCAATGTATCCCACTCCACTCTAAGCTAATCCACTTTACTCTATGCCACTTTACACTGCTCCACTCCACTGTACACCATTCTACTCTATGCTATTCTATTCTGAGCCAGTCTACTCTTCTACATTGCAATGTACAGTATGCTACTGTATGCTATTCGACTGTATGCTACTCCACTTTGCGGTACTCCACTCTCAGCCACTACAATGTATGCCACTCCACTCTACTCCGCTCCATTTGATGAAACTTTCCTCCGCTCTATAAAACTAAACTCTATGAAAGTCTACAACTCTTCATGGCACTCTACTTCACTCTATCCTCGTACACTTCACTGTAAAACTCTGTGCTCCACTCTGTGCCCGTACAATCAAATGTACAACACTTTATTTAACTTTACAATACTGTTCTATACAACATAATACTCCCCTTTACTGTATGAGACCCACTCCAGTTTATAATAATTTACTACCTATGCTACGACAGTACACTCCATTCCGTGCCACTCTAATCTACGACACACCAATACACTCTATTGTACTTTACTCCATACTGTTACACCACTCCACTTGACTCTACTCCCTTGTACCAGACTTTACCACACTCTACGCTACTATACAACAATCCACTCTATGCAGTTCCACTGTTTCACACACTATTGTACTCTATACAACTTCTCTCTAAAACACTCTACTACACTATATGCCACTCTTTGACACTTTACTCCAGTCTATTCCCCTCAGTCTATACCCCTTCACTCACTGGTCAAAACATTGTACTGTACTGAATGCCACTGTATGAATCTCTACTCCACCATACTCTATGATACTCTAGTCCACTAAACAACACTGTATGCAACTCTTTGTATGCCACTGCACCCCACTTTATTCAACTCTACTCTGACACTCCACTCCACTACTCCACTGTATGCAAGTCCACTCTACACTCCTCAATACAATTATACCCTATAACACTGTATGCCAATCAACAGTACCACACTCTATAAGACTTCACTGTACTGCACACCACTCCATTTTATAAAAATCAACTAGACTGTATGCCATTCTACTCTACTGTAGTCTACATCACTTTCCACTACTGTAAAACACCCCACTAGACTCTACTGTACAACACAGTACTCCAATTTATGACACATTACTCAACTGTATGATATGCCACTCCACTCTACTGAACTACACGCCACTGTTGTCTATGACACACCACTCCACTCCACTCTATGAATCTTTACTCCACTCTACACTGCCCCATTTTAAAGTAATCCACTCAATATACTCCACTGGACTCTGCAATTTGAAACACATTTCTATTAAAATTAAAATAAAAAAACATTGAAATTCAATGAAAAAAGCAAAGGTTAAAGCTGAGTTATAGATAGGAAAACGTATTTTCCCTATACAAAGCAAGTTTAAATTACACAAACTTTAAAAATTCAAAGGTTATAGTTATAATTGTCATTTACAATGTATCTACCACCTTCAAATTACTATAAGTAGTTGACCTTTTACACATTATTTTCAGCTCGCTAACCACAACTCGCCACTCTACCATGCACTGTGTTGTGACAAATAATGCCATTTGAAAAGTTATACATGTTGTTATGAATGGACTCAGCAGTTTATATAATCTCATGAATAACATTGTCTCCTGAGCACTCAATTACTTCTCCTACACTCCCATGGTAATCCTTTCACATACACTCAGCAGACCCCTCTGCACCTCCAACATCGCTAATAAAACCAGAATTATACCGTCTGGCACCACACCCAGAGGCCTGCCTTTTACCACTTGAATCTTGTATGAGATTCTCACATCATCCCTCTTCACTGCATTTCAGAGCAACTTGATCTCCTTCACGACCATAGTGTACTTAGACCAGCTCTCACAAACAACCAGGTCGCCCCTAAATGGCCCAACTGAATCAATGACAACCTTCTCTTAGAGGTAATTTGATAGATGGCCTTATACCATAGGTCAGTGGTTCCCAACCTTTTGTCGCCTGAAGACCTCCACTGAGTCACCAATGAAAGCTGGGCCCCCAAGCAATTTGTATAATTTAAATTGTAAATATTAAAACAGTAATTCACTAAAAATACACAAACAAGTACACACCAAACAAATACTCAAATTACTAAAGATTTCATTATTTTATATTGAAAAAATATGCAAAGAGGGGCTTTGTGGGGTTCTCCCTCCAATAACATTTGGGAACAAATGGTGCATTCTACAACACATTTGCCATTATATATTCAATTGTATTAGCTTTTAAAGCATAGTAAATGATTACATCACTGTGCAGCAGGATACAGCAATCTTTGTTGGGCCTCTTCAAGATCTCTCTCACTATCACCCTTCAACAGTGCCTTTCATCTCTCCATAGCCCCTTTGTCACATGTCTTTCAAAACATAAATTACTAACTTGTACCATGCACTTTGCATGCAGCTCTTTGATGGCAGTTCATAGCTCACTGTGCTAGATAACAATTGTAACTTATGAACTGCACAGTAACAAAAGAATCTCTGTGACAAAAGCAGTACCCCACTGAGCTATGCACATAACGTACTGTTCTTCAAAATACATGGTACACAATCTCTGCAGCAGGCATATTAAACATCTGCACTACCATAGATGAGTCAAAGATGTTACTAGACTAAACTCTCATCTCTCTCAAGCAGGTACATTAATTACTGGAGTTATCTTGACACATTTATTGCTGCCCAGAAACTACTGGCTATACAAGGAACTTTGCAGTGCTTTTAAAACTGCTGCCTGCGGACCCCCTGGGAATGTGTCACAGACTCCTGGGGGTCTGTAGACAACAGTTTGGGAGCTGCTGTCATAGACATCTACCGCACCTTCAAAATTTCTTGCTATATTCCATGCAATCCCTTACCCAGATATTCAACCTCTATGTCCAATCCAGGCCACCAAAAATCTGTCCTCCATCTGTCTTTTGTTCTAACTGTGCCCATGTGCGCTTCGTGGGCCAAAGACGGTACTCTATTATAATAAACCCTCAAGGAAATTAGTTTTGTGTCTCTTAATAGAACACCTATATGCACAGACAATTCATCTCTGATCATCCACCTTGCCTTGTCCAAATATTGCAACTTCCTCTCTGAAAACTCACTATATTGTCCAAACAGCACCAATTTAGAAAGCATAGGATCTTTCTGTAGCTCCAATTACTGCTCATTCTCAGCCACCACATCTAATGTCACGTTCCAAACATTAACCTCTTCTTCCTTAAGTTCTCCCCCGGGTCAATTCCGTCCTGAATAACAATAACCACGACAACCACAAATCTAGATGAGGATTTCCCAAAAATGGGAGGCCAGTAAGCTCGCCCATTTTGAATATGGGGAGGGTGCCGGCAAACTCCTTGCATGGAAAGCCAAGACTGACAGGGTTCGTAATAACATAAAGCAAATTGATAATGAACATAATAACACAGTGTTAGTTACGGGCAAAGATTGGAGAAGCTTTCCATACGTTCTTTCAAGATCTATATAATGAAGATAACGTGATAGAGAGCAACCGTGCTAACGAGTGGCTAAGTGGGATTAAGCTTACCTCTTCAAATCCCTCCCAATGAGAAAATCTCGAGTTGGATATATCTCAGCAGGAAGTCAGGAAAGCCATTTCTGCATGCAAGGGTGGTAAGGCTGCGGGCCTGATGGGCCTCCAGTGGAATTATACAGATTCCTGGAAGAGGCAATAATTCCGACTATGACAGCACTATTTAATAAAATACTAGTGGAAGGTGCTAGACCTCCTGCATTGTGGGGAGAAGCTACCATAACGTTGATTTTGAAAGCAGGGAAACCTCCTATGAATTGTTGGTCATATAGACCCATCTCTCTCTTAAACACCGACAACAAAGTTTTCACTAGGATCTTGGCAGACAGGTTGGGGGCGGTGGCGGTTTGATTGTTACATTTGGATCAAAAGGGTTTTTTGAGAGGCAGGAATTTACACCATCTTATGTACGATTTTGTCAGAGCTATTGACCTTGCTTCCACCTTTTCATTACCACTTGCAGCTATGTCAATAGACGCCACCAAGGCTTTTGATAGGGACAACTGGATCTATCTTTTGGCAGTGTTAGAAAAGTTTAACTTTGGGGAGAAGTTCTGTAGAGTTATCCAGCTTATATATAGCGACCCATCGGCAAGACTCTTAGTTAACAATAAACTGACCAACCCTTTCAAGATCACTAGGGGAACCAGACAGGGCTGCCCCCTCTCCCCCCTCGTATTTTACATGTACATCTAACCGTTTGCTCAGCATCTTAGGGAGGAGATCAGGTTTGTACCCTTCAAATTTGGGGTATAGGAGAGGAAGGTAGCCCTGTATGCAGATGATGTCTTGATTCTTACATCTTATCTAGAGTCATCCTTTCCCTATGTTAACAGGTTGGCACAAGACTTTGGGCAGGTGTCTGGTTATGAGATTAATGTGGTGAAAACCAACATTATGTCGTGGAACCTGCCGGAGTGTTGATACCAAACAAAGGGCGATATAAGATAACTGGGGGTTAGGATTGTCCAAAATATAGATAAACTCTCAGAGGCTAATTTGGCAAACGTTTCTAGAGAGTGCCAGACACTCATGAAATCATGGACACATCTACCATTGACCATTTTGGGTAGATTTAATCTGATAAAAATGGTTATACTACCAAAAATTACTTTTCTTTTTAATACTATTCCCTTGCATTTTGAAAACAGGCCATTGACAAACTGCAGCAAGCAATGAATTAATTTATATGCGCTTATGCAGCTACAAGGATAGCTTGGAAGAGCTAAGGCGCAGAAGGGAGAAAGGGGGCCTTACACTCCCTGATCCCCAATACTACGTCTGAGCCTTTCAGCTGACACACTCTAGAATGCTGCTGAAATCCCCAGATTTGTCAGAGAGGGGGGTTATGTTTTTGGCTATGCTTGATGGAGTAGGGTTGTCACATGACGGGTATCTTTTTAAGTATGGAGACCAGACGTTTTTCAAGAAGATCCGGCTGAAAGTCCTATTGGGTATGGCTCGTACATGGGCCAGAATTAAATTATTTTTGAAGGTTGGCTCCTTTGTGGGACTCTCCAGGGACTCCTGACTGCTTAAGAGATAAATTGGCAACCCCACTTAAAACAGTTGGGCTTTTGGTGTGGGTTGATTTAGCTACCGATGGTTCATTTCATCTTGGGCGTCATTTGACAGCAAGTTAGATGGGGACATGTCCAGGTTTAAATATCTACAATTGCAGAGTTGGTCTCATAATCCAAAAACATCTATTGGTAAAGGAAACACTCTAGAGGACCAATTGGTATTAAGGCCGGCGGGGAGGAAAGAGGTGTCCTTCTTTTACTGGGCCATAGAGGAAGCCATAGATAGTGATTTCAAGTTAGCTGAAGAATTGTAGGGAGTTTCTATACCAGGTGAAGATTGGGAAGATCTGTGGCAAACCTCTTTTAACACCCTATTTACAGTCGTAAAGCCAGCTTGGTTTAGGAGAAACCACTATTTCACGACATACAGAGGTTATTTATCTCCTTCTAGACTCTCTAAAATACAAAGGGTCCCCCTGCCAGGTGTAAGAAGTGTGACCTGATGAACGCCTCAGATACACATATGTTTAAAGATTGTCCAGTGATTTCTGAATTTTGGGAGAAAGTAGGGGCAACTCTAGCTGATATTTTGGGAACCCCAGTAACATTTCCCTTGCCCTGATCATTTTTGGCATAGCTAGTGAAGTCGCAGGTCCTGCTAGGAGGTTTTTATTCTATGCAATCCTGTTGGCTAGACAAGAAATATGCAGAAGATGGGTAGAGGCTACACCCCCCCACATATTCAGATTGGCTGTCCTCCCCATATAAGACCTCCAAGACTGATCTGGGCAAATTGCAGAATAGTAGAATGAAAATATTATGGGATTGTTTGCTTAATTGGTCTCCTTTAGAGTTGTCTTGCCATTTTATGTACATATTTAGGGGTTTAAGTTGTTGAGCTACCACGTTAAAAATTACGTTTTGGACCCCATGATTATGCCTCTCTGGAAACTCTTTTGACTGTGCTGGGCCTCGAAGGGTTCCACCTTTCGCTGGCCAATTGCTACAGTCTGCTGTTAAGATCAGAAGAGAGTGCGACCATCCTCTCCTTTAAAAAGAGAGGTCAGCGATATCTTGTAGGATTTGTTGTATACTGGTGGGCGGGCGGTATTATCTCGATTGCCTATGTCTATCGAAACAGAGTAACGGTAGTGACATCCTACTTGTTTAGTCGACTGGGGTCAGAGGCGAATGAGGATTACAAAAAAAAAAAATAACCACGACAAATATTCATCAGGATCACAGATATATATTCTATGGTATGAGTGTACTCTTGCAAAGAGATAATCCATCTCATAATCTACAAGGAAATAGAATCTAATGCTTTTTTCATGAAAACCTCTTTTAGAGGCTTATGATCTTTCCCACACAAGATTTCTAAACTTTTACAGGGCCAAATAAATGGCAAGTGCCTCTCTTTCCATTACTGAGTAGTTGTACTGAGAAACTGTTAAAGACTTTAATGCACACATGAATAAACACTCAACACCTGTATCGTCTGCAAGAAAACATCACCTATTCCTTTTGAGCTTGCCTCTGTGGCAACAATTGTTTTCATCCATTGTAAAATTGCCTGTTAACTTGCTGCACATTTCAGCCCATGCCTCAAAATACCAAATTTCACTGGCCACGCAAGGGGCTTGTAAATAAGCCCCTTTGAGTGTCTTTTCTAAATCAGAGCACTGCTCAGGGGTTTTAAACCAAATAAAGACGGGTGGACGCATAATGAGCCTGCATGATGGTTGTGCTAATTAAAGAAAACAGAAATCTACAATGACTAACAGAGAGAACCAAAAAACGGCAAGGGATTATACTCATGCAGGGGACATTGCTTGCAACAGGTTTTGGTTGGGTGCATGAGGAGCTGATAGACTAAGGAATGGAAATTAAATTGGTGGGTGAAGTTCTAGAGATGGTGGGGAGTGTGACAGAAAGGAGCAGAATATAGAAGTCCAGAACATTGGTGACTTTGAGAGATGGGCGCTAATTAGCTTCCTATAATTGAGAGCTTAGAATAAATGTTTTAGATAAAGTTACACGCTGAGAGGTAGACAAGTGTTAGACCTGGCATCTTTTGTTGTGTTTCCCCAGTCTTTTTGCTTCTGACTTTCAGGTTTTTGTGATATTCTGGATCTTGTTTTTGCTTGTTTAGTGTTTCTGTGCACTTTAATACTGCTGATCAGTATAAAGTGCTAGTGTTCCTGCTGTAAATTGTTTTTATGGATTGGTGTTTCCATGATTAGCTTATTTGATTTACTTCTAAGTCCCTAGTGCACTGTGTGTGCCCAGGGCATGTAAACTAAATGCTGCTACGAGACTGATTGTGCCACCCACATCTGCAGCCTTTCAAATGCTTCTCAGACCTGCCACTGCAGTGTCTGCATACAGTTTCTACTGCCATGTCGACGTGGCAAGTGCACCCACTTGCCTGGCCCTAATCTTCCCTTTTCTCACATATATGACACCCCTAAGGTAGGCCCAATTTACCCCTGTCCAGGGTGTAGTGTGTGTGAAAGGCAGGACATGTACCGGTGTTTATTACATGTCCTGATAGTGAAATACTGTGTATATCGTTTTCACTGTTGAAGGGATATCTCTCCCATAGGTTAGCAGGGGAGCTGCTTTGTAACACTTTTACAAATGTAGCTTGCCAGAGGAGACTGATAGAAAAGTGGAGTTTGGTGTGCCTGAACTCAGGATTTAAAAATGCATCTTTTATTAAACATGATTTTTTATATTGTGCGTTTGGAAATACCAGTTTTAGAAAGTGGATATTTCCTTGTCTAACCATCCATGTGCCTCTGTCTGATTGTGTATTAGCTGTCTGGGTTTTAGACTGACAGGGGCTGGTTTGTGCATTCACAGGAGACAGGGATACAATGGGGCTGAGGTCTGTCCTACATTTCCTTGGTGACTCATAGCCTGGCTGATGGGTCTGTCCTGCATCTAGAGTGGTGGGAGGAGCTGCCACGCGCACCTGAATGGACTGTGCCTGCCTTCAACAATGCTGTCTCCAAGGGCATGTTGAAGAGCTTGCCCTCTGTTCAAGAAGCCTCAGGAACAACAAAGAGATCAAGATCCTTGGTACCAGCCTCTAAAACTGGGTGTTTCAGTTGCCACAGAGGAAACAGCAACACAATGCTGTCTCGGATGCCGCTGCCGGCTCAGTGACCTGAAGGCACCGTAGAGGGCACTGCTGCACTTTGCACTGCAACGTGGTCCCACCGACGACACTGTTCGACGCCACCATCGATCTGCTGCTTGCACCGAGACCTGTGGGCACCGCACTACGCATCGTCTCACTTCATCCCCGATGATGCCGTGGTGCTGTCACCAATGCCGCTGCCTGCGGACACCGCTCGTGGTGAACACAGAGCAGCATCGCTATTCACACCTGTGCCCTGGTCTCACCGACGACGAATCTCAATGCTAACATCGATGCCACTCCCTGCACTGTGGTTTGGGGGTACCACTCATAAGGTACAAAATGCATTACCCTGTCCCACTCTGCAGTCTGGGCAAACCGACGCCAGCGGCATCGACTCCAGTTTGTCAGCTGAAGAGAGCGCTACATCGACGATGCTGCCTGCCCTATGACCTGCCAGCACCGTGATGAGCACCGTCGCACTTTGCAAATGAACACTAATCTCAGACACCGCTGAACGACAGTCACCAAGCCACTGCCTGCACTGAAACCTGAGGGCACCGCACGCTGCACCACTGCACTTTGCTCCAGAGCGCCGATGTCTTCTAAAATGTTGGCATGTATGAAATGAGAGAATCTCATACTGCTGCGCTGATGTCCTACAGTGTCATGCATAGCTCCTACGTGGCCTCATTTCATGTGTGACACTTTACACCAGTCAGGGCTTTTCACCCAACAGCATCACTTTGCTTAGAGATTTTGAAAGATACTTTCAATATAAAAAAGAAACTGCAAGTTCAACAATGGAATTGTCATAGACTAAAAATAGAGCGCCACTGAAATCACACCTAATAAAAGGCCAACATCGCAGTGACAGCTTCGTATATGAGCATTAAAATGAAGTTCACACTCCTGCTGTCCATGCTTCAGCTGCACAAATCATTTCTTTGTAGAAAAACCAAAACGTTCCTCTCTTTTTTCTTTATTTCTCCGTTCCTCCACCCTCTACTCTTTGCAATTTTGTATTTGTCTTTGTCCCTTGTGGATTTCTGTTTGTCCTCACTCCGTGCCATTGTTTCTCTCTACCTTTAAGTTTATTCCCTTCGTGTTTATTTCTCCCCAGCTCCTGCTACTCGTTTATTTTCACTTCCATTCTGGCTCTAGCTTTTGTTTCCCAATATGCCCTTATCGATCGATCATTTTACGTTTATTCAACTAAATGTACTTCTCCCTGTCCATTCCTATCTCTTTTTTGCCTAAAAATGTTTCATGTTCTTGACGGTCTTTTCCATCGAATGATTTATTCAAAGACAAAGACGACGAGCTTAGCGTTCCTGGAGCTCATGACACAATCAACTGCAGCCAATGGTTGCAAACAGGCTTGCAGCCAATCAGCCTTTGTGCTGATATGGAGCTTGGTTTGGCGCGAGTTCTATTGACTAATTCATTACTGTTCTGTCTCTGTGTTTTTTTGTTAATGTTTCTGTGCATGTTCTAACTATGAGTCTTTTTCAGGTTTTTCTGCGGTTGTAGTTTGCTGCTAACTTAGGACAAAGTCAATGACGATAGGACTGTCAACTGTGGGAAGAAGTTAAATTGTAAATAAAACAAGTTTCAAACAAAAGAGGAATGTGTCTCTGGGACTGGGGTCTTTGCAACTGATCAGCCAGTATAAGATTATCACCCTAATAATGCTGGTGATATTGAGGTAACGTGTCTGGTATGAAAACTGAGAGATAGATAATAAGTGGAAGCATTGTTTCATAGCTGAGAAATGTATAACTTTATGACAAGCCAATAAGAGTTTTTTTTAAATGTGTTCCTGCGCATTGGTTTTAAATTCCTGTTGAATAATGGTCGTTAAGGTACACTTGTTATAATAAAGAAATTATCATATCAAGGTTTACACATTTTTTCTTTTTCCCACTGTATCTACCCGAACAACCTTGACATTTGAGCGATGCAAAGAAATAAACTGACAATTGCATGTAATGTCAGCGCGTGTTTTCCTTCCTTCCATGAATGTGATCAGCAGAACAGAACATCACTTATAAATGTCAGCTGAATATATTTCCCAGAGATGACACTTAAGACAACAGACTGAAAGGCTTCTGATTAGGCCTGTATTTCAAGTGTTAGCAGTTTTGAAGACTGTGTCTTCTTTTGTGAGGAGCAGACGCATGCATTAGCTTCATAATTGAATTCATGTTAGTGAATTGATTGGGCCAAAGTGCCTTCCATCATTCATTTGCCTACACAGCAGGGCCATTTTATACTAGTTCCTTAGTAATGGCACTACAATAATATTGCCATGGTGAATGAATGAATTAATTTGTATTTACATAGCGCATGGCTACCCTGAGGCCTCCAAGAGCTGCGGAACTGCTTATATGGATAATGAACAAAGAGCTCAGGAGGAGTCCTTAAAGAGGTAGGTTTTCAGAAGCTTCCAGAACGTCAATAAGTTTGGCTCCATCCGAAGATTTTGCGGAAGGGCGTTCCAAAGATTAGAAGCATTGAAAGAGGAAGAACGACCTCCCCATCTTGATCTTCGTATTTTAACTGAGACAGCCAGCAAGGAGGAACTAGAACGAAGATTCCGCAAAGGATGGTAGGGAGTAATGAGGGAATGGGTGATGGCTGGGCCCATCTGCCAAAAGGCTTTATGGGCCAGGCACATGGCCTTGAATTGTATTCTTGCCCTGATGGGGAGCCAATGGAGGCTCCTCAATGCAGGTTCAGCCGATTGCCTGCGAGGGATCTGGAGGAGCAGGCGGGCCGCACAATTCTGGATCACCTGGAGCTTATGTGAGGTAAAATGAGGAGATCCCAGGTATAGGGCATTACCATAGTCCAGGCGAGAGAGAATAAGAGCCTGAACCATAATCCTTCTCGCATGGAAGGGGAGAAGGGGGAGGATCTTACGCAGTAGCCTCATTAGGCCATAACAGGTGACTGAAAGCTTAGTGGCCTGGAAATCAAAACTGAGAGCACTATCAAGCCACAACCCCAGGCTCTTGATCTGGGGTTTTGGGTCTGGGGCGGGACCAAGGCAGTCCTGCCAGAAAGAAGCAGGGTTGATGGAGTGGGAATTGCCGAGAAACATGAGCTCGGTCTTATCCCCGTTGAGCTTGAGGTATAAAAGTTCCATCCATCCGGCAACTGCCTCTAGGCATGGACCCAGGGAGAAAGATGACCTCTCGGGATGGTTGAATGCCACCACGAGCTGAGTGTCATCTGCATAGGTGACAATTTATATGCCGAAAGGATGGACAATCTCAGCCAGGGGGCTCATATAGACATTAAATAACGTGGGGCTCAGGGACGAGCCCTGAGGTACTCCACAGCTGAGAGGCAGCTGGTTGGACACCACGTCTTCTTCGAACACCTGGAAAAAACGATCAGTGAGAAAGGACCGGAACCAAGCCAAGGCCGTGCCGGACACTCCGAGGCTTTTGAGGTGGCACATCAGAATATTATGATTGACAGTGTTGAATGCGGCACTAAGGACGAGAAGAATGATTGTCGCTGTGCCGCCCCGATCTACAATCTTCCTCGCCTCCTCTGTTACTGCCAAAAGGGCAGCCTCTGTCCCCAACTGAGGACGAAAGCCAGTTTGGGAACTGTGGAGAAGATGATTGGCGTCCAAGTACTCTACTAACATGGTATTCACATGTTTCTCAAGCAACTTGCTCAACCAGGGAAGGAGAGAAATGGGGCGGTAATTACTCAGATTGGCCTGGTCAAGAGAAGGTTTTTTTAGAAGAGCCTTCACCCGGGCACATTTCCAAGCAGGAGGTACCACACCAGAAGAGATGGATGAATTTAATATGTCGAGGATGACGGGACAAATGATGTTGGTGACCAGGGCAAGTGACTGAGGGGAAGCAGGATCAGTGGGAGAGCCTGAGGTTACCTTAGACATAATCAGATCAAGTGAAGTAAAATCTAAGAGAGGAAATTGCTCTAACGAGAACTGGGATTCCTCGACCAATTCTGCCGTTTGACAGACATTTTGAGAGGCTGGAAAGGATAAATAAATATTTAGGATTTTTCGGTGGAAATATTCCGCAAGATTGTTACAGCGGGTTTGTGCCCCATCTGGGATTGGAGCTTTCTGAGGTAAGGTTACTAAAGTTTTAGCAATTTGGAAGATCTCTTTAGGAAAGTTTGAAGCTGAAATAATTTTCTCCTCGTAAAAAATAGCTTGGGCAGTTTTGATTTCGGTTTTGTACATTCTAATTGATTTCCTATAATCTAGTTTCCTAGATTCAGAATAGTTCTGCAACCATCTTCTCTCTAACCTTCTACATTTTTGCTTTAGCTCTCTTAATTAAGAAGAGAACCTGGGCGCCACCTTTGGTTTTCATTTCTTATGAGTGTATCTTTTGGGGAGGACTAAATCAAGAGAACTTGTGATCCAGTGATTAAAGTTGTCGATAGCCAGATCCAGGCCGGCATTATTAGCTGGTCTGGATGGTCTAGTAGCTTCGAGAGCAGCGGTCCAGAGGCAAGGTGAAAGCCTCGACCAATTTCGTGCCAGCACTGGTACTTTGTTAGGGTGAGGGGTGGGTTCACATACCTCCCAAACTAAAGGGATCAGGAAATGATGATCTGTCCATGGAAGTGGGATAGGAATGACAACCACCAGCTGTTGTAAGTTACTGAAAACAGGGTCGAGGAGATGACCTTTAATGTGAGTGGGTATAAATCCTTTTTGGATAAACTGAAACGCTAAGAGGTTAATTGAAAGCTCTTTGGCCAAATGATCAGAAAGATCATTTAAGTGAATATTGAGATCTCCAAGTACAGTAAAATTAGAAGGGACTAGGGCCAAGTTAGAGATAGAGGTGGAGAGACTAGTGAGAAACTGTCCTATGACCCCGGGGGGACGATAGATTAAAAGCCCAGAAAAGGTATTTATCGGGGAAAGATCTATAGCGAAGGCCAAGCTCTCACAATCCAAAAGAGTAGTGGTAGTAGTACCACAACTAAAGATCTCTTTGAAAATAATAGCTAGACCCCCACCTCTGCCGATTTTACGATCAGCCCTAAGAATTAGATAACCCGGTGGGAGAGTTTGGACGAGAACAGGGTCAGCTTCGCTATGAAGCCAAGTCTCAGTTAATAAAAGAACGTCCGGTTTTAGCTCATCCAATAATAGTGTAAAATCAATTGAATGTCTTGGGAGTGATCTGCAATTCAGAAGAAACAATCTTGTAGAGGGAGGGGGAGAAACAGAACCTCCTGTGTTGTTATGTATCTGAAAGGCGAAATCACAATGAGTACAGTGGGGGAGACCATTAGCAATATTCATTGCGTGTAGACAATTAGCATTAGAACGTCCTCGCATCCCGTACAGAGATTGTGGGCTGTAACTAAGTGTATTTCCAGTGCAGCTACCAGGGGGGAGTGGCCCCTGGTCCCGGCCGTGCGCAGACGGGCGTAGACGGGCTTGCCTTTGGCGCGCTACCGGCACACCCGTTGCGCGCGTCTGCTGAGCGTCGAGACTAAGCATCCGGTTTTATGTCCTGGAGGGAAGCGTCCACTAGACCACTAACCTCACTGTTAGAACCGGCGGTCTCTAGTTGGCAGAGGTATACACTTCTGACAAATAGGGACCAACCAACTCTAGTCAGGGAAAGGGGATTACACACTCAGATACCCCCTGCTACCCCCTTGGTAGCTTGGCAGAGCAGACAGGCTTATCTCAGAGGCAGTGTGTTAAGCATTTATGACCACATACAGTAATAAAGTGAATACACTACAGATGGACACGACACAGAAGTTATTATAAAAATAGTATTTTTATATAAGGCTTAGCACAAGACCAAATAACGATAAAAATATACCACAGTCTTAATAAATATTCTTTGGAAGGAAAAATGATAGTTCAAGTAAGGTTTCTTCTTGGCAAATAGTTCTTTAGCAACAAAATTAAGTATTCTCCTGAAACACAGTTCTTTGGCAACAATGTGACCCCCACAGGAGTCACACGACGTCGAGTCTACAGGATTCCCAAGGTTCGGCGTCGACCGCGAGGAGCGCTACGTCGAGCCTGGAGGCGCAACAGACCCCACAAGTACAGTACCTTGAGAAATGAAGAAAATGATGATCCACGGCATCGCGATGTCGGCGTCGAGGTCGGCGTCGATTGTGCCTCGGAGTCGGGTCGATCTGCAGCGGTGTCAAGGGCCGGAGCAGCGCTTACGGCGTCGAGATCGGCGTTGATCGTACCTCGGAGTCGGGTCAATCCGCAGCGGCGTCGAGGGATGTCGGGCCGGAGCAGCGCTTACGGCGTCGAGAAGGGCGTCGAGTCGATGCGATCAGCAGCGGCGTCGGGACGGGATCGCTTGGAGGTGGAGCCGATACTCACTCCTCACTGGCGTCGATACCGGCGTCGAGACGGGGTCACTTGGAACCGGGGCCGATACCCACTGCTCACTGGCGTTGCTGCTGGCGTCGATCAGGCCCGGCGGCCGGCGTCGAAGGCTCGGGACACTGGAGCCGTTACTCACGATGTCGAGCTGGATTCGGCGGCGTCGGCGGCGTCGAGACTGCAGATTTTCCCTTGTGTACTGGAAACAACACTATCCAGCAATTCAGCAATTCAGTAGATGGTGAAGTCCTTTGGCCCTGAGACTTCAACAGGAGACTGGCACTCTTCCAGCCCTTGGAGATTCCCTAGCAAGCGTTTAGAGAGTACACACCATGTTCCTCTCTCCTTGTTCCTTGGCAAAAATAAAGAAGCAGCTTTCAGGTTCCTCCACAGCAAAACAGCACTCTGGCAGAAAGGGGAGGCAAGTCCTTAGATCAGCAGGCTTCTTGTCCTTGGTACAGGTTTCCTTGTCAGAAGTGATCTGAGTCTTTGGTCCAGGGGTCCTTCTCTTATACCTCTTTTCTCCTTTGTTCCCTTTGTCCAAGCAGGGAAATTCCCCCCATCTCAGGTTCGTTGTGGGTGTTGCCAGGCAGAGGCACCTGGCCTATTCACTGAGCAGGGCAGAGTCCTCAGCCGCCCAGCAGGAGGCGGAGCCAGTATTGTCACTGGCAGGAGCAGGGCTATCAGTCGCCCAGCAGGAGGTGGAGCCAGTATTGTGTCAGGCAGGGCAGGCTACTCTTCCCTCACTCTATGTGTAAATGCCTCATTCACCCCACACTGACTCATTCAGACCTCTGGAGCCACCCAGCCCCTGACACACACACCAAATCAGCAGAGACCGGTGGATAGTTGGACAAGAAAATAGCCACTTTCTAAAAGGGCTATTTTCAAACACAGAATCTAAAAACCATCCATCCTAAAGGGTGTGTTATTAAATTCTGAGTTCAGGGATACTAAACTCGACCTGCTACCATGCTCCCTGAGTCAGATAGATTATAATGGAGTTAATAATCAGTCTGCCCAGTCTGGCCTATTGGAGGCAGGTAGCCCTTCAATAGTGAAAAACGAAAATGGCTGTAATTCACTATTAGGTCATGCCACACACATCAGGGCATGACCTACCTTTTACCAACAATGCACCCTGCGCTAGGGCCTACCATAGAGGTGTCTGAAATGTGGCAAAGTGAAGGTTTAGAGACTGGCAAGTAGGTTTCCTTGCCAAGTCGACATGGCAGTCAGGGACTGCACGCAGGCGCTGCGGTGGCAGGCCTGAGACACATTTTACAAGCTGCTTCTGTGGGTGGCACAACCAGTGCTGCAAGCCCACCAGCAGCAGTTAACTTACATGCCCTTGGCACCCGCAGTGCACTAGACTAGGGACTGAACAGTAAGTCAACCAAGCCAATCATGGTAACACCAATCAATTTAACAATTTAACATAGGGAGAACTTGCACTGTGGCACTGATCAGCAGTGGCACAGTGCCCAAAGCAATAAACCAGCAAAAACATCGTAAACAGAGGAGGCAAACAGAAAAAAATGGAGGAGAGACTCATGCCAATGATGCCAGGTTTAACACTCACTAACCGGAAGTTGCCTGCGTCTTCCTCCACACAATCGGGACGTTACCGGGGAGGGCGACAAGAATACAATGGCAGCAAAAATAAAGGTAAGGTAATGACACAATGTGATCGCTATTAGAATATTTAGCAGGATAAATGGTGAAGTTAAAAGAGCAGTGACTCAAAGGTTAAAAACGTCATCAATTCAATTCTAATGTTTGTTTAGATTCTAACAACTTTGTTTTAGGACAGGCAAAATACAATTCCCACAAACAAAGCTTTCTGCCCTCCAAATGCGCTTCCGCTGCACGTCGGACTAAGCATCCGGTTTTATGTCCTGGAGGGAAGCATCCAGTAGACCGCTAACCTCACTAACCGGAAGTCGCCTGGGTCTCCCTCCACACAATCGGGACGTCACCCGCGGTGGACCGGGGAGGGCGACAGGAATACAATGGCAGCAAAAATAAAGGAAAGGTAATGACACAATGTGATCGCTATTAGAACATTTAGAAGGATAAATGGTGAAGTTAAAAGAGTGGTGACTCAAAGGTTAAAAACGTGATTAATTCAATTCTAACATTTGTTTAGATTCTTACAACTTTGTTTTAGAACAGGCAAGATACAATTTCCACAAACAAAGCTTTCTGCCCTCCAAATGCGCGTCCACCTGTATTTCTTGTATTTCTAAAATAGCAATTGTATTAGTAATAGCGTTAGTAATAGTAATAGTGATTTCCTTTGATTTACTTAATAAACTGTTAGTGTAGCTTTATCACTATGTTGGTATTTGTTTGGTATGAAGGTTTCTTTGATTAGGTGATTTTTCTTTGCATAGGTCGCACCATCCTTGTAGGGTTCTTACTAAGAGAGGGGTTCCGCCTGTGAAGCAGGACATGTCACCCCTGAAATATCCGACTTTGGTGGTTGCTACAAAGAGGTCAGCCATTCCAAGCACCTCCTGAGTTTATCTATGGCACCAGTACCTAAAGGCTGACTTAAGTGGGTAGGATGACACTGCACAACTACTGTGTTAAGGAAGATTTGAACTGGGACCACAAAGGATTAGCGGCAACAAATGAATTAGGACATAAATACGAAAGGAATCGCTAAAGCCCATAGTGGCTGAAACACTCCTTGATCTTTAATTGTCTGACAAGGATCTCTTCAAGAAAAATACAATTAAGAACTCCCCAAACACCAGTATTCATACCACTGCCTTTCATAGTCTCACACTTGTTATATCCGAAAAATGTGTGAGCTGATATACATACATGAGGCAATAAAAATTGATTTTCTCAATCCAAAAGGCAATCAACCATTTGTGAACTGTAATTCATAATTCATTTTTAAATGATATGCTAGCTTTTTCTGACATGAAATAATAGTTCGAACGAATATGAGGTTGAACATTGGGGCCCAGTGGTGTTATCAGTCTGCATTGTTAACAGAATAACATTACACTAATTAACAGCAAAGAATAGCGATTAATTGATGTGTGCAATAATCAATATAGGAGGTTGCTAGAAATCGAATTGTTGATTTGGGAGGAGGATACTCCTACCAACTTCAGTTTCACAATCTGTTTAGTTATCAACCAAGATCTAAGTGAATGTGCGATTAACCCCTAGTAGTTATGGCACAAGCATCATGTACTTCTCTAGAGAAATCAGCTTAGAGCAATGAAGAAATAGCAGAAAGGCACAGAAACAGTTTACATTAAATAAGTGAAATAGGGATATTGCATTGTATAGTTTTATAGTAACATTGTAACAAAGGTTCATATGAACAATGGATATATACAACTCACAGTCACTGTTTGTGCATTACCCCCTCAAAAAAAAATCCAGAGGTGGGTTATGTGCCAGAAAAGAAAATAAGCAAAGGTTTCCTGCAAACTGTTTAGCTTCACAGAGGCTAAGAGGTCAGAGGCAGAGCCCCTAATGTTCTACACTTGCATACTCCAGTGCTTTAAATCTGTGTGTGTTCTTATGCAGGTCTTCGGTTACAATTCCAAGGATGAGGTACATCAAAAGTCCCAATACCTCTTGATGCTAGGAGAGTAATTTATGTTTGCTTCTATAGCCATAATGTCCTCAGACAGGCTTCCAGACAACATGTGTCTCACTGACCATGGCTCTCTTCAGATCCTCTGACAACTGACCAGCTCATTCTCTTGTAGAGCACAAAACCCTTTTGCCTTTTGTGCCACAACAACAGCCTCTAGAGAGCAACAAGATGACCCTCGGAGAGCAGTTCCAGAGAGTGCCAGCAAGTGGCACGGGTTTGTTAGTCTTTTTTTCCCAGCAGTCAGGCAAGAGTTTCTATTTTAGACCTGGCATCCACGGTGTGGTTCTCCCCTAACTGATTGACTTCAGACCTCCTGTTTTTGAAGACTTTGTTGTTGCTGGCCTTATGACTCTGTGCACTTTATCACTTCTAACCATGCTACAGTGCTTGTGCTGTTTCCCTAACACATAGTAGAGTGACAGTACATGTGCCCAGGGCCTGTAAACTAAATGCTACCAGTGGACCTGCAGCAATGACTGAGCCAACTACTTAAGTAGCCCTTTAAACATGTCTAAGGCCTGCCATTGCAGAGCCGTTGTGTGCAGTTTAAACTTCCATTTCAACCGGGCAAATAAACCTTTTTTCCAGGGGCAAACCTTCACAGACAGCCCAGAAGGCAGGGAACAATGTATTTGCTGAAACTGGGACCTGAATATGCTGGCTATCAGACCGTTACAAAATATTGGGTGACTTAGAGAAATGTTCATCGCTGAATTCATACCATAGGAACTTCTAAATAAGGAAGAACCGTATACATCACACATATGAGCCCTGAAGAAGTCTCATGAGAGACGAAACGCGTTGGCTATGGCTATGGCTATGTGAACATGAAATGTGAAATACAAGGAATCTTCATCCAAAAGCAATAAAGAAGAAAATCTTTATATTTTGTGTCACATGCTTTGTTATCAAGCGATTGATGTTACATTGTGCTCACACAAAAGTGTATAGTGCTGAACCTCTTGTGTTTTAGCAGGCCATGTACTTTTAAGTTTTACATGTCTTGGTAATGAGAAACTCTTAAATTAGGTTTTCACTACTGCAAGACCTATCTCTCCGTTTGGGATAAAATTGGAGTTGCCCTGTTACCTTTCATAAGTGTAATTTCCAAATGGGAAGAAATTACTGGTTCATGTTTGGTGTGTCTGGAATCCTAATTTAAAATCCGAATTTAATGTGAATTCAGAATTTTAAATTACAATTCTGAAAATGCCACTTTTAGAAAGTTGGCATTTTCTTCCCTTAGCCATCTGGTCATATGTCTAAGTGTTGTTGGCAGTTGGGCTTTGTGTATCCCCCCTAGACAGTCACACACAATGGGATCCTGGGTGTGACTGGATAGGCCATCACTGGCAAGATGGGAGGGAGAAGCTGGGCCAAGCCTCACTTACACCTGAATAGGTTGTATCCTGTCTCCACACAAAAGGTTGCATACCCCCTGTAGTTAGTTTGGAGCCAGGGTAGGATCAGCAGGGCATACGTGCACTTCAAAAGCATGCCTCTAGAAGTTTCCTCCCATTTCAAAGACACAACTGTGTACAAAAGAAGGAACTCATACACCAACACTTCAGTATACTTCTTGATCTATGAATACTTTGCCAGGAAGAAGGACTGCTGTGCTGCTACAAGGACTAACATTCTGCCGGACTGCACTCTGCTTGACTCATGCTTTGTTCTGCTGTCCTGCTGCCCTCTTGCCTGGGTGAGAATGACTGGTCCTGGATCTCTTGAACCCAGAACCTAGTATGACTCCAAGGGCTAGTTGACTGGCCTCTGGATCTGAAGCCTCAGGGACATAACAGTGATTGCAGCGCCTTCAGAACTCCCAGTGCACAATATATCCTTGGCGCAGGTCCTCGGATCCCTTGTCAATGGCAGGCTTAACAACGATGATAGACTCCGCATCGTAGCTCCACAGCTCTTGGAGCCAATACATTGCCCCAACTGCACACCGCATCATCGCCACCGACCTTTGTACTGCAAGCCTCATCTATGGGATCCTTGACAACGACACAGACTCTCTGCCATTACAGCCTCAGGGCATCTCAGAACCAACGCATTGCTTTGGCTGCGCGACGCATCTTCAGCGCGAGTCCACGCAGCACTTCTCAAACCAGGACTTAAGGTACTTTGTTTAGCAAACCTAACTGGGTCCCTATAGCTTACCTGTGACCCATCAAGGTCAGCACGAACTTGTGATGATGTCCCAGTCCAGCGCTCACAAGATATCCACAGGTTGGCGCTTTGTGCTTTTAGGGTCTATTTTTTCCAAAAACTATCGCATTCAAGATCTCTGGTTCTACTAATTGGATTGTTGTTGTTTTGGTCTTGTTTTATTTATTTAAATTAAGCTCTATATGGGATTCCTTATGTGTGTGTTTTTTCCACTGTTTTACTGTTTGAAGTGTTGCACAAATAGTTTACACATTGCCTGTAAGTTAAGCCTGCCTGCTCTGTGCCAAGCTACCAGAGGGTTGAAAACAGGTTAATTTGGGGCTTGCTTGTGCCTTACCCGGGCTTGGATTGTAGTTCCTGCTTGACCAGGACTCACACCCATTCAACCAGTAGCCCAATTTCTAACATCCGTCTTCATTCAGATGTTGTTTCCTGACAAGGGATGATCTGACAAGGTGGAAATGATGTCCTATTCATATTCTATGCAAAAGCAAGTGATTGGAGGACTTCCTATCCCATATCCTCCCATTTTTATTACCAAAATACAGCCTTCTATGCAGCACTTCTTTCCCCCTTGTAATGTAAACTTTCTCAGAGCCAGTCATCGAAGATGGCCATAGTCACATTCTCTTGGTAGGAGCTTGGCATTTCCCTTGCGGCGATCCTACTGATATGAAGGAACACAACCTCTACCTCTACTGGCACTTGTTTTTCCTCATGCTTTGGCTACAGACTAATCCCTGAGAGAGATTTAGGGATGGATACTTTTTGTTTCTAAATCATTATTTGGATTCCACTTGAAAGGGGAAGTTGATGTAGGAGTCCTCTGCGTTGACATCTTTTTACATCCACCCCCAAACAGTCATGCTTGCTAATTGGTCACTAGTTACACCACTTAAGCCTTCATACTCCCAGGGGATGCTGAAGTATCCTTCAGGAGGCCAGTTTCTAGCTAATCTGTGATGCTCATTTCATTCATAGGTGTGGTCAAAGCCAGTGAAACCAGTTAAATTCCACATGTATCTTTTAACTTCCACACCACTAGTATACTCTTCCTGTGCCACACTACCATGCGGTTTCTGGAAAGCAAAATAAGTGAATTGGATGTAACTAATTTCATAGTATGATGAAGGTAAAGGGGACCACATTGTGGAAATAAATAAAAGCAGACCACTAACCAGAGTCATAATACTAGCAAATTTAGGGCCAGATGTGCAAAGCATTTTTCCAGTCGCAAACGGCCAATTCGCACAAGTGGGCCATTTGCGACTGGAAAAATGATTTTTCAAATATACAAAATGCAAAATACAATTTGATAACTTGATACCAAATCACATTTTGCATTTGCGATTTGGTATTTGGAAGAGGAATTTTTAGGGCGTCCCTTCAAAATACAGAATCGGTATTTTATGTATTACTGTTTTGCGATCAAATTCAGGTCGCAAAACAGTAATACTTTACCACCAGTTTAAAACTGGTTATATTCACCAGGGACCACTTCCCCTTTGAGAATGTAAATAATAATATTTTTTACGAGCAGGCTGTGGTCTCACGGACCATTGCCTACTCTTAGAAAATGACACTTCAAGGTTTTTATTTTTTTATTTTTATAAAGTATCCTTTTTTCCTTTAAGAAAAACGGGCTGCATTTACAAAGAAAAAAGATTGCTTTATTAAAAAGCAATAACAGAAATGTTGGTCTACTAACCTCAGCAGGCCACCATCCAAGTAATGGCTGTGATTCCTAATGGGTCCAAAACTGCAACCTACCACATTATTATTTATATAATTAATATTCATTTGTGACCCACAAAGAATCCCTCAATGAGTTTCCTACATTAGGATTATTGATTCCCTAATTGCAATTCGAAGAGAAGCGCAATTAGGAAATCAATATTCCTAATGTTTGTACATCTGGCCCATGTTTATTAAAAGGCAAACAGTCAGGAGAGGTCTCACAGAAACAGGTCCATTGCTATAGCTGTGAATGCTCATCAATATTACATATACTAGGCAAATGGAGGGAGTAAAACATAGGAAATGAAAATGTAGTCTTCTATAGTAAATTGTTCAACGTAATTTCATTCCTATCATATGTGCAATGTATCTCTGCTACTCTACCTGCTTGCCCAAGATTTGCCACTATTCCCTGGTCGGAAACAAAAATACAAAATGGCATGTGTCACCCTTGCAATATCAATAATGGAAGAAAATTCTTAGTCCAGCAAAGAATAAGAGACTTCTTTAATAATATCACTTAGTCAGTGCACCTGCATTATTATTTCCCTCAATTATGACGAAAACATTATTTATTACCGTGAATATTGCACTTAGTCACATTTGTATGTGATTGTTTAAATTTGCAGTTTTCTAAAGTGTGAAGAAGCCAAGTGTTCGCTACGAAACTAGTTTCTGCTCCATCTTATTGCAGATCATGTCCTACTTTGTTGCAAGAATTTAGCATTTCCTCAATATGCGGAGCATGTCACACTAAGATTTGAGGCAAATTCAGCTGTTTGTCTTTAGTGCTCATACAACCTTTGGGAAATATGCTGGCATTAAAATGTACAGTATTTGATTAAATGAAACGAACAATCAATAAAAGAATAACAGTCTCTTTGAGGCATTAAATGCAGAGAATAGTGATCCAATCCAAGTATAAAGTGCTGGTGCAAAAGTGTGACCACAACATCTAGAAATAGACTAGGGCTAGACAGAAGTGCTGCAAGTGCAATCTGAAATTGGCCAATGTGAGAGATCCCTCTGTCCACAAGTCCATGTTGAGAGCACCAGCAGCTCAGTATCATTGCCCTTCCTGCCTTGCAGGATTATTATACTGGGTTCCTGCTTAGTAGAGCTGTTACTGCTGGATGACATGACCTACTTTGCAAAGCTCTTAGAGCTGGTAATAAGAGTTCACGTCTATGGGTTAAGAGGGCCGTGCACGGACATATCAGATAGAGCAAGCTTTCGTGGATATAGCCGCATAAGCGGCACTGGTTGTTGGGCCAAGACTGCTTCCAAGAGGGGACAAGACCCTTTGATGGGAAACATCAAGGCGGATGAGAAGCAGAGTGGGTTTCCTGACCAAAGAAAATAATGCTAAAAAGATATAACAATCTTCCCCTGCAAACAATAACAAAAATAAAATAAAACAAAATAAAGTAAAATAAATAAAAATCATGCATAATAAAACTTTCCCAGAGACAAATGACACAGTCTCCCAACTTAGCGGATAGATGTCTGACCCGAACATCAGCTTTCACTTATGCAGCTATCCTGCCATCACCCATACACACATCAGAACCCCTGTCTACAATCTCCCTCCTTGCATCACCTTCAGATATAGACATCATTCCTGATGTTGAAGTCGATGTGGTGGCGGCCTCTGGGCTCATCACTAAAGGCATGTTAAGACTACAATGGTGTCTGAAAATACATCCACCACACCACAGAAAATGACCTTCCTTCTTATAGTCAGAGCCCATTTCATCACTTCTGCCACACTTTGCCAACCTCCTCACATTCCAAACTTTGCCATACTGGGTAACCGCACCCTTATTATACACTTTAGCAATCTTCATTGCCATACCAAATCTGGGCTTACCTTTAGTTACAAACCCTGGTTTACACACCCTGACCCAATAATCACCAATAGCAAAAGAACAAACTTTAACCTTCTAGTTAACATCATAAGCCTCCTTAATCTTTTCCTGCTTCCCCTTCACCTTCTCACAAATTTTCTCCATGCTCACATCATTTTTACCCTTTCCTTGTATGGACACAGTTAAGAAATCGGATACCTACCCCTTAATAACTGGGAGGTGCTAACCTCTGTGGTACTCTGGGAAGTGATACGATACAACCACAATTTCTCCCTGAGGCTGTCTCTCCAACTGCCACCACAACTCCATGCCCAAACAATGCTATCTATCAACACGCTAGCCATCGAGAAGCGGAGAGGCAGGAACCACAAGCCCCAGTGCTACCTGCACTAAACCCACACCATGCCTGAGCGCCCGGCGGCGCGAACTTAAACCGTCTCAGGCCCTCCTGGCACAGGAGCCCATTAGCCAGCGAGAAGAGGAGGGGCAGGAACCACAAGCTCCAGCGCTGCCTGCGCTAAACCCACACCACGCCTGAGCGCCTGCAGGCACATACTTTAACCGTCTCGGGCCCCAGCTGTGCAGTAGCCCGTTAGCCAGCAAGAATAGGAAGGGCAGAAACCATAAGACCTACCTCTACCTGTGCTACACCTACGCCAAGCCTGAACGCACAGAGGCGCATTCTTTAACCGTCTCTGGACCCCGCGGCGCAGGTCACGCCAGGGCACATGCCCATGCCAAGACCCGGCCAAGGCGGGCCCATCTTAGCCCATTGTCGTGGTCCCTCGGAGGCCTCTCAGGATCGGTTCGTTGCTCAATGGGGTCCACCTATTGACAACCTCAATTCCGAATTGCCGTGAAGGCACGGAAGATTAAGGGGGTCAATCGGGGTAAGGAAAGGAAGGGAACAGAGGGGAGGGAGACCTGTGAAAAGAAAAGGTTTGTTAAGACACACTGTGCTGGACACCAGTACATCTCATCTCACACTTGCTTCACTTAAAACTAAGTAGGTCTACCTGCAAAGAAAAAGAACCAGTTCTGGCAGCTACAAGAAGAAGGACGATTGGGCAGTCATCAGGCCTTCTCTTGGCTACCTTGTTTGTTTTTTCTATAGTATCGCAATAACATGTACTAGTCAGATGACGAACTGTGGACAAACGAACATAGAGATATTAACAGTGTACCACAATCTTCCTATACCAGAAACTCTGTATTTGCAGGCGTAACTTACCCACCATAAAGGGTGTGAATGTGGGCCTCACAAGGAAGGAAGGATTACGCTTTACTTCAGCGACCACTCTTAAGTCCCCTGCTATAAGATGAAACAAACACACACTTATAACACATGTAAATCCTCTGAAAGGTTGAATCAGCTATAATGTAGTAGAACACTTTTGAACACAAGCAACCAGTCTAGGTGCAGTTTGTTACCTAACCGGGCAAATCATATACCACCTGGTAGGAATACCAGTCACAGCATCCGAGTTCTCCGGCTATGATAATAAGCCAAAAACGGGTGATCTCCGATGCCCACTCGCTGTTTGATAAAGTTTTTGCAATTGTCTCTATAATCTCAGGGCAATGCTAGCAGCTGCTAGCACGGTAACGGTTTGAAAGGAAAAATACTCTTACCCCACCCGGGATATCTGGCATCCAGTTTCCTTCTGTGGCGTCTCACAGCGAAGCCGGAATAATCTGCGAGGCTCTATTTCTGGCTCCGGCTTACGTAGCCAGCCGGTATTCACGCCGCATCACTTCCTGTGTGAGCACGTCGTTTCTGTACTGGAGGCCGGGAATTGTAGCCCGGGAGCTCTGGCTGTCCAGAACTCCCGCATCTCGCAGAGACGGACAACGGTCCTCTCCCAGAAGCCCGAATTTGCCTTCCGACCAGCGGAGTGTGCAGCGGTCGGGGATTTGCACGCAACAGCACATCCCTCTCCCAACGACCGCTGACACGAACCAGGCTTGTTGGGGTAGCGGGCATGGAATGACCTAATGCACAGGGAGCATGCATTCCTGCTGCGGGTTCCCATTAATTCTCTTCCATACCGTACCCTTTCGACGATACGAGATACCATAGCTTGGACCCCCTCTTCTTAGCATCCAGGATTGCCCTGACTTCGTACTCCGGCTCATTGTTGATCCAGATAGGAGATGGTCTTTTTTTATGGGTATGTAGGAAGGTTTCAGCAGGGACACGTGAAAAACGGGATGTATCTTCAGTGTCTTAGGAATGTCAATAACATGGCCAGGGGCGAGATCACCTTTTGTATCTTGTAAGGACCAATGAATTTGGGATTAAAAATGCTGTATTTACGGAACCAGATGTTTTTTGTCGATAACCACACTGCATCTCCTACTTTGAATACAGGGTTCGGCCTGCGGTGTTTATCGGCCATAGTCTTGTATGTTCCTTTGGCCTTTTCCAAGTTCCTATGGGTGTCTTTTAGGATCTGTTGATTGTGCTTTATTCTGGCCTGTACTTCTGGTACTTTTTGTGTACTCGCGGGGTGGATCAATGAGATGAAGCGAGGATGGTATCTGTAGTTACTATAAAAAGGCGTGAATTGTGTGGATTGATGCTTGGTGCTGTTGTAGGCCACTTCCGCCAGACATAACAATTCCACCCAGGCATTGGAATTTTTCTCCACGTAACACCGTAGGTATTGCTTGAGGGTTTGATTTAGTCTCTCGGTCCGTCCGTCTGAATGAGGGTGGAAACTGGTGGATTTGGATGTTTTCATATGCCAGGCGCTACACCAAGCTTTCCAAAATCTAACGGTGAATTAAGGGCCCCTATCGGAAATGATATGTGCTGGAAGTCCATGGAGCCGAATCACATGCAGCATTAATAGTTTAGCCAGTTGTTCAGAAGTGTTTTTTTTAGCACAGGCAATGAAATGCCCCATCTTGGTGAGACTGTCCACCACCACTATAATGGCGGTACATCCCTGGTCCTTTGGCAGACCCACTATAAAGTCTATAGAAATGGTTTCCCATGGTATCAACGGTGTTGGAAGGGGTTGTAACAGCCCTTGGGGCTTTCCATGGTCTGTTTTGGCTGTTACGCATGTTTCACATCGGTGTATCATGTCTGTGGTGTCTTCTACAACCGTAGTCCACCAGAACTGGCAATAGATCCTGTTGAGGGTTTTCCTAATACCGTTATGTCCAGCGCTGTGAGTGTTGTGACACCACTGTAGCACCTCTCTACGTAAGGCCTGATTGGGTACCAACAGCTGTTTGCCTTTTATCGGGAGACCGTTGATCACTTTCCACTGGGTGTGTTCTTGTAACCATATCCTCCAGTATCGATTTTTTACCCCTTGGGTTACCTTCTAGAGGAAGGTGTCTGTTTGAAGTGCTCTGATGACCTTGTTGGTGTCCAAAATGGAATGGAGTTGTTCGGTCTGGTTGCCAGAGGGGGTTTTTTGTCAGGACAAGGCTTTTTTGTTTTCTGCCCCAGGTCGATAAGTTACGACGTAGTGGAATTCTGAGAAGAAGAGCATCCAGCGTAACTGTCTGGGAGACAACATTCTGGTGGACCGCAAAAACTGCATGTTGCGGTGATCCGTGTATACTGTTACCACATGTTTGGCTCCTAACAGCAGATGTCTCCAATCGCTAAAGGCTTCTTTTATTGCTAGTAGCTCCTTTTCAGCTACGGTATACCGTATTTCTGCCTGGTTCAGTTTTCGCGACATGTCGGCAAACCGGATGGAGTTGGCCTGTAGTTTTATGTCTTTGCAACAGTATGGCTCCTACGGCGACATCGGAAGCATCCGCTTCCACTATGTAAGGACTTTCAGGGTCAGGATGAGTTAATATAGGGGCTGTAACAAAGGCATTCTTTAAGCACTGGAAGGATGTCTCTGCTTCCTTTGTCCAACGGAATGGTTCATTTTTTCTCAACAGCCTAGTGATGGGAGCCACCACATTAGAAAAATGGTTAATGAATCTGCGATAGAAATTTGCAAATCCAAGGAAACATTGGACGTCTCTAACGGTGGTAGGTTGTGGCCATTCTTTCACAGCTAGGATCTTTCTCTTGGACACAACCTGTCCGGAGGGTGTCAACATAACCCCTAGGAATTCTACTTCTTCTACGTGAAACTCACACTTGCTGAGTTTGCAGTATAGTTTGTTTTGTCTTAGAGCCTCAAATACCTGAAACACATGAAAATGATGTTCTTCTACCTAGGAGGAATAAATTAAATAAAAAATTAAATCAACCTGTCCAAGAACTCCCGCAGCACCTCGTTAACGAAATATTGAAATGCTGCGGGGGCGTTGCACAGACCGAAGGGCATCACCGTGTACTCATAGAGCCCGTATCTGGTGCGAAAGGCCGTCTTCCACTCGTCGCCCTCCCGCACTCTCACCAGGTGGTACACTCCTTTTAGATCTAGACGTGTGTAAATGGTGGCTGATTTGACCTGTTCCAAAAGAACCGGTATCAAAGGCAGGGAATACCTATTTTTAATCGTTATACTATTCAAGGCCCGAAAGTCTATGCAGGCTCTTTTCTCTCCAATTGCTTTGGGGATAAAAAAGAGCGTGGAGGCGGCTGGTGACCTTGAGGGGCGTATGAACCCATTCTCGAAGTATTTATCAAGGTATTCCTTTAAATGGGTATTTTCTGCTTCGGTTAACGCACATAACCTCCCACACGGAATTACCACTCCGGGCATTAAATCGATCCAGCAGCCGTAATGCCTATGAGGGGGTAAGGTATCGGCTAGTTTCTCACAAAACATGTCTTGATATTCCAGATACCACGAGGGTAGCTGTACATCCATTTCAGCGGCAGTTGCTAAGTTATGCGCCGTGGTTACTCTGAGCATTGAATCCGGGGGTTCGCTAAAACAATGTTCTTTGCACCACGAACCGCCGAACTCCACTTGTTTTTCTCTCCAATAACAGGATTATGAAGTCTCAACCAAGGAAGGCCCAGAATCACCCCATATTGAGGAGCCTGAATGACATTGAAACACAACTATTCTGCATGTCCTCCCCCACATCACATTTGTAAGTTGTTCGTGTGGAACATAATAGGGCCTGTACTCAGCTTCTTCCCATCTACAGCCAGAACCTCTTCTGGGCTCTCTTTGGCGATCAACCCAAGGCATAACTGTCTGGCAGTCCCTTGGTCCATGAACATCCCCGTGGCTCCGGAATCAATCTTGGCTTCGAATGTTCTGCCATCCTTTATGTGTCTTTAATTTAATGGGTAGAAAAAGATGTTGGGAAGAAAACTCAGTTTTATTCATTGTGGAAGGGATGTTTATACCACCCAAGGACTTCCCTTCTGAGTTCCTTGAGTTTATTCGTTTTCCTGTGGGCTATCTGTGTTGATTCCTGATAGTCGTTTTACCCCCAAGCGTGTTTGAGCTTTGGCCAAACATTCCTTTACGAAATGCCCCTTTTTGCCGCAATACATGCAGAGGCCAGTCTTTCTTCTCGTCTCTCTCTCGGCTTCGGTCAGTGGGGCTCGTACGGTACCAATATCCATAGGCTCCACAAGAGGCACAGAGCCCCCAGGCCCCTACCTTTCTCGAAACGCCTGGGCTGACGCTCTATTCTCTTCCTATCCCCTCTACGTTGCCCCATGCGATAATCCAGTCGTAGAGCGAGGTTAAAAAGATCTATGCAGGTAGAGGGCTGAGGATCAATCTGAGCTAGCACGTCTTTCATTTCATCCTTCAGCCCTTGATAAAACAGAGCTGCCCTTTTTTCTTCTGGCCACTGTGTTTCGGCCATTAATCATTGGAAGGTGTTGATGTACACCACCAAGTCCTTGTTACCCTGCTTGAGTTCTCTGTCTGCCGAAAAGGAGGCAGCCCTGCGATCGAACACAGTTTTGAATTCTTTCCGTAACTCGTCCCAATCGTATAATAGCGGGTCGTCACGGCGTACATAAGGCACCGCCCACTGGGCCGCATCTTCTGTTAGATACGAGATCATAAAAGCTACTCTAGCCTGATTCGTGGGAAAGGCCTTAGGTTTACAAGAAAAATGCAATAACACCTGAGTCATGAAGACCTGTACCTTGGAGGCCTCTCCATGAAAAAGTTCAGGGGCCGCCAATGGAATGGGTGGGGGAACCGAGGGGGTTCCAAACTGGAAGGGCCTCCCACCCATACCTCGACCCAGCTGTACATCAAAGGGGTTCCTCTGTAACCTGTTAACAGTATCCTGCAAGGCTCCTGTCTCAGCCCAAGAAGCGGCTTTTTCGGCCCTAGAATCTGTTATCTCCTGCTGTAGTGTCCCTAACGTGGCTAATACGTCTTCTAGGGTGGCCATGGCAACAACGAACCGACTGGGAGAGGTATATTATATATTAGGCAGATTAATCTGTCGTGGTCCCTCGGAGGCCTCTCAGGATCGGTTCGTTGCTCAATGGGGTCCACCTATTGACAACCTCAATTCCGAATTGCTGTGAAGGCATGGAAGATTAAGGGGGTCAATCGGGGGAAGGAAAGGAAGGGAACAGCGGGAAGGGAGACCTGTGAAAAGAAAAGGTTTGTCAAGACACACTGTGCTGGACAACTGTACATCTCATCTCACACTTGCTTCAATAAAAACTAAGTAGGTCTACCTGTAAAGAAAAAGAACCAGTTCTGGCAGCTACAAGTAGAAGGGCGATTGGGCAGTCATCAGGCCTTCTCTTGCCTACCTTGTTTGTTTTTTCCATAGTATCGCAATAACATGTAATACTCAGATGACGAACTGTGGACAAACGAACATAGAGATATAAACAGTGTACCACAATCTTCCTATACCAGAAACTCTGTATTTGCAGGCGTAACTTACCCACCATAAAGGGTGTGAATGTGGGCCTCACAAGGGAGGAAGGATTACGCTTTACTTCAGCGACCACTCTTAAGTCCCCTGCTATAAGACGAAACAAACACACACTTATAACACATGTAAATCCTTTGAAAGGTTGAATCAGCTATAATGCAGTAGCACACTTTTGAACACAAGCAACCAGTCTAGGTGCAGTTTGTTACGTAAACTGGGCAAATCATATACCACCTGGTAGGAATACCAGTCACAGCATCCGAGTTCTCCTGCTATGATAATAAGCCAAAAACGGGGGAGCTCCGATGCCCACTCGTTGTTTGATAAAGTTTTTGCAATTGTCTCCATAATATCAGGGCAACGCTAGCAGCCGCTAGCGCGGTAACGGTTTGAAAGGAAAAAGACTCTTGGTGGTGTCACTGACACCCTTACCCCACCCGGGATATCTGGCAGCCAGTTTCCTTCAGTGGCATCTCTCAGTGAAGCTGGAATAATCTGCGAGGCTCTCTCTCCGGCTCCGGCTTACGTAGTGAGAAAATAAAGATTATGACAAGGCCTATGTGTTCCCATGTACACGTTTCGTGTACATGCATGTACGCCATGCATTTTCCCTCCATGGCCTGTCAACCATGATGCCTATGCTATAACGTGGCCTGCCATCAAGTCTCCCATGAGAGAAACGACAAATCTGCACTGAGGCCTACACGTTTTGCATCATGTTTTCCTGCACTCGTGCCATTTTCATGAAAGCCCATTTTGTGGCTCAGCCGGAGCCCGAAAAGAGGTTTCAGGCCTTAGACGCTCTGAGAGCTGCAGCTGCGTATCCTTGGCCTCGCACACTTGGGCCTCAGCCAAAGGGGCCCAGTCCGGGGTGCCGAGATAGTATTGAGCACGGTTATCTGCTTACTCCTACTGAATCACATTCCTGCCTGGAAAAGGAGGAATAAACAAAACCCGCCTGCAAAGGATAGAGCCTAGCCTTTCTGTCCCCCTTTCAGTGATTACAAAGCTCACGTCAGTGAAAAGCCCATAGCCCCCATGTAAGGCCCACGCAGTGAATAAAGAAATAGAAGCCACATCGGCTCTTGGTGATGGGCAACCTATGTCACAGATCAGTTCCTGCTCTGGACTTTAGATATCAGATAATACAAGATGTGCTGGTCGTCCTGACACTGAAGGCCTCTCTTCCAGACTCCCCGGCTGCACAGCAACCTTCCCCCAGTTACACGTCAGTTACACGTCATGCTCGAGTTGAGCACAAGTAAGGCAAAGTTCCAGTAAAGTTCCAGCTGATCACGCAACCCCCTCCAGGTACCCACCCACCTATGACACTCACCTATGACTCATCAAGTGGACGCCCACATGGACGCCCACCTTCACGCCTACTTACACGCCCACATGCTCTTATCTCATTCTCTCTTGCTCTCTTGTGCCTGAAGCGCTCCTGCTTACGTATAATATTGAATGTATATATACTGTACTCTGTGAATAAAGTTGCAGAAGACCCTTCCTGATCCCTTGTGGTGATGGAACCATTCTCCCTATAACTCGAGTTATTGGAATAAAGCCCTTTTGAACCTGATACCACGGACTCAGCCTCTTGCTTTATGCATGATCCTATTGATACCTATAGAAATTATGAGTGCGTAATACTTTATTTACGACATTTTATGGTGCCCGAACAGGGACGAATCCCCTTCCCCACGCGCCGGAGATGAAGGTCCAGTTTTGCCCCGTTCTACAGCCGTGACGGACTTCAAGTGCGCACGTCGCGGGTCTTCCCGCCAACTCCCTCAGGCCAACGGAGGAGACGGACTGCGACCAGGCATCCATACGAGGCGGTGAGGATTGCGGATCGTCCCGACCCAGAGCCCACCCTGCGAGAGAGCTGTGTCTGAGGTTTCTAGAGATCCGCCAAAGATACGCCATTCCCACGCATGCGCAGCGTCGAGATTCCGAGGTCTTCAAATTCTGCTTCCCGGTGAGTTTCATGGGTGTTGCATAAAGACGGGTTCATTTAATGAACACGGTAAAGACGTGTCTCACTTGTGAGACCGGTATGGTTGTGCTGTATTCCAGTGCATAGAGTTTTCAAGTATTCAAGTATACAAGTGCATGCATAGAGTCATTCAAGTATTCAAGTATTCAAGTATTCAAGTGCACCGATTCAACTGTATGAATGTTATTGTCTTAGTCAGGTTCAGTTAGGTTTGAATGTGTCAGGTTTGTATGTAAGATTGTTTCATTGTGATTTTGTTTTTGGTTACATTTCAACATGCCGTTGTTTTCGAAACTGCGTTAAATAGGTACTAGGAAAGGTGTAATAGAGGAGTCAGTTAACATTCCGCCTAGAGACACACCTGGACATTTCATGTACTGTAAACAGAATGCATTATGAAGGTAGAGGAAGAGCTATGGAAGAGAAAATGTAGACCTGCTCAGAAAGATGCCATTGAGTTTTGGCGCAAGGAGTCACATAGAAGAACAGAGAAAGAGTTCCACAAAGAAGAGAGAAGTAGACAGGAGTCTGAAAAAAGCCAAAGAAAAAAAGTTACAGGAGGAAGGGGAGCGGGTCAAAAGAGAACAGGCTGAAAGAGAAAGAAATACTGTCGTTGCTGGTATTTATCCCGTCCTTTCAGAGGAACTAGCAAGAGTGGCCCCAGTAGAAAGACCCGTTAGAGTGCCACCGCAAGTACCCCGAAAAATAAGACCAACAGCATCCGAAGCGTTTGTTACCACCTACCTAGAGGAATCCCCACCAGCATACCTAGACGGATCTTTCCCTGCACCCCCGACACAGGCCCAGCTCCAGGAGCTCGAGGACGGCGGGGAGGGATCCGGGACAGCATCAGGAGGGGGGCCGACTGTAAAAGTAGACATCTCCGAATGTATATACGATCCAGATCCAGGAAAGGGCAATATGCTCGTGATTTCACTAAGACTTAGACAAGCAGTCGCATATTTGGAAAAATTACCAGATATGGATAAACACCTAAAGAAAATGTACAATTTCATAAGAACAAGGGAGGGTCCTGAGTGCATAGCAGAGGCCACACAAAACAGAAAAGTAATTATTAAGAACTATATCCTTCGTTTCCTAATTAACTGTCTGATCAGGGAAAAAGACGAAGGTGACGTACACCCTTGTTATACAGGTTGGAGTGATCATATAGATGCCGGTCAGCATGATAAATCAGGACAGACAAACAGCATGTTGACCAAAATCCGAAAGGCAATAATAGCCTCACACGAAGCAGGACCGGACGGAAAGGCTGAGTCATCCTCTGATGACGAAGCCAGGGACAAAGACAAAGTACTATACGTGGGCCATGCCCGACGGTTCGAGAGGCCCAAGGGCCTCAATTACCGTAAACAGGGAACGGCTATAAAAGAAAGATATTCCCTTGAAAGTTTATTCCAAACTACCGAAAAGGCCCTGAATAGATGGATAGGTAACGACCAGCCCCTCACCCCGACCGAAAAAGAATTAGCATGGTCAGCGACCCTGTGGGTGTCCCAAAATGATACATATAATAATGATATAGAAGCCCAAAGGTTCTTGAGCCTCCCACCAAACGAACAGCGCATAGCTGGTGTTTACATGGTCCAACATTTGATTACGTTGTCAAAAGGAAATTGAGAGGGGTGTAGCTAGAAAAAGAGCAACCCCTGTGATTTGATGACACCCCTAATGTACAAAGTGTTAACGAAAAATAATTAGTGAATACAGGTTTGTGTTCTTGGTGGTTCAGTGAGCCAATGTGCTAGGTCCAGACGGTTGTGGGTCCTGATTCACGCTGAACATGCAGAGACTCCCACCCATTAGAGGTTGATAAAATAAATACCATTGTGCGAAGTAATACCCAATCTCTGCTGTGTGCTAGTAAGTTATGTGCTGTACATTATTCACCGTGAGCGTTTTACTAATCTGAGATTGGAAAAATAAGATTACGATCCCCTGAAAACAAATTGTATATCAAAAACAATTTTTCAATAGGGCGAATTATTGCAGTTTATATGGAATTGTGAAGACTTTTTGTCTTTGACAGCTTCAGAGTGAGGAGAAGGTGGGGGCTAAAGAGCGCAGAATGTGATGCAGAAATCGAAGGCAGATTCTGACCTTGAAGCCTGTAAGGTGGGGGCTAGGAAAAGGAGCGGAAAACGGGAGGTGAAATCACTGCTTAGAAAGCTTCTCTGACATAGCATCTGTGTAATGCCTGCAGCCGAAGAGCCTTGAGGGCCAGGAATAGATTGAAAACAGATGGCTGGCAGCCCAGGCTCAAGCCGGGCTGAGGGGCTATTTTTAGCTTCTCTGATACAGACAGGGCAGCTGAGAAATGAAACTCAAGAAGCCTTCCTTTGTTCTATTCTGTGCAAGACTAGTGCTCCGAGGAAATGTCTATGGAAGACTGTTGTTTTTCTTTCTTAACTACTGTTGAATTGATTGTAGAACAAAAAGTAAAATGATGCTCTTGCTTGAAATTTTAAGGGCTATATGCCTATATAAAAACGATTTTCAAATTCAGACAATTTTCACAGTGGAAATTGTGGCCCAAAGCTGCCACCAATTGGATTGGCAAAATGATCCAAAGGTTACAAGTATGAGAAGAAACATGAGATATGCGCCTTCAAATAGGAAATCAGGGTACATTGTGTTGAAATAGATGCATAGCACCTTTCCAAAAAGAAATGTTCGTGTGTTTTTCATTTTTGATTATTCTTGCTGGTCCTGTGTGTCAGAAATTACACAGTGAGTCCAGCTGACAGCTGCTCATCATTAAGATGACCTTCTGTCAGATGGGGGGTGAGTAAGGCAGGAAAGGAAAATCAGTTATTGATTATAAGCCTGACAAATTAAGCAGGCCAGAATGTTCGCCTCTGAGCTGTAGGTACGGTAATTGCGCATCATTGCTCATTTATATATGTTATTGTAATTTGTCTATGCTTTCTGTGCTTGGTATACTGATGGCTTGGCATATGTATTTTTTTTGGTTTTGTGTCGTATTGACCAGTCTGTTTAGCATTAATACAAGTTCTCCTGTGCGGTACAGAGATGGTCGTGACGACGTCAATCTTTGCGCAGCGCTTGGCTGGAACTTGTTTACAATTACTAAATTTCACAGACATGATATTACCATCATCATGTCATTAAAATAGCAAACAACACGTTATCCGTGTATGTCTAATTGGTATTGGAGATGAATAAAAAAATAAAAATAAAAAAATAAAAAGTTATGCAAGACTAAAATATGTGTCACATGACTGCCCTTCTCTTATAGATAGGCAGCCTCGGTCATATGTTTCCAGATTAGACATTAAGGAACCATTATGATCTGTACACTCGCATCTTAACACTTGAAATGCCTGTTTTAAATAAGGACTGCCACCCCAGAGTGACAACTCTGCCTTTTAGAATGTTGTAAACGGGTTTCCACCCAGTAGCCCAGGGTTTGCCTGCGTGCCTAAAATCTGTTGCAGCAACGGCCTTAGCCATAAGACAAAGTGACTCGATAGTGCTGGGCCACCCCCTGACAGTACAAGTACCGCACGCAGTAGAGGTTCTCTTGAACCGGACACAAACCCAACACCTGACTGTAGCGAGACTGACAGGTTATGAGCTTCGTTATTTCAACCACACATAGAGATCAGACGATGCAACATACTGAATCCTGCTACTCTTTTGCCCTCCAGTACAGAAAACGTTCCACCACATGACTGTGTTGAAGTGATACATACCGTGACTAAATCAAAACAAAACTTGACAGATGTTGCACTCCCAGACCCTGACCTAACACTCTATGTTGACGGCTCATGCATGAGGACGGGGGCGGGAGAATTAGTGGCAGCATATGCAGTGACCACTGCTACTGAAATAATAGAGACTAAAAGAATAGACATACTGTCAGCACAAGCAGCAGAGCTCATCGCTCTGACACAAGCATGCATAAGAGCTAAGCACTTAAGAGTAAACATTTACACCGATTCACAATATGCATTCGGGGTAGTTCACAATTTTGGAGTACTATGGAGAGAAAGAGGTTTCTTGACCTCTCACGGGGCCAAGATACAGCATGGCCCCCTTATACAAGCCCTTCTGGAAGCGATACATTTACCGACAGCCATAGCTATCCTGAAATGCAAAGCACATACTAAAGCCACAGATACCATTTATCAAGGCAATGATCTGGCAGACCGAACTGCTAAACAGACAGCTCAGACCCCACTAGACATGACGAACTCACAGATACCATCAATGACCAAAGCCATGACAGTCAGGGATCCTTCCAGGGATGTACAAGACATACAGACACATGCTACTCTAGACGAATTAAAAGAAATGGTCGGAACAAGGAGGGGTACTGACTGATCAGGGTTGGATGACTAAGGGCAAAGCAACATGGTTTCTTCCTGATTCGATGGTACAAGTGATCATAAATACCACACATAGTCCTGCACACTTAGGAGAGAAAGCAATGCTAGACAGCTTACAGAATATCTGGTTCAACAAGCACCTGCGTGCAGCAGCGAAACAAAAGGTCAGAACATGTATGATCTGTTGCCAATTCAATCCAGGTAAAGGCATTCCGGTGGAACAAGGTGGATTTCTCTCCACCTGACCATCCTTTTGAAGTCCTCCAAATGGATTATATCCAAATGAACAGATGTAGAGGTTACAAATATGTCCTGGTAGTTGTATGTGCACTCACAAGATGGACAGAAGCCTATCCAGTCCCTGATTATACTGCTGTAACTACCGCCAGACAATTGGTGCGAGAGTTTTTCCCACGCTATGGATTACCGCGTATCGTATATTCCGACAACGGTCAGCCTTTCTCCTCTGAACTCATGAAGAAGGTGTCCCTTCTGTTAGGGTATACCTGGAAGTCTCATTGTGTGCGACATCCTGAAGCAGCAGGCCTTGTAGAAAGGCACAATCAGACCTTAAAGACAAAACTAGCAAAGATTTGTGCAGAAAAAGGTGTAGATTGGATGGTAGCCCTGCCGGTCGCCCTCTTTTACATGCGAATGGTAGCCCATTCTAGAACTGGCTTATCTCCTTACGAAGTGGTCTTTGGTAGACCACCGAATATGTGGGGCACTCTGATGCCTAAAAAGATTACTGATGTTGATAGTAACATGCTGACAGATTACCTGGCTTCCTTGATGCCTGCACTACTCTCTTGTCGTTCGCAGGTTGCCGCCGCCTTCCCTGACAACACCCAGGTCAAGGAACACTCCATCGCTCCTGGGGATTATATTTTAATAAGGAACTTTGACAGGACGAGTCCTCTTGAGCCGAGGTGGAAGGCGCCGAAGTTAGTGCTATTGACCACGAGGACAGCCGTTAAAGTCGAAGGACGGAAAGGATGGCTGCATATACACCACTGCAAGCGCTACTTCGGGAATAACGACTCTTTTAAAAAGGAAACAAACTTTTCAGACTTTGAGCCCCCTTTACTAGAGGAGACTCCTCAGCAGGAGTGCAAAGCTAAACTGAGATCTAGAAAGCCAGACCCCGTTTGATCAATTAAGTCCACTAGGTGGTGAATCAGTTGAACATGTATTCTGACTTGCATAAGATCTCGGACAATGATAATCATAAAAAGAGCAAGATTAAAAGCAAATACTGTAAAATATTACGTGGTAGATGTATAGTGACTTTGATTTTTCTATCTCTTCTGTGCATCACGATAATATGTATCAGCTTAATACTACATGCTATTTTTCCTCCTATTGCCTCACTCTTACACTCCTCCACTAATGATACCATAAAGCACACATTTAGTGATCTGCCATCCTATGAGCTATCCTATCGACTTGCCCTGCGCAAAAATACCTTTATTCAGATGCTGTACCATTCACATCAGACTAGCAATGCTACAGACTGCTGGGTCTGTGGCCGACTTCCCCCGTATCAGAAGGTGAAGGGAGTGTTGCCTCTTTTCCCTTTTCCGTTCTCCTATAATGGTTCTTGCGGAGCATGGTTTGCCTTAATGACATCCATCAACGGTGATGCCAAAGAATGTCAAGACAAGGAGTGTAGGGGTGACTGGGTATGGGGTAACTTGAATAAAGTCATGAATGAAGCATGTTTCCCAGACAAAGAAGGTCTTCCCCAAAGAAAAGGTACAGATCTAGAAAATGAAGAGTATCAGCAAGGAAATGTGACCCTCGACTTTATAATGTTGAATGTCAAGCCCATACACAATGTAGGTCCATCCTCAATTACAGTCCTGCCAGTAAAAGGGGACTTGTGTGTCAGAAAAGAAGGCTCAGTACATTTGGGGCACAGCGAGTGTAATACTATATTAGAGTTTAAAGACAAAGGAAAGTCCTATTTCAGAGCATCACAACACACCTACTTTATTTGTGGCCAGACAGCCTATGTACAGCTGCCCTTAGACTGGGGTGGGACGTGCTACATATCATTTCTTTTATACCCAATAACGCACCATCTGTATACAAAGCAATAACAAGGCTCCACAAGATTGCCCAAAGCATACATCAAGACCCAGGCACGTGGACTTGGTCCAGTTGGCTCTGGGGAGTAATATCGGCATGGGGATGGAAAGTGTTGACCGTCTGTGGGTTAATACTACTAATGGTATTCAGTTGTTGTCTATGTCTGCAGTGTGGCCCGGCCATTTGCGGCCTGTGTGCTACTGCATGTGTTCCACGTCCCCATATACAAAGCATTGAAAATGGAAAAATAATGCTGCAAGAACAGATCGACTGTCTCATGAGAATAGATGTAACATGAAGGGTCCACTAGGGGACAAGGAGGGAATGAGAAAATAAAGATTATGACAAGGCCTATGTGTCCCCTATGTGTTCCCATGTACACGTTTCGTGTACATGCATGTACGCCATGCATTTTCCCTCCATGGCCTGTCAACCATGATGCCTATGCTATAACGTGGCCTGCCATCAAGTCTCCCATGAGAGAAACGACAAATCTGCACTGAGGCCTACACGTTTTGCATCATGTGTTCCTGCACTCGTGCCATTTTCATGAAAGCCCATTTTGTGGCTCAGCCAGAGCCCGAAAAGAGGTTTCAGGCCTCAGACGCTCTGAGAGCTGCAGCTGCGTATCCTTGGCCTCGCACACTTGGGCCTCAGCCAAAGGGGCCCAGTCCGGGGTGCCGAGATAGTATTGAGCACGGTTATCTGCTTACTCCTACTGAATCACATTCCTGCCTGGAAAAGGAGGAATAAACAAAACCCGCCTGCAAAGGATAGAGCCTAGCCTTTCTGTCCCCCTTTCAGTGATTACAAAGCTCACGTCAGTGAAAAGCCCATAGCCCCCATGTAAGGCCCACGCAGTGAATAAAGAAATAGAAGCCACATCGGCTCTTGGTGATGGGCAACCTATGTCACAGATCAGTTCCTGCTCTGGACTTTAGATATCAGATAATACAAGATGTGCTGGTCGTCCTGACACTAAAGGCCTCTCTTCCAGACTCCCCGGCTGCACAGCAACCTTCCCCCAGTTACACGTCAGTTACACGTCATGCTCGAGTTGAGCACAAGTAAGGCAAAGTTCCAGTAAAGTTCCAGCTGATCACGCAACCCCCTCCAGGTACCCACCCACCTATGAAACTCACCTATGACTCATCAAGTGGACGCCCACATGGACGCCCACCTTCACGCCTACTTACACGCCCACATGCTCTTATCTCATTCTCTCTTGCTCTCTTGTGCCTGAAGTGCTCCTGCTTACGTATAATATTGAATGTATATATACTGTACTCTGTGAATAAAGTTGCAGAAGACCCTTCCTGATCCCTTGTGGTGATGGAACCATTCTCCCTATAACTCGAGTTATTGGAATAAAGCCCTTTTGAACCTGATACCACGGACTCAGCCTCTTGCTTTATGCATGATCCTATTGATACCTATAGAAATTATGAGTGCGTAATACTTTATTTACGACAGTAGCCGGCCGGTATTCACGCCGTGTCACTTCCTGTGCGCGCGCGTCGTTTCTGCACTGGAGGCCGGGAATTGTAGTCCGGGAGCTCTGGCTGTCCAGAACTCCCGCATCTCGCGGAGACAGACGACGGTCCTCTCCCAGAAACCCGAATTTGCCTTCCGACCAGCTGAGTGTGCAGCGGTCGTGGATTTGCACGCAACACCCATTATAGCCCAGAATAGGCTGTTCTGGGCTACCCCCCTGACACCTTGACTCAGAGGTCCACGTCTTGACACCCACGACAAGGGAAAATGTACTGTGCCAAGTTAGTGTTTTTTGGAACAATTATTAGTCCCCCCTAGTGGACCATTTGCTGGCCAAGTCTCCTCTATTTTCTTAGCTGACTATCTGAATTGCAATGGGGAAGCGTAAAGTCTCTGAGGGGGGTTTGAGGGACGTTTGTAAAAAGACCCTCAGACCAGTTGTTGGGGAGGGAGAGGGGGAGGGGTGTTAGATCGTGTAGATAGTCTATTATCCGATTGTGAGGGTCTTCTTGATCCACCTCTATTGATACTTACCTAAACACACTAACTTACAGGTACCTAGAAGTCCCGCATACACTGGCCGTATACCAGCTATGTTTAAAAGAGCAGTTAGCAGGAATCAGGCACCTGCTGCTCCAAGCGTACCACCTAGGAGACCTGCAAGCGGGCACATTGAATTGCAAGAGACTGTGGTTGATTTGTCTGATTTGTCTGCTTTCCCCAGCAGCAATAGCTTTTCTCCACTCTCAGGGCACATTGAACCACTAGTTACGCCTACATTTCCAGTAATTGGTGTGCAAAAAGAGGGAACAGAGGCTAGAATATGCCACACAAGGGATGTCCAATCTGTACTACATCCAGTCTTTCACCCCAATAGACCAGATACAAATAGCAGAGATAGTCAATTAAACCGCACAAATGCTATGTCAATTGAGGCACCCTCCCAAAGGTCACTAACCTTTCAAATAAAAGACCTAGTGCAGGAAATCAGAGCTCTTAAAGTAACTGTTGGCAGCCTCTCTGATTCCTTAAGCAGGGTACTTACAGATGTATCACATGTAAAATAGCAACTAGGATCCCATCCAAATTGTATAGTTAACGATCAATGTGGGATGGACCACGAAAGAAAGCTATCTGGGAGTCCCACAAGACATTGTGTGAGTAGAGTAGGCAGAGAAAACGTAACTATGCATACTGGAGTCGATCTCCCAGACCCTAGTCAACCTAGTGCGGTGATTCAAAACACAGTAGGCCTTCGGCAATTTGATAAATCTATCATGGCCCTAGGCCTCCCATTAGGTCCTGCTTAACATTGGGTAAATATGACTCCAGCCTTACAAACTGCTGTTAGGATCCTAGATACGAGGCGAATAGTACTGTAATAGTATGATAAATGTACCAAAGCTCTCTCTCAACCTATATAAGGAGGATGAGGGTTCCCTAATAAATAAGTGCACTCAGTGGATTCGGCAGGTGAGGGGGTGCCAGTCTGTAATAATGGATGACATTATAGGGGCCAAAAGACACTCTTATCCGGGGGCCGCCTTTGATGCTGTTGCACTTACTCTATCGCATCGTGATCTTATTGAGAATTTGATGGCATTTGATATCGGTACCCAACACCTCTTCAAAACCAAAATTGGTCTTAAATATAAAAACCCGGAAACCGTCTTAAAGACAAATATAGTGTGTCCCATAACATCTCATGTTGGTGCATCACCTCTACAAGAGATAGATTGAAGGTCTTTGTCACCTCCCTCTGTTAGTGCTCAGGTTTCCAAGCCAGTAGGTATCATTGAGTCTATTGTTCCCCACCCAGAAAAAAACGTCTTCCCTTGAGTCAAGCTTCTTCATTAGTGAAGAGAGTGAGGCGTGTTGTATACCAGGGACTTTAGATTCTTGGGATAGGATTATACCAGAATTAAATCTAACATCACATAGAATAGCGCTATTATTTTGGAATATTGCTGGGTTGAGGTCTAAGTGTGCTTCTCCGGACTGGAACATCTTTGTTGAAAGATACAATACTTGTGCTTCCCAGGAAACATGGTCAGTAGAGCCAATTCTTCACCCATAATATTTAAATAATTATACCCCAGCCATTTATGGTGGCAAGGGTCGCCCATCGGGGGGGCTAACAATATGGGTATGACAGAACATTGGCCTTAAAATATAGGTACTTCCGATTGAGAGTAAAGACATTCTTGCTATTCACTTGGCGACCGGCCCCTATGGAAACATTGACATTTATAATGTATATGCGAGAGGACTTGAGGGGGGCGGAGGTCTGAAACCATATTGGCTTTAGGCTAGCTCCTTGACAATCTTTCTTGAGCTGCCTCTGCAGTTACAGTGGGGGACTTTAACTCGACTTTTGATCCCTTTGATAGTGAGTAAAATCACTTGGTGGGGGAGGAAGACGCTCAGTGGGGTATCCTATTCCTGGAAATACCCCCAATAAAAAGATGGACAGAAGTAGCTATTCAACTGAAAGCTATATGTTTAGAAAACGACTTAAGGGTGGCCAATGGCAGAACCATCTCTGATAGGCAAGGGGCCAAAACAATGGCCACCATTCAATCCCCATTGACTATCTTTTTAATTAGTTTAAAATTATGGCATACCCTTGAGGATATGGCTGTGCTGGACCATGTGGAGAGTGATCACAATCCACTATGCTTAGCATATGAATTCAAGAAATTACATGAACTAACACAAACCCATAATTAATTTATCACTAGTGATTTGCAAAATACAAATGACATGCGGCGCCTTAAAGGGCCCATGATCCTAGAAAAAACGTAAATATTATCCAGAATTGCCAGTGATGTTGAGAACACCTTAGCAGAGATGGAGGCTTCCCTCCTTAATTTGCAGCCTTTCAATGAAATAACACTGCTCCATAACACATTATTTGCTAAAAAGCATTCACATTTTCAAAGACCACATAGGGCTAAGGAGAATGATATTCAGTGACAGCACCACTAGTATAATAAAGATGGCAAAATGCTAAGAAAATTTAGCAGAAGGGGATGGCAAATACTAAGAAAACCTGGTATGAAAGCAGATGGCAGGATCTAAAACTAGCATGTACCAATAACAATATCCAATGCTTTTGAAATATGGTAAAATGTTGTGGGGTGGAGTATCACTGCCCCCCAAAAATCATGTAGACCCTGATACCTGGGTTAATAATTTTGCCATACAGTATGCCAACGATGATCTAGAGGTTTGTGGGCCTTTCCCGACTCATTTTTATTTAACTGACAAAGTATTTGATTTGGCGGATGTAAGTGCTGCCCTTAGTGCCATCACAGGTGGGAGAGCACCAGGCAGCGACAGTATCCATGCAGATATCTTTTTATTTGATAAGGCAAAATGAAGTAGGTATATAATGTTATTAGCAAATGCAATTGCCCACTGTGTCCCCATCCCTGACTCCTGGTGGGGGCAGAGATCATCCAAGTATATAGGAAGCTTTGGCATAGCCAATAGGTCTCGCCTTTGGGACCTTATAAGTGTTTAGCCATGCAACGGTTGATCCAAGGATATTGTGCTGCATAACTAAATACTTATAAGGTCCCAAAAGCGAGACCTATTGGCTATGCCAATGCTTGTTTATATAAGGAAGCCCCCATGGAATATGAGGCATCAATGACAAACTGATGACCCTGGCACAATTAATGTTATTTTTTACATATGGGACACTAGGGACACCCATAGCTCATTTTGAAAACAAAATGGGGTCAACATCAGGTATCATTGATCTGGCACACCGTGAAAGGATTTGAACATTTAATGAGTGTCTTTTCAGCACATATGGCATTTTAGCACATTTATGTTGAATTTTGGGTTAAAATGCACTATTTCATTCCATTCATTTCAAGTGTTTCTCAGGGGGGAGAGAAGCGCCCTAGAAGAGGTCTGGCTTACTTGCCTCGCTCACTACAATTTAATGCAAGTATTAGGCCCTAGACCTTTCAAAGATCATGACAGCAGCGTAATATTGGTGGGTGGTATCTAGAATAGATGGGGGTCTGTGTTATGCGGTTATACTAATCATACACTTATGACACTCCAGTGATGTCAATTTATGTGCTGCTAGGGACATGCAGCACCCTCCTGGAAGAAATAAATCTGGTTCAAGGGTCATATGAGGCCACTTCCTGTGATGCCATTAAGGTCAAATGGTAAGTGATGTAAATTTCGCTACTCCTGGCATTTTGCTTAATCGACGTCCATGGCAACCAGATGTAAACCTGTGCTTCCGCAAGTCCTGGGTACTAAATCCACCTGTGCGTGGACTCTTTCATAAAGAAATGAGTCCAGCCATTCTGGAAGGTGGAGCATTTGCGAGGGATGGCAGATATTCAAGAGGCAGAGGTCACGGTGCGCCCACAGACCTCTGTGAGCTTTTGGCTGCGGCCCAAAAGGCTCCGCAGGCACGGGCAGCAGCCATGCACGGCGTGGCTCCCAGACAAAGTCCCCTCTAGTCCGGCAAACACAGCAGCTGAAGAGAAGACGATGACGGGAGGGTGGGGCCGGGATCGGGGCAACAGGAGAAGGAGGCAGTGAACCCGGAGAGGAAAGAGGAGGAAGGAGGGGGCTTCAGCGCACACATCTTTCATTCAAGAGCTTAACCAGGCCTAACAAGGAACAATGCCCCGGCATTACTGGGTGTGGGAGGCAGGCCTGAGCCACAAGTCAACTGCCTTCGAATCTCTGAGGGGAAGAAACATTTGCAGTCATGCTCCATAGCTGGATTTACAACCATGCTCCACAGCTGGATTTCCAACAGTGCTGTGTACAGAGCAAACTACTCCCATCCCCTGGCAGAAGAATAACACACAGCATCTGAATGCACGCCCTGGCACTGCTGCATGTAATATCTTAATACAGTGAGGTACAGTACTAAAGTTCAAAGGTAATTATATAATTTACATCAACGTAAAACCTCACAGCAGCAGTGCAGTTCGTCTAGTTGCACGCCCACAAACACACAACACACAGCTCGATGTTGTTGTTACAAAATAGGAGGACACACTTGCCTCAGTCTAGGGAATGTACTAAGTGGGAAGTCTTCTGTGGTCCTGGCAGTTGTCAGAGTCCCCTGCCTGTCCCTCTCTCTCTCCTGTGACTCCCAACATGTTCAGCATAGACCCAGCTTCAAGGGCCTGGTCCCCAACTTAAATAGAATAGCAGATTCCTAATCACACGGAGGACCCACGGGTCCGTCCTCTGCCCCTCTGTCCTGCATCTCTGACATTCCTATAGGTCTGGATTTAAAAGGAATGCCCATCACCCGAAGAACGGAAAGATGCTGCAGCCCCACCCTCCAGACACCCCAGCTTCAAGAGAGATTCTACTGAAGCAGAGAGCACAGGTCACAATACGCCCCCTCTAAAGCACTGGAGTGTTACTTATGAGCTGGAGCACATCCAATCAAAAAGCTTCTGCAGCAAGTCTCGAGGTCAAAGGCTTCCAGAATCGGAACCATCGAGTGACATGGGAAGCACGCCTGTCACCCACAGCACAGTAGAGCCACGGGGCTGAGCCACAAGAAAAGGGATTACTTGACTTAACATAAGGATTCACGAATTTCTGTTTCACCCCTCTGCCGTTTCCATGCTGGCAAGTCATGCATACAGGTAAGATAGCCAGTGGGTTAATGCGTCCATCTTTAGCAGAAACACACATGCAGCCCTGAGATCAAAGGTCCAGTTCCTGTACACCCCCCCGTATGCCAGTTCCATCTAAGCTGCTACAACCAGTGCTTGAAATGTAAACATAGAAGTGAAGGTACTGTATCAGAGTACCTGCTTGTTTCTGAGGAGAGAGGGTACTCCGATTAAAAGTATTACATCTCTCTTAAGAAGGGCCGGCACTCTCCCTTTCAAAATAAACGAGGAGAGGAGGAGGCAGCCGGGGAGGGGAGAGAGGAGGGGGCGAGAGAGGAAAATGTACATGTAAAGGAGGGGACAGGGGGTGGGGTTACCAAAGGGGTGGTGGAGGGAAAGGGGCAGAGAGAAAGGAAGAGTCAAATGACAATGGGAGGGAGAAGTAAAGGGGAAAAATCGGCAGAGCGGACAGACGTGTCGCTACATTTTGAAGCTCACGGTGGGAAACAGGGGCGCGGCTTCGAGGCTCAGTCCCTATATGGCATTTACCTTGCGGGAGCGAGCGCGATAATTGCAAAAAGATGGCGCCGCTGCTCGCTCCCACAAGGTAAACCCCATACATGCACGAGTACTAATAGGAAACAGTGCAAAACATGCACGAGTTTCAACAAAAGCCAAAAGTGATTCCAAGAGGTCACTCCAATGCACCGCTTGCGCGCTGCATAGGCGAGACCTAAAAAAGGGGATAAGTCTTTGCCCGGAAATTATAGGCCCATCAGCCTAATCAATTCGATCCAAAAGGTGGTAACCCGACTTTTCCTGGCTAAGGATCAAGAGTGGCTAGATGACAATGACATCCTAACCCCACTTCAGGTGGGGTACTGGGCAAACATCAGTACCATAGACCAGGTCTTTCGATTGATTTTAACATAATGGTGGACTGTAGTTCTCGGCAAGGGAAGCATGTAACCTGCTTTTGTCGACCTTAAGTCAGCCTTTGACCTGGTCTCACGTAACAAACTGTGGGTGGTGCTACAGAAGTTGGGAATGCCCATTGATTTGCTCTCCCTTATTGTCTTCCTCCATGAGAAAAAGTTTCACAAATACGCATGAGATCACAGGGGAACAAAACAGACCCCTTTTTTGTAGAGAAGGGAGTCCACCAAGGATGTGTAATGGCACTGACACTATTTTCCCTTTTTATGAATAAATACTTTTAGTTTGCATGCGTTACATCGCATGCCTTTGCAACGCGGTCGTTACAACGACCGCATTGTTACAACGTGTACTATTACATTGCAAGTCGTTTAAATGACTTGCTGTAGCGGGCGCGCTGGACTTAGGAATAGTATAATTTACTACTCCTGCTCCAGTTTGTGCAACAGCAAGGAAGGTGTTGGACCAGTGTGCCCCGACGGCAAGTCGTTGAAATGACTTACGATGTAATGGTTTGCGTTGCAAAAACGCGGTCGTTGTAACAACCGAATGTAAAGGCATGCAGTATAATGCATGCGTTGTTATGGTTGTTTCCCCCTTTTTACTAATGGAGTTGCCAAATTTTTAACTACCGTCCAGCCTTAGCAGTTGAAAAGATTCCGATTTTAATGTTTGTAGACGAGATGCTTATTATCTAAAAAAAACTCCTAGTACGCTACAGCGTGCGCCGTGATGTTTTGAAGACTTCTGTTCTTTACGAGGCTTAAAAATCAATGTAGTAGAGACTACATTTTATTACTTTTAATCGGTATAGATCATTTAAGAGTAGTATAATTCTGGATGGATTTCCCCTTGAGCAGGTGGATGCATTCACCTATTTAGGTATTACCCTCTGGAAGGAAATGAGATGGAGGCCACATATTGATAGTGTGACATTGAAGCACCGTCAATTAGCAGGTGTCCTAAGCAATGAATTTAAAAATCTTTGACGAAGCCTGTTAGTCCAGTGCTGCAGATTTACAACACTAAGGTAGTGAGCTCAGTTTTATATGGGGCAGAATTATGGTGTTTTGAGAAACTCACACAGCTAGCTGTATCAGAGAATAGGTTCTTTCGAGGGATCATAAGCTTACCACAAAGTACCCCTATGCTACCCTTGTTGAACGACCTAGGAAGGAAAGGACTGATAGGCTTAGCTAGGCTCCACCCTATTTTACACTGGCGTACAATCTTGTGTATGCCAGAACTGGCTACTTTTGCAGAAGGTCTTAGGGACATTATCAAGTTTGACCATTTCCACAAAATCAGCTGGCTGCATGATAGTAGAAACGTCTTGGTTAGTATGAGTTTGTCGCATTTGTGGGAACCTCCATTTAGCACCCAGTTCCCATCAAGAGACACAATCAAGGGAAGATATTGGGAACAAAGCATAATGGGAAAAAGTGACTGTACAACATTAACGGGGAGCTTTTTATATTTCAAACCCTGTTTGACCCTCAAGCATTACTGGGATGCAATTCTTAAACCTTTTAAATTGTATTTCCAATTTAGAGTGGGTTGTCTACCATTGAAGTCTTTTCCCACCAAATGGACTACATTAGGCGACAATAAATGTCCTATTTGTACTGATCAAGATGAAACCTACTCACATGTATTGTTTGTCTACCCTGCCTATGCTGGCCCTCGTTAAGTATGGCTGGTGAAGATCTGCAGGAATATGGGCATCAATTCAAGTAGCGACGTCCTGAGAATTTTGCGAACTGATTCATCACTCCATTTTGCAATCCCGGTAGAAAAGTTCCTGAGATGGATAAGGACTATAAGATCTCAATCATTGACTGTAAATAATTAAATCTGGAGTCACGCCACTTGTGGATGTGAAATCAGTACTTTATTACCGAGCTATGCCGTAGCTGACGTTTGATAATACCCATGTTGCTGCTCTCCATTTTATGAATTTGTTTTATCATAATGTATCAGGATAAAATGGTCTTTTACTGATGATTATTCGTATACATTTTTACAATATTTTAACCCATGGGTACTCACAAACTTTCTCTCGGGGGCCAAATTTACAGTGTGGTTTGTAGCTGAGGGCCGCACCAGTGGGAGCGGGATCAGTGGGGGAGGGGGGGCTAGAGCACACACAAGAAATTGTGACCATGAGGTTGCTCACAGGCCGCTGCAGTGGACGCATTCATCCACTGAGCCCCAAGACCCCTTTGTCTCCCTCTGTCTCCCTCCCTCTCCTTCCCTCTGTCCCTCTCTGTCTGTCTCCCTCCCTCTGTCTCCATCTGTCTCCCTCTGTCTGTCTCTCTCTGTCTCCCTCCCTCCCTCCCTCTGTCTCCCTCCTCCCTCTGTCTGTCTCCCTCTGTCTGTCTCCCTCTGTCGGTCTTCCTCTGTCTCCATCTGTCTGTCTCCCTCTGTCTCCCTCTCTCTGTCTGCCTCTGTCTCCCTCCATCTGTCTCCGCCCTCTGTTTCAGTCTCTCTCTGTCTCCCTCTGTCTCCCTCTGTCTCTCCCTCTGTCTCCCTCTCTCTCTCTGTCTCCCTCTCTCTCTCCCTCTGTCTCCCTCCCTCTCTTTGTCTCTGTCTCCCTCTCTCTCTCTCTCTCTGTCTCCCTCAGGCTCCCTCTCTCTCTCTTTCTGTCTCCCTCCCTCTCTCTCTCTGTCTCCCTCCCTCCGTCTCCCTCCCTCTCTCTCTCTCTCTATCTCTCTCTCTCTCCCTCTGTCTCCCTCCCTCTGTCTCTCTGTCTCTGTCTCCCTCCGTCTGTCTCCCTCCATCTGTCTCCCTCCGTCTGTCTCCCTCCATCTGTCTCCATCGGTCTCCCTCCATCTCCCTCTGTCTTCTTCTGTCTATCTACCTCTGTCTCCCTCTGTCTCCCTCCCTCTGTCTCCCTTTGTCTGTCTCCCTCCCTCTGTCTCCCTCTCTTCTTCTCTGTCTCCCTCCCTCTCTGTCCATCTGCCTCCCTCCCTCTCTCTCCCTCTGTCTCCCTCCCTCTCTCTCCCTCTCTCTCTCCCTCTGTCTCCCTCTGTCTCTCTCCCTCTGTCTCCCTCTGTCTTTCTCCCTGTGTCTCCCTCTCTCTGTCTGCCTCTGTCTCCCTTCCTCCCTCTGTCTCCCTCCCTCTGTCTCTCTCTCTCTATCTCCTTCTGTCTCCCTCTCTCTCCCTCTGTCTCCCTCTCTCTCTCTGTCTCCCTCTCTCTGTCTCCCTCTGTCTCCCTCCTTCTCTCTCTCTCTGTCTCCCTCTCTCTCTCTGTCTCCCTCTCTCTGTCTCCCCCCCTCTCTCTGTCTGCCTCCCTCTGTCTCCATCCCTCTCTCTCCCTCTCTCTTCTCACTCTCTCTCCCTCTGTCGCCCTCTGTCTCCCTCTCTCTGTCTCACTCTCTCGGTCTCCCCCTGTCTGTCTCCATCTCCCTCCCTCTGTCTCCCTCCGTCTGCCTCCCTCTGTCTGTCTCCCTCCCTCTGTCTCCCTCTGTCTCCCTCTCTCTGTCTCCCTCCCTCCATCTCTCTTCCTCTGTCTCCCTCCCTCTCTCTCCCTCTCTCTCTCCCTGTCTCCGGCTCCCTCTGTCTCCGTCTCTCTGTCTCTCTGCCTCTCTGTCTCTGCCTCTATCTGTCTCTGTCCAAACAGGAAACTTCCCAAAACGCCCTTTTAAAAGTCAGCTGTGAAAGCGCTTACAGCTGAATTTGAAAGGGCCTTTTGGGGACCTTTCCGAAGGTGCCCTGACGTCACAGAGGCCGGCAGTAAACACAGAAGATGGCCGCAGGAGCATACGTAGGGAATACCTATTCAATACGTGTTCACTACGTATGCTCCTGCGGTCATCTTCTGTGTTTCCTGCCGGCCGTGGAAACTGCAAGACAAGGTCCGTGGGCCTCCAATGAAGGCCTGCCAGGCTGCTGGCAGCCCGCGGGCCTTACTATGAGTACCACGGTTTTAACCTATTGTTTTTCTTTTAACCACTATTTCATGTTCATTACTTTTATGACATGTATTGTCGAATAAAGCTTATCTTGATTGATTGCTATCTATCAACACACAGTTTAGCGCTGTGGTAATATGCTGAATATTTCTGTATTTGAGGAAACTTTGTATTTCTTTAGACATCAGCTGTACAGCATTGTCCGATATTACCACCGCAAGATATCCCTCTCTTGTAAACACTTCCATGAAGAACTACACAACAGCACTAGAAGGTGTCTGAGAAACTAATTTCACCTCTGACCACTTTGAAGTGGTAATCCACCAAGACCAATGCAAAATGGGCTTCACAAGGTGAAGAGTGGAACGGTTCAAAAATGGCAAAACCCAACTTCTGCCATGGTGGATCCGGCCAAGGCACTGGCTTAAGAGGAGCAGGAGGGGACTTTACATTTTTTTCACTATTAGCACAGACTTCACATTCTCTCACCACCTTGTCTGCCATCCTGTGAAGTACTGACCACCAAAAGCATGTACGTATCAGCCTTTTCATGGAGGGCATACCCAGATGCCCTTCATGGGCAAACAGTAATATCACATGTCGCATACCTTCAGGTAAAATGCACTTTCCATTTCTGAATATCAAATCACTTTCAATCTCCAAGTCTTCAGCCACTTTCCAAAACGGCATAACCTCTTCCTGCACAGATCTTTTACTAGGCCACCCATCCATAACATATCTCTTCACAGTTTGAAATAACTTGTCACCTCCGTCACACTCCCTCCACCTCTCCTACTCAATACCCATGAATTGGTTTGCTAGATACTCCGAAACAGAGGCAACCACATCAACTCCAACAACATCAACACCATCTTTGTATTTATCCAGGGGCAAGGTTGATAAACAGTCAGCCATAATATTAATTTTGCCTGGCACATGCTCAACTGTGAAACAGGTCCCCTCTAGCCTGGACACTAACCCGCATTGCACAACGTAACATTCCATCCATCTCCCGGGAAGAGAATCCCAACTAGAGGTTTATGATCTGTGTGATGCACAAAGTGTGAATCCCAAATATAGGTTAGAAAATGTTTAATTCCCCAGATACAGGCCAATAACTCCTTCTCTATATCTGTATATCTTCTCTCAGTGTCACAGGGTGTGGGAAATGCAAAAGTAACATTCCATATCTCATTGCCACATCTCTGGGACAACACCCCACCAATGCCATACATGCTAGCATCTACCGTAACAATACATTCTACACCCATGCGAAATGGTTTAAATATGGGAGCTTGAGCAATTTCCATTTGAATCTGTTCAAAAGTAAACTGCTGCACTTCTGGCCACACAAACTCAGTATTTTTCTGCATAAGGTCCCTGAAAGGTTCCATTTTAGTAGCTAAGTCTTTGATATATTTTCTGTAGTACTCGCACAGCCCTGCAAATGGCAACAATTTTTCACGATTATCAAGAGCATGTGCTTTGGTTATAGCATCTAACAGTCTCCTCTTGGGTAAAACCCCTTCTCCAGACACAGTATGTCCAAGTTACTCTACAGATTTGGAGAAGAATTGACACTTTTTTCATTCAGTGTTTAACCACTTGCCTACAAACATCCATAAATAATTTTTCATTTTTTGAGACTATAAGCAGATCATCCTGGAAAGATTTCACACTTTTCCATACCTTTGAACAATTGGAAAATAGCTCTCTGGAAGACAGATGCCGCAGAGGCTAATCCAAAAAGCACAATGCGCAACTATGAGGGAGATACCCTAATCTGCAAGAAAAGGGACGGGTATGTAAAGCATCAAATAAACAAATTCCCTTTTCTACTTAATACAATTTTTTATTTAAAATAGCAATTCATACAATATAGATGCAAGTAGATGATAACTTGCCTTGGGATTTATCTCTTCAATATAAATTAGATACAGCTTAGTGATATAATTTTCTAGTTACAGTAAAAATAAATTGCTAAATTCTCTAAAGTCTCATCATCAACAATTGCCTTCATGTACATTAAAAACTTCTACTTCCAACACATCCATGGAATGGGTGGTTCTCTTTTTTGTTTTAGAAATGTAGCTAGTGGTTCAAACTGCATTTTGTTAACACTATACAAGATTGCATCCAAGTCAGAGAGAGAACCCCAATGTATGCACTCAGATGCAAAAGACTGAAGATACTAGCAAACTCTGATGTAAGCAGCACAATGGGAGACAGACACAAAATAGGAGGATAATGCTAGCCAAAATAATACATTGACACTTTTTCTGTATTTTCCAAATATAAAGTACCTTTTGACAGCTGCACCCGCACCAGATTTGTGATTTCACAGTGTGCTTGTCAATCCTTAGACTGGTTGATATTACAGAACAAGCTAACCAAAACGGCTGCCACCTAACGTTAGAGTCCTCACATTTTAAAGTTGTGGATGACAAATCCAGGAAGACAGAAGCAAGAGTTAGGCGTGGGACTCCTAACGCACTCAGATTGCTTGACGCACCTGGCAGCAGCAGAGAGCAACCACACACTGCATCCTATAAAAAAAATGCCGGTAGCAACCGCAAGTCCACTCAGTAAGATTTGATCACTGCTCAGATTGAACAAATGTACATACAAAACAGTTAGTTGACTTGGCAGCTTACCAAAATAGTTCAGATACACTGCTCTGTTCTGTTGGGATGCAGTGCAGCGTCTTTTAAGTGTCTGTACATTTTCCATTTTACAAAGGTGTCTCGTACCCCAAAATAGATAATTCCAAACAGATCAGCGCACTGGGTCCAATGGAGATAGCACTGCACCTATGCTGTAAAGTACAGGTGTTTCTCCAGATCGTCGCCAAAAGTAGCATTGAAGATAGATGTCCACATCAGTTGTGGATAGGAGCAAGCCTTAGTCAATGTGGAATAGTACCCTTCCAACCAGTAATGGCTCCCTCATAATGCCTCTACCCGCTCCACATTCTTCATTCTAGAACATCAATAACACTCCAACATCAGTGCTTTAAAGGAAAACATGACAAAGTACTATTAACACAGATAACAATGCTAATGAGATAAAACAGTTTGCATGTTGTACATTTAGTAAGAAATCCACATTTGAAATCTCCCAATGTTTCCTAGGATATAAAACACAAAAGGGTTTAGCCTGAATCATTGTTGGTTTCAGTTTATTTTCACACCCCTTTTCTGCCAAAATTAACTGCCCTATCCTGACAGAGCCACTGCCTAACTCCACACCAACAGGAGAAAAGCATCTGAGCACTTAAAGGCCAAACAAACCTCAAAGCTAGTTAGATTCCATTTTCCATTACACCACTTCAGAAGACTTTATTTGACAGAAATCAATAAACATTTGCTTTTTATCAGATGGGATAATGGTATTGCCAGCAAGTGTGGTGCTTAATCTTATTTGATGAAATAAGATAAATGTCCTGACAACACTTTTTTCTTTTTTTAGTTCATGTATTGGCTATAAGACTGCATAAAACAAACTCCACAAGCCATCCAGTGCTTTACAAATAATATTTATAATACAGCAAATGTATATCACATTGATGTGCTCTAAGTAGGCACAGAAGCAAGGGAGTGATGAGGAGAAGACATTTAATTGGCACCGTACTATAAAATGTTTCATGCTACACATATGTACAATTTGTGGCACAATCACATATTTAGATCAAGGGGGAGTGTGAAAAGGTGGTTCTGACCATCTGAGCCGCCCGGATTTTTCACTTTTTGAACACTTGATTTTTTAGCGTTCACTGTGAGGGAGCCTCATAAGCTGGGACTCACCCACGGTAAACTCATGATAAAATGGACTGCATGTGGGTTCCACCAGTGTCTGCCTTGTGAGATAAGGGGGCTGCGTTGCAGCCAGGGTAAGGGGCTTTGTACTGGTCACATGTGGACAATTTGTGCACATGTGTGTGCACCCGTGTAAGGGCTGTGCAGTGGAGATTCCTGTTGTGCGCAGTACAGGAGCTGGGTACAGATAGGATGGTGTGGAAGAGCCTATGCAGAGTCGGGTTGTGACATGGAATATCCCGTTTAATGTGGGGAGACACATGTAAGGGATAGTCAGTGTACTTTACTGTTTTACTGTAGGAACACTTCACTAAGAAAAAGGAGACCCCATGGGGGTAGTTTCAGTTCCCTAGGGTCTCCAAACTCCATACATGCACCAAAGTACACTCTAAGTTGTGTGAAAAGAACCATTCTGCTACGTCCAAATCCATATCTGTACTGCTTATGGGTCATCCAGAAAAGTCATATTCCTCTGACTCAGCTCAGAACCAGAGCCCGGCCTGTTGCGACCCTGCCAGCCTGGATTAATTACCTTCCTCCCCAAGCTGTAGCATCAGAGGCTTAGCCCTTCACTGCAAGCATTCTCCAGGGCAAAGGTCTTCTCTCAAAGAGGGTGAGATGGGGTGAATCTGTAGGGCATCACTCAGCAGCTGTCACCTGGTGCCAGGCACCCGGCCTGTTCCAGGCCACGGCCATAAAGTCAGCCAGTGGGGGAAGGAGGCTTTTCAGAGACCATGTGGCATGAGACCCCTGGATGATGCCATCTTGAAGTATCCCGAGGCCTGTGCAGGAAGGGGGATCAGGGGCAGAGAGGTGTTGTGTCACTGCAGGATAGGGCGGAAGTGCATTTCTCTTAAAAGGTCTTGCACAGGAATAGGAGCACTCCCCGGGATTGGTCTCTCTGAGGAAGACTGGTGCTGGGGAATGGTGCCATGGGCAGTTGAAATGAGGAACCCCCTGACTGTACCAGGAATCAGGACTGTGCCTCTGAGGGAGTCCAGGGCCAGTGAGAGGAAGACTGGGCTTCTGCGCAAGGAGAGGAGAGGCCCTGAAGGGGAGCCAGGTGAAAGTCTGGCACAGGGAGCCAGTAAAGACAGCTCCTTGCTGAGTTCACCCTCTTGGAGGCCAGGAGGGGGGGGGGGAACATGCTCCAGGAGGCTAAGGGCTGACCACCAGGAGTAAAATGAGACCAAGATCGGTGGAATTGCTCCACCAGGAGCCGAGATAGGCCCCCCAGAAGGTAGAATACCATTGACAGAGCCGCTACTTGAATACGCAAGCTCCAGAGGAAGCCCCTATAATGCCCTGCAGGGCATGGTTATGCCGTTAGGAAAACCTGCTAGTTTTCAGCGTGTGTTGACCCCAGGAAGATGGGGTCACCTCCATTTGAATGCAATGGTGCTGGGGGAGCTACATGAGCAGACGCTCCCAGCACAGAAGTAGAAAGTCCCCACCCTAAGTTTCTGGTGACTTAAAGGAGATACCCTCTCAAGAGTTTTTGGATGTTTTCAAGCTTACTTAATGCTAAAAACTTTTGTTCTTCAGCTGGGAGCTGATGGTTAGGACTATACTGAGTATTGAGAGGCTGGGTGTGAATGGTCACAGTAGAGACATCTCCTAGAGGTGGAAGGGTGTACTTACACAAGAGGCTTTATTTTATAAAGAAAAGCACAGACTAGACAATCAATTATTGAGTGTTATTTATGTGTATTTGTCAATGATGATTGTTAGCCCACACCACCTCACTTGAATAAGCCTTGGACTGCAGTGTAATACTATTCTCTGAGAGTCAAGCACTACAATGAGGTGGTTGGTTCCCAGTGATGGACAAATATAGACCCATTATTTGTGCAGGCCTCACAAATAATGCCTCGTTGTCCAACAGGGAGATTTAATAATATTTGGTGCAAAGCAACACTACAACTTACTATGTTGTGTCAAATGGTGAGGGCAGGAATGCACCATATATACTAAGATATGGCCATAACTGCTCTCCTTCTGCACTGGCAAACTTGTGGCTGCCAAGCTGCAATGCAGACACCCTTGCACCATGGTACAAGGTGCATGCATTACAGCAAGGATTGCTTTTGTGCAGGAAGGGACACCATATATATATTCATCATCAAAGTAGTCTCAAATTGATGTGCGCACTTATAGCTCGTGAAAACGTGGGAGGCAGATCGATCCTCCCTAATTCATTAAATCCAAAGAGGTATTGCTACACTCTGGGAGCTTCAATCACTAAATTTATTTAGGGCACAAACTAACACAGACACTATTCAACCTTCACAGTCTTTGTCACTGTTGGTAAGTCCCTCGTTAGCTTCTCTTTAATATTCATACCTCTTTCTGCTCATAATGAAGCATTCTGGGTAATAAAGTTAATGTAAGACAAACTCTCCATTCACATTCCTCAGTAAAGTATTGTGGAATAAGTAGTCTCACTGTTTTGACAAGTCTTTTCAGCGTTATTCAGAAAGTAATTTCACAGTATATATCTAGTGTCACTTGTGTTTTACTCTAAATGGTTTGTCTAAAGTTTAAATGTTTTGAATCATTACTTTTTAGAAGTCTGGGCATATTAAGCAATGTCTTGGTGATTTTCACAAAGCAGGTGGTGTCCCTAAAACTATTCCACCCTTAGTGGCTTTATCATTATTCATTTTGGATGTTTTCTTGATTTTTATTTCAAACTTACTGGCTTGATCATTATTCATCTTTGTGAATACTTGCCATTTGATTGTCATTGTTCTGACAGTTGCTTCATGATTCATAACTTTGCGGAGGGTCATATCTGGAATGATTTGGGTATTGGTGTTTTCTAGGTTGAATTTTCTTGGTTCTTATCTGATGCTCCAAATGTATCCTGCTTGAGAGATATACTAATAAGCCTTATGCAAGCCATATTTAGAGTTCATGTATACCTTTATGTAGTTGTGAGATCATTGTTTTAAATGAACACAAAGTGCCTAATTGTGATTGCGGTCATACAAGCTTCCGACCACCATCTCTGCGAGCTGGAGACCATCCGAAATGTAGTCGGCAGTTCCACTTGCCATATTATCATATGACCGCCGTGTAGGTAGTCAGTAGCATGCCGTTTTTTATTGTGGCTTGTTCTGCAGCCCGGAAAAGGTCGGCAGCACAAGCTGCATAGAGAAAGGCATGCTTGCAAACATCCATGCATCTTGTGCCTGGTGCCTGGCACACGGTGCTTGGATGTTTGGAGGGTCACCACATGTAACCCCTGGTCACAACATAGCGGTGGCCCATGCAGGATGGGGGTCCTGCTAGGGGTCCCCAAAGTCCCTTTCCGACAGTCTTTCAATGGCGATGGGACCACCATGAAAAGGCTGTGAGAAATGGACAACGTACTCCCTACGGTGGTGCCTGCACAGGCACCACTTTAATTGTAGGGATTACTGTCTGACCGCCGCCCCAATGGTCTCCTTGAGCCTGTAGGATGTGGCAGTCTTTCCCCCTGCCCACTGTATTCCAACAGTCGGTATCTCAACCTGGCGGTCAAACCGTTGCCCTGGATGTTAGGTGGGTCTACCTGACATCCATAGTTCTTCATCATTATCTAGCTCAAATGATGTTTTTGTTCTCAGTCTAATGATTTATTTAGACTCCAATTGACAGATGTGGCATATCCTGTCTCCACCACGCTCATTTTGTTTAACAATGTCTATGCCATGTCATGTCATGGTTTGCCAGTTTTTGTCATGTTCCTCAAGGATGTATACTCCATATTGAGCCTCCCAATTTAGTTTGTGTTTGATGTTGATTGGCTGATTGCTTTTATATGGTTTTCATATTTTTTCCAATTTTACAAGCCTTGCAGGTCATACATTTCATGGAAAATTCAGTATGTCATGGTTTTCCATCAACTGGCAAATCATGACATATTATCGCGTTGAGTCAATGTATGCAATGTAGATGGAAAAAAGAAAGACACAGACCTCTCTTATGTAAATACAGTGATAGAGCAAGATCATAAAATAGCTCCATATGTCTATGCCCCTGCCGAATAGATTCAGCTATCTGTTCACTGTAAGGACATAGTGTGTTTTTAAATAGAGGACTTTGCAATTATGTCTGCATCATACCATAATAACTAACGCCTCTGCTAGCAAACTAGTATTACAAGGTACTAAACTGGGGTGTTCATTTCTTATTAGTCCGATTGCAAGTAAGGTGGTGTCATATCCTCAGGCAGTATAGCGCTCTGTGTTATTACAACTGTCCTGATGTTTCAGCTACCAAATCTCCCCGGTGCAGAACACCGGGTTTAATTTTACCAGCTTCTAAATCCGGCCTTTAATAGTTCATTAGGCTAGGGCTGCTTGATCAACACTCCCCCATACAGAACCCTTCCTATGGCACTGGGGAAGCATTGAATGCATGTTTTTCATCACTCTGAAGAGTAACTCGGATTTGCCAGATTTAGGTGTGGGAGACCATTCAGGAACATTATTTTTGGGCACACAATATCCCCGTACCTAAATTTGGCCCCTCATATTCCAGTCTTAAGTGATAATCCTGTTTTTAAGAAACAAATGTGTGCATCATTTATGATCACAACAACTAATGTTTGCAAATAATCAACAGAAGTGTTCTTCAGATGTTTAAGGTGTGTATTTCATTACGTAAATCAGTTTGTTGCAAACAGGACTTACTAAGAAGAAATTGCCATTTTGCCATACAGCTTTGTTTATTGAATGTATACCTTTTACTATAAGATCTGGGGGTTTGAAAAAATGTGCAGTGCCTGTTTCTCAAAAAGTGAACTAAAATTTAAAACAGCTAGATGTGCATCATGTTAGGGTGTGTACTTGACCATCTTCCCTCAGGAGACAGATCTACAAATGTTCACCTGAATTAGGTGCCTCTGTTCCGGTGTGGCTGTCTGGGTAGAGGTGGTCCATGTTGCAGTGTCTGCTTGACTGCTGTGTGACATGTCTGTTGTCGGCTCAATGGACTTAGTCTTCATAAGTGTCCATACCCATTGAGGGAATAGGGTATGGTCAAGATGGAGTGCTGTACACTTGGAGGCCTGGGGGACAATACTGCATATTATGTCCCTACCCAAAGAGTTAAGAGCTCTTCATACCATATCTTAATGACTACCCAAGCCTGCAGCAGTAGCAAGCACTTGAGGAATTTAGGAAAAGAGATAAGGGGAACTACAATGAAGCCTCACAGGCAATGGGAGTGAAGTAGTATAATTTTCCTTCACTCTATTATCTTAATAGGGCCACATCTGTGTGTACTTTTGGTGTCATGTAGTTGCATAATACAATTATAATCAATATACATAGTGCACTAATATGGAAAGTGCCGTAATGGAGTGTTCTAAATAAGTATGTGCATGAACTATTTTTATTTTAGAAATAGCTGGATCATCGACAAAATTAAACTATAGGCTAACATTTTACTGTTGTTGCGCTAAAAAATATTTGATGCAGTGGATTCTCCATAGGTTAAGAAAGAATGAATTATGAGAGTGTTGGTGTTGTGCCTATAATGTGGTCAGTTGTTGTTATAAATAAATTAAATAAATAAATAAAAGTGTATTCATGTGCATAAGTGCGATATAGATGAATAACCTTTTATGTATTTGCAGGATTGTATGTGCGTTGCACAATTATATGCTTTTGAAGTAACTTGCTAAGTTAGCATGACTGTGGGCCTTAGGCTTACTGTTGGGATATTTAATGTGAACATTGTCTGCAATGTATTTTTCCTTTTTGCAGGTGCAGACCAAAGCATTCCTATTTAGTGAAAGAACATTATATTTTTAGACAGTGAGGAGAGGAAGAATTGGCAAGGTCAATTAAATTTCATGAGAAGAACAAGGGAGTGCTACCAGTTGGTGGTATCTGATGATAGGAGGAATTTAAGGATGCCTCAGAAGCAAAGACTGGAAAATGGGAGTATTATACCAGGCGCTGGAACTCTTTATGGAAAATGGAAATAATGAAGCTGAATAATGTGAGGTCATGTATCTTGAACTTTCTGTGTGTTTCCTATTAGTGAACTTACCTTGTAGTCATAGAGATGCCTTTTATACTTTGAGAACTACAGATCTCTCCTAACTTCTGATAATGTGGCTTTATGCTATACATGATCTTTTACTTACAGACCTTCTACAGAAGCTCTGATGCTGACACCTTTTCTTGCGGATGGATTAATAGGGTTTCCTTAACTCTTAGTTTAGTGTAGAGATAGCTAGATACTGATAATCTTTCCCATGTATGGGGAGAAGGATCGAAACAATTAGTCCACTCATCAGACATAATTCTTAATCTTTTGCATTGCAATTACGTAACTCTTGATTTTTTCTTTGGTATTAAGGACCAATATTGTAGATCAATTTGGTCTTCCTGTAAAAATTCTATATAATTACAGTATGTTTTTGTGTCTGATTCATATTACCTTAGCTTTGAGTTTATAATGAATCCTTTTTCAACTTTAAGATACGACTCTTAAAGTGTAGTCACATTTCGTCACACAATTTATTTATCTAAACTTGTCAGTAGCTCCTTCTCTTCAAAGGGTACAACAAAGGTCCATTGACTTAAAAGAAAATTGACAAGTAGGCCCAGAGCTTCATCAGGAGAAAATCCGATATAATTAAAACAAAATGAAATGTAAGATAAATTGGTGGCTTACTAGTGGTGTGGTGATAAGGTTAAGGCCAAGCAATCTGCTTGTGAGTGTCAGACGACTAGACGACTAGAACAACTGCAGGCTTCTTCACTCCTCCATGTCCTACAACATTTAGTGGGGCATGGAGGAAAGGGGCAGCCGGCAATTGCTCACTCTTCTTTTCTATTTTAGTAACTACCTAAATGCAAGCTAGAAAGCTACACACACTAATTGGAGGCATGGTGGAGATACAAATTATACAGCTGACTCTTAAGTAAGGCTTAGGAACGAAAGCAGTGTGCCAACTGTGCCAACTTAAGTAATGCTGCGGATGGAGCACACTCCACTCCCGACATAGGTGATGTTGTGGTATTGAGAAAACTATACTCACAACCTTGAACAAGGTGAGAAATAAAACCTCTTCATGATTGGGCTAGGTATTGGGCTAAAGCCTGCCAATGCCCAAGTCTGCCACTGAGTGAGAAAAATAAGGCAAAGAAACTATCCCAGCTCGTTATTTGTTTTAAATCTATTGATTTGATGTTTTTATGAACCCAGGGAGAGATTAAAAATACAATAAAAAACACTAGCAGAGCCATCGGACTATCATACTCCAAGACACCCAGTATCATATATCAACATGCCTGACATCACAGGGCCACACACCCACCCTCTCATGCCAAGCAGCCTCTATCAGAAGCTCAAACAAACCTAGATATACACACATAATGCCATCTGAAGTATACATAGTTCCCCTTTTCCACAGAATCACCACAGATGAACATGGACACTTTTTGGGATGTGTAGGCACCAGCAGTGCTGGATGGCTGGGCAAAGGAACATACCTTGAGACACTCATCAGAAGTGCACAGGTGCCATAGCTGCATCCAGTCAATAGAATCTAGAACCAGCTCTGGTCTGACCGGCACACTGGGTATTGTGGACATCCCAGCAGCAAAGGAATTCAGAAGCTTCACCTGTCACAACATAATGACTGTCATAGTGTCAGACGCACAGGTGAAAGTTGCTTCAAAGATATGGCATGGCCAGGTGTCTCAGGCAGAGCAAGGATCAAGATGCGAAATAAGAACCACCTCTTTGCTATTTGTTCACTTTGGTGGAAGACCACCAGATAGAAACAAGCTCAGTTTTTGGGCCAGAGGTTCTTGTCTATTGCCTTAGCACTTACAAAGTGCCTACCTGGGGTAGAAGCTAACATTATGGAACATCATGTTGTTTCTTACCCTGTGAGCATTCTATATTATTTTCTTTTCTCCTCTTCCAATCCAGCAACCCCTCATGATGAGGGCATGATATACATCTTCCTTTTGGAATGGATTCCAACTACCTCACTTGCTAATCATGGTCAACATGAGAGCAATACCCACCTACACCCCACACAATCACCAAACATGAGATACTCACATGCACACATACATCATCAGATGACAATACAAACACCATTTGATGCCCAAGCACACAAATCACACACTCATACTCATGCCATTAGAAGGCCATATGAGCACCATCAGACCACAGGGGCTGGTATTACAAGCCTTGTATCGCCATAGCCTACAACAAGCCCTTAGACAGGTGCCACCCATCCCGGTTGCCTATATGTAATTGTAAACAAGGCAACATCCCAGCTGTCAACTATCCCAAGTCTCATGAACAAGAACTTGAACAGATAATACGTACCATGTAACTCTTTTTCAAAAGTAAAAAGAAACAGATGTTAACTGCCCTACTTGTCTTTGTTTGGTACCTTTTTTCAGCCTCACTGGTGACATCTGGCTTCGTGCCACTCCTACAATGAAAACTCCTGTTACCCTCAAATGTAGACATGATACTTCCTTAAAGTTCATCCATGATCCACAAAATTTGAACACCCAAAATTATAAATTTTCCTTCTCTCATCCCCTTATTGATCACATTATCTATTTATTTATTGTTTTCCTGAAATGTGGAAAGTTTTTTTCTGTTACACATAAAATATCAAATTGTGATATCCGACTATCCACTAATTTCGTAATTGGTTTTGGCCTCAATAAATCCAGAGAGTACCTAAATTATCAGGCATAAATATACATTTCACATGTAATGCAAGAAAATATCATTTGAATCAGCGTTTACTTCATTGATAAACACTTAGGGGGATATTCACAAAAAAGTGTGCTAAACATCATAAAAAAATGCTAACGCAACTTTACACATCGCAGCCCATCGCTGGAAAATAACCCTGTGTCAACGTGGAATTCACAACAAGGCAGTACCATGCGATAGTCTGCCGAAACCGCGGCCAATGTCCGCAATACAACCACCTTGACGGAGATAAAAACACAAACCATAACACAAAAAAAAAGTGCGATGAGCCCATTCGCCATGAGGAAAGCAGGGATTAGCACCTCCAGGCCCTCGACACACACGACAGGCGGGAATAAGCGCAACAAAAGCCTGAAAAAGAAAGACAAACCAAAGAGAAAACAACAGCCAAGCACAATGGAGGCAATCCAAGCCAGCAGACAACCCTACAAGCCCCATTGGCAACAAAACATTGTGCATGCCAGACCATGTTGGACAAGGTGAATGCAGCCTGAGAGCGGAGGAGGATAATGAAAGAAAACCAGAGCATCCAGAATGATGCGAAAGGCACAAACAAGCAGAAACACACCAACAACAAGAAGGCAGCAATGCACACCGGAGGTGGGAGTCCCGCGCCACACCAGGATCTGGATGACATGGAGGAAATTGTGTCCACCACATCAGTCTGGAGATGGTGGCAGGACTCGGGGACCAGAAACTGCCCAAAACAAAAGACACAACAGCAACAGGAAGAGGAACCAGCAGGGACTGGGGGGACAGGGGGTGATGGGCACAATGGCACACATGCACAATTAAGCACAGCACAACTGCAGACAAACCATGCCCAAGAGTAACAACACCAACCAGGAGCACAAGTTACACAACCCGGCAATATCACACCACTGAACAAGCACAGAAGTGAAAACCACACTGCCTGAAAGGGAGAAGGGTGAGACAAATCAGAGCTTAAGGGACATCTCACACACAAGTGTACAGCCCATGGCTGGTTGTGATCACGCTGCGAATGAGGCCAGGCAACTGACTCATGCATCCGCAGGACTGATGCACATGTGCCAAGACCCCGAGTGGTCTTGCGCTCCTACATGTCCCCGTACATGTGGGCCCGCACTCCTGGTGCATGTCACATTGCAACATCGACTACTGTGGCCATGGTGGCGACAACACCCCAACACAGAAACACACTTACCACACTTCCTGCCCAAGGCCAGGTCTGAGCCATGCCCTGCTCCCCCTGCCAAATCAGCACACCCCTGCGCTGACATGACGTACGCTGGACCAGCACACGCCGCTTGTGCATGCAGAGGGGTGCATGCGGGGCTACATGTCCAGGGTCACTACCAATGCTGAGGTGACATGGTAACATCCGCTGAAGACAGCACACAGTGATGTTGCAAGGCCCGTGCCCATCATGCTGACACAATGACCACACGGACACACTTGCTCAGATGGTGTGAATGGCTACGGGCACATGCGCAGGGCCACATTTATTAGCAGGCACACATACCGAGTGACACCTGTGTTGGATGTGTGTGGGGGATGTGCACACCAGCCGGCATGGGCTGCCTGGTGCAGTCAGAAATCGACAACAGTGTACATCGTAAATGACACAACCATTCAACCATAAAGGCCCCATGACTTGTGCTGCACATAGTTAGTGGCCCCGGATGCACAGCGTCCTGCACGGGCCTACCGCCATGGGCCGCTGACTTGCAGGGCACAGGGGCACGGTCACGAGTGCAGAGCAGGTTTCCGTAGATGACAAAGGGGCTTGTCACGGAGTGTCTCATGGACAGTGGAAGGTGTACCCCCAGGGCATGATGCAGAGGCTACGACCATGCTGAAACAGTCATTATGGTGGAGATGAATGTGACAGACACATGTCGGACACCAAGTCCGGTCCAGCCAGATGAAGATGCAAAAAACCACCAGGCCATGGACTCAGACGCCACCAAGGTCCAACCAGATGGTGCCCATGAGTCATTGCCCACAGAGTTAGTGGCACCAGTGCTGTTAGGGGATGCCGCCTTCGATGAGGCGTGTCCAATGGTGTGGACTACGCCACATCTTACCCATGGCACAGTTCCACATGTGTGATCTACTGGACCGCAGTGTAGGCCTGAGGCAGCAGTCAGCACGGGCCATTCACCGAGTGTCACCGGCTTAGGTTGGATGGCCCCACCGGCCTGCGTAGTTCAGGTTTAGTGACACCACGGGATGCAGACTTGCGGTGAAGAGGGTTGATGGCACCAGGTCAGTTGTTGATAGTGTTTGATCACCTCCGTGACTCTGATCCAGTTTTCATCCAGATTGAGCCGCATCTTCCTCTTACTCCTCTCCGTGCGTTCACTGGTGTGGACTCTGCCATTCATGATTCGCGACTATGTGCTGGATGTGGGACCAACTGGTCCACAGGGTAGGCCTGAGCTCTCATCCACGTGTCGCACGGCTTGCTTTGAACAGGGTTAGTGGCACCACGTGTCGCCGGCTTGCATTGAACAGGGTTAGTGGCACCATGTGTCACCGGCTTGCGTTGAACAGGGTTAGTGGCACCCCGTGTCACAGGCCTGCGGTATGGAATGATGCCTCACTGATCGAAGGTAGTCTGGTGCTGTGGCCTCTGCCACAGACTTGGGGTCTCTGCCATTAAGGACTCAGGACACAGTTCCACATGTGGAACCTACTGGGCCAAAGGGGACGCCGGTGGAGTATATCAATGAGATAGGAGTAATGTGGGCCAGCGTCGGGGGGGGCTAGTGATGGTCTGCGGATGCTGCAGAGGGCGCGGTAATGGTGCTTGGAGCTTGCAACGGCACGTGGTGGGCCCTCTTTGACACACGCCGGTGTAGGCAGGTGAGCAGGGCCTCGTTAGTGCGCTGGGGCAGGCATGGTGGGTCTGGGTACCAGCGGCCCGGGGTGCAGCAGGCGCACAGGGACGCAGGCCCCACCACGCACAGCGCAGAACTCATGGCGGGTTGTGAGGCGCCGCCCTGGCAGATGCGTTGTCCATTCCAAATGTGAACCACGACCAGTGTGACAGGCTTTTTGTTCACACCCCTACACAGGCCTGGCGTATGTAGGTCCAACCCACTACGCACGCGCATGCAGGGGCAGACATAATGTGCGACATTTCCGCGTTCTGCCTCACAGCCTATGGGGACATGGTAGTGTCCACTGGCCACTACACTCCATGCACCAGCAGTTGATCTCCACATGGCCATTTCCATGGTTTGCACTCTCTGGTCTGTCCGGCACCTCCACGCCACACCTGGCATTGGGTAGCTTCACACTCCTTAGTCACTTGCCGCTCTCGCACGTCTGCTCCATGCCTCTCCTCACATCCTGCAATTGTGTGTCTGTGGTGCCATGCTGTGGCTGGGTTGTGGCCATGGCAAGGCTGGATTCCCAATGGAGTTGTGTTGTCGTGTCTGGTCGGTTGGCATATTGTGTGTCATGTTGAATGTATTTGTGCTGCAGGACCATTGGCAGTGTTGTGAGTTGCATAACTGTGGGCTGAGGTGTGTGGTGGGTTTATTTTGGACTTACCAACTGGCACTGCATTTCCATGTGTGCCATCCTGTAAGTGCTGGGTGATGATTGATTGTCCAGAGATGTGAGTTTCATGCACTCTGCCTGGGGAGTTGGCCACGACATTGTTGAGGAGTCCCAGGTGGTCCACTATTGCCTGCACATTCATGGTATGCATGTGCTTTCTGATGTGGTAGTTGTGTGCAGTGTGGGCAGGGGGCACGAGGGGTACATGTGTGCAGTTGATTGTCCCTGACACGTGAGGGAATCCAGCAATGGCGTAGGGGCCTTGCTTGGTCTCCAGCTGCTCCTGCACAGTGTGGGTGACGTGGGGGTGCTGGGGTACCAGGCTGATGTTGGCATCCAGGACAGGTGTGATGATCTTTGATGGGTCTGGCTGTGTGACTCCTCCAACTCTGGGAGTTGTGGGTTGGATGGTACCAGAGGCTGGCAAGTGCTGCGCAGCTGGCAGCTTTGTCTGCGAAGGGATGTTGGTTGTCCGCTGGGTTGGTCCCGTCAGCAGGTGGGGGATGTAGGTCAGGAATGCGGGGGAAGGTTGTCCTTTTTGGCCTGTAGAGGGCAATGTCCTCCTCTGGCGTTGGGTCTGGGCGGCAGGTGCGTTTCAGGTGGGTCAGCTGTCTTTGTGTACGCTACCTTTGTGGTGTTCCTGGGGGTGGTCGCGGGCCTGGGGTGGTTGCGGTGGGTGTTGTGGCCCTCATGGGTATCCGCATTGCATGATCATTGACTCCATGGCATCTGTGGGTCTTCCGGTGTGGCTCTTGACTGGGCTCCCTTTTATGCTGCAGGTAGTCATCCTGCTTAACACCAGCAAAAGGCAGGTGTTAATTCCCTGCTGCTACCGCGGCTTATCGCATGTTTTTGGTTTGCATCGCAGATCTGGCAGTTCGTTGTGAAAGTGGTGTTGTGGTTTTTTTGTGTGTTTTTGCACGGGAACGCCTACTCTGCATCTCATTAGGGTTAGTTGGTGGTGTCCGCCGTGGAGATAAATTTTGGGGCAGTTATCGCGGGAATACTGGTGATGTCTGCAGTTTGCACGATCTAGTGAATGAGGTGTTAAATTTATCTCAATTTTTGATGCGTTAAGGTGGAGATAAATCAGAGATAAGTCCTTGTGAATATCCTCCTTAATGTGCCTTCTAAGTACATACACAAGGTTTTGCTATTTCAAAAAGGCCTTAAAATAACACAACCAGCAATACTAATCTTATACAACTTTAAAAGTCACTTACCTGAGCAAAATACTTCTTTGTTAGGCATCATGATAATCACCATGTATTTTAATTTCAGAATCTATTGTGTTGATTTAACACTATGGGGCCGATTCCGATCCCGGTCGTGAATCGGCCCGACCGACATGGATTTGGACCAACTTCCGACCGACTTGTACACGCGCTGTCCCAATGGCCTAGTACGATACAATGCGTGTCAAATACAAACGACTCGCATGGAGTAAAATCCGGATGACCAACTCGTACAGAAAGCAATCCATCCATGTGAAATGCCCAGGAAAGAGCCCAACGCAACCGACCCATAAGCGAACGATGCTACATAGCACAGCATCTGTGCGACGCGACAGACTCGTACGCGATTAATGCCACTTAGCCAAGCATCAACGCGACGTGACAGACTCGTACGCGATTAATGCCACAAAGCCCAGCATCTGCGCAACGTGACAGACTCGTACACAATTGATGCCACATAGCCCAGCATCCGCGCGACCCAACAGACACATACGCGATTGATGCCACATAGCCCAGAATCTGCGCAACGCGACAGACTCATACGCAATTGATGCCACATAGCCTAGCATCAACGCGAAGTGACAGACTCGTATGCGAAAGATGCTACATAGCATAATGTGAGTGTGACAGACTCGGATTACCCCGCAATTGCCGCTGTTAGTGTCCATCCAGGTCAACTGAATGTCTCCGTCATGCTCAAAAAAGCAAATACAAACAGATAGAAAACGACCAAACAAGCACTGTCAAAGTCGAAAGAAACGGAAAAAAACAAAGACACACCCACAACTCCACCTACATAAAGGGCCAAAATTCCTACCATGATCATTTGCAAATTCCACAGAACAGCCAGCAGAGAACACTACCACACTGCACTGAGAGACACACTCATAACTCACCGACCACACAATCTTTACACCACTAGCACCACTTTAAAAGCACACTCACAAATACCCAGCTTCACTCATACTCACTCCCTCATTTTCACACCCACACACACATCCATCTACACCACCACCCATCACCATGCCCCAAAGACGAATCCAAAGTTCACAGATAGTGAGTTGGAAGTCATGGTAGATGAAATTCTCAGAGTAGAGCCACAGTTATTTGGCACATTGGTCCAACAGACCCCCATGTCCCAGAAAACCAAGATGTGGGAGAGGATTGTTAATAAGATGAACGCACAAGCACCTTACTTGCGCTCAATGGAGGGCATCAGGATGGCAGCTGAGTAAGACATGTTTGCTCGTATCTCCAGCATGCCTCCGGCCTTAACTCTTAATTAATTGCCAACTGCCCTCTAAAACGGCAGAGTCTGCTGGCCAGAGTGGTGGGCGTCCAGGAGTACTGACCAGAGATGGCTAGAGGACGGGTTTGTCGAGTGGGATGTATTGCCGGAGGCATCGGCAGGAGACCGGAGCAAGGTGTGGCGGTACACCGTGTGTGCGCAGCGCCTAGTGCAGTGGCGGAGTTGCCGTGAGGCACCAGAGTCGGACCGGGACAGGCTCAGGCCCGTCACAGCGCCCGGAGATCTGCAGTGGCGGATTCCGGAGGGGGGGCAACCCCTGGCCAGCGGAGCGGACACCAGACGTGCTCCCGGCGGGGACCCAGCACTAGCAGAGGAGGATCAGAAGAGAGGTTCCGGTGAAGGTGAACTTCTGCCTGGTGGATTCAGACCCAGAACGGCTGCTTCGCTCCAAGGCAGAGGCGGTGCCAGTGAGTACTGCTAGAGGAGTGAGATAAACAGCACAGAGGAGGCAGCTGGCATGGCCTAGCAGTGAGTGCATTTCTGGACTAGTGGGCCCGAATGTGGGCCTAGCTCTAGGTACCACTCCGCTCCTGATCTGTGGCCTTCTGGGTGGGGCAGGGCCCTTTCACTACTCACTGGCAGACTGGTTTGACGACTCGACACCGGCGGTGCAGCAGCGAGAGCGGGGGGAGGCTCATCCCGGACAGGAGGCCCTGTGAGTACTGTTGAGGGAGCGAAGCCACTGGCAGAGAGGAGGTGGCCGGGGCAGCCTAGCAGACAGAGCACTCGAGGGCGCGCAGGCCCTGGCGTGAGGCCTTGTCCCCTGACAAACTCGGCAATTTAGCTGGGGCTTTTCTGGCGGGGCTGGACTAAGTTGCCACCCACTGGCCCATATCCTAGAGGACCCGATGGACCAGCACCTGCGGCATAGTACAGGGCGCGCCTCACCTTCTCCTGCGGGGCTGCGTGTCTGAATCCTATAACCTGGGCAAGTATTGCTGATGCAGTGCCTGACATCTTATTAGGAATGAGCTAGTGCAAAGCCAAGCTCATCTATGCAGTGATCCCCATGAGCTCAGAGCCTGACCTTAAGATGGTGCCCGTGTCTGTTAGATCTTGGCCTCTTTAATGAAACATTTGTTCCACTGTAACCTGACCTTAAGATGGTGCCTTTGTTTGCTAGATGTTCCTGCCAGTGAATATGCTAAGATGGTACCTGGACTCGTTGCGGGACCGCTGTTCCTGGCCGGTGGTTGCAGTGGACTCGGAGGCAACGATCAGCGGCATTCCGCTGTCGGAAGTGAGGCAATTTTCCCCCCCGGGTGCGGCCGGCGCTGAAAGCCGGCACCGGACATTTTCCTCTCGGCAGCGCTGCCTGGGGGGTGCACGCTTGCCTTACAGGCTGGAACTCCATGCAAAAAGGTCCTTTTGATGTGGCACTGACACTGTGCGGGGGACTCTTAGGGCTGCCCCTGAGTGTCGTGGAGGCCTTACTGTCTCATGTGAATGACCCTTGGCTGCACACAACTGTTCTATGCTGGTTAGGAGTGGCCCGGAAACACCAAACCTGTGCCGCTGGATGACCCCCTCACCTTGACTTAATGGCCTGCCGGTGAGACTGTGGGGCTGACAATTGGGGGCTGACAAACAATCTCAATTAGGTGCCGAGATGACCCTGCATGGTGTTTGTTATTGGCAATGAACCGAGTATCTATGTGGCCCCACCTGGGTTTTGATCCCGCTTGCTCTAACTTTTGGGCCCCCATGAGACACTTTTCCTCCATGCCGGTCTACCAAAACTGATCTGCTTCCCTGACCCCTGTTTTTCTTCTCCCCTCCCTTAGTCCCTCCTTCCTCTACTGGGGTCTTGATCTCCTATGTTTGATTATGCAACTGTTAACTGACGTAACCATGCAAATCTGTTATCCTTGTTATACCATGGGTGAAAAAACGAATCTGTTTGTAATTACCGCTGAACCCAAGTACCATTGGTCATTACCCGGTGGAGCTGTCCTATGCAGCTATTGAGGAGTCTGGCCATGGTTAACCCCCTCGGTCGTTACCTACCCAGCCGGACATCGGTCATTGTTCTTAACGGTGCTCCACGGTCTTGTCTATCTTTCACTTTGACTGCCTGTTTCCACTAAAGTCCCTTCCTCCCTCTGGTCTGCCTGACGCTATCTACATTCCTTTTTCCCCTGTTTACTTTTCCCCCTCTTCTTTCCATTCCACATAGAGTTTTGTCTTTGCTACGTAACGCAAAAATAACTTATGTTATCGTGTAATAGCATGTTTTTCAGCTGCCTGTTTTCACCGCGGAGTCCGAACAACCTTTGCTGATGCCCGGTGGAGCTGTCCTATGCAGCTATAGAGGAGTTTGGCCCTGGTTCACCCCTCAGCCGTCACCTACCCAGCCAGATATCTGACATTGTTTTTCCTCCCCTCCCCGTTATGTTTCCCTCCCTCTATCTTTCTTTGATGTCTATACTTGGATTCTGTAACTGAAGTAATTATGTAATCTTTAACTTGCTGATCCTCATGTAAAGCGCTCTGATACCTACGGGTCTAGCCAGCACTATATAAAACTTTGCAAATAAATAAAAAAAAAGTTACTATGATGTGCGAAGGAGGCTCAAGAAGCTGATTGGCAGAGACCATGCCCTGAGCCAGCAGACCGGCGGTGGCCCTCCTGCAAAACCTATGCACTTCACTTCCTGGGAGGAGAAGGTGCAGGCCATCCTTCCACCGGAGGGCATCCATGGATTATCAGGAATACCAGAGCCTGGTGAGTACATAGACAACTAGTCAGCATTGTGAGGCAATACACACCCACAGACATTACTGTCAGGGAGTCAGTGAAACCATTCACTGTTAGCAAAGCCATATCAACCCAAAGTTAGATATCCTGTGATGTATATTCCAGTTAGATAAACACAATACCTGCAATCTCAGAGTAACATGTAACTATGTCATAACATGTACAAACTTACTAACAAATACAGCAAGGCTTTGGCTCAAAACACCAACAAACACTGTCAGCTATTTTGCCAGCATAGTTCCAATCACTCCCAGGGAAGCTGAGTCACAGAAAGGAAGGCTGGGATGGCCGGGAAGGTGGGTGTAGCCAAAAGCATGATGGGAGTTGTAGTCACAGCTAATAATTCTCCTCCCACATGGCCCATCAAGCCCACCTTAAACTATACCCATCTCACAAGGAGTGGAAAAGTACTGCCAAGATGGCTGACACTGGCCTCTGGTGTGGGGAGCACAATGCCTTGTTGGGAGTAGTGATCAAACCAACACCAGTACACCACTGTCAGAAATCTTGCCAGCACTGCATCACTCACTCCCAGGAAAGCTGAGTCACAGGAATGAAAGTATGGTTTGCTAGGAAGGTGAGTGTAGCCAAAAGCATAATGGGAGTCGTAGTCAAAGTCATCAGTCAAACCTCCCACATGGCCCAGGAATACCACCTAGCACCATGCTCACCTCACAGGGAGTGGAAAAGCACTGCCAAGCTGGCTGAAACTAGGCTCTGGTGTAGGGAGCACAAGGCCCTGTTGGGAGTTGTGCAGAAACAAACACAAGGACACCACTGTCAGACATCTTGAACGTGAACTTTGACTCCCTGTAATGGAAGCATGGCTCATGGAGGATTCTCTGTGCTCTGGGGGAGGAGGAGGTTCGGCAATGACTCCAACTGCTATCAAGGCATGGTCTACACACCTTCTCAGCCAGAACATATTGCACTCTTAGGACCAATCAGTCCATGACAGTGAAAGTAAATGCCCTGGCAAGACGGCTGACACATGGGGCTGATGTATGAATTGGCCACAAGTCACACCTAGGAACTGGCACCCTCACACATGTTCACACTATCAGCCATCTTAACTGTAAATTTCAACTCACTGTCTGGGGATGCATTGTCCCAGGGGTGCCCCCTGGGCTGGCCGTGATGGTGTGTGGAGTACAGGGCAAGTGGTGAGATGCAGATATAGCACACATCAATACAAGCACAAGAGTACATATACATAATTGAAAAGGGATACCTGACAGTGAATGGAATGGCCACAGAAAGATAGCGGAAACTGTTGCATGGTGTCATTTACACAAAGTGCTGTAGTGAGCTGCTTTCAACTCTTACATCCAGAAGTGTTCTCAGCATCCATGCCACTACACTGCCCTCACTGTCATTGACACTTTCCACACAAGGAGTAATCTGGACTGGGTTGGAGGAGGTGTACAACTTACAGCAGCATAACACAAACACACAAACCTCCGGATCTCACCGTTATCAGCATGTAAAAGCAAGAAAGCAGCCTTGCTTAACTCCTCTTTCCATGGAGGACATGGACAAGATAAATGATGTCATCACGTACAATGCTCAGCAGCAACCTCATTTGCAATGGTAACACAATCACATGTGTGCTATGAGATGAGAACTAGGAACACATACAACACAATAGTATATCTCAATTTATCACATACATACCGGAATGTGACTATGATGTGAAACACACCAATGTGACAGAAAAAGACATGCGCAAATGCCAGCACACATACACAAATCTTGCCACATGTTGTAAGAGGAAGGGCACGTATGTCATTGTCAAAGCACAAATGTAGAAAAAAACTACACACCTATGTCTGGCACAGGGTGGCACTTGAATTTCAATGGCTATTTACAGTCAATGAGTCAATACATGAGTTTCTCATGCACAAAGCTCTACGTGCTGATCAAAATGCTTCATGTTATAATTACAATGTCTTTAACCAATATAGGCCTCTGTCTGTGACAAATGAGGACAATGCAATGTATATACACTCATCATGAAGTACAATAGCAACTGTAATGTATGTTTTCCATTGATGTATGCAAAACCACAGCATACATTGTGTGTTTCTCCTACCCACAGGGCCTGCTGGGGACACTGCAGGAACAGAACAAGAATCCCAGTCCCAGACTCTGGTTGACCCTGAGCTCCCCGGTGTGGTTGTTTCTCAGTCCTCTTCGGACGATGATGAACGACCTGGTCCCTCCGGTGTGGATCGGCATGCAGCACTAGCAGCTGTAATTCCAGCACACCCTGCAATCACTCCTGCTACATCTGCCAACAACCAGATGACCTCTACCAACACGGACTGACCAAGGCAAGAAGACACCGACAGCACATCTATACAGGGCACTCTGGAGATGGCGGACAACAACACCACTGCCAACAGTGAGGGAGGCTCAGTGTTGTCTGTGTCTGCACCGGCAGGTCCTGCTCGTGTGGGTAGGGGTGCGCAGGGTGAGGTCACGTCCTGAAGATGGTGCTGCTGCACAAGATGACCCACAGTTAGGACGCATCAGAAATGCATACCGAGAATGCACCGGAGACTTTGGCCAGGTAGTTGGGATCCTCAAGGACCTACAACATCCGCAGGCTGCCCATTATTCCAAAATGGACTCCCACATGTCCAGGATGGATTCCCACATGTCAAGGGTGGATCTCATGGTGTCCAAAATAGATAAAATGACCTCACTGTGGTGCACAGGGACATACCTACATGCCTCCGTCAGATTGCTGACAACATGTCCACTCCTCCCTGTGTGCCCACTACATCTGTTGCCACAACATCTACAAGTGCCACAGGGAGGGATGAGGACTCTGGCAGAGAGTCCCCAGCACAGCTGCAGACTGCACCTGAGGGTTCCCCTAAAAAGAAGAAGAGGGGACGTCTGAAGAAGGAAAAGTGAGAGACTGATGGCCATGCATACCCCATAGGAAGTGAACACCTGTTCCTGATATCCTCCATAGTGTGCAAAGCGTTTACCTTGTTGACTGACACTGAAATCTCCCACATGGGATGGAGGGTCTAAGTTGGAACTATGAATCAAATGAATGTGAATTATGCTCTGAAAATGTCATCTACTAACACCAACAACTCCTCTGTGAGCTTTGGATTTATAACACACTGTACAGCACTTATAATTTTGTGTACTATTTCACACATGCATCTAAATTAAATCATAATCACACAATACTTGTCTCTGTGGTGAATTAAACTTGGTTTGTGACATAGAGATGATGACCTGCTAAACAAATACTGTTCAGAAAAACAACTACAGCAATTAAAACACAGTCTTGTGAGTCATGAAGGTGTGACACATATGAGAGATACACACTGCAAGGTCAACACAACACAACATTTCCATGCCACACATACTCATTGCCTCCACCATTGTGAACTGAAAAGACACTAAAATGCACATGCACTAAACTCATTCAGAGAAAGTGGCAATCACACCACAGGTACAGTATGCCAAGGATTGTTGAATGTGTGTATACAGACGAGGCACACCCCAATGTGGAGAACAGGTTTATTACACAATCACACCATGTTGCCTCAACAACAGAAGCAAGGTAACTGTGACTGTGACTGTGAGAAGGTGGCCTGATATATGCTGTCCACTAGTTCTAGTTGGCTTAATGGCCAATAACGTTTACTGCTCCCAGTTAGGCCACGTCTCCCATGATAAAACACTCTCGGGATCTCACTATACTAGCAAAATGCTGAGATCTAATAACCTTACGCTCCGCTGCCTATACTTGAACACACGATCCATGGTAAAACATCAATTAGATATTTTTCTACTCCTTAACTCTGATAGACCGGATATGTTACTCCTCACTGAAACCTGGCTTACTCAAGACTCTCTACCAGATGTTCTAGCGGCTCTCCCGGCAGATTATTATATACTGTCAGTGAATAGAGAATCAGAAAAGCAAGGTGGTGGCGTTGCTGCCATCATCCATAAAGATCATACGTTTACTACTTTACCCTCCCTGGACTTACCGGACACTGAAAACCTTCTAATCAAATCCGATACTATCAAGGGAACTATGGTCCTGGCATTGATCTATCGACCCCCCAAGGTCATGCCCACCTTTCCGGCCTCCCTGAGTGAGCAGTTGGCTGGCTTAGTTGTCAACTATGACAAGGTAATGCTGATCGGGGATTTAAACTATTGGTTTAACGACCCAGCGGCAGGGCCCCAGGCCATTGAACTTTCTGAGCTTCTTCTCCATCTGAATTTTTCTCAATTAGTCTTGACCCCTACTCATAAAAAAGGACACATTCTGGACCAGATTTGGTCTCATAATGTCCTACTGTCTACCCCGACGGCAACCCCCTGTGTTTGGTCAGATCACCATCTACTCCAATTTTCCTGCATTTTTCATGGCCATGCGAAGGCCCCCATTCCTGTTGGAGGGGTAGTAAGGAAATGGAGATCTCTAAACAATCACGACTTTGTGTCTTCCTTGGCTAACTCAATCCCAGCACCTACACATGATATTAATCTTATGGAAAACAACCTCAATGACTGGCTCTTGGCAGCCTGCAATGAGCATGTTCCGCTCTCCAGATTTTCTCTTGCTCGTCGTATGGACGCCCATAGGTGGTTCACGGCAGATTTAAAAAATCAAAAATTGGAACTGCGTCAATTTGAGAGGAAATGGAGACATGGGTACTCAGTTGAGGACAGAGTGTCATACACGAGTGCCCGTAGGAACTATAAGAACTCTATTCTAACTACCAAGGCTGCATTCTTCTCTGAGAAAATTTTGAACGCACACAATAAATCTAGTGAAATTTCCAGGGTGGTGAACAATCTCTGCAATGATGTTAGAACCCCCCCCCCCCAAGCCCCCACACAAGAGCTTTGCAATCAGCTCAATAATTTTTTCATGGATAAGATAGCCACCATAAAAGAAAGTATTTTGGAAAGGCCTAACATGGTGGCCATCAAGGACATCTGCAGAAATCCATCTGAATTCGAGGTCTTTCCCCTGATGAATCAATCTAGGTTAGGGGAACTGATGAATCGCGTGAAGTCCGGTTCACCTAATGACTGCTGCCCCCCGTCCGTCCTGAGGGACGTCTATTCAGCCCTCCCGCTAGGCATACTCCCCCTCTTGAATGAGTCCCTAGCTCAGGGAATAGTCCCCACTTCATTTAAAAACGCAATGCTGGTCCCGCTAATTAATAAACCGGGTGTTGATCCGGCTAATCTTTCTAACTACCGGCCCATTTCCCTTCTCCCTTTTGGCGCAAAAATTCTGAAAGCCCACGTGACTAGCTGCATCTCCAATTTCATCGAAACATCGGAGTATCTGGAGACTAACCAAGCCGGTTTTCGCCAGGCGCACTCAACCGAAACAGTGATCCTCGCAGTTCTGGACACAATGAGATCCAACGCCGACAGAGGTACACATCAGGCCTTGGTGCTTTTGGACCTGTCGGTGGCGTTCGACACGGTGGATCATACCATCTTATTACACCGTGTCGAACAAGCTGGTCTACGAGGTTCGGCCCTCGGTTGGGTGAAGTCATTCCTGAGCAATCGAACTCAGGCAGTTAAACTTGGGAACTTTATAGCGCCCAAGATATCTACCACCTGTGGTGTCCCGCAAGGTTCATCACTATCCCCCTTCTATTCAACCTATATCTTAAACCCCTTCTACATTCCTTAAAAGGCAGGAGGGTCACGATTTATAACTATACTGACGACCTGCAGCTAATTTTCCCATTGGACTCCACTGACTCCGCCGTGGAATTTCAGGCAACTATGTTACATATCCAACGGTGGATGGAGTTGAATCATTTAAAACTTAAGCCCGGGAAGCCCGAGCTGGTACTCCCGGGCAGAAGTTCGATCAGCTGGGGCCCTCACTTCTGGCCGTCAACAATGGGATCCCCTCCCTCTCCCTCTTCTTCGGTGAAAAGCCTTGGGATTACCACTAACTCTGATCTCTCCCTGAATAGCCAGGTAGGAGCGGTGATCTCGTCTAGTTTTCATCAATTGCGCAAAATCAGAAAAATTGCTAATTTACTTACTCACTCTGCCCTCATTCATGTGGTACTCGCCTTGGTCCTGTCCCGATTAGACTTCTCTAATTCTATTTATTTAGGTCTCCCCTTGTTCTTGCTGAAACGCCTGCAGACAGTGCAAAATCAGCAGCCAGATTAATCTTCAAGACCTGCGGTAGGAGCTCGGCTAAACCACTGTTGGCCACTCTTCACTGGCTACCCATAGCCCAACGGGTAATATTTAAAGCAGGCTGCTTGGCCTTTAAGGCGCTTCACAGGAAAAGTCCCATGTTCATTAACAACTTAATATGCAAATATGAGCCTGCACGCAATCTTCGCTCTGCTCATCAGTCCCTCCTCACTTTACCCTCCTTCAAACTGAAGCGTCAAGGTGGGTGTCGATTTGCTTTTCTTGCCCCAAAGGTGTGGAATTCTTTCCCCCTGTCGCTCAGGAAATGCACCAATCTTATGGAGTTTCGGGGAGCCTTGAAGGCCTGGTTATTCAAGCAAGCTCTGAGATAGGTTAACTGTTTCTCACTCTTTCCTCACTATCAGCGCCAAGAAACCTCTGGGTGCCCGTGCGCTTAATAAATTCTGAATAACATAGCATAACATAACATAACATAACATAGTGGGCACCTTGTATCAGTCCAAACAACCCCTTATGGTGATAGGTTAAAGACAACCTTTATTGAAAGATATCCTAGTGGTAGCTATGGAGAGCAGCCTTCAGGCTAAGTCTTCAAGGAATGTAAAGCAGCTTGTTTTACCAGTCTATAATCTCTTGAATGATCAAATGAAAGGACAACCACACCACTCTTTATGAGACTGGAGTTCGAAGTACTTAGTTTACAAGTGAGCAAGCATCAGTAATAGCACAAATACACATTTGGGCCCTAGGGGCGTACCAAAATACATACCAAAAAAGTGGTATAAGAACCACGACTGGAATAGACACTAGGCCTATAGCCTGTAGAATCGCTGGGACCCCAAGGAACCACCCAAGGTAGTGACACAGGGGACCCACGGAGACGGTATGCAGTGTGTAAACACAACCGCGGGTTCCCGTTATCTTCTATGGGCAATGTCGCGGTTGAAAATTTAAAGATTAGGGACACTTCTAATCGAGTCTGGACCAAACCCTTTTGGACTTAAGAAGTTCTAGGGCTAGCACCCACCTGAGCACTGGAGTACTCGAGTTACCTCACCCAGGGAAGCCGGGTGCATAGGTGTCTTTTGGTGTCGGGTTGCGTCGTTGATTTCAATGGAAGCCTGCAAAGAACTGCTGCTGCCGTGAAGAGGAGAAGTGTCCGAAGAGATCCAAGCCTGGATCTAGGATGTAAGGAACCTGAAAGCAGAGGGGACAGAGTCTGGGTCACTTGCCATTGACCGAGGGCAGGATGGACCAATGGCCACAGATGTCGGGTGCTTCAGGTGAGTTGATGGGTGTCTTCAGCCACGAGGTCCAGGAGGTGTCGATGAAGTCCATGAGCTGGATTCGAGCTGTCCCACAAAGTCTGTTGAGTGCTGCGGTATCGGCGACCAGATTGGACCCAACAAGCCTTGGCAACGGCAAGTCACTGGAATGCAGAGAAAGGACTGCGGTGCAGACCAGCAAGGTCTGAGGAACTCCCCCAGCAAGGGTAAGTCACGGCACGTCTGGAGCAACCAGAAAAGTCCAAGCAGAAGAGGAGTTGCCTTCGTGGGGACCTGCTAGCCAACGAGCTAGTGATCGCGAAGGAGCCTTGAGCGGTCGCACTTGAAACAGGCCCATGGGTCACTCGTGGAGTGGAGGCCCACAATCTTCAATGCAGGAGATGCTCAAGGCTGGGGCTACTCAGGGCCCAAAGCACAACTTCGAGGAGGACCAGGAAGATAGTGTTGCTGCAAAAGTTCACGGTGTCCAGGGGTCACGGTTCCACGTCACCCACGATAGCCACGGGCCTCAGCTTTGCTGTGGACTCAGGGTAGCTTCGGGGAAGTCTGGAAACCCACCTCTGGTGATGCAAGGACTTCGGCGTCTGGCAGGAGCTTCAGCGATGCAGACCAGTCAGTTGCTTCTTTGGTGCCTGCCAAGCAGGGGAGTCACTCCTTGACCCCAAGGGAGATTTCTTCAGTCTTGTAGTTAAAGTAGAACATCGAAGGTCCAGGATATATGTTGCAGAGTTTCGTCCAGGGTAATCTAAAGTCGCAAGGACTGGGTTCCCATACTTAGACTAAGTTTGGGGGTTGGACATACTCTAGGGACCCACCTATGGGAGGGTTTGGAAAGAGGGGTGGTTACACCCATTTCCTTTGTCCAGTTTCATGCCAGAGCAGGGGCAGGTAGCCCCTGCAACCGGTTTGAACTGGACTATGCACAGGGACACCAAGTGTGCCCCCAGTGCAGGACTTCAAAGCACCAGAGAGTACTCCCGCCCTGACCCAATACACATCTGCCTGTCTGGGGAGGTGGTTAAACCTCCCTGGGACAGGAAACCTATTGTCCAGGCCTCCCGTGCCGGAGTTTCGGTCAGCAGCAGGAGGGCAGACCCGTGTCTGTGGCAGAGGCATCCATTTTGTGATGCCAGGGCTCTAGAAAGTCCTACCGGGTTAGACCAGTGTGAACATGTCTCTCCCTCTAGAAGGGCGGAATGCTACCCCCGCCGCCAGAACTGGTGGGGGGGGGGTAGTGTTCCAAAGCGTTTGACACCAAACACAACATGTTTCCGTGCAGCCATCCCAAAGTTAGCATTTACTGCGAGGTTATAATGCCCTTAAGAGTATATGGTCAGGCTGCACCACAAACAGCATCAGAGGAGGTACTCCAAATGCTGCAGAGGGGCTCTGCTCATGCAGGGGCACCCTCTCACATAAAAACCAAGCACTCTGCCTTCAGGATTGTTAAGGCCTGCCATAGGAGTGACTTATAGGTTTTATATGTGTGTGCAATGGTAGTGATATAGGTAGCCTATACCACTGTAAGGGGTGCAAGCACACCCTTACCCAGGCTGCAGTAGCAGACCTGTGGTGCCATTTTGGAGTGCTTCCCTGGGGTAGCATAATGCATGCTTCAGCCCCTGGTAGGCCTCTGGGGTACCTATTCCCTAGGTACATAGTATACCATATAGTAGGGGCTTATAAGGCACTGCAGAATCCTATAAGATATGTACCTAATGTACATGGAAACCATTTTACAGAGAAAGCAGATAGACTGGGGCCCTGAATAGCAGGATCCTAGTCCAACTAAGTCATAAACCAGCAAAACACCAGGCAAAAAGTGGGGGCAACCATCTAGTCAGATTCCACCTTCCTACAATGACAATGAGCACAAAGTAACCAAGAGGGTCGGTAATGTCAGTACTGGCGTGTGTGGCACCGAATCCGGTTTCCAAGAAAAGTTGCGCTCTGTAACAGCATTGTTTGTTCTGGAGGTCACATAACACCAGACAGCAACCAATGGCCCCTGTGAAGGACAGACAGAGAAAAGTATTGAAATACCTAAATAGCTGCATACATGTCCAATAGACATTCCACAAACAAGTCTCATGATTCATGGCAACAACCTAGGACTCATGTCAACACTGTAATGGAGAACATACTAACTCAACGGACACATAACTGCAAGGATCATGTCAAGTAGCATGCAGCCACATGTATGCAGAGACATTGCACTACATACACATGTGAGGCAAAATAAAGAGTTCAGCCAACTCATCACTGTATACTTACAATCATGAGAAAATGTTGTTGATGAGCTGGCTTCGAACATCACCCTCACCCTCACTCTCACCCTCATCATCACTGGCAACATGACCCAGGGCTGGATCCTCCCCTGCTGGAGGCTGCTGGTCATCATCATCTTGGATGAGAGGCAGTTCTTCCCTCACTGCCAAGTTGTGTAGCATGCAACACACAATGATGATCCTAAACACCTTTTCAGGTGCATAGTAGAGTGCCCCTCCTGTCCAGGCAGCGGAATCTGCTTTTCAGTAGGCCAAATGTCCGCTCTATCACTCGCCTGGTCTACCCTTGTGCCTCGTTAAAATGTATCTAAGCAGGGGTAACAGGGTTCCAGAGTGGTGTCAGCAACCACGGCATGTTGGGGTATCCAGAGTCACCTGCATACACACAAACAAACATATCATGGTTCTGAGAAGAGTGTTAAAATCAGAGATACAAAAAGCAGACAAGGTAAACAGACATTAAACACCAACAAGCCAGGCATGCAGGTTTTGCAGCTGGGATATCATGTGTGGGATCCTACTATTCCTCATGATGTATGCGTTGTGTGCGGATCCGGGGAAACGTGCACATGTGAGATTGTCATGTCAGGCAGACATACCACCAGGGCATTGATTGAGTGAACATTTTTACGATTCCTGTATGTCTGTTCATTTGCTTGTGGAGGTACCAAAGCCACATGTGTCCCATCTATGGAGCCAATGACACTTGGCATCCTTCCCAGAGCATTAAAGTCACTCTTGATATCAGTAAATTGTCGTGGTACAGAGAATTTGATGTACCGGTTCAGCAAAATCAACATTGCCCCCAAAAATCACGCAGCACATGGCTAAACATCTGGGACATCCCACCAGTAGTAGCCACAGTGTACTGAAAGGTTCCTGTGGCAAAGAAATGTAGGGTTGCCATCACCTTCCCCTTGGGGGTCAGCGCTGACGGATATGGCCGTCCAGGTTGCAAATGTGGTGCCAACTGCTCAGCCAAATCCTCAATTAGTGGTCTGGTGAAGCGGTAACGTCAGATGCTGTCACATTCAGCCATGGTTTCTAAGTCTGTGGACAGCTGGTCTCCTGCAGTACATAGGTGAACAGAGAAAGATTATCATTTTGCTTTTATATGTGGCAATGAGCATGCAAAAATTCACCTGCTACATCATAGCAAGACTCAATGAAGTCAGGTGTGTGATGTTGAGCATGGACACATATGCTAGCTATGTGACCCTCACCGAACATTTCAGCTCCTGATGGTGACACAACAACAAGTGTGATGCTGTGCTGTGAACAATCTGTGGGGGCTTTCACAGTACTTCTGAGCAAATGTCACAAACCATACACACCTCAGTGACTATTGAGGATAGATGTGTTGTCCAAATGACAGGTGTTTGTAAGGTCCACACACAGGGATCTTGTAATGGCACATGGACACTGTCATTAATGTAACGCCTGACATACACGTACCATCATACACATGAAAACACGTATGATGTGCTACCAGATTTGTTAGCATGGCAAACATGTATGTTTGTGACACACAGACACAACAGCAACTCACATGCCAAATTCAGATGGACGTTTGAAACGATTTACATTAACAACATACAAAATGTATTATGTGCTTGGCGCAATGCACCAAAACTCTATATGAACCCCACAATAGTAGCGCAGGAACACTTTGTAACACACAGTACATTTCAGCTGTAAATCAGGGTGTATGTTACATGTGATCACACAATGTGCCCCTGGAACTGCATCCAGGCCTCAGGTGGGGATCTGCAAATGTAACACTCACAGTTGTGATGTGCATCACACACAATGGTCTTTGTCCCCATGAAACATGGCACAACCAGGGAGTGTGTGTGCTACAAGGAGCTCTGTTCAATATGACATGTGAAGCTATGCACACATGTGTTGAAGCAAGAAATGTATTCTATACTGTGTGACAGGCTTATTGTTTGTTGTACAGCACCTGAGGCTCAGCCCGAATATTGTGAATGGCACCCCTTGGCTGTTTTCTGTGATGGTGACAGACGCGGGTGACAATTCAAAAGTCTCGGCGTACACTCCAAGAGCAAGCCGGACACATACATTGGATATAGGCCTTCTATGGGACAGATGTGGGCAACTATTCAAAAGAGGCGGAGTACACTCCAAGACCAAGCTGGACACATACATTGGATACTGGTCATCATGGCTACCGGCTAGGGTGACAATTCAAAAGATGTGGCGTACACTTCAAGACCAAGCCGCACACATACATTGGATCTTGGTTGTCAAGGGGACAGAGGCCGTTTTGCAGCGTGTTCGACTCGCGTACGCAATGATTCAGTTGGGAAACAACAACAATGTATCCAAATCTATTGTGTCGTGATGCAGAAATGTTGACGGATGCGGTAGGCGTGTCCGAGGCATGCAATGTGATGGATTGGACAAATTTGGATAATGCAAACGTTTCTGACCTATCTCTTTGTACCCAAGGAACAGAAACCGCCCCTGCAGCACAGATATAAGGCTGTCTGTTCCCAAGAGACTTCACTTGCCTGCACTACATGCTACTTTACTATATCACAATCTACCACTGCTGCTGTCTCTGCATCTCCTGGAGTCTGCAATGTCTCGTACTGTGGAGAGGGCCCCAGCATTCACATAGGAGGAAAACTAGACCCTGCTGGACAGCCACCTTCCACAGTACAGCTAAATGGGAAACCAGGGGAGCAGGTGAGTGTTGATTGCACTGACTTTTCAGTACACCATGTTCACGTAACAGGCACTACTAGCGTTCTGATCACCAAGGACCTGCATGCACACACAGTCACTGTAATTCTCATGGTGTGTGGGATCATGTACTGGACAGGGACAGTGAAGTCAAAGTGTATCCTGTGCTTTTTCATCTCATGCACTGTACTCATGTTGTGAAGGCAGGCTTACACACAGGACAACTGCCCCTGCAGATACTTGAACGTCCTTTATACATATTCTGACCTCCTACCAATGACCTATATGTCCACGTGTGTGAAGAACAAACATGTCACATGTGTAGTAATGGTGTGTCACTATGTCATCCTTACAGGTCGATGTCCATCAGAAGCAAGAGGTTTGGTTGACCATCGTCTGGGCTGTGAGATCTGTGGGGATATTCAAATGCTGCATCCGCCACTGCCAGAAGAGGTGGCAGGACCTCCGAGGCTGGACTCGGAGGATTACTAGAGTCCCGCTGAAGCTGTCACCTCCTCACAAAAGGTGTAGATGACGGACCCTCACCCCCCACATGCTCCGGATACTCATGGTGGTCTTCTTTGACCTGGATGGGCAGTTGAAGGCCAGACAGCAGCAATGAGGGGGTGAGTTAGAGCCAGTTAGCTGTACTTTGTCTGACATGCATGTTGCACTCCCTCAAGCTGGTGACACTATCACATGTTTTGTGTCTGCTGAGACAACACTTGTGTTGCAAAATGCAAAGATGCCTCCTTGTCATCTGATGCCCTGGTGTGACCCTTTCCGTCTGTTACATGTGTCACTAGACTCCTGTGTATTAGCTGTAGTCCATGGTCACTGTGTAAAGCACCATGTGCGACATGTGCATTGAGCTGACTGTCATGAGTGATGTGCTTGTCTGACACTTGTCAGCAACTTGACAGACATATGAGAAACACTCTGTGTGGTACATACCTAATGGACAGTGAGATGCTTGGGGTAAACACAGGTTTGTGACATGAATACTTCACACATGTACAGCAGGTAAGACCAAGTTGGTGTCTAGAAAATATGAGCTGTATTAGCTTAAATAATGCATTGTAAGCAGCCACGTACTCCCAGTAATCCCATGTTTCACATGGACTGGGACAGGTATGCCAACTCAGGCCATCAGGGACAGTGTCATATCCAATTATTGAGTGTCAGGCAACACTGTAACCATTGCATAGGAAGATTCATGTGTCTGACTCTGTGTCAGTGTGTACAGGCCGAGCTATTTTGATTGGACATGTGGGCAATGTAACGGATATGGACAGAAATCTCATTTATGTCAATTGGCTCAGATATACAGGACAAATCATGTGTGTGTCATCCCTTGAATGTGCATATTGCTGGACTAAACAGATATGTGGATGCTGCGTTACTTATATTTTTTGTGAGTATGTAAAATGCTCCTGTATTGAGATATCATACTTCATATACTCAAAGGTAGCAGGTAAACAACATGAGCTTGTCAAAGTGTTTGATTTCTTTGTGGCACTTAGGGGCATAGCTACCTGGGCACTACAGTTGTTACTTGCACAGTGTATACTTAAGTGTGACCTGGTGCTGACTGGTACATCTTGATTCACTGGCCCGGGAAGAAAAGTAATTACGGACTGTTTAGGCAGACAGGTCTGTGGCATGTGTGGCACATGAAAATGTTTCAGTTGCTGTGTTGTCCGGCAGGCAGACCTTTTTAGCATTGGGGTTCACAGCATGAGCCCATATTGATTACTGTGAATGTGAGTCTGTTCATCATGTACACTTAGGTATTTGTCAATCCCATTTGCGTGCCCAACTCCAGACTCCCTTGCGTTCGATGGGACATGTTTGTGTGAAGGGCTGACACTCAGGAGCATTACAGATCAGACAACAGGCAAGACAGTGCCCTGTTGGGCATGTACATAGTTTAAATTGAGATACATCTGACAGATCTTTCCATTGCCAACCAGTGTTTGTTAACCAAGAATCACAGGCAGACTGACAGGTGACCTATCTACATATGTGTGAGCTAAAAGAATATTGACTTTGAGATTGTGCTAGGCCTTGCTCTGTGATGTGTTGGGAACTGAAATCTAGTGTCAAGTATATGCAGATGACTGATGTGAATCTGTTTCCACTCCTTGTTCACAGCATTATCTCCAAGTGGAGGAGAGAGTTCCACGGACCAGGAGGAAGCAGCGAGCCAGACGGGGTCCACTGTGGAAGAAGATGAGGGATCCAGTGGGAAAGAGGGTGAGGGGAGCCATACTGATACCCGCTAATACACATCAACATCAGCTGATGAACCATCCAGCTCCAGTGATGACTCCCTTGGGTTGGTAGAATGGAACAGTGGTTCTAGTTGGCCTAAAGAGGTCCAGGGAGAATTGACCCTGTAAAGGGCAATGAGGTCAGTAGAGGTATAGGAACTTAATTCTCAGAAGAGAGCAGTAGTTAATATAAGGAGGGACATGTGGGTCAATGTATGAAAAGTATCTATTACACATTGATGGAGTTCAGGTGCTCACACAATAAGTGAGAATAAGCGTGACGTGAGAAGTGAGGGTGAACTTAAAATAAAAACATTGCATTGACAACAGCAGTAGAACCACCTTTACAGATTTTTTTACACAGTTTAAGGAGTTCATGTTGTAAGGGGTCGACGACGTTTCAAACTCAATTATTCGAGTTCATCTTTAGGGCAAAGTGTGAGCAACTAGAATTAGGCAGGTTGAAACGGTAATAATTGTCCGTGTCTGTAGGTGTCTGCGGAGCGCTTTGCTGCCAAACGGGGCCGGGATAGCCTGCGTGTTAATGCGCGTTAGTGCTGCCCGGGGGGAGAAGGAATTAGCTTTGTAACGTGGGACGGAATCAAGGCGTCACTTTGCAGCTGAGTGGCAACGTGCATGCACCGGGGAATTAATTATTATTGCCGGTCACATTTCAATAAATGAAAGCCTGGGAGTCGAAGAGAGCGTGTCCTGCTCAGGTGAAGATTCCCTTGGGGTGGTGGCTGTTATCAGAGCGGAGGCCGCACCCACAGAGTCTGTCCCCACCACCTGCACCCTCCCAGCTGCTCCTATTTCAAAGATCCATGGACACTCCAGTGTGAGGGAGCATGTCTCCTTTGGTCCAGGCACTGAACCCCCTGGAGCTGTCACCCCTGCTACCCTGAGTGTGGAGTCTGTGGACTTGCTGAAACAGTTGCATGTGGGGCAGACATCCATTTTGAGTGTCCTCCATGTACATACAAGTCTTTTGACCCAATTGGTGTCATTCATGGAGGGCATGTCAACAAATCATTCATGGAGGGCATCAGACAAATCTGTCCATGGCTTCCTCACTGATGACAGCAGTGTCCCTCCTACAACAGTCCCTCATCCCTCTGACCTCTGCCCCATCCACACTCCACACTGACCTACCTGCCTGCCCATAGCACACTCACACAGGCACATGCACACACACCAACAGACAAAGGAAGCACACGGCAAGCAAAGACAAAGTCCAACCAAACATGCATGCACGCTCAGGGGACTGACATCACACACAGGGGTTAGGGAAGAACAACACACACAGCCATCCACAACCACTGCACATGCCACAACTACCTCTCCCTCCAAAAGCCCTAAACTTGACTCTCCTGCAACCCCCCCTTCCCAGAGGGTCTTTCTCTGTGACCTAGGTCTCTTCCCCATTGACACATCACTTCCAACTCACAAGGGGAAAAGAAAGTCACCACGCACAGAGAGGAGATCCCCCACCACATGCACACCCTCCCCTAAGAGTAGGAACACAGAAGCCCCCACCCATGTATCCCCCAGGAAGAAGAAAGGTAAAACCCCACCACCATCACACACTTCACCCCCCAAAGCTACATCCGCCCAACCCAAGACCACCTCCACCAAAGTTCACACACCAAAAGCCATCCCCAGATCACCCACACACCATTACTCCATCCCCAAGATGATTAGGCCCTCACTCCCAACCACAGGCACTTCGACTCACAAAACACCACACACTCTGTCACTTCCAGACACTGCAGTGGAGACCCTGCCCCCCATCTGACCTGTCCACTGCAGTTGATCCCCCACCCCCACAATCTGACATGGGCACTGCAGTGGATACCCCCATCTGATATGGGCACTACAGTGGATACCCCACCCCCACAATCTGACATGGCCACTGTAGTGGAGCCCCCAATCCCTCAGTCCAACATGTCCACTGCAGTTGCTCCAGCACACCCTCAATCCAGTTTGTCCACTGCAATTGCTACAGACACTCCAGTTGCCCCAATTCCTCCCATTACCCATCCTGCTGCACACTAATCCTGTCCCAGCGGTGCCTGGCCTGCCACAGAAGATACCCCTCCTTGGGGAGTTGCATCCTAGTGATGTAAGTGCAGGTAAGCAATGTATTGGAACTCATCTGATGTAGACCCTGAAGGACTAATTTTCATGGACTGGCCATTGGCCTTGTTTTTTTTCCAGATTCGTGATTGCATATTTAAATGCTGAATAATGCAAATGTGTGTTAATAGGCTTACTTTTTTGGGTGTACATATTGTTGCTGAGGATTGTACTGCAAATGCTGTTTTCACATTGTTTAAGGCCAAATCATGCACATTGGTGGCAGTGTTAGCCCACAATGGCAATGGTTGTCTCCAAATGGCAGGTATTTGTAAGTGGGGCCCGAATATGTTTGCCTCTACAGATAAGTGTTTTTTTTGTCATTGCATTGCTTGTGGTTTTAGGCCTCAGAGATACATACATGATTGTCTGCACATGCTATGAGTCTGGACACCACACTCACCTTTTTGTCACTGCACTGATGGAGGTGTTACAGCGCTTGACCCCTATGTGCTTGCCAATGCTGGGTGTTTTAAACCCACACTCATCTTTTGGTCACCTCACTGATGGGGGTGGACAGTGCTGGGGGGGTGGACATGGACCCCCTTCTGGGGTGGACTGTTCTGGGGGGCTGGGCATCCACCCTTCTGGGGTGGACTATTTTGGGGGTGGGCATAGCCCAGCTTCTGGTGTGGACTGTGCTGGGGGGTGGACTCTGCTGGGGGTGGGCATCCACCCTTCTGGGGTGGACTTTGCTGAGGGGTGGACATAGACCCCCTTCTGGGGAGGACTGTGCTGGGGGGTGTACATAGGCCCCCTTCAGGGATGGACTGTGCTGGGGGGTGGACATAGACCCCCTTCTGGGGTGGACTGTGCTGGGAGGTGGACATGGGACCCCTTCTGGAGTGGACTGTGCTGGGGGTGGACATAGATACCCTTCTGGGGTGGACTGTGCTGGGAGGGTGGAAATAGACCCCCTTCTGTGGTGGACTGTGCTGGAGGGATGGGCATCCACACTTCTGGGATGGACTGTGCTGGGGGTTTGGGCATCCACTGTGGAAATTTAGCTTGTAACTGAACATTATCTGCACCATCTTGCCTCTCCCCAGCGCCACGCACAGCGAACGCACGGCCGCCATTTTAGGCACCCCACTCTCTCCCTCGCTCATTGTCGATCGCCAGCGCGTTCCCCTGGCGCTGCAAGCATCCCCCACGCGCCGGCCACCCCCGCTCTCTCATACACGGGCCATAAACCCTCTCCTTCTGCGCGACCCTGCCATGGAACCACATCCCACGCCTGACCGACATCCCATACATGGTCATGCATCTCTTTGATAACCTCCTTCCTCTGCGCCCCAATGTCCGAACTGATCCCAGGCCATCACCTAGCCCTGCAGATGCAGTTTATTGCCCCTACTGTAAGGGAAACACCCCACATCAAAGGGATTACAGTAGATCAAAGCCCCTACCCCCTGAGACCCGGCCGGTCGCACACACCCCCAGGAATTGGCGGAATGTCCAGCTGTGTGATAGCCATCTCCTACTGTGGATAGGGTGGGGACTTCCACTGTAGATATGTGTGGGAACGAGCTCGAAGTGGGGATTCCGAGGATGTTCTTTCATGTTCCAAGACAATCTCAAGAATGTGCCATGTATGATAAACCTGCAATAAAGTCATAAACCTGTGTATAAGAGGCCAGGCCTCAGAGATGCAGTTAGAGCACCTCGTGACGATACCTTGCTGTCTGATCTGATGTGTTCTGCTCCGACGGAATAAAAACTTTGTTTCCTGCCTTCCAGTCTCCGGCGCCTGCCTCTTTCATTGGTAAATTATCGAATGGTATGAGAGGCGATTACCGCCGGGCAATACTTGAAGGGTTATCAACTGAAACTGCCGCTACCATTTAACAATTGGCGTCCCAAGCGTGGGGCCCATCAGCGACACGTGGATCCAGTGGGAGAGGTCCTGACGACAGAGTGAACAACTGCAACGATCGGGAGAGCTCCTGCCCGATAGTCCCTCGTCTGGCAGCCGATCATCCGAACTTCACTGGTTCCGAGCAGACCTCTCTCGAGTGATCTACGGTCCTGACTGGGAACCATCAGGAGTGCCGCGGCAAATACGGAAAGTAGAGGATGATCGGGCACTGGAGGCGGAAGACGAGAAACTGTCCACGCGGTCCGGGTAAGGTCGTGAAACACGACAAATTGCGAAATAATTGATTGATTATTTGAAATACTAGTATTGCTCATTGATTGTTCTCTTTGAGATATTCGCTGTCTACAAACGGGGAGGAGTAGAAATACTCTCTCTCTCTCTCCCTTTGCAGATAGTGATGGGTAGGTAACGCAGACTTTTGTCCCCGTTGTAACCCGTCGTGCCTATCTTTATCTCCCCACTGATTGATTGTCCGAACATTGATTGTTTTTGAAGAATAGTGCTCTTTGAGATATTCTCTGTTTGCAAATAACGTAGAATAGAAATATTCTGTCTAGGCTTTGCAAATAGTGAAGGGTAGGTAACGCAGACTTTTGTCCCCGTTGTAACCCGTCGTGCCTATCTTTATCTCCCCATTGATTGATTGATTGATTGTCCGAACACTAGTTGTTCGATATTGGTTCTTTGGAGGTATTCTCTGCTTACAAATAACGTGGAATAGAGATATTCTGTCTAGTCTTTGCAAGCAGTGAAAAGATAGGTAGTGCTGACTTTTGTCCCCGTTGAAACCCGTCATGCCTATCTTCTCCCCACTGATTGGTAGTTGGTTCTGCCCGGACCGCTTATTAGAGGTGAACCATCCGGCTCCACTGGAAGGCACCCCTAATAAGGACATGTTCACTAAATATGAACTAATCGCCGTAGTTTATAGCAAGCTATGGCATAAAATATACAAAGGGGGACCCCGAGAGTCAGTGGCCACTGGTGGGATCCTTTTTGACCCTACAAAACTAAAGAAACGCTAGGAAATAGCCCTTTGTGGGATATATGGAACTAGGGGAAGGAACCAAGCTCACGGTCAAGACGGCCACGAGGTAGCCCGGCTCCATCGCTCTCGCTGCCTAAACATGTCTGCCCTACCACCCACCCCGCCCAGTAGACACAACCGGAAGTCTGTTGATACCCACCATCAACGTCACCGAACTTGACTAGGATCACGCGCAATTGGACAATGCCATTTTCCGATTACACTAACTAGATTGCAAATATGTACAACACTCCAACAAAGTAGTATGGTTAAACATTTTAATAACTTATAGGTATAACAACATTCCGACAAAATGAACAGGTTAAAACACGTTTTAAACAACTATTTACATGACAGTCTGCTGCGACCTGCATCCCAAAGCATTTACGTCCACGTGACACCGTCCTCGCCTCTCCTTCCTCGAAGTTGCAACATTGGCCTGTTTTGGGCGGTCCTTTTAGTCGGTTTGGGCTATAAAAGCCATGCAAAAATCCATTGACATCAGTGGCGGACGACTGTGCGAATAGGCCGGAGGCTGCACGAAGCGCCGAAGCTCTGGCAGCGCCAAGGCGGAGTCTGCCACGCTGTGCGGATCTTCCCATTCTCTTCTTCCTTCAATAACGGAGGGTGCCCTGGCGGGGGGAAGCGACGCGGACGGGCCTCCCCCACCTCCCCAGGTGAAGGCTCGCCAGCAGATGAGGGCACCCCAACCGTCTCTTTCGCCGGCCAGCCGAGTTGCGCCCTGCCACTTCATTCGCCGATCGGCTGAGTTGGCGCCCCTGCACTCGACCGCCGGACAACCACCCAAGCACGGGTTCACCAGGATTGCCACTAGCACCCGACGCGAGGAGTGGGCCCCCGCAGCCGAGTAATCGGGGACCCGCCCCGGTGGCGATACCATCCGAACTGCTGCTGTTGCTACTACTGGACCCGCCCCGGTGGCGATACCATCCGAACTGCTGTTGTTGCTGCTACTGGACCCACCCCGGTGGCTGTACCGAAGAGCTGCTGCTGCCTTTGGACTCCGGCGGTCGGTTCTTCGGATCCAGGCCTAGCCCACCGTGAGACGGTTCTGGACTCGAAAGCTTGTCTGCTTGGGCGTGGGCCCCACCCTTGACAAAACGCCCCCTCAGCTTTGCAGAGTCATTGGCACTCGACTCCCGCGGACTTCCGGTAAGGACAAACCGCCGCCATTGTTCTTTGCCCCGGGCGGCAGCCACCTTGCCTCCGCTTGGTGCAGTGAGAAAGACTGATTCAAGACGTCGGTGGAAGAACCCGCCTGCTGCCCCGCCCCAAGAACGGACCACGGCATTGCTACAAGATCGCGGTGACGCCATGCTGACGCAAGCTGACGCTAACGAAAGTTCTCGAACTACCGAAAGGAATTCTGGTCCAACAGCTAATTCATGGAAAGACTTAGACTGTACACTGGCCCGACCTCGCCCCAAAATGGCGCCGATGTAGGAGAGGCCTACAACTCCTTGTGGCGTTCCAGTCACGTGGCATTTGTGTTAAAAAGAGATATGTATGCGATGCTTCCACACATGATGGTCGGGGGGGGGCGGGGAGGGAACCGATTTTTGCTAAAGTAGTGTTGCTCGTGATACTCGACGCCTCTCACGTCGTGGCCGGCCTATAGCGGTTGTAGGCCCGTATTTGTATACTGACATTGTTTTAAATAAAGGGCTTCTTAAAGGAATTACGGGATTAGGTTGGTAAAGGTTTTTCTTTTAAATAAATGATTGTTACTCCCAAGCAAAAGAAGACAGATAATGCAGACCCCATTTGCCTGAATCTTTTTGATTAACGGAATTTGTACCCATCACACCTGTCCTTTTCCAAGAGTTGGTCAACTATAGCTTAAGGTATATGCCGAACGCAGGGTATGGTATCTTGCACCATAATACACGACCGATTGAGAAATGCATGTACGAACAGGGAACCCGAATTTAGGAGAGGAATGAAATAGAGCATCTTTGTCTCTGACAAAAAGAATAATAGGTCTGTGGTATTATCCACTCCTGCGGCTAGCCTGGTACGTGGTAAGTAGAACTTTTTCGTGTCTACGCGCGCTAAGGTACTTTGAATACTGCACATCCCCTCCCCTCTTTTTCCCCTCTATAGGTTACGACGAAGTTCCGACTGAAGAATGGAGTGGACATGGACCGCACCGTGTTCAATATCAGGAAAAACATAGACAAACGTTGTGGGATAGTGCGTAAAGTGCAGACCACCATTGGGAACATGAGAAACTGTATGGTATGATTGTGCGTGTGTGCTACGATTATACGGTATGAATGTGTATGCATTTCATGCTTGGGTCACTTGAAGAGAGCGTCACCGTATGATTGAAGTGCTCGTCCATCGATCAAAGGGAGGAGAGTAAAAGGTCCGACACCCCCCCAAGATAAACTACAAAATACTGAAAATACGCAGCATGCATAGGAAAGAGGACAGGAAAGGAGAGGTCCCCATACTCAACGTAGCCCTGAGTCTCCGTCTTAAGTTTCTGCGCTTCATGCATGTACTGTCACACCCTATCCGGTATTTGTGTGTACGTGATCACCGAATTTATGTCTTTTCCCCGCTTGTGTTTTCTTACATAGAACAGACCCATGCTACTCCATGTTGTGTGTGCACCAAGTGGCCTATTATCGTACCCATGTCTCTCTCTCTCTCTCTCGTTTTGTGTCGTACATATGCCAAATAGCCTACTTGATGCACACGTCTCACTCTCACTCTCTCTCTCTCTCTCTCTCTCTCTCTCTCTCTCTCTCTCTCTCTCTCTCTCTCTCTCTCTCTCTCTCTCTCTCTCTTCTCTCTCTCTCTCTCTCTCACTCTCTCTCTCTCTCCCTCCCTCTCTAAAGGCTTTCTTACCCTCTTTCTTTTTGAAATAAATTAACGACACATACCTCTTCGGTAAGTGTATAATTGGCCTGAAACACGGTGGTGTTCGAACAAATTGACAGAAACAAAACAACCATACTTTACCACGTTACTACCTCTCCTTTCTGCAAATGTTGAGCTTAATTGGCTGAGAAAGAAAGGACAGGTAAGACGATTGATGTCTCCCAATCTGGCCCTCATCACGGGGACTATATGTCAGTTGTTTTTGTTTTTAGAGCTTTAACAACACCATCTCCACCGCCCAGAATTGCCCCCGACCAATTACCCCGAAATAGAATGTCTAAAGCATCCCGTTCTCCCAAAATAACCCCAGCCCTATACTAGCCGTCTCAGAGTATTTCGAACGAAACAGCTGATGACCTTATTCTCTAAAAAAAAAATACATCGCCTAAACTGATAAGGGTTACCTATTGTCTCCAGCAAGAATAATGTTTAGCTTATGTTCCTCCCCGAAATGGATACTCGTGAACCCATGACAGTAGCACCTCGCACTTTTTCATAAACTTAGCAGTCCTCGGAGGAAAATGTGTATTAAACAAAACTTGTGTTGAGGTGAACGAGTCTCTACCGGAGAAGCCAGTTCGAATTTTTAATAGACCAGAAGGTTGACAGATGTCAGGCTTCCTGCAACGATTATAGGGCGCAGGAATCGACACCTAGAAGACCAGACGATGGACAGGGACACCCACAGAAACTTGCACCACAGCAATGATTAATAGATTAGTAACACGCTCACTAACATCAGAGTTAATAGACATCAATCATACAGCAACCGATAAAAGCATGTCCGCAACTACTCGGTGGTTGGGATAGAGGATGAAGTATGTAAATGTCTTCCCTGCCAACTCTCTAAGATTTTGTTTCTTGTACTCATTTAAAGATAACGTGCTGCCATCGGAAGAGAGGGGTCGGACGTGACGCACAGCCTGGCTGCAGACCATGGAACATCTATGGCATCGACCAAGGGGGAAGCAACGAAGCAAAAAGGGCGTGAGACGAGGCACCATTATCAGGATGATAAGCGATAGAACGAAGGGCTACATCGAGGCCCCCTGCTCACTGACCAGCGTGCCTGAAGTCCCAACCCGTCGGGCCCGATTGATGGGCCCAGTGCTGGAAGATTCTGCTCTCCTTGGTCCGCATTTTTGATCCAATCCCACTCCACCCCCTCTTCCCTCGGCATCCCGAAGCACGTCACACCCTTCTCTCTCTCTCCCTCTTTTATATGGATTATGAATTTGACCTAACTACAGAAGAACAAAAAGCGGGTACCCTGTCTCAAAGTACCTATGATGAACTGTGTTAGGGAACAGGACTGTGATCGGAGAACAACGAATGGTCACACCCTGCCACGTGAGAAATTGGATTTGAGCTGGACCTTAGCTCCACCGCCGGTGCTCAACAGTGCCAACGAAAGAAGAACAACAATAAGAGCTTACCAGTCATGGCTCTTTATAATAGGACACTGGAAAGAAGAACCCATGTTAAGTTGAAAATCCTCTCCCAACCACCTTTTTATATTAACTATCTTCCTATCGAGTTTTCATGATGTTGCATCAATCACTTCCGACTGTACACTGAGAAGTTAAGAAAATCTAACTTTGTATAATGACATTCATACAACACCAGCCATGCACACGACTATACTGACTATTTTTGATCTACACGAAGTCTGGGCCTTAAGTAATGTACGAAATATCCCTTGTTTTGCCAGAAACATTTTTTTGCTTTACAGTATCCTATTTGTGCTCAAACAAGCTCCCCTCCTCCTATCCCTGGGCCTGACATGCGGCGCAGCTGATGTAATTTTGTATGTACTACCTCCTCGCCTACTTTATCAACTGTATGTAACTATGTACAAATGTGTCAGATTACTCCTGCCTGCCCTAAAAACTCTGTATCTTTAAGAAATGTATGAAAAACATTAACGATATTATAGCTGAAGGGTTAACGAAGGTGAATGTCGGCCAGGCAAGCTGGCGAGATATGTTAAAAGGGAGGACTGTGGAAATTTAGCTTGTAACTGAACATTATCTGCGCCATCTTGCCTCTCCCCAGCGCCACGCACAGCGAACGCACGGCCGCCATTTTAGGCACCCCACTCTCTCCCCCGCTCATTGTCGATCGCCAGCGCGTTCCCCTGGCGCTGCAAGCATCCCTCGCGCGCCGGCCACCCCCGCTCTCTCATACACGGGCCATAAACCCTCTCCTTCTGTGCGACCCTGCCATGGAACCACATCCCACGCCTGACCGACATCCCATACATGGTCATGCATCTCTTTGATAACCTCCTTCCTCTGCGCCCCATTGTCCGAACCGATCCCAGGCCATCACCTAGCCCTGCGGATGCAGTTTATTGCCCCTACTGTAAGGGAAACACCCCACATCAAAGGGATTACAGTAGATCAAAGCCCCTACCCCCTGAGACCCAGCCGGTCGCACACACTCCCGGGAATTGGCGGAATGTCCAGCTGTGTGATAGCCATCTCCTACTGTGGATGGGGTGGGGACTTCCACTGTAGATATGTGTGGGAACGAGCTCGAAGTGGGGATTCCGAGGATGTTCTTTCATGTTCCAAGACAATCTCAAGAATGTGCCATGTATGATAAACCTGCAATAAAGTCATAAACCTGTGTATGAGAGGCCAGGCCTCAGAGATGCAGTTAGAGCACCTCGTGACGATACCTTGCTGTCTGATCTGATGTGTTCTGCTCCGACGGAATAAAAACTTTGTTTCCTGCCTTCCAGTCTCCGGCGCCTGCCTCTTTCATTGGTAAATTATCGAATGGTATGAGAGGCGATTACCGCCGGGCAATACTTGAAGGGTTATCGACTGAAACTGCCGCTACCATTTAACATCCACCCCCTATGTGTGTGTTTGGCTTTCGCAGGATCATGACGTATTAGTGGGTGGTAGGTGTCTGACTTACTGTCTGCAACATACGCGTCGGTTCCGGTTGTTGATTTGGTAATAGGCGTACAGTACAGGGATGACATGCACGTTCGGATACATGGCATCTTTGTCTCATACACGTTATTCGTGTTGTGACGCGAATGGGACCTGATATACAGCTATTCTGGATGCTGTGATGTGCTGGAGGTGACGGCCTGTTCGGCGCAGAAGAAGTGCACATCGTACTTGCCTGGCCGGAAACTGCTATGGTAATGGTTTCGGACGGATCAGATCTGCCTTTATGGAGACACCTCGTACGGGAAATCTTGCTCGATTCGGAGCATGCGTGTCGTTCAGGATTTTGACACATTTGCACATCGTACTTCATCAGTCAGACAGACGAGTTGGTCGGCAGGTAACGCTACGGACAGCTCTGGGAGGGCTGTCCGAGCGAGATCGGAATCGACCCCTATTTTAAATAAAATATCTTGAAATTAAGTTAACAGTCACAAAGTTAAACACTATACAGACTCAGATGTATCATATTGTCATGCAGCACAGCTTATCAAGCCACCTTACTGCACTGCGTGAAAGGGTGGGAATGCGCCCTATTTAACATCATACGGTGCATTCCTGCCCTTTCCTTTCCTTGTGCTGGTGCACAATGTGTTGGGTACCTGCGCTATAGGCAGGATTGATTTTGTGCAGGAAGGAACACCTTCCTACACAAACAGAATCCTCAGAGGCATTTTCCTCTTTCTATGTGTTCTGCAAAATGCAGTACATGTAGAAAGAGGAAAAAACGAGGAGAAATAATAATATTTTTCCTCATTATGCCTTCCCTGTGGAGGTGTCGCATATTGACGCATTTCCAGGTCTATCACTAATGGGTAATCTGGGAATGTGCCAAAATCCATGAGCGGATGCATGTCGATACACACGCTCCACCCATGGAACACCTCCTTGGGGCAGAGTAACGCAAGGCAGCAATTTGTACTTTCCTGCATTACTCCAGATTTATCGAGGCATGTAGGGCCATGCAAAGTAACCTTGCATGGCTTGATAAATCTGACTTTAGTGTTGCGTCTCCCTTGCTCCCCCTTGCGTGGCCCAAGGGCGACTCAAAAATATGATAAATATGCCCCTAAACAAATCCTAAAAGGAGTGGGGCAGCACTTACTCTATATTTCTGGATAAAAATGTGCAGCATTAATATTAAAGCATGGAACAATTTCCTCTCTAAAGTATTTATTGTTCAAGGAATAGATTCAGTAATATTGATTTTATCTGATTATCCTCTCAGGTTAAATTTTTAGGTTATCCTTTTTCTAAATACATCTAAGGTTGCCATTAATTTAAGTAGAAGTAACATTCTGTGAAAACGCATAGAATCATTGAAATAATAGCCTGTGACTTTATGAAATGGGTTCGATTATACCACCACCATGACATTTTGCCTCAATCTTGTTTTATTTTTTAGTCTGTCCTAATGTTGAAATTCTCAATGTCTTTATTTAAAAAAAGAAGTTGTTTTTAATTAATGTATATACTAATCTAGAATAGAAATCGCATGAAAATCTTGTAACACAATAAGGAGTTCCTAAACATTTAGAGACATGGCTGTCCCTAATTTGCAATGTTTCATAAAACATTCATATTAGCATTATGGATTTTTGTAGATTATGGAAAATGTAGTTGATAACATTCTGACATACAGTTCGTTCATGAGCGATATATTGCTCCTCCATTCCCAATATATATATTAAATAGGAAATCGATGTTTCTGTTTTTATATCGCCCACAACTACTAAATATAGTTTGATCAACTCTTCCCAGTGAATATACAGCATGGTAGAAAATGTTCTGTTTGGCACTTCCTTTAAATGACTGTTAGCTGTTAGGCAAAAGAGTTAAATTTGAAATGTTTAAGTGTGTCATCTTCTATTCAAATGATTTTCTGAAACATTTACTACATACGTTGCACTCTTTTGCCCAGAGACAGAACCCACTTTAAAAATATTTCAACAGTTTATAGTAGGCAAAGGAATTACTAAACAAACCTCTTATGACATAAATCATCCTCAACATCAGCACGACAAATGGAATAAAAGTGCTCCCATTTCAATCATATGGACTGGGAGATCTGTGGGGCCCGATTCACAGAACTAACTTAAGACAAAATCCTAAACTTACTACCATTTTGGTATTCACAGAAGGCACTTACTCATTTTGGTATTCACAGAAGGCACTTACTCATTTCGGTATTCACAGAAGTTAGGAGTCCTAACTTTAGGACTCCTAAATGCCTTCTGTGAATACCGAAAGTCTTAAAATTAGGATTTTTCTCAGTTTAGTAGTAGTATAGTTAGGACTCCTAAATGCCTTCTGTGAATACCGAAAGTCTTAAAATTAGGATTTTTCTCAATTTAGTAGTCCTTTGGTATTCACAGAAGGCATTTAGGAGTCCTAAAGTTAGGAGTCCTAACTATACTACTACTAAACTGAGAAAAATCCTAATTTTAAGACTTTCGGTATTCACAGAAGGCATTTAGGAGTCCTAAAGTTAGGACTCCTAACTTCTTTGAATACCGAAATGAGTAAGTGCCTTCTGTGAATACCAAAATGAGTAAGTGCCTTCTGTGAATACCAAAATGGTAGTAAGTTTAGGATTTTGTCTTAAGTTAGTTCTGTGAATTGGGCCCTGTGTCTTTATATAAAAAAGTATGTTTTTCTTTGAATTGTTTGAACTCTTTTCAAATTATTTAAATTCGTATTTATGGACTCACTTTTATGATTGTTCTGTAAAACTGACAGGTCTACCAACAAAATGAAACAGCTATGTGAACTAGAGCTTGTCATAAGAGAAAGGTCTTAAAATTACATTTGCGGGCATACGGAGTAGGTATTTTACTACCTCCAAAGGGAATAGTCCCACATGGAGGACCTATGGGCACCAATCAGTCAAGGTACTTTCAAACTAGGAGATAAGAGAATAATAATAGAAAACAGTAGATTGGTAAACTAGGAGGTATGTCAATGGAGGGAAAATGAATCATGATAGAAGGTAATAAAGGAATTACGTGGTAATAATGCAAATAATCCAGATAGAGATGCAGTGAGGACAGGATAGGGAGGTGACGTAGATGTGGTTTGAGTTTCTGTTTCTAATACAGATGGGAAATAGAGAATATGATGTGAGTGAAGATCTTGTTTCATTCTCTTTCTGCCTCAATTGGAAAATCTTTCTTCTTAGTATTCCGTTGTTTCAGTTTCATGTGATGGGTTGGCAGCAAGAGAAGGTCAGTTTCACTTCCAGGTATGGCAGAGAGATTTCTGTATGGAGTAATGAGTAACATGTTAGGTACTGAACATGCTGCAGACTTGCAGTGGTTGCCAGTGTATGTTGAGCAAGAATGGTGGGGTGTAACTCAATTTCTGCTGTTTCTGGATAAGCAGGGAAGTAGGATTCAGGGCACCTTTCTGATGTGAAAATGTGATGTCAGATCTTCATCAATATATTTTTACATCCTCTAGGTGTAAAAGGACTAGGATATAAAATCTGTTAGGCGGAAATGGAAATGGAGAAAAGCTGGTAACATGCTTTACTGGTTCTCTTTGTGATGTTGAGTTCAAGGGATACTTTGCTGTCAATACAAAGGCTGACAGATTTGATGCGGGTGAAGAACTAGGACCTAGAGATTTCTAGGTTCATGGTTTAGAGCCGTAATTGGTGTGGGAGTTAAGAAACTTTTGAGCACGATGCAAGAAGGGGCTTATGTGTAGTAAATGTACGAGTGCAGAGTATCTGCACATTTGGCGAAATCTGCGCACTCAGGGCACAATCTCAACATGGCACACTGCAGAGGGTGTGCCATGTGGAAATTCTGCCAAGATTGCAGCGACTCCACCAGAAGTATGGAGACTTCACACTTGTAACTGTATTACACATAAGTCCCTTTCTGAATCGGGTCCTGAGTGTCTTCAGTCCACCAGTCCCTCCCTTTAGCCAGAATGTGACTGTACTCCTGCAAACAGCCACTGAATGTGTCCCTCTGTTTATAAACCTTACGAGCAGCAGACTTCGCAAAGATTTTGAAGCCTTAAAAAAGGTGCAAAGTTACATGTCCTGGGCACAAAGAAATCCACGACCACCTGGTAAGCTTCCTAAATGTTTCACTCTCTTAGTCTTTGCTTCCCATCTGCAAAGTCTTGCCCTTCTCTCTTCATTTCTATGGTCAATGTGGCCATAAGCCCTGACTCTTGATGCTATAATTCTTCTTTAGCCCAATTACTTTTGTAATTTTGATCCTGACCCATTCTTTATCTTGCATCCATTGCCCTTCTTCTGTCCTTCACTGAATCTAAAAACTTCTTCTCAACCTCAGTTAGGAACAAGTAAAATTGTGATTATGAGCATAAGCAGTGTTTAGTCCCACATTATGCTAAAAAAAACTTTCCGCAGTGTTCATCTCTTTAGCATTTGGATGGGGATTCAAATGTTTGACCTAAGTACTTCAGAAAGAACTAAATCATAATCCTAAATACAATGCTGAAAAAATCCTTGTCCACATAAAAGGCTAAGCAAAATGCTAATAGTGATACCCTACATGAGAGGGATGTTATGGTATGTTATTCCATGCACAGCTGAGGCGTGTATTTGGGTCCAAACGTAACCATTTTTAGCCTCCATGGTATCAATGTATTTGTAAAGCAACTTAAAATAAGCATTTGAGGAAAAATCTCTCCTTAACAAATCTATATGTAATGATTTTAAAACAAAGGTGCGCAAACAGCTTGCAGTTGCAACTGAAGCACTAGGGGTAGATTTAAGCTGAGATTTACATGAATTGGGAGGGGTAGGCGAATATAACCCAAAAGCAAAACAATTAGCCCTACAACAATAACAACAAACACTCCGACTAATACAAACCTATGTCTATTATCGTTCTTGTTTTTATGACTTCACTCAAATCAGACCGTTGAGTAGAAAATAGCAGCAACGGATTCTCTCTGTATTTTTCTACTTGTGCAAATGGAAAAACCAAGTTAAAAAATACTGTGTTCAACTTAATTACAAAGATCTTTGTGGGTCTTCCCTAACCCTGCTCCTTATACTTCTGATATTACACCCTTGTGGTCCTTCTGCAGCCTCGGGACTAGGGAAGTGTGTTCATTCTTTTTAAACAAAGTTCATCAAATTGTCTCTTAATTGAAACATAGGTCAAAGCTCAGTTAAAAAAACATGCAAGAGGCAGCTCAGGTCAGTTAATTTCATGGTAAAATAAGTTCAAAACATCATTCAGCAACAAATTCAGATTTATTGAGGTGCAGCTGATACCTCACTATCATTGTCCAGATCACAAACTCCCCTGTTGCTGCAAATGTCACAAGGTATTTCCACTCAGGGGCCAAGTACCTTCGGCAAGGCACTCTACCTCTTTTTGATCCTCTGAGTGCAGATTGCTCGTCCTCACTACTGCTTGCATCAGATGCTTCAGTTTGTCTGGTATGGTATGTGGTATGCGTCCGTCAGACAAACTCAGTCTCTCTCTCTTTTCAGTCTCCTTAGCTAACCGTCTCCAGCTATGATTCAGTTAGATACACCACTAGGCCCTCTGCCAGGTTTACGGTTGTGTTCCACTTGCACCACAGGCCATGATTGTCTACCTGCTGGAATCCAGACAACGACATCTCAAGACCCCCATCGGGCGGAAGATGAGCTATTGCAGATTCTAGGGCTGTCAGTGAATACTGAGACTCCCCAGTTTCTTCCTGGTGCTCCTTAGTTTTTGTCTGTACTTCAGGAAGAGGCACTGTCACATCATTAAGGGGACATCTACTCTCAGTTTATGGGCAGCATGGAACCAGTTAGGGAGACCCCCACATTTAACGACAGCGTTTGTTACCAGAATGACTTGGAAGGGACCATGCAAAGAGGTTCTGGGCACCTTTTCTGAATGTGTTTCTTCAAGAAGACCCAGTCTCCAGGACTGAGGTTGTGGCACTTCTCCTGGTGCAGGAGAGCGATGGCAGCTCCAACCTGGTGAGGCACAGAACACACCACATCAGTCAGTTTCTTGCAATAATCGAGAATCATGCCATCGGTAATATTTACAAGCACAATTGCAGACAGTGCAGGCAGGCTCATTGCTTAACCCATGATGATTTCATGGGGAGACATCCTGCCCTCCAATCAGGAATGCTGCGAAGACTCATCAACACTGAAGGCAAAGCATTTGCGCTTTTAGGAAATGTCAACGTGCACACTTTGGCCAGCCTGGATTTCAGTGTACCATTGACCTGCTCCACTAATCCAGAACCGTCAGGCTGACAGCTACTGCGCAGTCTCTGTTTCACTTGTAATGCTGCTCAGAACATTCTCAGCTCCAACCCAATGGGAGAAAACACGCATACCAGTAGGACATAGCTCCGCCAGTTGGATCCAGACATCTTAATGAAGTTCAACTGCATCCTCTTGAATGGTTCTCCTGGTCTCCCCTTTATAACTAAATGTCACTGGGGTTCTTTTCTCTGCTTTAATCTGCTGACGCACAACACATCTGCAGGCATCAATCTGTACCGAGCATTGAACCAATTCTGTCGAAACAACCTAACCATGTCATCTGTCAAAAGTAACAATGCATTCTTACCTTGAAGTCCGCACTGTTTGATTTGCAGAGACATTATGTACCAACTTCCTAGTACCCTACAGTATAATCTGTGTGTGATGTAAACACTAGGATGTTGCAGTAGAGTTCAAGGAGGAAGGCCTGGGGATTGGATGCTTGAAGTGTTCTTAGTTGTTGACCTGCGAGGCAACCAGATAGCAATATTAAGTTTCTTTACAACTTACTACAAACATGAACACACAATAAGGTGCACCATAGAGAATTAGTTCATAACGATAAGTGGATCTCAGGCTTTACTTCTACCATATCCTATACAGAGATTGCTTGCATGATAAGATTTATATATAGGGATATAGTATTCATATATCCACCAATCATCTATTGCGAGGAGTTCCAAGTGTATTAAACATAGGGGTACCAATCAAACCCCACATGCAGCCCAAAATTAGTACCCAAAGTGCCAACCATATGGTCAGCAATCAGTCAACGCGCCACAAGGATGATTCATACAGAAGAATTAAAGCCTGAGATCCACTTTAAGTTATGAACTATGGTCTGGCATATGGATTGATACCACTAATCTTGACCCAGATCACGCTGCACCTCGCCCTGAAGAAGTCCAATGTGTTGGACGAAACGCGTTTACTGTTTGAGTGTCATATAATTCTGGGCTTTTAAAACGAGGAACAAAATAAAAAGAAGATTGGTACAGAAACTGGAAATCTGCTTTTATTGGATTTTGGATTCTATTTAGAAATGCTGTATGATGCACCTTATTGTGTGTTCATATTTATATAGTCCTTGTTTGGACTACACCTCGACAGCAGTTGTTGATATTGTGTGCAAATTACCTATATATTTTCCTGTAGAATTCTAGGGGATACATAGATAAGGTGTGTCTTGTCTGGGGGCCGTTGTCATGTTTAGGTTTCACTTACTACACACACTCCACACCAACTATATGGGATATTATATCTTAAATGCACATGTCCTACCTGTGATCAACTATTCCTTTCCTAGTGTCTGTGAAATGGAAGACGTGACTGTTAGTGGACCCGGTCTGTCTACTGGATGACTCTTCTGGACAGATTTATGGTTGAATAACAGTGGATATATTTATGTAACTATGAATAAATAAAAGAAGGAACAATCACTACCAATGTTACATATAAACAATTGTTGTTCTTATATTTTGTTCTCAGAGTCTCATTATACTCACAAACGCCAAATCCCCATTACGCTGCTCTGCGCGATGACAGCTTCTGTGTAGTATACTATGAATAACTTCCATGACAAAGTCTTTGCCAAAAATCTAAAGCACAAAACTGTTGAACCCATTTTCCAAGTTCGATAGAAAAATTCCTGCAAGTGTTCAAATTACTGTCTGTTCCATAACTCAAATTCTGCTTGTTCAAGTGTTTCCAAAAATTGTTCTAGCATAACAAAGTGCAGCTCTTACTTGCGATGGGTACCGTCAGGCTTGTTAACATTGTTGTTCTTTCTTTGCAGCACTCACAAGAAGCAGTGTAGAACTTGAAGAGTGCAATGCCATTGCCTTGGAGATGAAGACCGGAGCGTCTAGGAAACAGGTAAGTGTTCTTAGTTTCACTTGCGCATTCTCCAACAATCCGGTAGGCTAAGCACCTTCCAGAACAACACGGGTGTGGCATTAAATACTCATGCCACACACAAGAGGGCTGCCAGTGTGTTGCAATGGCGGTTCTGATGTCCTGACATCATATCATGCCGTTGCACAGGCACAAGAGTAGACAAGCAGAATGGAAACGGATAGGTACCTTGGAGGATACAGCCACATACAAGGGAGCACTTGTTCTAAGACAAACGTTTGATTGTACAAGACTTTGTGAAAGTATTACAATCATACAAGACCCCATGAAAGCATTATAATGCAGTAGAATCCACAACCATTATTGTTTATATAGTAGGCACATTTTCAGGTAGTGCTGGTGCACAGGATAGGTGTGGGTATTTTCCGCTACAAGACCCCTCTTTTCTGCTTGATGCAGAACATAAAGAGGGATGTAGACAGCAATAGGGAGTATGTACAGAGGCAGAAGGGAGGAGGTATTAGGAACCATGACAGCATCCCTTGCTACGTGTGTTGGGCCATAGAAATACCTAGATATTGCGACATTGTGTGCCAAACAGATCAGAACTGCAATTTCTGCAGGAAACTGCAATGCTTCCAGCGATCTCATGACCTATTCTCCATTACGCATGGGAGATTCTGATTATGTGATAGACCCCCACTGTGACCATAACTGTCCAAAGTCATGGATCACATCAAAGCCATACTGACTGTCAGTAAAAATAGTCACAACACAATAAGCTCTAGCAAAAGCTATCAGTTCTGCCGTTTGTGCAGAAGTTATCCCTCAGAGCCAGGAGGCTTACATTACCCTCCAACTGTACAGACTGCATAAGCAGCCCTTAGGGTTCCCCCATCGCCACATCTAGCCTGAGTCGTCATCAAACAATATATAATCAGACTCTGCCAGTGGCTTATTTTGAATATCTCGACTCAGATTGAAGCATTGTTTCGTGACATCAAGATAGTCATGCTCTACCTCCCCTTCATCATTTTCATCCTCAGGCAATGGTAACAAGAAGCAGGATTTAGAGAAGCGCAACTCTTAAGGGTGATATTCTATGCAGTCAGTATTTCTTTGTTCATATTTAGTCAACCTGCTATTTGTAAGGTGCTGATTGCTTGTATGCATCAGCAATATCTCCATAGAATGTACTGTAAGAGGGTGTCCCATGACAATACTCTCACATCTTTGAATGCTGACACCTACTGTCACTAAAGGCAACTTGGCGTTCTTGCAGCTAAAGGATCAAGAGTAACAGAAATATATGCAACAGGTATCGTGCATCTCCGTGGATCTGTATAAGCGACAAGAGAGTGCAGCCCTCCCTCACAATGCAAAAGAACATAAAAAGTTGTTATTATCAGGCATTTCCAGTGACGGGGAATGGCAGAGAGTTTCTCTCAGCTCTAGGAATGCAGTCAAGCAGTCATTGTCGTATGGTATCAAATCAGACATATCCTTGTGTTTCAGCCTATGTAAAGGCTTGGACATTAAGCAAAAGTAGGGTATCCACTGCCAACAGTAGTCCTCCAGTCTCAGAAACACACTGACTTCTCTTTGAGTTGTTGGCAGACTCATTTTCAAAGTGGCAGAGATCCTTTTTTGCGACACCTTCCTCGATACCGACTTTTTGACAATATTACAACTTGCTCTGGGACAGTTATCAGCTAAGTGGTTCCATTGTGCAATGATGTCTTGTTTACAAGCTTCCTGAGCATCCAACATCACTAACAGGTTGTCGATGTACTGAAATGAAATGAAATTTGTATAGAGCAGCAAATGCCCAAAGGCATCATGGCGCTCATCGTTAATCCTGAAAGTAACCTCACCCCATAGCAAAACCTATCATGAGGTACTTAACCTTGTTACAGAGAGAAACGCCAGGCTTTTAAGGTTTTCTTCAAAGGGGTATTGTTGTTTGTCTCCTCCAATTCCACTTCTGCCATTGATCACCCTGCTCCTCCCTACTGAGTGAACTGTGTGCACCCTAGATCTTATTCTAGGTCTCACTGCCATCACACTCGATGCCCTAGATTTCGCTGCCCACTTGCATCTACTGCAGCAAACAACAGTCTGTCTACAACACATCAAGATAATGTCGACCATTCTTCTTTCACCCTGAGGTATGCAACAGATGCCAATCAACCAGCAGTAGACTCTGGCAACCTTGCCTCTGACGAATTCATTGACCACCCCTCTGAATCTGTCTCAGGAAATGCCTGTCTGAATGCTTCTATCTCATGCATCCCATCCTCATTGCAAAAATGTTGTGAATAAATGATTCCTGGTCAATGTAGATATTAAGATGTTTGATTTATTCAAGATAGATATTAAAATGTAGAGCCCCACCAGGAGCAGCCTTCCTGCTGCTCAGCCCATCCTCCAACTGACTCTCTCACTCACCAATATTCCACAGCTACCTCTCACACCTCTCACACCAGCATTCCACCTCCACAGTCACACTGGCTGAGCAGCAGGTATAACACATATGCAGCTTCATGCAGGTCAAATAGAGGTGGAGGGAATTACAGAGTCTGGCTGCCACAACCGAAAAGACTCTACCTCTCCATCTCTTTCTCTGAGTTTTGGGAATGACAACTAAATAGTGGGCTGCTGAGAGAAGATGTCTACTAGGGAAATACCATTGAAACATGTTTTTAATTCCACCTGAACTGGTACCATATAATGCTTTATGAACAATGCATATAGCTTTAAAGGTGACATTCTTCTGTACTGGAAGCCAGTGAAGATCAAGCAAATTCTCTCAAGACTGATAGATGTTTGGGGATATCTAATGTCAGCATCTTCGATGCATTTTGTGCAAGTTGCAGCCAGAATTATCTTATTAGCATCAAGATAAAGAGCACTGCAATAGTCGAGCCTGGAGGGAGTTCGTGATAAGGCTACTTGCTTCTCTGTAGGGAGAGGGATAAATGGAAAAATCTTCCACACAGTTCTGAGAATCCAGAAACAGATCACCACAGTACAATTGACCTGGAGATCCAAGGACAGATCAGTATCCAGGATGACTCTTAGATTTTCAGCTGAGTTTGGTAGGGCACTCAGACAGGGTGGCAGGGCATTACCAAAGGACTCAAGGTTCTGATTAAAGATTGAAGGATTCTCCGTACACTCTTGTGGGGCCCAGCAGCATGCCAAAACATGGTTTTGTAACCCAAAGGCAGAAAGGTACTGACTGTCCTCAAGCAAGGATATAGAGAAGAAAGCCTGGCACAAATCAATATCAGTAAACCACTCAGCCTCAAATGGATTTAGACAAAATATCACAGCTATATTGGCTACCACAGGAGAATAATGGGCAGCGATAATATTAATCTTTCTGAGGTTCTGCACAATGCTGTACTTACTGCTCGGTTCCGGCAGGCCCATAATTGGCGAGTTACATGGACTCCCCATTATCCCTTTCAAAATGCCTTGCTATATCATTGACCTGATCACCAACATGGTGCCAGATATCGTTTCAGGGTTTAAATTGCAATGTGGAGTTTGAGGGTATTCAGCAATTGGCATAACATTTATATGGACCTGCTCAACTCTAATGTCCTAACCTGACAAAGTCCCAGACTTTAGGATTCACCATATCCTGAAGATCCAGCAGTAAATCATCAGTTGTCATCAAAGGGTATAACTGAACAACTGTCCATTGGCATGCCAAATTAAAATCCACATCCTCGTGAGTCTGAAACTCCACACTCTTCTGTGTGCAATATATGGTGCAATTGAGTTTACACATGAGATTATTGACTAGAAGATTTGCAAGAATAAAACCATACAACACAAATTGGTGGCTTTCTCCAAAGGACCCTGTTTTAAAAGGATGTTCCTGTGTGATAGGATTTGTCATGTGTTTATTTGCAGCTCCTACAACTTGTATTCTTTTTCCTAATAGGGTTAGATTCAAACCTTTCGCAGTTTTAACAGTGGTACGGGTAGCACCTGCGTTGGTCAAAAATGGCCCAGGGCCATTCACTTCGCCTTCGTCAAATGGTCTACCTCTAAAACTGTGTAAAGTATGCAATCTTTTTGCCCCCTCAGGCAGTGTATTTATGACAGATTAGTGCCATAATCCTCAAGGGAATCAAACATGGGAAACTGCTAGAATGGATTTTGAGTTTGGGAATAATCCTGGTTACATACGCACATACTTACATACATACATACACACATACATACATACATACATACATAAACATTATTTCAGCCATAAAAAAGGCCATAACATTTGCAAATTAAACATATTTAATTATCAATATGTAAATACAGCCAGTAAAAACTAGTGGGCATTTTCAGAAGGGATTCCATGTAATTATTCTCTGCCATCATGTGGTTCTACATCAACAAGTAAGAAAAACCCATAGTCAAATACCTATTTTGTTTCGCCATGACCAATGGTAAAATTTACACCTCATAAAATGTATTCGATTGGTTTCCAAACAATTAAGATTTACAAAGAAAAGATGAATAATTAAAATTCTCTTCTAGAAATTCAGTTATCATTGGTCGCAGGATTCTATATTAAAAAATTAACCATTTAGGAATGGAACTCTTTTGATAATAAGTTTAACAGTTTAATTACACTACCTCCATAAAACAATCTCACATACAAGAGTTGATAGTCTCTCTAATAGTAAAAAGAGTGCATTAAGCATTATAAAACATTGAACACATAATTCTCATCACAGTAATTAATCATCGTAACAATTGTCCCATAATAAGCAAACAGATTGTCCATCACTTAAAAAAGAAAAAACAACCTCCTAATTCGTTAGGGTCACAAAATTCTGTGGCCTAAACCAAACATTCAGTAAAAATGGCAGTAAAAATGGCTTACAACAAAAATAATAGGATTAGATTTATCAGTGTTTACGATACTGTTAGCAACCCATTAATGCCTGACTGACAGTTTTAGGCATATTGGTTGAATCCGCTTCCTATGGAGAAGATGATAATCGGTGCAGAAGAACTGTAGGAAGGTGGAATCTGACTAATGGTTGCCCCCAACTTTTTGCCTGGTATTTGAGTGATTTTTGACTAGTCTGGCTGGGATCCTGCTATCCAGGACCCCAGCCCATCTGCTTTCTCCTTAAAACTGATGTGAGTACCCTAGGTACAAACCAATTGGATGCTGAGGATGCCCTGACAGTCCCTTGTAGATGGTACCCTAGGTACCCAGGGCATGGGTCCCTCAGTAGGCCTACCAGGGCTGCAGCACTTATTGTCCCACTCTGGGACAGCCATACAAACTGACACCACCAGACCACTACTGTAGTCTGGGTAGGGTGGTGCTAGCACCCCTTACAGGGATATAGGTACCCTATATCCCACCCCATCACAACACATATACTCTCATAGGTCACCCCTATAGCAGGCCTTGCTAATCCTACAAGGCAGGGTGCTGAGGTATGTGTGAGGGGGGACCCCTACCTGAGGAGGGCCCCTCTGCAACCTACGTAAAATAATTGCTGGGTTGTTTGTAGTGTAGCCATACCATATACTCTTAACCGCATTATAAGTTTATCGCGATAGTGTGATAACTTGAGGTTGGCAACACAGAACCATATCGTGTTTGGTGTCAAACATGTAGGAATCATACCCCCAGTCCAGCCATGGGCATGAGGGCACGATTCCCCCCTGCTAGAGGGGTGATATGGGAAAAGCGGCAGAATTTAGACACCAATTTAAAAGTGCACACGTAGTACAAAATGGCTACTACCCGCCACCCACACAACTCTGGCTGGCTGTTGCTGGGGAAAATCCCAGCCTCGCCAGCTGGACAATAGGGCTCCTGTGGCAGGGAGGTGCTAGCATCTCCCCAGACAGGATATGTGGATTGGAACTGGGTGGGTGCATCATATGTTGCCTTTCAGAGTTGCACGTAGGCAGCTACAGTGCCTACATTCTGCATACACCGCCTGGAACCGGTTCAGGGGCATCCTGCCCATCGCCCAGGCGGGAACCACACAAAGGGGAGTGGGTGTAGCCACCTTTCCCGCCTCACCTCTCATTGGTAGGCTCTGATCAGGACCCTCCCCTAATCTTGGGGATAAAGGTGAATACTGTGTCCCCAGAGCCTCAGATTATCTTGAACTTCACAGACTTGACCTTCGACGAGCTGCTGCCCAGCTGACTGAAGAAATCTCCCTTGGGGTAAAGGAGTTACCCCCCTGCTTGGCAGGCACCTGAAACACTGCAAGTGACCTGGTTGGAGCTTCGCTGCTCCTACGGACTTCGTAGACTCCCAGCAACCTTGAGGTGGGGTTCCTAAGCATCCCAGAGGCCAGTGAGTGTGCACAGCAAGTCTGAGCACCGTGGACCGCGTGGGTGCCGAGATTCCCAATACCCCCAGGACACCAGCCACCTCTTGCATAGCACACGACCCTGACGAGTGGGGAAGTTGTGCTTTGGCCCATTATTGAGCCAACTACCAAGCAGCAATTGTGCCAAAGATCAGCACCCTAGCCCCCTCCGGTGACTCGTGGGCTCCCTTTTATGCACTCCATTTGGCTGCCTTCCGCGGTCCCTTGTCTCTCAACTTGCGGGCCCAAGCAGAGGACAATCTCAACATTTAACAGTTCCCCTGGTTGCTCCAGGCCTGCTCTACAGTCTCTCCAAAGGAGACCTCTCACAGACCTCTTGGGTTTGCACCAGTAGCTGATTTGTTTTTCTTGCGTGGGTTGCGGTTGCCAAGGCTTAGTGGATCCAATCTGGACACTAACACCGCAGCGACCCTCATCCAACATGGGACAGGCACCCTCCAGAAGCTGGGCTTCCTTGAAGCCTCCCGGAGCCCGTGGCTGCAGATCCAAGCTACACCTCTTTCCACTTGAAGCACCCAACATTGAAGGGCTCTTTCCTTTGAGCTCCCTGGTCACTGTGCTGTGACCCAGACTCTGTCCCGTCTGCTTTCAGGTTACTCTCTACAAGATCTACAACTTTATTCTTCACAGCATCATCGACGCTTTTGGCTTGCAGCAGTTTTGTACATTTTCCCATTGAAAATCAGCCCGCGACCCGACATTGAAAACGACCTATGCACCCGGCTTCCCTGGGGCAGGTAACAGTGGTACCTCGGTACTCTCGAGGTAGTGGGCTCCTCAAAGGCTTAACTCTAAGCCCTTAACTTTGAACTCCTGCTAGAAGTGTCTTTAATCTGTTTAAATCAAACCGCGATATTCTCCATAGGCTATAATAAAGATACCGATAGTAGCTATTTCCACTGCACGTGCCTCCCGTGGGTCCCCTTCCTCATAACCTAGGGTGGATTCTTAAGGGGCCAGCAATCCTAAATGCCCTAGGCATTGTCTGTAGAATTGTCGTGGTTCTTATACCACTTTTTTAATATATGGTATGGCCCCCCCCCCGGGGCCCTGTGATTCCAGTGCTATTTATTGTATCTATCAATGCTTGTTTGAATTGTAACTTTGCCTCTAGCCTCATAAAGAGACTTGTGGGATTCTGTTTATAATAAATACATATATTTTATATATATACCTGTGTGGGCTACTCTTTCATTTGGTCATTCAAGAGGTTATCTATGGTAAAACAATAAGCTTAACACTCCTTCAAGACTTAGCCTGAAGGCTGCTCTCCACAGCTACCACTAGGATAGCTTTCTTTAAAGGTTGTCTTAAACCTATCATCAATAAGAGTCGAATTGGACTGGTGGAAGGTGTCCCCTATAACTAGGAGACAGCATATGCCAGGCCAACTTCTCACAAGAACAAAATATGTTCCTCTGTCTCCGGGACTAGACCACATACAGGGCACATAACTGAGGCTTGATCGTTGCCCCAGGTGCAAAAGCATCTTACTGGTAGGCAGCCCAAGTGGAATCTCCCATACAGGCTTTTCGTAGTGGTGGAGAGATCAGATCTAGAAAGGGCTCAAACTTTGGGCATGGTTTAAAGGGTAAGAGCTGAGTAGTTCGATGCCCAGTGGTCTGGCTCATTGAATACCCATCTGCCACATACACCCAGCACTCAGCTTTTACAATAGCTAATTCTTTTTCGTTGACCCTCTTGAGGCTGTCCCACAAACTGCCATTCCCAATGACCAACACCAGGATGATGATGATGGGATTCTTTTAGCAACGCTACTCTTTAACACTTCCCTCATTGACTCATGTTAGTCATTTAGCTAGGGCATTGTCCTCTGCCGCAAACAACATATTAAGGATATAAGTGAAGATACATCCCCATTTCTCTTTATCCCAAAATTGATAAACAATGGGGTCAGCAGGGTACTGATCGAGATGAAGACAAGGGATCTAACATAAGTATTCTCGCACACCATCAACTTGTGGGTGTCACCCTGACCCCAAATCTCTGCCCCATGAATTGCAGCATTTTGGGCTTTTACGCAATAGATCTCCAAAGCAGGGGTAACTGTTTGGGTCTTTTTGTGGAATTGAAGTATTGATTTCGATTTATGACATAAGGTTAAATAGCTTTTATCAAGTTGTGATTCTCATCCTAGCGAATCTGTCAACCTAACCCCCAGGTATTCAGTATTTTTTAACCCTCTCAAGGCACTTCTCCACAATTCTCACTACCCGTGTTTGGACCTTGACCTTCCCAAAGATCATAAATTTGGTTTCCTCTGCATTCAGCTCCAGGCCCCTGGTTACACAGAAAGCTAAAAATGTATCTAATAAATTCTGAAGGCCCATTGGGGTCCTGAAAACGAATATAGACTTCTTCTGCGAACAGCAAGATTGATGTCTTCATACAATTAAAAACCGGGGAGTCATTTCTGCAATCCCTTAATTCATTCACCCCCTTATCAATATCCAAGGAAAGTAGAGTATGTGCGAGTACATATCCTTCATTCACAGCAAATGGGAATCTTGCTGGTTAATTCACCCTTGTTTCCCCCACCAGACCTGTGCATAAGTACCTTCATGCATCCCTGCAATCAGATTTACAAGATTAGCAGGAGCTCCCAGTCCAAAGCATTTCTTGGGGAACAAGGTCAAGTGCAGCTCACAGGTCAACAAATGCTACATACAATTTCAGTTTTTTTAGTAGGACATGTTTCCATGTAAGTAGTGTACATCTAAATGCTTGATCACGTGTACTTGTTTTGGTGCGGAAACCCACCTGGTACGACGACAAGATCTCATTGTTGTCCATCCATACTTGCAATTTATCCAGCACATTCCTTGTGAATTGTTTTTTGCAAATTATCTATTAAGCTGAGCGGCCTGTAGACAAAGGGAATTGAGGCATCTCCTTTCTTGTATATGGGAATTATCTTTGCCCCTCTCCAAGTCTCCGGAATTTCTCCCCCAGCAGCTATTGGGTTAGACAGAAAGTTAACATACGGGGCCCATAGCAAAGGCTCAGATTGTTACAAGTCACTGGGTATCTGGTCTGGCCCAGGGGCCTTTGCTATTTTTAATCATTCTATGGCCTTCAGAGCGTCATGAAGGCTGAAGGCTAATTCGATGTTATTATCGCCGAAAGATATGCCAGTAGATGGGCATTTAGTTTGTTCACCAATAAAATTCTCAGTGGTAGTAACCTCTTCCTTTGTCATATAACGTAGGGAAATGATTAAACGATTTCTGAGGCTGGATATAGCAGATGGAGTAGTAACACCATCTAAGCTCCCATATGCAATGATATGTCATTGTGCCGGGCAGCTGCCAGTAAGTCCTGCCAGTTCTTATCATCCCAATCTCGTTTGTCTTTGGCAAGAACAGTCTTATAACTAGATCATGCAAGAACTACATCTGAGTAGCTATCTTCTCTAACAAGACTCCTCAGCTCACTCTTTGCCTGTTTGCACTCTAGGTTAAATCACTCATGTCTCCTCCCAGCAATTGATTTCTTCCCGGTCGTTTGGTTTTAATGCCTCATACAATTCTCCATGGGCTGGCGAGATTGACTCAGGTGACAGAAGGGCACTTTCAAAAGTCAGAAAAGAAAGACACAAATAAATCATACATCTTTGAGTGAAATTCACTGTCATGATAAACTCTGGGTCAAGTAACTCTTCTACAGTTATTTGTGAAAAGGGGCTCCTGGACTGTTGAATGACATCCAGGCATACCCCATGTAAGAGAGTTGCTCCCCAAAGTTAAAAACATAGGGTTATGTTTGCTATCAGGCTGAGGGGTAGTTGCCATATCATCCACCTATCACCAAATTCTGACGGCTACCAGAATGTAGTCGATAACACTATGACTAGACCCTCTCTTAAATGTGGTCTGCCTACCTAGGTCTGAGCAAGTCCTACCATTACATGCCATAAGGCACCTTCCAACCACCAAGGAGGCAAGCTCGAAGAGACAGATTTGGGGTTCCCCAAAACTCATCTTCCTCCTCAAACCGAAGGTTAATTAGAGGGGATGGTTTAAACAAAATGTTGAAATCCCCTTCTAACAAAATTTTGATCTGGTGCTGGTAGATGCCAAGTAGATCGTCTAGCATAGTCAAAACCAATGAATCAGTGCTCATAGGGACAGACCCAGTATGCATTTAAAACAGTTAAGATTAGTCCCAAAGAAAAGGTAAGCTGGATCCCCATTAAATCTAGTGAATCAATTGACATATGTTTGTAGGCACAAGCAATGGTGTTTCTTACAAAAATGGCTATGCTTCTACTAGTTCTACCTGATTTATTTGGAGCTGTATCTTCAACACTATATTTAGAGCAACCAGTCATCAATACCCTGTCCACAGTTCATGTCTCCTGGAAAATGCAGACATCATTTCTATCAATAAGGGCAAACTACCCATGATCATAAAATTCAGAATTGATCCCTGCCAGATTCCAGGAGATTATGGACGAGCCCGCTATGTCTTCAGAATCCACCACAGTTACACCGAAAGGAGCCCCAGTTCCGGGGAAGCAGTTAGCATCAATGTTGCAGTTAGCTTTGCTGGGCTCCAGATCTTGGATATTTGTGATTGAAGAGTTGGTGACCGAAATAACAGTAGATATTTCAGTTGAGGAAAAACTCAAAGCTGGACAAACATTGTTTGGGGTAACAATTGTGGGGAAAGTACATCATCTTGTACAGGGGTATACTATTGAGTAATAGGGCTCCCAGCTGATAAAATGATGTTTGTGACTATGGGTGTAATAATAATATCAGACTTATCATCAATAGAGTGAACTAGTGCATTAGTATTAAGTTTAGTAGGAGTTGCAGGGCAAAAGTTTGATAAGGAGGCTAACTTTCTGTAGTCTTCGCGTATATGGATACAACTACTCCATTTCAGCGGAGAAGAGTCACCCCACAAACCCTAGAGCTGAAAAATAAAGTGGTAATAAGGTTTATTTATTACCATTTCATTTTGCAGCAACCGGTCCCAAACTAAGTGTCAGGATGAGATGGGGCCATTGCTGCCAAGTGGCAGCAGCAGGGAGCTGTGCGCTCTAAAATGTGCGTGTCTCTTTGGCCGGCTGTCTTGGGACGACCAGCCAGACATGCGTATTTTAATGCTTTCTAGCCTAGCTGCCTTAGTGCTCTTGTGAGTGCTGAGTAAGGCAGCTCTATCCAATCCTGGTGCTGCTCTCATGCTGTGAGAGCAATGCAAGGATTGGGTAGTGCAGTTTTCTGGTCCAGAGATTCCTGAAGACACCCGACAGAGGAGGATGTTGTGCTGCACGGAAGGAAGGTAAGTTTATTTATTTATTTTAGTTGTGCCCTTGCCCCCTCACCGTCGGTACATGGCAGCTGCCACTGCAACTACTGCTAACTGTTGGCATCTGGGTCACATGAACTTGTGCTAGTTGGGTCTGCTTGAGTCAATTAATGTGATTGAGGGGAGATATAGTGATTCCTGTATTTAAATGTGCTAACGAACTAGTGTATTTGAACTGGATATTAGAAGAACCTGGAGGGGAAGTTGTATGATCCAGGTTAAATAGATTGTTGGCAAGGTCAGAGATAGAGAGGATTCGATCTAAATTGACGAAACCAGAGCAAACACTTCCTGATCTTTTAATACTGATCATGTTGTCTCAAATAGGAGAGCGACAGCTCTGAACCTAGCACATCCAATAATGTGCCTTGTTTTTTAGAGAGTCTTATTACTCTATAGGCAATTGTCAGGACAGCTTAGGAACGGTGATCATCGAGATGCAGCCACAAGATGGAAATTTGCTCCTGCATGAGTTTAAGTGATTTCTCTGCTCATACCCAGATAATCCTCTGTGTTCATACATATGAGCCTGGTTGAATGGATTGATTCTTTGAGGCAGACTGTGAGTGACAAATTTGCCAATATTTTGCCTAGACGGGAAACCAACTCCCCCGCCTACTGACCTAGGTAGAATTGACTGGAAAAAAGGGTTTGCTTTTATGGACAATATGTGATATGATGATGGGAAGCATCAAGGATATTTGGGGTTTGAAGGGGGATTTGGAACCGCTATATTTCTATACCGAACTAATAACAAATTTACTGTGGAGGTTAAAGTGAAAACCAAGGATTTTAATATGCTCAACTCCTCTTTCAATGATTGGACTAATGAGACAAAAAGAGTCTCATTGGTTATGGAGCACCCTGTCCATGCTAAATCACTAGGTTGCCGTTCGGGGTTGCTGACATAATCAAAAATGCCTTCAATTCATTGGTTCCCCCGCAGATTGCGCAAAAGATCAAAGCAATTGCTGCAAGGAAGAACACCCGAGTATAAATCAGAAGAAGGAGAATGAGTAAGTGGATGGGTGGCTAAAGGAGTGGCCGGGGATTGGGTCGCAATACGATCTGAGCATCGATAGGTAGTTCACAGCCATGTTCCCTAGGTTTTAAAAACATCCCAGATATTCTGTAAAAGTTTGCTACTGCATGGGAGGTAGGAGGGCTTGCAACACCGGAGAGAGGAGCACTAGGATCCCGAACTAGTAGCTGCTGAAATTCCACCAGGAGGTTATTGACACTGGCAATATCACAATTATCACCAGGATATTTCAAAGTTTTCTGGGGTTGCTTAGTTTTGGCGTCCCCAACACCCCCTCTGTGGCCTTCCATTTTGCCATTTGAATCTACCAAAGATAAAACAACAACAAAGAAGAAACAAAATAGGATTCAAAGTCACCAAAAGTGTCAAAATCAGTTTAAACAGGCGTACGTTAAAGCATAGTTCAGTCGTTAAACTGAAATAAAAATGCAACAAATCCTTACTGGGAAAAAAACGTTGAAGGGTGGCCCAGACCAGCTTTCTCCAGGCTCTTGGCCCAGGCGCAGCCCAGTTGTGTCCTGCGCTGTGGAAATTAACAAGGCACTTTATAGCACTGCGACACTTGCAGGAGGCCGCTGGAGTCAGGCCATTCTTCCTTATGGTCAGGAATACTTGGGCAATGTAGTACTTGATGCACCAAAAAATGCCCCCCCTCAGTTCACAGTATAACACGCTGTGAGAATCAATGAGGTGCTTTATAGCGTGGCAGCACTTTTGGGAGGCGGCTGAAGTCAAGCTCCTCCTCCTGATGGTCAGGAATACTTGGGAGATATAGTCCTTGGTGCCTAACAAAACTGCCCCCTGAGCTCACAGAGAGTTCTGGATAAAATAAGGAACTTGATTTGCATTAAATCTAGGACCATTCACATTTTGGTGAGGGATATGTGCATGAGGCACTTGCATCAACAGGGCTTGAGGCATGCTAGGACCCTGCATCCTTGGCCCTGGCACATTTGTATATGGCTATAAATCTGAGTCTTCCAAATCCTGAGTTTTGGACCTAATTATCATTCAATCCACTTTTGGGGTTGAGGCGACATTGCTGCTTACAAATGCCCAACCTGTCACAATAATGATAAGGATTAGATTTCTTCAATGTAGCCACATCACTTTCAGTACTCGGATCAATGGGAACACCATGACCTCTACCTTGTGGAAAACAATCTCTGCCCTCAATCAATAATCCTCCATACAGATAAACACCAACTTGCACACCACTAGCACTCTCTGTATAGGATTGATTCTGACTTGTCCTTTGTGCTGCCTTCATCTATGGCAGCCTAAATGATTCTTTCAGTATCTTTTGTTTCATGTCCAATTCGTCACTGCATATTTTGCATACCTCAAGATCTCTTCAATCTGCTGATTTTGCCAACAAATCAAATTTTGAATTATCATGCTACTATAAGGCCTCTATCCTGTCACAAACCAAAACACAAAACTCCCCATATTCTTGCTTTCAGGACTTTCCATCCCACTATGCTGTTTGAACACCTGCAACAATCTCTCATAAAATGCATGCACATTCTCTTTGGGTTTTTATATAATTCTGTTAATCTTGACCCAATCAATGTCTTCCACTGACACTTTCCCTTTCAAAAAGGTGATCAACTGTTTATATTTTTTCCCTCACTACAGGAGAAGGATCTTGAGATATTGGATTTCTTTGAGGCTCCTTCTCTGGCCACTGTAGAGCCACTTAGCATTCTGCCCATAAATCACTCCATACTACAATGTCAAAAAGAGTATTCAAATCCACCCAAAGCACCTGAGAAAACGTTTCCAGATCGATTTTCCCTCAGTTTTGGGAAATCATTGGTAAATGCAGCAAGATCATATCTACTCCAAGCTACATAAATATAATCTGCACCATGCACGTCTCTTAATGGGAAATTAGAGGCCCCTTCTACCTCTTGTGAGGAAGAAGGTGGTTCACCTTGAGGCAGATGTAACCTTCAGCTTCTTCTGGTCTTTCTTTTTAGCCCACCTGTCCTCCCACAAGTGTAGCTGACCACTCCATTGTGGTATGTAATCAATCAATTAGTTAATCTGCAATTTCATCTTTGATGTCCTTATACTGGTTATGTCACTTTCACCAAAGCACACACAGTAATGTTTATGTAAAGATTTTGTCCTATTTAGATCTATCAAACAACAGGAGATAATGGACAGAGTGCTGGAACTTTTCAGACACTCACCCCTAGTCACAGATCTGGATTAAATCCATCATCTTTCTTTAGCTCACTTTGCCACCCCAGTTCAGACCCACCTATATGTGAATCAGTCTTGACCCTGTTTCTAATGGGAACAGTCCAGCCCAAACTGCCAAGCCAGGTCTTCCCTGGAACGGAAACAGCATTCTGGGACAGGTTTCGGGGTAACACCACTCATCAGCCAGGCTAGCATGAATCCAGTGGTAAAGTGAGCAAGGGGCCCACGTCTGGGCATACCCTGCCAACTTAGGCAAACAAAGCAAACACAAGGAGATGATGCACAGATTGCTGTAACTTTTCAGACATTCACCTCCAGTCACAAATATGGATAGAATCCATCATTATTGTATAGCTCACGTCATCACCCCAGTTCAGACCCAGCCATATGCAAATCAGTCTTGTCCTGGTTCCTCATGGGAACAGTCCAGCCTGAACTGCCAAGCCAGGTCTTACTGGTTGCTGGTAGAGGAGCACTTCTGCTGTCATCGAGAGGTCTCTACACACTGATGCCTTCAACCAGTAGTTGACTAACATCTCTGTGTGGGGTGTCCAGCTTGTGACCAAGACTAGGCCCTGCACTCATTCCCTACAGGTAACGGGTTCAGATAATTCAGCATGGGGATTCTTGGCAGAACACACACATACATGTATGTTAGGGTATGCAGAGAAGGAATGCACAAGATTGTTATACTGTTGTATATGCTTGCGTAAATACGTTGTTTCAACAAGATGGTTGAACTCTTAATTCTGTTCACTGTCATGATACTTCCAGTAACTTTCATCTGCCTCTGTTCCCCTATGTATTCTGTGTAAAGTTCTCTTAGTGGAAGAGACCATGAGTGTCTGAGCAAAATGGTTCTTGATCTGTTACCACGATTCCTTAGGGATCAGACTTGTTATGTTCAGTGATTGACAGAACTATTTGCTCCTTGCCTGGTTTAAGGAAGCTTTTGGTGGCACTATGAGTTAGTTGGTCTACGGGGCAACATATCCTGAGGGGGTGCACATAATCAGTCTGGCACCATCCCAACGTTTATGCCATCCACAAATGTGCAGTTCCTACTGATTAGTGAAACTACACAACAAGGTAACACAAACATTGGTTGGGTTCTTATTATGTATGGATCACCTGTGTAGTTCAATCATGCCTCCTCAGTTCTAACCAGAGACGTCCATGGTGGTAGGAAATATCCTCCTCAGCTGAGTAGGGAAATCCTATGAATTGGCTGAAGTAGTTCAAGCTTGAAAGGATCTAAATCCCACTGTGGTTACCCACTCTGTACTTCATCTCATATGTATGGCAAAGAAGATCGATAAGAACTGCAGGTCCGCAGTTACTCAAAAACGACTACACCATGAGCTCACACTCGATGGTGGGGACGTTACCTTCGTGGCTGAAGCACATGAAGCATATAGGACAGAGGTGTTCTACCCTTGGGTTACATTCCCAACTGCAAACGATACAACACAATTATTTCACACCTACACTAACGATGAAATACCAGACAATTAAACTCCATATGAAAATAGAGATATATTTTTAACTTAACAAAAACACATCAATTGGTTTAAAGGCACCCTCCTTCACATGATACCAATGTGAGACTGGGCCCACTCAGCAATGAGGGCTCGACATGGCCAGTCCTAGCCGGATATATACCTTATCCCTGTCTCAATAATCTGTCCTTAGGTCAGATGTGGGGATTATACAATAATCTAGTCACAACATACAGATGTTTTGCACATTTGGTAATCAGAACATTAGCATGCACTCCTGTGGGAACTGTTCAAGCTGCACCACCACAATTGGTTACACCGAACATTAGCCCACAATCACTAAATGCAGTTATGGGTAAGGTTCCCACCAAGAGGGAAGAAATTCAGTTTTGGATTGCAGAGAAAACAAATTAGCTTGAAGCAGTATTTTCCCTGACAGGCCCAGAGGAAAAACACAAAATATTAACAATTTGCTTGCCGATAAGAATGGCACCCCCAGTGGAAGATTCCACCACTTAGGGTACAGTCTTTGCTGCAGTGTATATCAGAAAACATGGAATCCCTTCTGTGGCTGTTCTGCCTGAAGTGCTGAAACAGATCCAGAACGAGTACGGTGTAGCACCTCCCCTGGACCTGGGGATGAAACTGATGGGCAACTTTGCCTCAGTATCTGCCATAATGTTGAGCAACATTAAAGAGGAAGCAGCACAGTTAGATATACACCAACGCTTGACGGATTGGGCTGCTGCACAGCAGGAGTGCAAATTACCTAAAATTATCAAACAAACCTCTGCTATGCTTGACAGAAATAATTTGGGAGCCAGACCTGGGAAACCACAATTAAAGAGTAATTCTGAAAAAAATTACTCTAAGCAAGCACCTGACTCCCTGACAGAGAAGAAGTGGGGTGCCAAGAAAAACAATGTCATGGGTTGGGTCTCCTATGCAGGAATCCACAGACAAACATTATAACTTACAAAAACATGATCATTTTAGACAGCCTGACAAGCAACAGTATGCTGATACACTTTTATCTTGTTCCTTCCAGGAATCGTCCAATAACCGTTCAGAGAGAGGAAGACAATCAGAGTGCAGATTAGAAGAGCAGGTGAAACGACAGAAGGACTCACAACGACCAGCTGACTACATTATTAAACAGGAAGAAAATCTAAAACATCAAACCTCAATTCAAAAAAGAAGAAGGAAGTAGACTGACTCAAGATCAGGCATGCCCTGGATATTGAGGACTCTGCTTTTGAGCAGAAAATTGACAGTGACAATGCTGGATAGTGCAGCAGAAGTCACAATAGTTTGCCAGAACCTGATGAATTGTCTTGTAGGAGTACCGCTGAGGGAGTATTTCACGGTGGAAACACCAGATACCAGAGTGAGTGTTCCACATCATCTATACGAAGTTCAACTACAGTTGGAGGGAGACATGCCCAGGTCCATTAATGTCCTCTTTTGGGAGAACCTCACTCAGTGTTACAATGTCATTCTGGCCGAAAAGGATTGGCCACCTGATTTCGTAATGGATTGCCCAAACAGGGAAGCAGTAATTTTACTATGTTTCTCTGACCTCGTCCCAGATTCAGTTAAACATTCATACACCAAGGAGTGTGCACTAGCTCCTGTGTTATACCACAACCAAGTGGGATGGGATGACGTTTCTTCTTATCATGACTTCAATTGATGACAACCCCACAACCTCAAAGACAATATCCAATAAAAAATGAAGGTAAATGTTAAGTCAGGGAGATCCTAGAACAACTTGAATACCAAGATGTAATAAAATGTTACACCTCCTCAATGTATGATCCTTTGTTTCCTGTTATGAAACCAGATCATTCATATCATCTAGTATTAGACTACAGACATTTAAACACAGCTACTTGCACATTTGCAGTACAAGATGCTCACAGTGCCACGCTAATGAATAACATTGTCCGGAAATCCTAAAAAACAACAGTGGACATTTTGAAATGATTTTTCTGCCAAAATATTACACATGTGAAAAGATATTTGATAAAATTCAGTGCACTAGGCTCTCAAAAACAGTTATAATAGACCTAGGCTGTTTTCGACCAGAGTAAGAGACCTGTTTGTAAATTTTGATGACTTGGAATTGTCTTATGTCTATGAAATATATTTGATGGATGATGACCTTATGGAACACTTGACCAGAGCAGACCGCATAATCCTTGGGTTTTTTCACATGGGTTATAAATTTAATTTCAAGAAAATCAAAATTGCCCACCTCAATGTCCTGTTCCGTACAAGCTGAAATGATAGCTTCTAAACATCTCCAAACACGTGTAAATACAACAAACTTGGTGATCCATGTCATTGCAGGTACATCAGGGTACACTTATGTCACTTTCAATGAAGGTGAGACAGTACCAATCGAATATAAATCACATTAACATACTAATGCTGAAAAGTGTTTTGCACCTACTGAAAAAATACTGACAGTGGTACAGACTTCTGTGATAACACAATGAGCCCTGGCTCAAGGTAAAAGCATAATTGTCTTGATCCCAGTACTAACCTTAGAGGTAGTCACCAGAACAAGTGTTCCGAACACTGAAGCTTTGTATCGACAATGAATACAATGGGCTAACTCCCTCACTGCAACAGATGTCGATTACAGATTTGATTCTACACTACAAACTCAAGCCGTCCTGCATCATGAACAAGAATATCATCTGCCTAATGAAATAATACCTCTAGATCGCTATGATTACATCATCTAGACCACGGGTACTCATAGTACGGCCCACGGGCCGCCAGCGGCCCAGCAAGCCTTACTTGGCGGCCCGTGGACCTTGCAGACATTGTACCTATGATTTTTTATAAAAAAATTCAAGAGTGTTAGCTAACACCGCCGCAGCAGTGCGGACTCCGAGAGACTCTGCTCTATGGGGGCTGGGCGATTCCAGCAATTGTCAGTGTGGAGATGCCGGGGCACTAAGAGGTGAAATACAACAAAGCCTCATTAACAAGTAAATCGTCTTTTAAAGACCTGTGAAGTACTCGGGTGCAGCTGTGTGTGTGCCCGGGAAGCCGTCTCACCCGGGCTGCTACACGCGCGGGGTGAGGTGACAGAGGGAGACAGAGAGAGAGAGAGGGGAGAGAGGGAGAGAGAAGGAGACAGACAGAGGGAGGGAGAAAGACGGAGGGAGACAGAGGGAGGGAGACAGAGGGAGAGAGACAGAGTGGGGGAGGGAGACTGACAGAGGGAGGGAGACAAACAGACGAAGGGAGGGAGAGAGACAGAGGGAGGGAGACAGACAGAGGGAGGGAGGGAGAGAGAGGGAGGGAGACAGACAGAGGGAGGGAGACAGAGGGAGGGAGACAGAGGGAGCGAGACAGACAGAGGGAGACAGAGGGCGACAGACAGAGGGTGACAGACAGAGGGAGACAGACAGTGGGAGAGAGACAGACAGAGGGAGACAGAGGGAGACAGAGGGTGACAGACAGAGGAAGACAGACAGTGGGAGGGAGACAGACAGGAAGACAGAGGGCAACAGACAGAGGGCGACAGACAGAGGGAGACAGACAGTGGGAGGGGGCCAGACAGAGGGAGGGAGACAGACAGAGGGAGACAGAGGGAGGAGGGTGACAGAGGGAGGGAGACAGAGGGAGGGACACAGATAGAGGGAGACAGAGAGAGGGACACAGATAGAGGGAGACAGGGAGGGAGATACAGAAGGAGACAGACAGAGGGAGGGACACAGATAGAGGGAGACAGAGGGAGGGACACAGATAGAGGGAGACAAAGGGAGGGAACAGATAGAGGGAGACAGAGGGAGGGAGATACAGACGGAGACAGACAGAGGGAGGGACGCAGATAGAGGGAGGGAGAGGGTGAGGGAGAGACAGAGACAGAGTTGGAGGCAGAGGCGGAGGCAGAGAGGGAGAGGGAGAGAGAGAGGGTGAGGGAGAGGGAGAGGGAGAGGGAGAGGGAGAGGGAGAGGGAGAGGGAGAGGGAGAAAGAGAAAGATGTGTGTATGCCGGGTCTGGTGGTTCAGTGGATGAAGGCGTACGCTGCAGGGGCCTGTGTTCAACCTCATGGTCACAGTTTTTTTTGCTCTAGCCCCACCCCCTCCCCCACTGACCCCGCCCCCACTGGTGCGGCCCTCGGCCACAAACCACACTGTAAATCTGGCCCCCGAGGGAAAGTTTGTGAGTACCCTTGATCTAGACTGATGGTTCTGCATAGCCTTCCATAGGGACAAAGCACAAACACTCAGTGGTATGTGCAATAGGGAAAGGAAGTATGCATTATGGAGAATTCCATCCTGAGAAGACCTACACGCAGACACTAGGTGATTTTACAATGTTGCTGGAAGAATTAAATACTCTAGAATTGGTGTTAAAAAATACGGACGCTGGATTTCCCACACTTAGTGTGTGTGATTCGTATTATTGTGTGCAGTCATGTAATGAATATTTACATTATTGGAGCCAGAATGGATTCAGGGACTCAAAGGGTTGCACAGTAAAGCACAAGCTACTTTGAGAACAAATGACAAAGCTGAAGGATTGCTTGCCACGGCCTGATGTCATACATACACTGAGCCATCAACATGTTGGCGTTCATGTTGCAGGGAATTCCATGGCTAATGAAGCCGCAAAAGCTACAGTTCACACTGCTGCGGTTGCTGCAATCACTCGTTCTAGTACAATGATAGACAGAGACATCATGGTGGTCGTCAATGCATTTCGCAATGGCACACACCTGCCAAAAGGATTTCCACTCAAGTACTCCTACAAGTCAGATGTACATAACATACCGTATGCTCAGATTCCAGGAGTGGAGGATAGAGTAATATCAAACAGTGATTGCAGACTGGGATTAATTCTAGTTGCAACTTAGGGTCTGGCTTCTGCACATGGAGGGGTGGCTGCTACAAAATCATTATTGCAGCAACGTTACTGGTGGCAAAATCTCTACAAGCAGGCCTAGGATGTCATCCTTAGATGCAACATCTGCCAGCAGATGAGGGGTTCCACAGTGGCAGAGTGCGTGAGTGGCAAAAATCGTGCCATGGGAAAGGTGAATATCCAACAAACACGCTAAGGCATGTTGTAGTGCTCAGTGGTATCTGTATACTTACGGACCCACCGTAAAAAACCTGTGGAAATAAGAAGACAAGAAAGAGAAAATGCAACATAAAATGAAATCTTTAGCTTATTCCTTAGTGCCTTAGTGCTGGTCTCAGGTAAGTAGGCACAACAGTGAGTCAATCCACAGTCTGAGCCGAGTGGGAGACATATACTATTAATACACGAGGTGCACATATATCTCTCAACAGGTATATAGGCTGTGACTATAACGCAGCATGCTAATAAACCTTAGCGGTGTCTCTATTTCGCCTTTACATAATAGACTGACATGTGGCATGCTGGTGAAGTGTTATGAGTACATACATCCTACACTCTTTCCCTACAGGTAATGAGTTTGGATCATCCAACTCGTAGATTCTTGGCAGAACATACACATTCACCCTAGACATGTAGGTTAGGGTACGCATAGCACGAGTATGCCAGATTGTTATACTGCTTCATATGCTTGCGTACATACATTGTTTCAGCAAGATGGTGAAACAGTTTATTTTGTTCACTGTTATGATACTTCTAATATGTTTCATGGGCTTCTGTGTATTGATCATTTCAGTGCATATATACAAGAATTGTATCGGTTCAATAAATATTGAAAACATCCCCCTGTGTCTTCTGTCTAAATTTCCCTGAGCAGAAGAGAGCATGAGTGTCTGATCAAAAGGATTATAGATCTGTCACCACAATTTCTGAGGGATCAGCGTTGTCATGTTCAGTAGTTGCCAGACATATTTGCTCCCTGTCTGGTTTAGGGGGGGGGGGGGGCTTAATGTGGCACTGTGAGCTTGGTGGTTTACGGGACAACAAATCCTGAGGGGGTGCATGTAATCAGTCTGGCACTATCCCGAAGATTATGTTGTCCACAAACTCACTGTTCCTACTGATTCTGCGAAACTTTACAATACCATGAAACAAAAGACAGTGGGGAAGCGCCATCGCGCTTTCCCCTCATAAGCAGAAAGGGGCCCAGGACCCCATCCTTGGGACCCGAGAAGACATCTATTGTGAGGGAGACCCATCAACATGTCCTGTTTTGGAGGGAAGTGGCCCCGGACCCCATCCCTGTGCCCTGATAAAGCAGCCATGCCAAGGGATGGCTGCCACGCTCCCACGTGGGAGAAGGAAGGGGCCCAGGACCCCATCTCTGGTCATAATGGAGATAGGGGTGAGTATCACCACACTGCCCACACATGGTTGCTTGCCCTGCTCCGCTTGCCCCTGACTGGGGGGAGTGGGAGACCAGACGCAGTTGACACACCTACCCAGAGGAGCAGATATGCCAGGAGAAGTGCACACTGGCATACTGCTGGTGCAGGAAACCAGTGGAGGAAGCCAAGGTTGGGCTCCCTCAGCTCCCCCCCATTGAGGGAAATGCACACAGGGCACCTAGGTGGGACCAGAAATCCAAAGAGAAAAAGAAGCATGGCGCAAGGACGCCTGGAAGGAAAACAGAAGAAAGAAAACCGCTTTATTGCAGACATTAAGTGTTCTCACCCTAAGTTGTGCACAATCATTGCATTTAAGTACAAGTTAATGTTAGGAAATGTAGTTTGTGGAACTGGACACATTTTGGCGGGGTTCAAAGTGATTACGCAATTTCATCTAGAGGTATTTCCATCAGCCTCATGTATATTTGCAAATTACTACCTAGTATTGAGTAGTGTGTAATTGTGTAATAAATTTACTTTTTCCTTTTTCAAGAGAAAAGGAAGCAGGAATGCTATGAGTACAGCAAACTGGTGGGTTGGCTATTAGCTGTCCACACTAGACAAAAATAGCTGTAAGGTGTGATAAACAAAAGACAGTGGGGAAGCGCCATCGCGCTTTCCCCTCATAAGCAGAAAGGGGCCCAGGACCCCATTCCTTGGGACCCGAGAAGACATCTATTGTGAGGGAGCCCCATCAACATGTCCTGTTTTGTCGGGAAGTGGCCTCGGACCCCATCCCTGTGCCCTGATAAAGCAGCCATGCCAAGGGAGGGCTGCCACGCTCCCACGTGGGAGAAGGAAGGGGCCCAGGACCCCATCTCTGGTCATAATGGAGATAGGGGTGAGTGTCACCACACTGCCCACACATGGTTGCTTGCCTTGCTCCCCTTGCCCCTGACTGGGGGGAGTGGGAGACCAGACGCAGTTGACACACCTACCCAGAGGAGCAGATATGCCAGGAGAAGTGCACACTGGCATACTGCTGGTGCTGGAAACCAGTGGAGGAAGCCGAGGTTGGGCTCCCTCAGCTCACCCATTGAGGGAAATGCACACAGGGCGCCTAGGTGGGACCAGAAATCCAAAGAGAAAAAGAAGCGTGGCGCAAGGTCGCCTGGAAGGAAAACAGAAGAACGAAAACCGCTTTATTGGCGACATTAAGTGTTCTCACCCTAAGTTGTGCTCAATCATTGCATTTAAGTACAAGTTAATGTTAGGAAATGTAGTTTGTGGAACTGGACACATTTTGGGGGGGTTCAAAGTGATTACGCAATTTCATATAGAGGTATTTCCATCAGCCTAATGTATATTTGCAAATTACTACCTAGTATTGAGTAGTAAGTGAGTGTGTAATAAATGTACTTTTTCCTTTTTCAAGAGAAAAGGAAGCAGGAATGCTATGAGTACAGCAAACGGGTGGGTTGGCTATTAGCTGTCCACACTAGACAAAAATAGCCGTAAGGTGTCATAACCGAACTGAAGGATCTTAGGGGTGACTTGGTCAATGATCCTGAGGGAATATGAGAGGTTTTTCAAGGGTATTAGGAGAGGCTTTATAGTAAGGTAGAGGAGCAGGAAGACATGGATATATTGTAGTACCTTGAATCTATCCCATTTAGGAAGCTTAATGCTGACGATCAGGCAATGTTAGATGCTCCCTCTCTTGTGAAGAAATCTATGCTGCCATTAAAAGTTTGCCCTCAGTTAAAGCTGTAGGCACAGAAGATCCCTCTCGAATTTCTTAAGTGTTTTCCTCCTTGTTAGAGGGAGTCTTGACAGATATATTTTGGCAGATACAGCAGGGGCAAGCAGCTCCAGAGTCGTGGTCTTCTGCGGATATAGTTGTGTTTCTGAAAACAGGCAAACCCTCACAAGAGCCTGGAATGTATAGGTCGATGACCTTGATCAGTAGTGACACCAAAATATATTCTAAGATATTGGCCACATGTCTGAGCCAAATTATTGGGAAGGTGATCTCCCCCAGACAACACAGCTTTATAATGAGTAGGGGGGCCACAGACCATACCCAACAGGTTATTACTCTTTTTGATGCTTCTACTGTTTCTAAGGACCATATGACTTTGATTTTATTAAATTCTGAAAAAGCGCTTAAAAGGGTCTCCTGGCGGTATGTGTGGGCAGTCATGAGCTGGTTCGTAATCAGGCCCGGCTAAATCGATGCATTAAGGGCTGTCTTTTGTAGGCCCATGTCTGTGCAAATCTTAAATGGGTATGAGGCAAGAGTGTCCCTTTCCCACTTTGCTTTTTTAATTGGATTTTGATTCCCTAATCAGGCAGCTTGATGTAAATCCCTCAATAGCACCTATGTGATATCATGGCTGGTACACTAAACTCCTTGCCTACGCTGATGATGTTGCTGTAGTCACTGCAAACCCTGGGGCAGCATTAGAGAAGATTGAAAGGGAGGCCCTGGCCTTTGGGAGTTTCTCTAGATCATCTTTGAATCAGAACAAAACCCAAGTGGGTATCGATAGATACGCACAATTCAGTGATAACCAGGTGATTGAGAAAGCGGTGTATCTGCATTGTCACAGAGGTGGATCAGATAGTAAATAATAACTTAGCCCCTGTCATGGGAGAGCCAAAAGTGATTTATCAAGGGTGGATAACCTGCATCTTTCTATAGTTGGTAGCAGTAACTTTGTGAAAAATGATATTCCTACCAAAGGTTTTTTTTTTTTTGCCATTCCACTTGAGTTTAAGAGCCATTGGTTTAAACTCATTGATTATATGGTGACTGGATTCATTAGGGCAGACCGCAGCACCAAAAGGATCTTAAGTTCTGACACTTTCTAGTGAGAGAAAATGTTGGGCCATTCCAAATCTTAAACTGTATTATTTGGATGCTGCTCTTTAATATATGAATGCTTTGGTTGCAGAGCAGTGGGTAGACCCCTCGGTGAGCAGGGATATTTTTTTGATTTATTGCTGGAAGAAGAAGTCAGGGGGTGCCTCTTCCGACAAGTAGAGCCCATCTACTACAAAAAGGTTCAATTCAAGACTCTTCAATCAATCAATCAATCAATCAATCAATCAATCAATCAATCAATAATTTGTAAAGCGCAGTACATACCCGCGAGGGTCTCAAGGTGCTGGGGGGGACACTACTGATCGAACAGCCAGGTCTTGAGTATCCTCCTAAAGGTCAGCAGGTCTTGGGTCTGTGGTAGGCTCAGTGGGAGGGTGTTCCATGTCTTGGCGGCGAGGTGAGAGAAGGATCTCCCGCCAGTGGTTGTTCTTCGGATGCGCGGGACGGTGACGAGTGAGAGGTCGGCGGAGTGTAGCTGGCGGTTGGGGATGTAGAAGGAGAGCCGTCTGTTGAGGTAGGCTGGGCCGGTCTTGTGGAGTGCTTTGTGTGCGTGGATGAGAAGCTTGAAGGATATCCTCTTGTTGACGGGGAGCCAGTGCAGGTTTCTCAAGTGGGGGGTGATGTGGCCATGTCGTGGTACGTCAAGGATCAGTCGCGCTGAGGCGTTTTGGATGCGTTGTAGTCGTTTGATGAGCTTGGTCGGGGCTCCCGCGTAGAGGGCGTTTCCGTAGTCGAGTCGGCTGCTGATGAGGGCCTGGGTGACTGTCTTTCTTGTATCTGTCGGATCCATCTGTAGATCTTGCGGAGCATGCGGAGGGTGTTGAAGCAGGAGGAGGAGACGGCGTTGACTTGCTTGGTCATTCAGAGCGTTGAGTCGAGGATAATTCCCAGGCTGCGTGCGTGGTCGGTGGGTGTCGGGGCTGCCCCAGTGCCGTCGGCCACCAGGAGTCGTCCCAGGCTGAGAGGTTGGAGCCGAGGATGAGGACCTCCGTTTCGTCCGAGTTCAGCTTCAGGGAGCCTTTAATATTTAGACAGCCATTCAAAAAAAGTTGGGATTAGGACGAGTACATTTCTATACCCCTCTGCAAAGAAACCCTATCCTCCACTGGGCTTTGCAAAAATAGAACTTGTAGACTTATTAGTGGTGTACAATTAGTTGACTCTATGGATTACTGATTCCATTTTGCAAGATGATCTTGAGAGACAATCTGAGAACTGGCAAAAAAAAAGCTGAGGGCCTCATATTGCTCATTTTTAGAATCCCTTGAGCTAGCCCGGACTGTTTTGTTATCAGCTAATCTGCAGGCACAGTACTATAAAACCGACTTTGACTTATATCACACGTCCCGGAAAGTTTTTATGTTCATAGCTGTCCACATTGTCAACACTTAGGGACCCACCTAATATATATGTTTGGTAGCTGTCACGAATAAGAATCGCTCAACAATGAGATTACTGGATTTTTTATTAATACTAGCCTGAAAATCAATATCTAGCTTATATTGTTTGGAGTGTATTGCAACATGGTTCCTGGGCCCTCTCAGATGTTCACTTTCATAGCCATGGCCATTGTTCATATGTGCATCGCATCTGCCTGGCTCGACCATACTCTTCCTCTTTTCACCAATGGCTTGAGTGCCTATTTGCAATCTATAATCTGGAGATGTCTCTGTAAATCTGCAAAGGCAACACGCCTTGTAAGAAGGAGAAACGAGTCTGGGCATCGTTTTTGGATTGGGTTGCTGGCCAGTTGGGTCCATAGTCTCAACAGGGATTGGGCCCCATGGGAGCTAAATAAGAGGTGTCCCCACAGGCTGTACTAATTGTTTATCTTGTCTCCAATATGGCCCACATTGTTCTACCACTAACTGCGTTTTGTAGGATCAAAGTCAGAATAAGAATAATGGACAAAGAGAGTCACACTTATGCGCTTTACTGTTTACTCTGTATATTCACTGTCTTCTTAACCAGGTATGATTGAATTAGGAATATCATTATCTGACAAGAAGAGAGTTTATTTTATTTTTTTATTTATAAAGTTTTATATAGCGCAGACTTGACCCTCGTAGGGTTTCAGTGCGCTTTACAATTGGTTAAGCAAGAACCAAAACATTACAACCAAGCAACACAAGTGCTGTCAATATGAGTTGCAAATCTGGTGTCAGTGAGTTAAATACCCAGAGATCGACAGTGATTGAGAGATTAGGTTGAGACACCGTGTAAGCTAACTATCCATATGCTAAGTCAGAGAGTTATACGGTAGAACTTTGTTAATCAAAAACAGTTTGACTTCTTTTGTAAATGATATGATTGACGGGTTCAGCCCGATTTCAGGGTGAAGACAGTTTAAAATTCTAGGGACCATTCCAGAAAAGGCTCGTCTGGGTTTACTTTTTCTGAAATTTCTGAGGTTTTAACAATAAGTTGCTGGTGCTCCTAGAGGACCTGCGGCCACCAGGCATCTCCAGTTTGTCAACTAGGCACTTTGGTGTGTTGTAGTGCTCTATGTGTCAAGCAAGCAATTTTCAGTTGTAACTTTGCCTAATAAGGGTGCCAGTTTAGTACCTTCAGATTGGGAGTGATGTAGTTGTTTCTCTTGGATCCAGTGATGAGCCTTTCAGCAGAATTAAGGGACACCCTTAGTGAAGCCAGCTTGGATCTAGGCAGACCACATAAGGTGGCACTTCCATATTCTAACCTGGGAATTACTTGTGCTCTGTTTTATTTATCTCAGTATGCTGATTTGAAGGTTAGCTCCTTTGGTGACTGTGCTGATGTGTTCCTGCATGTTGAGATTATTGTGTAGTGTTGTGGGATCTATAACATGTGGAAGGCAATTGAAGGCTGTTAGATATTTCATCCAATATTTGATGTCGAGGGATCTTTTTGGTGGGGCGATTAAGAGAAATTCAATTTGGAACGAGTTGTGTTTGAGGTGGTTTCTGGTCATCCAGTTTTTATTGTGTGTAAATTTGTGTTGAGTAGAGGGATATCTTCAGGGGAGGGGATTTTCAGGTACAGTTGGGTGTCATCCACATACATGTTGTATTTGACGTTAGAGAATTTCAGTTAGAGGCTCCATGAAGGGGTTGAAGATAGTAGGTGATAAGGTGGAGCCCTGTGGGACTCCTAAAGGGACCGGAGTGTTACTGGGCAGGGTTTGGTTAACCTTGATTCTTTGAGCTCTGTTGTGTAGAAAATAGGTGAATCAGTTTAGAACGACCCCCGATAACCCCATTCTGTGTTCCAGTAGGTTGGGTAGGCTGTCATGTTTGACGGCAGCCGGATTGGTATTGGTCAATAAGGTGGAACTGGTTTATGTGATTGCATAGTTGGCTATGGACACATATCTTCATTAGCTTTGCCAGAGAAGAAATGGTGGAGATTGGTCAGAAGTTATTTGGGTTTGAGTGATGTGCTGAGGATTTTTTTACACTGGGGTTACTTTACTGATTTTAGGCATCCTGTATAACCCCTTGAAGTAGTGAAGCTTTCACTATCTTGATCCAAAGAGGAAGTACAGTTGTTTTAATCTCTTTGAAGTGGTTAGACGATAGTGGGTCGCAGAATTGGTTTGAAGATATTAAGAATGACATTCTCATCAATGGTTTTGAATGTGTTCCACTACGCGTTGTTTATAAGGGTGAGACCTGTGAGGTCCATGGTCTAAGTGATCAGAGGCAGATGGGGGCTATTTGGAGGTATCATCGGGAGGTGCTCAACTATCTGTAAATCACATTCTATATTTTTTGTCTTTTCAAGGAAAAAGGAGGCAAATGTATTTCAGTTTGACTGCAGATTAGAACCAATTGTGAGAGGTTTGTTTTTTTAATGGATTGTTGTTTGACAATTCAGAACATTTTTTGGGAACGATTGCTGGCCATATCTAGTTGAGTTCTAAAGAAATGTACCTTTGAGTTTCTGATGCATTTGTTGTTAGTGCTCCTCAGTGATCTCAGGTGCTTAAGGTGTTCTAGAGACGGTGAGGATCTCCACACTCATTTGGCTAGTCTCAAATTATGTCTTTCTTCATTTAGGCTCTTAATATACCATGGTTTGGAGTCGGTATTGGAGAGTTGTTTTAGTTGTAAGGGCCAATTGTGCCAAGAATGGTCATCATGGAGTTGTTGTAGTGGTTTGTTTAGTCGTGGACATCTGACTTGACCGCCGGAGGATGCAAGATGTTATTGTTGAGGGATGTCAGATCATTGGCTGGGTTTTTTAAGTTGAGGATTATGTGTCTTCACTGATTCATTGATGAGGAATGTGATGCTATGATGGTCGATCCAGTCGCATGGGACGATAGATTCAAGTTGAATGGAGTTTGCACTAGCAATGACTAGATCCAAGGTCACACCCAGGTTGTGAGTAGGGCTGTCACAGATTTAGTTCAGGCTGAGGTCTGCTATGAAACTTTAAGGCTGTTAACTGACTGGTGATTTGGGTCATTCTGGTGTATGTTGAAATTACAGAGCAAGATCTCGGAGCAGTGATGCCATACGTTGGTAGTGATGGTTTCCATAATTTGTTCAATAAATGATAATTTGTCAACTGGTGGGTGGTATATCCGGTGCAGTTTGCATAGTGGTTTGTTGTTCCTTGTAATGTTTAGGCATAGGTATTCACAAGATGATAGCTTGGCGGTCAGAGACTGATTAACCACAAGGTTACTGTGGTATATGCAGCCAATGCCTCTACCCAGTTTGATTGGCCAATCTGATTTTATAATGTCATAGCCAGATGGGACTAGTAAGTCAAGGATTTGGAGTATAGGAGTCGTTTAGCCATGTTTCTGTTAGGAATAATAGGTTGTGCTTGTGAGCAAGGATGAGGTCAGCGATATCCGCTGCATGTTTCATAGCCGATCTGCACTTGAGAAGCATGCACTTCAGGTGAGGTTTGTTGTCAGCTGAGGACACCTGTTTGATGGTGACTAGCATAAGGTTGAACTTATTTACATCTCTAGGGCTATGTCTAAGTTCTCTGTGTGGGTTTGAGGTGATGGATTGGATACGCGCCAGATTGTCTGTATAGTCATGTTGTGTTTGATTATATGTATGGAGAAGGAAGTGAATTTCACTGTGAGTGAAAACTGAGAATGAGGGTGTGGTCGGGTGGTAGAGCTATCTTCATTGCTGTGCATCTTTGTAATCCTCGTTCCAGCAGTGACATGTGGGTGCTGATTTGTTTGGTAGTTCGGTGGGGGATACTCCGCCCCCTCGAGGGGTGAGTAAGAGTTGGTACTGCATGAGCTGATTGTTATGTTGGAGCGAGGTAGGGCCAAGAGTGAATCGCTTAATGTGGGTAGGCAGTGCAGTTACATTAATTGTGGTGCTTTCGTGACATGTGGAGAGCTGGGGTGTATCTGAGAGGGTGCTGAGTCCTTACTAGATACTGAATGTTTGATGATAGGAAAACACATTTTGAATACATCTAGGTAGCAGTCTGATAACTGGACAAGGATAATCCCTTTGTTATAAATGGAGATGGTTACTTTTGAATTGAAAGTGGGTATATTGCATACAGGTTTTTTTTCCATTGAGCTCTTTTTCGTGTAGAAGATAAGATCATTTATTAAGGTTCCTTATGATGAGAAGAAGTAAGGGTCAGAGATTAGGGTTTCTAGGTGCTCATTGAGGAGTCTCTGTTTGAAGATCTTGGAGGCCTTTTTTGTTAGATTGGTTGGATATTTAATTCGGTAGGCATTCAGGCCATCCAATTCCAGTTTGGTGTCATGTGGGTGTAGAAAAACAGGGTTGCATTTATGCACTTTAATGTTTTCACTTCATATTGGTTGCATTGTATGTGGCTTATTGATTTACGAGGGGGGCTAGAAGTGGCCCAGGAGAATAAGTAAAATTGTGTCCCTTTTCGCACTACATGCACTTTATGGCTCGAAGATATTTAATATCACTTTATGAATTGGACTGATTGGGTTTTTGTTTATTATTTAATTATGCTTTATTTTTTTTCTATACTTCTTGGTATTTAACAGTGGTATTCTCCTCATGTGTCTTTCAATGTTAACATTTGCAATAAAGATAAACCTGGCAAATGTTCACAGCAAAACTTCATCTAGGAGGGTGGCTCCTGTTCTGGAGATTTATAATGTCAAAGTTATTGGGCCTGTGTTGTATGGTGCTGAATAAAGGGGCTTGTCAAACAGCATTGCCAAGGATGAGCATAGGTTTGTGGTGTCTCTGTTCTCTCTTTATTGAGCACACCTCTTGTACTCCCACACCTTGATCTTGCACAGAGGAAGGTGCTGCACAAAAACGAATTCAGAATGTTATTATTTTGCTATCATCTGTGGTCAACCATTGAATTAGAATCCTATCAAGAAGGTATTAGAGATCTTATTGGTCACGCGGGGGTAGCAAAAATGTCATGGTTCCATGATATTAAAACACTCTTGCTGAGGTTGAACCTAGATATAGATTGGTCTTCCCCTGAGCAATTGTGCCGGCTGTCTAGAGCATAGATTAAAACATTTTATTGGGAGGCAGCAGCCATGGATATAGTGACCAAGAGTACAGGTAGCCCTACATTGCCCTTTATTGATTTTAAACCATGCAAGAGTTATGAGGTAACCATAGATGAAACTGAACCCCCTTTGGCATGTAGCTATATCTGCAGTTCAGATCTGGCATCCTTCCGGTCAAATCTTTTACTACTAATTGGTCTGCTGATAGAGAGGGTGTTGACCAATGCCCTGTATGTGGTGAGGGAAAAGAATCATTGGTACACATTTCGTTATTTTGCCACCAGTACAGAAGATTTCGGAAAAAGTGGATTCTTCCAGTTTGCAAGAATCTAGGAACTAAGAGCCACCAGGTTGCTTTTTGATTAGTGAGCACTAGTACACATCAGCCTCATGTCTTTGGTGTGGCCAAATGTATTATGGCAATCTGGATAAGTCACTCAAAGTATCAACAAAATTTGGTGGCTGTGCGGGTGGTTTCCAAACCTATTCCCATTAGCAATTAACACAGGAATGCAATAGTAGTACTGATGTTTGGACCCTTTTTATTTTATTTATTGTTATTGTGTCCTGCATTCACAATAGATTGTTCTGTTTTAACACTGCATATTCCTTTATGCTGGTCTGTTTTTTTTCTCTTATTGTATGATGTATATTTATTATATAATTCTTACTTTGTTGATCTGTGTGATCGAAATAAAGTATTTGACTGACGCAATAAAAATAGTAAAAATTTATAGAAATACTTATGATTGCACAAATCATTCAGAAAGGCCTGTACCTTTTTCTTTCAATTGTTTTATTGACATAATGATGCTGAAAGACACTTGTGATCAAAATCTGCATGCTTTATTGGCAGCATTAAGTGCTCTCATCATTGTATTTAAGTACATGTTCCGTTAAGAACAAGTTATTGTTGGGGCTTGTGGTTTGTGGAGCTGGACCCATCTTGGGAGTTGTGCAAAGTTACTGTCATCAAAAGGCATTTCCATCATCCGTATGTATATTTGTACATTTCTTTGTAGTATTGAGTACTGTGTGTGTAATAAATAAAACATTTTGTTTTTCAAAAGAAAAAACACAAACTGGAAAATCATTAATTGAAAGATATTATTGTGTCCCTGTGAATGGTGACTACTTGCCTACACCACATCCCTTCAACAGGCCTTGGACTGCTCTGCTTTCCTATCCTGTGAGAGTGTAGCGCTAAAATGGGGTGTTTGGTTCTCAGTGGAGGACAAATGTGGACCGATTACTTGTGCAGGCCACATAACTAATGACTCCTTTTCTAACATTGGTGTTCAGTGGCTGGAAACATGTTATCCCATTCTGGTAAGCATTAATAGCATTAGATAAGTCCAGCTTTGCCACACATTACCTATGCATTAATGAGAAAATATTAGAGTGCAATGCTCTGGAAGGGTTCAAAGATTTGGTTATGAGAACTAAAGGTATCAGAAAGGAGATAGGAAAGCCCCCGCACACCCATATGTCCTGTGAAGACATTGTAATGTCAATGTTTAAACTGTGTTGTTATGACTGGTTTGCATTTACAAAGGATGTGCGGGAGAGGTTGGGCTTTCAGAGAATGTTTACATAAAGTTGTTACAGGCCATAGCGTATTCTTTGAACCCCAACACTACCCACACTAGGCCTGCATGAGGGGGGTTTCTTCTCTAGAGGTTTAGGGACATCAATTTATACCTACAGCACAGATTGGGTTGCAGGGGTGGACCTTACTCCGTGGGCCATGAGAGGTGATTAGGGGACCCCAGAAAATTCATGTGCTTGTGAAAGGCAGGGCAGGTTTCCAGAGACGGGGAGTCCCAAACTGGTCATTCTCTACACAGAGATTTTCCCACCATTGGCCCAGGCCAAATCCCCGGAAAGGCTGTGGCGAGAGGCATTTTTTCACCAAGGTAGTGACACCCTCAAGGGTTCCTGCAGTGGGGGGTCTCTGAGAAAAGTTCCCATAGTGGGAGAAGAATGCAAGACAGTTGTGTCTCCCACAGTCCCCATAGGTTAGCTGGTGGAGAGGGTGAGCAACCCAGTAATGGTCCATGGTGGTGGGTGGCCCCAAAGAAGGGTGGTCTCCGAGATAGGAGGTGTAGTGGTAGCCCCTAGTTTGCCTAGGTGGGCTAAGTAACTGACCCGGAGAAGATCTGAGGGGAGTGGTAGACTCCCTAAATTCCAGAAGGAGGGTTGGTAGTGGACCCTGGTGTGTCATAGTAGAGTAGGTGATTGCCTAAGGGCGCAAATGGATCTCATCCTGGAGGGAGGTTGTCTTGAAACTGAAGTGGTGTTTGGGGCAGTGCCTGGCTGAGTGACCAAACAGGTAGGTCCTGTGAGGTCAGACCTCGAGACAAGGAGGGGACAGGCTGCAGATGCTTTACCTTAGCAGACTCCTGCTTGGTACCCTGTAGTTGTATCAGGCTAGGGTTGCATCCCGGGGGCCCCTGGAGGTGGCGTAGCTGGTGGATACCACCCTCAGTCAGGTGCAGAAGGTGGGTTTGCCTGCAGTGGCTCAATCAGGAAGCCAGGTGTGACCTATCTCATGTGAAGGGACCCTGTGCTTGAAACTGGGTTGGTTCAGTCGCTTGTGTCGAGGACTTTGTCTGATGGGTTTCTGAAGGGTGCACCGCACTTGTCCTAAGGTGAAATGCAGTGTGGACCTACAGGGTCTACTCTCAACTTCCATTGAAGAGGTCTTTAGGGTCCCTTGTGGGTCTCTCAACCCGCTGCTAGGAGAGCGGGTAGGGTACAAAGAAGTGGATGTGGGTGAAGCTGACCCAGTGTTAGCTGGCTCTCTCAAGGCACTCGGAGAGGTGAGTGCATCTTTCAGAGAGTAGAGTGCATAGGCCCTATTTTCGCAGCAAAGAACAAACATATACGGTCTATGTTCCTGAGGGGGTTTCTCTGTGGAGCAATCTAGTGGGAGGGAGGTGAAGGATTGTCTGATGAAGCACCCTCAGTGCTTCTTCCCCGACACTGCCAGTGGGGGGGTGAGTCATAGACTGGACTGTTGTCCCTCCTGGGAGTCAGGCCAAGGGTCAAAGGTGCGTCTCTACAAGTGAGAGATAACAAGAGTTATGAGTGGTCTGTTCTTTCTTTAGCGAAGATAGTCACCCCAAAAAAGGGGTGGCAGCTAAAGAACCCAGCGGCATGCTGAGTGTCAAAGGAGTCTGCATCTTTAGGATGTGGGCACCCAAAGAAAATAGAGTACTGAGTAGAGTAATCTCCAGAATGGGGACCAGCCAGTTACCCAAAGGATAACTGAGGCTGAGGCACTGTACCCTTGTCCAAAGGAGTGGTAGGCGTAGTGTTGCATGATCCTAGGCAAATGTAGACCTAATTCTGCTCAATCCACATGTAGGAGGATATTGACCTAGAAGCTTTTGACCTAGAACAAGGCGGGTTCTTGGTGCAGGTTGGGTCCCTGTAGGATGAGGTAGTCTCATGGTTGAGTGAGGACGGTCATCTTAGTGGCCTACTGCCAGTGTAAGATGTCTGGGGTAGCAGGCAACTGGTGAGTAGGGTGTCTTGTCAGTATCCCTTGTCACTTGTTATCAATGACTATGTAAAATTACTCAGAAGTAATAGCCTCCTATTATTTGTCCCCCGACTGATATTTTAACATGTAATATCTGTTCTTGGAATATCGCTGGAATCAAATCCAAAATTGGTAACCCCTTATGGCAGAACTTTATTTACCGGCAAGAACTTCTATGTTTCCAAGAGACATGGATAGGGGACCCAGTTCATATCAACAGGTTTATAACGTTCCATACTCCAGCAGTGAACTCTGCACATGGTAGAGCCAAAGGAGGTTTGTCAACCTACGTATCTAACAAACTGCTTTTATTAAAGGTTTTGGAGCCAGTCAAAGATCCTTATTTTCAACTCCTGATATTGGTTTTTACTTCAGTTACCCCGATTGCTTTAATCAATTTTTATAATAATTTTCCCTTGAAGGAGGCTCCTATTATACTTAATAAACTGGTCAATTTAGTGTCCTGTCAAGAAATTTGATGATCCTTCTTCTGGGAGATTTTAATTGTACTCTGTGCAACATGGTAACCAACAAGAGATGTATTATAGGGAGAGAAGGTGGCGCGAGTTCCTTACATTTTAATCACTCTCATTTAGGAGAACTTTATAATGAACTTTTGGGTCAATTTGATTTGGGCTTTTTAAATGACATTTGTACAAATCCCTTCCCCCTTCCACCAACCTTCAACGACCGTGGCTGCTCCACAATCATAGACTTTGCATTAACCACAATTCGCCATGCGGGAAGGATAGTTAACTTCAACGTATCTGATATGGTGTTAAGCGACCATTTCCCATTATGTTTAAGCATCTCTATTCCCAAGGGATCTGCTTCCAAGAGTAGCGATAGGGATATATTGTGGGGAAATATGACCATTGGTTGCACCAATGGTTACACACTTAAATGGGATAAGGTTGATCAATCTAAAGTATTAACCTCCGTATTAAATAAATGTGCTCCCGAGTTCCAGACTTGTCTCTCAGAGGAGGCTATACCAGCTAATATTCTTGCTTCCTTTTCGATTATCTGTGACGAAATTAAATCTTCCCTAACGAGGAAATGCAAAAGTAATTTCGCACCAAGGGATGGCTGGTTTAACTCTAGTTGTACCAGAGCATACTCACACCTAAAGAAAACGCTAGCTATCCCACCTAGGTGCATGGATGATATTCGTGGTGCTAGGAAAGCTTATAAACTAGCACTTAAAGAGAGGAAAGATGAGTTAAGGAAAGATTCTTGGGAAGCGCTCCATCAGGCTTCGGTCACTAATGACTGTGCAAGGTTTTGGAAAATCATTAGAAATCCCTTTCTTACAGAAGTGGTCTGCCCCTCTATTGAGATAGCCATCCCAGAGGACAAATGGATTGACCACTTCTCCAATGTCTACGAGGGCGATGGCCTGTTTTATCCTCCTTGCAAACCTCCGGATTTCCCTCCCTTTGGCAATATGCAGTTTTCCCTAGAAGAGGTTGAAAAGGCTATATTAATGAGTAAGGGTGGGAAGGCCCCCGGCCCTGACGGTGTGCCTATAGACGTGTTTAAGACTCTTCCCTCTCTGTGGGCCCCTCTTTTGGTCCAGGTGCTTAACGCCAGCTGCAGGACGGACTTATTGCCCACTTGGGTGCAGTCGATCATAGTCCCAATTTACAAAAAGGGGGATAGACTTGATCCGGGTTGCTATAGACCTATTTCCTTTCTGGACTCCTATACAAAAATAGCTGGACGCGTCATCCTGGACCGCTTACTTTTATGGGTTGAGAATAACTCTATTTTATCCGATCTACAATACGGATTTCGTCCTGGCCTGGGAACCGTGGAGCAGGGCCTTAACTTTTTAATGTTGACCGGGAAGTACATCAGGGCTAAGAGGGAGAATTTGTACGTGGCTTTTGTTGACCTTTCAGCCGCTTTCGACTGTGTGGTCCACTCCAAACTATGGACACTTTTGGACCAAATTGGGGTTGAAGATAATATTATTTATTTTCTTAAATGTTTTTATAGTGATGCATCTGCTCGGGTCCGTTTTGGACGAACGGGAGAATGCACGGGCAAAATCCCTATTAGGTGTGGTGTTAGGCAGGGTTGCGTCCTGGCACCACTCCTTTTTAACTTATATATCAATGGATTGGAGAAGGCCATGTGCAACCCAAGCTTTGATCCCCCACATGCAGCTGGTCGTCCAATACCGCTATTAATGTATGCGGACGATGCCGCACTTATGTCTCGCAACCAAGTGGGTCTACAACGCATGGTTGAGAATTTTGCCCTCTTTATGAAAGATCTGGGCTTACGAGTTAACATATCAAAAACTTTCATCATGCGCTGTGGTAGAAGTGCTAAAGTTAAAAAGACTATATTTATTGAGGGCCAGCAGTTATCTTGTACGAAGCAATTCTCCTACTTGGGTATTTTATTTACCGCGAACGATGCTTGGGGTGAGGCTATTTTAGCTAAAAAACTGGTAATGAATCGTGCAATTGCCGCCCTTAGATCCTTCGCGAGGAAATTAGGCACCAGACCACCTACTGAATTAAATAAGATCTATAAAGCCAAATGCGTTTCCACCGCAATGTATGGTAGTGGGATCTGGGGCCTTGCTGATACTTCTCAGTTTCAGATTCTTGAAAATTCTTTTCTAAAAGTTATCCTCGCTGTTCCTAGGAGTTCCTCTAATTTTATTTGCTACGCGGAATTGGGTCTCCCTTTTATATCTGACCTTATCAAGTTGGAACCGGTATTACTTTGGCATAGGGTATGGACAAAAGAAGAACCCTTACTCAACAGAGTCATACTGGCAGACGTTTTAAAATTAGATGGTCTCTCGAGGATACCATGGCTGAATTACGTACAAAAATTCTTAAGTGATATTGGTAAATTGGATTATTTTCTAAAACCCCATACCATGCTTGCTATTTCACGGAAAGAGCTTAAAAAAGAGGGTTTGCTCTTTCTAGAATCCTTAAGAATTACTGCTGAGATCACAAAACCCACTGTTTTAAACCATCACTTAATCTTAACTTCTTTTAGTATTCAACCCTATCTGATCCATGTCTCGAGTAACTACGACAGATTCATACTAACCCGTTTCAGGCTGGGAATCTTTCATAGATTGGTTAGCTTTCCATCAGTTAACATTTGGTCCCATGTTTTACCTCCCTGCCCCTGTGATGGAAGTTCTCTCCAAAGTACAATGCATGTGGTTTTATTTTGTAAATTCTACCATCAAATGAGGATTGCCCAATTATTGCCTTTTGTAAGAGAGATCGGGCATCGGCAATGTCGCCCGGCCATGTACGAAATTCAACGGTTAGACAATTGCCTTTGTGTTGCAACTATCACATTGTACTTAAAGAAAGTGATTCGTATTAGAAATAGGATTATCGTGTAAATGGTTTCTCTCTCTATCTTTTACTTACGACAACGTGTTTTCCACATGATGTGACTTTTTTTAAATTTTCCTTTTTAATGAATTGTAACGTTTTGTCATTTTACACTTTTATGATTGTTTCTACTTTACAATCGAATAAAGTTATTGAGTTAATACTCAGAAGTAAGTGCTCCAAGTGGCTAGGGCTGGCCACCAGGAACATAGAGAGAGAGAGACCAAAAGCATGACAATTGGCATCAAAGGGCCAGAGATATGCCCATTTGAATTTCTGTGACATTTGACTACCAGCCCAATCCTGAGTATGTGGTGCTCCGTGGCCCGAGGATTTTTGGTCCCCAGGGGCTGACCAGGGGTCGGGGGTTGCCCCCTGAAACAAAGGCCAGCAGGAGCAGAAGGGGGCCCCGGTCCCCATTCATGAGCCCTGAGAAAACATCCATTTTGCTGTCATGGTACCCTATTTTATAGAGAAGGGACCCAGGACTCCATCCTGGGCCCAAGCATAACAGAGATAGGGGGGAGTGCCTGCCTGCAGGAGCAGGCAGGACACACAAAGTGCTGCCAACTCCTGGAGTTCTAACAGTGACAGGATCTGACAAGAGCAGCTGGGGGTGGCTCTTGAGATGCCCATGTCGAGGGAACTGCACACAGGTGCTCAGGCAGGACCGGGCACCCCAAGAGAAAAAGAAGGCTGTCCAGAAGGAAAAGAGAACAACGAAAACTGCAGCTCAGATCTCCCTAAAGCAGCAGGGGAGCCACTCATTTAAAAGTCACAAAGCTTCAAGGAGCGCCCCATAATGCCCTGCGGGTCTTGCCTGTTTTGGCGGTGATTGTCACCTTGTGGTGGCCCCAGAGAGACAGGGTCACCACCAAAATAATTCATAAGTACTGGAAAGCTGCAGGAGCATTGCAGTCTCCTCCCAAAAGGATTTTAGGAGTCTCTACCCTAAGTAGGGTAGCACTCCAAAAGCATAAGAACCCAGGATATCCTGAGAATTTCAACTCTTCCCAATGCCGTAGCTTTTGCTCTACAGCTAGTAGTATAGCGCTCTTTAAGGAAATGTTTATGGCTGCAGTCTCTGTGACCTGAAGGGGATGAACATAAGGTTTCATATTGCGTATTCACTTTCTAGGGGTGAAGATTTGTAATTATACAGGCCCTGTGAATATCAATGAGATGCCATTTATGGGCAATGTTTGACATGGTCTTTGATATAATTATGAATGTAATGCCTTTTACTAACTTTTTTATCGAACAATAGTGCTGACTGACACTGATGATCAAAGTGTGCATGCTTCATTGGCAGCTTTAAGTGATCTCACACTAAGGTATGCTCAATCATTGCATTTAGGTATAAGATAATGTTTCGACATGTGGTTTGTGGAACTGGATCCCTTTTGGGGGGCTGGTCAAAGTGATTACACAATGCCATCAAAAGGTATTTCCATCAGCTTATGTATATCTGTAAATTACTGTGTAATATTGAGTAGTGTGTGTAATGTACTTTTTTCTTTTTCAAAAGAAAAAAGCACAGACCGAACAAATATTTAAGTGTGAATATTGTTTATCTGTGAATGACAATTACTAGCCCACACCTGAAGAGGCCTAAGATTGCTCTGCTTTGCTATCCTGTGAGAGTCAAGCGCTACAATGGGATTTTTTGTTTTCAGAACAGAGGACAAATGTGTACCAATTACTTGTACAGGCCACACCACTATTGACTCATTTTCTAACATTGTCCTAAGAAGGTGATAAACAACAGAAGCAACTGGAATATGGCACAGGGCAGCTGGGTTTGGTATCAGCCTGTTAAGTCTCCGTAGGAACCAGTTTCTTATACTTGTGACTGCACAAAATATTAGGCAAATGGGAAGGGGAGACGGAATGTCATGCAGCTTGTATACAATTCAGTCATTTGAAGAATACAGTTTCCAAGCAGATGTTGGAAAATTGGGGCATGTAATTAGAGGATGCTCTGGTAATTGAAGCCCAATATGGACACAAGCAACATCTTAAATCTTCACTTTTTAAATCCCTATTATTGTATGTTCGCCATCATTCACAAAAGAGCTCTACCATATGCACAATACCTCGCCGAATATATTTTCTTTTGGAGCCATGGGCAACAATTAAACTCAGAGAATGGAATGTTAATAACGACAGAGGACACATATATTGAAGAATATTGAAGGTAAATAATCGTAAATATAACTGCTATCAACTGTTTACTAGTTTTGAAAGTCTATATCATGAGCATTTCATCTCACTTAAAGGCCTCTTGACAGAATACCACCTTCACAAAGTACGGTAACATAGACAAAATAACATAAAACACTTGGTAATTCACAAGCAGACTGGTTTATGACAAAGTGCAGTACTCTGGAGAAATTAGAAGTGTTTTAAAGTATGAAGTGTTGCCGGGGAGTTAGAATAATTGCTCTCTGATCAAGACTCTCATGATATTTTAAAGGGAGTGACACTTTAAAAGCAAATGGTGAGACTGTGAGATTACTGTGGAATGGATATGAGGTCACTTGTGAGAACAGTTTGGCAGACAGTAATATCACTAGTTGAACTATTGAAGAATTGGAAAATATGAATTAAAACTTAATGTATGAACACCAATATACCCTGATATGTCTATTTAATTCTAAATCCAAACATTACCTATTACAAAACCTCCTAGCCTCAAACAATGAAGGATTACCCAGCCATGGACACAAGATGACAATAACACAATATTACTCAGACACTCACATCAAAATCAGTCACTCACCTACTCCCACCAAGGGATTTATCTCTTTAGTTGTAAATATCAGCACAGCAGACATTGCTCTACAAATTGGCTCACACCGAACAATGGGCAAAAGAAAATAGAATATGAGTAACACTTAAAAACTACCTCTGTGCTCCCAGCTAGTAAAGTGCCAATTTCATTTGGGACAAAGTTTGCTACTTCTGAACTTGGCTGTTTTACAAGTTTGGATAATTTTGATTGCACAGACTTATCCTCTTGGCTACTCTGGGCTTTTCTCTTACCCATTTACCAACCAAGCTATGACAATATCACTGTACCTTCAAAGCTGGTTACAAAATAGTTTGAAGTGTTAATAGACACCAAAGCCAACGGGTTGGCCCTGCCTATCCCTTCCCGGTCCTGACGGGTGCAGTATGGGCCCGGCCTATGCTGGGGCTTTTCTCAGGCACAGCCCACACGTGTGCCATGAAGTGGGGCTCATTACCACACTTTATAGCGCCTTGTCATCTGCCTGGTGATTACAAAGAGAGAGCTAACCTCAGGGTCTATGAGTGTTATGGGCAATGCAGTCCCGCATGGATTTCAACAACAATGTCTACCGAGTAGTGGGGCTCATTACTGCGCTTTATAGCACTTGTCAGCTGCCAGGTGATGAAAATGAGAGGGCCACCTCCTGGGGTCCTGGGGGTTATGTGCAATGCAATCCCACACCGATCTTCAAAACAATGTCTCCCAGCTATCACCCAGCTATTAAGATACTAGTCTTCATACCACTTAGAAGGCTAATATCAGTGCAATTAATGCTTCACAATGTTCTAGTTGCACATGGGAGCTCATGTTTGGTACAGATACGATCTATGCATTCGAACACTGCATATTTGAGTTTTAGTAATTGAGATTCTGGTTAGCAGGGGTATGCACCCTCTCCAAGCAGGAACCACAATCCTAATCAGAGTAATTCAGATATACGGTAAAGTTTAACCTGTGCTCACCCTCTGGTATCTTGGCAAAGAGCAGTCAGGCTGATTTAAAGAGGCAATGTGTCAAGTATTTGTGCAACATCTCTTGATGCACAGTTGTGATGCATTGGACCCTGGATGTGAAGTATTCTTCTCCCACAACAGAATTGATGCGCCAGTTCTTCTACTCACAGATTGCAGACGTGTTGTTTTCTCTGTTGCAAGTACCTGTGTCTAATTCCAATGAACCAGGCACAGGAGCAGGGGTAGAGACTTTGATAGCCCTGATTCTCAAGCAGCAGGAGGCAAGCCAACAAGCCCTTGAAAATCATTTTCCTCAGCAGGTTCAGAGGGTCAGAAAGCAGCAGGCAGTAGGGCAGCACAGCATAAAAGCAGGTCTTCTAGATCAGCAGTCCAGCAGTGTGTCAGTCATTGATGCAGTACAGCAGTTCTTCTCTCAGAGTTCAGTTACAGGTCCAGAAGTGTCTGATTTATTGGGTTCAGAACCCAGACTGTTACCCAATTGTTCCTTTGAAGTGAGGATGACATCAAAGATGAGTTTGTGAAGAGCACAGACGCCCTTTGTTCCGAGCCCGTGCTTCAGACTAACTGTAGAGTTAATCAGCCCTATGTGTGGAAGCAGGACACTGACTATTCAGGTGTAAGTGTCATCTCCTCCCTCCCTTCCTGCCCAGGAGAGCCATAAGAATGCAGATCAGTACTTAGACACACCTAACCTTCCTGTGTTCGTGGCTGTCTAGAGAGAATGCACAAAGTGTAGCTGTTACCCACCCCAGACATGTATTGGAGGCAGGCTGTAGGCACACAGATCTGCAGGAGCAGAACAATTTCCACTTTCTAAAAGTTTAATTTCTAAAATAGTAACGTCAAATCTCACTTTAGCAGTATAGAGGATTTGCCATTAACATTCCAAAGACATAAACCATGACACAGATACTTCTTTCTAAATAGGAATTACAGCTTAAAAATGTATTAAAGAATGTGCTATGTTAACTTATAAGGGGAGTAGGCCTCATAGTAGTGAAACATTTTTTTTAGATGTTTTTCACATCCAGGACATGCAAAACATAAAGAAAATGTCATATATTTGACTTACACAGCATCCTTCCCTATGTGCTAGCAAGGGCCTACCTTAGGGGTGACCTATGTGTGACAAAAGGGGAGTATAACGCTTGGAAAAGGGTTTTAAATGACAAGCTGAAGTGGTAGTAAAACTGCACATACATACTCTGCAGTGGCAGGCCTATGACATGTTTAAAGAGCTACTTGTGTGAGTGGCACAATCATTGCTGCAGGCCCAATAGTAGCATTAAATTGACAGACCCTCAGTATATGGTATACAAGGGACTTACAAGTAAATTAAATATGCCAGTTGTGTATACACCAATGTTACCATGTTTAGGGGAGAAGTGCATGCACTGTAGCCCTGCTTAGCAGTGGTAAAGTGTTCGGAATCCTAAAATGAATTCAGAAAAAAGAGGAGGTGGAAGGCCAAACATGTTTGGAGTGACCCTTAAGAGGGGGTCATTTTCCAATATTGCTCCTTTAGCCTTGTCTAATTACAGGTGATTATGAGTAGCTGGACACATTGTTGCTCAAATATGAATTTACCTTGAAAAGATAAAAGACAAGAGGCGATTGGCAAAACAGGAACAATTGATTAAATTAAACACTTCGGCCAGGAGCACAGTTACAGAAGTGGGTCTGAGGACTGACTCAAAGTACAATCAATCTGAACAGAGTTTTATGCATTTCTTTGGGTATCATAAATTACTTCTGGAGATCCTTTTTTGTGGGCTTGTCTGTGGAATCATAAAGAAGGCCCTTGATGACAATAGCAGTGTGGTCTCAACCTTGTGTGCACACAGTCTGTGGAGTCATAAATAAGGCCCCTGATGGCAATGGCAGGGCAGCCTTGACCTTGCATGGACACAATGTTGGACAGTGGTAGATGTGTTCAGATGTCCGGCATGATGGGCGTGTGATCACTGCAAGTACTGTGCATGCTGTGACCTGATTGGCTATGAATTCCTAACTTCAAGTGGCATCTGGCTTTATTGTGTTTTGGAAATATGTGCACCACTCTGGCAATTTGTGCTTTATTGGGGCCAATTGTCCTGGACCATTGTGGTATTTCTGCACTTATCTGGGGGATGGATCTGAGTTTCCTGTTCATGCACTTGTCTGCCGGATTTTTGCCACCTGGCCTGTGACTTTTAACTTCAGGCTCAGTTCACAGAGCCTGCCTGATCACATATTTCTGAGTCGATGTAGATGGAGGGTACATGATGGGCGAATTTGATAATAGTGATGTGATTTTGTTGGCATCGATTCTATCGATATTCACATTCCCCTTCTAGTTCTTGCTGTTCTTCAGTTTGACTATTACTACGTCTATAGTTACTTTCATTCTATCCAATTTGAAGACTGGGTTTTACAGGAGGAAACCCCCAATTGCAGGAAACTTCACAAGAACAATAAAAATACGAAAATATGCGAAAATGATGCTCACAGTCCAGTCAGCCACCGAGGGAGCCAGGAAAACCAGTTCATGTGCCATTCCTGCTCAGAGGGCACCTCCCTCCTCATGCAGTTTTCTATGTAATGGTACAATGCTTGGATTGCGAGAGTTGAATTCCCGTTTTCTAGATTATTGCTTAGAATAAACATGCAGCAGGATGCACCGATCTTGGCACATAGCACTCCCTCCTTAGAAATAATTAAGTTCAATACATTTCGATCTTACATCACCATGAGGCCAATGTCACTCAGTTCTTCCCTGATTGTAGTAAGGCCAAGCTCAGTGCTGTTTATCATCTTGAAGATCTCCCACCTGGTTCTTTGCAACCTGCAGGCATTCCATTTTGTCTGCACAGTGCAGAAGGATACCGACCCTCCAGCATTTACTTGTGTGTCAAAAAACAGTCTGAATTATTTCGGAATGTGCTTCTACTGAGCCCAGCTAAAATATTTAGCAGTTTTGTTTTCCAGAGCCTAATGCAACAGAGTCGTCTTTTTCTTTAGTCTGTGTCGGTACAACTCTGACAGATCTTCTTTGGGAATGACCAGGCTCAGGATGGGTATGGGAATGACCAGGCTCAGGATGGGTATGGTGACGAGGGAGCAAAGGCCATGCCATCGGGGAGTTTAGTGTAAGCAAATTTGCTGTATTGCCAGTAATTATTCGTCAGCATGGAGGTGTCCCATTGCATGTGCGGAATGTGCTGTATTGTGCCACTGTTTTCAGTTGTTCCTAGTAGAATGGTTCTTTTACCTCTGAAACACAAGGAATAGAGTGTAGGTTTCCATACAGAGGTTGTCCCTTCCCTTCTAACCATGTATATCTATTAAACTCAGAATCCCAGATTTCCTGACATGGGGTATCTCTGCTGTTGTTCAACACTCCCCCACAACACTCGTTTCCTTCCGTATCATCGAGATGGATGGCCCTACACTGGAACTCCATGTCTGGAGTCCATTTGTTAATAAAGAAGACAGCCCTAGATCTGCTAAGGGCCACATTGGGACCATAGATGGAAGTGAGAACAGATGTGTTGTGCATTGGTGTGGTGGATTTCTACCTCTCAGAATCTCTTCTCTGGAAGGTCTCAGCGCTAAACAGTGGCCTCCCCTACAATGCCCCTCCTGCACTTCCTATCTATCTCAGTTTGAATGTTGCTAGGCTAGGTAAAAAGGTACAATGCTGTGGGATTGGACCCGTATTGGGTCAGCATGTGGTATCACTGAACAGACATAACATGGCCTGGCTGATATCTTGGAGCCCACAGCGGTTATGTGCTGATACCATGTGTTGTGTAAGACCGAGCTGTAGGGTTCCTGTGGAATGCTAGTGTTGGGTTTGGTGTAATAATAAGTGATGTGGGATAGGTCCCTTCACAGGTGCAGTGGTAGTTTCGGGTGTACTCCATTAGACTAGGCAATTCTTTGGTGATGAATGGATGGGACAGAACCCGTAGTAAACAGAGGGTACATAGAAATGCAATAATACATAACTTATTGAACATTGCAGGTATCGGGATGAATCCAGGGGAAATGAATGTAATCCTCTGGTAATTGAGAGTGTCTTTAGTCAACAAAGTAAAAAAAAATGGTTCACAATAAACTTTGTAGCTCTTAATTTCCAGTGTTAGGGGTGGGCGGAATTTGCGAAGTTGCCTTTCGCAAAATTTTGCGAAACGGCAAAAAATCTCTGCGAACACGTGAAATTTTGCGTGCTCGCGGAGATTTTGGGCTGATTAATGCTTTACTGAATTTGAGCTTCAACTCGGGCACCTGCTTTATTTATATCTGTAAGTGCCGGGGCCAAAAGGGCGGGGCTTCCATGCAGTTCACATGCCTCGTGTTTATAAAGGGCCAGATAACAATCAGAGCAGCAGATGAGGAGACAGAAACTCCTGGTGTCAGGAACGGCACGGGGATTGCGCTCGAGAAACTAATGGATGCACAGAGCTCCATCAAGGATTACAGCAAATTGTTGACGGTAGATATGGGGAGACAGCACACCTGCCTAGCCTCGACCGTGCTCACAAATGTTTTGTGCTGATTAATGTGTTACTGAATTTGAGCTTCAACTCGGGCACCTGCTTTATTTATATCTGTAAGTGCTTCCTGTTGAGGTTTAATTTCTGTGACAGGAGCATCGTGCCAGAATGAATCCTGCCCTGCATATTTACCCAAAAAGATGCCACCATTTTGTGCAATACATCTACTCAACTGGAGTACTTTCTACTGGCTAATCAGTAAGTGCTACCTCATTGGGTAACTGTATAGTGCTTTTCCTACACTACAGCTGTGTAAAGGGCCAGAAGAGTTCTCTCCCGTGACCATGTGTGTCTGTAACGTTTCCACCGCGCAGACGGGCGCCGGGGTCCCTCGAGTGAGCTGTCCATCATAGTGGGGGAAAGGGCGGGAAGACGTTGCACACCGCTGGTGTGTGGGCCAGGGCCAAACGGGCGGGGCTCCCATGCAGTTCACATGCCTCTTGTTTATAAAGGGTCAGAGACCGATCAGAGCAGCAGATGAGGAGAAAGAAGCTCCTGGTCACAGGAACTAAACGGGGATTGTGCTCGAGAAAGTCATGGATGCACAGAACTCCATCAAGGATCACAGCTAAGTTTTTATGGTAGATATGGGGAGAAAAGCACACCTGCCCAGCCTCGACCTAGCTCACACATTTTTTCGGCTGATTAATGCGTTACTGAATTTGAGCTTCAACTCGGGCACCTGCTTTATCTGTAAGTGCTTCCTGTTGAGGTTGAATTTTTGTGACAGGAGGATCGTGCCAGAATGAGTCCTGCCCTGCATATTTCCGTTCCGCCGCGGATCACGCAAGTTTTGACATTTTCGCGTTCAGCGCGGAACGCGAAAATGCCAAAATTTTGCAAGTTCCGCGAGCGGAACAGAATTTGCTGCCCAACCTTAATTCCCAAACTGTAGATCTTGTTGGGGTGCTGATGTGGCTGTTGAATAGAGGATGGACTTGAACATTCGATTGCTGACCTGTTAAATAGGAGCTGCGTATTTGGCTAACTAAGAAAACAGTGCATTATTGGGGGAGATGATGTGGCCCAATTGCTAGAGTAGTCGACCTCGAAGCTGAGGAACTAATCTCGGCAGGGATGCTCAACACCCTGTGATTTTTGGCAAATCACTTAATCTCCCCATGCCTATCAAAATAAAATGTATGTGTCCATCTGTAATGCAACTGATGCTCATGTCAAGTGCTCTGATACCTTCGGGTCTAGTTTGCGCTACATAAAAATAATACAAAAAGTATTGCTTGTGCTATCGTCAATCATTTTCTCCAGATATCCTGTGCTTTTCTTTAAGGGGGGGGGGGCTCTCCACACTCCATTCACACAAATTTTTAGTGAGGCACCAAAGGGTGACCCCAGTCAGGGTATCTTTTTTTATGGGTTTATGTTAAAGAGTGGGAAGCATTTATTTTTTATAGATTGGTGGGCCTCTCCTTGACTGAAAAGATATTTTACGGGGTGACCTTTGCGAACATGCAGATGGTCTGAGTGAGTAAGTAGTTCTCTGTGGGTGATGCGAGCCTTCAAATATCCTATCTTTCCTTGTGCGTGAGTGGGGGCACTTCTTGGTGCAGGTGGTGTCTTTTGACCTACATGTGTCGGGGCAATGTACCAAGAGGGGGCATGTCACAATTGAATGCTGTTGGGGATTGCATCATGCTCTGAGGTCACGTCCATACCCCTCTAGTCCTGGCATACAGCATGCAACATGACCCTTGTGGCACCAGGCATCTTGACCATGCCCTGCTCTGGAGATTTCTTTTGCGCTAGTTTGGGCCACTTTGTTTTGGTCTTTTGGGTGCTTTCCTAGATTTCACGTGATCTGTTGTCTTATTTTTTTATGAAAGCAGAGGTGGTTGGAAAGCTGTTGCTTGGCCCTGTGTACCCCTGCTTGTGTTGTTGTGCAGTGTTTGAGTCTGGGCTTACTGTTGTCTCTAGATAGTGTATGGAAAGCCTTGTGTGTTGGATTGTAGTCAGGTATAATGTGGAGGTGAGCACATTCTATGTTCTACTGTTGCTTGGAGCAGTGATGGACTTTTGAGACCACCTTCTTCCAGGTGCACCCCTCTCCCTTTGACCTCATTTTTCCCAGGGTGTTTCGACCTCCGTTTCCTGGCTGTGTCTAGGGACTTCTATCTGGCATCACTCTTCTTTCATTATTTTGAAGGGACATGACCCAGAGAACAGACTTTAGACATTTAAATGATTTGAGGTAAGGAAAGAGAAAAAATGCTGCATGGAGAGTTTGGGATTTTAGGCCAAAACAGTATCAAAACTCACCTAATGATGGTGATGGACTGGAATAGCTGGTTGTTCTAGCAAATCCCCCATCCCAACTGACTCAGTGCCATGAAGGGCTTTGCAACCTGACAGAAATGGTGTGTGTGCTGTGGACATTATGGGGTCTTCACTATCTCAAGTGTATGAGAAACCTGTCTCCCGACACAGGAGAACAGTTTCATTTTGGAAACATAAGGGGGGCTCCATTTGGCTGGAGACTTTTTTATTTTTTTAGGTGGCACTCTTGGGTCCATGCGCCATACAGGAACTTTGGCATGGCTGAGAATAAGGTCCTTTCGACTTTGTAATTGAAATCTGTCCCAATTTACTTGCTAGTGCAGGGACCTAGGTGCCTGCTTTTATGGACTGCATGGGAGTGGCCCTGTCCCCCTCGTCAGACTGCCCTCCCTCTGTGGGGCAACCAGCCAGCCCCACCCTGGAGGATCAGTAGCAGAGTGGGGCCTAGCATCACAAAGGCACTCTGAATGGCAGACTCTAGTGGGGGATGCACGATTGACAAAACACGTCAGCAGCCCCGAATCCATAAAAGCAAGTAAAGATTTGAATTTCCTAATATTGTCTCATTGGTCCTTCGTTTGAGTTTTGGTACAGTGAATTTTGAGGTGCACATGAAATGAGTGATGTGCATTGGAGATTTTTAACTTACTACAAGTTTGGGTTCTGTGTTTGTACGAAGGCATTGCCTCCCCCAGACAGTTACCCCACCCTGCCGTGGTTGTGGCCCCGGTCCCTGTTGAGCTGGGTTCCCTGTCTGTTGTTGTCCTTTGTTTGTCCAACTACCTGATCCCTACTGCAGTGGTGCAGTGGCTGATTGACTTCCCTGCAGCTGTGGGTAAGGTCTATTCGGGATTCCCTGGGCTTGATTTTGAGGATGGAGATTTTGTGGGAATTTGCCCAGGCTTATCGACCTCTGTTCATGATATGCTTTTATTCGGCATTGGTTGGCCATGTGGCCCATTCTGAGGCAGTAGCAACATTTTCTAGGTCATGGTTGTTGTCAACCCCCCTGATGTCTGCCATTATCGTTAGGTGAAAATCCTTTGGTGTTTGGTGGTGGAACCTTCCTAGTGGAACTCTGAGAAGGCGGCGCGTGTGACTGTCTGCCCATCTTGGGCTCAGCTTTTCTCCCTATGTGGTCAGTGGGGACACTTTCTTGTGGTGGTTTTATATTTACCTTATGTGCCGTATTTCCTACAATGGCTTCATGTCTGGGAACCCTATTGGATAGCCAAAGGAGGGCTTCGGAAGTGGGGAATGCACCACATATTACCAGGTAGCTTTGTCTGTGCCACTTCCTCATGCGCAGAGGTGACATGATGGTGGAAGAGGCAGTGTGTTCTGGTTAACGCCATTGCTACCATGTGCCTTTGCCCTGCATCCCACATAGCCTCAGGGCACCCGGCAGGTATCTGCATGTCACAGTCCCGACTCTCTCCCTCCTTGCATACCCTGTTAGCTATGAAGGTCCTCTTCATTTTGTCTGTCTCAACTAATAGGCGGTGTTCGCGGCATGCCCACTGTTAAGCAAATATGCATAATTCAAATACATTTTCCATATATTCCAAGACCGCCTCAGTGACGGGATCTGACTGTTCAGATTGTCCATGCTTGTGTACATACGATGTAGTGTTTCAATGGCTTGAGTTCTAGGGAAGGAGATTCAGGGGAGGATCAGACTATAGTCCTGACTTCGGAAAACTGGATGAACATTTTTTAGCTTTGTCATCAGGTCTCAACCTAGTATATTAACCTAGTATATTAGTCAGGGATATGGGAAAATATAATAGCTGTTCTTTCACACTATTCCCCTCACTTCTAACTCAAGAGGTTCCATGAAGGCAATTCCTGTCACTGTGCCCGACTTTTAAATACCATGCCCTGACTTTATGGGCAACTAGTTGTACATGTGTGGTGACATTAATGTTTAAAAGGACGATTTAGGCCAAGTCAAAATTTAAAACTGCCACCGAGGGTTACCTCTGGGCAGCGACCAGGCTGTGCACAACTGTAGTCTCTCACATGCAGCCTGCACTCATGCACACATGGATGTGCAATCATGATCATATCTTCATGTGTAACCAGCCCAGTGCCCTTTACCATAGCTGTGCCACAGGGGCTTTATCTTAATAGGCAGACACTGGTGGTAAACACTTGCAGTCCAATTTACCATGAAATAACTATGGATCAAAACTTAGGTAGGGAGATTCGTCCACAAATTGGAGAAACCCATTTGTGACCATTTTCTTCCAGGTAACTTAGAAATGTTGTAGTCTTCCAATACCTCCACCAGTTACTCTGGTGCATCATTGCTTGGGCTAACTTAGTCTGCCCAGGATCTGTTTGAGCCATTCAGGGAAAACATGTAGAAGTATGATCACTTCCCAAGTGGAGGTTCAGGGGGATGCTCATAAAAGAAATTCATAAGAGTCTTACTTGGATGCTTAGCAGGCGCGCAACACCCATTGGACTCAAAGGGCTTCAGCTCCCCCCCCGTCGTGTGTGGCAGCCCGGGCTGAGACACCTTCCCGGGCAAAAAAGCAGCCGCACCCGAGCACTTCACAGGTCTTTCAAAGACCATTTGCATGTTAACGAGGCCTTGCTGTTTCACCCCTTCTAAGAGCCCCTGCAGCTCCACTCTCCCTATTGCTTAAAGTTCAGCCCCCCCCCCCCCGAAATTTTTGCTCAGCCCCCCCCGAAATTTGGCTCTAGTTGCGCCTCTGATGCTTAGGTTTACATTTGTAACACATATCCCCACACAGGCGATCATACCTAACTCCTATTAATTTAGTCAGCCACGACGAAACTGGAGTATATGAATGGAATAGTTGAGAGCACGAGGCTTATCCCAAACAACGAATAGCCACTGCATCAAACACTGACCGTGTGTTCTCAGAGCAGCATCCTGCTCAGTCTAAAGCATTTCAACACCTCATCGGGGGTAGTACGTGTTAATAAATGCAATTAGAATGCAATACAGTACAGTAGGTGAAAGGAAATTTGTGTTTTGGCAAGGGGTGTTGTCAAATAGAGCTAAGGCGTTCCTTCCTTTCAAAATGAAATGCTTAGATGTGTCTGACCAAAAGTATTATGCAGTGTTGAATATTTGATTTTTGCTGGCGATTTTGATAGGAGTAGCTGCAACTTATGTTTATTCTCGTTTAGGAAGGAATGGGGGAAATACGTGATCCGAGGAGTTAATGTTTAGATCATTTAGCAGTTATTTTCATTTTTTCTCTATCATTAATTCCAGTAACTGACTATTCTAAGATAGTTACGAGCTGGTTAAAAGTTTAATTATTTTGAAGACCAACCCAGTGCTAATTATTTTATTTAAATGGCAATTACCACCATTTTCTTGTACTTTTACTTTGTGATGGAAACCAAGGACCTCATTTATCGGATTTGTCATGGGGCAGAGCACCCTATGCCGAAGTGAAAGGGCAGGAATGCACTGTATTTATGCAATACGGCACATTCCTGTCCTTTCTCCCTGCATTGGCATCATTTCAGCAGTCTAGCGCCCATTGCATGTAGGATTGTTTTGTGCAGGAAGGAACACCTTCCTGCACAAAAACAATCCCAAGAGGCGTCTTCCTCTTTCTATGTGTGCTGCAGATAGCAGAACACATAGAAAGAGGAAAACATGAGGAAAAAAAAAACATATTTCTCCTCATTATGCCTCACCTCGGGAGGGGTACAGATTTGGCGCTTTCCTAGGTTTACATGATTTTGAAAATGTGAGCCAACGTGAAAATCTATGGGTGTTGCATTGGAAAACCCAATGCAGCACCCATGGAACACCTCCTGGGTGCAGAATAAGTCAACACAGCGATTGGCGCTGTGTTGCCTTACTCAAGATTTATCAGGCCACTCAAAGCCACACAGGGTGCCTTTGCGTGGCTTCACAAATAGGATTCAGAGCCCTGCGTCATGTCATCGATGTACCACTTTATGTGGTGCAAAAGTGACTAGGGCTCTCATAAATAAGCTCCCATGTTTGGTACTGCAAATGCAAAAGATGAAAATTAATTTGCGAATGGCAATAATGTTACCTCCAGCTTTTTCCTTACGGTAGTGGGCAATTTAGCACCAACAGTAATCTAGAGATTCCCACTTCTGCCACATGTAAATTTTGAAGAAAAATTAGCTTCAACTGCATTTGATAAAAATCCAACTTTTCTCTAGGGAACTCGTTCATTACTTCCAACAACACTGAATATAAATGTGAACACGGTGAGGATGTGCATTTCACCAGATTCAAACTGTGTATCAAAAAAACCCATTGATGCTGGCCAGTGCGAACAAGTGCTGTAGCTGAGTTTGCTTCACTTCAAATATTTATCTTGCTATTTGGGAAGTTTTTTATCCAATCAATATTATCCTTACTTATAAAAATTGACTCAATCTGCCTCATTACACTTAATCAAAGAATAAAGGGGCAGATTTACAAGAAAGTGACTGTGTTGTTGGCAGGATTGTTTTAGTGCAGGAAGGGGCACATTCCTGCTCAAAAACAGTCCTGGGAGGCTTTTTCCTCTTTCTCCTTGTTGTGCCTCCCCTGTGCAGGTGTAAGGTTTGTGCGCATCCCCAGGTTTACATGGTTTTGCAAATCTCAAGAAACAAAAAAATCCATGGGTGTTGCGTGGGAACACCCACGGCAATGCCCATAAAATGCCTACCTAGCGCAGAGTAAGGCAACACAGGGATTTGCACTGCCTTGCCTTTCTTCATATCAATTAGGCCATTCAAAGCAACGCAAGTGGCTATGTGTGACCTCATAAATATGATTTTGTGATTTGCACTGCCAGAGAATCACAAAAAGTGATGCTCTGGTGGCACAAGGGGCTCATAAACATGCCCCTGGGTATTGCTCTTGCAGCATCTCCATTAATTGTTAGTTTTACACCTCTCGAAACAGCATCAGTCTGGCATAGTTTAATTTAGCACTTTAAGTGAAGCTATTCCAGTGTGTGAGGGATTCCTTCTCTGGAACAAAGAATCTCCATCTGAAGCAAAATGACATCAGTAACACTCTATTTATTCCCGTATACTGCAACATTTTGCATCTGTACAGGGCGGCAGGAGACGGGTTCATAACACAATAATATTAATGGCCTAACTGGAACAATGAAACGAATCAGGTTTATGACATACCATAAAGCTCTGTTGTCATGGCTGTGTAGTTTGTAAACTGGAATGCGTGTGTGGATTGTACTGACTTTCTTTAGGTATTTTGGAGATTTGAGATGATGTACATATCCTATACATCAGTTTGAAAAATGTCCAATGTGTTCTGAACAAATATTCAGAAACATTCAAATTGTAGTGTTTGGAAAGCCTAGGTAAGCAGACCTGAATTATCCTGATAAATGAGTGTTTTAAGTTGAAGCAGTACAAACAAATGTAAAGTCAAGAAAACAACACAGTGAAAATTCCAAATGAATATAGACAAAGAGAGAAAATATAGAAAGCATAAATGTGCAAAAGAATGTTAACCATAGATATGGATTTTTAAAACAGTCAAAAAAAGTTAACAGAAGCAATGAAAATGTAAAGGTCACTTTCATTCTAACATCTTGAACCAAAGATGGCCACCAGAGGCCACGTTAGCACCAGAAAGTAGAAAAAAGAAAACGTAGTGGAAAACTGTTGTGCCTTACAGAGGATGAGAGGTCAGTGGCAGAGTCAAAGCCTCCATACTAATAATCTGCAGAGCTTGCAATCGTCTTATTATCTGAGTGTCTTCAGTCATAGCTAAAAGGGGTATACTAGCCCTATGCTCCGCTTTTGTGCTACAAATAAGGCCCTCATTTATGGGGATTTGGCATATGGCAGCGCAGCAAGTCTGCTTGCTGCATTTCCCTATGCCAGAGTGAAAGGGCAGGAATGCAGTGTAGGAATGCAATAAGGTGCATTCCCTGAATTTCCCCTTGCACTGGTGCCATTTCAGCAGCCAAGCGTCAATGCAGGCACTCTTGCACCATAGTGCAAGGGTGCCAGTGTTGACAGCAGGATTGGGTTTGGAAAGGAAGGAGTACCTTCCTGCACAGAAACAATCCTAATAGGCATTTACCTCTTTCTTTGTGTGCTTCAGCACACATAGGAAGAGGAAACAACTAGAAAAAAATAAGTTATTTCTCCCTGCTACTCCTTACACCTCAGGAGGCATAAGGATTTAGCGCTCCCCCAGGTTTAAATGGTTCTAATTCCGGGGATGAGTTAAAATCCATGGGCGTTGCATGGGAACACCCAATGCAATGCCCATGGAATGCCTCCTGAGTGCAAAGTAAGGCATCACAGCGATTTGCACTGCCTTTCCTTACTTCATATCTATGTGGCCATTCAAAGCAATGCATAGTGGTTTTGCGTTTCCTCATAGATATGATTTTGTAATCTGCACCGCCAGAGAATCACAAGAAAGTGACACTCCGTCACCACAAGGGGCTCGGAAATATGCTTCTAAGGCCCTCATGCATGGGGATTTGGCATAGGGCAGCGGAACACATCATCTCACTGCGCTGCCCTATGCCAAATTGAAAGGGCAGCAATGCAGCATATTTATTCAATACAGTGTATTCTTATCCTTTCCCTCTGTGCTGATGCAGTTTTAGCAGCCCAGCGCCAATGCAGGTACCCCTTTACCATGGTGAAATGGTGCTTATGTTTTCGGCAAGATTTTTTTTGTGCAGGAAGGGACACCTGTGTGGCCTTATATGGTTTCAAAGTATGAGCTGCCACAACATCACAAAAAGTGAAGCTCCCACGGCGTGAATATGTCCCTAACAGTTTGTAAAGATTGGTACTACTGGGAAAGTCTCTCCTAATCTCCTGCATTCCTCAAGGAAGGCTTTCAGATCTCTCTCCAACCAGGACTCTCTCCAAGTATAGTCCTGAGTGTGCCCTTATTCAGGGCAGGGCCAGGGGGGTCTTTCAACTTGATCAATAACAGGAGGACAACTGCTTGACCCTTGCATAGCAGTTCCAGACCCTGGGTGACTGCAGGAATCAAGATGTGTTCAGTCTTCTTCCCCTAGCAGTCAAATAGAATATTTTTGTCTTCCAGAAGTTGCATCCCATTTCCAGGATTGTTGTGAGGGAATGGTAGAGAAGTGTCAGTCTTAAACTGTGCACTAGCCAATTTCCTACACTTAATTCTGTCTACTTTCTCAGCCTATCCCTACCTTTGTCTTCTGCCCTTCATTTTTTGTTTACTGCAATCATTTTCAAAAAGCCCTAAATCTAAGATGGCTCAACCATTTTTTTTCTGGAGGTGCTCTATCAAGGCACCAACCATTAACATGTCTGACCATATGATTTTATGAATGTTTGCTTGTTGTATGTATGTATGCAAGTTGAGTGATGACTGAGTGAGAGGTGGTTTGATTGGGGAATGTGGCTGATGAGTGTGATGGACCTTTGAATGGTGCCAGAATGTTGATGTGAGTGCACTGATGTGTTAGATTGGACCTGTGGCTGGCAGTATGAAAGTCTTGCATGTCTTGCATGACTGGTGTGTGAATAGTCTATAAAGCAGTCTTAAGGCTTTATAGCTCACCTTCAGTAGGCTTGGTTTCAATATTCTGATTCTTTGAGCATTTGTTCTTTAAAGCTAGCACTTCTGGATGTGCCAAAACCAACCTGTATGAGTGGTAGTTTTACTTTGAAAGTTCCATAACAACGCCTTCATTTCTGGACAACCAAACACCCACAGTTATCCAGGGTGGAATAACTTGCAGTGATCCCTCTTACTTTCCACAATACCCTGCAAAACTTGAAAATTTCCATAAATGGCTGAGATGTCTCCTTTATTCACATTTTGTGATGTATATTTCTGAAATCTGTTATGAGTCATACATTTCAAACCTACTCCACATAAAAATAGAACCCAATTTTTTCTAGTGGTCCTAGCACCCAAGAAAAGTGGAAAAAACCTAACATGGACATATTACATTTTTCCACTGAAATCCACCCTGTTTTCACAATGTCGGTAGCTGTGAATTTTGATACTTGTCTGTGCCGCAGCCTTCCAAATGCTCACGTCCAGGGTGGGGTGCCACAGCACAGCCCCAAATACTACTGCTACCATTTATTGCTTATCTCTCAGCCTAGCGCTTTAGAGCGTTTTGTGTCACGGTCTCTTGGCCCACCCACACAAGTGGGATACCTTTCTTATCCAGAGATGTGTGAGAACTCAGGGTGGTAAGATATTTGCTTCTCTCCACAGAATCCAAAAGATACCATCAGAGAAATGTGAGGAAAAAGTGTGTGTTTTACCAAAGTTTGAGGTGTGTAAGGGCTTCTGGGTAAAATTACCTAGTGAGAGAAATGCAAGTTACACAATCCTGAATTCCGCTTGGTGACTAGTTATTAAAAATGTGTAGGTTTACTAAGTGTTCCTGGGTGCCCGCTGAGCCAGGGCTCAATATCACAGCTACCAACATTGCAAAAAAAGAGGTCAGTTTTCAGTGGAAAAATGTGATGTATCCATGTTGCAATTTGAGCCCTTACCTGTAGTGGGCATTGGACCTGCCCACACAAGTGAGATACCATTTTTATCAGGAAACTTAGGGAAATGCTGGGTGGTAGGAAATGTGTGGCTTCTGAGAGATTCCAGAACATTTCCTCACAGAAATGTGAGAAGTGTGTGTGTGTTTAGTCAAAGTTTGAAGTTGCAAAGGCTTATGGATAAGGAAACCTGATAAGAGCAACACAAGTCACCCCACCCTGCAATTCCCTAGGTGTCTCATTTTAGAAAATGTACAGGTTGGTGAGGTTTCCCTAAGTTCCAGCTGAGCTAGGACCCAAAATCCACAGCTACTGACATTGCAAAAAAGGGTCCGTTTTCAGTGAAAAAATGTGATGTGTCTATCTTGTGTTTTGGGCTGTTTCTTGTTGTGGGCAATAGGCTTACCCACCACATAAGTGAGGTACTATTTTATTCGGGAAATCCTAGGAAATGCTAGATGGTAGTAAGTTTGGGGCTCCCCACATATTCCAGAACGTATGCATAAAGAAACCTGGTAACAGCCATGCAAGTCACCACACACTGGAATCCCCTAGGTGTAGAGTTTTCTTAAATGTGAAGGTTTGCCATGTTTGCCCATGTGTCAGCTGAGCAGGTGCGCAAAATTGACAGCTATCAACATTGAAAAAAAAGTTGGTTTTCAGTGGAAAAATGTCATGTGTCCAAGTTGTGTTTTGAGTCCTTTCCTGTAACAGGCTCTAGGCAAAACCACACTTGTGAGGTATCATTTTCATTGAAAGACATGTGGGAATATAAAATAGCAGCACATTTGTTATTGCCCATTGGATGTCTTCTTTTTAAATACCTTCTGAATTGCACGCTGGTATGGGTATCTAAAAATACAGAGATGTGCAAATAAGCACCTCTTCTAAACTTTATATCTGGTGCCAGGTTCAGAAATTGATGGCTTTCCATGCTATCTATTTGTAACACTACATATTTTAACATATGAATTAACTATATACACTGTATTCAATAAAAAAATGATATATAAGATACAGCTCAGTTGTTGGCTCTGGGCACCTCAGATTCTAAGACAACCTACAAACCCTATACATTCCTGTAACCAGAATGGTATTGTGGATATAATGGTGTATTGCGTTTGTAAATTGGCCATCGTCACAAAAAGTTACAGATAAAGATGTTGTCACAAATGGCTGTTTTTTCCTAGTAATTTTCAATATTTGTTTATTTCAACAGTTAGTTTTTTTTTTTTAAACTTTGACAGATCTACAGACATGAACCCTTGTTGAATTAAGAATTCTGTCTACTTTTTAAAAATCTATAGCTTTACTAGATCACCCATGTATTTCACAATGGAAGTAGGTTGAAAGAACAAAGAATAGGAAAAATGGGCTACCTCTTTGAAAAATGCCAAAACTGTGGTAAACAATATTTTTTTATTCAATCTGCGTGTTTGTAAAAGCTGGAATGATAGTTAGTTCAGCACAGCATGTTGATGTAAATTTTTAGGAAAAGAACAAGTACTTTGAGCACTTTTTTCCTATTCTCCCCCAAAAAATGAATATGTAGCTATATTTTGGCTATTTTCTCTGTTCGCTCCAGGGGAATGCACAAACCCATGGTACCACTAGAATCCCCAGAGAATTGGAAAAAGGGCATACATTTTTCTTGGATACCTTATGTGGGAAAAAGGGTATGGAGGCATAAGAGTGAATCAAATAGCCTGAAAGGCCTCAGCACTGGGGTGAAAAAGCCTAAGCGGTTAAGGGGTTAATGCTTGATAAGGTTGTGCTTTCAGGCAAATTGCAATTTAAATTATTTTGCTGAAAATTTATTAAAACAGTTGTTGTTGACTGTGCTGAAGAACAATAAGTAAAGATCATTGTGTTGCAAATAATGTCTGCAGTATTAAATATTCTTGGTGTTGAGTATTGTTTACTACCTTTAAACCCATTGGAAAAATGTTGTGAATTTAAGCATTTTACACGTTTCATGAATATTATACATATCTACTTTTCCAAATGTTGGAAAACAAATTCATAAGAATCTATTAAAAATCTAAAACATAATTGGAATTATAATTAGTAAATATAGAAGCAGTTGCAAAATAAAGCTACTTCTAAATAATACATTAGTAATTATCAGTTGGCAGGTGCTCAAACATTTCTCAAATTCTATCTTTTTTTACCATAAAGGTGGTGAATAATAATGTAGTGGTAAATTGTGGATTTATTGAAAAACATATTCTGCCATTAGGAATCATTAAAAGCTCATGCTTTTAACGACAGCTTCACATGGGTGACAGGAAACAATTGTCTCCAACATACTGGTACTCCAAGAGCACAGTTCCAGAGCCACTGGATTTGAATCTGTGAGGCACTGGTAGGAACATTTTTAAACTGCATCAGTAGAAAGCAGATTACCTCTTCCCTGCAGTATATGCAGCAGCTGGGGGTGAGTGAAAAGTTTCAACACTCCATCATTTTATTTTGAGATATTAGTATATGCAGCAGCACCATGCTGCTTTGCACATGCTTTTACAAATGCAAGCTAAAAAGTGTCACATTGCATTTTACCCCACCTGAGTGGATCATTATAGCTAACCCTAAATTGTAGGTCAGTACCTCATCTTACGCAGAGAAGATAATGTGAATCTATTTGAGATTAAGGGTTTACTCATCAGGGTGATTACAAAAACAATGAATATCAGAACAGTGGAATGTTGACAGATTCTTCTGTTACCACTTTGTTTTTTTATTATAACAATGTTATTACATAAGTGTAGTAACCCATGGTTGGCCACCCATGAGGGTGATCCAAACATAATTGTATTAACTTTAAGAGATCCAGGGAAATGTCCCAGCCACATTAAACGCAGGAGTTAAACTGCCTTCTCTATATTGCAACCTCAACCAAGGTTCCACATTCTATACTCTCTCAATACATTGTACCCACTAAGCAATGGTACAGCACAGAGTATATTACACAGTACAGACAAATAAACGTAATACATTAGGTTCTACACACCTCCTTCCTTTTGTAAAACTAAACCAAAAGAAAATTATAGATACAATAAAAACAACACAAACTACAAAATAACCATTACATATTTTAAAACATAAAATATGATGTAACCATTGTACACTTTTTGTGTTTTAATGCAGGAACGTGGGAGGAAATAAACTACACCCACTATGTCTTGCTTCACCCTCTTTACTACACTCAGTGGAAATAAAAAGTATTCCAGGTTTGCATGTACCACCACGTTTAAATTGCAAATGCGATTAACGCCAAGCTCAACTGAATTTGGAAATATGTCCACAACCCGGAAGGGTGAGGAAAATTTTGAGGTTCCACTTTTCTGTGGAGGTCTCACCTTCATCACATCTCCAACACTCACCACAGTAGATCTCACAGCTTTGCACACCTTCAACCGTTGTTTTATCTGCCACACTTTCAAATGTTGAGATTCTTGCCAATCACCTTCCTTGCATCCCACCCCCTCAAGTTTGTCACCCTTTATCCATGATGGGGTTACTACAGTGTTAGGTTTCCTACCTCGAAACAACTCAAAAGGCACCCTATCATAACAGAGTGCAGAGTAAGACAATAAACTTAACCCTATCCAACAAATCTTCTTTTCAATCTTTATTTTTTGCCTTGCAAATTTGGCTAGACTACTTTATCACTCTGTCGACCATCTCTACAAACTCACTAGTCTTTGGGTGGATGAGAGTACATTTTTTATGCTTTATCCCCCTTCGGATAGAAACTCTTCCATATCCTTGGACACCATTTGGACGCTATTGTCCATCAAAATATAATCAAGGAACCCTTCTCTACTGAAAATGCCCCTAAGAATTGCAATTAGCTTACTAGTCTTCACTCTGCGTAATACAAATTTTGGGCCACCGTGAAAACATATCCATTAGTACCAAGGTCATTACCAGCTTTACTTGTAACTGGCCCTAGAATGTCCAGAGCTACTTACTGCTATGCTCTCACTGGGGTGACCCTCAACATCATTAGTTGATCTCTTGTTTTGCAACATTTATCACCAGAACAAAACTCCATGCACTCTCTGACACACCTCCCAACTTGCGTGTCCATATCCGGCCACCGGAAATGTAATCTGATTATCTCTTTAGTTTTTGAAAATGCCCACACTGACTCAACTGTATAAGCTTCTCTCTAGCTTTACATGGAGGTACGAATTTATGACCTCTCCAAAGCAACCCATTATTATTCTGATAACTCATCTTTAAGCATACAGAATTACAAACTATTCTTGCTTGCCACCCATTTTGACTTTCATCCTCTCTTGGCCAATCCTCTGATTTCATACAAGAATTCATTTTCATCCAAACAACACCTCCAACCATCTTCGCTGACCAGTCCATCAGTGACCTCACAAACTGTATATTCATCTAAATCCCATAATTGATCTTCTACATCAGAATCATGCTCTTCTTGTTTAGGACTCTTATGTGACATGCAATCTGCATCTCTGTTCTCCACTCTAGGGATATACACTATCTTGAAAATGTAATATTGAAAGCCACTACCCATTTAGATATACAACATGAAACAGCATTCAAGTTCTTATTATAAAACATCTCTTTGAGTGATTTATGATCTGTCCTCACTTCAAACTCTACCCCCCAGAAAAATGTTTTTTTTTTCATGGTCCAGTAAATGCAAAGGGCCTCATGCTGGATCATAGAATACTTGTTCTCCGGCACCACCAAACTTCTTGAAATGAACTTAATAGTTCTTTTGATTCCCTTGTTTCAGTACCTCACCCAACCCCTTCGAACTGGTATCAGTAATCAAAACGTTGTTATCTCTGACATCAAATCTTTGGAAAGACAGGTCCTTACTAAATGCTGATTTTACATCCCAGAATTATTCTTCATATACAGAGGACTAAATAAACGTAACACCTTTTTTTAACAAATACCTCATATTTTGTGTGTGGCTGGCAACGGCAACGGAAGGCACAAACGTATTATAGTATTCAGCCATACCAAGTCATTTCTCCTTGTTCTTAAGAACATGTAGATTGTCTATGGTTTTAACCAATTGTTCTTTTGATCTCCAGTCAACCTATGACCTAGGTAGTTGATTTTGATTTAATTAAACTTTCATTTATTCTCCCATAAGGTCAAGCTTCTCGTTCTAAACTTTTCTAAGACTACCTTTAATCTACAATCATGTTCTTCTTGGTTAGATCCATGAAAGTAGAGGTAAAAAGTGTCCCTTTGATAGAAAAAAAGACTCAAGCACATACAATCGAAGCTCACTCAGACTCATAAATGCCTCAAATGAGGGATACAAATACACAATGACCTGTTGCTTAAAGCTAAAGTACCACCAAATCCAAAATATAGTGTCAGGGGCTTTATTCATATAAAAAGAAAGCACACATAAAAAACATTATAATTCACATCTAAAAACATTAGGGTGCCGATTCCAATCCGTTAAAAAAAATTACCGTCCGACTCGCATCCGTATTTTTTTACGTACAATTTGTACAAGTCCCATACAAACGGCGAAGTACGATTCATACGTGAAAAATCCATACGAATGACTTCGGGAAAAGTCTACAAGACATCCCCGGACAGTTTTACATACAAATTGTAAAACTGAAGTCCGAGCGCGCAAGTACGATCTGTACCGGCCGTCTGAAAACACAAGCACATGGAAAAGGCCCCGTATGGAGCGAACTTTGTACGACCCCTACCCCGAGTACACTTGTTCCCGGGGTACGAGTCATACGGCCCCCCTAGCCTCCCACCCCTCCCGTGTCTGTCCACACCATACCCCAGGCGTACCCCCCCACCCGAGTATGTCTGCACCTTACCCCAGGCATACCCCTCCACCTGCGTATGTCTGCACCGTACCCCAGGCGTACCCCCCCACCTGCGTATGTCTGCACTGTACCCCAGGCATACCCCCCCACCCACGTATGTCCGCACCGTACCCCAGGCGTACCACAATCCTTGCGTATGTACGGTCGTACATACACGAGGATTGGGGTACGCCTGGGGTACGGTGCGGACATACGCGGGTGGGGGGTACGCCTGGGGTACGGTGCGGACATATGCGGGTGGGGGGTACAGTCCGTACAAACGGGGGTGGGGGTTACGGTCCGTACATATGCAATGTTGGGGTACGCACCGTACATGATGACACGTACGATGTGGGTGATGGCGTGTACGTCACGTAGCGGGCCCCCTTTTCGTTGTGCATCGCAGCATACTTAGCTTTTCCAGCACTTATTGGCTCCCGTAAAAAAATAGCCATGCGGAGTGCTGTAGGTACGAATCGTACTTGCTGGTTCATAAAACGCTGCCTGACTCCGTGCGGACGTCATGTACGTGCTGTCCAGGATCAGAATTGTATGTATTTTTTAGCCGTACGGTGTTTTTTATGATTCGTACGGAAATGTTATTTCTGTACGAATCGTACTTGCTGGTTTGTGAGGTGGAATTCCCGGGTACGAGTCGTATGGAGAAAACGCTCCGTACGACCATTCGTACCCGGGTTTTACAGGATCAGAATCGGCACCTGAGTATTTTGTAATTCATATATAGTACAGTACATACAATAAGTGTTAAAAAACAAACAAACTTTACCGATTGTGACAATCATACAATCACTAAAAACAACATATAAATTTCTAATAAAAAAACCTTACATAAAAATCTGGCGCAAGGGAACCATAAAGACCTTACCTTTAGCGCCTGAATCAAACAGCATATCAACACATTTCCCATTAACATGTACTTATCAACAGGAGACCTATTGTGCCACTTTGTCCAACCTGGAGAACAAGTTCGCCACAGTGTAAATGATCGTACTCCACATCATCCTCATCATAAATCTTTACTTCTTTTACCTTCTGAATCTTATTCTTATTTTTAGACCTGGAACGTTTGGCAAAGTGCCCAACGTTTGTACATACATAACACTTAATCAAAATTGCAGGAAATGCTTGTCATTGGCCAAATGACTGGAAGCACCACATCTGAAACATTTCCCATTAAAAGGCTTCTTAGATTGAGAAGGTAATAAGGCAGGGCAATTTGTGTCATTGGCCAAATGACCTGAAGGACCACACCTAAAACATTTCCCCCCATCAAGTTTACTTGAAGGAATGAATTCATCATGTTAAGACATGGACATATGCACTACGTTTTTTCCAATGAAATATCATGCTCACAAGCTAGTGAATCTTCAATTTTCTAAGCAATGATAAGCACTTCATGAAGGTTTGGATCAAATTTCTGCCACAACTCGTCTTTTACTTTTTTAATATTGAATTGTAGCATGAACAGAATGCGGATGCACTCTTCCAATTTTTCCTCAAACTTGCAAGTGTCAACTAACTTGCGAAAACTTGTGGCATAACCTTCTCCTGGCTCCAGGGTTTTTCTTGCTGAAAGGATACCTCTCAAGGTTAGTACTAACTTTTGGGAGGTAATGGTTATCAAGTTTCCTAATGCAGATATCCAACTCACTTAACTCCACTGCCTCACTTGCTTCAGTATCTGGGACATGTTCATACAACTCTTGCCCCTCTGGGCCTTAACAGTGTCGTATTAAAGAAGCTGTCCTTTCAGCACTTATAGTACTACCAACTCGAACATATTGAAAACACACTTTCCATTTTGACGACCTAATGGGTTCTGCTACTGGGGAAGTTAAAAAGAAGGGAGGTGGGGTAATATTATGCATACTGACCACTTACACTATTCTAACAAAGTGAAAAAATACTACTTATACTGTTTCTTATAGAGGACTATATGAGTGCTCACACTCTAATAAAAAAAACCATCTAAATAGCATAATATTCACCAAGAATAATACTTAGATGAGCCCATCACTGTCTTTATGTATTTGGCATGTAACCCCATTCCAAAAGTGTCAATAATGATTGCTAAGTACACAGTAAGTAGACACAGAGGTAAGGTGTGCCTATCACTGTGAAGATAACTTTAAATCATGATGGTGTGCTCATCACCGAGCTGCGTTCCTTAGTCACTTTTAGCAACACACTGATGCAAGGTGTGTCTATCACCATGAAGCTGACAAAGTAAATCATCCACACAGCTTTTTAAAAGGCTGCCACTTACTGCGCAACATTAACTACCATGACATAAGGTATGCCCATCACCGAGCTGCTATCCTCAGTAGTTGTGGCTGTCAGGTTGATAAACAATCACGAATATGGTTCAGCACCACAGTCCGTCAACAAGAAGAGTGTATACATCTGGAATTGTACAGGACTAGTAACAGTAAAAGCAAATCACTGCAAAACAAGATCTTCTTGTTCTGTTCTTCTTTTTTATTTCATTTAGTCAGTCGACGCGTTTCGTTTGGTTGACTTAGGACCTCTTCAGGGCTGAAATTTTTAAAAACATATATATGTACAACCTTACAAGAGATAGTCACTTTTTTACACAAGAAATTAAAGCAAGCAAGGTATTAGAGAAACCTCACCACCTTGAAAGAGTTATAAATGTGGGGAGCACATTAACCAACATATGCAGCCCTATCCAGAAGACCTGAAAGGAACACCCCACGGTAGCCGGTGCACAAAGTGATAGGAATTCTCAAAAGACAACATACCAAAATAGTGGCACACCATTTGCATATCTAGCCCTTTTTCTTCCCATCTACTTTCTTCTCTTTCAAAGTGGTGAGGTTTCTCTAATAACTTAGCTGTTGGCATTAAGGTTTTGTAAAATACATAGTTTAATTTGCATATCTTGCCTTTTTCCTTCCCATCTACTTTCTTCTCTTTACCCTCTCTTTGGAGTCATCACTTGAATTTCATTTATTCTTTGTTTTTTCTATCTATCTTGTTTTTTCTTAATAAAATTTGTTGTGACCATTTCTGATTTCTTTCGCTAGTTTCTTTGATGGACACGTTTAGGTAGTTTGCCTTCTTTAATTCTTCAAAGCCTTGTGTAAGGAAGTGACTATTGGAGATTGGATTCTTTGGGTATGGTGCACAATTATATTGTTCTGTTTCATATATATATATATATTTCTAATTTTTTGTATATAAAAAATAATGTATTGTTTGTGGTATGTAAAATGATTGTATATGTGTTTGTGTAGTGTTTCTTGTAAGGTTGTACATATATATGTTTTTAAAAATTTCAGCCCTGAAGAAGTCCTAAGTCAACAGGACGAAACGCGTTGGCTGATGGAGAAAAAAAAACCTTTTCTGATTAAATTAAATAAAAAAGAAGAACGAAACGAGAAGATCTTGTATTAGAAGTGATTTGCAATTTCTTCTCCTGTGCACTTTTATTCTCACCCAGTCCCCTGGGCTCAGATCATGGGCTTGCTTCTTTTCATGTGTGGTAGCGTCTTCTCCAACCTGGTGAAACACAGAATGAACTGCGTCAGCCAGGCCTTTACAATAATCCAAAATCATGTCATCAGTAATAGTCATCAGCTTGTTAACGGGCAAGAATGCATGTCTCATTGCTCGTCCCATTATTATTTCATGTGGACTCAACCCCGTAGTTCTATCTGGAGTAGATCTAATAGTCATCAGCACTAGAGGCAAGACATCAGGCCATTTCATTCCAGTGGCTAAACACATCTTACCAATTCTGTTTTTGATTGTGCCATTCATCTGCTCAACAACGCCAGAAGCCTCTTGCCTGTATGCACAATGTAGCTTCTGCTGTATGCTCAATGCTTCACAAATTAACCTCATGAGTTCATTGTAGAAGTGTCCTCCTCTGTCTGACTCAATGGTCACTGGGAACCCGTACCTAGGAATCAACTCTCTTAACAGCAACTTGGCCACTGTTATTCCATCATTTCTCCTAGTTGGATATGCCTCCACCCACCTTGAGAACAGACTACCACAAGAACATACCTCAATCTATTGACTTGGGGCATTTCAATGAAATCTATTTGCATTCCGGTAAAAGGACCTCCTTCTCTGCCTATTGTTCCTAGGCTCACCACTGTTTTCTTTCCAGTATTGAACTGCTGACAAATCAAACATCTTTGACAGATGCTCTCTGCTATCAGCCTGAACTTTGCATTGTACCAGGTCTGTTTAAAGGACCTAATCATAGCATCCCTCCCCAGGTGTCCCTGGCCATGATACATTCTTGCCATTGTTGACAACATAGAATTTGGCATGACTGGTCTTCCATCTCTATAGATCCACACATGATCTTTTTCTCGTGGTGCACAACCTGCCTTGATCCAATCTCTCATTTCCTCATCTACTGCTTCATCCTGCAACTGCCTCACCTCATCCCATGTTTCCAGTACATTAGTAAACATCACAGAACAAAAAGACATCTCCTTTTCCTTTCCCCTATTAATAGAGTGATTGTTCTTTGCACAATACTGTGCTATGTCATTTGCAAAACGATTACCAAGAGTAACAAAATCATCACCTTGTCAATGAGCAGCACATTTTACAACTGCTAACTCCTTAGGCAGCTGTATCGCCTCAAGCAACTTCCCAATCACTTCAGCATTCTTTATAGGAGTTCCACTTGAAGTCAAGAAACCTCTCTGTAGCCAAAGCTGGCCAAAGTTATGAACCACTCCAAATCCGTACTGACTATCAGTCATTACAGTCACTCTCACATTCTTCCCAATCTTGCAAGCTTTTGTCAGCGCCACCAATTCAGCTACTTGAGCAGATTTAACTCCTTTCAAAGGTGAAGCTTCCATAACTTCTGAAACTTTACACAGCGCATATGCTGCACTCAGCACACCTTCTTCTGTTCTCAGACATGATCCATCCACAAACAACACATGATCACTCTCAGGCAGTGGCAGATCTCTTATGTCTGGTCTCGGTGTTGTACAGTAATCAAGCACATCCAAGCAATCATGATCAACATCATCTCTCACACTCACATTTTCAGCATCTGGCAAAAGTGTTGCTGGATTCACATTCACACATCTCTCAAGAGTCACATTTGATGCTCCCAGAATGATTTTCTCATATTTAGTCAGCCGACTATGTGACATATATTGAGTTCTGCTTCTTGTCAAAAGAATTGCCACATCATGAGGTACAAACACCCGTACAGGATATCCCATTATTATACCCTCACTCTGTTCCAAGCTTCTGCATGTAGCAGCTACTGCTTTCAGGCAACCTGGTAAACCCAGAGCTACTGGGTCAAGTGTTGATGAGAAGTACGCAATTGGCCTCCTAAGACGTCCATGTTTCTGGATTAACACTGAAAGTGCTCATCCATTCCTCTCACTACAGTACAGTTCAAACTCCTTCTCATAGTCTGGCATTCCCAAAGCAGGAGCTTCACACAATCTGCTCTTTAATTCTTCAAATGCTGCCATTTGTTCTGCATTCAATTCCAATGGGTCTTTTATTTCACTTTTGGTCAATTTAATCAGTGGCTTTGCTATCAGGGAAAAATTACTTATCCACTGACGACAATAACCCACCATTCCCAGGAACATTCTCACCTCTCTCTGGGTCATTGGGGCTCTCATTCCTCTGATAATTTTGATCCTGTCAATGGTCACTTTTCTCAGACCTTTTTCAATATTGTGTCCAAGATAATGTACTTCTTTCTTGCAAAATTGCAATTTAGCTGGAGATACCTTTAATCCTCCATCTGCCAGATGATTCAGTAAAGCTATGGTATCTACTTCACAGGCTTCACGTGTCTTCGATGCCACAAGTAGGTGGCATCGATATATTGTACTAGTACTGAGCTTTCAGGCATGATCAGACTTTCCAATGATTTCTTCAGCAACTGATTGAATATTGAAGGACTCTCTGTATACCCCTGTGGGATTCAGCACGATGCCAAAATACGCTGTCCAAACCGAAATGCAAAAATCGGCTGGCTGTCATGATGTAATGGAATTGAAAAGAAAGCATGGCACAAATCAATTACTGTGTACCATTCAGCATCATTGGGAATCTGATACAAAATCACTGATGGATTTGGCACAATGGGACAGCATGATACCACAATTTTGTTAACCTTTCTCAAATCTTGTACTATTCTGAACTTCCCATTAGGTTTCTTCAGTCCCATTATTGGTGAATTACATGGGCTACACAGTAACTCTCTCAAGACACCTTGCTGAATCATTTTGTCAATTATAGGTGTTATTCCCTCAATTATCTCTGGTGTCAATCTGTATTGTGGGATATTAGGATAAGAGATTCTCTCTTTCACTGTAATCTTTACTGGATCTACATTATTCATCAATCCCACATCTTCTCCAGTAAAATCCCAAACTGCTGCTTTTACAGTATTTCTCAACTCTTGAGGCAAGTCATCTGGATTAAATACAGCATATGTTCCAACAATCTCACTTTCTCTATTATCTAGACTCATCCTGTATAAGACATCCTCATCTGGTGTCTCAAAAGCTATTCCATCCGGAATACAAAAAATTGTGCAATTCATTTTACACAATAAGTCCCTACCTAACAAATTCACTGGACTAGTGTCGCACACCACAAACCTGTGCATATCTGAAAATTTCCCTATTCTTACCCTTACTGGTTCAGTAAGACGAGTCCTAATCTGTGTATTAGACACACCAACCACTTGGATTGCTTCGTCCGAGAGAGGAAGATTTCTTATATCTGCTGACCTGACAGTTGATCTTGTCGCTCCTGTGTCTACCAAAAAAGTAACACTTTCTCCATTTATTTTCCCATCTACAAATGGTCCTGCCTGGTCTATTTCTAGAGTTGCTCCAAGTATGCACTCTTCCTCCTCTCTTCGGCACCGTCAGTAGTCCCCTTCAGACTCACTCCCACTCCCCTCATTCTTTAGCCAATATTGTTGTACTGGATTTCTATGTCTCGGTTTGTTTACCTGTTCATCATTGTAGAATCCTGAGTCCTGGTTATATTTCTGGGATCCTCTGTTCTGCGGCAAGGGCGGTTTTGGCTCCTAATTCTGCTGCTTGACAACCTTCTGCTGTTGTCCCTGATGATTACACCTCTCGTTCTGCACCTGTTGATTCAAGGATTGATTGTCATTATTCACTAATGGTGGATTCGTACACTCGGATCTCCAGTGCCCTAATTTTCCGCAGTTGTGGCACGGAAATGTCTTCTTCGCCTCTTCTATATTACCCTTTCCTTTTCCTGTACCATATCTGGGCCTATTTCCTGGATTATTTGCTTATTCAACGAGCTGTGCTTCTTGTCTTTCTGCAACCTTCACCTGTGCCCACATCGCTTTCTCCTTCAGCTTTCTTTGTTTCGCAACAATTTCATCACTGAAGTACTTCGCATGTCTCAAGATCTCATCAATCTTCTTACTCTGCCAATCAACTGTGTGCTCTCGAATCATTTCACTGATCTCAGGTCTCAAGCCATATACAAATCTGTATACAAAATGACTCAAATCCTTATCCCCCAGATGTTCATCTCCACTGAACTGTTTAAAAGCCAGTATTAACCTTTCATAAAAGGCATGAACTGATTCTTTCGCTTCCTGATGTGTTCGATCTATCTTAACCCAATCTGTCTCTTTTGGGGGTACACAATAACCTGCTCATACTTCTTCATTACCTCCGGATCTGGAGCTCCTGTTCTTTGATCTCTCGGGTATTCTTTAGCAGGCCAATCGACAACTATTTTACATTCTGCCCACAAGTCTGCTGGAACAATTATATCAAACAGACTATTCAGGTCAATCCACAGCACCTTTGTCAATTTCACAAACCTATCTACCTTCCTATACCACTCGACAGGCTTTTCTCTCAGTCGAGGGAAATCATTAGTAAATGACAAAATATCCTGTCTAGTCCATGGGACATGTACATATCCTCCTCCAGGAATCTCTCTCATAGGATAAGCATCCACTGTTTTTTCCTTTTCTCTCATGGGAAATGCTGAGTAAGTCCTGTCCACTGTATCTTCTCTTTTCTTGTACCATCTATCCTTCCACCTTTCCACATCACCCCATTTTTGCAATAATCCAATCATTTCCTTAATCTGCCCTGTTCTGCCAACATTATTTAGATTCTCGATGTCCTTGTCCGAAAAGTCCACTCGGTAAGGCTTCTGCAAAGCTTTCACCTTATCCATGTCAATTCCCATTTCAATCGCTATTCCTTTTAACCTGTCATGCATATTCCTAGCCCTCCATGTGACACTCTTGCACATGAACAACAACTCTCCATCATGATGATCCTTTAAAGTCTCTGTAGGAATCGTTCCTGCTATAAGCTCCTCCAGTTCTGCACGCAATGTGGCTACATCAATGGCCTGAGAATCTTTATCCCTTCTTTGGAGAACTCTCATCCAATCATTCAAATCATCAGCCGTTATTTCGGTAGATTTCTTCCCTGTACTCACTTGTTCTGCCATCCTCTGTGGTTCCAAAATTGATCCTCCCATCACAACATTTCTTTCCACACAACTAGTATTCAATCCTGAATTAGGCTGTACATTTAACTCTCCACCACATGTGTCATGTCTCAACTGTCTCGTATGATTCTCTTCCCTCCTCATTCCTGACTCTCCTGGAGAACCAACTAGTCCATTTCCTACATATGGAACTGTCAAACCACTTTCACCCATTCTTTGCTTATCAAAAATAGGCATAACCGGACCTATGGTTACAGGCACTGTAACAGCTTCTAGATTCTTGGTTAATTCTCTAATCTTCTCTGTCAATTCAGATGTGGTTCTTGCTAACTCTCTTGTTTTCTCATCCTCGATTCCATTCTCTCTTTCTCTCTCTCGCTCTCTCTCTCTTTCCCTTTCCGCGAAAGAGCTACCACTTTTCAGATCAGGTGTCACAACTTCTGTTTTAATGATTTGCAAAGTATCTCTTATTGGGGTAGTAACTGGTGTTCTCACTTCTGGTTCTGGTCTATATGGAGGTGGTCTCTTGTAAATCATGTCATCCAAGACCTCATCCTCATAGTCATTAGCCCCATACCTCCTCAATTCTGCATCATGTGCCTTTTCCGTACCTTTCCTCCCTTCTGCTTCCTCAACAGTTCTCATCGGATATAGTCCCTCTGACATACTAGCATCTCGCCATCTCCTCATTCGATCATGATGAGTTTCACGATCATATTTCCTCCCGAACATATATCTATAATTACCTCCACTCCTCTGCTTTTCTCGCTCATGCACCTCATCTTCCCACTCTACCAATGCCTCGAACTGTGTCGGCCTTGGTCTAGGCTCTAGACACATCATCTTTTCCCGTAAATTTCTCAACACGGCCAGATTAAATGAACCATGTTCCGGGAATGCTAGTACACCATCTTCTCTAGTATATCTAGCCCAATTGTCTAACCAAATACAGGTATGATACCCATATTTCGCAACCATGAATGATGCAGGAGTTCTTGTCGGAGGTAGTAATTCACCTTCTCTAGTTATTATATCCTTATCCTTGTCAAACCATTTTTTAATTTTACTGAACAAGGATTTCTTTTTCTTTTCCTCTGTTTGGTAATACATTTTTGCGTTTATTTACCACAACCCTCTAGTCCTTTCTACAACTGTACGATCTTTTGTCCAATAATAGCGCAACTTACACTAACGCACCAATCCTGGAGCGTCTACGTCACCCTGTACTTCTTCCAATCCCTGCGCGGCTCACACCAACGCACCAATCACAGCGCTTTCACTTTTTTAATCCACTGTCCAATCACAGCGCGGTCTTTTCTGACATCAGTAGTCGCTGCAGTCGCTTCTACTCCTGTCTCCTGTCACTCGTCTACCCCTCCTTTACAAAACCTTCTCAGTAGACTTTGTTTCAGATTCTACAAATCTATTAGTTACAACATATAAACATCTCCATTGTCTGCTCCGCTAACCACAGAATAGTAAAAGACCTTTCTCACGAGAATCCCGCTTCTCTCTAGAACAGCGCTTACCTCTTTTCTACCACGGAATTATTACTTTCGTTGACACAGTAGCACATCCCTCTACTCTGCCCTTCTAACATGCATCCATTAACTGTTTCCTCCCGGAATGTTCCTAAGAGTTTCACAATCAACTAAATGCCCATACATTCACACACTTTCACACCGAAAAATATAGCACATTTACACAGAATCCTGCCTTTCCCGAGAACAGCGAACAGTCTGCCCTACTACAGAATTATAACATACGTTAACCAAGCAGCGCTTACCTCTGCTTTGTCCTTCAAACAAGCTCAGTGAATACCTATTACTTCTCCAGTGGTAAGCTTTAACGGTAAACCTTACGGATCCCTGGGACTTAAGACCAGAGTTTCACAGATACCCTTCGCTACCATACACACTTCTCTTATACAGAAAATATGTTTCTAATAGTAACACACGACGATGTCACTGAATCGAACCCAGACAATGCGACGCGCAACTTCAATTGTCACACGCTTTTCCCTGCATTCGTACAGGGCCAACAATCCCGTCTTTCCCGAGAGCAGCACTCACTTCCCTCTGCCCTACTACGGAACCGTCACCGACTCCCTACGTCCGAGAAGCCGTACACACTACATATAACTCAATACGACGACCTCAACATTTAGTGTTAGTACATGTATCAACATCAATCAATAAATCAATAAGTCCAAAGCTTATGTACAAGCAATCTATCAGATCAAGACAATAATCAAAACCATCATACTGCTACCAGGAAACTGCTGCAGATCAAAGCTTATAAATTCTCCTACTTCCACGGACAGAGTATTTTTACAGTCATACGCACATGCACTCATCATACGCTAGGGCCCATATCACCAATATTCATTCTATTACTCTATCCACACTGAATATGAGAAAGAACTCCTTGATCAATCTGCACCTAATTGGAGGTCAATGCAATCAAATTGAATTGTCTTGAGTCATGATTTAAACAGTTTAAACACATTTGAGATCTCAATAAATGAAAAAGAAATAACCACCCGACACTGTAATTCAAACAGAAACGATTTTTATCTAAATTAATTCATAAGAAAAACCATTCAATTGCAAAATCATTATTCTCATATTTACCTATTCTGGCTAAATGTTAGGACTGGTCTCTCAGTAAAGAATCAAAGTCTCTCAAGTCGCCGTCCTCTCAGTCAGCATCGATCCTCTTGAGCATAAGTTCAGGAAGAAGTGGCCTTAGACCCTCTCTAGTCTAGTTATATTTATACTAAAACTTACAAATTAAAAGTTACAAACAAGCTCCAAACGTCCGTTGAGCAGAGCGAGCAGGAAAGGATGTTAACTCGCAACATTAGAAAAAACCTCCGCTCTCGGATATCTCAAAAATAAAAACAAGGAAATAGGAAGTACAAACTAGTTTTGTAACCTCCATAGATGCTCTTCTCCGGAATCCTATCACTTGCAGCGAAGCCACCACAAGTTTATCAAAAATGTTCAATTGTGACAATTGTTCTCCTCCAAGGATAATATCTGGCGAACATCCCAGAATTGTCGTCCTTTCATAACTTTTAGCTCAGACAGAGGCCGAGGTCATGTTCAACCATATTCAGCGAGGCCTCTCTTCATATTTCATCTACTCAAATGCAGGCTGTAGATGTCCGCCATTTCTCAACAGGCCAAAATGGACAACTTAATTAAAAAGAAACATAAAACAACGTTACTACATTGTATTGATTATACAGTGTTAATTCCCACTAATACCCTTATGTGTATGTATTTATCTAGCCTTTTGCGACATAAAGAAACATTAAAGCATATTATTTTAAAGCGCAAACACATAACAAATAGCACATTAACCACACTTATTTAATTAATTTGCTCACCAACCTAGTTCACTTATTAATTAAGCCATGCAATTGCATTCCCACGTGTTGTTCTGTCATTAGTAAGGTTGATTAATTAAAACACTCGACAAAAATTAATACTTAATAATTAATCCATTAGTAATTTTAATTATGACGTACAAAAATATAAGCTGATGTTCGGGTATAAATAGAAAACCCCGCTCCAGCAGCAGCTCAAGGACTCACCTCCACACAAGCATGGCGGGGGCCGACAACTGACCCAACAGATGAAGTGTGTCCTGGCGGTGGTCTTCCCTGAGTTGGATAGGCGGTTACAGGAGTTGCAGCAGCAGGAAGGGGGTAGGTACATGTGTGTTTGTTGTGTGTCACCAGCTTTTGTAAGTGCTCAGTTGCCTGGATACACAGCAAGGGTTAATTTGTGCAGTGCATCATGTTCCCCAAAGTCAAACGGGGCTGTTCCTCCTCACTTCCCCTAAATGACATGTGTTCCCTGGTCTGTGTGTAATCACTATTGCACATGGTCATCTAGGCTGTCAGTTAATCCAAATGCACATTGCTTTCTGCATCATGTGGGGGGGGGGGTCTGAGACATGTGTTGTTACCTTGCCTGTGCCCTGTCCTGTACAGTCATTTGGGTGTCCATGTTAGTTGGCACTGATGCTGAGTCTCAACATAGGAGTTTGAGTTTTCTAATGAACAGACTTGCAGCATGCATTAACAATGTTGTGGCCTCAGACATGATGTGCATGAGTGGGAGATATGCATAGTGCAGGGACGGTAGCTCAGGTTACAGTCAGATAATTCCAGGACAATGGAGCTGTGTTCCCACTACAGTCCCCTAAGACACCCTTGCCTCTGAATCATGTGTGTCATCCAACACTGTGCCCATTCCCTGTGTGTTCAGCATAGTTTCGCCTCTGTGGCATAGTTCCCTGCTCTCTGAAGTGTGCTACATGTGCCCATTGTACATGCTGACCCCATTTAGCTTGTGCAACTTCACACTGGGCAGTGCCTGTGTGTCTATGTACAACTATCTGTTGATGGTTGTTGGTCACAAATATGTGTTGGGAGCCTCATGAGGTGATGTGGAGTACATTTAGGAATTTGTGATGCACATTGGAGTAAACCCAGATTAAGAGGTGTCACTTCTTGATCTGTCTCAATCACATTGTCTCAGGTATGGGGGGTTTGTGCGGGCAAGGCCTACATGTCCAAACCTTATGTCTCCTTCCCGTGTCTGACCTGTGTGTGATAATTGTCTGGACAGACACTCAACATGCAGTGACCCAGTCAGGTTTTGCTGGGTTTAATGTTTGTGATTTGCAGCATGTGTCAAAAATGGAAATACATGGCTCATGCTCATCCATTTTTGCCACCAGTGTGTGGTCAAGATGCTACGTAGTTTGGTCTGTGTGTGCTGACATCTGTGTGGACATTCTTGCTTGCCATGAGGGTGTCTCCTCAGTGCAGGTGCTCCTTATCCAGACACATTGTAGGCCCATTAGCTAATGCATTGTCCTGTGTTTGGACATGTGTGCCACTCTACATGACAGGCAGTGGGTCAGTTGTGTTGCCAACTCTGTCATCATGGTACGGATGGCCATGTGACAGGTGGCATGATTCAAGTTTTCAGTCAATAAGTATTGTACCTTGGAATTCACTACACTTGACAACATGTCTGCATTTTTCCTATGCTTCTTTTTGATAGTTGGTTGTGAAGGACAATAATGTGCCTGCATGACAGATGTCTCCCAGGGAAGTGCAAAAGAAAGTACTTTTACACTTTCTGTGGACACGCAGGCACATTTCACTGGAAGGCACAGTTTGATTACCACTTGTCTTCTGAATATACATATCCATGTTCACACAGTGTGTTCGCATGTGTGTAAGTCCTTGGTTGTTGCTGATACAAACTTACGAGTGTCAAGTCATCCAGACCACCGTGGTGCCATGTATATGTACTTACTTATACACCATTTATTATTTACAGTGGCTTTTTAGAATTCGGCTGCCAGCTCATACAATGACTGTGTAAAAGTATTTTTGTGTGCACATCATTGTGTGACTTCTGTCATGCAGGCAGATGTGTCTTCTGTTCACAAAGTGGCACATTCACACATTCTAAACATGTACATTGTGTAACGTGTTGTGAGTCCCAAGGGTTTGCAATGTTTTTGGCTATGGTTTCCTAAGTACTCGCAGGTCTCAGAGTGTGGGGACACCTTCAGTATTGAGCTGTGTTATTTGGCCTTGGGTGCACCAATACTGTTTCGTTCACAGTGAACAAGAGGTGGCATGGATTCATATTCTTGCTGTGCTCAACTGGCCCCAGACACTAGCTTCTCAGTATAATTCGATATCAAGTTCTTTGCTGTTGTGTCATGATATCCATTGTTTCCAAGTGTCATGGTGGGTCAACCAACTGGGGAGTGCAGGGTTACATATGTGCGGACTATTCTAGATGTTACTCATGATACATTTCCTGATATGCACTGTGACATTTTAATTGTGACTCATGTGTCTGTTGTATACAGGTGACTGATTATTTTCTGTCTCTTCACCTTGCCCACAGCATCATCGGAGGACACCGAGGGAGACACCTGCACGGACGTGGAGGAGGGATCCAGCACCGCTGCCACCACTGCTGCGGAGTCTGCGGGAGCAAGTAGCACGGAGGGCGAGGGGAGTCAGGCGGAGGACCTGTCTAGTGACAACACTGACTACGATGCGGACGGGTCCGATGCTGAACTCCTCCAGGGGGCGGAGGCTACTCCGACACCTGGCAGCATCTGTCACCACCCCCTCCCTTCCCATCACCGCCCTCCCAGTTGCTCCGGTCCATTCTGTCCGTGCTAGGCAACACAGTGTCTCCTTCGTGCCAGGCACCGCACCCCCTGCCCCTGTCCCCCCTGCTGCCCTCACTGCAGAGTCTGTGGACATTCTGTGTCAGTTGCAGGTTGGACAGACATCGCTGCTGAATGTCCTCCATGGCCAGACCCGAATGATGACGCAGATGGTGTCGTACATGGAGGGCATGTCATCAGCGATGTCTGACCAACGGATGTTGCTGAGGTCCATGGACTCTTCACTGATGGCAGCAGTGAGTCTCCTGCAGCGCTTCGTCCCCCCCTACCCCTGCACCATCCACACTTCTCACTCCCATACCTGTCCCAAACACACACAGACATTCACAAGCACGCACCCCACCAGACACAGCCAGCACACCACCACGTAAGGGCAAGCGCACTCCTCCCGGCACACACACTCAGGGGGATGAGGCAACACCCACTGGGTCTGGGGCACACAGGCATACACGCAGCCACAGTCCGAGGCCGCATGGCGCACTAACCAGTCCCTCCAAAGGCACTCCCCTCGGCTCCCCTACCACACCTCAAGAGAAAGAGGCCTACTTGGCTGTGCTGGGCCTCAGCCCCTCTGTCTCTCCAGCCCGCAAACGGGAACGGCACTCCACAGGTAGGGGAGTTGAGCCCCCCCTGACCCCCCCAGTAGCGCTGCACCCCATCACTCCAACCCCCCCCTCCTTTGAGGCTGTGTTGTCTTCGGGTGAAGGTGAGACGCTTGATGACCTGGCAGCAGTGTGCAGCGCCGAGCTGACCTCCACCTTTGGCGCTGCCTGCCCCCTGTGGTGGAGGCGTCCGTCCATGCACCCACCACACCTACCCTTCCACCACCTGCCTCTGCGGTGCCTGGTCCTTCCCCACATTTCCCCCCCCCCAGTCGAGGAACCTGCGAGTTCTAATGTGCAGGCAAGCTAGGGGAGACGCGTGGCCATGTGTCCCCCCCAAGGACTTCAGATCTGGACTGGCCATGTGCCTTTGTTAATAGTGTTGTTAACTACTTTTTCATTTAATGCTGAATAAAGCATTTTGTTTTCCGTTTGAGCACTTTTGCATTTCAGGTATTGATGTGGGTGCTGATGGTCCCGGAGTTGGGGTGGTGGTAATGTGTTATGTGTCGGGAGAAAGTTGTCGTCTGATGCTAATGGGGTGGACAATGGTATATGCCTGCCATCACAATGTCTCTGCAAGGTATATTTGGTCGTGTGTGCTATTTGTGTTTGGAGACATTGTCCCAAGGACTGTTCCTTCCTCTGTGGCACCTGACATCTACCCTACAGGGAGTTGCACTTTTGTAGTGCTGACCTGTGTCTAAATTTCCTTTGTTGGTGACGGATCCCTTCAACTATGGCCATGCCTGCTCAGCAATGTCTCCGGCTGCATCCTCTGTGCCATCCTTGCTAGTCACTGTACTTGTTTATTGAGTATGTTGTCATGCCTTAATGGCGACAATCAGCATTTTCCACACTATGCATGTGTGTTATCCCAGCCTAGCACACATTTGGTACTTGTTCTGCAGGGTATTTGAGCACCTGACTGACAATTGTGGGCATTGTATCTGTGGAAAGTCCACCCTATTCCTTCCATGAGGGGCAACATCTTGGTGGCTGTCCCGGCACCTGTACATTCCTATCAGTCCTGGGATGTGCGTGACATTGTGCGTTCCCTTTGGCTCTCTTAGTGTAGTGGCCATTGACATGAGTATACAGTCTTGTGGCATGATCTCTGTGTGTGTATTGTGCTGCATCCGCCAGGGGTGGGTATGCATGTGTCATTTGTCCTCACACACACATGTGTTGTGTCATGCAGTGGGGGAAGGACATCCCTCCTCATGGGAGTGGGACACTGCTGTCAGTGATGTGTTGTTATGAAACAATCAACATAGTCGAACATTAGGGATGCGTACATACACCCATGGAGTTGTGCTCATCTGATCATGATGTACACACACCCATGTCTCTGTCCACTGCTGGGAGTCCTCTGAACCCACCCCTCACATGTGTTTGTCCACTGCTGGGAGTCCTCTGCACCCACCCATCACATGTCTCTGGCCACTGCTGGGAGTGATATGCACCCACTCCTCATATGTCTGGGCACTGCTGGGAGTGATCTGCACCCACCCCTCACATGTCTCTGGGCACTGCTGGTATTCCTCTGCACCCACCCCTCACATGTCTCTGGCCACTGCTGGTATTCCTCTGCACCCACCCCTCACATGTCTCTGTCCACGGCTGGGAGTCCTCTGCACCCACCCCTCACATGTCTCTGTCCACTGCTGGGAGTGATATGCACCCACCCCTCATATGTCTGTCCACTGCTGGGAGTCCTCTGCACCCACCCCTCACATGTCTCTGTCCACTGCTGGGAGTCCTCTGCACCCACCCCTCACATGTGTCTGTCCACTGCTGGGAGTCCTCTGCACTCACCCCTCACATGTCTCTGTCCACTGCTGGGAGTGATATGCACCCACCCCTCATATGTCTGGGCACTGCTGGGAGTCCTCTGCACCCACCCCTCACATGTCTCTGTCCACTGCTGGGAGTCCTCTGCACCCACCCCTTACATGTCTCTGTCCACTGCTGGGACTCCTTGGCAGACACCCACCCACCCACACCCTTGGTGCTGTACACTGCTGTCCTGGCCATGTACACACCCCAATATACTGGTTATATGCTGCACCTGGCCCTAAGCCAACATTGGTGGCGTGTGTACGCCTTGTATCACTAATGTACTGGTGCCCTAGAGGTATGGGTGATGCGGTCCGTACCCCCGCTCTGAGGGTGTGGGTACAGCCCGTACCACCATTGGAGTGGTGATGTAGGGGTACGCGCCGTACCCATGCCCTCAGAGCGTGGGTACGGCCCGTACCACCATTGTAGTGGTGATGTTGGGGTATGCGTGGTACGCGCCGTACCCACGCACTCAGAGCATGGGTACGGCCCGTACCACCATTGGAGTGGTGAAGTAGGTGTGCGTGTGGTACGGTGCGTACCCACGCTCTGGGGGCGTGGGTACGGCGCGTACCCCTACATCACCACTCCAATGGTGGTACGGGCCGTACCCATGCATTCAGAGCGTGGGTATGGCCCGTACCACCATTGTAGTGGAAGCCAGCATTGTATGGGGAAAACCCAGCCCTGTTCAGGACCCAGGTGTACTCCTCCCACCCATCTAGCTGCTGATCTCCCTATTCACCACTGGGTGACTCCTCCTGACTCTGGGGATTCCCTAGCCCGTCACATGACCTCAGCCAGCCAATCACGCGACAGGCAGTCACTGCACATTTTACACTAATATGCCAACTCCTAGAAGTGGCACTTCCGCACATGACATAATCACGCATTATACATCATTGCGAAGCATTCGATCACACGAGTCCGCACATACCAAACTCGAGCCTGCACACCCCATGCATCAGGAACTACCAGGGACACATACATTCCCCATGCATTCCTATGGGAGGGCAGGCCTATCTCACCACATGCACTCAGAGTGCGCGCGCACTTTCACCACATGCACTCAGAGTGCGCGCGCACTTTACTCTGGGACACAGGGAAAGTGCGCAGAAACCAAGAATCATTACCACCAGGTCACCAGTAAAAGCAAAAAGTTCAGGGGTGAACCTGCCAGAAGGGCCAAGTCCAACAGCGTGGTACGCACCGTACCCACGCACTCAGAGCATGGGTACGGCCCGTACCACCATTGGAGTGGTGAAGTAGGTGTACGCGTGGTATGGTGCGTACCCACGCTCTGATTGCGTGGGTACGGCGCGTACCCCTACATCACCACTCCAATGGTGGTACGGGCCGTACTCATGCATTCAGAGCGTGGGTATAGCCCGTTCCACCATTGTAGTGGTGATGTAGGGGTACGCGTGGTATGCGCAAACCCATGCCCTCAGGGCATGGGTACGGCCTGTACCATGCGTACACCTACTTCACCACTCCAATGGTGGTACGGGCTGTACCCACGCTCTGAGTGCGTGGGTACGGCACGTACCACGCGTACCCCTACATCACCACTCCAATGGTGGCACGGGCCGTACCCACGCCCTCAGAGCGTGGGTACGGCCTGTACCACCATTGGAGTGGTGATGTAGGGGTACGCGCCGTACCCACGCCCTCAGAGCGTGGGTACGGCCCGTACCACGCGTACACCTACTTCACCACTCCAATGGTGGTACAAGCTGTACCCACGCCCTCAGAGCGTGGGTACGGCCCGTACCACGCCTACCCCTACATCGCCACTCCAATGGTGGTACGGGCCGTACCCAAGCTCTGAGGGCATGGGTACGGCGCATACCACGCGTACCCCTACATCACCACTCCAATGGTGGTACGGGCCGTACCCACACTCTGAGGGCATGGTTACGGCCCGTACCACCATTGTAGTGGTGACGGGTACGCGTACGCAGGGATTAATGGACACGCCCCCCGAAGTGACCAGACCCTGGAGGTAATGTTAGGACAGTATATGGTATTTTACAAATTTGGTGGAGGTTATGTTTCCTGCCCCTCACCCCCCCTTTGCCCCTGGGTGTTGTGCTGACCTTCTGCGTTGTCTGCGTCGGTTTCTGTGCACCAGGTCGTAGGCTAGGAGGGCTGGGATGACATGTAGGATGGGGTCCATGGCTGTCCGTCGCGTCCCGCAGCTCCTTCTTTGCTTCGTCCTCACTTTCCCGGGAGTTTTTGGCTGCCGTAAAAAATGCCTGACTCCGTCCGGACGTCACGTACGCGATGTCCTGGATCGGAATTGTGGGTATTTTTTCATCGCACGTAGTTTTTTACGATTCGTACGGAAATGGTATTTCTGTACGAATCGTACTTGCTGGTGTGTAAGGTGCATTTCCTGGGTACGAGTCGTACGGAGAATACGCTCCGTACGACCATTCGTACCCGGGTTTTACCGGATCAGAATCGGCACCCAAATGTTTTCTCAGCATCTAATGTAATGGCAGCAACTGGTGAATCTATCTTAGAAGCAAGGTGAATAATATTGAGAAAGATTCTCGAATTATCTGTGATAGATCGACCTTTGACGAACCCTGATTGGTAAATGTTGATGAGGTCTGAGATTACCTTATTAATACGGAGGGCAAGTATTTTAGCAAAGATTTTACAGTCTTTATTAATGAGAGAAAGGTGCCTATAATTTTTGCAAAGGGAGGGGTCTTTATCTTGTTTAGGGATCAAACATAACATTGCCTGAGTGAAAGATCCTCGTGACTCACCGGTAGTAAGAAAATGACTTATCAATGAGAATAACTAAAAGTTGTTTAAAGTGAAGAAAAAATCGGACTGTAAAACTGTCTGGGCCAGGTGATTTGTCCTTGGGTAGTAGCTGAATAGCATTAATGATTTCCTGCTCCAAGATAGAAATATCCAAGGATGTGAGGTCGACAAAATCATCAGGAGGTTTGGGGATAGTTTGAAAAAAGGAATCAATTTGTTCAGGAGAAAGGGTGGACTCTGGAGTTTAAAGGGAGGTATAATATTGGGTAAAGCAGTCAAGAATCTTAGCATCTGTAATATGCCGAACTCCAGATTTATCTGTGATAACCACAATTTTAGATTTTTGATTTTTAATTTTAAAGTAATTGGCTATGGATCTACCTGCCTTATTCTGACCACCGTACATTTTTGCATTGAATTTAAGGAGATTATTACAAGCAGAATCCCAAGATTGTTTATTATATTGCATTTTTGCTTTGATAAGAGTTGACAGAGCGTCAGGACAATTGGTAGTGAAGTATTTATGCTCAAGAGCTTTGATTAGTGTTAAGATAAGGGTTGAATCCATATGAGCATTCTTTTTTTTCCGGGATACAAAGTCGATTATGAAGCCCCTGGCAGTAGCTTTGAAGGCATACCAAATGAAATAATATTGAGAAGCAGAGGAGAGATTATTGTGAAAAAATTCCTGTATAAAAAGCGTTAATTGTTCAACAAATCGGGAATCCAGGAGAAGAGAGTTGTTAAAACGCCAGCGACGAGATGTAGGGGAAGGTGAAGGATAATCCATATCTAAAATTACGGGGGCGTGATCTGAAATAAGAATGGAGCCAATCTCTAAATTATTTATAAATTGAAGAGCATGTTGAGTGAAAAAAATATAATCTATGCGGGAGTGAGATCTATGAACGGGGGAGAAAAAGGAATATTCTAAAATGTCAGGTTAAGAGGTTCTCCGTGAATCAACCAATACTCTAGAGGTAATAGCCTTGTGAAAAGTTTTCTGCATCTTGTTAGGAATGTATTTAGTTTGAATTTTCCGGTCTAGGAAGAGGTCCATAAGTTGGTTACATTCCCCACCCACAATTAAATTATCTGCAACATGGGAAGAGAGAAGAGTAGAAAAATCATACCAAAAAGTTAAATCAATACCATTAGGGCCATAAACATTGCAAAAAGAGAGTTGAATAATATTAACTTTAGCATTCAAAAACAACTCTCAACCATTAGTATCCTGAAAATCATTTTGTAACTGAACATTTAAAGACTTATGAAATAAAATAACCACACCATTTTTATTGCTCACTGCCGGGGAGCAGAAAACCTCTCCTACCCACTGTTTGCACAGTGAAGACAGATCTTGCAACTTGTGGTGTGTTTCTGGTGGTAGTGCTATATGACATTTCAATTTTGCGAGGTGAGACAAAACTCGCTGTTTTTTAACAGGATTACGAATACCTTTAACATTCCATGAGATTACACGAAAGACAGTCATCAATAACATTTAAGTAAAAATAAGCATGAAAGTATAAGAAGGTTAAAGAAGAAGAAGAGAAAAAGGTGTAGAAACTGGGAGGAAATGAAGAATAGGAGATAACAAAGAGCAAGAAAAATAGAACTAATCGTTTGATGTGCCCATAAAAATGAAGGAGTAAGAAAAGAATGAAGTACCATAAATGCAAAATGGAAAAAAAGAGATATAGTGGAAAAAAGAGCGAAAAGGCGAGGCAAGGAAAGAGGGAGAGGGGAAAGTGAAGGGGAAAAGAAAAGGACATGAAGAGTGAAGCATAGTCGCCCAGAAAGAGCTAGCAAAGAAAGGATGGCAAAAAGTCAGGAGGCTTTAGTCATAGTGATCAAAGACAAGAAGAACAATAATAAGGTGGGGGGGGGGCAAGAAGCAAGACGGCCACTCCAAAAACAGGGGGAGGACACCGAGGGAGGAAAAGTTTACTATTGGAACAAAAAGGAAGAAGTCAAAGATTAAGACAAAGTGGTGAACATATGAAACAAAATGGAAGGGAACTTACCAGACATTGGGGAGACAATGTAACGGAGTAGAACATATGTGACAAAACATAAGGGGAACATGGGTAAGAACATCTGCGTCGGGAACTGCACAATGAGGACCTAAAAAACAGAGAAGAAAACAAACAAGAAAATAGTTAAGGCTTGCTCAGCTCCATAGCTTCTCCCTTGTGAACATGAATCAACTTCCGAAGGTCAGCTGGATCATCAAACGTAAAAATTCTGTCTTTATAAGTCACTTCGAAACAGCACTTATGGATGAGACCATAACGGGCATTCATGGATCGCAAAGATGGTTTGAGGTCAAGAAATTCTATACGCCGTTTGGCGGTTGGTTTGGAGACATCCTGACTGAAAAAGACTTTGTGACCAGACCAGAGCATCTGATTGTGTTGCTTAGCAGCATTAAGGATTGCCATGAGGTCAGAGTAAAGAAGGAAGTAGGCAATAATACCTCTAGGTCTGGTTGAGGAAGAAGCACTGTGAGGACTCAACCTGTGCACCCTTTGGATAGTAAGGTCCATAGGTTTCGGGAGACCAATAATCTCTCAAATTTGAGACTTCAAAAAGGAAATCATGCCTGAGCCTTCAGAACCTTCCAGAATTCTGTAAATACGTAGGTTGTTACGCCTGTTGCTATTTTCTAAGTCCTCTATAGTCTTCTTAAGTTGAGAAACTTCTTTAGTGAGGCTATCGACTCTGGCAACAACATCCTGTGCATCGCTTATTTTTTGTTCCACATCCAAAAGTCTTGACTCAAGTCCAGACCATTTCTCTTCAATTCTCCGAAGTGTAGCAGTGGTGTCCGTCATGAAAGGTCTGATGTGCCGTAGTTCATCCATAATATCCTCTAACGTCAGAGGAAGAGGTGATTTCGATGGAGAAGACAGGTCTTTTTTGGCGCACTTGTTGGTGGTGGCAGCAGAATCCTTACGACCTCCAGAACCAGACCCAGGAGCACCATGTGGCTTGCTTGAGTGTGGAGAATCCATGGCAGGGCAGAGTGCACTGCGCAGCAATAGATAGGGTTTTGGGGAAGTAAAATTCCAAGGTCGCAGTTAGTACCCAAAAGTAAAGAGGATGTCAACAAACCATGTGTAGAGCTTAATTGAAAATTGCAGGCTAGCTTCAGTTCTTCAGTAGACAGGAAGAGAGAATAAAGCACTGCACAGCAGACCAATGAATAGGAAAGGGTTAGACCATCCAACAGGTGCATGGCTACATGTTGCAAAAATAAAATTCTAAAAACCACACAAAATGGCCACCACATGGAGCAGAGTGTCTGAGAAGAAGTAATTACAGAGGAGAAGCGTGGAAAAAGATCAATAGTAGGTCTAAAAACTTGCCTCAATAGACTCTGTAGCCATCAACATAAGGGAGCCAAGGATCTGAAGTGGGGCCACAGCTAAAAGAGGAGCATATGAGCGCACATATCAGCATGACGATTGTCGTGTAAAAATATGCAGCAATTGAAAGTCAGTCAATCCAACAGATAAACGGCATTTACAGTTCTCTTCTGGTTAATTTAGTAAGCAGGATATTTAAAAAGGAGGCATTGGTCAATAGAGCCCAAATATATGTGCATTAAAACATTGCTGTAACAGAAACATAATCACCAACAGCAAAATGCACAAAATGGCGGCCACAGAAAACGGGATCAGTGAGGTGAGGTTATCTCAGGTGAAAAGGCTCCCAAAAAGACCATGAAGAAGTCTGTAAACTTGCCTCAATGTGCCCTGTGTCTTCCAATAATATAACACAGGTGATCTTTGAGGAATCATTCAACTGTAACTTATTATTTAAGAGTCGTCACAAAAGTGAACAAAATATTCAGAAATCAGAAAGTTTCTCATCCATAGATAGATGTTTTTTTATATTAGAATCAATCAATTTTATCACAAAAAACTTTATCAAAAGAACATAGAAAAACATACATTAATCATATCATGTATGGCAACACATTAACTACTGACTCAGTTTGTGTATCATGAACAGTAGTAACAAACACCTTTTGTTATGCAGTATGGACAATACATGGAATCAACCATACATTGAAATCAATCCATTGTTTATATTAATTTCATTGTGCATCAACACATAGCAATACAAACAAAAAGATGTGGTAGCGTCGACGTTTCGGTCTCATATAAGGTCTATCGAATCCACGAGACCATCCTCAGGACGATAATGTTGCACCATGAATTTGTTTCAAAACCGGATATCTCTCGGCAAGTTCCACAAAAAACCTTATGTATCACTCCGCGGCCTTTACTTTTCCAGGACTTGAATCAATCCGTCCACCACCTGACAGCAAGACCGAGTCTTCCAAAGCAAAGGGCCATGCTTGAAAAGCGGGACCGCAGGCTGATAAGGAAACCTTCAGCGCAGACCGGAGCTCAGTGCCGCGGAGCGCTTCATGAAGCGGCCATCTTGAACCACCGCCGCCGCGCGCTCCTTTACCGAAGTCACTTTTAGACACAAGGGACCAAAACATCAGACTATCAGGGTGCCCAATGGCCTCTCCTAAGTCTTCCCATCTCCTTTTATCCCACTCTTTTTTGGCTTTGCCCTGCACCTGCTTGTAGTCCTTCCTGGCTTTACAAATACTAGCTGGATCTCTATTCTTAATAGCTACAGTCAGTCTCCTTCTCAGGGCCCTACACTCTTTATTAAACCATGAATCTCTTCCCTGAAGCCTTCCCTGTGATGTCCTGGTCTTGTTAATGGGGGCATGGAAAAAACAGGGCAGGCGGTCAAAGAATTCTCTATGGAGGATTCTGCAACTGCTCTGTATGGATAAATCCATGGTCGCTGATATAAGAGTCGCTAAATGCTTGGTTAAGGCGTCCTTAATTGATTGAATCTTAAATTCGTCTGCCAGGACCACAGGCCATTTAAGTCTGCGCTTATCGTTTGTGGGGATCAGGGCCTTAGTACTCTCCCGATGTCTCCCCAGAGGTTATCGATAGACAGAATAAGGGAGTTGTGATCACTATCACAGGACGGGACAATAACAATGTCCTGTACCAGGGGCCAAAGGGACAAGCCCACTAATAGGTAGTCAATCCTACTTGTTCCATTTGGTCCAGTGAAAGTCATTCCTCCTCCTCTGTCTGAGGTGGTTCTACTGTTAGTGGCACTTAACCTATATTCTAGGGATATTGCATTCAATTGGAGAGCAGCTTGCGACCATTTTTTTATCGGAGTAAGTTCCAGAGGAGGTACCCTCCAGACTTTTTCTCCTCGTTCACATCATTGTCCTTGGCCCAGTCGAGTGGCTCAAATGTTACGTTGAAGTCACCGTCAACTATTAGTGGATGACTATCATGCCTGGCTTCCAATAAATTATCCAAGACCTGGAGGGCTGGAGAACTACCACCTCTGGAGCTCTTAGCATATACATTATATATGTCGGCCGTCTTACCTTTGCCATTGGTTAACCTAATCCCAAGAATATCCGGGCTATTGGTTTCCAATTCTTTTACATCACAGTTTAGTGTAAGATTTACAAATATGAGCAGCCCTCCTGAAGGCCGGCCATGTTTGGATGGTATTGCTGGTCTATAAAAAGTCATAAACCCTGGAATGAATGTAGGAATCAAACTCCAGGTTTCTTGGAGAATGCATATCTCAGTTTGAGAGATGAACTCCAGCCAATGCGGGCAATCTAGCCTCCCCCTTATACCCGCCACGTTCCATGACATAATTTTCAGCGTTTGCCCATTGCCTTTGGGAATGGGAGCCTGAAAGGGAATTGGGACGGTTGATTTAAGCGATGCTTGACAATCGATGATTGTATCCGGGCCACTGGCCTGGGTACAATCACTCAACACTAAAAGTGGGTCAAAGTCTTGGGTCATCTGTAGGAAAGATAACGTACTCTCCGGCTCGCTGGGAATTTCACTAAGATAAGTATATGCTGGGTCAGTGATGTTCGTAGGACCTATAGTAGAATTACTCAGAGGATCTTTGATGGGGACTGGGGTTAGTCAATCATTCTGCTATAGGAATGAGATGGAAGAATCCCCAGGAATCTGGCGCACATTTTCAGCTTGGTCTGGTATTGAGGGGATGCTTAATCTCAGCCTAATTTTCATAGATGAAATTGGGAAAGATCTAGCTTCTAGAGCAATTAGATCATGCACCAGGTGCTCAGAAGCTAAAATTAGCTCTATTGCATCAACTGTACTCTGGTTTGAGACGCACCTTTTAGCATATACAATGTTGTCTCTAATTACTGATCTGCACCCCCTCGTATGCCTCAACCAATGGATGGCTTTGTTTTTTAAAGCTTCAACATTCTGGTACTTAATGCAAGTTGGGTCTACTTTAGGGACATTAGTCATATAAATTGGTAGAGATAGCGGATTGTTTTGCTTACAATGAGATAATGAAGAAGGCTGGCGAGGTAGGGACACCCTATTGCAACTTGTAGGCATGTTCAGCAAAGCTGGCCTTGTCACTAGCCCATGCCCAGCTTGGTCCTGTGGCAAGCCCATACTTTTTCTACCATGATCAACATTTAAACTACGTTGCTTTAGAAATGTACTAGTAGTTTCTCTAGTGCTGTGAGTAGGTTGGTAGTCAAAATGCAAGGGCAAAGCATTACAATCAGGTTGTTTCCCAGGGGGCATTGGGAGCTCCGTCTTTGAACCAGCATGATTGGATAATGCAGGTAATTGTGGTGTTGGCGGCTGTAAGTGTAGTCTATTACTTCCATCTATTTGCTGGTATAGTTTAGATACCAATGTTATGTTATGTTAGTTGGTTTAAAAAGCACTCAACTCACCCTGGGGCATCTCGGCGCTGACTAGAAGAATAGGGTCCTGCGAGGGGAGCATTGAAAAAGCTGGAAAAAAGATTTAAAACAGAAAGGCTTTCAGCTGTTTTCTTAAGAGGCTGTAGCTAGGGACTGATCGCAAAGCCTGGGGGAGCTGGTTCCAATATCTTGGAGCAAGATATGAGAAGGCTCTGCCGCCAGTCCGAGTGAGACGAAATCGAGGAACCTGAAGGAGGCCCAGCGAACTAGATCTGAGTCTCCTAAAGGGACAGTATTTGAGAAGTTTTCTTTGTAGCTAGAGAGGATCTCTGTTACTCAGGGCATTATAGGTTAGGCAACAGATTTTGAAAAAGGATCTCTTCTTCACAGATATCCAGTGTAGTTCTCTGAGCAGCAGAATCGAAGGGGAGCCTGCCGGGCAGTTCAGGATCATTCTCGCTGCTGTATTCTGAACCACTTGCAGTTTGGCCAGGTGAATCTGCCCTACTTCTGCCAGCAGCGCGTTGCCGTAATCCAAGCGGCTAGTTACCATAGCCTGCACTAATGTCCTACGATGACAGGTAGGCATATATGGGAGTATTTTCCGCAGAAGTCGAAGGCTATAGTAGCATGAGCTGGTCGTGGCCGCAATATGGTCCTTCATGGACAGCGTCCGGTCTACTTTTATACCCAAGTTTTTTACTGAGAATTTGGGAGTGTGAGCAGAGCCTAGTTCGACGGGTGGTTAATGACTCAACGCTACTTTTTAAGGCTATAATTTCCCTCTGAAGCTCAAGGTTCGAGGGTATGGAGCAAGTACCATCTTCACTTGCTCCCTGTACGGAGTTTGTACTTGAGTCATTATTAATTAAGTGGGTGTAGTCCGTGTCAGTATGCACATTAGTTATGGATGGCTTGTCAGCAAGGAGGGTATAACGATTACTCAAAGGGAGCTCATCTAGTGTAGAGCTATCAGAGAGATTTGCTTCCCTTTGAGCGTACGGGAGGCTTAAGGTATGACTATTGAACACGTCTGCGAGTGGGGACATTTTACTTTTCATTGCTGCTTTCTTAAATAGGTTAGGGATATACCCATACCCTATGGCAGTCGGCTCGGTAGAGTTTTGGGGGCAGGGAGACTTGGTTCGGCTGGTATCTATAATGGGGTGTCAGGAATTTGTGCAGGTGAATTTAACAGCTCCTCACAGTCGGCAGCAATGTTCTCAATGGGGCCCCCCTTCTCTCCCTTCACACCCAGTTCCCTGTACATGTGGCTGGGGCCATTTTTTAGATCATTTCCTAGTAGCACCTCCCAGCCCAATCTCAGTCCCTTTCCTTTTCCCCATGGCACCAGTTAAACAATCAAGTCTCAACAATAATGCTACAGCACAGTACTAGCCCCAACAGGGCTGCAATGGCCAATGGGAAAACAGTCTATAAGTCCGACTAAAGGTCCAATAATAAGTGGAGTAGCAAGGGGGAACCGGCAACGGTACCTTTGTGAGATGTGGCCTGGGGCTTCAAGCCTGTAGTGTCAGGGGGGTGGCCCAGCCCAGCCTCCTCTGGGCGATGATGGGCAAGGATGGGCCCGACCTTGGCCCGGGCTCTGCCCGGGTGCGGCCCGCGCACGTCCCGCGTAACGGGAGAAGGCTGGCGCTTTTCTGCGCATAGCAGCAGCATGCTCCTCCCTCCAGGGAGAGCACAAAATCCTGGGACCTGGAGTCTCCGTTGAAGCAGTGGCTAGTGGCAAATGGTAGGCAAGCGCATCCCGCGCCGCGGGAGAAGTCAGGCGCTTTTCTGCGCACAGCAGCAGCTTGTTGAGGCAGTGGCTAGTGGCAAGTGGCTGGCAAGCGCGTCCAAGAGGGTCAGTACGGCATTCTTTAGGACCAAAGATGCTAAGACATGCGACAATATCACAGTGCTTAACTTACAATGTATTCTTTGTTTTACTCTAATTGAGTTTCTTTGTGAACTAAAAGGTGAGAAAGGCATCATATTGTACTATGACAGACAACACATTAAAGGTAGCAAGGGTATAGCGCTCTCTGCATGCTTACACCATGATGTAGTCCCATAAAAAAGAACATCCATGCCCCTGAATGATTATAGCAGAATACTGCTATCTGTGCTCTGCAGCATCCCGTCATGCAGACAAATCAAAGGTGTACGTAGGTTCCTGCAACATGACGGTAAGCATCGCAATGTGATTCTGCTTGCACTGCTGTGTAATGACAGAGCGATATGTGTGAACATGCATCGCATTGAGTAATATATCTCATAATGATCATTTTCAAAGTGACAAAGCACACACAGTGGTGTGAAGAGAAGACACGACAAGAAAAGAAATGAATTTCATTTTTTGCCTTTGCAGGTACATACAATTAAATAATTCTGTGAGACGTGTTATAGGTATTTCATACATGTATTAACAAAAACGTTCTACCAGAGATACAGTGGGGCGTGAGATTCAATTGTGCAGAATTCCTGAGCATACAATGGGGGCATTGTACTAGAATAATATCTCCACATTTGTGTTGAAGCTAGTGCATCAAAGGGATATGTTCCACACAATGGCCCGCATTACAAAAAAGGGCTAACTTCTGAACTCATTTCAAGATCCTGTCAGAACTGCGAGCTGTGTGATAATTATCAAACCCTCAAAGTTATCTTCTGATTCCGGGGAAAGACTTGGTAAAAGGCAAATCGTGTTGAAGGTTGTGTGTTTAAAACGAGCCTGTATGCTATAACTAATTTTCCATTTAAAATTCATAGCAGGAAGAAATTACCACAGTGCTAAACGACCATTCCACCAATTCATAATAGCTAATAATGAAAGCACTACTTTCCAAGAATGTGTAGATGGAGATTTATCAACTGGAAACATGCACTTGTTTGGAAACAGTATTATGCTGCAAAACAATCATGCCTTCCACATTAAATGTGATTAGATATAGTTTAAGGTACTTCCTTTCTACACTGTGTTGTTCATTATGGTACAAAGGAGCATGCTTAGGGGCTTATTTATGAGCCCTTGCATCACTTTTGCTCTACCGGTGCATCAATTTTTGTGACGCACCAGCAGCGTAAAAAATGCACCATGTTGCGTCATATTTACAAAGTGACGCATCTAGGTATGTATGCAGGGTGGGAGTTCCGACGCAAGTAAGCCTCGTAGAAGTGACACAGTGAAATCTATGAGATTTCACTGCGCCCCTTCCAGGATGCAAATGCATCAATATCTTACGCCTGCCTCACAGCAGGCGTAAGACTGATGCAGCCACATTTGAAATGGGACTTGCCCATGTGAAATGACACATTGCTTGAGTTGCGTCACTTTTGTGACACACTCCAGCAATGTGTCACTTTTGCGCCTACAGATACGTCCAAAATACGGACGTATCTGTAACTCTTTGCAACATGATGCTTCATACAGTAAATATGATGCATCCACAATGTCGCAAGGAGTGCGCACTGAGAAGTGACGCATCGCTACTTTCACGCAGCAATTCGTCACTTTTCATAAATGAGGCCCTTAATGTTTTGCGCCCTCCATTAAGGTGCCTGTGCCAACGGTCAGGCTGCTCAGCCCTGATAGTGTATGGGGGAAGGGAGGTAGGGCATGCCAGTTCATAACAGAGACCGTGGCCTGAGTTTTATCATAGAGGGTGCAAATGTGCCTTTGCTTTTATGCTTTAATATCTAGAGTTTGTGGTGATTTGTAGGAGAAGCACCACAGATGGTATGTGACGACTGGAGTCATTTTTACTTATCCGTAAGAAAGAACCAACACATGATTTGCATTACCCCCTGAAAGAGACCCCCAAAAAGATACCAAATGAAGAACTGCAATAATTAGTGGATATCTGAACAAAAAAGATGTCACAACTATTATGTAGATTTTCCCTATTTTATCAGTGGAAATGACATGGTGTCCCAAATAATGATGAACTGAGATGCGGCCAGTGGCGAAGATGAATGTAAGAATTATATCCATCACTTGTATGTACACTTTAGTGTGTCGCCCTATGTGAGACAGATATGCCTAGACATGGGCCACGTGCACACTGTGTCACTGGAGCCAATCTATACCCGGCTGATGAGCCCTATCTAGGGTGAAATCGGACCTGAGTGGCTTGTGTTCTGGTTTCGAGGAGATTAATTAAATCATTCCATCCGTCACTTTTTTTTATAATTTAGTGTGTCATCCTAGGTGAGGTGCGTATGCTCAGAAGTGAGTTCCGTGCACAATATGTCATTGGATCAAAGGTATACCTGGCTGATGAGCCCTAACTAGGGCAAAAATGGTCCTGGGTTGCTTGTGTTCTGGTTCAGGGTGGACCTGGACTGGCAGCTTGGGCTGGAGTGTCCCCATTGGAGCTCGGTCACGACTGATTTGTAGAAGGCTGGGTCCAAACTGAGGTGGCATTTTAAGCAAAAAAAGATACACTCGAGTGCTGTCTCGAGTGTTTACCAGTGGATGAGATCAATTCAACAAATTAATCCATCACTGTTTTATATACTGTAGTGGGATTTCAGATACTTGGTGCAGTTTTCACTGGAACGGAAATCGAAGTGTATGCATCAATTGCAACATAAAGCCTGATTCCGAGATCTAAATTAACAAACATTTTGGGCTTGGTTTGCTTCACAAAAGTGACACAAACCTGTGCACAATGTTTTCTTTTTTTTTAAATTAACTTTCCAGCGCACAACTTGTTATGAACTGGTAAGTTTTGTCAAAGTAATGGGAATCTGAGTGACAGATCCCTCAAAGTAACACAATGCACTACTCTACCTCAAGCAGGGCCTTTCCTGCTTTCTCCTTGTCATGCAACAGCATGAGGCAACTTTGGTTGCTGCGCTGAGTCATGTGACACTTTTTCGTAATTTGTGCCACAATTTGGTGGATGGCCAACAGTCTTGCCTTGTTCCATATCTATTGAAGTGTTCAATCCTTGCAAAAGGGTAATATTTCAGTTTGGGCCTTTCTTACTTTGCACAGTGCAGTAATAAGGGCATGAAGTGGTTATAAGGAAGTCAATGAAGTGAGAGTAGAAGCACTTTGAGTTCCTCTATCAGTTACAAAGGACCAATGTGCCCAATGTTGGACGTTAGGACTAAGTGAAAGTTGCCAATTCCATGCTTATTGGGTTAATAGAGGAATATATGTATAGGGATGCAAATGAGAAAAGGTGTGGATTGGAGCTTTTTGTGTGGTGGTGTGTTTACTGCTAGAAGTGCTGGTCGTAGAGCAGGTTGGTGTTCATAGAACACAAGCAGGTGCATGAATAGACAGAGTGAAGGAAAGTAGAGAAGATGGGCAACTAGCAGAAATGTTACTCTACAGTCGAGTTTATTGGTTTAGTCAGATGAGAACCCAATACACCATATATTATCACGACAATCAGTCTTAAAACATAATGAGTATAGTACAGTCTGTGAAAATATATAAACCCTATACTTACATTTCAGATTCAGATCATCTCACATATTTAAAAGATTTGGATGTTCATTCTAATATGACAATCAGAATGTATAAATGTAGATGAAAAAAAAGAACATGAAAAAAATGATAGTACAGCTCATACATAAGAGCACTAGGAAATAGAAGGACCATTTTTTCCTGGGTTTATTATAATAAATGCAGAAAATTAAACAATGTGCACTGGTTTGGGCACGTTGTACTGACAGGGAAAGGTTCCTGACAGGACAAGGGCACTGTTCTATTTTCTGTTCTCCAAATCGTAGTAGATTCCCATTCTGAATTCAAGATGAAATTAATGTGTGGTTAGTATATACTGTTCAAATAGAGCCAACTGCTCTAACAGGGGAAACAGCGTTTACAACGTTGTCTCCACAACGCAATGCTATTACAACGTGGTCGTTAGAACAACCAATCGCATTGTTAGTATTCAATACCATTACATAGCAAGCCATTACAATGACTTCCAGTAGGGGACACTCTGGTATTGGATTTAAAATCCAACACCTTCCTTGCTGTTGCGCAAACTGGAGTAGGAATAGTGAATAATACTATTCCTAAGTCTAGCGCGCCCCCTACTGCAGGTTGTTGTAATGATTTGCGATGTATTGGTATTAGGCAGTAATTGAGTGAAGTGCACAGGAGGATTTCAATGACTTCTGCAATCCAGTGCAAATGTTGTCAGTCTCTATATTACATTTTGCTGGCACGTCACACAAGTAGACACACGAAGCATCATATCTCAGTGTGACATCAGGTCCTAAAGCTCAGGGCGACTGGACTACTCTGGTGTAGCCATAACACCCTGGTCACCAGTGGGTGCAGTTTGAAGAAAGGCTGTGAGTGAGGGCCATATACCTCTAGACCTGGAAGATGGCAGCAGCAGCCTGGCATACGTTTCTAACTGCGTGTTACAGTAATTGAGAGCATCCAGTCAAGCCTTATATTTGGGGGATCTCCCTCCCCCAAGCTGCAAGCAACCAGCTGCTAGCCAATAAAAGCACAAGAGCAGAATATCTCCTGTGAGACACTGGGATATCCCATACCAATCCTAGTAGTGCCACCTTCATGTCTCTAGGTGCTTCTTATTCAATCATGGCATCTCATTCCAAAATGCCTAAACAGCACTGCATGACCATTCCAGATGGAAAAACGTTGCATCTTGGAGGCCCCAGCGGGCACAGTGAAGGTCCAGTCTATGCAATGTGAGAGGAATGTAAAATACTCGCTATAAAAATCAATAATGTATGATAGGAAACCTGCTACAAGAAGACACTAGGCTCGTCTGTGTGCAGCAGTAGAACCAAATCCTACTCATCACCTAGAGGCATATATCCAGTTGCAGCGCTTAGCGTCAAATTCCCCTTCGGCACAGACCAACTACCTCAGCATCAAATTCACTCAAATACATTCATTTGGTGGGGCCCATAACACCAAATATACTTACAATCCGTTGATCTGTTTTTCCCAAGGGAAACACGCCTCCAAACGCTGACATGAAAGGAATACGTTTACCTTACACTTAAACACATTAACCTCAGACCTAAGATATCCCTCTCATAAGGAGATGGATCATTAAGGGGCCGATTCCGATCCTGGAAAAATTTCCCCCGTACGAATCGTATCCGGATTTTTTACCGTACGAATCGTACAAGTAGCGTACAAACTGGCAAGTACGATTCGCATGGGAAAAAGTCCATACGAATCGCATTGGGAAAATTTCCCCACACATCCTCGGGTCGGAAAATGTGTCCGACACATCCCCGGACGATTTACCGTACGAATCGGAAAAATGAAGTCCGACTGCGCAAGTACGATCAGTCCCGTCCTTTCGATTTTACAACCGTATGGAAAAAACACCGTACGTACCGAACTCCTATAGCAACCATGGAGATATGTGCCCGCATACGTGCCGAACACCCCACCCCAGACCCCGTATGTATGCGCAGAACACCCCCCCAGCCCTCGTATGTACGCGCCGAACACCCCCCCCTAGCCACAGCATGTACGCGCCAAACGCCCCCCGGCCGCGGATGTACGCGCCAAACCCCGACCAGTGTATGTACAGAGCGTAACCCCACCTGTGTATGAATGGAGCATACCCACACCCCACCAGTGTATGTACGGAGCGTACCCCCACCCGTGTATCTACGGAGCGTACCCACACCCCACCAGTGTATGTACGGAGCGTACCCCCACCCGTGTATGTACGGAGCGTACCCCCACCAGTGTATTCATGGAGCGTACCAACACCCCACCAGTGTATGTACGGAGCGTACCCCCACCCGTGTATGTACGGAGCATACCAACACCCCACCAGTGTATGTACGAAGCGCACCCCCACCCATGTATGAATGGAGCGTACTAACACCCCACCAGTGTAGGTACGGAGCAAACTCACACCCGTGTATGATTGGAGCGTACCCACACCCCACCAGTGTATGTACGGAGCATACCCCCACCCGTGTATGTACGCAGTGTACCCCCACCCGTGTATGCATGGAGCGTACCAACTCCCCACCCATGTATGTATGGAGCGTACACCCAGACCCCCTGTATGTACGGTGCAAAACACCACCACAGATGGACGGTGCGGACCAACACCCTGCCCGTGTCTGTACGCACCCTACCCCAGGCCCCTTCACCAGCACCCTCACCCAACATCGTGCATGTACGAGTCGTACTAAGCCATAGCAAAGGACAGCACTGTACAACAACATGGCCCATGTACGCACCGTACAGACGCAAAAAACACTCGAACCAGGACAAACCAAAACAACACAAGGAGAGTCAATTCGATGCACACAACACCACAAAACATGTCCAACAAGCCTAAATACATCCTATACACTGACCTGCAACTGCCAAACAGCTAAACAGAGGCCCAAAACACAACCACTCCTTATAACACACCCACCCAAAGTTCAAACACAGCCACACCCACAAATGGACCAATAAAAAGGCCCAACACACACAAACCATGATCCTTTGCAACAGATCCACTACTGCCAGACCACAGAGACAACACACTGCAGCATTCTACATCCATCAATACACCTTACACTTGCACTCCTTCACACAACCACCATCACAAACACCCCCTCATCACATTCACACACACACACCTTCACAACCACACTCACACCCCTACAACCATCCACACCCACACCCCCACAACCATCCACACCCACACCCCACACCATGCCCACTAACAAGAATCCAAAGTTCACAAAGGAGGAGCTGGAGGTCCTTGTCGACGAAATCGTCAGAGTCGAGCCACAGCTCTTTGGAACATTGGTCAGACGGACCAGCATATCCGAAAAATCAGCCATGTGGGAGAGGATTGTCAATTCTGTGAATGCTGTTGGGTCCACCAGAAGGACCAGGCATGAGTGCCAAGCCAGGTGGTACGATCTGCGGAGGACGGTCCGCCGCAAAATGACGGACGATCACAACCAGGAGAACATCACTGGAGGAGGGCCGCCCCGCAGACCGGTACACTACCATCCCTGGGAGGAGAAGGTGATGGCCACGCTGCCGCCGGTGGGAGTAGACGGAGTAGAAGGAGTCCGAGAGCCTGGTGAGTACACAAACAACTCACCTCACATGGGGGGAACGCCATACACAACCAAAATACCAATCATGCACGCAACCCCCCCCAAAGCCAGCACCGGACACAACCACACTCCAAAAACACACACATGCCACTAGCGCCTCCATGCCCCAAGCAAGGCCATGCCAAGTCACAGGCCACACAAAACACCAACACAAGACAGGATGCCCCCGATGCCGGGAGGGTGGGCCTCAAAACTAACATAGAGCAACTCTGAAGCACACAACAATGCCCTCAGCCCATATGGCCTAGGGCACAGCCATACAAACAGTGTGTCCCCACACAGTACTGTGTTGCCTGCAAATGGTGGCCGCGTTGCAGGATGACATGGGTATGAAGCCACAATTTGCACATAACAGCAGCTAATGAAGACGCATCACTCTGAAAGAGTGTCAGCACACACCGCCACAGCAGCAGCGCAGACTCAGACACTCCGCCCAATGGGTGCTCGGAGATAAGAAACCAACCCACATGAACAAGCCAATGGCCTTTGAAAGACCTGAAAACTGTGTGTGCCCAGGAAGCTGGGCTGAGGTGACAGAGGGTGACAGAGGGAGGGAGAAAGGGAGACAGAGGGAGACGGAAAGAGGGAGGAGGCTGACAGAGGGAGGGAGAAAGGGAGACAGAGGGAGACGGACAGAGGGAGGAGGCTGACAGAGGGAGGGAGAAAGGGAGACAGAGGGAGACGGACAGAGGGAGGAGGCTGACAGCGGGAGGGAGAAAGGGAGACAGAGGGAGACGGACAGTGGGAGGACGGTGACAGAGGGAGGGAGAAAGGGAGACAGAGGGAGACGGTCAGAGGGAGGAGGCTGACAGAGGGAGGGAGAAAGGGAGACAGAGGGAGACAAACAGTGGGAGGAGGGTGACAGAGGGAGGGAGAAAGGGAGACAGAGGGAGACGGACAGAGGGAGGAGGCTGACAGAGGGAGACGGACAGAGGGAGGAGGCTGACAGAGGGAGACGGACAGAGGGAGGAGGCTGACAGAGGGAGGGAGAAAGGGAGACAGAGGGAGACGGACAGAGGGAGGAGGCTGACAGAGGAAGGGAGAAAGGGAGACAGAGGGAGACGGACAGTGGGAGGAGGGTGACAGAGGGCGGGAGAAAGGGAGACAGAGGGAGACGGACAGAGGGAGGAGGCTGACTGAGGGAGGGAGAAAGGGAGACAGAGGGAGACCAAATCACCCTTGGGTGGTGTGGCCATGTCCGCTCGTCAGCAGGTGGACTGTGTGCATGTAGACAAGGTTTGGCAGTGCGTGAACCCCCGTTCAACCTTTGATAAACACTGAGCCATATGTCAATCCGCGCACAAGTACATCCGTGCTGCAGGCACAAACCTAACCTTACACCCAGTATACCCACCCACTGTGTTTGTCAGAACCCTGTCACAAATGCTTAAGTTACCTACCTGCATTCTCAAATAGCATGGAAAAAACACCATTTGGCCACGTACAGTGCAACACGTAAGGCGGCTCTGCATGGCTTGCTACGCCCGCTCACTACACTGCTGACTGCGTTCCAAAAAGATGCATCAACTAAGATTGTGTCACACATAGGTAAAGTGTCGAAAGCTGTGGCCAAGGGACATACCCATGCACAAGTGCACTGTGAGAGGAATGCAAGCCAAATCCAACCACCCAGAGGAACTGTGCCAACTCAAAAATGAATGAAACATGGATGTCGCATGTAACACAATTAACATTGTCTCTCTCACACACAGGTCAACGTCGTCGATCTCTCCCCAACACTGGGGGGGAAGACTCACAGGACCAGGCTCTGCGTGAAGAGGACCTCACCAGCAGCGACGACTCTCACCACTCCGTGGATGACCCAGACCAACCTGGCCCCTCTGGTGTCCAACCACCGGCAGCACCTGCGTCAGGTACAACTGTGCCAACCACCACCCCCATTCCTGCCACATCCCAGGAGACACCCAGGAGCCCTGTCCACACACAACAACACAGCCAGTCTGTCCAGGAGGGACAAGGTTCTCCGGGCACCCAGGAGGAGGCAGGCGACACCGCAAATGCCATCCCTCAGGGGTCCCGGCGACCAGATGTGCCCACAACGGCAGGCCAGGCGCAAGTGGGCAGGGGTGGTGGGAGTGGAGGACGGCGGAGGCACGAACCTGACCAGTTGGTTCAGGAACCAGTAATGTCACACATCAGCAACATCCTGGACACATACCGGCGTGACGCCAGGGGCATGGTCCAGATTGCGTCCACCCTCACAGACATCAAGGGGACCCTCGAGGAGATGAAGACCATGCAGGCCGAGCAACATGCCTGTCAACAGCGACACCAAGGACGGATGGAGGCAAGACAGGCTGAACTCGTGGCGGTGCAAACGGACATGACCCATGTACTCCGTCGGATTGCCGAAAACATGGGCAACCCTCCCTGTGCCACCAGGCGAAGAACATCACCACCCACAGGGAGGGATCAGGAGTAGGAGGATTCATCCAACGGAGCATCACAAGCATCGTCACGGCCTGCTTCTGAGGGTCCCTGCAGGAAGGTGGGTCGTCCACGCAAAAGACCGTGAGAGTCAGCGGAACATCACCATCTGCCAGGTCACCTGGCCTGGCACCTGGCCCTCTGGCCCAACAGCAGCACATCAGCAAATGACATTCTCTGCCACATGGCCTTGCTGGTCACTGTCTGACCAATGTTGACAAAGACTGTGGCATAGACTCTGATGACTTCCAATGGCAAGGCTACCAACTCCCCCTGTGAACTTTGGATTCAACACTCCCGCCAAGCACCTCTTGTCATCCCCCCAAACACGTACCCCACCACAAATAAAAATCATCACAATCACGAGATGATGCCGTCATTTTGCATTATTCCACTACATGTGTGTGTTGTAAAGTCAAACCATGCCTGATTTTAGAAGTAACTCCAACCATACATACCCTGGGGTCTGAGTCTGGCACAGGACACACATGGGTCACAATGTATCATCCAATACAGACATGGAGCACCATACTCACTCGTGATGGGCCCAACCAGCTGAGGGGGTGCCCGCACAACTGTGCCTACAGACTTATTTAGAAGAGCAACAGTCATGCGCAGAGGTCAGGGATCATGTGGAGTGTCCTGGGGTGCTACTCCCAGGTATGTGTAGACACGTGGCATAACCATGTCCTGCATGCTTGAGTCAGGTGGATGTGGAGAATGGTGGGCCAGCCAAGGTTGGATGCATGGAGATGGCACAATGGGGTGTTGGATCACAGTGCCACAAGGTTGTGTTGTGGTTGTGGGCTGCATCCTGAGTGTGTGCGTGGATTGAGAAGGTCATCCTGCAGCTGGCAGTGATCCATTCCCCCCATCTCTGTTGGACGTTGATGTGGCCTGGTCGCCGGATGTAGAAGCAGAGCTGTGCAGATGCACCCTGGATGTGGATGAGTATCATGGGAGTTGTAACGCACATGTCCGTAGAGTGCAGGGTAGGATTAGACACGGATGTCGTAGTTGACCTGGGGGATGGTCTCTCTTGCCTTGAGGTGGATGGAACTGGGGATCTTGTGCATAATGCAGAGTGTGCTGCAGCATGAGGCACAGATGCTGCTGATCAGCATAGCACATGTCAGCAAGCAATCCATGATGAAGACCAGCTCGTTTGCGTGGACACTGGGTGCCCTTGCTGCAGGGCCTGCAGCAGCATGCGTCATGTCAAGAAAACAATGCCATAAGTAGCACACAAAGACAAGGATGTCAGGAAGGAACTATGCAAAAGGTGTATGTCAAGGAAGGAATGTCTGGTTCAACATGGCACACACACACACAATGGATGCACATGCAGCACAGTGGCCGTCGTGGAGACTGACATGCCACAATACCTACACAGCCATGGACATCATGCACAATACAGATTCTAATTCCTGACAAACAGCTTGCATCTTGATACTCTACACATAGACTCATATGCACCATCTCTGAGAACTATGCCAGACCACCATTGACAGAGATGAGGCACCTTGGAGGCAGAGGGACACCTTCATTAGTCATGTGTGTCGGAATGCTAATGCAACTCTGTCAACACATACACAGGTCATGTGGATGAACACGTGGGACCAACACTGGCACCCCCCTTTGCACCACAGATGCTGGAAATCCATAGAACTGGCACACAAGTGACGGGTTATAGCTAAACACCCCCTGCTGCTCACGGAGAGGCTGCTATACACCATTGAGCCTCTAATGGGGAATTCACACACCATGTCAACCCGGTGCAACCCGTATGTTTCCGAGGGCAGTGTTACACACATTGATGGCTTCATCACAATCCACAATCCCATTACAGATGACTGTAACCAAGTCTGACCATCAATTCAGGTGAATTCAGCTCCATGTCATGTGCTCCATGGTGATTCTACATGTATGTAAAGTATCCAAACATGAACAGGAGCACTGCACACACATTCAAAACAAATACCACTCCCAAAAAGCCGTTCTGCATCCCTGACCCTAAGGAGATTTTCAAACTTGTCCGTGCATGTAACGCTGATTCAGCACATGTTGCTGTGTTCATGAGGAATAGCAGGAGCACAACAACGCCACCAGCAGACAGCATGCGCAAGTACCTGTGGATGAGAGACACACCAGAAGTCAGCCAAAAGAAGCACATCCGCATGCATGTGCATGTACTCGACACGTATAAGGTTGTCAACATGCTAGGTGACAATGATGACTCTGGAAGAACATTCTTCTATTGCACCATCACTCGAGTGACACATCCAAACACACCTCTGACTCACTTGGCAGACATGCAGATGGACACACACATTGCAACACATGCCACACACGGCCCAATGCGTGCACAATCAGACACTGGAACTCACCACTAAGCAAAGAAGTTGCGTATGAGCCGACTCTGGATGTCCTCTACCGCCTCCTCCTCCTCCACATCAGTTGCCTCATAACCAAGCCCTTCATCCTCCACGGGTGGATGGTCCTGCTCATCTGGATCCAGGATGAGTGGCACAGCTTTCTCCACTGCCATGTTGTGCAGCATGCAGCACACGAGGAAGATCTTGCAGACCTTCACCGGTGCATATGGGAGTGCGCCACCGGTCTTGTGGAGGCAATGGAATCGGCTCTTCAGGAGGCCAAACGTCCTCTCTATCACTCGCCTGGTCCGTCCATGGGCGTTGTTGTAGCGGTGCTCGGCAGCCGTGCTGGGGTTGCGGAGAGGCGTGATCAGCCATGGCATGTTGGGATAGCCAGCGTCCCCTACATGGAAACATCATGGGCAAAAGTGGGTCAGGAGAAGCAGTAAGACAGGAAGATGACGTTAAATACAGGACTGCCAGAGTATACCCACCAACAATACATTCTCGTTCGTTGCGCAGCTGCAGCATCATTTCAGGCACCCTGCTACGCCTCATTATGTAGGCATCGTGTACTGATCCTGGAAAACGAGCACAGACATGTGAAATCACCATGTTGGCAAGACACACCACAAGGGCATTAATGGAGTGGTAATGCTTGCGGTTCCTATACGCTACCTCCTGTGCCTGTGGTGGTACCAAAGCCACATGTGTTCCATCTATGGACCCAATGACATGGGGCATCCCTCCCAGGGCATAGAACGCACGCTTGACACCTGTCAACTGCTCAGGAGTTGGGAATTTAATGAACTCATCCAGATGATCCAACATGGCCTCTAAAAAATCATGCAGAACACGGCTGAACATGGTTTGGGACATGCCACCAACATGAGCAATGGTATGTTGAAAGGTACCCGTGGCAAAGAAATGTAGGGCTGCCATCACCTTCATCTTGGGTGTCAGTGCAGTAGGATACCTGTGTAGCGGTTGGAGGTGTGGTGCCAGCCGTGTCGTCAAGTCCTCAATCAACTATGGGAGTGCTGGCGTATGCATACGCCATAGTGATATGGACCCTACACACACGTGTACGGTCCCTGGTTCAGTGACTAAATATTGAGGGACAAAATATAGACTATACAAAAAATCGACACTAAAATATCGAGGGACAGAATATCGACTCCCTATCTACAAACAGGTAAGTACTAAAATATCGATTCCAAAATATAGACTGTCAAAATATAGTTAGCCAAAATATCGAATTTTTTAAATGTATTAAAAATAATATAAAATTAATTAAATATTAAAAACAATTAAATAAAACATATATAATATAATATAAAATAGCTTAAAATGTAAACATAATATAAGTAATTTAAAAAAAGTCGAGATTTTGTTGGATACTGAGAGCGTAAAAATTACTATTCCCACTCCAGTGAGTGCAACAGTAGGGAAAGCGTTGGATAGCGTAGGGGTAAAAATTACTATTCCCACTCCAGTGAGTGCAACAGTAGGGAAAAAGTTGGATAGCGTAGGGGTAAAAATTACTATTCCCACTCCAGAGAGTGCAACAGTAGGGAAAGCGTTGGATAGCGTAGAGGTAAAAATTACTATTCACACTCCAGTGAGTGCAACAGTAGGGAAAACGTTGGATAGCGTAGGGGTAAAAATTACTATTCCCACTCCAGAGAGTGCAACAGTAGGGAAAGCGTTGGATAGCGCAGGGGTAAAAATTACTATTCCCACTCCAGAGAGTGCAACAGTAGGGAAAACGTTGGATAGCGTAGGGGTAAAAATTACTATTCCAACTCCAAACGGTGCAACAGTAGGGAAAGCGTTGGATAGCGTAGAGGTCAAAATTACTATTCCCACTCCATCGAGTGCAAAAGTAGGGAAAGTAATGATTTAAATTAAATATAAAATGACATTAATTATCAATACTGATAAAAAGTTAATTAAAAATAATTACCAATTAACAACAATTAATTACCATTTAAAAATATTAATTATCAATTGATAAAAATTTAATACCAATTAATAATAATTAATTACCAATTACAAATTAATTATCAATTATCAATACACATAAAGAAAAAATTAATTATTTACTTTATTACAATTAATTTACTTCCCACCCAATTCCCCTACAAACCCACAACCCGCTCCTATTAATAACAAATACAATTAACATAATTATCAATTAATCAATTAATATGAATTAATTACCAATTAAGAAAAATAAATTACCAATTAATAATTAATTATCAATTAATTAATTACCAAAACATATAAATTTAATTAACATTTAATTAACCATAATTAAATTACTTCCCACCCTATTTCCCTACAAACCCACAACCCGCTCCTATTAATAACAAATACAATTAACATAATTATCAATTAATCAATTAATATAAATTAATTACCAATTAATAAATATAAATTACCAATTAATAATTAATTATCAATTAATTAATTATCAAAACATATAAATATAATTAACATTTAATTAACCATAATTAAATTACTTCCCACCATATTCCCCTATAAACCCACAACCCGCTATGGAATTAAATTACGCAATAATTAAATTACATAACATTCATTTGTTTAAATAAATTAAACATACATTACAACAATAATACATCATTTTAACACATATACTACCATACATAACACAAAATTTCAATATTATGGTAATCTATATTTTAAAATTCGATATTATGGTATTCGACATTTTTAAGGTCTATATTTTGGTAATCGATATTTTGTACCCCAATTTCGATATTCTGACGTATCTATATTTTGTAGAGTCGATATTCTGTCCACTCTATATTTTAACTTCGATATTCTGGGCAGTAGATATTTTGAAATCGATATTTTGGGTGTTTACCACGGTCCCTATCACTATGGGAGTGCTGGCGTATGCGTACGCCATAGTAATACGGACCGTACATGCGTGTGTAGGGTCCCTATCACTATGGGAGTGCTGGCGTATGCGTACGCCATAGTAATACAGACCGTACACGCGTGTGTACGGTCCGTATTAATATGGCGTACGCATAAGCCAGCACTCCCATAGTGATAGGGACCGTACACGCGTGTGTACGGTCCGTATCACAATGGCGTACGCATACACCAGCACTCCCATAGTAATAGGGACAGTACACGCGTGTGTACGGTCCGTATCACTATGGCGTACGTATACGCCAGCACTCCCATAGTGATAGGGACCATACACACGCGTGTACAGTCCGTTTCACTGCATTTGGGGTGCCCTAGGGCAGTGGAACGCACCGTACCTGTGTGTAAATATTGAAATAACATAGGGGACACATGAGGGACAAGTATAAGGGCCAAAATGCATGCTGGTTGTCATGGAGACCGAGTTTAAAGTTTGCATTTTTGCATCAGGTGGCCAGCAGGAGTCGGTTGGAAACAATATACTTTGTTGCAAAGTGGTTGTTGACTTGACATCATGCTCAATTTTTAAACCATGCAAAGCCACTCACTGGGGTAGGTTTAAAGGGATTGGAGGAACCGTAGGATGCTAATGCGACTGACCAATCACTCTGTACTCCTGTAAATGAAACAGGCCAGCAAGGCAGATATAAGGCAGCCAGGTCCCATGAGAGAGCACTTGCCTGCACATCCTTTCATTCCACAACACTGCTGCTGCTCGTGATTCCTCTGGCACCATGTCCAGGTCTGTGGAGAGGGCCCAGCCATTCACCATGGAGGAGAATTTGACGTTGGTGGATGCGATCCTCCCACAGTACACCATGCTGTATGGTCGACCAGGGGAGCAGGTGGGTGCTGACTCCACTAGCTTAGACTGTGCCCCTTTTTTGTGACTGTGACTTCTGGCATTGTGTCCATGTGTGACAGACATGCAATGTTGTTTAGAGTGGATCCCAGGGTGGGGAATACCTCATGTCTCCCATGCAGAGCATGCTGTGTGCACTCCTCACTTGCATAGTGCTTACTGTGACAATCAATGCATGGTGCATGCCACATTCAGCCTGGCTACTCCTCCTGGGAATGTTGTTTCTACAGTCCTGATGTGATTCTGTGGTCCCCCCAGTGTGACAGGTGACAGTACCCATAGATGTGTGTTTGTTTAGTGTACCTGTGCTGTGAGTGTCCAAATGATGTGTTCGTCCCCTGGACATTGGTGTGTGTGTGTGAGTCCCCTGTCATGTGGGTGATTGCATATGTGGAGTGTTGCACGCCAGCTGCATGAGGGATGGATATACCCTGCCCATCTGATGTGAGCAGGGAGCAGTGCTGTGTGACTGCCGTGCAGAGCCAGCCCCACACCTGTGACACCCCCCAGTCTAGTGGCACATGGGCAGAGTGAGGTTTGTACCCGCAGTTGGCAATGGCAGGTGATTGTCCTGTGCCTGTGTGTGTCTGTGTACTCTGCTGAGGTTGCGTCAGTGGGCTGGGGCATGTGACTGCTTTGAGGTGCTGTACATAATCCTGTTGTAGCTTGTGATGCACAGTGTGATCCAGGATCATTGGTTGTGTGGCACCCCTCATGCCACCTGTGTACTTTCAATGCCACTTAGTGCATTTGGCCTTCCCCGGAGGATAATGTCCCTATGACAAACGTGCAATGAGTTGCCTGCATACCATGGCCTGTTCAAACAAGACAAATTATTAATATGTGTGTCTCTGTGTCATTTCTCAGGTGTATTAAAGTATTCACACTTTTGCATCCTCACAGGTAGGCGTCCATGCCAAGGGGGAGATATGGAAGCAAGCCGTCAGTGCCGTGAGGAAGACAGAGGGTCGGAAGAGGCGCCTAGCCCAGGTGAGGAAACGCTGGCAGGATATCCGGTGCTGGACGAGGAGGATCGCACGGGTCCTGCTGGGGGACTCACTTGAGAGCCACAAGAACCGTGGGTGCTGGCGTCTGACCCACATCCATAAGCTTGTGCTGGCGGTGGTCTTCTCCGACTTGGATAGGCGCTTACGGGAGAAGCAGCAGCAGGAAGGGGGTAGGTACATGTGTGTTTGTTGTGTGTCACCAGCTTTTGGAAGTGCGCAGTTGCATGGATACACTGCCAGGGTTTAAATGTGCAGTGCATGACCTGTTCCCCAAAGTACACCAGTGCTGTTCTTCCTCCCTTCCCCTCCTTGCCATGTGTTCCCTGGTCTGTGTGTAGTCACTCTTGCACAAGGTTATCTAGGCTGGCAGTTAATCCAAGTGCCCAATGCTTGCAGCATCATGTGTGGGGGTGGTGTGTAACAGGTTTTGGGACCTTGCCTGTGCCCTGGCCAGTTCAGTCATTGTGGGGTCCATGTCAGTTGGCACTGATGGTGAGTCCCGACATAGGAGTGTGTCTTAAAAGTGTACTGCCTTACAGCATGCATTTCCAATGTTGTGCCCTCTGACATGATGTGCATGAGTGGGAGTAATGCATAGTGCAGGGACGGTTGCTTCAGTTGCAGTCATATCCATCCAGGACCATGGAGGAGTGTGGCCACTACCGTGCACTGGGGGACCTTTTCCTAGGTATCATGTGTGTCATCCAACAATGTGGACATTCTCTGTGTCTTCGGCATAGGTTGGGCTCTGTGGCATTGCACCCTGGCCTCATCTGTATTTACGTAAACTGTGCTACATGTGTCCACTGTACAGTGTGACCCAATTTTGCTTGTGCATACTCACAGTGGGCAGTGCCTGTGTGTCTTGGTACGACAATCTGATGATGGTTGATTGTCAATGATATATGTGGACAGGCGCACCAGGGGTAGTTTGTGTACAATCAGGATTTAGTGCAGGCCATGTGTTTTTATCCCAGAGTAAGAGGTGTAAGTACTTCCTCTGTCTCAATCACATTGTCTCAGGTAGGGGGTGGTTTGTGCGGGCAAGGCCTACATGTAAAAATCCGAAGTCTCCTTGCTTGGTCTGGCCTGTGTGTGATGTTTGTCTGGACATACACTCAAGGTGCAGTGACCCAGTCATGTTGGCCATGGTTTAATGTATTAGTTTTGCAGCATGTGCAAAAAGTTAATAGACATGGTTCCTGCTCATCCCTTTTTTGGCAACGCTGTGTGGTGCTGATGCTGTGCACGATTGTCCCCAGAGCCTGGCTCCTTTGTCCAATTTGATATCAAGTAATTTGCTGTTGTGTCATGCTCTCCATTGTTTCTCAGTGGCATGGTGGGTCAACCAACTGTGTGTTGCAGGGCCTACATATGTACCTTGTATTGTAGATGTTATACTTGACAGACCTCCTGAGGCGGAAGCCGGGAGTGTGAACTGCCGCTCATTTTTTAAAATTGTGAATTTCTGTATGTTTTAAAACCCACTTTCCCTCTCCCCCTCCTTCACGACTTCAGGGCATTTACCTGCCTGTGGAGACGCCGCGCAGCCGATATTAACGCTGCCGCGGTCTAAACACCTAAGGTAATCTTGCCGCCATTGCCTGCTCGATCACGGAGGCTACGCCCCTCTTGAGGCCACGCCCACCCCGAACCAGCATTTAAAGCGCTGACTACAAGCGCTTTAATTCATACTTGACAGACCTCCTGAGGCGGAAGCCGGGAGTGTGAACTGCCGCTCATTTTTTTAAATTGTGAATTTCTGTATGTTTTAAAACCCACTTTCCCTCTCCCCCTCCTTCACGACTTCAGGGCATTTACCTGCCTGTGGAGACGCTGCGCAGCCGATATTAACGCTGCCGCGGTCTAAGCACCTAAGGTAATCTTCCCGCCATTGCCTGCTCGATCGCGGAGGCCACGCCCCCCTTGATGCCACGCCCACCCCCTTGACGCTAGTCACAGCCTTATAAAAATGTGCTTTCCTAGGAAGCGCAGCGGACGAGCGCAGCGGGCGCGACGTTTGCGCGCTGAATGCGCGCCTAAGGCAAGCCCGTCTGCGCCCGTCCGCGCCAAGGTAGGGCCATGGGCCCCTTATGCTGCCGGTTTCGACCCTTTATATCAGGATCAGCTTCCATCTGGGCCTCCCTACTCCAGAGAGGAGCTCATCCAAATAGGTAAGCAATTTGCCGACAAAGGAATGCTGTCTTTATCACCCTCCTCCCTCCCCCGGGCTGATGTACTTTGTGATGATGTTCTGTATTGTGGGCTATTAAACGTCAGGTCTCTGCCCAAACACTGCACAGAGATCCAACTTCTGATTGACTCTCATGAACTTGACATCCTTTTCATGACAGAAACTTGGACGCGTCCAGACTGTTTGGTCGATGCGGGATTTGCCTGCCCCTCCGGGTTTAAATTTCTCCACTTCCCTAGGCCTACTGGTAGAGGCGGAGGTGTGGGAGTCATTTTCAGAGCCTCTTGCAGCATTAAAATCCTTACTCTTGACCCTATTCTGGGCACCGAGTTACTAGGACTCTCAATTCAGACCCACACTGGAAATATAGTCACAGGGATTTTGTGCTATCGCCCACCAGGGGCATTCAGCCTTCAGCAGCAACAAGCACTAATCACTACCCTAACCAATATCGCCTTATCTCACCAGAAGCTGTTTATACTCGGTGATTTTAATCTATGGCAAAACGGTATCCTTGACTCAGCTCTCAAGAACCTACTCTCTACCTGTGACAGCTTTGGCCTCTCTCAGCTGACCTCCAAGGCCACCCACAAAGCGGGTCATCTGCTTGACCTGATCTTTGCGGCACCTGACTTGGTGGTAATGGGAGAAATTCTTCCAATGGATTGGACTGATCACTCATTGGTTAAATTCTTTCTTCACAAGACGACTGGCCCTTACAAGGCCCCGGCACCGACCAAGGAAATTAAATGCAGAGACTGGAGGGCTCTCTCACGCGCACATCCTTCGGGCGAAATGTTCCATTTGCAACAACTTTTTGATGTGAACAAAAGCACAGTTGACAATTACAATTCCCTTGTCTCCAGTATCTCTAGGGTGGTCGACACCCACGCCCCCCTCAAAAATCGGACCTGCAGGGGTAAAGACTCTGCCCCTTGGTTCAACGTCGACCGAAAACTGCTAAAACTTGAATGTAAACAAGCAGAGAGAAGGTGGAGACGTGATTATAATAAAACTTGCAAAGACACATGGAAAACCAAGGTCCATGCGTACAAAACTCTCATCAAAAAATCTAAAGCCGATCACTACTCCTCCTTGATCTGTAACACTACCAACAATTCCAGGAGCATTTTTAGCATCCTAAACAGCGTCACTAACCCAGAGTCTTGTAAAAATGCGATCGTCCCGTCCCAAGACCTCTGTGACAATCTGGCCATATTCTTCAAGGAGAAAATTGATCTTATCCTTAAAGATCTGGATACTCCTCTTACTGCTGGAAATCCCCTTTCCTTGAACACTGTTACTCTGGAGAATCAAGCACCTAACTTAGCTGTGTCTCCAGAAGAATTCCTTTGCAGGTTTCCACCGCTAACACTCGAACTCTTCACTAAGATAGCTAGAGGGATCGTGTCTGGGTCTCCACTGGACCCAGTACCCCCTAAAATCTGGAAAGAATTCGAAGCAGAACTTTTACCCCCGCTCCATCTAATCTGTCAGCAATCCTTGCTGACCGGCACTGTCCCTGCCCACTGGAAACGAGCGCTAGTCTCCCCTTTGCTGAAGAAACCTTCCCTGGACCCTGACTGCTCAAAAAGTTACAGGCCCATCTCACTGCTGCCGTTCCCTGCCAAGATAGTGGAACGGGTGGTCAGTAACACCCTTTCCAACCACCTGGAACATCATCTACTACTGGATGGGAACCAATTCGGATTCCGGCCTGCTCATGGAACCGAAACTGCCCTTATTATCGCCATGAACGAACTTCAAAGGCGAGCAGACAGAAGTCAGGCATCATTTTTGATACTGCTCGATATGTCTGCCGCCTTTGACACGGTGAATCACAAGATCTTACTGAGACGCCTATGGGAGGCAGGAGTGAGGGATACGGCACTGCATTGGTTCCACTCTTTTTTGCAGGACAGGCCACAAGCAGTATCTCTACCTCCTTTCCAATCTGCTTTCTCCCCGGTAACGCACGGAGTCCCACAGGGCTCTGCCATTAGCCCAATACTTTTTAGTATTTACCTTAGGCCACTTATTCTTCTGATCAAAAGCTTCGGCATCAAAACCATTAATTACGCTGATGACATGCAGATGATCCTCTTCTTGGAAGGAGAGGACTCTATCTCCATAGAGATCCTACACAATTGCCTGCGGGAGACATCAAGGTGGCTGAAGAATAATTCACTTCAGTTCAATGCAGGGAAAACCGAGGTGCTTTTTAACAGTGGCTCGAGGATCCCCCGTCTGTTCCCTAGCAACTTCTGGCCCCCGGAAACAGCTTCTAATGTACAGCCTGCAGACTCTGTCTGCAACTTAGGAGTCATGCTTGACCACAAGCTCAGCATGGAGACCCATGTTCAGAAAACCTCTGCCTGCTGCTATGCCATTCTGCACTCTTTAAGGAAAGTTCTGCCCCTCCTACCCACCCAAGCTCGCGCCCAAGTAGTTAGATGCACTATCCTGAGCAGGCTGGACTACTGCAATGCCCTCCTGCTCGGGGCCCCGGAGTATCTATTAGACAGGCTCCAAAGAGTCCAATCTGCGGCTGCAAAACTAGCCTTGGGGCTCCCGAGGAGATCCCATGGATCATCCGCCTTGGCACAATTGCATTGGCTCCCTCTTAGACAGAGAGTGCAATTTAAGGCCCTCTGTATTGTTTTTAGGGCCCTCCACGGTTCCGGCCCAGCCCCTTTACAATCCAAGTTTGTGTGGTACGCCCCTACCAGACAACTCCTCTCCTCGGATGCCAAACTGGTGGTCACCCCCAGATTCAAGAAGGTCAGATCCGGAGGTAGATCTTTTGAGGTTACCGCCGCCAGACTCTGGAACACCCTCCCCACCGAGATCAGACATACCGATGAACTCCTACCTTTCAGAAAAAAGGTTAAAACTTGGCTCTTCCCGGGCTAGCCCAAGTCCCCTCTGTTCCACCCCCCTTTCCTCCTCAGACTCTGTCAGCGCCAGGATGCCTGCAATGGCGACAGTTTGTGCTTTACAAATTCTTAAAATAAATAAAATAAATAAATAAATGTTACTCATGTTGCTTTTCAGGCTATGCACTGTGACCTATGTAGATTTGACTCATGTGACAAATGTATACAGGTGTCTGATAATTTCCTGTCTCTTCACCTTGCCCACAGCATCGTCGGGGGACTCCGAGGGAGACACTGGCACGGACCGTGAGGAGGGATCGAGCACCAGTGCTGTCTTGTCTGGCGCATCGAGTGGCACGGAGGCCGAGGGGAGTGAGGCAGAGGACCTGTCCAGTCCCACCACCGACTATGACGCTGACGGGTCCGAGGCTGAGCTCCCAGAGGGGGCGGAGGCAGCTCCCACAGCTGAAAGCAGCACTCATTCTCTACCCGCCCCCTCCATTACCATCACCGGCCTCCCACTTGCTTGGGTCACTTCCCGCCGTGCTAGGTCACCACGTGTCTCCTTCTTGCCAGGCACCGCACCCCCTGCCCCTGTCTCCACTGCTGCCGCGAAAGCCGAGTCTGTGGACATCCTGCGCCAGTTGCAGGTTGGTCAGACTGTGATGCTTAATGTCCTCCATGGCCACACCTGTGTGCTCACCCAGATGGAGGCATACATGGAGGGCATCTCAGCTGCGCAGTCTGACCAACGCCAGTTGCTGAGGTCCATAGACTCGACACTGACTGCAGTAGTGGATCTCCTGCAGCGCTGCGTTCCCTCCCTACCCCTGCACCATCCACACTTCCCACTCCCATGCCTGTCCCACGCACACCCAGACGTCCCCATGCACGCACCCCACCAGACACAGGCACCACACCACCAGGGAAGGCCAAGCGCACACCTCCTCTCACGCAGACACAGGGTGAAGTAAGCACACCCACTGGGTCGGGGGGCAAACGGAAGACACGCAGCCACAGTGGGAGTCCACATTCCTACCAACCCACTCCCCCCCGAATCCACTCACTCAGCTCTCCTGGCCAAGATTCCAACAAAGATTCCTTCATGGCCGCTCTGTCCCTGAGCCCCAAAGTGACACCACCCCGCAAGCGGTCAAAGGAGTCCCCGGTCAGGGTGGTTGAGTCCCCCCCCTGTCCACACCCTCCCCCAGTAGCGCTGCGACCCATCCCTCCGACCCCCCCCTCCTTGGGGTCTGTGGTTCCTTCGGGTGCAGGGGAGATGCTGGGGGACCTTGCAACCGTGTGCAGCGCCATACTCACCAACACCTTTGGCGCTGCCCCACTCCCTGTGGTGGAGTCCTCCGTCCCTGCACCCACAACACCTACCCTTGCCCCTCCTATACCTGCGGTGCCTGGTCCTTCCCCCTCACATGATGCCCCCCCCTGTGGAAGCAAAGGAGGTATGAACTGTGCAGGCAAGCTAGGGGACACGCGTCCCTATGTGTCGCCCACCAGGAATTGGACTATAGACTGCCCTATGGGCCTTGTACATATTGAACTTTTATTTAAAAAAAATTCTTTTCATGCTGAATAAAGCAATGTTTTATTTTTCCTTTGTACACTACTGCTTTTCTGGTATTGCTGTTGGTGGTGCTGCTCCATGATTTGGGGTGGTGATAATGTGTTAGGTGTCTGGGAAATGTTGTGGTGTGCTGCTCATGGGGTGGACCCTGGTATCTGTGTGCCATCACAAGGGCTCTGCAAATAATCTTTGGTCATGTGTGTTCTTACTGTATGGTGAAATTGTCCCAAGGTGTGTTCCTTCCTCTGTGGACCCTGACATCTTCCCTGCAGGGTGTTTCCAATATGTTGTGCAGAGCTGTGTCTACATTTCCTTGGTGTGTGATGGATCCGTTCAACTTTGGCCATGCATGCTGGGCAATGTCTCCACCTGCATCATTAGTGGCATCCTTGGTGGTCACTGTACTTATGTATGGAGTTTATTGACATTACTTCATGTGGACATGTTCCCTTTTACACACTATGCATGTGTGTACTCCCAGCCTCGCACACATGTGTTACGTGTTCTGCAGGGTCTTTGGGCACCGGACTGACATTTGTGGCCATTGTATCTGTGGGTACTCCACCCTTTTCTTTCCATGGGCACTGCTGGGAGGACTCTGCACCCACCCCTCCTGTGTCTGGGCACTGCTGGGAGGACTCTGCACCCACCTCTCCTGTGTCTGGGCACTGCTGGGAGTGATAGGCACCCACCCCTCCTATGTCTTGGCACTGCTGGGAGGACTCTGCACCCACTCCTCCTGTTTCTGGGCACTGCTGGGAGGACTCTGCACCCACCCCTCCTGTGTCTGGGCACTGCTGGGAGTGATAGGCACCCACCCCTCCTATGTCTGGGCACTGCTGGGAGTAATAGGCACCCACCCCTCCTATGTCTGGGCACTGCTGGGAGGACTCTGCACCCACCCCTCCTGTGTCTGGGCACTGCTGGGAGGACTCTGCACCCACCCCTCTGCTGGGAGGACTCTCCACCCACCCCTCCTGTGTCTGGGCACTGCTGGGAGGACTCTGCACCCACCCCTCCTGTGTCTGGGCACTGCTGGGAGTGATAGGCACCCACCCCTCCTATGTCTGGGCACTGCTGGGAGGACTCTGCTCCCACCCCTCCTGTGTCTGGGCACTGCTGGGAGTGATAGGCACCCACGCCTCCTATGTCTGGGCACTGCTGGGAGTGATAGGCACCCACCCCTCCTATGTCTGGGCAGTGCTGGGAGGACTCTGCACCCAGCCCTCCTGTGTCTGGGCACTGCTGGGAGGACTCTGCACCCACCCCTCCTGTGTCTGGGCACTGCTGGGAGGACTCTGCACCCACCCCTCCTGTGCCTGGGCACTGCTGGGAGTGATAGGCACCCACCCCTCCTATGTCTGGGCACTGCTGGGAGTGATAGGCACCCACCCCTCCTATGTCTGGGCACTGCTGGGAGGACTCGGCACCGACCCCTCCTGTGTCTGGGCACTGCTGGGAGTGATAGGCACCCACCCCTCCTATGTATGGGCACTGCTGGGAGTGATAGGCACCCACCCCTCCTATGTCTGGGCACTGCTGGGAGGACTCTGCACCCACCCCTCCTGTGTCTGGGCACTGCTGGGAGGACTCTGCACCCACCCCTCCTATGTCTGGGCAGTGCTGGGAGGACTCTGCACCCACCCCTCCTGTGTCTGGGCACTGCTGGGAGTACTCTGCACCCACCCCTCCTGTGTCCTGGCACTGCTGGGAGGACTCTGCACCCATCCCTCCTGTGTCTGGCACTGCTGGGAGTGATAGGCACCCACCCCTCCTATGTCTGGGCACTGCTGGGAGGACTCTGCACCCTCCCCTCCTGTGTCTGGGCACTGCTGGGAGTGATAGGCACCCACCCCTCCTATTTATGGGCACTGCTGGGAGTGATAGGCACCCACCCCTCCTATGTCTGGGCACTGCTGGGAGGACTCTGCACCCACCCATCCTGTGTCTGGGCACTGCTGGGAGGACTCTGCAACCACCCCTCCTGTGTCTGGGCACTGCTGGGAGGACTCTCCACCCACCCCTCCTGTGTCTGGGCATGTACGCTCGGGATATACACGGGTGGGGGTACGCTCCATTCATACACGGGTGGGGGTACGCTCTGTACATACACTGGTGGGGTGTGGGTACGCTCCATTCATACACGGGTGGGTGTACGCTCCGTACATACACTGGTGGGGTGTGGGTACGCTCCATTCATACACGGGTGGGGGTACGCTCCATACATACACGGGTGGGGGTACGCTCCGTACATTCCCTTACCCACGATCTGCAGGCCTGGGTACGGCCCGTACCCATGCCTTTGGAACGTGGGTACGGTGCGTACCACCATTGTTGGGGTGCCGTAGGGGTCCGCATCGTACCCAGGCCTTAAGAGCGTGGGTACGGGTCGTACCAAGCAAACCCCTACGTCACTCCAACAATGGCGGTACGGCCCGTACCCACGTTCTAAAGGCCTGGGTACGGGCTGTACCAGCATTGTTGGGGTGATGTAGGGGTACGCGTGGTACGACCCGTACCCACGCTCTGAAGGGCTGGGTACGGTGCGTACCCCTACGGCACCCCATTGGGGGTCCGCACCATACCCAGGCCTGAAGAGCGTGGGTACGGGCCGTACCGCCATTGTTGGAGTGACGTAGGGGTGGGCGTGGTATGACCCGTACCCATGCTCTTAAGGCGTGGGTACGGTACGTACCGGAATTGTTGTGTTGCCGCTTCACGTCAACATCCACTTTCGTTGTGGCAGACGCTTGCGTTGCTGGACACGCCCCCACCCCCTCGAGGTGACCAGGTCCTGCAGGTCAGGTATGTCCAGGGCATGACTGATTTGGGACTTGGGTGGGGATTATGTGTCCTGCCCCTGCCCCCCCCTTTGCCCCTGGGTGTTGTTCTGACCTTCTGCGGCGTCTGCGTCGGTTCCTGTAGAGCAGGTGGACTGCTATGAGGGCTGGGATGACACGTAGGTTCGGGTCCATGGCTGTCCGTCGCGTACAGGTGCTCCTTGTGCGCGTCGTCCTGATTTCCCGGCAGTTTTTGGCAGCCGGAGAATATAATCCGTGCGGGGTGACGTCGGTGCGGAACATACTTCCTGGTTTGTGAAACGCAGCCTGAATGCGTCCCGACGTCACGTCAGCGCTTTCCCGGATCACATTTGTATGTATATTTTCGTCGGTCGGTGTTTTGTACGATTCGCACGGAAATAGTGTTTCCATGCGAATCTTACTTGCATTTTTGTAATGTTTTTTGTTCGGGTACGAGTTGGACGGAGAAAATGCTCCTTCCGACGGTTCGTACCCGGTTTCTCCAGGATCGGAATTGGCCCCTTAGTTGTTTTGAAGGTTTAGATTCACAGTCATTTATCTAATCTTAAATCCCATCAAACTCTCTTTTTATAATAATCGACACAACACATTTGTCAATTAATCAAATATTTTGTATCTAAGAAATATTGCAAGAAACGTTAGAAATCATCAGCAGCATTTTAGGGTATCATATTTACCTATTCTGGCTAAAGTCGTCCTCTAAGCCAATCAGTCAAGGAAGAATTTATTCAGCAAAGTTAGGCCGTAATTCATTCTCTCAAAGATTCAGGAAAACAGCTGTCCAGCAGTGTCACCGTCCTCTCCGTCAGCATAACGTAGGAAATCGAGTTCGTGTCGATCAGCGATATCGTTAGCGTTTTTTAGCCTAATTCCCTACCTACTTTTATAATGAAAATAATGTCAAAAAGTATCAAGATCGGGGTTTAGAGAGATCCTGATTGGTCCATTTGGGGTAGCGGGGTACAGTTCTCAGGGTGTCGAATGATGAAGTCATCAAACTTGCTTGTTCCGGCTTTTAAATTGAGCTTTGTCTTTGGTCTTGGATGGGTTTCCGGAGCGTCCTTGAAGGGTACATGTTCTCCCGGGGTCAGGTCCAGGCCACTGCAGCTGGCGGTGATGCCTGCGCACTTCACCCAGAACCTCGTTTTGTCAGGGCAATCATGTTTAACGACTCGTTCAGCCATCTTGTTTAGGCCGAAATGGTCAACTTAAGCAAAAGAAACACAAAAACGTAATTAAACATAGAAATGGCTAATAAAATGTTATCCCCTTGCTAATACCCATATGTGTGTGTATTTATCTAGCAGAAGCAACACTCAGAGCAGTTTATACTCACTGAATAAAGCACAAATCACAAATACATCACCAAAGCGACATATAACATGCAATATTCTAGTTTTCTACTATTAATATGCGTACTCAAGTTAGTTTACAATTAATATAGCCATGCAAGGTGCAATTCCCACGTGTAATTCTTTGTTAATATAGTTGGTGAGTTATCACTTCAAACAAATTAATAATATTACAATTAATTGATTATTCGGATTAATATAAACAGCGTATATCCTCCTTCCACCAGGGGGCCCATTGTGCTCCTGGGCAGAGGTATACTCCAAAGAGGCCCTGCATAATCTGGAGATGAGTTGTTTCATCGAGGTGCCTCGAGAAGGGACTCAAGTGCCTGGTAAGGCATCGCTTCTTTTGGGAAAGTTGGATTTGCTCACCCCAACGTCTCTTCTGATTCTGTAATACAGGAAAACATCCAGAGGGGTGTACAGGGCTGTGCCCAGGAAGTCCTCCAGTGTCTTGAATTTATTAGCAAGTAAGAAGTCCCTGGATTTGGATATGCCCTTCTGAGATAGTTGGGAAAGTGCTATGGGTTCATGTATGTCAGGGAGTTTTGAGTGCCGATGGAAAAGGAAGGAGGGTGCATAGAGAGGCATGCATCCCACCCACTCACCAAGCAAGCTCCAAGCTCTGCAGGTGAACTCTGCAGTTAACATATGCATGGAACAATGCAGAGGCGTGTTCCCTAACAGAGTACACTACGCACAAGGAGCAACTGTGTCCTTTTAGACAGCAAAGTGTGGAGTGAAAACATCAGGACAGAGCCAATGGTAGGAGAAATGAGCGAGGGCACACGGGTAGTGTAAATCTGGATCTGGAGACACAAATCCTCCCATATAAAAAGGAAGCACAAGGGATTCCCACTATGGGTTTGCATGTAAGCCCATGTTAACTTTATGAATTGAATATTGGCTTGTCAGTTCGGTCTGGACTGTTTCCATGAGGTACAGGGTCAAGACTGGTTTGCATATGGTTGGGTCTAAACTGGGGTGGCATGGTGGGGAAAAGAATGATGGATTTAACCCAGATCTCTTGACTGGGGGTAAATGTTTTGATTTGTTCTGCATTCCGTCCATAAATGGTGTGTTTTTTGCTTTTTCGCCCTAAGTGCGCCAGGTATGCCCAGACGTGGGTCCTGGGCTCACTGTGCCACTGGAATCATACTATCTTGGCTGAAGAGGGGTGAAACCCCGAAACAGGTCCTAGGAAGCTTGTTTCCGGTCCAGGGAGGACCTGGCGTGGCATTTCGGGCTGGACTGTTCACATGAGGTACAGGGTCAAGACTGATTTGCATATGGCCAGGTCTAAACTGGGGTGGCATGTCGAGCCAAAGAATGATCGATTTAACCCAGATCTCTTGACTGGGGTGAATGTTTTGATTTGTTCTGCATTCCGTCCATCAATTTTGTGTCTTTTGCTTTTTCGCCCTAAGTGCGCCAGGTATGGCCAGACGTGGGTCCTGGGCTCACTGTGCCACTGGAATCAAGCTATGTTGGCTGAAAAGGGGTGAAACCCGACACCGGTTCTAGGATGCTTGTTTCCGGTCCAGGGAGGACCTGGCATGTCAGTTTGGGCTGGACTCTTCCCATGAGGCACAGAGTCAAGACTGATTTGCATATGGCCAGATCTAAACTGGGGTGGCATGGCGAGCAAAAGAATGATGTATTTAACCAAGATCTCTTGACTGGGGGTGAATGTTTTGATTTGTTCTGCATTCCGTCCATCAATTGTGTGTCTTTTGCTTTTTCACCCTAAGTGCGCCAGGTATGTCCAGACGTGGGTCCTGGGCTCACAGTGCCAATGGAATCAATCTATCTTGGTTGAAGAAGGGTGAAACCCCGAAACCGGTCCTAGGATGCCTATTTCCGGTCCAGGGAGGACCTGCCGTGGCAGTTCGGGCTGGACTGTTCCCATGAGGCACATGGTCAAGACTGATTTGCATATGGCCAGGTCTAAACTGGGGTGGCATGGCGAGCAAAAGAATGATGGATTTAACCCAGATCTCTTGACTGATGGTGAATGTTTTGATTTGTTCTGCATTCTGTCTATCAATTGTGTGTCTTTTGCTAGGATGAGCTTGGCAGCGGTGTTCTCTATGATCTGGAGTCTCTGTAGCAGGGATTTGTTGATTCCCGGATGGAGGGCATTTCCTTAGTCCAATCTGCTGGTGATGAATGCGTGGGTGACGGTCTTTCTGGCTTCGGGTGGGATCCACTTGAAGGTCTGCGGAGGATGCAGAGGATGTTGAAACAGGTGGAGGTGACAGGGTTGACCTGGTGTGCCATGGTGTGGGAGGAGTTTAGGATGATGCTGTAGTTCCAGTCGTGGTTTGTTGGGGTGGGTGGGTTTCCGTGGGCAGAGGGCCACCAGGAGCTGTCCCATGCAGAGGGGTAGGTCCAAGGACAAGGACCTCTGTCTTCTCCGAGTTCAGTTCGCTCATCCAAGCTGCGACGTCCTTCATTCCTTCTTGGAAGCTGAGTCTGGTGTCTCTGGGGTTCTTCGTGAGGGAGAGGATGAGCTGGGTGTCATATGGCGATATGACTGGGTTATGTCCCTCAGTGGCTAGAGCCTCACTGCAGTGCAGCCATTTTGTTTGTGGGCTCTCCGGCACCCGGGATATTGCTGTTTACCACTGGTGTCCCAAGACACCATGTGCAAAGACACTCCACTTGGGTAACCATGCCACTTTCTTGGTATTCTTCAGCCTCCAAAGATAGGCAGTTTGAAGGATCAAAGGTTGGTCTAGGAAATGGCAGAATATTAAGATCTTAGATACAGTATTACACCTTGAGGACCCAAAACAAATATGATATTCAGTCAGTACTATGTATCGTAAAATAAAATAATGTTTGTGTGCGTATGGGAAATATGAGAAAGTCATCATAATAAGCAATACAAATAATGGAACATCATAGCTACCTCTGCGGTCAAGGTGTCTCTTAGTCGCTGTGTGTCTCTTTTGTGTCAACACACTACTTTTATAGTAAAACAGGTATCCATAATGTTGGTATGTTATGAAGGAGGAATCAGAGTTCTAACCTTCGGTTCTAGGGTGCCTCACAGTAACTTAGTTTGCAGTATCTAGTCAAGTGTGTAAGCCAGACTGCTACATGAATTCAGCTAAGTAATAATTTGCCCGTCCTTTGCTCTAGTTTCTTAACTGTTCTTGGGTGCAAGGGAAGCTAAATAGGTGGTTTTGAGTCCATATATCTATGAGTCTGGTGTACTGTTACAGAGCACAAAAGCAACAAACAAAGGGGCATATTATCAAGACAGGAAATAAAATTATCGCCGCTTTAGCGGCAGAAAACTGCCACTAAAACGGTGATAATGAGCTTGATAATATGCTCTATGGAACTCCAATTGAAGCTCAGGTTAGATGTCCTTCACATCTAACATGGGCTTCAATTGGAATTCCATAGAGCATATTATCAAGCCCATTATCGCTGTTTTAGCAGTAGTTTTCTGATGCTAAAGCGGCGATAATTTTATCGCCTGTCTTGATAATATGCCCCCAAAGAAATCCAATCCCCAAATCTAAACTGAGACGCTCACTCCAGACAAATCATGTATTTGGGTTGTTTGCAGTGATTGATCCAAAGTCACAGAGGAAGGGATCAGTTAACAGGTCCACTGGGGCTAACATGTTCATATTTCCTGGACACACATTAATTCTTGGACACCTACTGAAGTTACTGGTTCCCATTAGCAAGAGGAGAAATTGTATTTAGGCATAAGGTCTTCTTTTTTGTGTGACATCTCCAAGAAAGTATGGGCTGGTAACATGATTAAAATTGAAATTGGATTTAGGCTCAAACGCCATGAGACACTACCCCATGGCACAGACTCAAAATGTGAAATCGCTTAGGGGCATATTATCAAGGACGGAGGATTCCCATAGAAGTCCATGTTCACACCAGAACATGAACTTCTATTGGAATTCTCAAGGACATATTATCAAGCCCATTATTGCTGCTTTAGCTGAAGTTTTCTGCCGCTAAGCCGGCGATAATTTTTAAAGCTGTCCTTGATAATATGCCCCCAAGTTACTTCTTGGACTGGAAATGGGAAATATGGCCCGTCCCAAAGTCATGGCTTGTCCAGGTAGGTCAGGGTGAAGGAGGCTGACTGCACATTTTCTATCCTGAGCTGCAATCCCTTTGCAATATCCTTGTGCCTTTTGGGTGTCTTGCTGCCTTGAAATATACTCCATGCAATATTCAATGCGAAGTTGCTTGCGTCTTGTCCTCCTGGAGAGCAATCAGCTTCTAGCCACACACTGGCCAGTACATCTTCGCCTTTGGCAGATAATAGCAACACAGATTCCACCAGAATGCTTAGCGTGCCCCCACCCTTGGGGAAAATAGAATATGCCAAATATATGCACGAAGAACATGGGGTTTCCCTTGGAGCAAAGTCACATACCGTGACATGCCTTGAAAACAGGCAAATGAATGAATAGAAGTAATATGTTAAGTGCAAAACTGATGTCAACAAGGCATCTTAGCCCTGGGAGAGGAAAGCAGAACAGTGAAATCCAGCCTGTAGGGCTGCTATGTTCGGCTATATGGAATCGAAATACCAGGGTTTAGAACAATTGTAAGATGGGAAGGAGTTGTCAGCTCAGAGAGTAGACAATTACTATCATGTATGAGAATGAGTGTCCACCATGCCTGGTTCGATGAATGCAAGGTAGCACTAATAGAGTGGCCAAAATGGATAGTAGGGAACAAGTGGTATATACCTATGAAAACATGAGTGAAGGAACTTTCGACCACTGTTAGAAATGGCTAGGTGGCATAGACATAGGGCTTTGAAAGAGATCTTTGTGAAATAGCAGAGTGGTAAAGTGAGTAGGACGACTGGAATTGTAGTCTCTACGGTGTAATCACAGAGTTAGTTAAGCTGCCCTACTTGGAATCAACTGCGTGTAATGGAATCAGGTAATGCTAGAAATATAACAATGCAATACTCAAGTTGTGGGATAGTAAGGTGCAAGTAACTGTTTTCCAGCATGAAGTAGGAAGCAGATGAGGATTTGTACGTGTTCATAGCACAAGGATAAAGATGTATTTTGTGGTTTAAACGAGGAGTTCAAACTTACCAAACCACTGGCTTATGCTACAGGCATAGTAACTAAGCTTCTAAGCAAGACCAGATGGAGCTGTTAGTGTCAAAAATAAAATGTAATTCTTATAAGTGCATACTTTAATCATCATCATCAAAGACATCTTTATTTCGGCAATTTGCCTTAAAAAGAATACAAAAATAAACATATGCATAAACATCACCATACATTGTATTATAACATGTCGCAGCATTTTCATTGAATGTTAATCAAACCCCTTCTCTTGTTCCACATTGCTAATAAAAATTGGGAAACTGCAAATACTATGTATTTTGATGTATCTGACTTTAAAATTCTAAAAGCATAGTTACACTGTCGAAAGCCCATATTTTTACAGAGAGGTACTAGCCAATACTTCCTTGCTTTGGTGTACGCAGGACAAAAAAACAATACATGGAACTCATCCTCTTTGTCACAGCTGCATCCAGGACAAGTCTTGATAGAAGTATTTGACAATTGCTAGTAAAAACTCTCAAGGGTAAAGTACCATATCTCCATTGGAGATATAATTTTCTTGATGCAATAGGATAAATGATATCCATAAAATTCTCAAATTGATAAAAATCCTTAAAACTTAAAAATGATTTAGTTAAGACTCCAATATTGGGGGCAGACTGTACACTAGTAAGTTGCTCAGCCACATAAATCTTGGTAAGCAACCTCCACGGAATCGCCTGGCAGCTCCTTTCAGGGTCATACCACATGTCAGGCAAACCCAGTCTGGTAAATTGGGATTTTAAAAACCTGAACCAAGGGATTTTTTCTGCACCACTGCTACTCAGTATTTCCTTTAACTCTGCCCTATAGTGCAATAGTTCAGGCGTAGTCCACAGCCTGTGCCAATACCTGAGAGTTTTCAAAGCCAGTTCATCTTCAATAGACCTCAGGCCCAGGACCATCCTTAAAGGATGCAGCGGGGTGCTTTGTGGGAGTGTCAGTAGCTGCCTAATAAACTTATTTTCTATTTTGAGAAATTCATTCCCAGTTAGATGCCCCCATAGTTCCCCGCCATACAGAATTGCGGCCCTCGCCTGACTCTTGTAGATCTCCATCGGTGGTTTTATAGGTTTGTGTGTAGACGTGTTGGACAGCCTGAGAATACCCCCTACATACTGGGTTAGTTTCATTTGCGCTTTTACTTGTTGGGGGGACCATGAGAGACTTTCGCTTATGGTTACCCCCAAATACTCAAAAGTTTTTACCCTTTCGAGTCTCACTGTGTCTAGTTTGGGATTCGGCCTAGTAGAGAACTAAGGGTTAAAGACCATATACTTTGTCTTATTAACATTTATTTCAAGGCCACGACTTTTACAAAAATCCTCAAAACTATCCAACACACGCTGGATTCCCATTGGTGACTTGGAGAGTAGCAGGGTGTCATCAGCGAACATGATCGCCGGCTCCCTGCTACCTGCCAGACTTGGTGCATCATTGTTAGGGGCACTGTCAAGATGGGAAATCACACCATTGACATAGAGGCAGAACAGGGTAGGTGCCAATACGCACCCCTGCCTAACCCCTCTGTCAATGGGAAACTTTGATGACAGTGCCCCGTTCCTCCCACATCTGACCCGAGCGAAATTCCCCTCGTGCATACTTTAATGTTACTGCGATGTATCCAGGTAGCGGTCTCATGCAAGGCAAGTTAGTATTATACTCCCTCAGGAGGAGGATGAAATCGAAAGAATTGTTTATGTAACACAATATATAGATAAATATGTCAACCAATAAGATGAGTGAGATGAGACACATAAATGTTGAAAAGTACGAGGCTGGGTAATTAGTCCAATCACACCCTACACAAAATTAGATGGAAATCTGAACAAAGAGTCTGAAGCAACTGCCTGCTCAAGATCCTCAAGAAAGGAATCAATCCACCAATGGACACAAACTCTCACTCTTCAATTAGAAGAAAGATGAGGAGCATAGGTGGGAAATTGTGGTAACAGTGGTCGAGAGGTTTAGGAGTACCAGAACCCCCGGGTCTGAGAAATCAAAAATTAGATGATCCAATGCAGCAATCTGTTCTGGCCCTTGGTTATAAAGGAAACTTTCCATTGCTGAATCAATTGAGGAACTGTTTTTTAAGACATGAGACAGATAATCATTGATTGTAGAGTCATTAACCTTACCCAATGTAGTTCAGAGGGATAGAGGTATGCACTTGGCAGAAGTCAAAGCATCAGAATTTAGGCCCAGATGTATCAAGGGTTTGTGTTGCCCTTGGGTTACGGAAGGCAGCGCAAACTCTTAAGTCAGATTTACTATGCCACACTGAACCACGTTTCATTGCTCTGCGTGGCATAGTCAATCTGGAGTAATGCCAGGCAGAGAAAGATGCGGTCCTGTGTTATTCTGCATGGGAAAGATGTTTCATTGGTTGAGCGTGGGAGTTAACAGGAATCCACTGATGGATTTGGACGCATTCCCAGATTTACTGAGAGAAGTAAAACTGGGAATGTGTCAAAATGCGACGCCATCCCAGGTGAGACGTAACAAGGAGAAATAGCTTTATTTTTCCTCCTTTTTCTCTTCCTAGGTGTGCTGCAGCGCACAAGGAATGAGGAAAATGCCTCTGGGATTGTTTTTCTACAGGTAGGTGTCCCTTCCTGTACAAATACAACCCTGACTGTAGACTGTAGCTGCCAAGTGCCAATGAAGGCACCCTTGCACCATGGTGCAAGGGTGCCTTCATTGGCACTTGGCAACCACAAGTGCGGCAGCATAGAGAAGGCAGGAACACACCTTATCTTAGTAGATGTGGCACATTCCTGCTCTCTACATTTGACGTACCACAGCGCAGCAAATCATCTCATTGCGTTGCGGAGCCGCATCTCAGCGAATCTGGCCTATGATTTCTTCAAACGAAGTATATGTTCTGAGATTCAGGTACAGTGAAAGTGGTGCAGGAAATATAGCAAATATATGTAGATGGACAGATAATACTATGAGAAAACCTTTTCAAAAGCTTCACTGGGCATGGGTCAAATATGGACCAGAAGAGAGAGAATAAAGCTTGACCTGACCAAGATCTGCAGATAGCAGTTTAGATGAGGAGCTACAGTGGGCGCTACAGACGTGTGCGGTAGCGCCTCAGTACATGAAACTCAGTCCAAGAAATATAAATATTCAGATCGATCTGAAAAGTAAAGCAGTATGAGAGATCTTAATACATTTCCCTTAAAGCAGGAATATGAGAATTGGTGCAATTAAGGCCTGCAAATATGGATTCATTTAAAATTATTCTTTGCGAAATTGGACAAAGGGATGATGCGGCAAGAGAAAAAAAGGAGAGCAGACTTTCAAGGTAGCCACTCTGACTTACGAGTGCCTGAAGGCGGAACAGTAGGCTTTACACCACCAATGCTCGGCCGGTCTACATTGAAATCTGAGTTCCTCGCTAAGTTCTACGACTTAGACTGGCGTCCATACTTGAGTTAAAGACCACTTCTGGGGTTTTTCCAGTTGAAATCAACATAAATATATTTATTAACCCACTTTACTAAATATCGAAGTAAGCAAGAACAAAATGAAGTGAAGTTAGGTTAAAATCATTGAGAAATGGTTCTTGAAACTGAAATAATGAATCTAATTAAATAAAACAAGCACTTTTCATCACTATTACAATGGGAGGATTTATGACTGGATACTCTTGTATGTATGATCTGCGGTGGAGAACTGAGAGACAGCACCGAACAAATATTTGAAAATAATAACATTACACCAGGAGCCTTGTGAGACCGGCCTCGTGGCGTGGGCCCTCCCGACCAGCAAGCTACCCTGCAACAACGCCGAACCTCGATGTCACAGACTTCCGGCCCCCGTGGCCCAACATCCCGAGGGCCGGCCAGATCCCCAACACGCATGCCCGGCTGAGGGAGAGCGAAACCCCCCAAACCAGACCGAGAGGCGCCGATCCTGTCACACCTCTGGTCTCTTCCCCGAGGGAGGTTTCGATCGACCACCAGGCTCCCGGTGAGCAGGCGCCTCGTCTGCTGGGTGTCTGGAGTCCCTCCCGGACCCACCTGAACAGATCAAAGGCCCGAGCGACAGGAAACCCCGACACACCGCCCCCAGGCACCAGACCCCTCTCCGCGAGAACTCCGGACTTCAAAGAGGAGGGGGAGTATAACAAGGGGTGCGGAAGGGACGGAAGGCAGAGAAGACCTGGACTGACGAGAGCCTGCTGACCTGGTCGCGGCTTGATCGCTCCCCGAACCGAAGAACCGTGAACCATCTGAGCCCTGCTGACGCTGTCGCGGCTCCACGAACTCTGAACCATCTGAGCCCTGCTGACGCTGTCGCGGCTCCCCGAACTCTGAACCATCTGAGCCCTGCTGACGCCGTCGCGGCTCCCCGAACCACGGACCTCCGGTGCCTGCTGAGTGACTTGCGGCCCGCTCCTCCAAGAGAATCGGCAGAGATTGCCGAGAGAAGCAACATCCCCTCAGCTCGAGGATTGAGAGCTGTGCGCCGGATACTCCGCAGAGACACTATATTTCTTTTCCTTATTTACCTATTTTTTCCGTAGACTCTCTTTTCCCGCTTCTTGCTTCATTAGTTTTCTTTCTGGCTATTTCTTTCTTTCTTGGTTCATTAGTTTTCTTTCTGGCTATTTCTTTCTTTATTTTCTTTCTCTCTTTTTTCTTTTTTCCTTTTCCCTTTTTCTCCTTTCTTCCATTCTCACCTCCCTTTTCTTTTCTCTAAATTCTGTCGCTCCATCTTTTTCGAAGAGCATCAAAATTACGGGGCATATTATCAAGCCAGGAGATAAAATTATCGCCGTTTTAGCGGCAGAAAACTGCCGCTAAAACGGCGATAATGGGCTTGATAATATGCTCTATGGAATTCCAATTGAAGCCCATGTTAGATGTCCTTCACATCTAACATGGGTTTCAATTGGAATTCCATAGAGCGTATTATCAAGCCCATTATCGCCTTTTTAGCAGCAGTTTTCTGTCGCTAAATCGGCGATGATTTTATCGCCTGGCTTGATAATATGCCCCTAGACTCGTGGGAGTGGCTGTAACATATGTGTTCTTGTAGAGTACTATTAAGTTTGCATGTACCTTTCGAAATGTTTGATTGTGAGTAGTCTACGTTAGATGCAATCTAAGTTTAAACAACTAAGTTTCCTATTTATTTGTGTGTGTTACAGGGAGCATTTGGGTATTATACCCTGGCAGCAAAACCTGTAGGAAGAGTCCTGCAGATAATCCTTGCACTCTTCCTACCAGCAGATCTTGAATCATTATTGATGGGCCTGTTTCTAGACAGCAGCCAATGTTAATTAGCTAGATGATAACAGAGACCACAGTCCTTAGTGAGACACTCATCTCTCGGAGCTGATTCATAAATAAAAACAAAAAGACAAAACAGGTTAACCTTACCATATTCAGCTCTTGTGAGTGTGGTGCTATAGGCTTGCTTCATCGGACATGAGTACTTAAAGGGCAACATTTACATTGCTTGGTCTGTACGTACCCTCATCTAATCCATATATTAGGGAGAAGTTCAGGATGCTTTTCATTGATCAGACTTAGCTTTCACAATTCGCAGGAGTCCCTATTCGCCCGTGGACCCCTGGGGCCATATCGTGTAAAGTGAGCACTACAATTGCTGATTTAAGCACAATCTCTGCCACAGTTTTGGGCTGACTGGTATCTAAAATTCGTAAAGAGCTGAAGCAATGCTATTTTACCACGTTAGACAGTGGTACATGGCTGCTTCTCGCAGGAACTTTAAAGGCAAGTGCTGCTTTTGGCTGGAAATGTAGAATCATTGACCAAACTAAAGTAAAGAACAGAACATAAAACAATAGCATACATAAGGCAGAGCAAAAAAGCTACTTAAACATAACAGGGCACAATGCAACAAACAACACAGTCAAAACAGAAAGCAATACAAAGTAAGCTTTATTCGAAATCACATAGTGAATCATAAAAGCTGCATAATACATTCACGTCAAAAATTAAAATCGATTAAAAAAGATAAAAACTGCATTATCCAATAACATTTCTACAACTACTTCCTATAATTAATAACAGCCAGTAAAAACTGAGACAGTACAGCACATATATACAAATTCGGAAGCGTTTGCAGGTACATAAAGGCTGGTCGACATTGAGCAAAACCTAGCCGTAAAAACAAAGGTTTAATAAGGTGCTTTCACAGGCCAGAATAGTATTTACAAAAAAGGATAGTGTGCATGGTACCTGCATGGAAATATCATCACATGGGCATTTCACCAGGTCAGCCGATCAGTTGTTAATGGTAGGAAAGCTGGTTAGGTGATGGAAAATATCCAGCTGAAACCGGGTCAACACAAACCTATGACGCGGGTTGTACACATTAGGTAAGTAAAATTGCATGTGGTACCTAGTCAGAATCATCAGAAAGCAATACAGCAGTCACTGTAAAACACCAGAACAGATTACTTTAATAAATGCAGCACAAAAGCAGAGCATCACACAAAAAAGGCATAATACATTACCACCACAACCAAATACTGCAAAAGACGTAGGCACATAGATTCTTGTCACATATTAGCAACTCAAGAAACCTGCTTTCAAAACAAGATGGTGGAAGGTGTCTGCACCAAGTACTGCCTTGTTTTACCATCGAGGACATGAAGTAGCACTAGCAGAAAATATGTTGTGTCCCAGCCATTGGTATCACCATTACTTGCTAAGGAGATATTAACATCCAAGGGTGGTCAATCTCAATATAGAGGCAGGTAAGGCTTCAGGAACCATGGCCAGACTTTGGTGGCACTTCAATACTTGCTGATATCTTCTATAAAAATTCGAATTAGAGGTAAAACTAGGGTGTTTCTTCCAGTTGTTGCTGACATCTGAAGGAAAGACCTCCAGTGAACTTGTTCTTTTTTGGAAAAGTGATGTTGGGGGTGTCACAGGAAATGAGTCTGCACAGGAATAATCCTGATCGACCAACGAGTTACTATGCACTTCATGAGTCCAGCTCCGATACAAAATTAGGAGAGGGCGGCAGCTCCAGCTGGAAAACATGAATTAATTTATCTCTTTTTAATCATTCTTTACTTTTCAACAATGCAGAAGATTTCAACCAGCCACAAAGACAATCTTTATGAAATGTCAAAGAGTATGTGCAGGTACATACACCAATGATTGATTCCTTAAAACAGACATTACTGTCTATATGCCTCCCTCGCTCCCCAGATGTTCTCAGCACTCATTGGCTCAATGTGGCTGGAATCTAGTTCAGGAGGTGGACTCGAAAGAACTTGTGCTCAAGCCCTTTCAAGCAAGAGAGACCGAATAGTTGGTTTAAATCTTCCAGTGCAATCATACCAAGGAAACTAATCAAGAAAAAATAGTTTTCATTCGAACCACACATATAGCAATGTGAAATTTGCTTTCCAACACTTCAACACACACATACTTCTGGGCAAAATTGTTCCTGGCCCAAAGCACCTTAAAGTGGAAGGCCTAGTCCCAAAATAAAAGAGGAATCAACTGAAGTGACAGATATTTCTCAGTGAAAAACATATTGCCTACTGTGTGTCTCTTCGCTTAGCTGGCAAGCTCTTCACCCTCTGCGCTTCTCTGGAGCCAGCAGGTCTTTCTTTCTTAAATTATTGATGACCGTGAATCACGCACACCTACTGGTCAACTCGATTATCCTCACTATCAGGCTTCCCGACTTTTGCCTTGCCTTGGTGAGCCTGATAATTGTGTCCCTGGCACACAGGGCCGGACTGGTCATTTTTTCCACCACGCCGCTGGGCCCTTCAAGAGCAGGAGGGAGGGAAGGAGAAGGTAGAGAGAAAGCGATCAGAGGGCGTAGAAAGAGAGGAAAAAAAGAAGTAATAGAGAATGGACGAATGGTAAGAGAGAGGTACAGTCACGATAAAAGAGAGCAGGGCTACTTCGCACATTTTCGTCATGGTCCCTCTCAGTTCCTCAGACCGCCCCATCTAGCACAGCAAAGTAAGCTAGTTCACCTCCTTCACTATGCAATCCTTTATTGTTTATAATTCTTTTCCAATTGATAAAATTGTCACATCCCCATAAACATATGTAGTGTTATCCGTTCCTCATGAAGCTTTCCTGGCCTTCACGAGGAACGGGAAGAATGTTGCTATGTTGTTTTTCGAATTAGTCCAGCATGCTCTATGGCATGCGAGTAGCGTGTAAGATTTGTGAGGTTTCAAGATTGTTACGGTTGCATCGAGACGGTTAGCGGACTTACCGGGCAGTCTCATGTGGGATCTGAACCTGGAAGCTCCTACCTCGTCTTCGTCTGGACTTCTCTTCAATAAATTTGAAATTGCAAATTCACTACGTGTTAGTCTTCACTACACGTATTATTTGGCGACGATCCTGTCGGACGAAAAGAGAGCCTACGCGTCAATTCAGCAATTTCTGGATTTATTCACGATTTCTCTTCAACGCTTCAATGCTGCTGATTGGTCTAATTTTCGTCTACCACGCCTCCTTCCTGGAGCAGTGTATCCTGCCTTCCAATTGGTCACCATCACCTCTTCTCACCAATCGCTGTTGTTGCACAGAGTTTAATGATTATTTTCAGCGAACATTGCCGGGACGATGGAAGTGCAGTGCGCTCAAAACTGTCACTGCGCTATTGTACAGCACAAACTTGAGGCATTGTTAAATATAACGCTCATTCCTCATTGAGTTCAGCCTATTCCCCGCGCAGTTAGCTGTATATGCACAGCATTTTTGGTGAATGGTGGTGAATCATGAACACTTCAACGTGAAGGTGAGACACTGCATTTCAATTCACAACCTTCAACTGCATAAACTCTCTACGCTGACTCACACAGTTATCTTAGTGTGATTTTCCATGCTGATTCACACAGCTTTATTGGTGTGACTCTCTATATAATGTAAAATCTATTGCAATTATTCTCCACCAATTTTAATTGTTTTATTTAGCATTTAATTGTTTACTATGTCTACTCCACTTACAAACAGTACATTAAATTCACCAGAAGAGTTTTTATGTATTCCTGGTGATCCACCTGTTCCCTGGATACAATGGAAAGAATATTTCATTAACTACCTTTTTACTATTGACCATGCTAACAAATTATCTAATGATAGAAAAAAAGGTTTATTAATGCACAGCCTTAGTCCAGAAGGCTTAAGAATTTACAACAAATTAAAAAAGGATTCTGCTGGAGATGATGAGAATGTTTTCAATCAAGCTATTAAACATTTAGATAACTAGTTTTCTCCCAAAGTATGCATTGGAGTTACACGTTTTAAATTCTTTCAGAGGAAACAACTTAAAAATGAATCTATTGATGACAATGTTATGGCTCTTCAAAAACTAGCCATAGATTGTAGGTTTGGAGAAATTGAAGAAGAATTAATAAAGGACCAAATTGTTATGCATTCTTATGACCCCTCTATTCAAGATAGACTCGGGGTTAATGGAGATAATCCTCTTAAAGATGCTTTAGCCATAGCTCGTAAAGGTGAATTGTCTGGAAGGTGTGTGAAGGCATTCAAAGGTTCTGAGGTTCCTCAACTAGAGACAGTTTCTAAAGAGACTGTGGCTAGAGTTTTATCTAACAGAACAAAAAGCAATTTTCCTAATAAATCCAGCAGTATAAAAGAAATTACCTCTAATAGAAAAGATTTACGTTGTTACAGGTGCAACAGTAAGAATCATCTAGCCAACGACAAAAAATGTCCAGCAATTAAAAGTCGTTGTTCAAATTGTGGAAGGGAGGGTCATTTTAGCAAAGTTTGTCATGATAAGAAATCCAGTAAAGTCAAATGCATTGAAGGAAAGGAATTTAATTCTAATGATGATGACAGTGATGAGGATGAAAGTGATATATCCACATCAGAGGGTAGAGTTGTACTAAACATTTCAAGTGTTAAACAATCAAACAAGCCCATGTGTTCAATGCTTATGGGTGGAGTGGACAGTCACATTGCTGCAGATTCTGGTTCTCCCTTCACGATTAATAATGAATCTGTATGGTCTGATAAATTTATCAACAGAATTGGTTCTGATTTGTTAACACCCGACATAGCTCTGGAGAGTTTTAATGGAGATCCCATTGATTTATTAGACTTTAGAGAGCTTTTATTCAGGTTCAAGCACAGGAGTGCTCTTTGCAAAATGTATGTATCAAAGAAGGGTCCATCCATCCTCGGTTGGAAAGATCAAAAGAAGCTGAACATGATTTTAGATCCCAATGGTATTGAACACGTTTTAGTTGTGTCTGAAGGTGATTCCTTAGGGAAAAGTCTATCCAAGGACTTTCCAAATGTATTTTCAGGGACTTTAGGCAAAATTGATGGTTTTGAACATTGCATCCGGCTGAAACCAGATGCTGTTTCTAAAATACATAAACTAAGAAATATTCCTTTTGCAGTCAGGGATGAAGTAGCAAGTGAGTAGAATAGATTGGCCAATGATGGTGTAATTGAGCCAATTGAGAGTTCTCAATGGATTTTTCGATTGGTCGCAGCTAGGAAGGCCAATGGAAAATTTAGGCTCTGCATTTATTTGCGCCATTTAAATGCTAATATTCAAGCTGATCAATTTCCTCTTCCCAAAATCAACGAGATGATTTCTAAAACTAGAGGTATGCAAGTTTTTTCAACTATAGATCTGTCCCAAGCATATAACCAAATTACCCTCTCAGACAGTTGTAAAGATCTCACGGCTTTTGTGTCTCATATAGGGTGATTCAGATATACTAGGATGCCATTTGGGCTGGCCTCAGCGGCCGCTGTGTTCCAGAGTCTTATGCTTAACATTTTCGGTCATTTGGAGTATGTCCTCATATTTCAAGATGATATTCTGGTTATGGGGAAGAATAAAGCTGACCACGAAAGTAAACTTGTCCATGTACTTTCCTTGTTAAACAAATTTGGTTTAACTGTTGAGTATTCAAAGTGTAAATGTGCTGCCTCTAGTGTAAATTATTTGGGGCATGAAATTAGTGCAGTGGGAATTCGTCCCAAGGCTAAGTTAGTTTCTTCCATAACTGATGCTCCCAATCCAAAGAATAAAGACGATGTCAAATCTTTCCTTGGGATGGTGGAATCTTTCTCCAAATTTGTAAAAAATTCCTCGAATAGAACTTTTCATATTAGGCAACTCCTTAAAACTAAAACAGAATTGTTGTGGTGCAGTTCTTGACAAGAACAGTTTGATGACATAAAAAATGCAGTTGTTCAAGCTCCTGCTCTTCAGGGTTTTGATCCTTATGGAAAAAATATAATTACTACTGATGCTAACGCCACTGGAATTGGCGCTGTTGTCTCCCAATTGGATGAGAATGGGAAAGAGCATATTGTAGTTTATGCTTCAAGATCCTTGTCCCCTGCAGAATGTAAATATGCAGTTATTAAACGTGAGGCACTTGCTTGTGCTTGGTCTTTGGAGCATTTTAGAACCTTTGTTTGGGGCGAGGAAGTAATAATCAAGTGTGACCATAAACCTCTGGTTAAGGTTTTATCCAACGTTGGTATGATCAATGTTACTGCCAGATTAGCTAGAATATCAATGAGACTTTTGGACTATATTTGCAAAGTGGTTTACATTCCTGGCAAAGAGAATGTTATTGCTGACTTTCTTTCAAGGTTTTCTACGCAATTAGTGGAAAATCAAGTTGACCTTATGGAAGATGTTCAGGTGGCATGGTTGTGGGACCATGGTGTAGATTCTATTCAAAGGTCTGAGTGGAATGAGGCTCTTGATAAAGATGATAACTTGAGGAAAGTTTTGGAATTTCTCAGAGGGGTAGCTACATCTTGTGGTGCCCGGGGCTATCCCTCAGAATGCCGCCCCTGGGGGGAGGGGTGCTGGGGCAAAAGGATGCCGAGCACTTGAAAGAGGTCCGAGAGACATGTAGTATCGCCGCGAATAGTTACCTCGATCATGCAAGTTACATGCACATACATGACACAGTCCAAGGCGACACAGTTGCATACACCGGTGACCGGCAGTACAAAGGAGAACACATAGATTGCATGATCTATCTGGGGACTCAGAAAAACCGTATGTGACATCCATCAGAGAGCTGCGTGAACAATTACCTGGTAATCCCCTCAGCTCAATGCAGACATTCACATGCTTGACACTGTTCGGGGATCCATCATCTACAGCTGACATTAAATGGCCAAACATCATGGTCCCCCCATTAAATCAGTGGGGACGTGCACAAACGTGATGTGCTCTGGGTACCCAAAACCAACTTAATAGTGTCGAAGCCTGTGATTATTTATCTTTGAAAAACAGCAAATTAATTATTCACAGGGAATGGCTCACTGTGTGCCCTTAGAACTAAACTCAGCACAAAGGGGTCAGTCAGCTCCACAACCTTGCCAAAACAGACCAGATAGAAAGCCCGCTCTGGTGGCCCAAAGGCAACAACCAGGGGTCGCACCCTGTCATTACCAGCTTGTAATAGTGCATCTCTCCTTCAGAGCAGCCTCAGCACACACATGGTGCACAGCCTGCCCAGGGGGCCCAAAGCTAAAATACAAGGAGGGGTGACACATTATCATCACAATCCTTAAACACAGCTCTAGGGGCCATGGGAACATGTTCAACCCTATCCAAGGCCCGGGACAGACTGATCCAGCGCTGCGGCACTACGTGAATAATCAGAAGAAACAAGAAACATTACATTTTTCTGCGACTTTGTTTTCACATTACTTTCATGGTAACCAACAGTGTTAAAAGTCTGCAAAAACATTAAATTCATAATAAGGTGTCTAGTACGGAACGTCATGGCTCGCACACTGCCGGGTTGGGGTCACCTTCAGCCCCTGGTGTGTGAGGGGACGGGAGTGGAGGGGCCATCGACTGTTTAACTGCGGAGGATTAGGACAGTCAATCAGATTTTTATCGATAACCTGTCGTTCGGTGCCAAAGACCGCTCTGGCCTCTTCCCAGATGAGAGGCCTGGGGTCCTGCATGCCCACCTCAGAATCTGTACCCCAAACATGGTGGGAGGGCCCCCCTGCACAAGAACGGTGAGGTGGGGGAGGTAGACAGACATGAATTCATTATAGTACATTCACTGAAAAAAACGCAAAGGTTAATAGGACATTATTGTTAGGTCTTGTAGTAATATAAAAACTATTGTTTTAGTTTGGCGCCCCTCTTAATACACAACAAAAATTCAAAATGATGTATTTCTCTGAGAGCATGAGGTATAGGACACGCCGCGTGGCCACTGGAATTTCTAAATTCTGGTTGGCAACGCAAAATTGAGATTAAAGAATTAAAAGCTTTCTGGGAGGTCAGAAGTGAACTGGCTTGTCTGGATTAGAGGTGATAAATTGGTTGCACCTTTTAACCTCAGAAGTAAGATTATAGCTTTATGCCACGACGGTCATCTTGGAATTTATAAAACTAAATCCATTATCAAAAGTAGGTTTTGGTGGCCAGGCTTAGAGGTGGAGAGAGCTGTTAGAGAATGTGAATTATGTGCTTCAGCTGACAAATCACTTAAAACTTTAAGACCACCCATGAGTGATTTCATGTGTCCAGAGTATCCCTGGCAGAATGTTGCAGTGGACATTAAGGGTCCCATAGGCAGTTCAGGAAGATATATCATTTCCATGATGGACATGTTTTCAAAATGGCCAGTAATTAAAATTATAAAGAACTTGGATACTAATACTGTTATCATATGTTTTTGATGAAGTTTTTCTTATCGAAGGCATTCCTGCTTTAATTATCAGTGACAACGGAGTGCAATTTACTTCCGAAAATATGATCTTGTATTTATCTAAGTGTGATATTACTCATAAATCCACTTATTTATACAATCCTAGTGGAAATGGATTAATTGAAACGTATAACAGAGTGTTAAAAGGTGCTATTCAGTAGGCTTTTAAAAACAATGTCCCCTTGGAGATCCAAGTGTTTAAGACTCTTTGGTCTTATAGAGTTTCCATTTCTGAAGCTACAAAATTCTCTTCTTTTGAACTCATGAGAGGAAGGAAACCCGGATCCAAATGGGTTCTAGGATGGATTAAAACTCTTGGTGATGTCAGTTGGTCATCTGCAGAGGTCATGGACAATTTACACTATAAACATCGAGAATACAAAAAATCTTATGACAAAAAGCATAATACACATGATGTTAATTTGTCCATTGGTCAATCGGTTAGAATTAAAAACACCTGGTTCCATCCCAAAGGATAGCAGCAAATGTTATGATCCACAATGCATAGCTCAAATTAAAAAGAATGCTGTCATTTTGGAGTATGGAAAATGCTGGAACCTCATAAGAGTTGCATTATGTAAACAACCTGTAAGTGATATTCCTGATGACTGAGTTCCTGAGGATTGTCGAAAGGGTAAAAAAAAACTAAAGCAACCATCCGTAATTCTCAACAGAGATCAGAAGGATCCATGGATAGGGTCCACAATAAGAACATTCTCGGAAAAAGAATAATCAGACCTCCACGTGTTTTGCAGGATTATATTTGTGATTAATTGTATTTTTTTTGTTTGTTGTTTTCTTTGCAAAAGGGGGGATGTGTAGTATTATCCAATCCTCGTGAAGCTTTCCTGGCCTTCACGAGGAATGGGAAGAATGTTGTTATGTTGTTTTTCGAATTAGTCCAGCATGCGCTGTGGCATGCAAGTAGCGTGTAAGATTTGTGAGGTTTCAAGATTGTTACGGTTGCATTGAGACGGTTAGCGAACTTACCGGGCAGTCTCATGTGGGATCTGGACCTAGAAGCTCCTATCTCATCCTCATCTGGACTTCTCTTCAATAAATTTTAAATTACAAATTCACTACATGTTAGTCTTCACTACAACATAACTCAGAATTACAATCTGGTTGAAAATATGGTTGTGGAAGGAAAAACCGATCTGGAGATATAACCATGAATTAATCAACTTGTTGCAAGTGCAAGCATTATTGTATATTGGTGTCCACCATTAACCAACAGACGTTGGCCCTGGACTGCACTGATTGCCTTACATGTATGATAGTATATTGTTTGTATGTTCATTAACTATGATAGTGTGTGTTTTTGCTCACATATCCATACGTGTTATGTTGCATAGTGTTTTGTCTTGGCCTAGTGTTCGTTTGCATATATATCTATATGTGTGTGTGAATGTGCACACACACGCCACACTCATACACATATATATTTCGGCCTTGGTTGTGAAAATTAGTTGGCCCAATACCTCATGTTATTTTGAATGACTGCACTAATACATACCTATTCACATATTTATTATAACAGTGCAAAGGTCAAATCCAGAATATTACCACAGTAGCATGAAATTCACATGAGAAAATGTTAGTTTAACGACTCACAGATTGTATGCTGCAAATACTTTACACATGGCAGCAACCGTCCTTATAGTCACAAAGCTTCTTCAACGTGCTTTTACCTTATTACACACAATTTGTTCAAATACTCATATATACAACAAATACATTTGAAAAATTGTATAAACCATATATGAAGATGGGCATAGTATTTTAAATTATTTATTACCATAGGTGAGGGAGAGGAGAGACAATATGATGCACACAAGGTTTCACCTCACGAGCCATGGCCCCTCCCCAAACTCAACAATGGCAATAAATAGTATATTACACTCCATGTAATTGTATATATATATATATATATATATATATATATATATATATATATATATATCGCCTCCTGCAGGATGCTGAAGCACTTATTTGGAGGGAGAGCATGCATTAGGCAGAGTTTAATATGTGCTGTAATTGTATGTGGGATGCTTTTGGGTGCTGTGCATGACTGACCAGACAGGTGCTCTTATCTTGTCTTAAGGCGTAAAGCCTATCAGTGTAAATGAGGATGAGGTATGATAAATAGGAATGCAGAGTCGTATTGTTCTTGTCAATGTTTTTTTTCTGATATTCTCGCCTCAATATTGTGTCTTATTGATATTGTTGATTCGATATTCACGGGCACATTGCAAAATATAGTTTTAATCAACTGATGGTTATAATGAATGTTTGACATTACAATGCAAACTTTTACAATGCATGCCTTTACACGCAGTTTTTACCTCGCAACATCCTTTACAACACATGTTTTTACAACGCATGCCATCACAACACATTTTTAGAAACTACATTTACAACGCATTCTATTACAATGCATTCCATTACAACTCATACCTTTACAGCGCATATTACTTTTAGGGCAACAGTAGGGTACGTGTTGGATAGTGTAGGGTAAAAATTACTATTCCCACACCTGTAAGTGCAACAGTAGGGTACGTGTTGGATAGTGTAGGGGTAAAAATTACTATTCCCATTCCAGTGAGTGGAACAGTAGGATACGTGTTGGATAGTGTATGGGTAAAAATTACTATTCCCCGTTACTTACCTTATAATGCGTTGTAATGGCATGCGTTATAGTGACATGTGTTGTAATGACATGCGTTGTAAAGGTAGTGCGTTGTAATGACTGCGCTGTGAAGGTGGTTTCCCGATTATAATTTGGCCTGCAGCTCTTGTGTTATGTTTCATAGTTTCTAATAGTCTAGATTCAGGGAAAAGGGACTGGGATCTACAAGGAAGCTCCATGTTGTAGATAGTCCATTTGGAGAGGGTGGGTAGGAGGGCTGAACATGCAGACAGCTACAAAGCAGCAAATCTAGCCAGAGGAACATTAGGTGCTGTGTGCATGCTCAGGAAAAACGGGGGCCTAGTAGTCCCTATGAGAAGGTGTGAAAGGTAGACATGCTGTCAAGTAAGTAGAATAACGACAATGGCCAAAAATAGGAGTTGGTGACCTAAGAAATATGCACTTCCTTTAGGTGTACAAAGTACTTTCTGAACCAAGAAAGTATTGGACGAGGAGTCAACACTGGTGAATTGAACGCAAACTATACAATCGAATATTTAAAACGCCTATATGTCACCTACTACTTCTAGACTGAAGAAGGCCAAACGTTTGATCAGTAGTTCATGCACAAAGTCAATTCTAAGTCAACAATGACATCCAAAGGCAGAGAAGCACCTGTTGTGCCAACCCAAGTCAGGTCAAGGCGAAGACCCTTATCAGCCTGGCACCCTGAACTTGTGAGGGAGGAAGACAAGCAAGCCCAGTAGTTGTTCTCTGATTCTAGAGAGTCTTTCCTTTTTTATTAGCTTATGGAGGCTTCTTACTGCCATTATAGAAATTACCCCCAGTCGAATTCCATTTTCTTTATTAGTAGGGAATAACATTAAAGGGCAAAAAAGCCAATGTTGTAAAAGGAAAGTGACCCTGCTTTCACTGTTTCAACTAGGAGAGCGCACGAGGAGTGGTGCAGTTCACTTGCAAATGGCCTCAAGATCAGCAGGGGCACAAACACCTTCTCAAGGACTACATGCAGAACATTACAAATAGGACTTGATAATCGTTCTCAAGCAGAGAATGCATTCTTTCATTCCAGTGCTTAACAGCACAAAGTAAATTGGTTGATACAACCAGCCTTCCCTTGTCAAAACGTACTTGATTGCTTGATGCCAGCAATCCTTACATTTTTTACTTCTGTGGACATCCACTGAATAATTAGATGTTATCCTATTTCTATTTACACACAAATACAGGAACATGAATACATCAAGCAAATTCACAAATTATGAAATGTTTTATTTAAGTAACAAAATTCAAAAAATTCGAAATTTCTATTTTAATAGAAAGTTTAAAAAAATTTCAAAACACAGTTTTTTTTCTAAATGATGAACCGATAGTGAGGATTCTAGCATATTGCTTTGTCTTTTTAACTCCTTTTAGTCAGTGCATAACAATACTTCAATTGAGGCCATGAATCAACCATACTATATTCTGTATGCTCTAAATGCACTGCTCTCATGAATCAGGTGAAGTATACCAATTTCATTTTGAGCCTCCAATTTCAAATTCCTTCAGATTTAAAGTGCATTTAAAATGTTTCATTTTTCGGATTTTTTTAACATATAATATTATCAGGGAAAAGAGGGTGTCATATAAAAACACCATTATCGAAGCAAAGAAATTGTGGGGATTGGAAAAGTGGGACTTCCTGAGAAGGGCCTCATCTGATCATGACATGAAGACTTTTTGGAATATAGCAAGCAAGGGTTGTGCAGATAGGAGACAGTCCATAAAACCCAGTATTGGGGCTGATGTCTGGAAGACCCATTTTGAGGCCCTCTATACAAAGCGGGAGGTTGAGGGTATCTCTATAGTGAACAAGCACTTCCCTCTGCAGAAACCCTATGCTGAGGTCCCCTGAGATAGCTCTTAAAGAAATCAATAGTGCTATAAGCAAAGTAGCTTTGTCTAAACATCAGGGTCTGGATAAGATCCCAGGGTATCTCTTTCATAGTGAACCCTCTAACTGGGGCCCCTATTTATAGGCATTTTATAATGCTATACTCCAGGGGATGGCCATCCCTTCATACTGGGTTGGTGCAGAAATATTGCCGATCTATAAAAAGGGCTCACCACTCCTTCCCATAAATTATAGACCGATAAGTCTAATTGGCGTCAGTCAGAAAATCTTTTCCCGTGTGTTGCTGGACCGTCTACAGACATGGATGGAGGAAAATAAAATCTTGAGCCCCTTTCAAGCAGGCTTTAGGGAAAAGCTGTCTACCACCGATCACATCTCTAGGCTTAAAGTTTTACATTGGAAAATGATGATTTTAGAGGGTGCAGCCTCTATTTAATCTACATGGACTTAAAATACCCACAGATAGCGGTGTCCGACACAATTGTGTTCTCAAACCCACCCTCTTGTGTCTATTCATTAACGCGCTTGTCGAGACACTTAAAGGTGGGGAAGGACATTTATGCACCCAAGTTAGCGACCAGGAAAGTGCCAGCACTGATGTTCACAGACGATACTCTTCTTCTATCTAAATCACCAATGGGTGTACAGAGGATCCGTGACAGTTTTGATGCCTTTTGCAAATGCAGGAGGCTCGAAAATAATAGCCAGAAGACAAAATGTATGTTCTTCAACTCAGGTAGCTCAACTCAACCAAACCCTTGCCTACAAGGGATTCCGCTGGAGAGGGTGTCAGTTTTTGAGTATCTCGGGGTCACTTTAACTGGAAAAATGGCCTGGGGAGCCCAAATTATTAAAGCTATCCTAAAGCTAGTGCAGACCATGGTGGGTTTGTCCAAGTTATATAGGAATTCCACTCATAAACCCATTGGTCCACTTGTTTAAATTTATAAAGTGCTAGAAAGGGCTGCCTCTCTGTATGGTGCTGAAATTTGGGGGCAATGTTCAACGCAATGTATCACCAAGATTGAGAATATCTTTGTGAGACAGTTATTTGGCCTCCCCCTTAGTTCCCCCCTTACTCCGCTCCATTTGGACATTGGGGTAAGGCCAATTGCTGATGAAATCGCCCTTAGAACCCTTACATTCTGGCGTCATTTTTGGGCTACTCCAGTACTGGCTGATTATAGGGCAGAGTTCAGGGAGGTACTGAGCCTACATGGTGCGGGAAAATTACCCTGGATAGCACATGTCAGGGACCAATTTCTGGCCATAGGCAGAGCAAGCCTTTGGTATAATGCAGAGGCAGCCTGTCCTATGATTTCAAGAAAAGAACTGGCCTGGAGCTATAGGAAGTGTAAATTTGCACAGCTACAGGGGAGCTCAGCAACAGACTCATTAACTGTAATGTTCCTGAGAATGAAAGACCAGTACAGCAGAGCCTGTCTTGGATGATATTCAACCTGCCTTAGCCAGGAAGTTATATGTGAAATTCCGGCACAGGGCTCTCCCATTGCATGCCTTTACTAATAAATGGGCTGGCACAATTGTGGTAAATATTTCATTACCGGTACTATTTTTTATGCGGTAAAGTCTAGTAAGAATAACTCAGTAAATATAAGAGGCAGAATCCGTGGTATTTAGAGGTTTTAAAAGGCTTTATTCCTATACAAAGGAATACAATTCGAATTGTAGGCTTTCTATTCCATCACCACGAAAGTTCAGGAAGGAAGGGCATACATTATTGACAGATAGGCAGTTTTATAGAAAATACATTACAGTGAAACAGATGCAAGAGGCGTAACAGCTGATAGTACAGATAAAAGGTGCATACGTAACTAATAGAGGCGGATGTATGGGCGTAATTTAATAAACGTCATCATACATGATGTCACAAGTGGGTGGATCCATAAGAGAATCTTGCAATGTCAGCAGAAATATTTGACAGAGATGCGCGCGCAGCCGCATGACGTGTGATTGACGTGCAACTAGAGGGTGAAGGGGACTTGACATTTAGCTCTACATGTGGAGACAAAAGTCTGGGGGTTATGTCAACCTAATCCCAAATCATATCTAATATCCTATGTTTAAAGAACTGTGTTATCCAAAAGGAAAGGTCTCTAGGATAGAATCTATTCTATACTGACTGTTAGTGCGTGTACAAGCGTCTAAGTGTCTACACTAGATGCGAGGGGGTAGGAATATTCCATGGTAACGGGGCTATGAATTACTTGCATGAGGACAGTGAGGCCTGGCCCTTTGCACGGTAGCTGGAGGAATGTTTACCTAAACTACTAGACAGGAATGCATCGGATGAGGAGCGGAGTAGATAATCTTGAAGGTGAAATACAGTTTTTGGCAGGCAATATGCTGGATCAGGCACCGTTAGCCGCGCAGGGAGTAGGACAAAGTTCATGGATACAGATGCAGGCTCAGACTGGAGCTTTCAGAGGCAGAAGGCAGGAAAAGGCTTGATGACAGAATTCAGGGCCTACTCGCCTGAATCTGTAAAATGTGGAAAGTGAACCACATAAAGTCGGTGGCCTTTCATACTTAGGAATGGAATATCTGACCCATTCATGGCGGATCTGAAAGAGGACATGTTGACGGTGGACGCACATATATTTGCGTCTTCAAAACTGGAGCAGGAGGGAACATACATGTACTTATAGCATGTACATGGAGCCGTTGGGGTCTACGATAGGGGACATAACTGATCACAAAATTCATATTTCCTCATTCCCTCCTTGTCCCCTACGGACCCTCAGGAGATATCGATCTTCATCAATCCATCGATCTGTTCATATAGCATCATTTGTTCTTCTTTCTTCTTCCGGGATCTCGAACGAAAACTTGGATGTGGGATACACGAGGTGGCACACAGACCACAAATCGCTGGCCCACATTGTAGACATAAGCAGCAACTGAATAGTATGAGAAAGCCAATACCTAGGAAGGATAGGATTCTCCATCCCCAGGCTGACAACACGCCCCAGAACCAACTGGACCAAGTCCAGGTGCCTGGACTCTGGTGTATCTGGCTCACAATCTTATGAAGGCGAGTTATGGCTTTATATACTGAAGGCGAATTTTCTGGTATGAAAATGCAGCAACTTGATCCGATGACCCTACAAGCTCCGCCCCTATCGGCCAGGATGACGTCAAGGACAAGACGATTTTGAAGCACAACAATCCGCATAGCAGACTGCTCTTCTGTTAAATTGCCTAAGGCGGAAATAGTTTCGTTCACTACTGCTTCAAGGGTTCTGGTTAATCTACGTATCAGCTTACTATTAGTGACTGTACCTATATAGGGAAAGAAACCTTTATTGAAATCTGTGTATTTTTCCCATGCTGTTTCAGTGTAATCGACAATTGGGAGATCTCTCTGCTGTCTATTGTGTACTAAATGGGTATTTCGGTGATAATCAGGAGGAGCTAGGAAAACAGGTGGCAGAAGGAATGCTATGTAACAGGTACCATCCCAATCTAAAGGTAGACATATATATGCGGTCTGGCCACATATGAAGTAGGAATGATGGGAAGCTCTAAATGTAGACTTGCCTTGATCACTGAATTTTATTACAGTGGTGCATTTACTATGGCCCATGTGTATGGAACCATTCTTTCTTATACATAATTCCCCTTTTACTGGGAATACTGACATGGCGGGCAAGATTGGTGTAGCTTCAGATTCAACGTTCAGGATCATGAGGTTAAGTGTAAAATTACCTAATCCATATACTTCATTTTCTAGATCAGTTCCTGTTCTTTTGGGAAGTCCCTCCTTGTTAGGGTAGCAGACTTTAAGCAAAACTAGGTTCAGGTTTCCCCATACCCAGTTGTCTTGATAAACTGCGGAATTTGAATCTAGGGAATTAATCAAACTAAACCATGCTCCACAGGAGCCATTGTGTGTGAACGGATAGGGAAAGAGGGGCAAAACTCCCTTATAGTTCTGATAGGGAGGGAGTCGGCCACATATCCAACAATTTGTGGCATTGCTGGTTTGATGGGAATGATGTAACATGCTAATGAATGTATTGTTGCGCAGCGCAAATCTATAGGACAACTCATGCGGAGGTAATTCACTAAAAGAATGTTCTGCAGTTACATTGTAAACACGCTTAAGAATAGGGTAATACATGTGCAATAGTATGCTGGAAAAGATAATCAGAAGACTTAGAAAAAACAAAATTAATAATGTTACTGTGCAGTGACTACGAAGTGATTTACAATACGCATGCTTCTTAAGCTGCATCTGTTGATTTCTTTCTCTATTCCGGTCTAGAGGATACATGTCAGAGACAAATTCAACCGATTCACCTTGGAGAGGACTTAAACAATCAAATTGTCTGACTTGCTAGACCTCAATTTTAGTTTGTACAGTTCTGGTTTTGACTGCTCAACCAAGGGGAGCTTGGAGTCTGTCTGTGAGGGAATACAGGGTTGAGTATTCACACTGGATGGTAGTCCATAAAATTTCTTGATATGACTCGAGTGCAACCACCCTTTCCGTCCCTCGATCTTCACGGCTGTCCTTGTAGTTAGTAGAACCAACTTTGGCGACTTCCACCTAGGCTCCAGTTGGGTCTTCCGGTCGAAATTCCTGACCAAACCCAGGTCACCAGGAACCACGTCATGGGGCTTCACCTCAGTATTATCGGGAAAAGCTGCGGCTACCTGTGAACGACAAGATTGTAGTGCAGACATCAAGGAAGCCAGGTAATCTGTCAGCATATTACAGTCAACATCAGTGATTTTGCGAGGTATAGGCGTCCCCCACATATTTGGTGGTCTACCGAAGATCACCTCGTACGGGGATAGCCCTGTTCGAGAATGTGCTACCATTCTCATGTAAAAGAGCGCAACTGGTAAGGCTACTATCCAATTGACACCTTTTTCCCTACATATTTTGGACAATCTAATTTTCAGAGTTTGATTATGGCGTTCCACGAGACCTGCTGCCTCGGGATGCCGGACACAGTGGAATTTCCATTGGTAGCCTAACAAAAGGGAAACGTGTTTCATTAGTTCGGATGAGAACGGCTGGCCGTTATCTGAGTAGACAACACGTGGTAAACCGTACCGTGGGAAGAATTCTCGAACTAACTGTTTGGCAGTAGTCGGGGCAGTGTAATCTGAAACCGGGTAGGCTTCTGTCCAACGGGAAAGAGCACAGACAACTACGAGAACATATTTGAATCCTCGACATCGTTCCATCTGGATATAATCCATCTGGAGGACTTCAAAAGCATGATCGGGAGGTTGAAATCCACCCTGCTCTACGGGGATGCTTTTACCTGGATTAAACTGACAACATATCATACAGGTACGAACTTTTTGTTTAGCTGCTGCTCGCAAGTGTTTGTTGAACCAAATGTGTTGAATGCTGTCTAGCATAGCTTTTTCTCCTAGGTGCGCTGGACTATGTATAGTGTTAATGATGACTTGAACCATGGAGTCGGGAAGAGACCATATAGATTTTTCCTTCGTCATCCATCCTTGATCCGTTTGGATCCCTCCTAATTCAGTCCATTTCTTTATTTCTTCTGGTGTAGCATGTGTCTGTATGTCAATTACATCAAGGGCGGGATCCTTAACTGTCATGCAATGTGTTGGTGTCAGAACTATTGTCTTTGTCATATCAGTTGTGTGAGTCTGATTCTGAGCAGTCTGTTTAGCTGTTCTGTCAGCTAGGTCATTACCCTGAGAAATGATATCGGTAACTTTTGTGTGGGCTTTGCATTTCATAATCGATATTGCAGTAGGTAGATGAATCGCGTCTAATAGGACTTGAATGAGGGGTCCGTGTTGGATGTGGGCACCGTGAGAAGTTAAATAACCTCTCTCTCGCCACAGTACGCCGAAGTCATGGACGACTCCGAATGCATAACGTGAATCCGTGTATATGTTGACTTTCTTATTTTTGGCTTGAATACAGGCTTGTGTCAGAGCGATGAGCTCTGCTGCTTGAGCTGACAAAGTGTTAATGCAATTTGTTTCAATGACTTCAGTGTCTGTTGTGACTGCGTAAGCGGCCACTAACTCTCCTGTACTTGTTCTCATACATGACCCATCTACATACAATGTCAAGTCTGGATCTGACAAAGGGATATCTGTCAAGTCTTGTCTGGGTTTCGTCGTGATAGTAATGACTTCGACACAATCATGTGCCAATGGATCTGTTCCGCCCACTGGTAACAGTGTGGCAGGATTTAACGTATTACAACGTCTGATTTCTATGTGTGGCTGAAACAATGTCAATTCGTAACTGGTGAGTCTCGCTATAGTCAAGTGTTGTGTTTGTGTGCGGTTCAAAAGAACCTCTACTGCGTGTGGTACTTGTACTGTCAATTGGTGTCCTAACACTATGGCATCGCTTTGTCTGATTGCTAAAGCTGTTGCTGCCACCGATTTCAGGCACGCAGGAAGAGCCTGAGCTACTGGATCTAATGTACTAGAGAAATAAGCACATGGTTTGTGTGATCCTGCTTGTTCCTGAGTGAGTACTGACAAGGCAGTACCTTCGCGTTCTGTAACAAAGAGTGTAAACTGTTTATTGTAACATGGTGTTGCTAAAACAGGTGCTTGGCATAAAGCTTTCTTTAAGCTTTCAAAGGCGTGTGTATGTTCTTGAGTCCAAGGGAGGACAGTCGATGTGGCTGCCTCCTGTGTTGTCAACTGGATGAGTGGTTTTGCTAGAAATGCATATTGAGGGATCCACTGCCTACAGTATGAAGTGAGGCCTATAAAAGCCCGCACCTCCTTTTGTGTCTTGGGTGCTGACATGTTAGCAATTAACTGGATGCGGTCGGATGTAAGCTGCCTTCCCTCCTTGGACAGCGAGTGCCCAAGGTAAACAACTCGCTGGACACAGAATTGCAGCTTAGAAGGGGACACCTTGTGCCCCTTGTCGGCCAGAAATTTCAAAACCGTCAGTGACGCTTTTTCACATTCAGGTTCGCTTCGGGCGGTGATCAGCAGATCATCGACATATTGAAGCAAGGCAGTGTTAACTGGCATGTGGATACTGTCAAGTTCTCGTTTCAGTGCTTGGCTATAGATGCTGGGGCTTTCTGTAAATCCTTGAGGTGCACGTGTGAATTTAAAACTTCGTCCATTTAAACTGAATCCGAACAGATATTGACTTTCCGGATCTATTGGGACACTAAAGAAAGCATTCTTGAGATCAATTACAGTGAAGAACGTTGCTTCTGAGTCAATAGCTGTGAGTAATGAAGAGATATCTGGGACCACAGGGTATTGTGGTACAATACATTTATTTAATTCGCGCAGATCAATGACTAATCGATATACTGGTGGTGCTTTTGGATCCGTTCTTTTAAGAATCGGAATTATCGGGGAATTACATACATTGGAGTCGGTTTCGACAACCACTCCTTGTGCAATGAGCTCGTCAATGATTTGCAGTAAAGCCACTACAGCATCTGGTGGTAACTTGTATTGTCGCATTCGTGGTAGTACTATTCCTGTTTTCAGTGTAACTCGATATGGTGTAATATTCATGCAACCAACATCAGTGGGGCCTTGTGCCCATAAATGTGTAGGTAAATTCTGCAGTCGGTGATCCATGTCTCTGGACACGTAGTGACCTTTGAAGTCACGTAGAAATAATCGTACTCCTTCCGGAGAACAACATATTATAGCTCCTAGAGCTTTCAATGTTTTTATACCTAACAAGTTTTCTGGACATGATTTAGTAAGCAATAAATCTGTAGTATGTGTCAATGGACCAATCGTGAGTGGAAGAGGTTGTGTTACGTCATTAATTATGGGTTTTCCTGAGAATCCAAGGGAAATATTCTGTGAGCCTGAGAGGGGTGCCCCTGGAACTTCACTGCGTCTTATAGTTGTTCTGCTTGCCCCTGTATCAAGTAAAAACTTTCTGTCTTCCCCTAATAGTTCACTATGTACATAAGGTCCCTCTTGGTCTACAGGAACCTCTATAAGGGGTAAGCCAACTTCCCTCTCTAGGCTATTTCATGTATATCGCTGATAATCGGGATAATCTGCTTGTGCATACTGATACATCTGTTGTGTTGTCGCTTGTGTTGCAGCAATAGGCTGCGCTTGTGGTGGTGCTACGATCTGTTGTGGAGCTGCCTGTTGCGGAGCTAATTGTTGCGGAGCTAACCTAGGTTGTGCATGCTGAGGGATTTGTTGTTGATTCTGATCCTGTCTAGGTGGACGTGGTCTCTCCTGGGTTCTACCTGTAGCAATATTATGTTTCAGGACTGGACAATCGTGTATATAATGACCTTGTTGTTTACAATAGTTGCATGTCCCTTTCGTAGGACCTGCGGAATCACCCTTTTGATGACCATCAGCTGGAACTGACTGTGCAACAAGCATTTTCATTTTTGTATCTTTCATACGTCTTTGTTCGTGTTCTTGTTCTTCTCTAATTCTATTGTGGTGATATTGTAACATCTGTAACATCTGTGATGGGGTATTACCTTGCCAGGTACTTTCGAATTTCAATACTCTATTCTTGATTTGCAGCAGAGAATTTTCAACTAATTTTCTCACAAACAGATGTGGATATGACTCACTACTGGCTTTTATGCCACTATTTATACCAAAACATTTTTCAAATCGGGAATAGAAATCACTAGTGTCTTCATCTGGCTTTTGTTTACAGGCTGATATTGCACCCCAGTCTTCCTTTTTCGTAGTTAATAAACGTGGCAGTACCTGCACTAGTAGTCCTGCTAGTGCTGTAGTCTTTTCCCCAAGTCCTGCTCCTGCAGCTCGGGCCCTTTCTTCGTTTTCTAATGCTGTCCAATCTATCTTTTGGTCTCCCACCTCCCATTCTTTTTCTTTGAGTTTCTCATAAACACCGGCGGGTAATAGGACTTTTAATATTTTCATAATGTCGGGGTAGGTATACTCTCCCATGAGTAACATGTCTTTTATCTCACGGTGGAAACCTGCTGGGTCCTTGTCATGGCTGGGTACTACTTTCTTCATTTCTAATAATTCCAGTTTAGTTATAGGCGTGTACACAAACACGCGTGTAAAGTTATTACCGTCACCTCTGATTGGGTGTACTTCGCGTAACGGGTTCTGTCTATCTATGTGATACATTTTTCTTCCCATGATGGGAACTGGAACGTGTTCTGGGCATACGAAATTTAAATATTGGTTTCGAAATTCTAGAATTTCTTTAATCAAATCAGTACCTGACCCTCTCCATATATTCGTGAGTAGTTCTGTCAATATGTCAGGTAAGGGTCCTGGATCGGAGTATTGGCTTTTATATAATATAAGGAGGTGTTGAATCATGTATATACTAGCTAAACGCTGTTCGTATGGGTCAAGATTCAGAAACGTGTGTGCAAGTACATCATCATTGTATTCGCTGAGACTGTCAGCCCATTGTACTGCTGACCTGGCTAATTCTTGTTCGTCCATGGAATCGAGCATATGGTACCCCCTTCGATCTCGGAGTAATTTATCAGCGGCTTGCAATAGGTGTTCAGGGGATCTTGTATTTAACATAGGGGTTTGAAAATGTCTATTATGTTCTGGACGTATCGGGCGTATCGGGTCATTAAAGCCTCTAGTATTATTATGGGGTCTTCCTCTACCTACATAAGCTATCGTTTCTAATTGTTCTGATTCTTGCTCCTCCTCTTCTTCTGATTCTACTCTATCTGTTTCTCGTCTTTCTTTATGTATTCGTTCTACTTCCTTGCGGATCTTTCGACACATGGCGATTATACACGCCTGTCTATCATGTTTCTCTTCTGATATGTTCTGACCCCATTTGACAAGTCTTTGCATGGTATCGTGATCTGCCCCAGGCCTGTCTTGATTCCTAATTACACAATTTATGAAAAAACGTAGTAGTTGTCTTTGGACATCCACTTTCTGGTATTCCATAGCTTCGTTAATACTTTCTGGACCTCGCCCTGTTTGGACAAAGCGATTTATTTCGTCTAGGTGTTCACCCATTCCTGGTATCGTCATTAAATATAATGTAGCTCGTCTTATACGTAGTGATGATATGAGCAATTTATCCTGTCTACCTGGTACTGGGTTGTATCTACAATCTACAAGCTGTTCTTTAAACATGTCGGATGTCGCTAGTTGGGGTGTACGTTGGAGTGCTAAATCTCTAAGGGTCTGTTTATTTCGCGGCGGTGTGGCAAACATGTCTGTCGTACCTCCTGTAGCACCATCTGAGGTGCTAGGCACGAAAGGATTCGTTGGGCGTAGGATAGAGATTGTAGATGCGGGAAAAACTGTAGAAACGGACGGGCCTGTTGGAACTTGTGTAGAAGTTTGTAGTTGCGGGGATACAGACGAATGCTCTTGGTGTTGAACACCATCGGCAAGCGGTGTGGGTGGTATGGCATTAGCATACTCGGGAGCTGCGTCATCTAAATAGGAGGAAAGGAAAACGTCCTTTGCTGTTTTGGGATGTGTTTTTATCGGGAGCAATGGAGGAGTTAAGTCTTTTGGTATTTCCGGGATAGCCTTAGGTAACCCTTCGGCCAAAAGAGGATACATACCATTCATAAGAGTGTTTCTTTGTCTATCTATTTGTTCTGAGTTTACTCGGGTACCTTCCTCAAGTAATAGATTTTCTCGGGTTTTATTTGAATTCTCTCTACCTTTCTCTTCCTGTCTGAGTGCTTTTTCTGTACGTCTACATGATTCTTTACGCCATAATTCAATGGCATCTTTCTGTGACTGTCTGGCTTTCTTTTTCCATAATTCTTCTTCTACTCTCATGATGCAATCTGCATCCCAGGTCCCCGCTGCGGGCCATCTCTGATTTTCTGACAAATCCTTGGTGTAGTCCACCCATAAATCAAGAAATAATACGGCATCTAGGCCATGCTTATGATACATAAAGTATCCTGGAGTGTCCCTAGGTGGAATGGGAACAGCTTCTTCGAGTACCCCTTTTCTGGTTTTGATCTGTCTTAGTTTCGAAAAGAGCGGCATTTTTAGACCTTATTACTAGAACACACTTTATACAATGAACACAATAATGAACAGTCATTCACACCACAATATATAGAACGTATTAAAATATTTAACACTTAACAGTTTTACGAACGATGATAACTAATAGGAAACTAGTTACTGACATAATACTGACACTAGATAATACTTATTTATATGCAAGACATACTATATATACTGCTAAACAGTACAGATACACTGCTGAAACAGTGCAGACCGGATTTGTGTACCCAAACCCGTCTTGACCGGCACAGACTATGTGTACGTAAAATGCCCCCCCGGTAATGGTACTCACCGGGTAGCTCGGAACGGAAGGCCTCGGAACGGAACTGAAACTGGACCGGACTGGACTCGACTCGACTGGACTCAGAACTTCGGAACCTGGTGGGCCTCTGTATACCTCGGATCTTGCTCTCTCAGCTAGGCTCTGGTCGGGATACTTCGCACTTCTCACCGCCTCGTCTGGGTGTTGATCGCAGCCTCAGTCGTCCCTGCTTGGCCGGAGGGAGATACAGGAAATCCTGCAGGTACGCGTTTTTGTCCGTTCAGCTGTGGCAGGAGACCGGGCCTGCAACGCACCGCCGGCGCGTGAGATGAGAAAGTGTCCCTGTTCGGGCGCCAATTTATGTGGTAAATATTTCATTACCGGTACTATTTTTTATGCGGTAAAGTCTAGTAAGAATAACTCAGTAAATATAAGAGGCAGAATCCGTGGTATTTAGAGGTTTTAAAAGGCTTTATTCCTATACAAAGGAATACAATTCGAATTGTAGGCTTTCTATTCCATCACCACGAAAGTTCAGGAAGGAAGGGCATACATTATTGACAGATAGGCAGTTTTATAGAAAATACATTACAGTGAAACAGATGCAAGAGGCGTAACAGCTGATAGTACAGATAAAAGGTGCATACGTAACTAATAGAGGCGGATGTATGGGCGTAATTTAATAAACGTCATCATACATGATGTCACAAGTGGGTGGATCCATAAGAGAATCTTGCAATGTCAGCAGAAATATTTGACAGAGATGCGCGCGCAGCCGCATGACGTGTGATTGACGTGCAACTAGAGGGTGAAGGGGACTTGACATTTAGCTCTACATGTGGAGACAAATGTCTGGGGGTTATGTCAACCTAATCCCAAATCATATCTAATATCCTATGTTTAAAGAACTGTGTTATCCAAAAGGAAAGGTCTCTAGGATAGAATCTATTCTATACAGACTGTTAGTGCGTGTACAAGCGTCTAAGTGTCTACACTAGATGCGAGGGGGTAGGAATATTCCATGGTAACGGGGCTATGAATTACTTGCATGAGGACAGTGAGGCCTGGCCCTTTGCACGGTAGCTGGAGGAATGTTTACCTAAACTACTAGACAGGAATGCATCGGATGAGGAGCGGAGTAGATAATCTTGAAGGTGAAATACAGTTTTTGGCAGGCAATATGCTGGATCAGGCACCGTTAGCCGCGCAGGGAGTAGGACAAAGTTCATGGATACAGATGCAGGCTCAGACTGGAGCTTTCAGAGGCAGAAGGCAGGAAAAGGCTTGATGACAGAATTCAGGGCCTACTCGCCTGAATCTGTAAAATGTGGAAAGTGAACCACATAAAGTCGGTGGCCTTTCATACTTAGGAATGGAATATCTGACCCATTCATGGCGGATCTGAAAGAGGACATGTTGACGGTGGACGCACATATATTTGCGTCTTCAAAACTGGAGCAGGAGGGAACATACATGTACTTATAGCATGTACATGGAGCCGTTGGGGTCTACGATAGGGGACATAACTGATCACAAAATTCATATTTCCTCAAGTATTACAGAGGAGATAGAATACTGCATGCTCTTCTTCTGCCCTAGTTACAGGAAGGCTACGCATCGCTGGTTGCTCCAGCTATGCAGAAACCTAGGTGCACAGCACTGCGCAGGGGCATTCAGACTGCTGAAATATAAGACACAATTGCCTATTATATTTGCAGTGTCGCGTTTTTTATTTTCTATGTGGTGTCTACGCAAAATGTTTCTGAAAGAAAATGTGTAGGTCAAAGACATTAATATCTACACGTTTTAACTGGGTATGTTTCATTTTATCGATCTCCATCTTCTGAGGTTTTTTAAAGTCTTTTTTTAATGTTTGCATTATGCCACATATCCGTGTTTATTAACATTTTCGATTTGTACTTATTGTTGTATAATGTTGCGGGGGTTTGATCCTCTGCCCCTAAGGTTTTTTTAATTTTTGCTATTGTTTTAGTGAATTGTCAGTATGCATATGTACTTTAATGGTTTATCGCCCGAATAACGTTTCTTTGAATTTAATTGAATACTTTATCAATCTGCTCATATTTTTTAATTGTATAAACCCCCCTAAGTAGGCGATGTGACCCTCCACAGGACTACAGAACACAGGTTAAGAACTGTCACTTTATTCCATTTCACACAACTGCAGGCAATTTACTTGCTAATTATTAGTTGCAGAGACTCAGCATGCAAGACAAATACCAAAAATGCCAGGTATCTCTCTTAATACTTATACATTGTTTATATATCCAATGTTACACTAGGGCCTCGATTACGAGCTTGGTGGTAAACGCAGCCAAACTTGCATATCATTTCAATATTGATTCTGTAGGGGTCTAGTAAATAGCAAATGTTAAAAAATGCTGTTTATGAGTTTTTACAATGTGTTGCGGAATCGGTATTCCAGTCACTGGAAGTTCTTGGAGTGAGAATAATGGCCCACAACAAGCAGGAACCTCCAGAGCAGCACACAGAAGGACTTCAAGACACCTCCAAAAGAAACATGATAAAGAGAATCCATTGCCATCCGTTGATATCACTTTTTCTTCACACACAAGTAGAAATCTGCCAAAATCTTACAACATGAACCCCACAAGAGAAATGAAGTACAAGTTTACGGATCCTGATCTGAAGGTCCATGCCAAGGAAGTGCTAAGACACCATGTCTGTCTAATATGCCATATGAGGCTGAAGATGTCACCAAACCCAAAAAAGAACATATCTGTGCAAAGCGGAAGCAGATAAAATCAATATTATATCAACATATCCACAAAATGTTGGGAACATTAAAAACAGGTTCCAAACCTTCAAATGTCACCTACTTTAGTGAGCTGTCAAGAGCAAGCACTAAAGCATGATAACTAGTGTTTGTTCTCCTCCAAAACTCTTCCTTAAGCTGTGGGAAAAAAGGTTATGGCCATTCTCAACCTGTCTTGAGTGAAAGACATCAAAGAAGGTCTCATGGTGAAAGGAATCCAAGGTAAGAGACACAAGAGAAGTAATGGCAGTGCAGGTGGTTGGTAAAAAGTTGACTTGGCTAAGAATCATTGTCATTGTGAAGAGTGACAGAAATAATTTGTTACACATATTCATATTGATCCATGTGTGTGTTGACACAGGGGCTACCAATTCCTTAATAGTACTGCTGACTTGTATTGAGATTGGACAACAACAATAATAATACATTGTAATCTTGATGATGAAGGGTTCATTGTTCTGCTTAGCACATCGATAGTGATGTGTCACTACAGTATAACTAATGTTGTTTCGCTGTAGGATCATGGCTTTGTGGTTTGATCCAAGGAACTTAACACAGCAGTTTAGTATACACAGGTTAACATCATATAGCATTTGCACGTTAATAGTGTGTTTCATTTTATGGTGGCGCCCACTTCCAATCCACATGAGGTTGCCAGGTGTGCAAAAGTGCTGTCAATTCACCTTAGCATGTCAGGAACATCCCGCTGTAACATGCTTAGTTGGTATGGCTGTGTGGGTGTCAAAGGAGGAAATGTATATGTTTCCCACTCTCCCTCTGCAAAACAGGCATCACTATGCTACGTATTTTGCTGAATGTTGCTCTGAGGAATGCCACGCGCCAATCCCACTGTCCACTGTGATGTGCATGTTGCAAAGAATTGTAGTGCTGCAACATTTTCAGGAAGAGGGAATGACAGTGGATCCCTATGTTTGGTTCCAGGATATCACCAGTGATGAACATATGTTTTGCATGGGGGCCTTGTTGAGCCATATTGATTCAATAGATCTTATGCTGACTCAGTTTTATGGGTTTCAGTCTTTCTCTGCCAATCCTGCCTCTCATCCTGTGTTGCTGCACCGTTTGAAGTAATTGATTGATTGTTTGATAGCAAGGGTTACATACTCATGCTACATTGTTTATTGAAGCAGCACATGGATCTGGCATTGCATGATAAGAGTGGCCTAGCAGTGCTGCATCCTTTGTGTTGTAATGCGGAATGTAAGTGTGTGCTGGTGTAAACAACCTCCCATTGCTGTTTATGGAGATCTGTCCCTGTGTGCAGGTGCATGTGTGATGTCATTCTTTCAGTTCGAAGAGTAAGCATACTGTGTTTTCTGCACCTTGTTGGTCTAATTTTTGTGTTGTTTGTAGCTTTTCTTTAATCCCCTACACTTTCAGGAAGGAACTTTTTTGACTGGAGGTGTTTCAACATGGTATTTTCCACTGGTTTTCAATGACCTCCCACTCTTGTACTCAGGTGTTTTTTACCACATGTGTTTTTGCTTGTCATAAATATCACACTTGGTAAATGGAACATGTAATAAACAGAGGATGTGGACCACAGGCATGTAGTTTTTAGCACATGTGATAAATATTAGATGTGTTTTTAACTTGTGATCAGACGAGTCAATATATTCATATGCTATTTACCCTGGCCTGCGGTAATTACAACTACTCCTAACATACAGTCACAGCCTAAGTGTGATATTTGATACTTTTGTTTTATCTATGTTTTGTACTGGCTTTGCTTCTAATAAAAGCATCTAGTTGCAATAGACAAGATGTCTTCTGTGTATGCTGGCTCAAGTGAAAGAGACGATCCCAGAAATATATATACCTCCCTTCTTTGGAAGGTCCATGTGTTTTTAACTTGGATCTTTTTCAAGTACGTTCTGCAAAGTGATCCCTGGAGAACTGCTTTTTCACTTCTCAAAATGTTAAGTTTGTATACCTACACTCTCTGGGAGACAAGGCAAATCTATCAGGTGTGGCTAATATTGCTTGGCAACACAGAACGCTCGCACCATGAGAAATGTAGTAATTAAATGTTTGATAATTTTATTGTTTTTTTTTAGGTGCAAAGACAAAAAAAGTTGTGTTACGCAGTTGATTGATCCAGTTAAACCAATATACAAAAAATTGTCATAAAGCACTACTAATATCAAAATTGTCTCTCAATATTTCCTTGAAGAGGAAGTTTCAGATGTTGGGCTCCATTCAGGGTCAGACTGGTCTATAGGGCAATCAGGCAGTGCCCCAGATGGGCTGGTCTCACAGTTCATGGGCATGTGTTTTTGGCTGTGGACCTGTATTTGCTCTTGATGTCCCTGATATTAAAACAAACATTGCCTGAAGCAAGCTGAAATCTATGCAGTCTTTTATACCTTGCAAAACATTAATGCAGTGTGCTTTTGCAAGTTCTAACCTGCCCCAATTTGCAAACATCAGCCGCATTGTTTGCTATAAAATATAATTCACTAATGGGTGCCACTTTTATTTTGGTGATAGGGCCTATTTTCTGTCCCAGTCCAACTCTGACTCCATCAAAGCAAGAGAAGGAGCCCCTTGTTCATATGCCTTCACCTCGAGGTATTGTTACTGTCGGAATTTCGGGCAACTAAGACTTGTGCCATCATAATTAAGAAAAAACATGTAGGAAACGTTTTTCTGCTCTAAATTTAATTTTTTTACATTTCTGGCCTACATTCATGTGCATATTCATGTGCCTGTATAAGGCAAAAGGTTTGATAGAAAACAAACGAGAGCCATTGTGTGTTATCTTTCTGATACGAACTATAACTCCCGTTACAAGCTGAATCTGGTATTGCAGTTCATCAGAAGTGAGGGTGCAACAATGTCATTAAATAGTGGAGCTCTGGGGACAGATCAACAGGCATAAGCTTGCTTTTTTATATACTAAATAAAATTAAAAAATCAGAATTAGAGGAATACCAGAATGTCTTCTTTAGTCTCACAATGTACATTTTGGTACCTGTCTAACTTTGATACCCTCTTGGCAGTCAACTTATAATATGTGAGTTATGCATGTATGCACACATTTAAGTGCTAGGCTAGTGGTTTAACCTACTGTCGAAACTCATTTACTTCAAACGTGAATACTGAGGGTGAAGGGTATTTCCTTTTGTTGGACGGGATCCAAACAGCGGGCTTCATTTATGAGGAATTGTCGGAGGGCAGCTGGGCAAGTCTGCTTGCTGAGCTGCCCTACGCCACTGTGAAGGGGCAGAAATGCATTGTATTTGTGAAATACAATGCATTCCTGTCCTTTCCCACTGTGCTGGCACACAATTTGCTGCCTAGCGCCAATGTAGGCACCCTTGTACCATGGTGAAAGGGCGCCCACGTTGCAAGCAGGATTATTTTTGTGCAGGAAGGATCCCCTTCCTGCACAAAAACTATCCAGAATGGTGTTTTCCTCTTTTGAAATGTGCTGTGAATGCCCTGGAAAGGCATAAGGTATTGGTGCTGCCCCAGGTTTACTTGAATCAGTAAACCTGTGGTAGCATCAAAATCCATGGTTGTTGCGTGGGAAAACCCACCACAACACCCATGGAACGCTTCCTTGACACAGAGTAAGATGAGGGGTAATACCCCGAAACCAATCCCAGGATGCTTGTTTCTGGTCCAGAGAGGACCTGGCTTGGCAGTTCAGGGCGGATTGTTTCCATGAGGACCAGGGTCAAGACTGATTTACATATGTCTCGGTCTAAACTGGGGCGGCATGGTCAGCAAAAAAACAACATATTTAACCCACACCTCATGATGGGGGGGTGAATGTATGATTTATTCAGCATTCCGTCCATCACTGGTTTGCGTAGCACTTTATCCCCTAAGTGGGAAGTGGTATGCCCAGATGTGGGTCCCTTGCTCACTGTGCCACTGGATTCAAGCTAGCCTGGCTGATGAGGGGTAAAACCTTGAAACCGGTCCCAGCATGCTTGTTTCTGGTCCGGAGAGGACATGGCTTGGCAGTTCGGGCTGGACTGTTCCCATGAGGAACAGGGTCAAGACTGATTTGTATATGGCTGGGTCTAAACTGGGGTGGCATGGTGAGCAAAAGAACAATAGATTTAGCCCGATCTTTTGACTGGGGTGAATGTATGATTTATTCATTTGTTGCACTAACACAACCTTTGAGGCCATGCAGCGCCACGCAGAGTGGCTTCGCGTCACCTCATAAATATTACTGAAAGGCCTGCGATGCCAGAGCATCTCAAAAAGTGCAACTCTGGCGGAGCAAACCTTTCATAAGTAAGCCCCAGCATTTTTACATTTCTGTCTGTATTTATCCATTTTTAGTTTGTGATTAGTTTAGAAATGAACCTGTAATGGTTATATTTCCACATTTATTTAACTGGTAAAAGAATACTTACATTTGACTGTCCAACAGCTTTTACCTATGAACAGGACAAAACAGTCATCTGAAAACATTTGCATTGTAGAACAGAGTAAGAAGCTGTGGATCTGCACTTATTTAACCTTCAATAGGAAATCATGTTTCTTTTTAACAGCTCCCCAGTCTGTCAACCTGCACCCCTATTGACCTGGAAGTCGTAATTTACAGTAGTGTCTCACAATGTACATTTTGGTACCTCTCTAACTTTGATACCCTCTTGACAGTCAACTTATAATATGTGAGTTATGCATGTATGCACACATTAAAGTGCTAGGCTAGTGGTTTAACCTACTGTCGAAACTGATTTACTGCAAATGTGAATACTGAGGGTGAAGGGTATTTCCTTTTGTTGGACGGGATTCAAACAGTGGGCTTCATTTATGAGGAATTGTCGGAAGGCAGCTGGGCAAGTCTGCTTGCTGAGCTGCCCTACACCATTGTGAAGGGGCAGGAATGCATTGTATTTGTGAAATACGATGCATTCCTGTCCTTTCCCACTGTGCGGGCACAAAATTTGCTGCCTAGCGTCAATGTAGGCACCCTTGTACCATGGTGAAAGGGCGCCCCCGTTGCAAGCAGGATTATTTTTGTGCAGGAAGGATCCCCTTCCTGCACAAAAACTATCCAGAATGGTGTTTTCCTCTTTTGAAATGTGCTGTGAATGCCCTGGAGAGGCATAAGGTATTGGTGCTGCCCCAGGTTTACTTGAATCAGTAAACCTGTGGTAGCATCAAAATCCATGGTTGTTGCGTGGGAAAACCCACCACAACACCCATGGAACGCTTCCTTGACACAGAGTAAGATGAGGGGTAATACCCCGAAACCAATCCCAGGATGCTTGTTTCTGGTCCAGAGAGGACCTGGCTTGGCAGTTCAGGGTGGATTGTTTCCATGAGGACCAGGGTCAAGACTGATTTGCATATGTCTCGGTCTAAACTGGGGCGGCATGGTCTGCAAAAGAACAACATATTTAACCCAGACCTCATGATGGGGGGTGAATGTATGATTTATTCAGCATTCCATCCATCACTGGTTTGCGTAGCACTTTATCCCCTAAGTGGGAAGTGGTATGCCCAGATGTGGGTCCCTTGCTCACTGTGCCACTGGATTCAAGCTAGCCTGGCTGATGAGGGGTAATACCTTGAAACCGGTCCCAGCATGCTTGTTTCTGGTCCGGAGAGGACATGGCTTGGCAGTTCGGTCTGGACTGTTCCCATGAGGAACAGAGTCAAGACTGATTTGTATATGGCTGGGTCTAAACTGGGGTGGCATGGTGAGCAAAAGAACAATAGATTTAGCCCAGATCTTTTGACTGGGGTGAATGTATGATTTATTCAGCATTCCGTCCATCATTTGTTGGAGTAACACAATCTTTGAGGCCCTGCAGCGCCACGCAGAGTGGCTTTGCGTCACTGCATAAATATTACTGAAAGGCCTGCGACGCCAGAGCGTCTAAAAAAGTGCAACTCTGGCGGAGCAAACCTCTCATAAGTAAGCCCCAGCAATTTTACATTTCTGTCTGTATTTATCCATTTTTATTTTGTGTTTAGTTTAGAAATGAACCTGTAATGGTTATATTTCCACATTTATTTAACTGGTAAAAGAATACTTACATTTGACTGTCCAACAGCTTTTACCTATGAACAGGACAAAACAGTCATCTGAAAACATTTGCATTGTAGAACAGAGTAAGAAGCTGTGGATCTGCACTTATTTAACCTTCATTAGGAAATCATGTTTCTTTTTAACAGCTCCCCAGTCTGTCAACCTGCACCCCTATTGACCTGGAAGTCGTGATTTACAGTAGTGCGAATAAACGAAGAGAAGACCTGTTTTCCATATTTTTCCATACTTAAAAATTTAAATCAGACAGAAAAATAGATTTTGTTTGCCTGTATTTTTAGGTAAAAATCCGTAAAAATGGAAAACGGACTGCGCTAATAACAGCATGAACTTCTCTTTGCGAAATGTTGGGGAAACTGATGGTTTACTTGAGAAGAGAAGATTTTGGCACCTGGGCAAAGTCACCAGTTTTCACACTAAAAAACACACCCTCACAGTTCATAGGCTCCAGTGATGGTAAATGCATTAGAGTGGGAATCTAACCTCAGTGAAAAATTAAGCTGGAGCAACAATTTTGCAATATGGCGGATAAGAATCGAAGGAAACATTTACAATGATTAATGCTCTGTGAGTGTCGGATGAAGACTGAATATTAGAAATGTGGCCGAGGAGTCTTTTGTAACTGGTGTCCCGTGGCCTCCGACCGTGGACCCCTGCTTGTAAACAAAAAAAACCTTTTTAGATCTTGACTATTAGGGTAGCGAGGCAGAATTGTCAAAGGCTTACTCATTTGGGGGCATATTATCAAGAAACTGCGTTAAAATTATCGCCGCTTTAGCGGCAGAAAACTGCCACTATAGCGGCGATAATGGGCTTGATAATATGCCCCTTGATGAGATGTGGACCAGAGACTCTGGACTTAACAACTTTACAAATCAAAACTTAATAATTCACTGTCCAGTCAGCTCTTTTTTACATAAAAATAAAAGCACTTTATCACTCACACCACTTAATATAATGTACACCTTTTTTAATTTTTTTTTTAACTGAGCAGAACAAATGAGACATCGCAAGAACAATTGATAACAGGGAGTTAAAATAGCATTCTCTGGTGAAAAACAGCACATTATACCTAAAACCAACGTGGAATAAATACAAAAAGAAAAGAAAAAACTGCAGAAAATATTACAAAAATATTCTGGCAGCATCCTCAGTTTTCTAAAGTGTTTTGGTCAAAGTCCCTACTTTTAACGGATGTGCAAATCTAGCATATTAAAGTGCCAAGCATACTAAAGTGCTAAAGTGCTGAAGTACTAAAGTGCTATACATATTAAGATGCTAAAGTGCTGAAGTACTAAAGTGCTACAGTACCTGGAAGACCCAATATGAGTTGTCCTTTACCTGACATACAACCAGCACAGATTAAGTCCAGTACAGCAAAACAATATTGCAACAATAGTCTGGCAACATCCTCAATTTTTCAAAAGTGCTTTGGTCAAAGTCCCTATTTTTTACTGATATGTAAATCTATCAAACTAAAGTGCAAACAGTTCTAATGTGCTATAATACTTGAAACGACCAAAGATAGACTATCTTTTCCCCAAGCAGGATATCTCCACAGATTAAACTATCTATAGGACTTCTATTTCCACCATGGTTTCAAGGTTCGCTTAATATTTCCAAGCCGCAGTGAACTTTCTTGTAGCGCCTACTCTCCTAGCGTAACCTTTCTTCAAACCTCATAATTCGTTTCATTTTATTTAACCACTTCGAATATGAAGGTGCTTCCGCCAACCTCCAGTTTTGGAGAATTAATGACCGAGCGACAAGGGAGCAAATCGCTATAAAGGTCACCTCTGCTTTTGTCAAATCTTTACTAACTCTAGTAATGCCAAAAAAGGGCTACCTCAGCCTCTGGATCTAGCCTCTTTTGGATTGCCTGGCTTATGGCCGCAAAAATCTTAACCCAAAATGGCTCAAGTTTTGGACACGTGAAGAATATATGTAGCCAAGCCCCTTCTCCCTCTGCCAAGCAGCGAAAGCATCTATCCTCCACTTCAGGATATTTTTTCTTGAGTATTTTAGGAGTGTAGCATGCCATCCATCATAACAAGAAGGCCATTCTTTTAGAATTGGCAGCCGTTAATGCCTTACTCCCTAACCGGGATATTAACTTCCACTCCTGGCTTGACAAACTGCTATTAGTTTCCCGAGTTACTCTTTCCAAAAATGTCTCCACCAGAGGAGATTCATTTTGATTGCACAACTGAGAGTACCAATTACCCACCCCTCCTAGTTTGACTCGAAATAGAGTGGTCACCAACTTGGTCGGGCGCCACTAGTCGAAAGATTGTATCTGTTTAAAAAATGTATAATCTGCAGATATTCAAAAAAGACAGGCTTATTCCGTTCACCACATCTATTCTGAACCTCTTGCCAGGTTATTACTTTGTTCTGATGTACCAATAAAAATAAACTATAGGACTATACCTACCAATAGTCCAAAGCCCATTACCAAATAATCAGTCAGTTGGCAGTCAAGAAGGTTTAATTGTTTATTAAACAGAATACTCTATAGAGGAGCCTCTCCGAACCTCACCCATCAGGTGCGCCGAGGAGACTGTTGGCTCGTATTCAAACATGAGGTTATATACTTCTCGGTTCAACACATACAATCATGGTAAAAGGAAAAATACCAGTTGGCCCTCGAGCTCCTGGGAAGGACCATTTATGGCACACATCAGATCAGTACAAAGGCTTGACTATCTATTACACAGGAGGTCAGGAAGGGTGACTCCCTTTCGTCTTGGTGCCTGGGAGTGTAGGCACGGCGCCTCCAGGAATTCCCTTATCGCCCCAAAGCCAGATGCGACCTTTAGTCTTAGAACAGTCGAGTAATACGGCCTACCATCAGCTGCTACCAGTAACTCAGATGAGCTGGGGCCTGATAGTTGCACGTGATCAACAGGTAATCTCGGCCCGTGCCCGAGCATATGATCAGAAGATGGCATCTGTATGATTCTTGGCCTAGTCTTTTGCATTAGATATACGGGGAAGAGAAAAACAAATTTCCTCCAAGCAAAAGCATACATATATATATATATCAAACAGGGAGTATACATATAGATGCATAATGCTAACATAATATAGGTCCGATACCCCTTATATACAGGAGATCTACTTTTTTATTCCTCAGAACGGCCCTTTTAGCATGATGTAGCTTATAAAAAAAGTTCAATCATCAAATATTCCCTCATCAATCTGCATTAAGTCTTTGAGCTCCTGCTGAACTAGCTAGGCCTTTACCGCTGTTGGGGATGGACCAGACACAGAAGAAGTGAGTTTTGTCGCGCAATAAGATCAACATGCAGGTCCACATTGTACACAAACACAACATGTGAATATGATACCGGCTATGCATGCCAGCACCATCAAAATTTTCCATCCCCAAGTAGATAGCAAACCCCAGAACCAACCAGAGAGAGACCACGTACCAGTTTCTACATGTATATCGGAAGCTAAACGATGTAGCTTCTGAATAGCCAAATGAACGAAAGGGGCGGAGTCAGGAATATAAACACAGCAAGAGCTGCCGATCACACGGCATGCTCCTCCTCTATCTGCCAAGATAACGTCCAAAATCATACGGTTTTGAAGCGAAACAAGTCTGGTCGCCTGTAGCTCTACTGTTATATTAGTCAGTATTCCTGCAGTAGTGTTAATTACCCCTTCAATCACTCTAGACAAGCGTCGTACTTCTCGGCTAGTAAGCATAGGCCCCCAAAAGGGTAACACTCCCTTCATAATATCAGTAAAATGTTGCAATGGAGTATCGGTCTGATCTATATCGGTGGTATCTATCTCCCTTTTATGTCTCCTACTATGCACACTACGTTTATCTAGTCGGTGATCCTTGTGATAATTAGAAGGCGTAATATAGACTGGAGGGTACAGGAAGGACAGGTAGCAATGTCCAGTCCAACCTCGCGGAAGCCAAGTATAGGCATTTTCTCCAGAAACGAAATATACATTAGGAGGTGTTAACAACGGAGGGCTGTTAAAGGTACGCAACCGATAAGTGTAATTACATCAGCTTTCTCCTACTGATATGTACCCTGCTCCTTGAACACAAAACGTAGAGGTACTATTTAATACAGGCAATGGAATAGCCCTATCCTCAGTAACATTACGATCCTGAAAGTGTCGATAATATTGAGTGAAATTGAATTCAACAAAGTCCAAAATTTCATTTTTTAACCAAGTGGTATTTTCATACGTTATATACATATTCATGCAAGCATTCGGATCTAAAGTTCCCTCTCCATTATTCCCTTCGGGGTCAAATTCTTGATGAACCTCAATATATGCCAAAATCATTTCATAATCCTTCTCTGAAAACTTTTGAGAGTCCACAGTGTAATGCATGTACATCATAGAAAGCAATTTGAACCAAGCCTCACAACTTCCCAGATGAGACAAAGGTAAGGATATAAATAAGTCGTACTTGTGCATAACAGATGGTAAAAGACCACAAACCCAGCAATTTGTAGTATTCGTAGCACTGTGTGCTTGATGAAGCATTTCGATGAATGCGTTTTTCACATAGGTCTGACGATGCATTTCCTTATGAGGGGCTAAAGTATGAAACACATGTTCCGGAGGTGGGATAGTCGTTCCTAAAACAGTATGCATAGGGTGGCGCAATTCCAAATATATGAACACTCCCAGTAATATAATTAGCAATATGGCAATAGTAGCTACACATGCAATTTTAACACGATTGGTCCAACTAGAAAAAACAGGCATATATGCAGGAAAATAATGTGGTACAAAAGGACGTTCCTCTTCAGGAACAAAACGAGCAAAGGGATACATACTAACTAAAAGTCCAACAATAAACTGGGGCAATGCAGTCCAACCTGCCAGAGGGTGCTTCTTTCCTGTGTCCGTTCAGAGCCTCACAGGCACGCTCCTATCGTTCATCTCAGATAATACCAATACAAACTTCTCACGTTAGAGTTATGTTCTCACACAACCCTTGAAGGAAACACAACCTGGGCCCCTTTGACCATGAAATTCAGTCTTTTCTTTCTGAACGGAGCAAACAAATGTTCAAGGCTCTCAACGCGTTCAGTCCAGTGTCTCGCTCAGTACACCAGAAGCGTATCTAACAGACATTCATAGCACAGGTCTGTACCCTATCACTCAAGCCTCTCCCTATCTCCTACCATGTTCACCTGGTGTACCGTGTTGTTTTCTGGGCCGCAGGTTGTATCGAATATGACCAGGCACTTCTTGATCAGAGAACAAGACAGAGGATGACGAATCCGGTGAAACAGGGGTACTGCGAGCCTCTGGGTTAGCTGCAAGAACAACAGAATCTGGGGTGGTCAATTGTGCTGATGACAGAGCCCCTTCCGAGCCCGGTGCACCTTCTCCTTGCCCTTCTCCAATTACTTGGGCATCAGAAAAAGGGATGAATCGAGGAACTCGCTGACCTTCCTGAGTCAGAACCCCGTCTTGGATTCACTTATCATATGGAAGCGGAAGGGGTAGTTTCTTCAAATGTGACAGATGATTCCAGTGTCGCTTGCCGTTCACTTTTACCGCCGTCCGCGTGGCCAACAAGACTTGAAACGGTTCAGACCAACGAGGATTCAAGCTGGATTTTCTCTGACCACTGAACCCACTGTCCTGGTTCCAAACGATGTCCAGGACCCTCCGGCGGGGGCTGCAAAACTGCTGAGACCTGTTGATGAATGGAACGAAGATCTTTAGTCAAAGCATACAAATAGTCTGTCAGCATGGGATACTCTATATCACGAAATGTTCTGCGTCTCGGGATGCCCCAAACATTAGTAGGGTGCCCAAAAATGACCTCATACGGAGACAAACCATAATGAGAGTGTGGGGTAACTCGTATTGACATTAGTGCCAGTGGCAGAGCATCTGGCCACTTTAATCCAGTACTTTCTTGAACTTTAGCTAATTTGAGCTTTAATATCCCATTCTACTTCTCGACCAACCCAGCGGATTGGGGGTGTCGAGCCGCATGGAATTTCTGTTTAATCTGTAGTCCATTACATATATGTGTGATGAGTTCTGCATTAAAATGTCTTCCGTTATCACTCCAGATCACGAGGCAATCCGTAGCGAGGGAAATATTCCTTTACCAACGCTTTTGCCGTCGCCAAAGCAGTATTTTCCTTGGTCGGGTAGGCTTCCACCCATTTACTAAAAGCGCATACCACGACCAGGACATACTTCAAATTGTTGACGTGTTCCAGCTGGATATTATCCATTTGAAGCACCTCAAAAGGCAAAGATGGGGGTGCAAAGTTTCCACTCAAAACAGGCTCCCTGCCCCCTGGATTATGTTGTAAGCAGACCATGCAATATTGTACCAAATGAGCAGCGGTCCTAGAAATATTGCGATTGTACCATACAGGATCTAATAATGCACAAATACCTTTCACCCCAATATGAGCTGAACCATGCGCCATTGTCACCACCGCATTCACTAATGCATTAGGCAATAGCCACCGCTGCTTTTCTGGTCGATCAATCCAACAACCATCTGCATCTAATCTCCCAATTTGCTCTTTCCAATGAGCCAGTTCAATAGGGGTAGCTTCTTTCTATATTTCTCGGACACTCTCCATGGTATTATCAAACATCTCTGTTTCAGCCACCCACCTAGCAGAGCTAGTCACAAACATTGGGGTAAATTTGGATTTTGCAGTTTCCTTAGCGACTTGATCAGCAAAGGCATTATCCTCCCCACTGCCTTGTGTGCACTACATTTGACTACAGCCACTATTTCTGGTAACGTCAGTGCTGTCAGTAATCGCAAAATCAAGGGGCCATGCTGTATTTGCTGACCATGAGAAGTAAGAAAACCTCTTTCTGCCCAAAGTCTACCAAATGATGAGCCACGCCAAAGGCGTACTGGCTGTCAGTGTAAATATTTACTCTCAATCCTACACTTAACTCACAGGCCCGAAACAATGCCACTAATTCAGCCGCCTGTGCTTACTGATAGGGTACTCGAGAAGCCTCAACTATAGTATGAAGAGTAGTTATCGCATATGCAGCAGTTGTCGTGCCATCTGGTAACTTGAAACAAAAGCCATCGACGTACAACTCCCCTTGAGGGTCAGAGAGAGGAGTGTCAGTCAGATCTACCCGTCCCTTTGTTTCTTCCTCAGTCCGAAATATACAATCATGAACATCATTGTTCTTTTCATTCGAAGGGAGGGGTAGTAGCGTAGCAGGGTTCAGAGTGGTACATCGTTTAATTGTAATGTGTGGAGCAAACAAAGTCAATTTGTATCCGGTAAGACGCGCACTTGTAAGGTGCTGGGTCTTTGTTTTGTTCACTAATGTATCCACAGCGTGCGGTACCATCACTGTGAGGTCAGTGTTCAGAACGAGCCCTTCCGATTGTCGAATAGCCACCGCAACCACAGCCGTAGCTCTTAAACAGCTAGGAAGTGCTCTGGCGACTTTATCCAACTCCGCCGAGAAATAGGCACAAGGTCTCTGCTTATCACCAAATCCTTGTGTTAACACAGAAAGCGAGCAACCGTCCACCTCGGGTACGTAAAGCACAAAAGGTTTCCGGTAGTCAGGAGTACCAAGAACAGGTGCAGAACAAAGCGCAGATTTCAAAGAGTCAAAAGCATCTTGACAAGCATCAGTCCAGGGTAAAGGTTCATGCACATCTTTAGTGGTTAGATACAGAAGAGGTTTAGTAAGAAGGGAAAAATTAGGGATCCATTGGTGACAGTAAGAAGTTATGCGGAGAAATGCACGAACATCACGCTGAGTACAAAGTACAGACATATTAAAAATGGTAGTCACACGCTCAGGGGTTAGTCTCCTCCCCTCCATCGACAGGAGTATGACCGAGATAGGTCACCTCCTGTCGACAATATTGAAATTTGGAAAGGGAGACTTTATTGCCATTAGCAGCCGAATGAGACAATAATAGTACGGTGGCCTTCTTACAACCTTCCTCGGTATCAGAAGCCACTAACAAATCATCTACGTATTGCAAAAGCACATTACCGGGGGGCAAGACCAAATCATCCAACAATGTTTTCAAAGCTTGATTATAAATACTAGGGCTTTCTGTGTACCCCTGGGGAGCGTGACCGAACCGGAAGCTGCGACCAGACAATGAGAAGCCGAAAATATGACAGCTATCAAGATGAATCGGGATGCTAAAGAAATCGTTCTTTAAATCAATCACAGAGAAATATTTAGCAGTAGGAGGAATCATAGTGAGAATAGTGGTGATGTTTGAAACCACAGGGTATTGGGGCATCACTATTTTATTAATTTCGCACAAATCAAGCACAAAACGATAGGTGTCAGCATAATCATGATCGCTTCCAACAGGGGCTCTCTTTAAGATAGGCAAAATGGGGCTGTTACACACAATAGCAGATGTCTCTTCCACCACACCCTTTTTTACCAAATCTTGGATGATGGAGAGCAAAGCCTTCTCTCCTGCCGGAGAAATTTTGTACTGAGGCATACGAGGAAGCCGAACATTTTGCTGCAAAGTAATAGAGACGGGCAGAATGTTTAATAATCCTGCATCCGTGTCACCAGTGGCCCACAATGTTGCTGGAATAGCAGCAAACTCAAGAGGGAGGGGTTAATTTTTAGAGAAACACTGCAAAGTATGCTTCCCAGGGGAATTAATAGTCAAGTAAACACCATCAGGTGAACAATGAATCCTAGCATGTAATTTCTTCAACAAATTCAAGCCCAACAAATTTCCGCCACACTGGGAAGTCAGAATAAACGGGGAGTCTATCGTAACAGGACCAATTGTAAAAGGAATAGGTTTGGAGATGGGGCTCACCACCGGAATCCCTGAAAATCCTACCGAAACAATAGTGTGCCCGGACAGAGCAGCCCCTGGGACCAGGGAACGAGAAATAGACCTATTCATTGCACCCGTATCAACTAAAAACATTTCTGATGTCCCCATCAAACGCGACTCAACATAAGGTCCTCGCTGATCAACTGGTACTGACACCTGGCCCTCACTCTGTCCATGGCTATCCTATGTGTAAGCATACCCTTCAGTCACGTCCATTTCAAGCTCCTCATTATAATACTGCCTACCTCTTGGATTATCAAAATAATTCTTGTCTTGTCCAACTTGCGTCGTCTCTTCTCGTCGCATATCACTGCGATCCAAACTTCCCAAACCTCTTCCTCTACTTCTTAAAACCCCGTTCTGGGCTAACAACAACGGACACTGAAATCGCCAAAGCCCTTCCTCCTTAAAATATGCACACTGATTTACTCCCAAAACAACAGCCGACCCTCTGCCTCGTCCAGTTTCCACCCCCTTAGGGACAAACCCTCTACCGCCTCTCTCACTGCCTCGTCCTTGAGCAACTTGTTGCAACAACACCCGTGTTTTAAGATCCTTTGCTTTCTTTTCCGTCTTATCCTTACTCTCATTTTCTCTATGTTTGTAATATTGGGCCATACTCAATATTACCGAGGGCGTGGAAGTGGTCCAGGTACTTTCAGCGGCTTGTAGCCGTGCAGAGACTTCTGGTAACACATTGGTCACAAAACGATTAACAAATAATCGTATACCGCCTTCCAACGATAAATCCTGTCCACTAAAATCGATGAACACGCCCTCAAAAACACTTTCATCTTTCTTCTGTTTACATGCAGTCAATTTGTCCCAATCCACCTTACGAGGCGGAATTAAGGAATGCATGTAAGTGATAATACGGCCAGGTAACGCCAATAATTCAGGTCTCGGCTTATCCCCAGGCTTACGATCCTTGTCCCAATCTTTTATCTAATCCCATGGTCCGCCAAATTCTTGAACATGGTCCTGATCATGCACCTGACGCCATACGTCAACGGGAACTAACAACGTAAAAAATAGCTCTATGTCAGCTAAAGTCATGACGGCCAAGGAGGCTGCCTCTGTGAGTTCTTTATAATAAGCCCTAGGATTCTTACGGGGGTCGGGTAATTGCGATTTTAGCAAGAGGACTTCATTCCTCTTCCAGGGGGTATAAACCCATTGTTCCTGCACTCGGGCTTCTACATAAGGTCTAGTCACCACACCGTGGTCATCCTTTAGTTCCGGTATTTCAGGATGAAAGATAGGGTGAACTTCTCGCATAGGATGCTGAGAGTTCCACCAGGGACACTTTTGATGCATCCGTTCATGATAAGTTAATAAAACCTCCACATTTCTATACACTTCCTCCGGGCTAAGTTCAGACTTATGAGCCCTGTCCCGGATGTCATACATCACTTGGGGAGCCATCCCTCCTGGAAAACACTGTTCCCAGAGAGTAATGATACATGCAGCCATGTGTTTCAAGGCATGTTGCTGCATAACAGGCTCATAGTCTTGAAGTGTGTTCCATATGTCAGTTATAGTATAAATAGGGTGTTGCATCCACTGGGATGACTGATCTGCAACCATCTGTTTCTCAATCGGTCCTACAGCCGAACGTGTAAACAACTTTCGTGCGTCAAGATCTCCCGGAGCACAAAATGGCGTCGAAACAGCTGGAGATGGGGTCGCGCTCGCAGGAAGGGAGGCCCACGCAGGGGTGGGGGGAGACAAAACAGCTGTGGCCGTAACGGAAGACAGCAATGTAACAGGCCATAAAGTAGCCGTCTCAGATACTAAAGGAGACAAAACAGAGGACGTTCCCGGAGAGACAAGGGAAGAGGAATCAACAGGGGCGGAAGCTGAAGGGGCCTGTACTAGAGTCGGGGAAACAACAGGATATACACGCTGCGGAGCATAAGGCGGAGGTGGACAAGTATCCAGTAAATCCTCTATCTCGTCTTCTGCTTCAGTCCTAGTCACATAGGTCTTATTCACTTGCAATCTAAATTGTCTGTCTGCACAATCAATCCCTTTTTCAGTTTGTGCTTTATCATAAGCTATAGCTTTCTGCGTTATCGTCTGATTTCCTTTCATCCTACATACTTTCTCCTCTCGCATACGTCTACGCTTTGCCTCCTTCTTCCACAGACTTAGGGAGTCAAACATTGACTGTCGACTACGTTTAGAAAATAATCGATCCTGCAGAAAACGTATCTTTTTCTCATCAAAAGACCCGGTTAAGGGCCATTGCAATTCCACATTATCTTTAGTATATTTATGCCATAGTGTATTAAACAAAAGAGGTGAATTACCATGCTTTACATACATATCATAACTTGGGCTGCCCTCAGGCGGGGCGGGTTGACTTTTAGCCAAACGCGTATCATTAGGGCGACAACAACATCCAAAACAACTCAATCTGCTAAAACACGGCATGGTGATTGTCGTCACGCGTTCCTCATTTAATCATAAAAAAACTTCCATTTGCAAAACATACAACCTTACGATCATTTAAACATACACAAGACAATAATATACATTTACATATAAAGACATTCAAAATTATGTCTTTTCAAACAAAGAACAGAGCCTGTTCGTGGAGAATCAATCAAATTCAGATTTCAAGACCGACAGATACCAAAATCAAGCAGTCCAAAGACTACCAAGAGACCGTCAGACAGGTATAACCACAGACCGACCTACAGACCATCCTGCAGCCTTCCTGGTTCACTCTTGGGACTATTCTGACTAAGCCTGGTTCATTAGCACCGCTTCAGATGTGTTCCCAAGGCTACCCAGGTACAGCCACAGTCTTTTCTGAGAGCAGTCCGGCCGGGCGTGCACCACACGTGCCACCACACGTGCCACACCAGGCATCCGATCGGCGTCTCTATTATTCACAAAAGGTCCGTGGAGCATCTTCACGGACAGCCACCACAATGCTGCCCCATCAGACCCCCAAGATTCTCCGTGGTACACTGATCACCAAATACTTACACAGTTAACTGATTCAAAAGCACTGCTCAACAGTGCATGCCAAGAACATCAAAACAATTCCACTCACCTGGTGCACACAGGTACAATCGCATGTTCTCCACTGCCAACTCCTGAAGACCAACACGGTCAGCTCCTGGGTTCACTAGCAGCAGGGGATACTCTGATCCTGAGAGCGGAGTAAGTTCATACCAAAGGTGGCTATATTTCAAAGGATCCTTTTTCCATCCACCCGCTCAACCGGAATCACCCCTTGTCCTTACCACCCATTTACGGGGAGGACGACCCAGTCACGGAGTCCCGGCGGAGTCGCCAAACTGATGTACCAATAAAAATAAACTTTAGGACTATACCTACCAATAGTCCCAAGCCCATTAGCAAATAATCAGTCAGTGGCAGTGAAGAAGGTTCAATCGTTTATTAAACAGAATACTCTATAGAGGAGCCTCTCCGAACCTCACCCATCAGGTGCGCCAAGGAGACTGTTGGCTCTTATTCAAACATGAGGTTATATACTTTTCAGTTCAACACATACAATCATGGTGAAAGGAAAAATACCAGTTGGCCCTCGAGCTCCTGGGAAGGACCATATATGGCACACATCAGATCAGTACAAAGGTTTGACTATCTATTACACAGGAGGTCATGAAGGGTGACTCCCTTTCGCCTTGGTGCCTGGGAGTGTAGGCACGGCGCCTCCAGGAATGCGCTTATCGCCCCCAAAGCCAGATGTGACCTTGAGTCTTAGAACAGTCGAGTAATACAGCCTACCTTCAGCTGCTACCAGTAACTCAGATGAGCTGGGGCCTGACAGTTGCACGTGATCAACATGTAATCTCGACCCGTGCTCGAGCATATGATCAGAAGATGGCGTCTGTATGATTCTCGGCCTACTCTTTTAGAATTAGATATACAGGGAAGAGAAAAACAAATTTCCTCAAAGCAAAAGCATATATATATATATATCACACAGGGAGTATACGTATAGATGCATAATGCTAATATAATATAGGTTCGATACCCCTTATATACGGGAGATCTACTCCCTCAATTCTGCAAAAAGAAGCACTCCAGCTCTTCTAAACCACAATCCTTCCAATTCCTACGGTGACTGGATTGGATTTGAAGACCCAAACATTTGCATTCCCCTAATTTTAAAAAGTGGAATCCAGAAGAACCTGCTTGTTTATAAAAGGACTGAAGTCTAGAGACGTAATCCTGCAGAGTCTTATATCTATTCCTCTTTGGGAGTTTAGATGTTTTTAAAAATATCGGGATTTGCGAACCAGACTTCTGTACCATTTTGTCCCCCAACAAATGATCTAATAACCCATTTGGCTTTAGTAAACGAGCTGTTAGATCAAAAATAGCCGCCTTGTAATATGTTCGGATTTTCAGCAATGCTAGCCCACCCTGATTAATACTTAGTTGTAGTGCTGGAAGTTTGACCCTGGAAGCCTTTTCGCTCCAGACAAACTCTCTAAACACAGATCCTAGCTCTTTAAAGTAACCAGAGTTAACCTTTAAGGGTACATTTATAAAAAGATAAACAAGTTAAGGGAGTATTGACATTTAAATGAGGGCTACACGGTCTATCATAGTTAAAGGTAGGAGTGACCAGTTATACAGTAATAGTTTCATTTTACCCCGCATTGCTTGATAGTTCAATTTAAATAGCTGCCCATATTGATTGGAAACAAATATCCCCAAATAGTGTATGGTTCCAATTTCAGAGCCTGAAATTTAAGATTTGAGGGAAGAAAATCACTGTCAGTATTTAAAGTTAAAATCTCTGTTTTATTTTGATTTATTTTGTAACCCCAGATCAATTCAAATTGGCTGAATTCTGTTAATACCTGATCTAGATTCAGGTTCTCAGGACTTAAAAGTAAGATAATGTCGTCCTCGAACAACTTCAATTTCGCCATACCCGGTATCGGCGCTCTGATTTCCCTGTTGTCACAGATTTTTATAGCCAGGAGTTCAATAAAGAAGGTGAACAATAGGGGAGACATTGGACACCCTTGTCTGGTCCTGTGATTGATATTTACTATCCCTGCCTGCTTAGCATTTATCTCCACTTGGGCCTGGGCCCCCTGGTAAATATTCCTAAGCATTTCTATGACCTGGAAAGGGACACCAAACTTGCCCAGACCATAAAAGAGTGCGTCCCAATTAACCAGGTCATACGCCTTTCGGTGTCTACCATCATAATGAGCGCTGGAATAGAATTATTGTTAAAAAAGTGAAAAGCCTGAATTAAAAACCCAGTATTAGAGGACATCGACCTTCCAGCGACAAACCCAGACTGATCCCTATGAGTCACTTCCTGTGCTAAGGGAGTAAAATGTTGGGCCCAAATTTTCATAAGAATTTCGTAGTCGGCATTTAAAATGCTAATTCCTATAGGGAATTGACATCCTTGGAACTTTGACCCTTTTTCACAAACCTTACAATTATTGCCTCTTTGAAGCTTGAGGGAACGGCATAACCCATCTTAATTTTATTAAATAGCTTCATCAGGAATGGGGTCAATTCCTTAGCAAATGCCTAATAAAATTCTATGGGCATCCCATCATTTCCACAGGCTTTTGCTCCCACAATAGAGTTCAGGGCTGACAAAGTTTCCGCACCTGATAAATCAAGTTGAATCTGTCCTATGAGGGAATTAGATAGATTCTGAAGATTTACGCTCTCAAAATATTCCTGAATTGAGTCCTGTCTAACGGCATACTTGGTAGCATAGAGCTGTTGATAATGCTCCACGAAAACGTGGGCTATTCTATCCTTATCCGTTACCACATGTCTAGTACTGGGATCTATGACCTCGGTAATTGAAGCCGCTTCCTGTCTGGTATTGGTTAACCCGGCTAGCAATTTACCAACCATTTGGCTTTCCTCGTTCACCCATTGTTGGAAAGTCCGGGAACTATTTATCTCTTCAATTAAAATAAATTCCCTGACTGCCTTTTTAGCCTTTTCAAGCTGACTCCCTGCTACCCCATTTTCCTGTGGGGAGGCATTTCTCCGATTCAAGGCACTGTCAACAGCCTGCTGGAGTTCGACAATTTTGGTACGCCATATTTTGGACTGAGCGGCCCAAAAGGCAATCATTTTTCCCCGTACAGCCGCCTTGAACCCCCCCAGACTGAATAAGGTTCCGCCGTTCCCTCATTGATCTTAAAGTAATTCATTATATACTCTCTTAAATTAGTTACCCATTGAAGATCCAGGAGGAGGAGACAATCCATCTGCCACCTGGACCTCGTCCTCTATCCCTCTTCAATTTCCAGATCTAGGTCATAGGAGTGATCGGAAAATGAATTGGCCCCAATATCTGCATCTACATAGTTCAAAGACCGAGATGTAAAAAAAGAAGTCAATGCGAGAAGCTGTTTGAAATTGATGGGAGTGACATGTATACTCATGTTTTGTTTGGTTAGCTTCACGCAAGTATCTATCAGCTGATAATCCTGTTTTATAGCATCTAGGACTTTTTTAATCTTTGGTTTCAATTGCTTCTTACCTTTGTTGGAGGTGTCTTTTCTCAAATTTTGGATAAAATTTAAATCCCCACCAAAAATAATCTGCCCGGGTGCCCCCCCTAAGTTGCATGGTGCCTGCCACAAGATGCATGGATGTTTAAAAAGTGTATAGTTCCTATTGCGGCTTGTGCTGCAGCCCACAGCCCTTCTTCTCTAGTACGCACAAATCCATGAGTGTACTGGAGAGTGGGCCTTTTTATAGCTGGTACCCACTTTGAAGTGGCAGAAGCTTCTGGAGCTTCCTCCTACAGAACTGTCTGGGATTTCCTGCATCCCTGCCCTGGTCCAAGTCATATGGAGGGACAATAGGCAAGTGTGAATTCCTTTGTGTGTGAGCTGAGCCAGTGCCTCTGGAGTGCAAGTGAGGTAGGTGACAGCTCCGCTCCCCGATCCTGCCAGAGATGGCCCAACATGCCAACATCTGGATTCTCTTTTGTGATACTGCCTGAGAGTAATACACAAAGGCCAACTGCCAACTACACCTAGTCATGTGACATAGGAATATGCAGCAGGGACCAAATGGTTGCGTCAAGGAAATGCAAACTTTCCAGAAGCGCCATTGTCTGAATTTTGACATAAAATCTGACTTTACCATTAAAGAGGGATTTAAAGTACAATTGCTTAGACACCAAACATGACTTACCTGACTTTCCTAACTGCCCCAATCAAAAGTTATCACTTATTAAATGTAAAAAGGTAAACCAATGTTTTCCTATGGGAGAGGTAGGCCTTGCTATAGTGAAAATGAATTTAGGTGTTTTTCACTAGCAGGACATCTTAAACTTAAAATTACATGTCCAACTTTTTAAATACAATGTACCCTGTCATATGAGCTGGTGAGGACCTACCCTAGGTGTGACTTATGTGTATTAAAAAAGAAGGTTTATTTTGTCAAGTCGAAATGTCAGTTAAAAAGGCCTGAGACATCTTTTAGGAGCTACTTAAGTGGGTGGCACAATAGGTGCTGAAGGCCCAGTAGTAGCATTTAATTTACAGGCCCTGATGACATGTAGTACAACTTTACTAGGGACTTCCAAGTACATTTAATGTGCCAATTGGGTGTAAACTAATTTTACAGTGTATAAAGGAGATAGCACAAGCACTTTAGCACTGGTTAACAGTGATAAAGTGTGCAGAGCCCTAAGGGCCACAAAAACAAGTTCAGCAAAGCAGGAGGAGTGCGGGCAAAAAGGTTGTGAAAAAAACACCCTAAGCCTGACCGGTCTAAAAACGTGGTTGATAGTTAGCACTGGAAAGCTATTTTACAGCACCTAAAGTTAGTGTGACTCAATGAAACTCACTCACAATAGAGTTCTAAAAATCAGTTTAAGATATAGAATCTATTCGGTAATAACTGTCCATTAATTTTCCTTTCATTAAAGTACCTTAATGTCCAACTGTTCTGAGAATTTCACCTGCCACTGTGCTTTCATTAACATTTGTCTCCCTTAAAGCCAGAGAATGTAATTGTGGACATTATTTGACATGAATTGTCTTTCATCACATGATGAAAGAAAGTTAGTCCCAATTTAGGGTTCTGCCAAACTCTAAATCAGACCCTATTGCTAAATTAGATATTTATCTGTGGAGTTCATTCTATTCCAGGTTTCACTTTAAAAAAGGACAGATTTCAGAGTTCAGGTGAAATACATTTCATAAGCAATCAAAAAATCAAGTCAGACAAAGCAGGACTTGAATAGCACACTGGCTATGGTCTCAGAATTCAGAAGCATATTGCAAACAGGTTCAGAAAAAGGTATATGACTACCATGTCACTGCTAATAGGGATGTGGACTCAATAAGTAATTGGATTGAGACTGAGTCTGTGTGGAAGCAAGATGGACATGAGCATCAAAGTCCCCGATAGTAAGAACTAAAGAAGGGAAGAAAATTATCATATTGGGGCCCCTTACAATATTGGACAGCAAGCCTCCGACTGTTTGATTCTTCTAGACCGTGTCGGAACCCATTCACCCGACTTGGTCGGAAACAATTCCGACCAACCGATTACAATGCTCGCGGCCAGAAGGGGAACCATTCGGTCATTCCAAATCGGTCCTTACCGGCACTTGGACAATCCGAGTCGGTTGGAGCCGATTCGTACAACTCTACGGACCGCGTTTCCGGCCTACCGATTACGATGTTGGATTCTGACAGCCTTTCTGACTTGGTCTGTCCGACACAAAAAGGCTGTCAAAAATTTAGTTTGGTGGCTCCGAGCAGGCCCCCCTTCATCCTGAGGCCTCTAGTTTGGGGTCAAGAGGGTACCCTAGGGACTCCCCTGTAAAACTGTGTGGCAGGCACTATGGGATGCCTGCCACAGGATTCAAGGTTTTCCACAGACAGCCCTTTTCCCCATACGAGCCTGTGTTGTCGGTCAGAACACAGGCTCACATAGAGGTCAATAGGAGTCCTTCCTAACGGTGTGTGGAAGCATTGTAATCGGTCGGGCAAAACCGCCCATCACGAACGGTCAGAACCGAATCCAACAAGGAGTCAGGCGGAACGTTTCCGCCCAACATTGTAATGAGGCCCATAGTCGTAAGTTGGGAGCAAGAACAAGGCACATCAAGGCCTTATTCACAAAGTGCATTTTGTAGTATATAAAATAACACTACAGCATATTACTTTCTTACTACAAAATTCAATTCACAAACCTACAGGAGGAGATTGCTAGCTCCACCTCTCCCTTTTCTATGGGGAAATATATGCACAAGTAAGAGTATTACTTATAAGTAAATGTGGGAGGGACCAGAGGGTGTAATGAGAGAAATGGACAACCTCTACTTAAAAGAGGGAGGGCCTCAGGGAAAAATGCAGGATTTAGGAAGTGACAGGCTGTTTGAACCCACCTACAAAATAGTATGCCTAATGCTATTCATAAACTGAATTTCTAAATGTACTACAGCCCTGAAGGTGACAGAGCAGCAGTAAATGTACTCAATCGCAGAATTGAGTAAGTCAAGACCCACACATGACTACATATTAGAGCTCAGTTTGCAGTTTTTGAAGCACATGCATCCCTGTTCTAACTGAAAGTAGGATACATTTTAAAGAACATGAAAACAGTAATAAGGGCTTATTTTCCTCTTTAATAATTTGAAATCTTCCACTCCCTTTAGCCAACACGTTTTGTCGTTTCAGGGTACACACCCTAAGACTTAATCAGGGCTTGAGTAAGTATTCCAGAACAAAATCCCCTGAAAAATAGCTCCGTGCACTTAATTCATTCCAATTATATATAATCACTTTTCCAGTACACTATAGGTACATAATTATCTATAATAATTCATAATGAGTGACAATTTGGACCGTGATAGACTCAGGGAAGAACTTTTCGATTCAGTGAATCTAACATATTAGAGCTCGTCAGATACAAGGGAGCAACTAGTATAAGTCAAAGCAATGCCTTTCAGGCTTAAAATGCTGCAGAAATTATGATGTGCGTCTATTGATTCTGCTGCTGTGACTTTGCCCTTACCTGCTGGGGAAAGACTATGTCCCCTGGCAGGCTTTACTCCTACCAGGAGAAGTGGGCCGACGCAACGCACTATAAAATTGCTTTACACCTTCTGTGTTACTGGACGTGCCTCTGTCGACTCCGCTGCTGTACTTTTACCCTGACCTGCCGAGGCAGGACTACATCCCCCAGCAGGCTTTGCCCTTACCAGGATGAGGGGACTGGTGCCACACGCTATAAATTTGATTTACACCTACCACTGGATGCTCGTGGGACGTGCCCAGGCTTGTGCCCAATCAAAGACCAGGCCTGTATTCACTTGTCATCACCTGGAGGAGGCAGGGCTGGGCCACCACTTTTTCACCTGCCAACCAAGGTACTGTGCTGAAAATATTCTACACCATCCTCCCCAATTGCCTTGATCTACTATGCCCAGCACCTGTGTGAATGACTATTTGTTGATGGTTTACTTCTTTTTTAACCCATAAACCATGGGCAAGCAGAGGGTCATCCACCCAAAGCCCACGCCGGGCACCACTTTAGATGGGTAACAGAAATGAGCTGTGGTGGTCATTAAGAGGGAAGCTGAACTTGTTGACTGATGCCTTTCTTCGTCATCCTCACCGGATCTTGCTCTTGAGCAATCTTGCCCTCAATTAGTGCCTAAAACAACTATGTCTCTCATTGGTCAGCCTGGATGTTATGCTGCCTGTTAGAAATGAGGGTCTCTAGTTGGCAGAGGTAGGTACCTTTGTACAAATAGGGACCCTTGCTTCTAGTCAGGGTAAGGGGGATACACACTCTAGATAACGCCTGCTCACCCCCTTGGTAGCTTGGCACGAGCAGACAGGCTTATCCCAAAGGCAATGTGTAAAGTATTGGTACCAACACTCACATTAATAGAGTGAAAACACCACACCAGTTTAGAAAAATAAGGTATCTTTATCTAAATTTAAGAAGACCAAAACGTCAAAAATCCAACATACAAGTATTAAGAAAAATGACTTTCAAAATGTTTTAGTAACTGTGTCCATAGAAAACTATGGATGCGTGATTTCTTGCAAAGTACCTGTCGTTGTGACAAAATTCACCAAGCCAAACAGCGGCAGTGATGAGAAGCATTGAAAAACAAAGACATGCATCGATTCCTGAGACCTTCGTGGATGCAATGCAACAGTTACGCTGGACACAGGGTAGCAGTGTGTCGGGTCCGCTCTGTAGGGAGAAGCGTTGCATCGATTCTGAGATGAGTCTGATCCGTGGGTGATGCGTCGGGAAAAACTTGCCGCACAGGGACGATGCGTGGAAATCTGGGATGCAGCAGCAAACGATGCGGAGGGGGCGAGCGGCGCTGCGTAGATTTCTTCAGCCGTGATCCCTCGATGCATCGATTCTTGCGCAGCGACAGGCGATGCGTCGGTATCAGCAGTGGCTCAGCGGTGCGTGGAGATTCTTCTCGCACCATGGCGCTGAGTCTGAAAAACTGTCACAGGAAGAGCTATGCATTAATTTTCTTGTTGCATTGCTTTCCAGCTACCAGCAGCAAAAACAACCTCCAGAGGCCATACACAGTCACAGGCACTTCTTGGCAGGTCAGAACTCCCAGCAAGGAAGTTCAGGGGAGCTGGGGGTGAAGTCTTTGTGTTCCTGAGACTTCAAAACAGGAGGCAAACTCTACTCAAGCCCTTGGAGACTTTCCTCAAGCAGGGGACAAAGCACACAGCAAAGTTGTTCTCCTTTCCTTGGCAGAAACCACAACTGCAGGCCAATCCCTGACACACAGCAAGGGTATTACTTCTCTTCAGTTTCTCCAGCTCTTCTCCTTGGCAAAGGTTCCTCTTGATTCCAGAAGTAGTCTAAAGTTCAGGGTTTTTAGGTCTAATACTTATACCCCAAAATATATTTGTTCTCTTTGTGCAGAGAAGCCCTGTGCCCCAGTCAAAACCAGTTATATCCTCTCTGGTACAGCTGGTGGAGACAGCATTGTGGAAAGCAGACCAGGCCCATTCAGGTGAAAGGAAATCTTCGGCCCATACTCTAAATACAGCCCTGGTCAATTCAGGCCAGCCCTGACCAATCAGGCTCTCTGGAGCCACTGCTCCTCCCCAGCCCATGGCACTTCAAACACAGACAGTCAATCCACATCCTAGCAGAGGCACACTGGATGGCTAAACAAGAAAATACCTACTTTCTAAAAGTGGTATTTTCAAACACAGAATGTAAAAATCACTCTCACTAAAAGATGCATTTTAAAACAATCTGAGTTCAGGCATACTAAACTTTAGTTTCCTACCTTGTTCCCAGGGGCAGTTATATTTATAAGATGTTATAAACAACTCCCCATTTTGTCCTATGGGAACAGGTGACTGCAATAGTGAAATACGAAATTGGCAGTAGTTTACACTCAGGACATGCCACACACATCAGGGCATGTCCTTCCTTTCACATACACTGCACCCTGCCCACAGGGGTACCTCTGGATTACGTTAGGGGTGACTAAAATGGAAGAAAAGGGAAGGTTAGGGCCTGGCAATTGGGTGCACTCGCCAAGTCGACATGGCAGTTAGCTGCGCATAGACACTGCAGTGGCAGGTCTGAGTTACTGTTTCAGAGCTACTCATGTGGGTGGCACAATCTATGCTGCAGGCCCACTAGTAGTATTTGATTTACCAGCCCTGGCACACTTAGTGCAATTTACTAGGGACCTAGTAGTGAATCAAATATGCCTATCCGGGAGAACTAATCAAGTTCACAATTTACACAGAGAGCATATGCACTTTAGCACTGATCAGTAGTGATAAAGTGCCCAGAGTCCTAAAACCAACAACAACAGGTCAGAAAAAAATAGGAGGAAGAGGCAAAATGTTTGGGGATAACCCCGCAAAAAGAGCCAAATCCAAAACTCTCCCTGATGCTTCCACTATTCTTGCTATTCTGAACCCTGCTATGATTGCTGTGGCTGATGACTACCTGTGAGACCTCAATCCCCTACTAGTCCAGTCAGCATGAGGAAGAATAAGGTGCTTATGTATGAGAGCCCTGCAGCACTTTTGCACCATGTAGTGGTACATGTGTGACGCAGGGATCTAATAAAGATTTATAAAGCCACGCAAACTCACCCTGCGTGGCTTTGAGCTGCCTCATAAATCAAAAGTAAGGCGAAGCAGCTCAAATCGCTGCATTGCCATAATCTGCACTTGGGTGGTAGTCCATGGGCAATGCATGTTTTTTTTTGCATGCAACACCCATGGAATTTGATGCTGCACCAGATTTACAAAGTGATCTAATCCTGGGGCAGTACTAAATCTGTACGCCTCCCAAGGTGAGCATAACAAGGAGAAATATGTGTATTATTCCTCGTTTTTTCCTCTTTCCATGTGTGCTGCATTCTGTAGCACACTTAGAAATAGAAATATGCCTCGTAGGATTTTTTTGTGTGCAGGAAGGTGTCCCTTCCAGCACAAAAACAATCCAGCATGCTTCAGAGGCACCCTTGCACCATGGTGTAAGGGTGCCTACATTGGCATGAGGCTGCCAAAATGGTGCCAGCGCAGGCAGAAATGACAGGAATGCACCACATTGCTTAAGTACTGTGCATTCCTGCCCTTTCATTCTGGTGGAGGGCAACACAGCAAGGTGCCTAGCTGTGCTGCCCTATGCCAAAATGCCTTATATGAAACCCTAAATGTTTAAGGAGGCAGAAGAAAAGAGTGGAAAGGGGGGCAAATCTAAATGCCCCTCCTCGGGTCCCTTAGCAGCCTTGCCTATCCCAGCTCAGGCTTCCAACTCTGCCACCAGCCATCAGCCAACTGGCAATGAAGGGCACATTACTTCTGATCTGGGTGAGGTATTGTGCAGGAAAGTTGTGTCCTTGCTCACGTACACATTGGAACCTATTCTGGCTTGGCTCGCAAAGGTGCAAGGTGCATTGATTGAAATAAGGGATGTATCTCTGGCAATACACCGTGCAGGGTGTGCAAGCATCTGAGATAGTTAGTGAAGAGACAAGGATTCAACACTGTGGGTCCCATGTCTCAGGTGATGATAGAGCTGGGTATATTCTGCCACCCTTGCCTCCCAAGGTATTACCGCTACATCTACTGCATCAGGCAGCCCCCTATGTTGTCATCTTGAAAAACGTCCCACCGCTAGGCCACAACTTACGTGAAGACCATGATCAGTTGGTACACTGAGCTAACAGCAACTGGTACACTGGGCTAGCAGCAGATTGGGAGGGTCGTTGTTGCCACATAATCTGATTAATCTTGCTCGCAGAGTTTTGTGAGTAGGACATACCCGTAAGCATGATGACACAGATTGCATTGTTATCAACTTTAAGGACAGAGATGTGGCCAAGGAGATTTTGACCAAGATGATGTTAGCTGGGCTAGCCACATCATCCATGAAAGTGCTCCCGCTTGGTTACTTCTATCAACCTCGAGCTCATGTGTCTGACCCAGTGCAGTCCAGGTCCCTTGTTCCAACTTTTGACAGGTTTACCACTATATCACAGTTGGATCAAATGGACTGACTTTCTGAAGCCATGAACACCATCACCCAGGTACCCTGCGGGGGAATGGGCCCTAGAGTCTAGACTTGGAATCTGCGACCATTCCCGCTGTTAGTGATTGGCCTACTCCCAGCCCAGATCTGGAACGCAGCAGCTCCTCGTCCTCAGCAATAGCCTCATGGAACATGGCAGGCTTAGCAAACAAATGGGAGACCCAGGATTGGCATGACTTTATTGACCACAATACGATTATTTGCTTGAAAGAGACATGGCTCATTGACACTGTCTTTATGGATGGTTATGCCGCTTTTTTCACATCAGCCATCCCAAGTACTATGGGCAGGGCCAAGGGCGGCCTCATCATCTTTGTCATTACCTGCCCAGGTTCTATGGTCTAGCTCTGCTTCTGTGTACTATCAGTTCATCTTTATGCAGTGTGCAAAAACCTTAATTTTACTCATTAATGAAAATGTCATTGACACCTCTAAGATGGACTTCGCTAGTGTGTTGAGCATCAATATCAATAAATATGTTAGTAATATCCAAGAGAGCTATGTTGTGGTACTTTTGGGGGACTTCAATCTGCGACTTTGCCAGCTCTATGCAGCTAATGTCTGCAGGCTGACAGATGATGCTGGGGATTCTATCTCCCATTTTGCCCACAGTCCAATTGGTGATGAATTCAACATCCGGCTGACTAGAAATAGCTTAATGTGTTCTTATGATTCTCTAACTTTGGCCCCAGCAGTCGTGCCCACCTTTGTTGTGAGGGGTTCCCAGAGCCACATTGATTTTATTCTCTTCTCACAAACCCTGAGGGTTTGGGTATTGGATTATCATCTTGTTGATTCACCTATCAGTGATCATAGGCTGCTTTCTTTCTCTATTGAACCCTCTCTCTTTTCCACAATGGCCATTGTAAGTAACCCTTGCCCTTTATAATTTTCTAAGAATAGATGGGGGTTCAGGAGCTTGTCTAAGCTAAACACAGATTCCTTTTTAAATACCTTGGTGGCCTCCTCACTCCACGATTTCTTGACGATTATAAACAGGGTTGGGGGCTGGAGGTTCTTAATAGCTTTGATAGGATCTGCAGTCTTACCCACGATCTGCTTCTTATCCCAAATAAATCAGGTGACAGGAGGTTTGGCAAATGGTTTGATGCTGATCGCACTCTGGCCAATAGTAAACTACTGGAGGGCCTTAAATAATACCCTAGAGACCAGGAACTGGTGCGTGCCTAGAGAGCTCTATAGAAGAAAACTCTTAGAGCTAGAACAAAATCCATCAGCTGGGAAACCTGTTCTTCCATATTGCAGGCAAGTGAGCTTAAAGACAGTAAAGCCTTCTGGCCTGCAGTAAACCACAACTATTTTGAGGACACCAAGGATACAGACTTGGACACTGTGATTCCCTTCTGAGATCTGGGTATCTCATTTCATAAATCGTTATGCTGATGCTGCGGATACCTCCCCTGGGAGGAAGGCTCTCCTTTACCTTCACGGACCATGGCTTCAGCCCATCCCACCCAAGAGACTGAGCTGAGTGAGGTCTTGTGGGCAGTGGGCCTATTTAAGTCCAACCAATCAATCAATCAATCAATCAGTATCATCTTTATTCGGATACATATACATATCCATAAAAGTACAGACAGACAACAACATAAGCAATGAAAATTCCAGCGACAAAGGAGCTGTTAAAATATCCGACTAAAATAGGTCCTCCAGTAATACAATGCACAAGATAATAAAAAGAAAGCAAAATGTGTTAGAATATTTACATGCCAACAATTACATGTAGTTTAAGAATTAAAAGGAACGGGATAAAATGATATGGTTCAGCAGGGGCACATAGAGTTATGAGTGTGTACCGCCACTTTAAAAAAAGAACCAACCCGAAGGGTTAGCTCATCGTCTTTCAAAGCAATGACCTTCCCATATGCTGCCTTGTAGTCAATCTCAGGTAAAGCCTTAAAATATGGAATCAAAAAACCTTTTGGTAAGTGTTGAATAGTAACTACAGAAAAATAAAAAGTGCAGCATAGATTGTTTGTGTTGGCTATTGCATGGACATGGCAAATGATCAAGGTTGGAAATATACTCCGCAGGGAATGAAAGCATGAATTTCATAGTGTCACTCCTCAACCGAAAAAGTAGACCCCTTTCCCAACGACCAATTGGTTTTAATAAATTGCTAGAGGGTGCGCATGAGATGTTCTCAATATGCATGCATCTAGCGACAGATGTTTTCTTACACTCTTTATCAAATCTAGCATTCCTATAAGATGCGTAAAGGGCCGTCTGAAGGGATTTCTTACTAATAGTGCCAAGGTCTGAAGGGTTTGAAAATAAATATTCGTGATTCACACTGATTAAACTTTTGTGTACAGCAGCCAGCCAAGGTATTTCGATCCCCTTATCACATTTTAAACAATCTGATATTATCTCCCTAGTAAGTTGTGCCGTGGGGTTTCTCCAAACACTCAGCCAAAATAATGCTGGGCGAGCCTTGATGTAATCTTCAATATATGGCATGTTGAGTTCCCAGTGACTGGCATATTTTTAAGAGGAAATGGGTGCGCCCAGGATTTTACGGCAAAATCTATTCTCTTCATCCTTGATGCTGCCACTATTAGTATGGCCCCAGACTTGTGCACCGTAAGTGGCAATTGGTATACATTGGAGTTTAAAATTTTGAACAGTGGCAGATACAACCTCAGTGTTCCTCGGCTTTGGCAACCCGAGTATCATATTAGTAGAGTTTGCAAACTTTCTCCTACAGTAAGTCACATGGTCAGCCCACAATCCATTTGAAGCAAATACCAGCCCAAGATATGGGAAAGTGCGAGTGCTTTGTAAACTGTTTGAATTTAAAACAATTGTTGTGTTAAAATACTTCTTCGAGCCACACGCCATTAAAAAAGATTTTTTTAAATCGGTACATAAATCCAGGACAGCCATGAAATCTACGAAGCCCCGCACCAGAATGCGGAGAGCTTTTGGGGTGTGGCCCATCAGCACCGCATCGTCGGCGTATAACAGGGCAGGAAGTTTGTTACTATTGATGCAGGGAACATCATGGGTAAGTGTTACCAAAGACTTATTCAGATCGTTGATATACATAATAAATAAGAGACCTGACCCCTCTGTCAACTTCAATGACTTTGGAAACCTCACCATCCCTGCTAATACGCACACGGGCGTGTAGGTCTTTATGCAAATGAGCTAAGAGATGTACGAGGGACTCGTCCAGACCATAGTTTAAAAGAGCAATCCACAGCCGTGACCTGTTAACAAAGTCAAAGGCCGAGGTGAGATCCATAAATGCTAGATATATGGGTGTTTTCTTAGCAACATTATATTTACCGATAATCAAGTTGAGGTTAAGGCACTGTTCAACAGTGCCAATATTGCTCCTGAACCCCAACTGACAAGGGTGTAGGATCTGAACTTCCTCGGCCCATGACCTGATCTTATTGTACAGGACCCTCCCCAGAATTTTCAGCGTATTATCAATCAGGGAGATTACCTGTAACAACTTGGGTTGGAACGGTCCCCCTTTTTAAAAGTCACGATAATGCTGGAGGACCAAGTATTGGGTGTGGTGGAATTTGTCAAATTATTAAAAACATTCAACAGTAGGGGCGCACAAAAATCCTGGTGACTTTTAATAAGGTCAATGGGCAAACCATCAGGGCCGGAGGCTTTGCATTCCAGACTCTGATCGATAGCCTCCTCTACTTCCGATAAGTCAATCAGTCAACCCTAGTGGTCATTGCCTACTCATTAGTAGCTGTAAGTGAGACTGGGGCAGAATAGATCTTCGTAAAGTGTGCTTCCCAGGACTCACTAGAAATATTGCACCTAATTGTGGACTTAGGATGTCCCAAGGACCTCATGCCTTTAACGGCTAACCTTGCCCCGAGCAAGATTGTCCCAGTGCTCTCTTATAATTTCCTCCTTTCTAGTTGCTATAGCTAGTTTATAGCGTAGTCTAAGTGATTTAATAAGGGAGCTGTCTCTATGTTTATTAACGAGTGCCCTTCGGAGAGCTCTATTAGCTGCAGAACAGTCAGCGTTAAATCAACCTAGGTCCGGATGAATTTTCTTAATAGGCCTAGACAACAACATTTTGACACCCGAACAGAGCTGCGTGAAAGCATCAACTGCCTCAGAGTTATGTTCCTTAAATGACAAACAAGTATCGATTAAGTCGGAGTGAGTTCTTACCATCCTACCAATTATGGCTTTGTTGTCTATACCACGCCAGACCAATCTGAGGTTGTCGGTAGAGGGGCACAAATCCCTTGCGCCACACTCTTTACCGTAGGTCGGTCTGGATGTGAGAATCAGAGTTAGGTTGATAGGGTTGTGATCCCCATGTAGTGTAGAGACTACCTCGGCTTTTAGCACACAATTCTCTAAAGGGGTGGTGATAAAAATACAATATAATCGATAGTACAGGACGAGCCCCTGCCTCTATAGGTAGGTTCTATGTGGCAGGCTCTAGTCGGGACTGCGGCAAGCTCCATCACATCTGAGAAGTTGTTAGTACTTAAGAGGTCTGATAATTGGGCCCCCCTATTACATAATGGTGCCATAATCGTAGGATGGATCGCATAATGAATACCCCTCGGTAGCTTGATATTAAAATCACCGCTAAACAGATTCCAACAGGTTTAACGACACGGTTGGTTGTCTGTAAATTAGAAATTAAATTAAACAAATCAATAAAGTTCATACTAGGGACATTCTTAAAATCATTGTTATGAAAATTAATTAAATAAAACGAGATCCCCCGTTTCCAGGTTATGGCCTGAAATGTATCATTATTGGTGGTGAGGGCCCTAGCATGAACCCCTGCCGTGATATTCATCCAAATTGAAAGGCCTCCTGCCGGTCGTCCGGAATCTGGGGTAGGAGCTACGATGTTAAAACATTGAAACCTCTCCAAAAATAGCTCCCGGGTGGCCCAAGTCTCCTTAAACATTATCATGTCCTGTTTATGAACTAACTCCAACCAGTCTGGCAGATTCATTTTAGATGGGAGACCTGCAACATTCCAACTCAGTATTTTAAGGGTGGGTGCGACATTAAGTGCGGTTGGGATGTCAGGTTCGCAAGACGGGGATGCGATTAAAAGAGGGGCTGGCTCTGCTGATACTGGTGTTAAAAGGGGAGGAGACAGTCAATCCTGACTATCCAAACCCGATAGGGGCAAAAATCGGTTGTATAGAGAGAGGGGGCGGGCAGTGAGGGGCGCGTCAGGGAATAATGCCCCCAGGGAAGGTTTATAAAAATACCCCATTGGCAAAGCCCAGATACTGGTAGTTAAGTTAAACTCAGCCTCCTGTGACAATAGTATTGATTTTGCCACTGACGGTCAGCTAAAGTTAATAACTATGCAGTCCCCCTTGATGCATTTTAAGGACTGTCCCACCCAACCAACTCTCCGTACCATAATGATGTTGTCAATAAATGATGCCCTAAACCCTTTGTGTTTAGATAGCCAATCTGAACTCTTGTGGCGTAATTGCTCCCATGATTCAGTCTGATTTGGCTTTAGGGGGGACACACCTGCCAAGACCACAAGATAAGGGCAAGCCGCCAGTGGTAAATTTAACACCTCCCTGCTACTCATAGGGTCTGACAAGCATGTAATATCAGTGCCACCCTCCCATGATATGCTGCCAGCAGCATGAGCATGAGTATTAGTTCGAGCCACAGTAGGGATGCTAGCAGTGGTCGAAAGGCGCGACACATTCTTAGCAAGTGGACGATTTACACTTCCATTATCAGGGGTGCTGTTTTCTGCACCATTACCCTTAGATACAAAACACATCTTAATTTTGTTACACATGTCACATGAATTAGTCACTGAGTTCGAATTGGGTGCACCGGTCAGAGTATTTGAGGTGTAGGTTGACACAGTGTTAGGTGGTGCGGATGTATATGACCTTCCAGATGTAGTAGGCACAGTGGGGCTAACTTGAGCGGAGGAGATCGTATTAAGAGACTCAAGCTGAGGCATGGGCAGATGTTCCCTCAGGGTGGTGAAGTGACTGTCAAGTGTGCCTTTAACATGCTCAAAGACGGTATCCACAATGTAACTAATAATGGCTTCGCTACAGCTGTGACTCTCAAAAGGAGATGAACCAGTCTCAGTCTGGGTTCCGATAGAACGGCAAGGATCAATAGCTGGGGTATGCACATGGGCGACAACTGTCATGGGATTTGGAGAGGCACGTATCCATGAGCTCAGGGCTGAGCGAGATGAGCAAGGGCGAATAGGCTGCTTCCTCTTGGCACTTGTAACTTTAGCAGGCTTCCTTTTGCGTTTCACCCCGGTGATTGCCTCAGAGCTCATCGGAATATCCAATGAGATAACATCTGGTGTGGGAGCGTGAGATATAATACCATCATTGGAAACCGCACAGTTGGTGGTAGAACCATCTGGTGCACTAGCATTCAAGTTTGGCGCCCGCCACAGTGGAAGGTGAAAGAAGAGGAGGTACCCCCAGGCCGAGGGACAGGCGCCTCTGGGTCAATTCTATCTCGTTAGTCACAATACTGACAGCTCTTTCCAACATGCTGTCAATACTTGTCGTGGAAGGCCTTAGTGCCGACTGGCCCACTCGCCTACCCATAATCACGTTAGGCAGGTTTAGGTGAAGAGTGAGGCAGGATTAGATAGGCTTGCGTCAATGAAATCAGCAGAACTCCAATGTAAAGGGGGTGACCCAGCCCAGTCTCCTCCGGTCTTTGACGGGCGCAGACGGGCCCGCCCTTGGTCCAGGCTTCGTCCAGCGCGCGTCCAGCGCGCTTCCCATGCCGCGGGTGGAGAGGCAGCGCTATAAGCGCGATGGCCATGCCTCTCCCTCACTTTAAGTCCAACATCTCACTGTGGGCCCCATTTTTGAATAATGCTGTCAATGTTGTATTAGCTGAAGGCACCACAGAGAACTTGTAACATGTGTTTATTGTACCAGTCTTTAAGAAGCACTCCAGGGGAGATCCACAATGTTATCACCTTATCTCCTCGATTAATTCAACAAACAAACTCATTGGGGGTATTCTATTGGAACACCTGTAGTCTTAGATCAGTGTTATCCAACATAGGGATTCTACCATGTATTATGTGAATAGTGACAGAATTGAGAACGGTTTCCTGAAAAGGCTACTTACTATGCCCAAGACTACTAGCTCTTTCATTTGCCACCCTGAGTCTGAGTTAACGTACATTAATGATTTTATGAAAATGCAACCCCTCTTCCTGTGAGTCTGGATCTGGACAAGCAGTCACACTTTCTTACATCGGATCGTGCACACTGATTGTTTGAAACTCGATTGATACCTTAATATCTCCTGGATTGGGTACCTTTACAATACCTATCTCAGCCTGGCTCGGGGAGATCTTTTTATTTCTTCCAACAGTCTTAATGTGAGTTACTCATGCTCTCTGTTTGGATTCCAGAGAGCGGACTGAGGCAGACATTCCAACAGTACAGACTCCCATGGGTACTGTCACAAGTAATGATATTGAATCGTATTTATCGAGGGTGAGCAGCCAGCATCACAGATTTTTGTTAGTTAGATTTGGACTATGCATGGTGCACTTTCTGGTCCCTTTTCCCTTCCAGGGTGCTTACTTCATGAACTTACCTTTTTGCCCTTGTGATGATCATTCACCGCAAAACACTATGCACTTTATGAAGAACATGCATCAAAAAGAGAATTTGCGAGTCCTTATTTGCGATTTTCAAGGAATCGCAAATAAAGACTCGCAAAACACGATGCAACAAAAACAATGCGAGAATATTGCGAATCGCTAAAAATCGCTAAATAAATTGCGATTTCGGCATTTGCGAACTCGCTATTAGCGATTTCGCAATTAGCGAAATCGCAAATACCGAAGTCGCTTTTTGATGCATCCTGATGACATCACAACCAGGAAGTGAGCAGCACCAGCCTCATTTCCAGTGCACAGTGTCAGGGAGAGGAGGGAGCTGGCTCTGGGAGCTGAACAGGAGTGTGACAGAGACAGAAGAACAACTTTTGCTATCAAATGGAAGCCTCACAAACAGCAGAGGAGAGCCAAACAGGCAGGAAACGCAAAATTAAATTTGCAGAAAAAGAAATTGACACCCTCATTGAGGGAGTAGTCCACAGCCATGACAAGCTGTTTGGAAAGGCATCATTGAAAGTGGCAGAGCAGGAGAAAAGGAAAATCTGGCTCCGGATCCAAAACAGGGTCAATGCCATTGGGGTGACACACCGCACCATTGTAGAACTCAAAAAACGATGGTACGACTTGCGCAGTCGGGCTAAGGTGCGCATAGCTAACCGCCTGAAGGAGGCAAAGAAGACAGGAGGGGGAACACCAACAGACACTGGGAACACTCCCATGGAGGACTTGATTGAATCCACCATCCAGCCAGAAACTGTTGTTGGTGTGACCCAGCTGGACACGTCCGGAGCAGCAAACACATCTGAAGGTAAGATGAATGTATGTTTCCTTAGTTTTTCAAAATGTAAAGGTATAACTCGACCACAGTACAGCCCAAGTGCAGACTCTGAACATCCAGTACACAATGTATTCAGTAGGTGAGGGGCATTATGGGAGATGTAGTCAGGTCAAGCAGTTACAATGTCAAATCTCAGAGTAACAACCCAAAAAAGCTTAATAGAGTATAAAATCATTTACAAAGGCAGAAATTTATTACTGTGCAATTAATATCACAGACATGAAATAATACAGTGTTGCACTGTTTCACCTCACAGATGCGCAACGTGTAGAAGATGTGGATAGCGATTCCCCAGACATGCAGGACACCAGCGCAGGTGAACAGATGGACACACCCGTGGTGCAAATAAATCCCTCACGTCCAACAAAGTCACGCAGGGCTACTGTTCCATCCCTAGTCACCATGGAGTGTGATGATGAGGCTGATGCAACACCAGGTGGCAGCCATGGCCAGACAACTTCCATCACACAACCACAACCACAGGTCCCCAGAACTAATCACAGAGCCCGGCGTAGGAGAGGAAGAGCACTCAGGACACAGCAGGAGGAGCAACCAAGTGATGTCTGGGGTGGTCTTGAGGGACAGATGCTCCGTATGCAGCGCCTGCAGACAAAAAACACACGTTTAGTAGAATTGCAAGTTGGCAAGATGGCTAGCAACATAGCAGTACTGTCAGAAAGTGTGCAGCAACTGAGCAAGGTGATGCATGAGGGAAATGTATCCCAGAAGAGACAGCATCGTCAACTAATGCTGCAATTGAAAATGTTTTCTAAATCAAACAATAGATTGGCCACGACAACTGCACTGCTGGCACGTAGGTCTGTGACCATGCAAACTGAAATGTGCCATTGGAGCGGCGATGTGGCTAAAGCACTGGACCAGGTCACCAATGCAGTTGATTTGCTAAATGCTTCCACAATTGCGGTCAACAATTCCACGCCCGAAGAGGGTAGTGAGGGTGGCTCAAGCCTAAGTAGTGTGGCAGTTCCAGTCCGCACTGCAGGAAGACGCAACACACGCAGCAGTACCCCCGCCGCTTCCAACATAACGGATGACAATGCTGGGTCTGACAGGCGTCTGGGTGTTCGTGGGAAAAAGCGCTAGACTGGCATGTACAAGTGCATTCCACTATGGTGACGTAACCATTTATTTGGATTTGACTTTTCACAGACTGACAAGTGAATTGACATTTGCAAACCACTTATGTCCATTGCACTGCTCAGATTACAAGTGTGCTTGAACACTCATGGCAATTTTATTTAATTAAAGAATACTTTGATAGCAATATTCAGTTTCTGTGTCATCATTACTCACCTCAGAAATAATTTTGTGTGATGTCAAATCTTCTCCTATGCCCTTCTGCTGCGCTTGCCCCTTGTGCTGCATGGTGGTGTGGCACTTGCTGGTTCCCATCCTCCGAATCGCTGTCAGACACCTCGATGTCCATTCCTCCCCTTGTCGCTATATTGTGCAGCATGGCACATGCCGCTACTATCTTGCAGCATTGTTCAGGGTTGTACTTCAGTGCTCCACCGGTCTTATGTAGACATCTGAATCGGCTCTTCAACAGCCCAAATGTGCGCTCTATGATGTTCCTTGTCGAAATATTTGCTGCATTGTACCTCTGTTGATTGGCAGTTGTGGGATTGAGGTAAGGCGTCATTAGGTAATTACGCAAGGCGTATGCGCTGTCACCTACATGTAATGGAGCAAAGAGTCAGTGGCAGCTTCACATTGACATACGTACAATGACAGTGATAAACTATAACACATATTTACCAAGCAGATGTCCCTCTCCAAATTCTCCCCTGACAAGACGGGTGTGTATGCCACTTTGCCTGAAGATATAAGAGTCATGTGCACTCCCTGGAAATTGCGCAACAATGTCAGTGATAATGTTTTTGGCATTGCAAACAACCTGAATATTGAGGGAATGGTAACATTTCCTATTTCTATATAAATATTCCTGTGTTGCAGGGGGACATATTGCAACGTGGGTGCAATCAATACAACCCAAAACATGTGGGAAACGAGCTATCTGGTAGAACTCCTGTTTGGTTTTTGCAAGGTCAAGCGCGGGGGTAGGGAACTTGATATGAGACCCGATCACGGCCATCATGGCATCAAGGAATGCTTTCAATATTCGTGAAAGTGCGCTTTGTGACACACCTCCCGCAACAGCAATGACCCCCTGAAAACTGCCTGACGCCAGGAGGTGTAGGCAACATAGGACCTGCACATGCGTTGGGATGGCATTGGTCCTACGTGTCTGTCGTTGCATTATGGGGTCCAATTCATTGATTAGGTCATGGATCATTGCTGCATTGAGCCTATACTTGTCGTATATCTCATCCTCTTGCTGGCCTAGCAAAGTTATGCGGACTCTGAAGATGCGCTCATTCATTCGCCTCCGTCTCTGTGCGGCAGCCTGCAGCCTCATCCTCCTCACCATCAGGTAAATCCCTGCCATTGTGAACAGTGCTGGCTCATTCTGGGTGTGTTTAAATGGGTTTCAGTTGGTTTTCACCTGTCTGTGATTTGCACTCATGATTACCACCTGGTTGTGATCCTTCTTATTTAGCGATCGCTAAATTGCGATTTTCATGGAAATCGCTATTTGCGATTTTTCATGCATCCATTTAGCGAATCGTTGTTTGCAATTCCCTAATTGGGAGACGCTAATACCGATTCGCTATTTGATTCGCAGAATGTTTTGCGATTCCTTATATTTGCGAAAAAATGGTTTTTCGCAAATATACAGTTGATGCATTTCAACACTGACTTTTGCGATCGCAAACGGCCTATTTTTGCGATTCGCACCGTTTGCGATCACAAAAAGGTTTGATGCATGTGCCTGTATGTGCTTTTGCAGGCTTTATTCAGCCCCGAGGCAGCATTGTCTCTTGCCCTCTTTAAAACAAGCACACTCATCATCGATGACAGGGCCCTCTTTTGTCCATCCTGATACTGCCTTGATATTACAAATGGGAAAGGAGAAAGCGCTTCACTGAAGATGTCAGCAAGAGGAGTAATCTTAGAGGGTTAAAATAAAGAACCCAATATTGTCATCAGTAAGAGTAAATTTAAAGTACATATCTCCATGTGCTCAATGTTTTCACCAGGACTCCACTCACACTCTTCAAGTACCTGTATCTACTTCATCCTTGTACCCTTGGGGGCCTATTCACAGAGGTAAATTTAGCTCTACTTACTCATGTATATATCTACTCATGCACCTAGGTGCAAATATACATTTTTGTGCTAGTCACTATTTCAGTGTACACTTACATGTCTCAAACCCACACTTTGGTTGTTGAGACATCTAAGTCTGAATTTTCGAGTGTAATTCTGCTACTAGCAGCTTCTGACATGTGGGCTGAGATCTCTGGTGGAAATCTCTCTATTTTAATGTAGAGGAAAAATTATTAGTGTATGGTTCTTTAAAATAAGTTTAAAATATTGTATCATAAAATATAAATGTGAAAATATTTCAAATATTTATTATTAAAAAAGAACGAAGTAAAATGTCACAGCACATTAACACATTAAATTAAATTTATATTGAATAACTAATTTATATACAGCAATTGAATTTCTCAATTACATTTTGTAAAAAACTTACTAAGACAATTGTCTTTGTCAGTAACATTTATTTTTATTCCCTATTAATTAAATTTTAGTTAATTATATGTTGAATTAATTTAAAATACTTTTAATTTTTTTGCAAAATTAGAAAAGTTTAATTTTCAAGTGAAGTTTATTATTGAATGTTAGAATAATATATATACTAAATAAATATTTTACAAAGTGGCAGTCACACAGTGGAGTTATTGTTTAGGACCTAGTTTCCATAGGAAATAGGTGTTTTTCTTTTGCTATTAACTTTGGCTCTGTTTGAAGAACCTTCACAAACGTTTAAAAAATAAAAAGTTCATCCATGTCAGTTCCTTCCTGGAAACGTTATAGGTGATGTGCCAAAAGTGGGCCGATTAAAAGGGGCTTCTTAAAAATACAGGGACAGATTTACAAGCCTGTTTTGTCGCTATTGCGTCACTTTTTGACGCAATAGCGGAGCAAACAATGTGGCCAATTTACAACGTAACGCATCTAGGGAAATGCATCACGTTGTAAAAATCCGTACGCCTGCTCAGACCAGGCGTAAGGAATGACGCAGGGCTTTTTGTATGTGACTCACCTATCTGTTGTGGCACTTTTGTGCCAACATATGCATCAGTATTTATGACGCATCTGTTTATCCTTGCGCCATGGAGCACTGTATTGTAAATACAGAGTATCCATTGTGGCGCAAGGACATTTAGCACTGGTGCAAGGAAACTGACGCATCTACGCAAATGCGTCACTTCCTTGTAAATCTGTCCCACAATTTCCATAGAAATTTATGAAAAGTGCTACAGCCAAAATAGCTGAAAGGAATTGCACCACATTTGTCAGAAAGGTAGATTTTTTCCCACAGAGCATGCCTTTTCAGATTTGATGTAAATCAGGTCAGTAGTTTTGAGATTTTGAGGTTTGAAATGTATAGATATCTGAACACTTGGGTTTGTGGGATTCTCCTGAAGTCCCATGGGCAATCATTTTCAAACAATAGAGCGGTCTGATTGGCCAAGGGGATTTCCTTCCCATCAGCTGCCTCACTCCTGCAGGAGCGAGAAGCTTCAATGAGTCCTGTGGGTTCTTCTTCTACTCTCAATGGCTGGCTGCAGTATGATGGGAAATGTAGGGCTTGCCGTTACAGGATATAAAGAGGACATAGGCACTAAGTCCCCCATCCTGAAAATAAATGAAATAAATAAAGTATAATGGCCAGGATAGGTGTTCACTGAACCATCCTCCACCCCCACAACTACATTTTTTTTTTTTTAAAGTGTATGTTGTGATCCCCCCTCACTCATGTGATCGTGTAGGATCAAAAACCGTTTTCTTTAAAGTGATATTGTTGTCCCTTGGGGCATGCCAGGCCCTGCGGCCAATCTGATGCCTTGGACAATATAGTTAGGTATGGTAAAAAAAATCACTGACATTCACCAGTTAGATTTGAATTAACTGCACTGCTTATGACCTCACATATGACCTCACAGGTTTCTTCACTCAAGACAGATTCTCCAATACCATTAATATACAACTAATTACATCTTTTCGTGACATAATTTATGACATCACAGTGCAAGTTATTGTCACTCATTTAACTATATGATGCAACTGTTTAACACCTAATACTTGGGAATTACCCAGGGTTATATGCTTATTTTTTCTTGTATAATTTATTCAGTTCTCTAAGACTGAAAGGGCATTGTTTTTGATTTTTGTCTGGGTTTAACCTTAATTGTGGGATTGCTATTTTGCTCTTGCGAGCTCTAATAAGACTGAAACCCTTGTATCAGGGGTTGCTTTTCTTCATCCCATATTGGCTTGGATGATATATTACCAATCCAAAGCTGTTATACTCAATCAGTTTACTTGTAAAGCGTGACTACTCACCTGTAAGGTTCTTAAGGAGCTGGGGGGAAAACAGCGGGTCTGCAGGAAGCACTGTGGTTCAGTTGATGAGCCAGGTCTTAATGTCCTTCCTGAATTGAGGCAAAGACGGTGATTGCCTGAGGTGGAGAGGCAGGGTGTTCCATGTCTCTGCTGCGAGGTAGGAGAAGGAGTTTCCTCCGGTAGTGGTCTTGCGGATAGGTGGAATAGTAGCCAGGGCTAGTTGGGTGGCACGGTGGTCGCTGGTGGGTGTGTGGAATGCGAGGTGGCGGTTAAGGTATGAAGATGCCTCATCTTGTAGAGCATTGTAGGTGTGCGTGAGGAACTTGAAGTTGATTGTTTTGTTGGGCCTGGGAGCCAGTGGAGGTCTCTCAGGTGGCTGGTGATATGGCTGTGGTGGGGGATGTTGAGTATGAGTCTGGCAGAGGCGTTCTGAATGTTCTGCAGTTTCTTGAGGAGTTTCTGGGTGATGCCAGTTTAGAGTGTCTTGAGGTAGTCGATTCTGCTGCTGAGGAGTGCATGGGTGACCATCTTTATAGACTCAGTGGGGATCCTCTTGAAGAATTTTCAGAGCAGGCATAGTGTGTGGAAGCAGGATGATGTGACTGCGTTGATCTGACAGTTCATGGTGAGCGAGGAGTCCAAGATGATGCTTAGGTTTTGTGTGTGGTCTGTGGCTCTGGGGGTGTTCCAAGAGCTGCGGGCTCCCAGAATGGTCCAAGGCAGGGGGAGCCCATTATGAGGACTTCGGTCTTCTCTGAGTTGAGCTTGAGGCAGCTGTTCTTCATCAAGGTGGCGACAACCTTCATCCCATTGTGGAAGTTGGTTTTGGAGACTGAGGGTTCATTAGTGAGGGAAAGAATCAGCTGGGTGTCATCGGCATAAGTCGTTGAGTCCATGGTTCCTGACTATGTGCCTGGAATGGAACGAAGCTTTTGTCATATTTGTGATTTTTTTGGCTTAGTGTGGCAGGACCTTGCTAATCCTATGCTTAATGACTTTGCAGTAAAAATGGTGAAAGGCTTTTTTTCATTTTCTATCAAGGTGTGGATGGCACTGCGTTAATCCTGTGCTTAAATATCTGCAGGAAAAAACTGACATTTGAGGTGAGAAAATTTGGAGTGTTGGTGGTGTTGTAGAGTGTTCCGTATAAAAGAACTGCTCTCCAGTTAACTTGGCAACCACCAGTTTCCCTTTTTAGATCAGTCAGAATAACTTTATTCAGTCTAGCTAGACGATAAAAGTAAACATATAAACACAATACATGCAGCAGTTAATCATAAACGTTCTTTATATCACAAGTTGGCACTGTTTCTCATTCTGAAATTATAAAACCCATAAAATCTTAAAAGAAAAATCAGGATTAAGAGCTCAGAGACTAAAAAAGATGAAAAGAGAATTATTGCATAACCATAGGAGCCCTCTGCCTAATGGCACATAGAATGTAAACAGCAATTTTTGCTGCGTTGCTGTACTCAAGATTTATGAGATTTCTAGAAGCCACGCCGGGTGGCTGTGCATGGCTTCATAAATCTGATTCAGAGCCGTGTGTCACAAATGGACCACTTCATGTGGTGCAAAAGTGACGAAGGGCTCCCATAAATAAGCCCCTCTGGGGGGGATTCTCAAACATTTTGCACTGTGTTGGCATCACAAAAGTGACAATAACTAGCACAAAATGTTTGTTCCTGATTCACTTTCCAATACAAAACTTGTTTTGTGCTGGAATGTACCCAAAAGCAACGTAAAGCAGCGCAAAATGCTGCTTTGCATTACTTGATGTCAAGGGTGAGTTACATGGGTGGTACATGGGCATTCCCATGCAACTACATCTGCTTTCTGACGCTAAACCCTATTACTGACATCAATTGATAGGGGTTAGTGCTAAAAATTAACGTCCCTGAAAAGCAGGCGTTAAAAGGAGTAATGTTTTCATTTCTTCCTTCTCTTCCGAATTTGCATGTGTGCTGCACTGTACAGCATACATACAAAGTAGGAAAATGTTTTTCACATGTCTACTCATTGTATTTTGTACAGTAAGGCTACCCTTCCTGTACAAAAGCTATGGTAGACTAGGCACTCACTCTAGCAATATGGCGCTATGGTGTGTGCCTGGCACACGGCAGCTGAAATCTGCGACGGCGCTAGGGATAGGGGAGGAGAATACCATATTTCTGTGAATATAGCGCTTTCCTGCTTTCTCCCTGTCACACAATGCAGGGCAGCATTTTTGGCTGCTACGCAGCATTCCATGACACCTTTGGGAATATGGGCCTACGTGCACTGTTTCTACATTTCCTTTATGTATTGCACATGGTTGTGTAGCTTTTGTTTGAAAAAGCATAGCTAATGGTTACATGGAGTTGTCGACTGCAAGAGAATTTAACACTGCATTTAAATGGCGCCATTCATTCTTCTAAGATTCAATCTTCAATCAATCAATCAATCAATAGAAGCAACATTTCAAGAAAATATGTGTGGTTACATTTTTAAATAGCTATGTTTCATATATTATTTCCAATGATATATTTCAACAAAACTTATTTTAGGATGAATTTCCACAAGGGATAAATTGTTAAACGTTTCAATCACAAATGCTTCCTGCCAATACTATAAAAGCAATCTAGGCTTGCTGTGCATTTAGTTTTAGACTTTGCACTCCCTTTTAAGGTGGATCGGCACATATCCTCCTAAAACAGAGACACACCATGGTGCAAGGGTGCCTGATTTGGAGCTAGGCACTAAATTGAGAACCGCAGAAAGAACAGGAATGCACTTTTATGTTGTAAATACTGTGCATTCTTGCCTTTTCGAAATGGCGTAAGGTAGTGCAGCAAAAAGACTTGCAGTGCTGCCCTAACCAATTCATTGTAAATAAGGCCCTAGGTTTTTAGTATGCATTAGCTTTACTTTTTTGAATTAAGTTTTTAAAGGGGAATATTTTGTATGCATACATTTTTTTCACCTGTTGGCACTCACTTAAGGATTTGCTGTGGCAGTGTGTGATGTTATTTTTCAAATTATCTCTACTGAGAAACACATTACAAATACATGACTTTTTTTGCTATGCTCTAAAAAAGCACGGTGGTAGTCAGTCTGAGAAGATTTAGCAGCAGGCGTGGTGAAGGGCAAACGTTATCACCGCATTGCAGACCGACGTTTGATATGGGATTGGTCAGCATGTATTCCGGATTGGTCAGCAAGGATACAAAACAAAGCAGTGTGACGTCCACCTGATTCAGAGGTCTGAAGGTGCTAAGAACGCGCCGACTCGCTGCCTTGAACGTCGTGCAATGATCTGCATTATTTCAAAAGGCGCTTATGTTTGTAGTTTCAAGCAGCAGTTAAAGTTCTGTTTTTTATCTATGCAGTACTTTACACCCTAGGCAGCCTCTAAATCCCTTTAACTCATGCAGTCTAGGCCGAAAACTATTCACTTATATACATACACTTGATTTTTTTTTTATAGTATGCAACATTGCTTCAGCGAAAGAGGCGTACTAATGTATTAGTAGTGCAGCAGTATTTGCTTGGTTATACAATTACAACAAGCACTGTTAATATCACTTCTGTATGATTTAAAGTTCAATATTGTGTAATTAACACGTGATTTGCTGTTTGCATTGCGTTTAGAGAAATTACTATTTTACGTCCTTAAAACACAGAAAGGTTGTAAATGAATTTGACTAAAAACTGTTTAAACCCTTTCTAAGAATTTAAAGAAATTATTATTAGGTCGTCATGCACTTTTAGCAAGTTTTGAGTGGTCAGAAAAAGGTAATGAAATAAGGATAGACTGGAGTGACATAGTGAAAACGTTTCTGTAGGTTTACCTTAGATATGAACCTTTATTATTTTTTTTGCAATTTAAGAAACATTTCAGGAATATTCCAGAAAATCTAGACTATTTATATATCCCCATTTATTATTTTGTTGTCCTGCCCCCCTCTCCCTAACTAGAAACACTGGGGCATAGCAATCTTTGAACTGCGTTGCCTTGTGCTACGCAAAGGGGCGCAATGGTAAGGCAACTACTAAGTCAGATTTATCAAGCCATGCAAGGCCACCTTAGGTGGCTTGATAAATCTAGAGTAACGCAATGCAGCGCAAATTGCTGTGCTGCGTAACTCTGCCCCAGAGAGGCGATCCATGGGTGGAGCGTTCATGTTCTCACGCATCCACTCATGGACTTTGACGCATTCCCAGATTTACCATTATTGGTAGACCTAGGAATGCGTCAAAATGCTATGCCTCCCAGGTGAGGTGAAACAAGGAGAAATATCTTTATTACACCCGCAGCACAAATAGGGAAATACCTGTGAGGATTGTTTTTGTGAAGGAAGGTGCCCCTTCATTTATAAAAACAATCCTGTCTGCAATGCAGGCACACTTGCACCATGGCGCAAGCGTGCCTGCGTTGTAACTAGGCAGTACATTGTGCGCCATCGCAAGGAAAGGACAGGAGTTCACCATATAATGTTAAATATGGTGCAATCCTGCCCTTCCCCTTTAATGCAGCGAATCAAAGTGGCTTGCTGCATTGCGCTCCGTGATGAATGTAACCTATGATTTTTTACAAGAGATATATGAATGCTCAAAAACATAGGAGTTTACGGGGCATATTCTCAAGGAGCTATCGCCGAGTTAAATGCATTTTATCGCAGCCAAAGTTGCGATAAATTTATCACCCCATTCACAAGCTGGTGTTAACAGCTCATAACACCAGTTTACCGGCGATAGCAGCCGCATAAAACATTGTCACAGATTACTCCGGCAACTATCGCTAATGAGATGCAGAGTAGGCGTTCCTGTGAAAAAAGCCGCAAAAACACCACTCCGCAACATTCTCAATGACCAGCCAGATCAGAGAAAAGACCACGAAACATTCGATAATGCACGTTAGCAGCAGGAAATTAACACCTGCTCTGACCTGGTGTAAAGTTGGACGGCAGCTTGTACCACAAAAGGAAGCCCAGCCCACAGCCACACCTGAAGACCAACAGATGCCATGGAGCCATTGAACATGCGGGCCGGACACCCAAGAGGGCCCCAACACCCACCGCCACCCCCCCCGGACCACCCCCAAACACCCACCACCCCCCCGGAGCAACAATGAGGCAGCGCAGATAAAGACAGCGACTCTCCGAAAATGCACCAACCTCACAGACCCAACACCAGAGAATGTCATTGCCCACAATATGCTCAAAGGGGCAACCCTCCTCTGCAACCTGACTAGGATTGCCCACAGGCTGATGGTACCATCACAGCGGACAACCAACATCCCACCGCAGACAAAGCTGCTGGTCGTGCTGCACGTGTTGGCCTCTGGTACCCTCCAACCAACATCCACCTGAGACAGACGAGTCACACTGCCAGGCCAATTCAAGTCCCCCACAACGGTCATGGATGACCACATCAGCTTGGTACCCCACTATCTATACTTCACACACCGCGCAGGAACATGTACGCCACAGCTCGCTTCTCGAACGTGTCAGGGGCAATTGACTGCACACAGTCCTACTAGCAGCCCCTTGCGACACTGCACACAATAAGCGCATCAGAAAGCGCACGTATCCCACCAATTTGCAAGCAATTGTGGACCACCGTGGAATTTCTGCCAACGCCGCCGCCAACCACCCTGGCAGTGTGCACGATACCTGCACCTCCCGACAGTCCATCATCAACCTGTGCCACCAGGATGTCACCCACAGAAATGCACTGTTCGTTGGCCAATACCAAATGCACACACCACACACCTCAACTCCACAATCATGCAACACACAACACAGGAAATCACAGAATTGGAACTGAACATCGATAATTCAAAGGCAGAGTACGAATCATTGCAAGCAAGGAGAGGCATAAGAGGATGATGCGTTGCATTTGGGAGGAAAAAAGGATCATCGTTATGGAGCTGATCGAACACTACCAACAACTGCCCTGATGTCACTAACTCTGTGCATCACGAGCCTACGACATGTGACTGTGGCCCACTGTTCACCGCTGCCTCCGGCCTACACTGCGGTCCAGTAGGTCACAGAGTCTTGATTTGGCAATGCCGGAGTTCATATCAGTGTACCGGCATAATCGCAGACTGCATCCCCTCTCAGCCCCAGTGCAACTAAGTCTGTTCACCGACATTCATGGACACTCTCTGGTCGTACATTGGTGGCGTCTGAGTCTATGGACTAGGGGGTAGTTTTCTATCCTCATGTAGCTGATACCGAATTGGTGGTGGCAACGAGGCAGTCACTTTCCACGCCTCCATTTGCTGTTTCCGGATAGCTTCTGCCCTCTGCATCATGCCCTGGAGGACACCTTCCACTGTCCCCCGCAACCCTCTGCCACATTCACCTTCGATCTCGACGAGGACCGTCAGTCTGCTTAGCCCTACCTCAGTGGACCGCAAGTCACCGTCCTGTGGCTGGGTGCCTGTGCCGGCCACTGTGCATCCGGGGCCACTAACTCTGTGCTGGTCAGGTCAGGAACCCCTTCTTCTGAGATATTGGATGGCCTATGAGGCGATGGCATTGCAGGCATCAACACCATGTGTCTGTGGCCCTGTGCTGTCCGCTGCCCCCGGCCTCAACTGCGGCCCACCAGGGCTCACACATCAAATCGAGTCCTGACCGGCCCGGATGTCGCGTCACCGCAGGAGGCACACGCCACCAACGCCAGGACTAACTCCAACCAGCAGCTGCCAGTGTTGGAACGGTCATACTGGCAGACTGACGGAGTTGCTCACACCTGTCGTGGATGTCATCTTCTGTCTGGTCCCCTGCTCAGCACTCCAGGTGCCACTAACTCAGTGCACCACGAATCATTGTCCATTACTGTTTTTGGTATGTGCTGTGGAGAGTTCACGCAGCAATGTCACCTCAGGCAGTGTGGGAGACCTGGGATGACGATGAGGAAGATGATGCAGGTGTGACCCCCCGCACTGCAGCTGCATAAGGACTGTCCCGAAGGGACACAATCCTAGACATTTTCTTCACATGAGCGCACTCAGCTATAGTGCTCCAAACTCAGCGCACTGCAACACACGGACACTTCTGTTTGCTCATTGTGTGACCTCTGAACTTGCTCCGGCTACCTTCATGATGCTCCGCAGTTGTCCCTGTAATGCTGGTGTCGCCTGTTTCCGTATTAATAGTGTTCACTGTTGTATTTGTTGCCAGCACCAACAACTCCCTGAGGATTGGCTTGCACTCACCCCACACACATCCAGCACAGGCCTCACTGTACATGTGGCCCTGCCAATAAAGGGGCCGGGCAAACGTGCCCGTTGCCAGTTCAACATAATATCTGTGTCTGTCCCTGTGGTCTTGTTGTATGCATGAGGGCCCTGGGCCCTACGACATTACATTGTGCTGTGTAGAGCAGATGCAGACAAGTCACCGCAGGCAACGGGTTAGAGCTTGGACTTATAGCTTTGTCGTCACCCACTCAATTCGGGGGGAGTGGACTGGGCCAACGTGGCTGTGTGACTGATATGTGCGTACCCCTGGGCGTGGTTCTGTACTGGGAATGTGCATCTGCATGTGTCTCTATGGAAATGTGGGTCTTCTTTGTGGGGTGTAGGTGGTCCCTGAAGGGTACTGGACACCCACGTATGTGTTCTAGTTCGCCTTCCATGGGTTCGGACCACACCAGCACCTGTTCAGTCACCTCCTTTTGGCGTTCTGACACCTGGCATTGGGGTGCCATGTTTGGGTCTGTAAAGTGTTGTGAGCCAGCTGTGCATGCAGGTGCTTCATGCTGTGTGGTCTGTTGCAGGAGCTGGGTTCTCTTCTAAGTAGCTTATCTGCCCTGGTCCTGGTGGCGGGTTGCGTGGGATGTCCATGGGCTGTTGTAGGGCATCGGTGTTGAAGGTGTGGTGGTCATCTCCGGCATCATTGATGGGTTGTCTGGTCTGACCTGCTGGAGGTGTTGTTTGTCCCTCTGCAATGTGAAAGGGAGATGCATGTTGACATTGTGTTGACATTTATATTGGTGCATTGTTCTTGTAGACATGCAGACTGTGTGACAATAAACATGTGACTGTTTGGGCGGTGCTGGCAATTTGAGGGGGGACAGTGGACAGTTGGACTACATGACTGATGTGAGGTTGTACCCGTAGATATGCATCTCACAGTTCCCTGCTTTGTCAAATGTGATTGGCCTGTTTCTGCACATGGGCGGACCCAGTTGTGTCCCCTGTTCTGCAGTGTCGGTGTTGCACTTTGTGCCACATTGTCATGGGATGTGCTGTGATTGCTATGTGTGTGTGCTGCAGTGTGCCACGGGGATGGGGGACATGACCCTGGGTAATTGTGGGTGTGCAGTGTGCTACACATCATTGTGCATGTGTGCCATTGTGCCCATCTCCCCCCATCACCCCCAGTCCCTGTTTGTTACTCACCCTGTTGTTGTTGTGTCAGGTCCTCTCAAGCTGTGTCTGTACTTCCACCTCCTTGCACCGTCTCCACACTGAGGACTGGCCTCCATTTCCTCCAGCTCCTCCTGTGGCGCAGGACTCCCACCTCCTGTCGCCTTTGCTGCCTTCCTGTTGGCAGCGGCTTTGGGCCTGGTTTAGGTGGTCACGTCATGCCAGCGCCTCTTGGCCTCCTCCATTGGCCTCCTCTACACTCCAGCTGCCTTCAAGGTAGTCTGATTGTGGGTCAGTTGCTGGTAGTGTTCTGTCACCACCGCTGGACTTCAACCCGTCTTCCTCTCCCTCTTCTTTGCCTTCCCCGACCCCGTTGGTCCTTGCTGGTGGTCTGTGGGGCTTGTGGGGTTCGCGTTGGCCTCTGCGCTCGGTCAGGGTGCATGTATGTTGCTACTCACTTTGGATTCTTTCTGGTGTGTTGTTTTGTTGCTTTTATAGTGCATTTTCCCACCAGATGCGTAGGATTTGCAGGCCTGCTGTTGGTTTTCGCTGCTTTTTGTATCGCAATCGGCCTCATCGCAGCTTTTTTGGCGTTCGTGTTTCGCATTTTTGCGGCATGGTGTTGATTTTAACACGGCCATTTGATGCGTTATCTGGTGGTTATCGCATGGTACCGCCGTGTTGTGAATACTTGGTTAACTCAGCGTAAATTTCCTGCGATAGACTGCGATGTTGGAGGTTGCGTTAAGTTACTTTTGCGATGGTTATCACACGTTCTTGAGAATATCCCCTATGATTGTTAACCTTCTTTTAAATGGTGCCATTGCCAGAAAGACCTACAATTCCACCAACAACCCTTATGTTGGAACTGCAGTCATTTTGCTGTGTTGCCAGAATCTTAACTTCCACAGTACATTTTCTGTAGGAAAATAAATTATCACTCCTGATTTCATTTCACATCTATGTTATACCACGGTGAGCAAAATGCGTTGTGAATTGGGTCGAATACCATGAAACTATAATTTTATCAATTTCAATTCACCCACATCTTAGAACACTCAAGGCCTCATTTACTACAAAATGATGCAGAGGCAGCATCCCAAGGCATTTTGCTGTACCCAGCTGCGTTATTTGAAAGGAGTGCAGGGATGTTTCATATCAACAACAATACGACACATCCTTGTGCTTTCCCCTGCACTGGCGCACAATTGGCAGCCATGCACGAGTGTAGGCACCCTTGCATCACGGTGCAAGGGTGCCTGTATTGCAGGAATGATCGTTTTTGTGCAGGAAGAGACACCTTCCTGCACAAAAACAAACATTGATGGCATTTTCCTCTTTCTATGCGTGCTGCAGAATGTGACACCCCGACAGCGCAATGGGCTTGTAAACGAGGCCCTGAGATTCTGCCTTTCTAATTTGCTGTGACATTTAATCAGAGCCTGACCTTCCTGGATCATTGGTATATTTTTCATTAATATGCTACGATATGTCCTGGTAGACAGATTGATGGAGGTATTTTTTGATTTTTCATTGACATAAAAAAATGTAGTAAATGAAATGATTTTAGTTATTTTGGCAGGTTTACCAAGCAAAGTATCGTTGTCATACACATGTTCAATGTGTAAATGATTACAACTTTATATTTTATTAAATACCATTTGAGCTAGTGCTTTTGGAAACGTAAAAGCACAAATACGATAACCAAGTTTTTGTGCAAATATGTTAAAAAAGGTCAGACCTTGCCTAGGTCGTGCGCAGCTCTTATTCACTAAAGGATGAAACACCTGTAAAATCCATGGGCTCAAGCTCTATGCATTTTTAAAACGTATAGCATGTAATGTTTGACCCATTCAGAGCACTGCCCTCTATCACCTTACTTGAGTTTATATTCTTACTCGCATTCACAGCTGAGAAAGTGACAGAAGATTGAAAATATCTTCATTATTTTCGTTTACCTCAGGGTGTTTTTCTTCTTGTAATTCCACTGCTCCTTTTGCTCCTGTGCTGGCTTTCCACATGACTCATGAAAAGAGAGAGGTAGTGCGCCCAGATCTATCAAAATATTAAAGAGCCAGTAACGTTCATGCAAACATCCTAAGGCGTTAATGTACTTGCGCTCTTTCATTTCACTCAATCCGCACCCAAGCACAGTTAGGGGATTTAAGGTCTTTGAATGGAATCCGATCCTAGGTTATTAGCATGCGGCACACCTGTGTACCGGATGGTGTATGGATAACCTTCCGCTTAAACTGCAGACGTAAAGACAATAAACAAATGCATTAAATTCAACAGCTATTAAATAGCATCACTTCACGGTATAATAAGTAGCCTCAGTGCTGGGGACATTCACAGGAGAAGGTGGGAGGACCTGCATTCCTTGGTGTAGAAAAAGTCACCTTATATATATAATTACCCTGGTGGCGTATGTCCTTTTATGTTTATGGTGGATGTTGGACTTGGCCCTTTTTGCAGGGTCATCCCAGGGCTGGTAATCCAAATACTGCTGGTGGGCTTGCAGCACTGGTTGTGCAACCCACAGAAGCAGCCTGTAAAAATGTGTCTAAGGCCTGCCATTGTAGAGCCTGCATGCAGTCTGGCACTGTCATGCTGACTGGGAAAGTGCACCCACTTGCCAGTCCCTAAACCTTCCCTTTTCTTCATATCAGACACCCCTATGGTAGGCCCAAGGGCAGGGTGCATTGTAGGGATAAGGTAGGACATGCCCTGGTGTGTGTGGCATGTTCTAATAGTGAATTACAGCCATTTTCATTTTTCACTATTGCAAGACTACCTGTTCTCCATAGGCCAGAATGTGCAGTTTGATTATTACATTTTATAATCCTAACTGACTCAGGGAACATGGTAGAAATTCGAATTTAGTATGACTGAATCTTTTAGTGAAGTTGGTTTTAACTTTCTGTATTTGAAAATATTCCTTTTTAAAAAGTAGGTATTTTCTTGTCTAACCATTCAAACCTGCCTCTACTAGGCTGTGTATTCCTTATCTGGAGTTTGAGTGACAGGGTTGGGGAATTCCAGGAGACAGGGTGAGGTAGCCCAGTGGTGAATAGAGAGATCTGCATCTAGATGGGAGGGAGGAGTTGCACCTGGGACCTGAATAGGGCTGTGCCTTCCTTCCACAATGCTGGCTCCACCCCCTGGGGTGCGTCTGATGTCTCTGCCCTGCTCTCTGAAAGGAAAGAAGGAGTCAGGTAAACAAAGTGCTCCAGGACTGACAAGAACTGGTTTGAACAAGGCAAAGGCCCCTCTGCCCTCAGAGGACAAAGGATTTTGGGGTATAAGTATTGGGACCCTGATCCCAAGAATTTAGATCACTTTGGGAAACAAGAAGAAAACTCTGCCGAGGAGAGGAACCAAGAAGAAGCTGAGGAGAAACTCTCCCTGAAACTGGGGGATTGGCCTACAGTGGATGCCTTACTGCCAAAGGGAGATAAAAGGAACTGTGTGTGTACTTTTGCTCAACTTGTGAAGGATCTCCAAGGGCCTGGAAAAGAGCTTGCCTCCTGCTGAAGTCTCAGGAACAACAGACTTCAACCACCAGCTCCCCAGAGTTCTTTGGAAGTGCCTGCTGCTGTTTTGGGGCCTTCTGAGGGACTGCGTGTCGCAAGGAGCTGGAAGCGCGACTCAAGAAAGAGAAGCGTGTCGCTGTCGGAGCTGTTGTCCTCGCATCGCGTAAAGGGTGTCGCCGCTGCAGTTGTCGCATCGAGCGGAAGCGTTTCGCAGCTTCGAAGAAGTGTCTCGCAACGCCGAAGAAGCGTGCCGCCATCGCAGCCATCGTAGCTGACGCATTGCACCGCATCAAGAGAAGAGTCTCGCATCAAAGAAGAAGCGTGTCGCCGTCGCAGCCGCTGCCGTCGCATCTGGGATGACGCAGCTGTAGCTGACGCATTGTAACGCATCAAGGAAAGCACCTCGCATCCACGGAGAAGCATGCCGCCATGGGAGCTGTTGTAGTCGATCACGTAAAGGGTGTCGCCGCTGCAGTTGTCGCATCGAGCGGAAGCGTCTCGCAACGTCGGAGAGGAGTGTCGCCGCCAAAGCCGCTGTCGTCACATCGCGTAAAGGGGTGTCGCTGCTGCAGCTGACGCATCGAAGTAAGTCTTCTCGCAACATCGGAGAAGCGTGCCACATCTGGAAGAACTTCATGTCTTTATTTCTTTGCACCAAATTTTCATTGCATCAACATCGTTGCAACACTTTCGTTGCCCTGCGTGTCGCTTCTACAGGTACATTGACTTAAAGTGTCGCATTTAAGAACTAAAGAGAACTAAGCTAAATTCTACCATCTTAAAGTAACAGTATTGTGGATTTTTGTCGTTTATGGTCTTGTGGTATGTCTATATAAAGAATACTTATTTTTGATTTAAAACCTGTGTGGTGTCCATCTGTAGTGTTGTCACTTGAATACTGTATGTGTTCACAAATGCTTTACACACTGCCGCTGGGATAAGGTTGTCTGCTCGTGCCAAGCTACCAAGGGGGTGAGCAGGTGTTATTTTAGGTGTGTACCCCTTTACCCTGACTAGAGGCGAGGGTCCCTATTTGTCACCAGTGCATACCTGTGCCAACTAGAGACCCCCAAGTCTAACAGTGGATTTTATGCATAATATGAAGCGTGCACTTCCAGTGATTAAATACGTAAACCTTGTATATTTGTGAATATATAATGAATGAGTTCCATATGCATTACTCACTAATAAGCCATGTGATCCATTTTTACATTCATGTTTGCCCTAAAGGGACCATGCAGTTTTGTTTACAAGAAAGTATTATAGTGACCAGCTTCATAAGAGTAACTTTGGAATGTTGCCCTGGTTGTTTTTATACATTCACATTTTTTACTAGTTTGGCTTGCGTCAGACCTGACATCCTTGGTGTCAACCTAGACAGTTTGCAGTGAGGACCAGGGAATGGGAAAGAACTGACAAGAGCCCATTTTAAGGGGAGGTCAGCAGATTCCACCACCAAAGGATGGAACCAGATGTAAAAATGGGATCTCCAGACCTTCTCAACAGAACACTCCAGGACCTGTGGAAGATTCAGAGAGAAGGGTTACCCTGCTGCCAGAAGAACTGCTTTGCTTCTCGAAAGACTGCCTTGCTGTCAGTAGAAGTAAGTTTAAACCTGCATGCCTTGATTCCAGGTTACCCAGAGTGACTCCATGGGCCAGCTCGTTAACCTCTTGAGTGAGCTACAGGGACAGAACAAGCTTCCAGAGGCCTCCCTGCAATTACCCGGCTGACCAGCACCAACTGGACCTGCCTGAGCCCTGCTGCTGGCCTCTGCTGGAGTGAGTCCTGATCTCCAAGATGTGCTCCCGAGGTCCTGGTGCCTTGACTTGCATCAATGTAGCTCTTCTTGAAGAAAAGGTGAACATCCTAAAGTTTGGGTGCCTTGTAACAGCAAAGTAACCTGTTCCCACTGAGAAACTGCCATCTGCGGCAAATGCCAAAGTGAAGCTCCAACAGGACATGCTCTTCACGCCCACAGTGACTGCCTGCGATGACCGATAAGGCCTACACTTCTCGTCAACAGCGAAGCGAAGTTTCAGCGACTTCCAGCTCTTCCCGCTACAGTAATGACCCTCTGTGAAGCTCAACCAACTCTTCGTGCCAATAGTATTTGCAATAGTGCTACACTGTGCCGTATTACTGCAAGATTCTTCACAAACTCTCAGTTATTTAAAAGTAAAATTCGAAGCACTGCGCAAAGGAGAGGTTAACACTAAATTGCCTGAAGATGGTGCATGTGCATTAGATGGGTGCCCATGGAGCACACTCTCATTATTTCTGTTTATTTAAGCCTTTGTGCCACCATCTTGAAAGCATTCGAACAGAGCTTTCACTATTGATCTAGCAATTTCTGAGCATGAAGTAATAAGCTAACCTTTGATGGCCATCAACAGGTTCATGTAGTTAAAGGTGTAGCTTAATGTAGTCAGTAGGCAAACATAAATCAGTCATATAGCCGCAACCCCTGAATTCAAGGCTATGTAGACTCTTACAAGAGGTTTACAAGAGTTTTATTGAGAGATATCACCCCTGTAGCCTAGGTGCCTAGGTCACACGCAGGATCCATGGGGGAGCAGTCTGACGACGCGTTTCATTGACACCGGATCCTACCGGACCTTGCTTTTCGATTACATCTCAAATATCTCACAAGTGAGTCTCTGGGGAGGACCCAACTGAATAATCCAGTATCCCTGGACCATAGTTGCTATATGGATATGTTCTGATCCCAGCACTTTCAGCCAACACAGGATGTTTATATGACTTCTATTCCTCTTTCATCGATAATATCTATTCCTGACTGGACCTTCTCTCCTCTCCCCCTACGTGTCCTTAAAGCGATCTTGCTGTACTTTATTGCCTGGTGCGGAACTATCCAACTCGCCCCTGAATCAACACACTGCACTTACCTCATACCCCTTGCTTTGCACCTCCGCATAGACAGTTTTTAGAGCCCTGTTCTTCCACAATGTGTACTATTAATGTGGATGGTGACAATATGCCCACCAACTAGTTTGAGGAAATCTGAGCCCTGATGAAGGAAGTTTCAAGCAGTGGCATTTCCGAAACGCGTGTCACCTTTGTTGTTGTGTTTGTTATATGTGATGCACGTCTTATGTATTTTTTGTATAATATAGTTTGTTTGTACTTTCTTCTTTCTTTATGATGTATTGATGTTAACATTGTCTTTTTCTATGTGTAGTTGAGTTGGTCATCTGTATAGTTTTGATAATATTTGTCCTATTTATCCCAGGGCTCTTATGTTCTTGTTGTGATTTTTTGCCTAATGTATATATGAATGCTGTTGTTTATTATTATTTTTCCACACTAATGTACTAAAAATATTTATTTTAAAACATTTAAAAAAAAGAAATGAACTTTGATAATATGATGAAAACAATTGTAAAATGAGCTTTTTCTGTGGGTGACACTTTTATATTTTGGAGTCATTACCCATTTATATAAATTGCAGTGGGGGTTTTCCCTTGTGTTCTTTATTGCCTAGGTGCCTAATGGGCACACTATGAGAAGACGTATGCAATCTATTGTAGCTCTGTGGCAGTAATGCTGAAATATGCATGTATTCAGTCAAGTAAGGGGGTGCGGTCAGCATTGCTGAAGGCACACTGGTTCAGATCAGAACACATACAAGACTGACAATGGATAGGAACCATGGTGATTGGAAATTACTGATTTTAAATAGCATTTGCTCTAAAACATATGCGTCTACAAAGTAGTTACACAGATAATGGCAAAAATATGTGAGAAGGCAAATTATTAAAACAAATTGTAATCTGACAGCCATCACCAATATGTTTAAAAAAAAAACAGTTTGATTCCAGTACTAAATGGTTAAGCATGTTACCTTTTACACATCTCAATATATCCAGGATGAGGTTGAAATGTAGCAAATCAATTTAAAGGAAGCAGAAGCACAGAAAGGTCAAGGAACACAAATCCAGTCTTCGATAGAGTAAGATACATTATTCATTGCATGTAAATAAAATAAATAGCAATCTAGGACCCTCGTTGTAGCAATGTATGTTACAGAACTTAGAGATATAAAGGTACTAGTATGTAAACACTGAGGGGCTCATGTATGAGAACCCCGTATAAAAATCCAGTATTTGTAAAGCGCAAACAATTACTTGGGGGCGTGAAGGCACTGGGGGCTGTCAGGAAGATTAGGCGAGCTATTGCACAGGGTCACATGGTGCTGGGCTGACCTGCCGCCAGAAATCGAACCATGAGCCCCCGTGTTCCGGCGTCAGCTGCCCTGGCTGCTGCGCCACACCTTTTGCACTACAAAAGTGGTACATGCATGATGCAAGGCTCTCATAAAGATTTATGAAGCCATGCAAAGCCACCCTGCGTGGCTTTGAGTGGCCTCATAAATCATGAGTAAGGCGATGCAGTGCAAATCACTGCGTCACCTTGATCTGCAACCGGCAAACATTGCATGGGCATTGCTGTGGGATTTTCCATGCAACACCCATGGAATTTGATGCTGCCCCAGATTTTCAAAATGATGTAACCTGGAGAAGAGCCAAATTCGTACACCTCCTGAGGTGAGGCATAACAAGGAAAAATATGGTTATTTCTCTATGAAGCGTTTTCCTCTTTCTATGTGTACCTCAGAATGCAGCACACATGGAAAGAGGAAAACGCTTCATAGTATTGTCTTTGTGCAGGGAGGTGCCCTTTCCTGCACAAAAACAATCCTGCCTGCAATGAGCCACCTTTGCACCATGGTGTGAGGGTGCCTAAGTTGGCACTAGGCAGTAAAAATTGCGCCAGCGCAGTCATAAAGGACAGGAATGCACTGTATTGCTAAATATGGTGCATTCCTGCCCTTTCCGTTTGGTGTAGGGCAGCGCAGCAAAGTGCCTCGCTACGTTGCCCTATGCAAAAATGCCATAAATGAGGTCCTCAACGTTTTTAGTATAGCTATGAAAATGTATTACATCACGTAAAGTTCATTTCATGATTGGTCCTATGGGAATCAATCTCAGGCATAGTGCCCTCTTGATTCTCTCAAAGACTACATCCCAGAAAATGTGGGGAGAGGAGCTGCGACTGATATATCAAAGGGTTTTACTCATTCTATGTTTATGAGAAAATGTGTTAGTACACATCATTCAACATGATAGATAGAAAAACTTAAAAATAGCTACCAGAACCAATGGGTATAGCCGATTCTTTTTCGTATTTTTCTGAGAAATCCAAGGACTTAAATTGCAGTTGAAAAACGTGAAAATATCTTTTAAACCTGAAGCTTCTCAGCACTTTGTATGAACGAAAGGTCTATTGGAGGAGTGCGCTTGTTGAAACACCTAGTGCAATTATAAAAATTCACAATAGTATCCTATGCACTCACAGCAAACTAATTGCTAGAGAGTAATCAAATGTAAAATAATGATTTCAAATTTGGTTATAATACATTGGTCCTGATTCTCAAAGTTATTTCGAGGAGAATGGTTAGCCTTAAAGTGCAAATAGATTTCTTTGCAAATTCAAAACCACTTCTGGTATTCATTACAGTTAGTTTTGCACTCATAAAAGGATTTACACAGGCAAATATATATGTTGCATACATTTTCTCCCAGGGCGGTGGAAAAGTCAGGAGTGAGTTTTCCAGGAATGAATTCAGGCATAGAATGTATTTGCCTTTCTGTTTGTTCACATCTATACATTTGAGGGCGTAGTAAACTTCTTTGTTAAACCATAGGAAGCCCACAGACTTCAGATGAACTGTGGCTCAGCTTAAACAAAGTAAAGTTATCTAATTCTGTTGAAAAACAGGTTTCTGTGTGCAAACCGTGGTATATTTGATAACTTGGCTTATACAGCAAGGACTTTCTAAATGTAAATGTAAATGTGATATATATGTAACAGTACCAAAATGGGATTACAGCGAAAAATAATGATCTGCTAAAAAGTGTACATTTAAATCACTAAATTACACCTAAATGAAGAACATTGATTGTAGCAATCAGCAGTTATCAAATAAAGAAACAAACTGTTGACAGAGAAAATAGGAACTCAAAATCGAACGAAAGAGAGAAGGTGAGGTTAGCTAGAACCCAGACACCACCAAAGCCTAACTTATGAAGGAACATGGGTGTATACAACCTACTTGTTCAACCTGGCTAAAAGCAATGTAAGACTAGGTAGGACTTCAATTCTTTTTTTTCTGAAGTTGATGCAGATCTGCAGTAATCTCCAGCCTCACTATCAAAACTTCTGAAAATGACAAGCCTGCAAACTTGCAAAATGTAGCTATGTAGCAGGTATCTTTTTAACACAGCCTTGATACTTTAGTCTAACCTTTAAGAGGCGAAGATTTTTCAAGTCCCAACTTGATTAACCCCTTCACTGCTAGGCTTTCCCCACCCCCTGTGCTAAGCCTTTTTTTGGCTATTTGGGGTAGTTCGTAGTTAGGCCCCTGTACCTTTTTGAACAAATAAGGTATCCACACCAAATTTGCGTCCTTTTTTTCCAACATCATGGGGATTCTAAAGGTACCTAGGGTTTGTGGAGTCCCATGGAAATTAGCCAAAATACAGGTACATTTTCTAAAAAAAAATTTAATGGGAAAAAAAGGCTACAGATGAAAGTGTCTGTTTTTTTCCCGGCAAATGGTATCAAAAAAGGGGCTGTGGTGCTGAAATCACCATCTTTCCAGCTTTCAGGGACAAGCAGACTTTTGTCAGAAAACCACATTTTTTACACAGTTTTGGCATTTTTCTGGGACGTAGGCCATTTTTGCTATTTTTTGTGCTTTCAACCTCTTTCCAGTTAATGGTAGAAATGGGTATAAAAGCTATAATGGATCCTGGAAAGCTATACATTTTAGAAAAGAAGACACAATTCTGAATTCAGCAAGGGGTCATTTGTGTAGATCCTTCAAGGTTTCATTATAGAAATTAACCATTGAATATAGGAAAAATTAAAACTTAGTTGAAATAAAAAACAGCCATTTGTGTCAACGTTTTCACCTGTAACTTCTAATTATGACAGCTGTTTGACAGCAATATACCGTTACATCCGCGGGACCTTTTTGGTTGTGGGGATATATAGGACTTGTAGGTTCAACAAGAACCTGACGAACCCAGAGCCAATAACTGAGCCGCGTTTTGCAATGTGTTTTTATTATGTACTGGGTATATCGCAATTATCCCTCGTGTCTAGTGGGTAGGGGAGCAGATTGGGGGCTACTGCCCCCATCTGACCCCTGGGGGCAGAAAGACTGACATTTCTCCAGGGGGGTGGGGGCACTGGCATGCCATTTTTGGGCAGCCCCCACCCCAATGTCAATAAAAAAGAAGCCTGGTGTCTAGTGGGCTTTTTGCCCCCCTGGAAGGGCAGATTGGGGGCTACTGCCCCCATCTCACCCCTGGGGGGCAGAAAGACTGATATTTCTCTGGGGAGTGGGGGCATTGGCATGCCCTTTTTGGCCAGCCCCCACCCCGTCAATAAAGAAAAATCCCTGGTGTCTAGTGGGCTTTCTGCCCCCCCCGGGGGGCAGATTGGGGGCTACTGCCTCCATCTGCCGCCTGAGGGGCAAAAAGACTGTTGTGCCCAAAAGAAAATGGGGGGAGCAAAGGTCCTTTCTCAAGGGGCCGCTCCCCCTCCCTGGTGCTAGTGGATGGATCCCTGCTTGGGGATGGCCCTCCTGGAGTGATTCCCAAGCAGGGGTGTTGTAAAATGAAGAATATACTCAGGTGAGAACACGTTTATTTCGCATCACCAACTGGTCCACACATTTCTCTCACAGTAAGTGCCTCAGGGAGGCTGCATAGAACGTTTATAACCAACCAGGGGAAGGTACCAACCGGGCAGGGAAAAAAGGGGGGGGGCAGAGCATACCAAGATTACAACACATCTCCCTGGGCAACCATAAATGCAGCAACAGAATTAGAGCTGAAATCTAAGGAATCACATAGTCTTTGTGCCACACCGGACTAGTAGTGTTCCTTGTAGAACTGCGAACCAGGTCGTGGTTCCTAGTCAACGGTGCATGAGTACCTCCTTCTTTTGTTGGAGGGCCACATTTTACCACTTTGTCCATACCCCATGTTTGTCCATTATCCAAATGGACCACGTTCCTTCCAACACTTGCTATTTTGATAGGCTCAGAGAACCTAGAAGCATTCCTCCTTCTGGCAGGTGGTAAGTCTATCCGAACCCAATCACCTGACACCATTGACGGTACTTTGACGCTTTGTTTCAAATCGTATCTCAACTTGTACTTTTCCTGTTGTTTCTCAATTTGCCTTGCAATGTTCGACCTGTCTATCTCGCAGTTGTAGGTCTTACACAACCATCCTGCTGTGAGAATGGTCTTAGGCTTCCTTCCTTTCAAAGATACAAAAGGAGAAACATGAGTGATGGTGTTGGGTGCCGTCCGGTACGACCATATCATTTCTTGTAGAGCTTGTTTGGTTGGAATGCCAGTGGCCTCTGCTCTTTGTATGCATTCTTTGATGACTCTGTTCATACGCTCCACAAGACCATTTGCTCTCGGACAATACAACGCTGTTTTCAAATGGTTGATGCGTAGGCCAACCAAAAATTCCTTCATCAACTCTGAGGTAAACTGGACTCCATTGTCAGTTACAATGGCATCCGGGATACCTTCTTCATAGAAAGTGTCCTTTAAGAACTGGATCAAGACTTTAGTGTCAATCATATTCACCCATTTGGTTACCACCCATCTTGAGTGATAGTCTATGAGGACCAGTATAAAGCGGTCCGAGGCTTGTCTTGAGTTTAACGGTCCTATAATGTCTAATGCCAGTTTGGCCCAGGGACGATCAGGAACTTCCACGGGTGATAAAGGAGGTTTCCTAGCAGACAGAGTCTTGTCACTCCTAGCACAGTCTTCACAGTTTTTCACAATTTCCTCTACTTCCTTGTCCATGCTGGGCCACCAGTAACCTTCTCTTACTCTATTCTTAGTTAAACTCCTCCCTAGATGACCCACATGGGCTAGGGAAATAATTTTTCTCCTCATACCTTCAGGGGGTACAATTTTCTCCCCCCTATGTATAGTTCCATTGATTTCAACCATTTCATGTCTAACTTCCCAGAATTTCCCCACCATGTCAGACAACCTGCTCTTTTGCTCTGGCCAACCGTTGTGGATGCATTCTTTTACAGTTTTCAAAGTTTCGTCTAGATCATTTTGTTCTTCCCATTCTTCCTTAGTCAAACCTGTTACTTCTAATACAATCACATCACTTTCCTCCTCCTTACCATCATCGTTGACTTGTAAAGGGGAACGAGACAGGAAATCAGCAATTACATTTGTTCTCCCAGGTACGTACTCTACCCTGAAGTTGAACCCTTCCAAACCTATCATCCACTTAGCTATCCTTGGTGTTAGCCTAGTAGACCCCTTGGTCGTGAATACATACATAAGTGGCTTGTGATCCGTTTTGATGGTAAACGGTATCCCCCACAGAAAAAACTTGAAATGGTTAGCAGCCCAATAACAAGCTAGCGCTTCTTTCTTGATGACCGAGTAGTTTTGTTCCGCACCTTTTAGTGTTCTGGATGCAAATGCTATCACTTGTTCAGTATTTCCTGTTTTTTGAGTAAGGCTGGCTCCCAACCCTTTATTACTGGCATCCGTGGAAAGGTACGTAGTTTTAGTAGGATCAAATCTACCCAAGAAAGGAGCTCGGGTAATGCAATCTTTTATGTCAGCAAAAGCTCGCTTACAATTCTCCTCCCATATAAACGGCACTTTACTTTTGAGAAGATTCCTTAACGGTTCTACCCTTCCTGCATAGTTTTGAATAAACTTAGAGTAGTACTCAGCTAACCCTAAAAAGGACTTTACTTCTTCAACGTTAGTGGGGGCCGTAGCTTCCTGTATTGCCTCCACTAAATTCATTTTAGGTTTGATACCTTCATTGGAGATGGTGTGTCCTAAATACTCTACGGACTTTACCCCTATTTGGCATTTGTCTCTTTTTAATGTAAGACCTGCTTGGCTCAATTTGGTAAGGGTACTTCTCAACCTGTCATTGTGTTCAAGTTCATCCTTTCCAAATATCAAGATATCGTCCTGAAAGCACATCGTGCCAGGGGCCTCCTTGAGTACATGCTGCATGATTCTTTGAAATGCAGCTGCTGCCGAGGCCAGCCCAAACGGCATGCGGCGGTACTGAAATGCCCCTAACGGAGTTACAAACGAGGTCAGATGTCTGCATTCCGGGTGTAACTCAACCTGGTGGTATGCTGATGATAAGTCAAGGACACTAAAAAGACTGGCGTCTTTGATTAAAGTTAAAATTTCATGTATTCTGGGTAGCGGATGCCTATCTACCCAAATTTCTTTGTTTAAGTCCCTAAGGTCAATGCAAAGCCTAATGTCCTTGCTGGCCGCCTTGGACGTGATAACAATTGGAGACAACCATTGGGAACATTCAATGGGTTCTATGACCCCTAACCCCAGCAGTCTGTCTAATTCTTTTTGTAAAGGTTCATGCATTAAATGAGGGATAGGCCTCACTTTATGTGCAATGGCTTTGGCCTTGTCTTTTAATTTTATGCAATGTTGGTAGTTCTTGAGTTGGCCCAATTTGTTAGTGAACACCTCTGGGAATTCTTCACAGATGGATTGACCACACACCGATCTATCCACTAAAAGAACTTGGTCAGTGCTGTTAGGATCAAGCTTCATCCCTAGATCTTTTTGATGTCTCCATCCAATTAAGTTGGATCCTTTCTCTGATACATAAATTTTCCCTACTGTGCTTCTACCTTTATACTCAATCCTCATGGTGGTCATACCTAACAATGAGATAGGGTCTCCCCCATACCCTCTAAGTTTTATGTCAGCTTTTTCCAGAGTTCCTACTTTGTTAGGAAATAACCCTTCGAACACTTTACCATCTAACAACGTATATGGGGAACATGAATCAGCAAGGACATTTATCAACTTATTGTCAACTGTGATAGTGCATTCCGGAAAGTTAACGGTACTGTCCTTGTCTACTACCTGAAAAGTGAACTTAACATCCTCTGGTACATTTTCTGAATCCACTAAGGAGACTGTCATAGAATTATTATTACACACTCTGGCTATGTGTCCTTTCTTGCCACAGTTATGACATGTAGCACCCCTCGCCGGGCAAGCTGGACTATTAGCCAAATGTGCGGGATTACAACACCTGTAACACTTAAATTTGACACTTGAGGTGCTCATATTTTTAAGTTTAACATCCTTTTCTTTAGACCTCTCTTGCTTGACAATAGCATTAACTTCATGACATTTAGTTTTAGTATCATCCCCCACATTAATCTCTTTTATGCACTCCGCCGTGTGCTCAATACTTAATGCTATGTCCACTGCTTGTTTCAAATCTGGATTACCTGTCAACAATTTCTCCTGAGTGTTGTAAAATGAAGAATATACTCAGGTGAGAACACGTTTATTTCGCATCACCAACTGGTCCACACATTTCTCTCACAGTAAGTGCCTCAGGGAGGCTGCATAGAACGTTTATAACCAACCAGGGGAAGGTACCAACCGGGCAGGGAAAAAAGGGGGGGGGCAGAGCATACCAAGATTACAACAAGGGGTCTACTATGGAAGGGTACCATTGGAAAGGGGAGATTCTCCCCTTTCTAACAATACCTCTCCCATCTTTTTCGGTGCTCGGGGGCCTGAGATAGCCCCACAAACACCGAAACAGAGAAACTGAAACTATGTTTCGGTTTCGATTTCGTTATAATGACAATCGCGCATGCACGCGATCCTCATTACAATGAAATACAAAATAGGCCTGGGGAGGTTGGGGAAGCTCTTCCACACCTCCCCACGCCCCAAAAAAATGGGAAATCCCTCTGCTGTCTACAGCAGAGGGATTTCCTGAGCATGTCCTCATGACGGAATGGTTCCGTCATGAGCATACTAGAACTTGTGCTCATGACAGAACCATTCCGTCATGAGCATGGAAGGGGCTTAAAAGGTGTGGACTCTCTCATCTCGTACTGCAGAACTCTAAGAGCCTCACTTACAAAAAATAAATCAGAGCAGTGCAGCAAGCCATTTTGCTCCATAGAGCAATGTCATTTTAAAAGCACAGGGATGCGTTGTAGTAACGAAAATGTGACACATCCGTGTGCTTCCAACGCACTGGAGCACAATTGGCTGCCATGGACCAGTGCAGGCACCCTTGAGCCATGTGGCAAAGGTGCCTGTGTTGAGGGGATGATTGTTTTTGTATAGGAAGGGATACCTTCCTGCACAAAAACAATAATTGATGTAATTTTCCTCTTTCTATACATGCAAGGCCCCCCGCGCCCCTCCAGTTATACCACTGCTCACTTTACCGCTTCAGGAGAAACTTTCCAGTAAATAAACTTGCCCCATTGAGGAGGCTAACTCAGACGTGGAGAAGCTTTTTAAATTTTTTTAAATAAACGTACTTTTTTGCATGTTGGTACATTATAAAGAAAACAACATGGCTCAGAAGCCAAACATAGGCAGCAATCCCACCTTAAAAGCAGTATAATTCAAGGTTAAATAACAAAAGGGACATCAAAGAGAAAAAACCATACATTTGAAACATCAGTATGAGTGGAAAGGTCAACTGCCAGAGCGAAAACAATTCTCCTGGGCAGATTGCTACCTGGGGGCCGCCTCTGGGGGGCACCTAGTGGGCAACTATCCTCTTTCTTAAGAGTAATTTTCACAGAGTGAGTTCTCCTGTAACAAAGGGAATGCCTCTCATCACCACCCTTGAGACTACTTATCTTTCAGCTACCCCAGGGGCAGAAAGCACTAACAAACAGCAGGGACAGCGATCGTGAAACTTAAATTGATAAATGGGGCGAGGTCATTTCCTCCTGACAGTGGCTCCCACTCCCCCATATCCTGTGGCACTACAATCCTTTCTGTCCACTGGGGGAGTTCAGCTTTTTTGTGAATCTGCATTACCCTAAATGCCTTGCTTTACTAACAGTGAAGAGGAGGAGGAGCAAGTCTTACTCAGATTTTACTCTGTGAATAGAGCAGCACGTTCCTTTATGTGCTGAATTCGGTTCAGCTGAAGAAAGGAAGCTTTTTCTAAATTACCAGAATTCAAACTGGTTGAAAAGATGCCTTAAATGAAGCACAGTGGAAAAAGCATCATTTGTATTCATCTCTAATCTGTAATCATCAAAGGTTCAATTAACAAGTAACACAAGGTCATTGCACAATGGCCCTTTTATGGGAATGTTTACTGTCTTCCTAAAATATTCTCCCTTAAGAATACCTTTCACTAATACTACAAGTTCTCTCTCATTAGGCCAAGCACCAGCCAATGGTTACTTGCGGCTTCGTTAATTTGCAATTTTTGGATCAATGGGTTAATTATTACATGACTTGCCTTTAACATAACACATGGCGCTGTGATATGTATTAGAAATGTCATACCCATTTTTGAGTATATTTGTCAAACAGATCAAGCAAGAAATAGCATCCGCTCGAATTTTCCTAATTAAAATCTAATGATGAGGTTGGTTAAACGCTTTTCTCCTGTTAATTTGTAGCTTGCTTGTTGAATTTATGTCCGCACAGTGAAGGCTCATCAGCCAAGCCGGCACCGCAGCGTGATGTCAATGGCCATTTAAGTGATGCGTCTGTCTCTCTTTAGAGTGACTGCAGAAATAAGATCACACTTTTCAAGTCGATGAGTGACTTCTGAGTCTGATATATTTTTATGTTGTTTAAAGACCTATGGTCTAAATAAACGTTACTTTGACTGACTGACTCCTGAGTTGTGTCATTTCTTATCAAAAATAAATATTTGGGTCCCCATTCATGAATATTAATTTTGTTTCTATTTCTTACCACATAAATAACTTCATCTCAGGTTGCTATTTACACAAAGCTTCAAGGGACTTTTGCTAAATATAGGCTGCCCTAGTGCAGCACTTAAATATGCTGCACTGCATTGTGCAAGGGGAAGGTAGCAGCGCAGAGCTATATTTACTAAATGTTGTCTGCTTCTGACTTCTTCCACTTCCCCGCGCACAAACAGGCTGCATAGCGCCAAACACATATCTGTACCATATGCTGCAACAATGTGTCCATCATGTGTAGCATAGGTATTCGACTTGAAGTATACTCTTCCAAGACCAACATTTTTAGACTATTTTTAAAATGTTTACAAATTGGATGTGTGCTGCACATATACAGTGTGTGAATTGTTTGAATAAATAAATCAATTTCTCCAACTTTACACCTCCCTCCAGTAAGTGTTATTTTAGCTGCACAAAAATCAGTATTAAAAGCTTTGTACATGTGACTTTGCATCAAAAACAGGGGGCTTGTGCTGGATCAAAAAAGTACCACCCATGTAACTCATTTTGAAGCAAGGTGGCTCAAAGTATTACTTGTAATGAAAAAGTGCATTTTTTCAGTGAAGAAAGTTTTATGCTCGAAAGTACATGCCCTTTTAAGACTTTGACTGCTTTGAGTCACTGCATGAATTTGGGGAACCATAACGTCTTGATAAATAAGCCATTAGTATGGAGTATTTTCAAAGGTATAAGCTATAATCAAGTGTAAGGTAACAGTAAAGAATCAATGTTCTACTCACCTTGCTGTTTCCCCCAACTCATCCCATCTCCAATATATTTTCATTCCTTAGTGTGGCTAGCTTGTGCAAACTTCAGCATCCTCAATGGCATGAACTCTTTCCTGAGGAACGGAGGGCTTTTGCTGATAATTTATTTACTGACACTCAACCCAGCATTGCTTATTTTTCGTTACAAATAAATCTATTAGTGAATTTGTCCTGAGACACCTGCAAAGGTGTTAAATATCCACCTACGGACAAGTATCCGTGTTCTTAAAAATCTTTTGCAGGTAATTGTTCTCACTGAAAATGGTTAAATATGTAATCAGGTCTGATACAGGAGTAAATCAATTTTCAGGATTGGAAAGTAGAAAGAATCCATTCAAAATTGGGGGGTATAATGGAAGCAGAAGTTCTATACTGAGAAAAAAAAAGATCTGTGAAGAAACAAAACAGATTAACCATGCAAATAAATGTATCAATTGCATTTACACACGTTGAAATACTGGCTTCTTCTATTTTCTTATGAGTAAATGGATGCCCATTTAGGCACTTCTAGAAAAAATGTCTGTCACAGATTTTCAACTGTGGGTGAGGATGTGGTCTGATGGCTTGAATGCTGACTTTGGAGCTAGGAAACCAAGGTTCGAGCCTCGAGTCGCGTCCACATCCTGTGATTCTGGGCACATCACGTAATCTCCCAGTGCCTACCAAAAAAAAAAAAATGAATGTGTTCTTGTGTAACGTAACCGGTGCTCATGTAAAGCACTCCAATAACTTTGCGTCGAGTTTGCGCTATATAAATCTGCAAAAGAAAAAAAAACTGTTATAGATTGTCAGGATTAATTTAGAAATATATTCTGAAATGTGCTCCTTCTGTAAAAGTAATGCCACAGGAAAAATATATGACTTTCTTTTTTCTAGTTTGAAAATAAAGTTTTATTGAGATAAAGTTTTAATTATAACTCAAAGAGAAACAACATATTCATTGAGCATACAATCACAGGTTTGAAAAACATAACACCACCAGGAAGAAATAATAGTAATTACATAACTATAATAGAAAAATTCTTTAAAAGATTTAAGGGAATAAAACAAGTAGATACATTTTGTTAACAAAGAACAAGTCACAGAGGCTTAGGCACTTCTTCAATTCAGGGTTTGTGTATTTGTGCTTCACGAGCAGACTTGTCAAAGAAAGAAGTAACTGGTAGCCATAAAATGTATCTTTTAATAGCTAATGTAACAGGATACATATATGCTCTATCGAGTCTGTGGTGGTAACACACTCCATACCACCATCCTTGAAAGGATACTTTAGACGTATCCTTCCGAGATTAAGTAATTTGTTGAAAGGCGACCTCAAGAAGTAAATCTACTATATACAAATCTTTGGATTCAGATGACCAGTAGTCAGAGGTACTGCCCAGGAAAAGATTAATAAAATTAAAAGGGATTTGTGTAATTAAAATAGAGTTTATCTGCTGCCAAACCTTCACCCAGAAATCATATATAAGGAGACATTGAAACAACATGTGTTTAAGATCTGCCGAAGGCTGAGAACAAGACCAGCAGTTGAAAGGGACGGTAAAGTCTAATTTATGTAATTTAACAGGTGTGATCAAAAGTCGATTATAGACAAAAAACAAGGTTTGAGTTGTATTAGCCGATCTAGAAAACTTTCTTATTTTGATCCAAATTTTATTCTGCAAAAAAAGTGGGGAAAGTGGTCTACAAGTCAAATTCCCAAAGAAGTTCTACCTCTGTTTTATCTCTTTCCTCAGGGATAAGTGTTAAATGTTTAAATACTTGAGATGCGGATAGTAATGTATCTAGCAACTTGCAAATAGGAGGAGGTGGGGAAGAAGATATCTGTTCAGGAGAGAATTTGTGATAAGCTGTTTGAGTTGCCAAGACAAGTAGTCTATATTTGTGCTTATACAAGCCTGGGAAGGAGAAGAGTGACTGTACTATCGAAAAGGGCAGACAAGTGCCATTGTGGCAGAACTGAAAGACCCACTTCAAACCTTTAGAATACCAATCCCTCCAAAAAATTATTCTATTGTTTATTTTAATAGAAGCGTTGTACCAAATTGATGAATTTAAGAATTGATCCCTGGGGGTTTTAGAAGAAATAAAAATGGGGAAAGTATCTTGCATGTATTCTTAAAAATCGGAAGAGACAAGAATGTAGGTCTAAAAGTGAAAGACAATCCATCAGGGAAAATGGATCGCAAAAGGATTTCTCTAGATCCGTCCATAAGGGGGAGCGCACAGAATCATTGTCTTGTAGCAAATAAGAAGATTGTTTAAGACAAAAGGCTAAATAATATTTGTAAAATTCCAGAAAATTGACTCCCCCATATGCTTTGGTCTTTTAAGTTTACAAAGAGATAGTGAGATTGGGGAACATTAACAGGTATATTTGAAATATAGAAAAATATAACAGGAACAAGCATCATTTTAATAGTATCAAGACAACCCCACCAAGGTAAAAATAAGGGGTTCCAACGAGATGTAAGTTCAAGTAAGACTTATATAATGACTTCAAGTTTAGAGAAATAGAGTTCTTAATAGAGTACGCGGACCACAAACGAAGATATTTAATTTTATCTGTATTCCAATTAAAGGAGAACGCACTAAAATCAGCATGAAAGCATAAATTATTTAATGGAAGGATTTCACATTTATCTGCATTTAATATATAACCTGAGACAGATGCAAAGTTACTAACTTCTAATAAAAACGCTGGTAAAGATGTCAGTGGATGAGAAATAACAACCAGGATAGCATCAGCATAAACAGAAAGTTTAAGCTGAGTAGTTCCAAAAGAGAAGCCTGAAATGTGTGAATTAGAGCGAATCTTTATTAAAAAAGGGTTCTAAGGAGAGTATAAATAATAAGGGAGAGAGTGGGCAACCTTTATGTACACCTCTATGAAGAGAAAAAAATGGAGACATCAGACCATTAACTAAAATAGAGGACTTGGGGAAGAGTATAACAAAGAGACATATTTAATACATTGAGGACAAAACCAGGAAAGTGTAGCAAAATAAAAAACAGTTAACTCTATCAAATGCTTTTTCCGCGTCTAAGGAAACTGCTGCCAAAGAAGAATTATAAGATTTGGACCCATTAAAAAATAAACTAATATTATCTGAAAGATGCCTACCCGTAATAAAACCACATTGTTCTCTCCCAATTAATTGGGGTAATAGTTCATCCAAACGGAGAGCTAAAATATTTGCAAAAATGTTATAGCCTGGATTCATTAAAGAAATTGGCCGAAAATTCTTACACAATCTTCAGTCTTTATTATCCTTGGGAAGAAGACATATCAGTGTCTCTTGAAAAGAGCCACCTGATGTCTTAGAAGATATGAAATAAAGATAAAGCTGGTGTAGTTTAGGTATAAGAAATGAAGAGAAATATGAGTAGAATTCAATAGTAAAACTATATGGTCCCAGAGCCTTGCTGCGTTTAATAAATTGAATAGCATTAGAAATATTCTTTATCTGAATATCTTTTTCCAATATAGAAAAATCAGTGTCAGGGTGTGTAGGCGAGGGAATGGATGATAAATAATGACAAGGCGCTTGGGCATCAGATTGGGATTCCGGAGAAATAAGGGTCTGATAAAACTTTGTTAATTCCAAAAGTATATCCTCATTTTTATGTACATTCTGATTAGAGGAAGTCAGAATAGATTCAATTTTAGTGCATTCTCTTTTGATTTTCAGATAATTGGCAAAAGGTTTCCCTGCTCTATTCTGACCCCCATAATATTTCGCATTGGATTTGAGTAAATAAGAGTTGGCATTTTCTGTAAAGAGCTTATTAAATTCACATTCAGCATTTAATAGATCATTCAAGATATATTTGGAGTGGGAATTGTAAAAGGAATGTTCTAGTTGTTTGATATGCGAGTTAAGTGTCTTTAACTTATTGGCAGTTGATATCTGTTTCTGAGAAACAAATTTAATAACAAAGTCTCTAGAGGCGGCTTTGAAAGTATCCCAAACCACCTGAGGAGATAGTTCAGGAGATTCATTTTCTTCAAAGAATGTATGAGCAAACTGTTCAAAAGTGCATGTAAACTTCAAATCTGACAGAAGAGAGTTATGAAACATCCACAGCCGAGTTCCCTGAAAGGGTGGAAGGAGTTCCGAATCCAGAGGTACAGGTCGTGATCAGAAATCAGCATGAATCCTATATCCAAGTTGATAACTCGCTGAGCAAGAGCATTGGAGATAAAGATATAATCTATCCGAGACTGAGATAAATTGGCAAGGGAAAAGAAAGTGTACTCTTGAAGCATTGGATTGCATAGTCTCCATGCATCAACAAGAGATCATTGGGATATGGTTGTTTAAATTGAGAATGCATGTGTGAAGGTATGAATTTAGTTTTGGAGCATCTATCTAAAATAGGGTCAAAAACCATGTTGCAATCACCACCAACAATCAAATAATCATCAGTATAAGTCATCAATTTAGATAATACTCCAGGCAAAAGGACTTATCTGGATTAGTAGGTGCATACAAATTAACAATAGTTACAGGAATTTTGTCAACAAGTAAGAAACTGAGACCCATCTGCCATCACAGTCAACATCTTGGGTTAGAGTTTGTATGTTGAGACACTTATGACATAACATCGCTACCCCGTTGCGTTTTCCTGAGCCTGGAGGAGCAAAAACATGACTGACCAACCCATTGTCTTTTAAGTTTAGAGACTTCTGTGTCTGTGATATGTATCTCTTGTAGCAGGACAATATCACCCTTTAAATTGGAGATATGAGACAAAACCCTCTGACATTTTCTAGGAGAGCCTAAACCTTTAACATTTCATGAAATGATTCTCAAAGCCATCTACAGTACAATAATACATCAAAAGAATTAAAACTAATAATACTAACTGGTGTTCTGTGAAAACAATATGAATATGATAAAAAATAACCTTGAAAGTGTAACACTATAACAAAGTCGATTGCAAATGAAGTAAAGATTAAAGATATAAAGAAAGAAAAAGAAGAGAGGAGAATAACAGATTGATAGGTAGAAATACAATTGAAAAAGAAAAGAGGAGGGAAAGGAATGAAAAGAGAAAGATTAGAAATTGCTAAATACCATCCGAGAAGAATAAAAAGAAGGGGGAAAAGCAGAAGGGATAGAGTAGAGAAGGAAAAAAAATACGCAAACCATATATAAGATACAAAAAACACACAAAATTCGAGGGTGGTGGAGCCACAGAAGGAAACGGTACATTGAGCGGAGCTCTTGGAACAGGTATGAGAGGAAGACGATATACCATCAGACGGACGGATATTCACATGTATGGTTATGAAAAAGATTGTACCTAATGAAATGAAAAAGTAATCAAGTTACACAAGAGTTAACAGAAACAATATACAAAACATATAACCATGACAATATAATAGATTACTGAAAGATATTAAAAAACAGTTGATATAGTAACTTCCATTATCCTCCAGTCTGCAATTGTTCAAAAATTGTTGAAGAAGACAAGGATCCTCATAGGACGTAGTCTTGTTTTTAGTTGTAACCTTAAAAAGGCAAGGGGTGAATAAAACCAAATCTGGCATTGATGTTCCGTAGCGCTGGTCTCATATCCAAAAATTGCTTTCTTCCTTCCGCTGATGCTTTGGCATAATCTTGTGAAAAGGAAACAGTAGAGCCTTGCCAGGAGATCCTGACTTTGCCTTTGAACTGCTTGTAAAACTTTCAACAAGTCTGTGTATTCTAAACAATACAGTATTACTCCTCTAGGTTTACTCAAAGAGGCTGTCGGTTGGGGAACATGACCTAAACTATGAGCCTGCTGAATGGTGGGGATTCCGGAATATCCAAAAGTTTTGGAAGAAAGGATTGAAAAAAGGAGAGAGGAGTAGTGCCTTCAAGTCCCTCTATTAAACCATAAATGCGTAGATTATTGCGTCTGCTGTGATTTTCAGGGTTTTCAACCTGATTTTGAAGCTTTGAAATCTGAGACAGCATAAAGAGAACTTGAACGGCGACAGAATAAAAAGATTCCACTTTATTCTCCAATTGAACAACTCTTCTCTCCATGTGCGACCATTTATCGTCCAGCTGTTGAAGACGAATATTAGTCTCTTCCATATATGGCTTAAGAACCCAAATTTCCTCAAGAATTAGTTCCATTGAAATTGGGGGTGGAGATATAGTTGGTGAAGGCGGGTCTTTTTTAGCTCTTTTCACAGATGAAAGCGTCGACGTGCCAGGCAACTTAGATGTAGCTTTGGATGTAGGTAACAAAATATTTGTTATAGGTGGAATTGTTATTACCTCTCGTTCTGACTCTGCCATGTTATCTTGGAGAACCCTGAAAGGATTGAAATCCACCACAGATGTAGAGGAGGTTGTCTTAGAACGGTGAGCAGGTTTTGTTCTCCCCATACATAAGTATCACAAAATAGCAGGCAACAGAAAGTCAGGTGAGGAGCGCCGTCACACAATTTTACCTTATATTAAAACACCAGATAAAAGCCAGCGGTGCCAGAGGATAATAGAAATACCTCAAATCCATTCAGGAGGCACACAAATAATGAATATCAGAGCAGTCCTCCATTAGAACATCCAGAGAGACAACAAAACATTAACGTCTCATAGTAATGAAGACATGCTGTGTTTTCTGAGGAGAAAATGACCTTGTGGTAAAAACAAAATGGCGGATGCGAGCCCTGAGGAGCTCATGTCGGCTTAAAGAAAAGCAAAATAAGCTCTTCTGCCAACCACCAGGACCTTATAGGGTTAAAAGAATTGTCACCGCTAGCTTCATCTTCGTGGCAGTTCCTTTCCGAACTTCTCACAGAAGCTCTGTCCGCCGAAGAAAGCTCACAATCTCTCGCGCCGCCTCGGAGCTCATGACGAGCGACCATTACTGCCAGCGTCCAAGCCAGGCCCCCCAAATATGTAACTCTCTAAGCAGACCCAATTTAGAATTCAGTATTTGATCTGATTGTTTGTTACAGCAACAAACCAATATGTTGTCATCAGGTAAAATGTTCTTGATCTGTGGACCAAAAGCTACCAAAATTTGCTGTCATAATATTTATGGAAACCGGGTGGGGAGTGTGCAGACCTTTACTTACATAGGTATACCCTCGTATTGAGTTCTTAATTGGGTTTCAGCCAAGCTAGGACAGTGACTAATTAGGAATATACTCACAATTCATAAGAGCTAGTGTATTTCTGTGGCAACATATGGGCTGGTCTGTGGAGGTATTCAAACACCGGCAGTTTGCAGAAAATAAATGTGTACATAGAGTCCTGGCTGTACCACAGAGCTGCCCACCATATGTTTGATATGACTAACTGGGTCTACCATATACAGAGAATATGATTACTTTATAGCCTCTATCACTATGGGTTTCAATCAGGGTTAAACCCAAGGCTAGTCTGAAAAGATCTAAAATGCAAGACTATGTACCTTTGGATAAAGGGGCAATTATCCCATGGCTTTTGCTGTCGGGAATCTGTTGTGCCACAGTCACTAGCCTGCAAACACAAAAGCCAATTTACTAATTCTCTATCCTCTAGTTCTATCTATTTCTAGTGTTTCTGTGCTTGGGGGTGACCCACAGAGGAACTCATGGGGCCTGGTGTGCTCACTTAAAATGTCTAGAGAAAATGAGTTCAATACTCACATCTTCTCATGGATTTTGGAGGTCTTGCGGATTGGCAGCCATTTTGTGTATGGCAAATCTATAAAAGGCCACGCTCAACACACCACCTTTCTTGTTCTCTGGACCATTAGCAGGAGTAGGTGATCTGCATTAAGGCTTCCAGGACTTGTGACGGCATGCCAAAACAGCTTGGGCATTTGATGGAATTTACATGATTCTCATCTCCAGATGCCGCTTGTCTCTCCTGGGATTGCCTGACACCCGAAGCCAATCTGTGAAGGTAAAGGACAAGTTGACCACAGGGAAAAAAAACACAAGGTAAGGCGCAGACACCTACTCAAAGAATCTGCTTACTTGATCCACGCCTCCTGAAGGAAAGGCACTTTGAAAAGACAAGAAAAATATTTGTTAAAGATAATATAGAAGAGTGTTGCAGAAGAAGCAAGGTTTCACGTGAGTTCACACCTATTAAGAAAGGTTTACAAGTTAAATCCAAGATCAACTTTTTGAAAAGTTTAAGGCTAACTACTCACATACTGAGGAAGGACTATGGTATGTCCTCAATGTAACCTCAGGGGAGAACTTCATCGAGATCTATATTTTCTTAAAAAATAGGGTGTGAAGAAATATTAACCTCGGTTCCAAGGCTGCCATATCTTACATTGTTACAAAAGAGAGAAGTTTTATCATAAAAAACCCTTTAAAAATGATTAAAGATAAGGGCCCTAAGGCAAATACTCAGGGAAATCTTTGCTCCATAAGGGTAATACTCAGGGAAATCTTCTCCCGTGTTGCCCTGAGATAATGTTTTGTTCAATGTTTCTTTCCTCTTACAGCACCACTAGATGACAACCACAAGGACCAAATATCACCCCAAGGACCCACTAGAGCCCATGCAGTTAAAGGGGACCCATCGGTAGATCAAAGGGACAAATCAGAGAATCCGCACATGCAAATACCGAGGAGTAGAAGATTCCATTGCACAGAGAGGGGAGGACGGAGATCAAGGAACCCTGTGATGACTCAGAGAGTTTTGTCGGTGACACAGCCAATGCATAAGTGAAAGAACTTTGTGTTACAACACCAAGCAAGAAAAGTGATGGCTTTTCTCTTTGAATGTGAACATGGAGACTGCTGGGACAGATGAAGTGGAAAAATTGAAAACAAAATTTATATCTCCATGGCACAACATGAAATATAGCTGGATGTTAAAAACAAAGACATATTTTAGTAGAAATTCTCCTGTCTTCTTGCTCGGAAAATGTTACCATTTCAAAAACGAAGTGATTCCTGAGAGGGTGCCGCTCGTAGGCTTAGCCTTTGCTGACAATCGGCTGGGCTTCGTTCTGGGCTCTGTCTGAAGGCTGCTGAGGACGCTACACTGCCGCTGCTGGGGGCCCTTGTTCTTACTTGTTTTTATTTCTTTGAACTTGGATCCCAACACACTCGGGAATGCGAGGACCAGGCTGCCTTGCTCACAACTTACCGGCTGCACCTGGTTCCTCTTCCCGACTCCTCCCACGCCAGCCTCTTCACGCCTCGTGGCCCCCGCTTCGCTGGAGCCGCTCGTAGGCTGAGACTTTGCTGACAATCGGCTGGGCTTCGTTCTGGGCTCTATCTGAAAGCTGCTGAGGACGCTACGCTGCCGCTGCTGGGGGCCCTTGTTCTTACTTGTTTTTATTTCTTCGAACTTGGATCCCAACACACTCGGGACTGCGAGGACCAGGCTGCCTTGCTCACAACTTACCGGCTGCACCTGGTTCCTCTTCCCGACTCCTCCCACGCCAGCCTCTTCACGCCTCGGGCCCCCGCTTCGCGGGAGCCGCTCGTAGGCTGAGACTTTGCTGACAATTGGCTGGGCTTCGTTCTGGGCTCTATCTGAAGGCTGCTGAGGACGCCACGCTGCCGCTGCTGGGGGCCCTTGTTCTTACTTGCTTTTATTTCTTCGAACTTGGATCCCAACACACTCGGGACTGCGAGGACCAGGCTGCCTTGCTCACAACTTACCGGCTGCACCTGGTTCCTCTTCCCGACTCCTCCTCCTCCGGCTTTCCTGTTCATTATCACGGTCCCGCCCATTAGCGGGACGCGTGCGGGGCGCGGCCCGGGGTGAAGACCGGGCAAAGAGCGGGCCGTTTGAGGCCGTTCGAGAACGGTCGAGATCGGGCTTGGGCCATTCCCCCTGCTCCAAAAAGTCCCTGCTCCCGAATACACAGCCCACCATCCTAACCAGAGAATGTCTTCAAGAGAGACAAGAAGTAAGACCTCGTTGGTCGCTGGGAAGCCTCAAGGTACTCTGGACACCTATTTTGCAAAAGCTGGCTCACTTTTAATTGATGAAATCACCATACTAGAACATCGCATTTCACAAGAAATTGATTGGGTACGGAGATCATCCATGGGCCCTTTTGCACATGCAACTACCCCCGAACAGCGCCTGGAACGTACACCACCAGCCGCTGGTCCCAGGGGAAGTGATGACATGTTTGTTACTTCAGCTTTGAGTGGTTCCATTGTACCTGACAGTGACTGCGACACTCCGGACCCGATAGACCTTAGTATTTTATCTTTACCTTTACCAAAACCACCTCCACCTGTAACTGCACCCAACAGAACTATGTCAGCAGTTAAAAGAACTACTACCGGGGTACATCAGCCCACACTGCAAAGGCAGAGAGAGAGGGAGGGAGCTATCCCGAAAAATAAGAGGAAGGCTCAGAGTTCTCGGGGGAGAAAGCCAAAAATCGCTAAGAATTCCCCTCTGAATGAGAGTAACACAAATGCCAAACCTATTTATAGTCAGTCTTTGCCATTAAACAAAGAGATATTACCCCCCACCTACCAAAGCAAATACCCCCTAGTACTACTACAAATTTAGGGGAAGATGATATTACCCTCTCAGACATTCGCACCCTGATGAGGGTAATGCTCAAACCTTTGGAGGAGCGATTAATAAAGATGGAAATTTCCCTACTTAACATTGAAAAGGGAATCTCACATTCACCAGTTGCCTGCATGAAAGATACTCAATTACTAGGAACAGGGCAGAGTATTAGTGGTGAAATGACCAAAATAGCTCCCCAAGCTAAAGAAAGGGGCCTTGTCCCTAAGTCCACAAAAACCCTACCTCCCAGCCATTTAGCCACAGAATATGCAGCAAACATTAACACACAGGAAAAATCGCCCGTGATGGGAACTAGGGACCAGATTAGCGGCAACGATAATATACACAGGATAGTTAATCTACCTCCGGAGGCAAGCCCCTACACAATCATCCTGGCAGGTGTTCCCGAATTAAATCAATCCCAGAGGGAACCTGTGGAAGCACTCAAAAATAAGGTTATTAGCTGGCTTTCCACAAACAGACCACTCCCTGAAGGAATAAATAGTGAAGTCTTAATGGTAAGAAGAGTTCCGTGGCTTGGCCCCACTAAGAAATCTATCGCTGGGGATTGCATTTTGATTAATTTCAGGGACCCCTTGACTGTTTCGTATATACACAATTGGCCATACTGTGACAAGGGGACTGTTATCCAAGTGTTACCACTATCATTTTTCTATCCACCCCCAAGACAAGAACAGGATAAGGAAGGTTGGGAACTAGTACAGAGAAGAAGGGCCAAATGGGGAAATAAAGAGAATAGGATTCCCTATTCAAACAGAATACAGTATAATGACCAACTCCCTATTCATAATAGATACACGACTCTTGACATGGTAGATTGACTGAGCACAACACTAAATGGGGAGGTTGGTGGTCATCATGGCCCTCAAAATACAAGCACTTGTATACCCAGCCCTAGAGAAAAAGTAAAAGTTAATCTTGAGGGAAACTATCCCATCGGCGAGTCAGTCACCCGTTTTACATCCCTCTCAACTATCATAAATGAGGTAGAGGTGCCCCAAAATAGTAATACACCAGCTAATACATGTCTGGGGCTGCACCTAAGTAAGGGCTCGCTTTCAAATGTTTTAACAAAAAGCGTTACCAGCCCTGCACTGAAGTTACTTTCCTGGAATGTGGCGGGTTTACTTAATAAATTGCATTGCCCTGAATGGAATCTGTACATCCAGGGCAAAGGCATATGCTTGTTCCAGGAAACTTGGGCACGTGAAGAGTTAGCATATACTGGCTATGCTACATTCTCTTCAAATGCGAAATGGGTTGGCAAGGGACGTCCCTCGGGAGGATTAGCAATATGGGTGGCCACTGATTTAGGATGTAGGGCCGATCAACTTCCATCAAGTAGTGAGGATATTCTAGTTGTACTCCTCGAATGGCCAAATTTAAACAAGCTTATTCTGGTAAATGTTTACTCTAGACCAGTAAACATTACGAAAGAATCCCGTACCATCGAGGAGCTCGCAGATGTCATACGCGAAATTCCAGATGGTACACCTTTTTTAATAGGAGGAGACTTAAATTGCCATTATGAACCGCTCTGTGGCTCATTGGATGGACTAGCCCTAGAGGAGGAGGCACTTTGGTCTATACCTCAATTGGAGGCGCCGGGTCCAAAAGCATGGACGCCTTTAGCACTCCAAATCACATCGTTAACCCTAAAATATGGAGTTCGGGCGTGCAATGGTAGGATAAAATCTGATATCCCCCCAAAATATACATATAACAGAGGGGGTCGAGAGTTAAAACTAGATTATATCCTTGTTCCATTGGCTGCATGGTCGCATGTCATAGACTTTCGGGTACTTCCGAGGGTGGACAGTGACCACAATGCCCTAGAAATGGAATATAACCTCCCTGATCATGACGCTATGAGAGCACTGAGAACAACACCTGTGCCGGGATTAGGTTTTACGAACAACAGACGGAGAGTGAAGTGGGAAAGGCTAGCCTCTAACCCAGAGAAGTTAGCCAGACTCTACGCTCGGGTAATCCCCACACTCACTAAGGCCCTTGCATTAATAGACCAAGAGAACACCCAGGACACATTCAGATTGAGGGGCCTGCTACATGAGGACCTTATCCAAGCAACGTCTGAAATCCTTTTTTCTACACCAAAGGGGGCAAACGAACAGCCTCTCTGTCCCTCCTGGTACAATTCCACATGCCGGAAGGCAAAAACCTACCTCCTGACCGCGATTAAGGAAGGGAAGGGGAGTGATGAGATCAGGGCCAGGAGATCAACATATAAGTCCCTGATCACTAACGCAAAAAAGGAATGGGAGCATGATAAATGGGAGAATCTAACAGTTGCATTGGCACGCAGAGATTCTCGGGCATTCTGGCGCTTTGTGAATACAGGAACTGAAGTCCTGTCCACTGCAATTGAGCCTAATATATCTGCAAAGGTATGGCAAAACCATTTTCCGTCTATCTATAGTGCACCCTACGAAGCTCGAATTGATTCCATCGATTTCGATAGTGACGAAACGAAAGGGGCACCATTTACATTAACTGAGGTTCGAGAGGCTATAGGGCGATTGGCATCAGGAAAGGCACCCGGTCTAGACGGATTGCCGGGTGATCTATTCAAACAAGAACCCGATGTCTGGGCTCCTTACCTATTAACACTATTTAATTCCATTCTTGGAGGCATGGAGGTCCCAAATACTTGGCTGGGCGCAGAGATTGTCCCAATATTCAAAACGGGATCGCCTCTGCTCCCATCCAACTATAGACCTATCAGTCTTATTGACGTTCCCCAAAAGCTTTTTGGTAGACTGATACTCAATCGCCTTCAAGATTGGATTGAGGAACGGGATACATTGAGCACATACCAAGCTGGATTCAGAGAAGGTGTCTCAACTCTAGATCAGATATTCCGCCTCAATCTCATATACTGGAAGACTGTGGTAATTGAAGGAGGCACTTTGTATGTGGTATTTGTGGACCTCCGAGCGGCCTTCGATTTAGTTGCACGTGATAAACTATGGACTGTTTTAAAGGACCTAGGAGTCCCTGTCGATATTTTATCTATGCTAAGGAGATTACATCAGGGCAACTTCGCTAAGGTGAGGTGTGGCAGAGGGGGAGCCCTTTCGAACAGCTTCCCAGTAGACACGGGGGTCAGACAGGGTTGTGTGCTCGCACCAACCATGTTCTGTCTCTTCGTGGATGGGGTCATTAATTATCTTACGGGGATTGACAAAGCCGATGCCCCCAAGCTTAATGGCAGTAGGGTGCCTGCAATTATGTTTGCAGATGACACCCTACTGCTTTCTAAATCCCCTATGGGTATACAACGGGTGTTGGACGGGTTTACAAATTTCTGCGAAAAGCGCGGTTTGGAAATCAATACATCTAAAACGAAGTATATGATCTTCAACCCGCCCCGTTCATCCCGCCCAAATCCCATGATAGGGGCTACTAGACTGGAGCGTGTTACCACGTTCGACTACTTGGGGCTAACCCTCAACCAAACCATGACTTGGGAAACACATAGAACCAAGGTGAACATGAAACTAGTGCAGCTTACGGGTGGCATATGCAGGATGCTAACCAGGTCGACCTACAAACCACTGGGTCCACCGCTCCAAATTTACAAAACACAGGCTAGAGGGGCAGCAACTTATGGGGGGGGAGATATGGGGGCACACTGCTGATCAGAAACTCCAGACAACTGAGAACAGTTTCTTAAGACAATTGACAGCATTACCATCCAGCACACCACTCCTCCCCCTAAGATTTGACTTAGGCCTAAGACCTATTAAGGAGGAGCTGGGTTTGAAACCTTTGACCTTTTGGTGTAAAATGTGGAGCGCGCCGGAGCTCGCTAGTTATAGGGCCGAATTGGCAGAGATTTTGCGTCTACCCAAGGCATCTCACATACTATGGCTAAAATATATGAAGCACATGCTTGAAACTCTGGGACTAACCCGGAATATGCTTGCTGTAGGATCTCCCGTAAATCCTTAGCAAAGGCTTATTATGATTACAAGCTCCAAATAACAATTGAGACTATGCAAAAGGGTTCCCTATCCAATTACTTCCTTGCTGTTAAAGATTCCTATCGTTTAGAACTTGCCTTTGACGATGTGGGTCACTCTATAACAAGGAAGCTATACATGCAGTGGAGATATGGGGGCCTATGCATCAACAATGCCATTTGCGATTCCTTATTAGCGAAAAATAAGGAATCGCTAATAAGGAATAGCAAAAGGCTATGCATGTAGGAATCGCTATTCAAATAGCGATTCCTTAATATTCCTTATTACCGAATCGGTAATACCGAATTGGTAATAAGGAATACCTACCCATTCATTCCTATGGGCTTGGAGGCCCATAGGAATGAATGTAAAGCCAGTCTGTATTAGCGATTCGGTATTACCGAATCGCTAATAGCGGGAGCACTTTCAAGGGTGCCAGGGTGTCAAAAGGACACCCTGTTGCACCCCTGAAAATGATATGTGCACATATGTTGCACACACACATGCTCTAAGGGCATGTGTGTGCGCAACATGAAACTTTGAAAAATGCACAAAAGTGCATTTTTCAAAGTTTTTGCAAATTACCATGCAGTTCATCTTCATGGTAATTTGCTCCCCCTATTAGCGAATTCGCTAATTTTTTAACTTTGATGCATTGCATTTAAGGAATCTCACTTTGGGATTCCTTAAATGCAATCGCTATTTAAGGAATCGGTATTTAAGGAATCCCTATTTAAAGAATCGCTATTTAAGGATTCCTTAAATAGCGATTTCTGCTTTTGGGTTGATGCATTGGGATTGGGTATTTTTTCCTTAATACCGGGAGCTATTACCGAATCGGTATTTTACCGACTGGATTTTGGGTTGATGCATAAGGGTGATGGTACTTTCCCCTTGAGGGCACACACTGAACATTGGAACAAAACACACTCTACAGCCCACTGCCCAGCGTGTACACATTCCAAAGAAAGTGATCTACATATTATATTTTTCTGCCCAGCTTATAGCATAGCTCGGAAATACTGGCTTATCCCTCTCCTTAAAAATCTAGGTTTCAGGAATTTCGCACCAGCATATAGGATCTTAAAGACAGATTTATCTGCTCCTACTGTATTTGCAGTTGATAAATTCTTAACAGCAATGTGGTTTATTTGCAATTACCATATTAAGTTTAATATGATTGCATGTACATCTTGAACGCTCTTAGTTGATTGTCTCACGATCCTTGTATTCCATTCATATGTAATTTTCTTATTGTAGAATTTATAATTGTATGTGTTGCATTCTTTTAAGGTCCTAGTGACCGAAATAAAGATCAAGATGATGATGAAATACCAATAATACCAATAAGGAATACTTATGTGCTTTCTTTCAACAGTGTGTGCCTACATCATGCTCTACCATTGGCAGTTACAGCCATACAGAGGGGAATCACCAGAAGACCTTGTGGCATATTTACAAGGGCATAGCGCCACCAGACCATCACTTTTACTGACTCTCCGTTGGCGCTATGCCCTGCTCCATATTTTCAAAGCAGTGCTAAGCCACTTTGAGGGTCTTAATGCCACCTTGCATATGTGGCCTCTTTTTACGCATTACTTTGTGCGAAAGGAGTTTGCAATGGGTGTTGCTGTGGGCGTTCCGATGCAACACCCATTGCATTTTGACGCTGCCCCAGATTTACAAGAATCTGTCAATCCGAAGCAGCGCCAAAAACTAGTGCCAGTGAAAAGCAGGCATTAGAGTAGCACAAAAAGGAGAAATACTTTTATTTCTCGTCGTTGTTTGCTCCTTCTATGTGTGCTACTGAATGCAGCAATCATATTATAGCAAATCACTATCATTCCGGCAACGCAGGTACCCTTGCAAAATGGAGCAAGGGTGTCTGCTCTGGCGCTAGGCAGCTATTTTCAGCTCCGGAACAAGGGAAAACACAATGGGGGTGCTGTATAGTTGTAAATACTGTGCATCCCAGCATTTTTTTAATTGCGCAACGCTGCACAATTTCTCGCCACGCTGCGCCATTTCCTAGTGAATATACCCCTTGTTTCTTTCACAACTACAGAGGACGTTGTCAGCACTCTTCATTTCTTCTTTTCTATACCTCTTTTCTCTTGCTCTCCTGGTGCGGGTTTTTGGGTAAACTTGATAGAATCTTTTTGGGAAGTAGTGGAGAGGTAGGCCAAGCATTTCATTGGGTGCGTGTTGTTCGCTCAGGAAGAAAAGCACAGGCTAGTGCTTTCAGATCTCGCTCAGGAATAAAAGCACAGGCTAGTGCTTTCACATCTGTCACATGCTGATTAAAAACACATTCGGAGCGTTAGACACACCTCGGTTCTTTTACAAGCTCAAACTCTATCAACAGCTTCACCAGAGAAACTGTTAAGCAGCTGTTTCTCAAGCATGCTTTAACTTCCCTGCGACCAATGATGGATCCCTATTCCCTTTTTCTAAGCAATCCCTACCACAGCTTTTATTTGACCTGTTTTAAATTGAAGATGGTTCTTTTTTAGTAATATTTTCTCATTGTTGTTTTTGCCCTTGGTACTCCCATGCTGCCCTATTTACTATTGATGTGATGCCTAGGAAACATTTCTTGCTACCTATTAAGCACTCTTTTAACTTGAAACAATGTAGACCACCACAGTTTCCATTGCTAAAACGTGTCTTCGGCATCTTGTATATAGTTGTAATAAATGTATTTAGAGTGCACTTAAAATGGGTTGCACTTTTACAGCTAATGGTATACAAAAGAGCATTTTTGCATTCAGCTGCTTTGAATATCTTGAGGTAGATATGTTAATCTGCTTTTTTCCTTATATTTGTTAGTTTAAATGTTTTTGTTGCTCTGTATTGATTTTTATGATTCTTTTATGGCTAACGGTAGACAAATAAAAAAAGTGTCTGATTGTCTAGAAATTAAATGGGGTACTCTGATTTTTTTTTTCAATCATTATTTTTACTAATAGCCATGCTGTATCAAGCAATGGTAACTGAGAGCCATCTGTGAATCTTCTTGAGAGTGGTCCAAGTGGTGTACCCTTTGTTCTCACAAGTGATATGAACTCTTTCAAATATTGTCAAGGGGAATTGTGAGTCTTCTACTGATTTAAATTGGCAATACTTTTGCAGTGAAATGGACATCTGCTTTATCTGAAAATATTGGGTCATTATTTCTTTATTCAAACAAGTTTATCGAAATGTTAGTATTAGAGCATTACAAAGATAAGGTAGTGCGTTTTTGGCTAGTTGACACTCTGAGTAAAGGTTTAACTTAATTATAGCGGTCTTCTTCGCAGCTTCCAAAGATATACTTAATTAAAAATTAAAGATTCAAAACTTATTTAGCAATATACCTTTTCAATGTCTGTAATAGAGGGTCATTCAAATACTGAATCCCAAACCCTTACCACATTGCAGAAAGTCAAAATCTAACACAGTGGTGGAATCCCAGATTGTGTAGGACAATATAACTTTATATAGTCATCATCATCATCAAAACCACTTTAATCGATTGATTAAAATCACAAAAGTACATCACAATATTGCAAATTGTTAAAAACACAGGTACAATACAATAACAACATTATAAAAATTCATCCCGACAAATACAAATAACACTAAGTTCATAAGATATAACTTTATATAGTCATAAACTCAATGTGGACCAGATTGTGTTCAGGAATATATCTAGTCTATGCGATGTGATTATTTGCTATTTGATATCATTTGTATTGGAGTAACATGAAAGAAAATTAATTTATATGAATGATAAAGGGTTTGATCCTACTCAGGAGTCTGGTTTCATACCACCCTGCCTGGGACTTTTTATCTTGTCCTTGAATGAGACATATGAGCTGATATTGCATGACAGTGGCATAACACTTATGAAAGGGCAGAGTAGAGTATGTTGCACCATTGCACTGCATGAGTTATATTCACAAGGAAATAGTGCAGCATGGTGATGCAGAAAATTTTGCAGCACCACACTGCGTAATTTAAAAAATGAAGGGATGCACCGTATTCATAATAATATGGTGCACAACTGTGTTTTCACTTACGCTGCTGCTAAAATACCTTACTAACATCCACACAGACAGTTTTGCGCCATAATTCAAGGGTGCTTGCGTTGGTGTGTGGTACCTTCACTGCAGGGAATTATCCCTGCACAGCAAGCACCCTTGCACCATGGCACAAGGGTGTCTGTATTGCAAGGAATGATTGTTTATGTGCAGGAAGGAACACCTTCATGCACATAAACAATCTTTAAAGGCAATTTGCTCTTTTTTGTGTGCGGCAGAATGCAGTACACATAAAAAGAGCAAAAACTAGGAAAAATCAAAGTATTTCTTCTTGTTGCACCAATCTAATGCCTGCTTTTGCATGATATTAGTTTTTAACGCTGCCTCAGATGTACGCATCCTTATAAATTTGGGGCAGGTTCAAAAAGCAATGGGTGTTGCGATTGAATGCCCACAGCAGCACCCATTGCACGCCCCTTTCATGCACAAAACTACACAGGTACAGGGCATTGCGTCACCGGAACATCGAAAAAATGACGTTCTGGGGTGCAATCCCCTTGTAAATATGTCCCCATGTTTCTCTAGCATTCTTTGAAGCATTATTAAAGTTTGCCTCAATTTATAAGAATGCACTCATTTTTTAATGATATTTCTTGAGATGCAGTGCAAAAACCATGACTGCCTTTTGTCGTACTTACATTGGGTGACATTATGTGACATATTGATTGGCAAATAAGACCTGTAAAAGGTTTCCAATACAATTTAAGTATCATTCGGAAGCCAATAGAAGCAAAGTATGTTGAATGTGGTGTTCCATATTTGACCCCAAAATTATTAAATGGGGACACATTAATATATCTTATTGGCAACCTCCCAAAACCACATCATAAACATTTATTGAATATCCATTGATGAGAGGCTGTGAGGCGATGAATTCAGGCGATGGAGACACTCTATGAACAAGTGAATATAAGTGAAGCAGTGAAAGGATTTTTTGAGAGTGGGAAATCAATATTATTAATATGCTCATTCATAATGGCATGTAAGTTATTCATTTCCCCTAAGTGCAAATTTTTTTAGTGAGGCGAATGTTACCTTGCAGTGGAGTGATTCCAGATTTTAAGTGGGAGTTCTTCCATAATGACTGTCACAGGCCCCCTGGACTTTGTGCATTCACGAAAAAGCAAAACCCAAAATGACCAGGAGGAGACCAAAATATACTGCTAGGTGAATCTTTTAATTCAAGCAATAAGGGGAGGGTCCAAACAGAAAACAATAGCCACCACTTTCTTCTGGGGCCAGGGGGGGGGGGGGGGGGACTAGGAGCAAAAACAAAAACAAGAACAACAGTCTCTTTGCTGTCCGAGGGGTTTCTGGCGGCGAGGATGGCTTTTACTTGCTTCTGGCTCCAACAGTAAACATCTGGTTGGGTCAGGGGAAAAGAAAACAGACAGAACCACAGGTCAGTGGGCTGTACACAGGAGCTGCAAGATGATAAGAAAGGGGTTGTGCGAGGGGTCACCCAGACTGCCACCACATGTGCTTAGTGAAAGAAAATGGTGCCCACCCTCGCTAATCTACCCGTTCTCTCCCCGTGTGAAATAAAGTCCCAGTAGATGCTGGCATACCTTCTCCAGCCACACTCCTCCTGGAGCGTGACAGCGCGACACGTAGTGTCGTTGGCCTCCCTGCGTTGTTTCATTCCCCGGCGTCTTCTCCGGGACCCCAGGACCTCCGGATATGTCGGAACCCAGCGGCAGCTCCTCCGTCTCGCTTCCTCTGGCTTCCTCTTCGGCTCGACCTCTGGCTTGCGCTCTTCTGGGTTCTCATTTCTTCTTTTTAGGAGTGGAGAGGCCTCCTGATAGGCGGACAGGGTCCAACTTCCCGCCTCCGGACACGACCTCCGGTAGTTCCCAAGCGGAATTTAAAGGGCCAGTCCAATCCTGTATGCAAAGGAGGTTTAAAGCATCAATGTCAGGCGTGGCTTGCGGTACCCACTCTCCAGGAACATCAGGGACATCAGGGACATCGTGACACAACCTCCCCCCTGGATTTCCCCATTCGGGGGAAAGAGGGTAGCGGGAAAGGAAGTCAGCATTCCCCTGCTCAGCCCCTTTCCGGTAACGAACCTCGAACTGGAAAGGCTGCAAAGCCAGGAACCACCGCAACACCCGGTTGTTACAAGCTTTGATTCGCTGCAGCCAAGTTAAGGGGGCATGGTCAGTGAACAAAACAAAGGGCCTGCCCTCAAGATAGTAGCGTAATTTTTCGATCCCCCACTTCACTGCCAGGCACTCTTTCTCTATCGTGGGATAGGTCCTCTCTCTCGGAAACAACTTCCTGCTGATATATACAATCAGCCGCTCAGCTCCCTCACTATCAAGCTGGGATAACACCTCCCCGATACCCACCCCAGAGGCGTCCGTTTGGAGAAGGAAGGTTTTTCGGAAATCAGGTGTTGTTAGTACAGGGAAGTCATCAGGGAGGTCTTGTGGGAACAAAAGGCCTGGTTTTCAGGGGCTTTGAGCATACGTAACCGTGTGGGAGAGACTGACTTATTTAAAAGATCCGTGAGGGGGGAAGCGACCTCGGAAAACTGGGGAATAAAGCGTCAGAAATATCCAACTAACCAGAGGAAAGCCCTATGGTCACGGTTGGTGGTAGGGAAGAGGGTGTCCTGGATGGCCTTAATCTTCTCTGTCCGAGGTTCTATCAGATCCTTCCCCAGTACAAACCCTAAGTACTTGACCTTCTGAAAAGCAAACCTAGACTTCTTCGCATTGATGTGTAAGCGAGCAAGTCCAAGCTCGGTGAGGATCGCATGGAGATGTTTCAGATTTTCCTGCCACAAACAGCTGTATACCACAATGTCGTCGAGATATGCAGAGGCATAGGATAGGTGAGGTGCCAAAACGGTATCCATTAGCTTCTGAAAACTAGCTGGTTCCCCGCGTAACCCAAACGGAAGGACGGTAAAGTGGTATAGGCCATCGGGTGTAGCGATAGCTGTCTTTTCCTGGTCAGCAGGATTTAAGGGAATCTGCCAATAGCCCTTGGTGAGGTCGATCGTGGAGATGTACCGGGCCTCACTGAGGCGCTCTATCAACTCGTCAACTCTGGCTAGGGGGTAACCGTCTTGTTTTGATATGCGGTTTACTGCTTGAAAGTCAATACAAAACCAAATGCAGCCATCCGGTTTCGGTACAAGTACTATTGGGGAGCACCAATTACTCCTAAAGGGGACTATGATGCCTGTCTTGAGCATTTGTGCGACCTCCTTTTGGAGAGCGAGTAGCCTTGCTTCAGGAACTCTGTAGGGTTTTTGTCTGATCACAACTCCCTCCTGTGTCGGGATTGAATGCTCTGCTAAATGGGTCCTACCAAGGAGATCGGAAAGGATTTCATTATGGGCAAGGAGGAGGAGCCGGAGCCGCTTGCCCTCTCTGTCAGTCAAATCGTTGTTAATTATGGTATCATGGGCAGTGTGGTCCGGGGATTCTACGGTGGACACACTGTGCGTCTGGGCCGGCGGAGGCCCTAAACACTTTTTTAAAAAGATTTATGTGGTACATTTGTGTTTTCCTATGTGAGAGGCTAAGGATATAAGTCGTTTTGCCTATCTTTCGCTTCACTTGGAATGGTCCCTGCCACTCCTTCCTTAATTTGTGTGATGACGATGGAAGGAGGACTAGAGCCCAATCTCACACATCTAGTTCACGCCACTTTCTCCCTTTGTCGTAGAAATGTTTTTGCCTGTGCTGGGCTTCTGCTAATGATTCATGAGCTAGTGTTCTCAGTTTATGCAGACGAGACTTAACTTGGTTTGCATAATCTAGCAGAGCCTGGGCTTCCCGAACCCCCTCCTTTTCCCAACTCTCTTTCGCTATCTCAAGTAGTGTGCAGAGCTTTTGACCAAAAAGAAGTTCAAACGGAGATACCCTGAGACTGCTTTGGACATGACTTCGGAGTACAAAGAGCGCTAAGGGTAGTAGCTGGTCCCAGTGTTTCCCATCCCCAGTAAACTTTTTTTTAAGAGTGAGTTTGAGATTGCCATTATAGCGCTCTACAAGCCAATCCGTCTGGGGATGGTAGACTGATGTTTTTATGTGTCAGATATTTAGTTCCTTACAAACCTGTTTCATCAGCTTTGAGACAAAGGGAGTCCCTTGGTTGGTGACAATGTCACGGGGAAATCCCATTCTTTAGAAGACCTTGATTAGTCGTTGGGCTATCGTGGTGGACGTGGCTGACCTCAAGAGAAACGCTTCCGGGGATCTGGTGGCATAATCCACTATAACCAGGACGTATTGGTAACCCCGGCGAGACTTAGGAAGGGGTCCTATAATGTCCATACCTATTCTATCGAACGGCTTTCCAATAATGGGAAGGGGGTTCAATGGAATGTTCGGTGGGATGTAAGGGTGTTTCTTCTGGCATATCTGACACTCCTGACAATATTTCCGTACCTGTGCATAGACCCCAGGCTAGAAACAACTTTGAAGTATGGGCCGTGCTATCTTTTGGCTCCACAGTGCCCTGCTAGTAGATGGGCGTGGGCAAAGAATAGGACCTGGTCTCTGAATTCGGTTGGCACCAAAAGCTGGGGCTCTTCCCCGTCCTTGGCCACCCTATAAAGAAGCCCGTTTTGTTCAAGAAAGCAGGGATAGGTCAGTCATTGGGAGTGCTGTGTTTCCCTAGCGTTCTGCCATGCATTGCTGAGAGTAGCATCATTGAGTTGGGCCGTCCTAAAATGTGTGTCGATGGCCCATGGTTCTGAGGTCAGGAGGCTATCAAGGGGTCTGTCAGTCTTTGGGGACTTTGATAGTCTCTCCTGGTGGCATGCAGTGATTATGTACAGAAAACATACAAATGTTCAAGGTTTGTATATGAATGACTTTAAATTATTAATGTATATTCTGTTGTTGAAAGGAATATAATACCATTTTCATGCTTTCCATCTGCCAAACCATAACATATATTATATTTAGTCATTTCTACTTATCGAATAGCCTCCAAACCCTGATAAGAAAGCCAGTGCGACTCTGCAGAAAATGTAATTCGGTGTAAAAGCTTTCTGTTTCTGAAATAAAGCTCTGAAGCCTTGAAGTCAAATGGCATGCTTTAAAGATTTCTGAAATTCTTGGTTATGCGCAACTTTTTCTTCCATCAAAAGTTCTGAAGTAACTTAAAATGTGCCAATTCCTCCTGCATAGAACAACTGCATTTTCAGCCTTCTTTTCTATCCTTTACAAATATGGTGACATATATTGTTAAATCATTTAACCTGCCTCTTCGCAACAAGTAGCAGCAGCTTTTCAGATTAACACTTTTAAAAATCATAAGAAAAGTGCTGTGCTATTCAAGCGCTGTTTTGCTACAATTTTAAAGGTCACAAAGCAAAAATTACACTCTCTTATTTTTCTGACGCGTTGTCAACCGTAAGACGCTGTTTTCTGCCTTTCATGGCCTTTTTTCATTCAAATGAAAAAGAAAAACGAGTCAATAAAATAAGTTTTCTTTTTACATTAAAAGTTTAGAAAATGTAATATAAAGAAAAGACCTTACAGCTCACTAGGTAACCGAAACAGAGATGCGTTTACATGAGCCTTTAAAAGCACGAACACAGCTGCAGGCACAAGGTTTCTGAAAAGGTCTGCAGCCATAATGACAAGTCTTCAATTCACGCATAATAAATTCATCCTAGAAGTAAGATGCATAAGCATTATCACATCCATCAAGTGTTTTGCTAAGTCCCTGACTCACAATAATTTGCACAGTCCATATGGTCTGCCAGGCAACACTTTTTGAGAGAGAATTTTACATCACATTCACAGAAACAGGGTTGGTGGAATTTTGTTCTGGTAATTTGACTTATTTTTTAATAAAATATGCCTATATTGTTCATTTTCCATATCCATGTGTAAGAAATTGGGTTACTTGTTGAAGAGAATGAAACCCTACTCAAGCACCAACCACAATCCTTGTCACGGTGAAGTCACAAGCAAGCCCAAAATTGACCTGTGCTCAGCCCTCTGGTAGCTTGGCACAAAGCCGTCAGGCTTAACTTAGACACAATGTGTAATGTATCTATGTAGCACTTCAAGAAGTGACAAAGTGAAACACAACACAAGAATAATCCAACCCCAATTTAGAAAAATAGGGTAATTTAGAAGAAATAGTTTAAGACCAAAATGAAAAGGAATCTAATCAGAAGAACCTGAGATTTGCAATTTTAAAGAATGAAGTGAAAATAGCTCCACAAACACAAAGCACCAACTGTTGAAATCGGGTCGCGCTAGACAGGGAAATAGTCATACGTTCAGGCCGACCACAATGGAGAGCAGGGCAGTTACTGGGATTCAAGTGGAAGGTCCTTGTGTGAAATGTGTTGTGCAGTGGCGGTTCTGGGAAGTTTCGAGGCTGCAATGCGAGGTCCTGGGTCATCATCGAAGATGCTGTTGACGAGCAGCTTGCAAAGCAAAGTCCTGCCTTGAAGATGTGCTGTGCACCAGCAGGTTCTCAAAAGTTTTGGGGCTTGTGATGAAGAGTCCAGCACCATAGTCGAGGATGCTGTTCAGAAGGGGCTTTCTATGCAAAGGCCTGCATTGAAGATGTGTAGTGCAGCTGTGGTTTCGATGAGACATTGGGCTGCAATGTAAACTTCTGCATCAGACAGCGGTTCCAATGCAGAGTTTTACAAGTCGATGCTTTGCGCTATGTCTATTCTGCCGGAACCACAGCTGGGCTGGCAGAGAACCTTCAAGTCCACTTTCAAAGTTCCAGGACTGGAGTAGCACAACTTGGCAGGGCAGGACTCAGTGCTGGGTTCAAGATTATTGGAGCCTACTTTGCCCCTGAGGCTCTGCTGAGGAGGCCAGTCAACCAGTCCTTAGAGTCACTCTGAAATGTCAGGTATCCTCTTCCTCTCAGCCCTGGTCCTAGCTTGTCTGAGGACACAAAAGACTAGTGACAAACCCTTTGTGTATGTGTTCGGGCAGGGCCTTAGTGGCGGTAAACAGCCATTAGTATGCTACTTTTACTCCGCATACCATTAATACGGAAGGGTAACAACCCATGCACTGTAACAACACGTAGCCTTTACTACGCATGTTATTACATCGCAGCTGCTGTTAGAACGCAAGCGTTGTAATGCGATCCTCATCGTTGTGAGGAAACTGAGGCTCTTCCATTTCCTCACAATGACGTGCACCTAGCACCGCCCCTCTGATGATGCTGGAAGGAGAAGAGAGGAACCACGAGGAGAGAGAGGTAAGAGGGCCTGTGTAGATTTAAAGGGTTTAGGGTAGGGGGTGGGTCGTGCAGGGGGTAGTCTTTTAGGATTAAGGGTAGTGTTGTTGTGTTTGAGGAGTAATGTTTTTGGGTTTGGGATAGTGTCGTGGGTCGTGCAGGGTAGTGTTTGTGTGTAGGGACAGGAGTGGGGGTCGGGGAAGGGTCGTGCAGGGGGTAGTGTTTTAGTGTTTAGGGTAGTGTTGTGGTGTTTGTGTAGTGTAGGGTAGTGATTTGGGGTTTAGGGTAGTGTCAGGTAGATTGTGCAGGGTAGTGTTAGAGTGTAGGGACAGGTCTGGGGTAAGGGGTAGTGTCGTGCAGGGGTAGTGTTTTAGGGTTTTGGGTAGTGTTGTGGTGTTTGGGTAGTGTAGGGTAGTGTTTTAGGGTAGTGTCAGGTGGGTCGTGCAGTGTAGTGTTAGAGTGTAGGGACAGATCTGGGGGAAGGTTGAGCAGGGGGTAGTGTTTTAGGGAAAAGGGTAGTGGTGTGATGTTTGTGTAGTGTAGGGTAGTGTTTTATGGTTTAGGGTAGTGTTGGGGTGTTGTGCAGGGTAGTGTTGCGGACTGGGGAAGGGGGAGGATCATTCAGGGGTAGTGTTTTAGTGTTTAGTGTAGTGTTGTGGTGTTTGTGTAGTGTAGGGTAGTGTTTTAGAGTTTAGGGTAGTGTCAGGTGGGTCGTGTAGGTGGTGTTAGAGTGTAGGGACAGGACTGGGGGGTGGGGGAAGGTTGTGCAGGGGGTAGTGTTTTAGTGTTTAGGATAGCATAGTGGTGTTTGAGTAGTATACGGTAGTGATTTAGGGTTTATGGTAGTGTCGGGGGGTTCGTGCAGGGTAGTGTTTGCATTTAGGGACAGGTCTTGGGTAAGGTGTAGTGTCGTGGTGGGGTAGTGTTTGAGGGATTAGGGTAGTGTTGTTGAGTTTGTGTTGTGTAGGGTAGTGTATTTGGATGTAGAATTTAGCATAGTGTAGGGGTGTTTTGTAATACAAAAAATGCGTGGAAAAAGTATGCGGGGTAAAGGGATCTGTTGTAATGACATTTTAAAAGCATTTCCAGGAACTTGCTATTTAATGGTATAAGTAGAAAAAAGTGCATTGTAATGGTACTTGCAAACTATAACTTAGTGGTAAAAGTATGTGTTGTGTTGCATTGCGGTGTATCGAGGTATATTCTGATGTGCAAGTGTGCTAGATGACAGCTACAACTTTTCATTAAGTTAATGGCCTTGCCTGCCAAAACCCGTCTTTTCTTCGTCTCACTCTCTGGGAGCAACACACAAGGGCCAACTGCCAGCTACACCTAATCATGTGACCCAGGGTAGGCTGCAACCACCAGATGGTTAAGACATGAAAATGGCAACTTTCTAAAAGTGGAATTTTTAGGATTGTAATTAAAAAAAAATACTTTGCAATTAAAGAGGGCTTTTAATTAAAAATTTTTAGACACCAAACTCAACCTGTACTCCTGTTCCCAAATGAAAGATATCACTTATTAAATATAATAAGGAAACCCAATGTTATCCAGTGGGAGAGGTAGGCTTTGCAGTAGTGAAAAACAATTGTAAGAGTTTTTCACTACCAGGACATGTAAAATGTAATAGTACATGCCCAACGTTTTAAATAAACTACACCCTGCCCTCATGGCTGTTCAGGGCCTAACCTCAGGGTGACCTATATGTATTAAAAAGGAAGATTTAGGCCTGGCAAAAGGTTTATTTTGCCAAGTCAAAATGGCAGTTTACAGAAAGCACACACAGGCTGAAATGGCAGGCCTGTGACATGTTTTACAGGGCTACTTCAGTGGGTGGTGCAACCAGTGCTACAGACCCAGTAGTAGCATTTAATTTACAGGCCTAGGTACATGGGGTACCATTTTACCAGGGAATTACAAGTGAATTAAAAATGGCAGCTTGATATAAGCCAGTTTTACCATGTTAAGGCGAAAGAGCACAAGCACTTTACCACTGGTTTGCTATGGTAATTTGCACAGATTACTAAGGCCACCAAAAACAAGATCAGCAAAAAAAAGGAGGGAAAGGCAAAACATTTTGGGGAAGATTACCCTAAGGCTGAAAGGAGTAACACGTGCCCCCCAGCTGAAAGTGGGGAGAACTATCCTAACTCTTGGTAGTCCTCATCTCTATGGTGGAAAAATCTGGAGAGACAATCAGCATTGGCATAAAGTCAATTCTCTGTATGGATAATGGACCACCTCAACAATTTGGGATTCTCACCCCTTACCTGAAGCATCTGAAGGGCCTGTGGTCCATCTGAACCATGAAGTGAGTCCCAAACAGGTATGGCTTCAACTTCTTCAGTGCCTAAACCACATCAACAGTGTCTCTCTCAATAGAACTCCACCTCTGTACCCAGGAAGTAACCTTCAAATGAAGGTTACAGGTTGGTCTTGGCCCTCCTCATTTAACTGTGACAACACTGCCCTTATGCCATGTTCAGAGGCATCTGTTTGCACAATGAACTTGTGGGAAAAGTCAGGTGCCATGAGTACTGGGGCTAAACACATGGCCTGGTTAAGGGAGTCGAAAGGTTTCTGACAGGCCCCTATCTAGTTCACCTTCTTGGGCTGCTTATTTGTAGGCAGATCAGTCAAGAGGGCAACAATGGTGAAATACCCCTTGACAAACCTCCTATAATAACTAGTGAGGTCCAGTAAAGCCCTCACTTCTGTCTGAGTTTTGGGATGGGTTACAGGCCATGAAGGTTTCTATCTTGGACTGAAGGGGCTGCACATTACCCCCGCCTAGCAGTTGTCCCAAGTACACCATGCCTTATCTGGCACTTGTTGGCCTTGATAGTTAGGACTGCCTGCTGCAGAGCTCAAAACACATCCTGGCGGTGCAACAGATGGGCTTTCCCACTGCTGCTGAAGACAGCTATGCCATCCTGAAGGCCTCCATCTCAAACACTGGAAGGTGGCAGGAGCGTTCTTGAGCCCAAAGGCTGTCACTTTAAACTGCAAGTGGCCTTCTGGAGTGGAAAAGGCTGACCTTTCTTTTGCCCCCTCAGTTAGGGCGATCTGCTAGTACCCAGATAGTAGGTCAAACGTGCTGAGGAACTTGCCAACCCCTATCCGATCAATGAGCTAATCAGCTCAAGGAATGGCGTGAGCACCAGTTTTCATGACTGAATTGAGCACCTTGCAGTTCACACAGAACCGGAATTCGGGGGTGACACCCGATGGGGCAGCCTTGGGAACAAAGGACTACAGGGCTGGACTGGAGACTTCTGGAAAGCTCAGTCACTCCCAACTCCAGCATCTTGGAGACCTCCTCCTTGATACTGGCCCTCACCTTGTCAGACAGCCTGTAGATTTTGTTCTTGGCAGGGTGACTATCACCAGAGGCAATGTTATGGGTACAAAAGTGCGTAAGCCCAGGGGTCAAGGAGAACAGAGAAGAATATTGTCCCAATAAGCAGCGACAGTTACTCTGCTGGTCTGAGGTCAGGGTAGAAGAGAGCTTGACATCTTCCATTGACCCATCTTTGTCCTTGGATGATCGGACATCGGAAAAGTGTATTCACCTCCTTTACTCCATCATCCGTCACCCAACAATATGGTGACCTCAGACCTCTCATTGTGGAGCTTGAGGAGACTGAGGTGGAAGATCCTAAAGGGTTTTCTGGGGGTCCTGAGGTCCACCAGGTAGATGGCCTCCACCTTCCTCTCACTCACCTGATAGGGCCCAGTTCAAAGTAGTAAGCGTTTTAAGAACTAATTGGTTGCACTGGACCGGGGAAAATTTAGGAGTTTAGGCCACCAGCGATTGAGCGCAGGCCAAATACAGGACCCATGCAGAGCTCGCTGAGCAAAAGTACCTTGATCCTGGTCGGAAACAATGAAATGGGTCGGTGATCCCCAGGCAGTTGGGGCAATGCACTGGATTCCCACATTCAGTTCTGTGAGCGATGCACCGGATCTGAGTTGCAGCGGTTCTGGATGCACTGTAGAGGTGATGCGTCGATCATTTCCACGCAGTGGCAGAGATGCGTTGGTTCCAAAGTGGAGGTTCCGGAGATGATGCAGTAGGTCCAAGTGCCATGCATAGATCGGGTTCCAGCACTGGAGGCAATGCGTCTGGTCTAATTGGCGCAAGGGTGTTGCGGTGTGCAGACAAAATATCGAGTTTAAAATGTCGACCTACTGAAATATTGTGTGCTAAATATTGTGAGTGAGAACTATCAACAGCAAGAATATTGTGGTCAAGTATATCAATTTAAGGTAGGAAATGTTGATTTCTAAGAATATAGTTGTTTAAAATATCGATTGTTTAATTAGTGTTATGTATTTTAGTACATATTTTAAAAGTATGTGATGAATTTCTTTGTATAAGAATTGTTTATATTTCGTAATATATGTGTTACATTTTTAGTAGTTATTAATTTTATTTAAATTAAATTTTGCGTTTTTTAGTTCCGTAGCGAGTTGTGGGTTTATAGGGGAAAAGGGTGGGAAGCAATTTCATTATAATGAATAATGATTATTTGTTATTTATTTAATTGAGATTTTATAGTATTAATTGTGAGAAGTAATGCAGTATTAATTAATTAATAATTGGTAATTCATTATTTTAATTGTGTTTTTTAATTTTAGGTGCCTGTTTTGGGGTTTATAGGGGTAAAGGGTAGGAAGTAATTAATTTTTAATCAATTTTTAATTAATTAATAATTCGTTTTTAATTAATATTAATTAATTTGTTGAAAATTAATTATGGGAGTTGTGTAATTAATTTTAGGTGTGAGTCGTGGGGTTGATAGGGGTAAAACGTGGGAAGTAATGTATTTATCATTAATTAATAATTAGTTGTTACTTGATATTAATTCATTTATTGAAAATTGATTATGGGATTTGAGTGATTAATTTTAGGTGTGGGTTGTGGTGTTTATAGTGGTAAAGGACGGGAAGTAATTTATGTTAAATTATTAAATAATGTGATGTTAATTAATATTAATTATAAATTAAATATGGAAATTGTGTAATTATTTTTAGGTGTTTGCTGTGGAGTTTAGAATGGTAAAGGGTGGGAAGTCATTTGTTTTTAATTAATCAATAGTCAGTTGTTAACTAATAATAATTAATTAAATCATATTTAATTAGGATATTTGCTTATTTTTTGTGAGTGGCTTTTACTTTTGAAGGGGTAAAGTGAGGGTATTAAACACATTTAATTTTAGCTGTGGGTTGTGGGGATTATAGGGTTAAAGTGTGATAAGTTAATTAATTTTTATTAGTTTTTTTATTAATAATATTTTTTTAATTGGTAATTAATTATGTTATTTATGGTACGTGTTTTTATACATTTAGATATGTGTTGTAAGTTCTGTGTTGTTATAGGGTAGGAAATAAAATAAATACATTGATGTAATAATCAATGTTCTTGTTTGTAAATATTTTCTAGTTAAAAGTTTTTATTTGTTTGAAGTTTATTTTTCATTTTATTTTCTGTATTATTTGTAGGTGTTTGTCATATGAAATTAACATTATAATATGTTTTTATTTTATTATTTGAAATATTATATATATTTGTATTTTAATTTTTAACATATTTATATATTTCTTTTGTTTTATTTAAATATTTTTGGGATTTTTGAAATTGTTTGTTTTTAATTTTGAACTGACCAGAGTAGGAATAGTAAATTTTACCCTTCCGCTATCCAACACAATCCCTACTGTTGCAGTGGGTGGAGTGGGAATAGTAAATTTTATCTCTCCGCTATCCAACACTTTCCTTACTGTTGCACTCATTTGAATGGGAATAGTAATTTGTACCCCTCCGCTATCCAACACTTTCCCTACTGTTACATTCACTGGAGCCTGAATTGTAATTTTAAACCATCCGTTGTCCAACACTTTCCCTACTGTTGCACTCATTGGAGTGGGAATGGTCATTGTTACATCTCCGCTATCCAACACTTTCCCTACTGTTACACTCACTAGAGAGGGAATAGTAATTGTTATCCCTCTGCTATCCAACACTTTCCCTACTGTTGCACGGACTGGAGTTGGAACAGTAAATTGTATTCCTCTGCTATCCAACACTTTCTCTGCTGTAACACTCACTGGAGTGGGAATAGTAATTTTGACTCCTCCGCTATCCAACACTTTCCCTACTGTTGCACTCATTGGAGAGGGAATAGTAATTATACCCCTCAGCGATCCAACACTTATCCTACTGTTACACTCACTGGAGTTGTAATATACATTTTTAACTATCCAAGACTTTCACTACTGTTGCATTTACTGGAGTGAGAATAGTAATTTTGATCCCTTAGCAATCCAACACTTTCCCTACTGTTGCACACATTGGAGTTGGAATAGTAAATTTTACCCCTTCGCTATCAAACACTTCCCTTACTGTTGCACTATTTGGAGTGTGAATAATAATTTTTACCCCTCTGCTATCCAACACTTTCCCTTAATGTTGCACTGACTGTATTGGGAAAATAAAGTTGAAATATTTTTAGATAATTTAATGTTTTAATTTATAATAGAATGTTTTAATAAATATATTTTATGTTATTGGTAGATATATATATTATAGTTAGGACCTATTTTCCATAGGAAATCCGCAACATTCTATTTGGAAATTCACAGTGATTCGTCAAGCAGGGGCCGAGAAAAAATGGGGGTCCCAAAATGCTTTTTCCCCATACATTTTCCCGTAGGACCCGTTGACGCAGCTACAGCCCGAAGTGCTGAACGGAATTACACCAAATTTAGCAAAGAGGTAGTTCTCAGTTCAGACTGACATTCTCAGTAAAACATGTACATCCAACAAGGGCAGAGACTGTCGGTTGATTCCTTTGTGTTCTACTGCAGCTTCCCAGAGTGTTCTAAAGAACTACTAGAGCGCTAACAGTCCTACTTATGACAAACGTATGGCACACCTGAAGCCATCTTGGTTGGAATAAAGTGGTAACTCTTAAAACATTTAATTTAAAAAGGAACAAAATGAGGGGGTTCATTTTGCCATAGAAAGTATGATTAGTGCTGCAGAAAGAAAAATTAGGGCACATTTTGAGTGACATCTCAAATCCTCTTCTAATTTATTAAAAAATTCTGACATGCAGACTGAAACATGTACTTTTAATACCAGCAGCAGACTTCTGTGGTGAGCAGTAGCTTTACTACAGTGATCTAATGAGCAACTAGAGTGCTAACATTCAGAATTTATGGCAAATGTGTGACATATCTGAATACCTTCTTGATGGAATCAAAGTAAAACACTGAAAGTATTTCCTACTGAGGAGACTGCAGTAAATGAGGAAATTAGGAAACTTCATAACAAATAAATCTCCCAAGATGGCCACCAGAGACAAAAGAGCCCAAATGCAGCACAAATATCACCCAGATGTAGCCCACATGTAGCCCAATGACAGAAGTGTGCAAAACACTTATTTTTTGGGTATTTGCAGTTTTATATAGTGCAGACTTGTCTGAAGCAGAAACTCCAACCTGGTTCCTCAGTTGCAAAGTCTGCAGCTCTTGAAGTAACACCACATCATCTCCCCTAGGTGCAACATTTAATCAAGTGGTCAACTGGATAAAAAAACATAAAGATTACAAATAATTTAAAAGTTCTTTGTCGCTATTTGAAAACTCAGAAAATATGTCCTCATTTTAGTTTTTTAGAGCACTAACCATAATTTTGATGCAAATAAGACCCTCTCATATATGTAATTTCTAAAGGAAATACTCTAGGTATTACAGTTTTGATTACATCAAGATGATGTCAGGCATTCCACACTTTTGTAATAAATATAGAATGTTAGCAATCTAGTTGTTCATTGGGATACTGATGAGAGGCAGAGGCCAGGGGCACGGACTCTGAAAATTGAAGGCAGGGAGGAGAGTGCAGAGGCAACAATTTGACCACACTGGGCAGGCAGGAAGGGCAGTGGCAGCACAACAGACTATGGAGGGCAGTGGAAAGGGGGGCAGAGGCAACAAACCAACAATACAGGACTGGCAAGAGAGGCTGTGGCAATATAATAGGCCATTGTGGGCAGAAGGAAGAAGCATTGGTAGTACAACCACACATGCCAACAGACCCGTTTCAGCCAGGAAACGTCCAATGTTTTTAAGCTCAAATGGGCTTTACTTGATCTGTCTCCTGTCTACAATCTCCTCTTTTTCAATGTAACTCAAAGGGGAAAATCAATACCCCAGTTTTTTTTCAAAATCTCCCTCTAACCAAGTTCAAAATGTTCGCAAGTATGGTCCATGGATCATGGTAGGCAGGAGGAATTGGGGTAGGGACATGGACTCGGATAACAGAGGACAGGAGGGACATGGAGAGGTGCACCAAACTGACCCTACATCACACAGCGCATGCGGGACGGGAGTGCAGCACAACAATCCATAGAAAGAAATAGGGAGGGGACAGGACCATGCACATGGACAACAGAGAACAGAGGGGAAAGAGGCAATGGTAGGTAACTGCTTCAAAAAGGAGGAGGAACCAAGAGCTTTTTAATGAGGTCCTGCACCGTGCTCCAAGGAATACAGAACAAAACCAAGGGATGCAGTTCCTCTAGGGTAGCAAGGGAATGGGAGGGGGGAGAGCGATTAGTCTCTATAGAATGCCCTCACACACCTAGCAAGGTGTCATGCTTCATCATAGGGCTGTGCTCCTCGTCGGGCCGGCGCTGCAATGCCCGACGGGCTCCCGCGAAGGGGCTCTTTTTCGGAGATCTTTTTTAGAGACAGCCGTATGGGTGCGTGGGGGTCAGTGCAACAGGTGTAGTGAGTGGTGGTGTAGTGAGTTAAAATAGGTATGGTATTGCCAGACAATGAACCATTTTATTCTAATGGTATACCAGCCTAAGTAAAAATAGGTGATCCCAAGGGATTATAATGATCCCTAGGGAGATCAGACGGTCGACATGTTTCTTGCTCTATGCCCAAGCGGGTCGGTGGCAATTCATCAGGACCACGTGAGAGAGTGCTCAAAAAATGTGTATCAACTCTACTACATAATTTAGTGATGCAGAAATTATCAATACATCACCATGCAATCCAATTGGGTCCCTAAGAGTAGTGGACCCGTTTTTGCTTATTTTTTGTGAGTGGCTTTTACTTTTGAAGGGGTAAAGTGAGGGTATTAAACACATTTAATTTTAGCTGTGGGTTGTGGGGATTATAGGGTTAAAGTGTGATAAGTTAATTAATTTTTATTAGTTTTTTTATTAATAATATTTTTTTAATTGGTAATTAATTATGTTATTTATGGTACGTGTTTTTATACATTTAGATATGTGTTGTAAGTTCTGTGTTGTTATAGGGTAGGAAATAAAATAAATACATTGATGTAATAATCAATGTTCTTGTTTGTAAATATTTTCTAGTTAAAAGTTTTTATTTGTTTGAAGTTTATTTTTCATTTTATTTTCTGTATTATTTGTAGGTGTTTGTCATATGAAATTAACATTATAATATGTTTTTATTTTATTATTTGAAATATTATATATATTTGTATTTTAATTTTTAACATATTTATATATTTCTTTTGTTTTATTTAAATATTTTTGGGATTTTTGAAATTGTTTGTTTTTAATTTTGAACTGACCAGAGTAGGAATAGTAAATTTTACCCTTCCGCTATCCAACACAATCCCTACTGTTGCAGTGGGTGGAGTGGGAATAGTAAATTTTATCTCTCCGCTATCCAACACTTTCCTTACTGTTGCACTCATTTGAATGGGAATAGTAATTTGTACCCCTCCGCTATCCAACACTTTCCCTACTGTTACATTCACTGGAGCCTGAATTGTAATTTTAAACCATCCGTTGTCCAACACTTTCCCTACTGTTGCACTCATTGGAGTGGGAATGGTCATTGTTACATCTCCGCTATCCAACACTTTCCCTACTGTTACACTCACTAGAGAGGGAATAGTAATTGTTATCCCTCTGCTATCCAACACTTTCCCTACTGTTGCACGGACTGGAGTTGGAACAGTAAATTGTATTCCTCTGCTATCCAACACTTTCTCTGCTGTAACACTCACTGGAGTGGGAATAGTAATTTTGACTCCTCCGCTATCCAACACTTTCCCTACTGTTGCACTCATTGGAGAGGGAATAGTAATTATACCCCTCAGCGATCCAACACTTATCCTACTGTTACACTCACTGGAGTTGTAATATACATTTTTAACTATCCAAGACTTTCACTACTGTTGCATTTACTGGAGTGAGAATAGTAATTTTGATCCCTTAGCAATCCAACACTTTCCCTACTGTTGCACACATTGGAGTTGGAATAGTAAATTTTACCCCTTCGCTATCAAACACTTCCCTTACTGTTGCACTATTTGGAGTGTGAATAATAATTTTTACCCCTCTGCTATCCAACACTTTCCCTTAATGTTGCACTGACTGTATTGGGAAAATAAAGTTGAAATATTTTTAGATAATTTAATGTTTTAATTTATAATAGAATGTTTTAATAAATATATTTTATGTTATTGGTAGATATATATATTATAGTTAGGACCTATTTTCCATAGGAAATCCGCAACATTCTATTTGGAATAACGTTGGCGTCGATTGATGAATCTTCGCAAAATTTTCCAAACTTTTGGCCAGCTCCGGTCCACGCCTATCCTGAAAATTTCACAGTGATTCGTCAAGCAGGGGCCGAGAAAAAATGGGGGTCCCAAAATGCTTTTTCCCCATACATTTTCCCGTAGGACCCGTTGACGCAGCTACAGCCCGAAGTGCTGAACGGAATTACACCAAATTTAGCAAAGAGGTAGTTCTCAGTTCAGACTGACATTCTCAGTAAAACATGTACATCCAACAAGGGCAGAGACTGTCGGTTGATTCCTTTGTGTTCTACTGCAGCTTCCCAGAGTGTTCTAAAGAACTACTAGAGCGCTAACAGTCCTACTTATGACAAACGTATGGCACACCTGAAGCCATCTTGGTTGGAATAAAGTGGTAACTCTTAAAACATTTAATTTAAAAAGGAACAAAATGAGGGGGTTCATTTTGCCATAGAAAGTATGATTAGTGCTGCAGAAAGAAAAATTAGGGCACATTTTGAGTGACATCTCAAATCCTCTTCTAATTTATTAAAAAATTCTGACATGCAGACTGAAACATGTACTTTTAATACCAGCAGCAGACTTCTGTGGTGAGCAGTAGCTTTACTACAGTGATCTAATGAGCAACTAGAGTGCTAACATTCAGAATTTATGGCAAATGTGTGACATATCTGAATACCTTCTTGATGGAATCAAAGTAAAACACTGAAAGTATTTCCTACTGAGGAGACTGCAGTAAATGAGGAAATTAGGAAACTTCATAACAAATAAATCTCCCAAGATGGCCACCAGAGACAAAAGAGCCCAAATGCAGCACAAATATCACCCAGATGTAGCCCACATGTAGCCCAATGACAGAAGTGTGCAAAACACTTATTTTTTGGGTATTTGCAGTTTTATATAGTGCAGACTTGTCTGAAGCAGAAACTCCAACCTGGTTCCTCAGTTGCAAAGTCTGCAGCTCTTGAAGTAACACCACATCATCTCCCCTAGGTGCAACATTTAATCAAGTGGTCAACTGGATAAAAAAACATAAAGATTACAAATAATTTAAAAGTTCTTTGTCGCTATTTGAAAACTCAGAAAATATGTCCTCATTTTAGTTTTTTAGAGCACTAACCATAATTTTGATGCAAATAAGACCCTCTCATATATGTAATTTCTAAAGGAAATACTCTAGGTATTACAGTTTTGATTACATCAAGATGATGTCAGGCATTCCACACTTTTGTAATAAATATAGAATGTTAGCAATCTAGTTGTTCATTGGGATACTGATGAGAGGCAGAGGCCAGGGGCACGGACTCTGAAAATTGAAGGCAGGGAGGAGAGTGCAGAGGCAACAATTTGACCACACTGGGCAGGCAGGAAGGGCAGTGGCAGCACAACAGACTATGGAGGGCAGTGGAAAGGGGGGCAGAGGCAACAAACCAACAATACAGGACTGGCAAGAGAGGCTGTGGCAATATAATAGGCCATTGTGGGCAGAAGGAAGAAGCATTGGTAGTACAACCACACATGCCAACAGACCCGTTTCAGCCAGGAAACGTCCAATGTTTTTAAGCTCAAATGGGCTTTACTTGATCTGTCTCCTGTCTACAATCTCCTCTTTTTCAATGTAACTCAAAGGGGAAAATCAATACCCCAGTTTTTTTTCAAAATCTCCCTCTAACCAAGTTCAAAATGTTCGCAAGTATGGTCCATGGATCATGGTAGGCAGGAGGAATTGGGGTAGGGACATGGACTCGGATAACAGAGGACAGGAGGGACATGGAGAGGTGCACCAAACTGACCCTACATCACACAGCGCATGCGGGACGGGAGTGCAGCACAACAATCCATAGAAAGAAATAGGGAGGGGACAGGACCATGCACATGGACAACAGAGAACAGAGGGGAAAGAGGCAATGGTAGGTAGCTGCTTCAAAAAGGAGGAGGAACCAAGAGCTTTTTAATGAGGTCCTGCACCGTGCTCCAAGGAATACAGAACAAAACCAAGGGATGCAGTTCCTCTAGGGTAGCAAGGGAATGGGAGGGGGGAGAGCGATTAGTCTCTATAGAATGCCCTCACACACCTAGCAAGGTGTCATGCTTCATCATAGGGCTGTGCTCCTCGTCGGGCCGGCGCTGCAATGCCCGACGGGCTCCCGCGAAGGGGCTCTTTTTCGGAGATCTTTTTTAGAGACAGCCGTATGGGTGCGTGGGGGTCAGTGCAACAGGTGTAGTGAGTGGTGGTGTAGTGAGTTAAAATAGGTATGGTATTGCCAGACAATGAACCATTTTATTCTAATGGTATACCAGCCTAAGTAAAAATAGGTGATCCCAAGGGATTATAATGATCCCTAGGGAGATCAGACGGTCGACATGTTTCTTGCTCTATGCCCAAGCGGGTCGGTGGCAATTCATCAGGACCACGTGAGAGAGTGCTCAAAAAATGTGTATCAACTCTACTACATAATTTAGTGATGCAGAAATTATCAATACATCACCATGCAATCCAATTGGGTCCCTAAGAGTAGTGGACCCGTTTTTGCGGTACCTGGAAGAGAAAGGGGACAAGGGAGGACAACACAGACACATGAAACAAAATTAGAGAATTAGGTGCTATTGGGCTCCTGAAGGGAACCGTGCGTATGGTGTGGCTGCCTTATGAAAGTGCTCACACAGTGACCCAAAAACAGAGTCATATCTAATCCATATAGGTGTTTGCCAAGTAGGTAATCGGTACAGGCGCTTGGCGGATGCTCAGATATGGAAAACGTTGTGAACAGCTGGCACAGAGAATTAACAGGCGTGGGGCATGCCTTAACGTAACTTGATACGTGCGACTAGGTGCACACCATAATGAAAATATGCCACAATTATATCCTGTGCGCTAGACATGCTCTGAGGTGGATAAATAAAGGGTGAGACTACGCTCTGGTGAACAGCCCTTCGAAATCATGACGCGCACTAATGTGAAGGTGGTTGGAGTTCGAAATAACGAAAAAAGTGAAGGCGCTAATTCAATGGATACTACTGAGCCCGGCTGGAAGGCCGGGATCGTAATGTAAGTTGTCGGTCCCGTGCGGGGCAAACTCACCCCCATTTGGGACAGAACTTGAAGTACGGGTTCACCTGGCGGCCAGGGAGCGCCTGTCCTAAAACAATACGAACAAGGATTGTTTATAGTGCATGGCGAGTAAAAGTAACTGTGACGGAACCCAGGGGAGAAGGATTACTTACAGAGTGTCGGCGCATTCACGGCCGGAGACCTACTGCGGCTCAGGCTTCCGTAACTCACCGCTCGGAGTGTGTTGCTGATGGACAGACAGGAGAGAAAGCTGCAGCATAACAGACCATAAAGGGCAACAATTTGACCACACTGGGCAGGCAGGAAGGGCAGTGGCAGCACAACAGACTATGGAGGGCAGTGGAAAGGGGGGCAGAGGCAACAAACCAACAATACAGGACTGGCAAGAGAGGCTGTGGCAATATAATAGGCCATTGTGGGCAGAAGGAAGAAGCATTGGTAGTACAACCATACATGCCAACAGACCCGTTTCAGCCAGGAAACGTCCAATGTTTTTAAGCTCAAATGGGCTTTACTTGATCTGTCTCCTGTCTACAATCTCCTCTTTTTCAATGTAACTCAAAGGGGAAAATCAATACCCCAGTTTTTTTTCAAAATCTCCCTCTAACCAAGTTCAAAATGTTCGCAAGTATGGTACATTGGATCATGGTAGGCAGGAGGAATTGGGGTAGGGACATGGACTCGGATAACAGAGGACAGGAGGGACATGGAGAGGTGCACCAAACTGACCCTACATCACACAGCGCATGCGGGACAGGAGTGCAGCACAACAATCCATAGAAAGCAATAGGGAGGGGACAGGACCATGCACATGGACAACAGAGAACAGAGGGGAAAGAGGCAATGGTAGCTAGCTGACCATAATGGACAGACAGGAGAGAAAGCTGCAGCATAACAGACCATAAAGGGCAGGAGGGACGGATCAGGGGCATTACAATGGAACAGACAAGCCAGGAGGGAGGGAATAGGGGTCTGCACATGGAAACAGAGGGCTGGGGGCAAGGGGGCAGGGCAGGAGCAGCAAGATGACCATGGAGGTCAGGCAGGATGGGCACTAGAAACAAGACACACCATGGAGAGCAACAATGAGACTATGATGGCATACACAGAGACCATGGAGGGAAGGTGGGAGGGGGTCAGGGGCAGCTAGCTGACCACACAGGGATGGTGGGAGGGGCCATGGCAGCACAGAAGACCATGCATGGCAAGCGGGAGAGTTAGTGGCAGCACAATGGCTATGATGGGAAAGAAGGAGTGTGCAGGGGCATGCACAAAGGACCATGGAGGATAGAAGGGAGGGTCAGGACCTGGGCACAGACAAGAGAGTTCAGGGGAAGGGGCCTCACAACAGACCGCGTGGGGCAGGCAGGAGGAGCAGTTGCAGCACAACAGACCAGGGAGGGCAGAAGGGTGTGGCAGTACAATGGACCATGTAGGACAGGAGGAAGAGGATAGGGGCATGGCATGTGGACAGGCAGGGTGGAGGTGGCAGGGACAGGTTACAGTCATCTGACAATGCTAGGCAGGTGGGAGGGGAGTGGCAGCTCAACAGAACACTCAGAGTAGATAGGAGTGGCAGGTCCATGGAACATGGTGGGCAAAAAGGATGGAGCAGGGGCATGCACAAAGACATCGGAGGGCAGGGGAAAGGAGAATAGGGGCAGCAAGCTAAGCACAGAGGCTAAGCAGGAGGTCAATGATGGGCCATAGAATTGGGCAATTGAGGGCAGGAGGAGTGGACTGGTACATCATGCTAAATGGAGGGCAGTGGCATGCATGGCAGGAGGGAGGAGGCTAGTCCATGGATTCAGACAACAGAGGATAGGGAGGAGGTGGATGGGGCAGCAAGCTAACTGTTCAGAGAAGGTGGGTATTAGGAACTTTATTGTTTTTAAAATGTGTGTCTGAGCGAACTACTTAAAATATGAGCAAGTATGCAGCATAATCTCACTTTTATTCAGGAAGAAGAGGACGTTTGTGACTGTGACTCCGGGTTCACTTGGCAGAAACACCCCCTGACCCTCCACCCCCATCGCAAAATGTAATGCCCGTGAAAAGGGTAGGTGGACGCAGTGTTATATAGAACATAGTCCTGAGAGCACGATTGAATATGGAAACTAGATATAGTATGTGGTATAAACTATGCACCAAAAAGTGTGATATAAGATGAACCGGGGCGTGAAATATAATATGCAATACATTGTGCGCAATGACAGATTCATTGGAGAGCGAAAGATAGCACAGGCACTAGCGCGTGCTATGCGATATGCGCCTTGGAGTGTAATATGCACAGGGCAGTGTTGTGTAACCTAACTAGTCTCTAAAGTTGTAATATAAAATATGTCCTGGGGAGTGTAACGTTGCATATGCAATGTGACAAAGATATGGATCCCAGATTGTAATATGTATGGCATAGCGCTGTGCGTTATGACATAGGCATCGAGGAAGGCACGTTAGATGGGGCAATATAACCCGTGCGAAGGCAAGTGTGGCATGACATATTCACGGGGTGGTGTTACAGTGCACATGGGCTAGAGAGTGTCATAGCATACGCACTAGCTGGTGGAATACAACACAGAGGTGTTAGGCACTCGGCGGGCACTGGTGGGTGTAACACAGCATTGGGCTCAGCCAGGAGCACGCTGTGACTCTCAAGTGAGGTTTGTCTCCTTTCCAGAGAGTAAAACAAAAAGTATTACACATCCGGCAGTGGATGTGTGTTTTATTAACCGTGAGGGTGGTTTCTTGCATAGTTTGGTCGAATTTTTGTCGAATCCCCTTTGAATAGCTTGGCGTGCGTGTATATTAAATGTGCCCGTCAATAGCTACCCATGTTTGTATAAATAAATGACAAGGGTGTCTACTTGGAGAGTACCCACCGGCTGGGGCGCTGGGATTAGGCACGGTAGGGCGTCAGACACGTCAGAGCTTCACTAGCAGTATAAATACATTCCATGTGGATTCATTCTATGCATAGTCACCTTTTAATGAATATCACGCAAATCGTCATGGTGATAGGTACATACGGTTTGTCCAGCATGTCCTAGGTGTTTCTATAAATTTATATTTTTAAAAAATAATAAAAAGCAAAGTCCGGCCCCGGGGAATGGGTTCCCCGGGGCCATAAGTGGCCTGAGGAGGGGGGCAACGCAGCCCCCTCCTAAAGAATAAAAAAAAAAGACCATGACCCGGGGGTTGGGGTTCCCGGGGCCGATTAAGGCCTTGGGAGGGCCAAATTAATTTTTTTCAACAAAAAAAATTAGGGTGCAGGCCCTGGGGGATGGGGTCCCCAGGGCCAGTAAATTAGAAAAAGAAGGGGGGCCACACAGCCCTCCTTCTTAAAAAAATAAAATAAATAAAAGACCGGCATCGCGCCGGAGGCCACGCCCCCTCCTTGCAGCACTCTGCAAACGCGCCCCCTAGCAAGTTGTAAGTTGGGGAATTAATTCCCCGTCAATACTGAGGGTCCCTGAGGGCAAACTAGCCCAACAGGTATCTCCAGTATGCACCAGGGAGCTGCGTTGCAGACAGGTGTTCTGAGGCCACGCCCCTTTTTACATCTCTATGCAACGCAGCTCTCTGGCGCTTACTGGAGGTACCTAGTGGGCTAGTTTGACACTAGGGACCCTTACGATTCAAGGGGACTTAATCTCTCAACTTAGAACGGCCACAGGGCGCGTTTACACAGTGGTGAAGGGAAGGGACGGGGCCTGAGGTGACGTGTGCAAACACGCCCTGTGGCACGTTTTAAGTTGGGGAAATAATTCCCTTTCAATCCTGAGGGACCCTGGGGGCCAACTAGCCCACCAGGTGCTTCCAGTAAGCGCCACTGCTCTGCGTTGCAGAGAGGTGGTGCAGGCCGTGCCCCTTTTTACACCTCTCTGCAATGGTGCTTACTGGAGGTACCTAGTGGGCTAGTTGGACCCTAGGGACCCTCAGGATTCAAATGAACTTAATCTCCCAACTAAAATCGGCCACAGGGCGTGTTTACACAGTGGTGAAGGGAGGAGACGGGACCCGAGTTAACGTGTGCAAACAAGCCCTGTGGCGCGTTTTAAGTTGGGGAAATAATTCCCCTTCAATCCTGAGGGACCCTGGGGGCCAACTAGCCCACCAGGTGCTTCCAGTAAGCGCCACTGCGCTGCGTTGCATAGAGGTGGTCTAGGCCGTGCCCCTTTTTACATCTCTCTGCAACGCAGCTCTGTGGCACTTACTGGAGGTCTAGTTGGACCCTAGGGACCCTCAAGATTCAAGGGGACTTAATCTCCCAACTTAAAACGGCCACAGGGCGTGTTTACACTGTGGGGAAGTGAGGGGACGGGGCCTGAGGTGACGTGTGCAAACACACCCTGTGGCGCGTTTTAAGAGGTAGTTTTAATCACCTGCCCTATTATATACTAGGGGCTTACAGAGGAGGTCATGCTGATCACAGCATGGCTCTAGGACTGGTTAGTCAGACCCAGTTTCCAGCAGTATCCGTCTGAAAAAGTTGAGGGTACAGGATGATTTAGCAACAAGGCTTCTTTCTGCTCTTCTGTTTGTTCTTTCTGCACGTTATCCTTCTTCCTGCACTTTTCTTCATCTTTGAGGACTTCTGTTGCTTCTTTCTGCCTTTTGCGTTTTTTCTTCTTTCTTCACATGTCCTATCTCTGTAGGCATAGTTAGAAATGAGCATTTAAAAAACCTTTGAAATTCACTGAAAAAACCATAGGTTTCAGGCACGTTATAGTTAGGAATTAGCATTTAAAAAACCTTAGAAATTCACTGAAAAAACCATAGGTTTCAGGGGCGTTATAGCTGGCTGGACTTTTCACTCGTACAAAACCATTGAAATTCCCCCGTTATAGTTAGTTCAGTGATGTCATGAGTGATGTCACTGACCATGTCATGAGTGATGTAATATGTGACGTCATCAGCAGTGCATTGCGGGCGCGCGAGTTATAGTTAGCTGAACTAACTATAACGGGGGAATTTCAATGGTTTTGTATGAGTGAAAAGTATATATATATATATATTATACTACAAAATGGGTTACAAGTTTATTGCCCGGTGCCCCACAATCTCAGCCACTGGTCCCCACCAGTGTTATTCTTATATTCAGAGTCTTCTTTTTCATTCCTTTTTAGACGTTTATTCTCATTTTCTTTTGTAATCAAAATTACACAGAAGTGTCACAGAAATGCCAACACGTGTTTCGCGCACACTGCGCTTCTTCGGGGCTGTCATACAAACAAAATTAATACACTTTAGAGTCATGGACACAATAGTATAACTTTCTATAGCTACACGTGTTAACTCAACTACTATAATATTAGCCAGATTTGGTCTCCTAATAGATAATGTTAGAACTGGTATTTCTGGTTGGCTAGGGCTTGCGCCAAAGCCAGGCAGAAACCACCACTCTAGTCAGGGCAAGGAAGTTACACGCCAAAGATAACCCCTGCTCACCCCCTTGGTAGCTTGGCACGAGCAGTCAGGCTTATCTCTGAGGCAAGGTGTAAAGCGTTTGCGCGCGCACCCAGCAACAACACCCAAGGCCCACCACAAAGGAAACTCCACACAAGGTATTCTATAAAAATAGCCTTTGTATTATACACAACACATTAGATAAAAACACACACCTTACAATGTGCCAACAGGCACGGGCAGAATTTACAAGGGATTATATGACAGGGGACAGGGCCGCATGGACCACTGTCAGGAATTAGCACTTTTAGAATATAAAATTACTGTAGCACAAAATACACATATAACACACAACCAGTCACTACTGGTAACAAGAAAGTACCACCTATGCAACCCTAACCACCTTTAGGAGACTATCGCGCAGGGACTCAGAACCTCACTAGCACCACCTGTACTAGGAGAAAGCAAACAACCACCTAAGTATCACAATACCTGTAGGGGTTTACCGCACATTACACATGATGCATAAAACATTCAGCGGTGTAGGACATGGCACATGATGCATAAACTCATTCAGAGGTGCCGGGCAGGCAAACACATGATGCATAAAACATTCAGCGGTGTTGGGAAGAAAAACACATGATGCATAAAACATTCAGCGGTGTCATGAAAGAAAACACATGATGCATAAAACATTCAGAGGTGCAGGTTAGGAACATTAGTGAGAAACTCCCATGAGCCACCACCTGTGGCAGTCCCTAGGCCAACTGGCCTGGTAGGGGCTAGGACGCCCTGTGTTCAGCAAAGTCAGGGGCAAGACTGCGCAGGAGGCACAGTCCAACAGTCAGAGGGCCACAACCTAAACTTGGCAGCTGCCCACTAAGTGCTGGGCAGCTGTGGAACGAACTCAGGCACCGGAGTGCCTCTGGAGCCCTCTCTGGGCTCTGTCCACCCAAAATGTCCCCTCGAGCCTCGCAGGCTCTAAACAATAATGCTCCCCTTCGTTGGAGCGCTCAGGACGCTCTGAGCAACCAATGCGGGCCTCGTAGGAGCCTCTCGGGGCTCGGAAACACTGCCCCCGTCGTCGGAGTCACACTGGACTCTGAAGAAATACAATGCGCCTCGTGGAGCCTCAACCGGCTCTGAAATCAATGCGCCTCGTGGAGCCTCAACCGGCTCTGAAATTAATGCGCCTCGTGGAGCCTCAACCGGCTCTGAAATCAATGCGTCTCGTTGGAGCCTCGGGGCTCGGAACACCAGACAATGCCCCCTTCACTACATGCGCGGAGTCCCCCAGCCCTTTGCACTTACCGGGCTGCCTTCAGGGGACTCCCGCGTCGTCTCTGCTCTCTCTGCTCCTGCGGACGGGAGGACTTCGATGCTTTTTCTCCACGCGGAGGGGCAGGCACCGATAATGTGCCTCGCGCCCCCTCCGCACCCGCTCCTGCCGTACTCCTCTCCTGGGCAGAGCGTCCCGGGGCACAGGGTAGGCTCCTGCCTGCTCCGGGGCTCTGAGTAGCCGCGACGCTTGGTAGGAGGCGGGGTAGGCTCCCGCCCTCCTGGTCTCAGTTCCGGTTGTCCCGGTCAGCGCTGCCTGGCTTCCGGTTCGGGCGGCAGCGGTGATTTCTCTGCTCGTAGAGGGGTAGGCTCCCTCGCAAGCACTGCAAGCTAGAGGGCTAGGCACCCGCCAGCCAACTAGTCAAATAAGCGGGGTGGCACCCGCCAACGAGCACACAATGCGGGGTGGGCACCCGCTGCAGCAGCAAAGCGCTCCTGGCGCTATAAAGCCCACAAAAGCGCTCCCAGTCGCTTAGGAATAGCAAGTCCAGCAAAACAGCGCTCCCAGCGCTCTAAAGCCCATAAAGCGCTCCCAGGCGCTGCAAGTCAAAAAGGTCCAGCAGAAAGTCCTCCAAGAGCAGGGGGAAAGACTGGGCCCAGAGCCGGCTCACAGGGCCCTCCAGCAGGGAGGCAGTCCCCAGTGGCGGTTTCTCCTGGCGCCCAGCAGCAGCAGGCCCCCCCTCAAGTGGATCCTGCAAGAGAACAAATTGTAAGGGGACACAGACCCTTTTTAGACAGTAAAAGTCTTTGTCTGAAGGTGCAGGGAAGGGGCGAACCAGTTACAACAGGTTCCTGAGCACTTTGTTTTGCTCAGCCCCTCTCCCTATTCACTGGCAGGGCTAGGGTCATCAGACGCACCACAGGGGCCGGAGCCAGCATTGTGTGGGGAAAGCCCTGTCCTATTCAGGACCCAGGTGTACTCCTCCCCAGCCATCAGTATGCTAAACTCCCATTCACCACTGGGTGACTCCTCCTGACTCTGGGGAATCCCTAGCCCGTCACATGACCTCCACCAGCCAATCGCCCGACAAGCCACACATTTCATACTGCACACCGAAGTGCCCACTTCTAGAAGTGGCACTTCCACACGAGGTACATGCACGCCGCACACATCATCGCGCAGCATTCAATCACACGAGTCCGCACATACGAAACTCGGGCCTGCACACCCCACGCATCAGGAACTACCAGGACACATACATTCCCCCATGCATTCCTATGGGAGGGCAGGCCTACCTCACACCACGCACGCACTTTACCCTGGGACACAGCGGTAAAGTGCACCTAAACCAAAAATCACTACACCAAGGTACCAATAAAAAAGCAAAAAAGTTCCGGGGTGAACCTGCCAGAAGGGCCGGGTCCAACACAACCCCCTTCCAGCCAAAACGCAGGGTAGACCAATCACCACCGTGAAGGTCTTCCCTGCTTTGGGCGATAAAACACGGACGCAGGCCCGCAACGGCAGGGACACTCTCCGGTTTTACGCCACTCTGAACTCACATGGTTCCCTCTGGAAAAACCCGGCGGACCAACTGGGCTACCCCATTGGTACTCCTCAGCTGTCCGCGGCCAGGACCAGGCCCTAGGCCATCTAGGCGCCACTGGTCCTTGCCTAACCACAGAGTGGGGGGTAGTAACCCCTGGCACATAGTGACCATTTTCCACTCTCCCCCTCATCAGGGCTGTTCTAAACATCCACTGATCTTCCAGCCCAGGGTCCGTACCCTCAAGCTGACCAACAGTCCCGGGCGAGGCTCTCCTCCCCCTACCTCTCCTTCTAGGGTTCCGTCCTCTCCTCCTCTGAGAGGCACCCTCAGAAATCAACTTTCCCACCAGCTCAGGACCTCTCCCTGAGAACTGGTCTCCCAACCTAGGGTTTAACCCCTCAGGTTGCACCGGGGTCAGAGGTGGGCTCTCCCACCCTCTGCACCCCCTTCCAGAGTCCCGCTCCCTACCAACTGGGGCGGTACCTCCGGAAGAAGAACCGGTCAGGACACTGGTTACAGTAGTCCTACCCTTCAGGTCAGGCTGATCCTGAACCTGGCCTCCCAACCTCTGGTCTAAAACCTTTGGTGGAATAGTTGCCTGGCACTCCAGGACTTCTGGGGACTCACACAGTATCCCCCCAAGAGTAACATATGCCTCATATGTTGCATGACAGTCTGCCTGGCGCAGATCTCCCGCCTCCTGTCCACCTGACAGTGCGCGAAGATCCTCCAGGACAGACGTGTAGTCACCATGGTCACCTCTAGGAGACCCAGCCCTCCCGGCTGGTCCCTGACCCACTGGCTCCTCCACCGGGGAACACAGCCCCATGCCACTCCTCTCGCTGGACTTCTGTACCCTCCCTACTGGAGCGGTACTGCCGGACACCAGAACCACTGGAGCTCTACTTACAGAGACTCCAGGTTCTCCATACACTGGGTGATCCTCCTCAAGTGGCCTAACAGGACAGCCTAGGCCCCCAACCTGGTGTTCCCTGAAGAAACCATCCAGGTTCTGAGACTGGGTTTCGGGCCTCTGGGGACTCAAAGTCACCCACTCACTCCTACTCCGCTGAGATAGGCCGTGAGCCCCTACACCCCTCTCACCACTCTGGGACCTAGCTGGGCTACTCTGAACCTCTACCCCCATCCAAGACGGGAAGATCCCTGAGCCACTGCTGTTGGAAGCACTCTCCCATACCTCATCAGAACCTTGGGCACTCTCCCAACGGTCCGCTTCCTCTGCCAGCTCCCATGGGCAAAAAGAGCCATACCTCAACAGGTGTTGGCGCAACCCGGGATAACAACTACCGAGCAGCTGCTCTTTGATAATCAGAGCATACAGTCCATCAAAATCCCGTTTCGTGTTTACCCTTAACCAATCATCCAATGCATCCTCACATTCATCCACAAACGTGTCCCAAGACTGGTGAGGCAGTTTCTTACTGCCCCTGAATTTCAACCTACATTCCTCCTCTTGGAAAACAGGTACCATACTCTGGGAATGGGGAACGGGACTCTCTGCACTGGGCTCTCTATTGCTGCCACCACTGGACTCAACCCTCCCTGGGGAGCCCAGAAAATTAAAACTGCGCTCAGAGGACAACTTACCCTCCAGAGCTAATCTCTCCCTGGCGAAGGCCCTCTCAGCCTCCGCCATCCTGACCTCCACCCCCAGCTGCGCCATCTCCTTGGCATGCTCTAACCTGAGCTTCTCCATGGCCAGCTGATGCTCCCTTTCCTCCCTCCTATCTATCCACTCCTCTGGGGACAGGGAAAGGGATGGGGTGCTGCTCCTGACACTGGACCCAGCAAGGGACTCCCTATCTATGGGGTCTTCACTCTCTACTGGCGTCCCTGTCAGGTAATCTTCCTCCTCTTCAGATTCCTCAGGGCTCCCCTCAGACCCACCACCCTCTCGGCGTGCGGCCCGGGCCCTATCCTCCACACCGCGCTCACGTTCCCATTCATCCTTCTGCCAATTGATCAAGTTTTCCCTGAGTTTTGACTGGGAGTCTGACACACTCACTGCTATGTCTCTCTCCTCACAAAACTCAACCAACTCCCCCATACTGTATCTAAACAGCCCACAGAAATTAAAACCAGACTCCATTTTGGCAAGACGCTCAGGGACACGTGCAACACAAGGGACCTAGGTATCTGAGCTAACACAGGAGTACACGATTCACAAAGGACACCTTTAGGAGAGGAAATAATGGAACTCAAAACAATAATCCCCAAAACATGTGATTATCTAATGCAGAGTTTTGTGGTGCAGCCAGTCGCTGCTGCGGTACAGCGCAAACACAAGTCCAAATCCCACCGCTGATCACCAATGTTAGAACTGGGATTTCGGTTGGCTAGGGCTTGCGCCAAAGCCAGGCAGAAACCACCACTCTAGTCAGGGCAAGGAAGTTACACGCCAAAGATAACCCCTGCTCACCCCCTTGGTAGCTTGGCACGAGCAGTCAGGCTTATCTCTGAGGCAAGGTGTAAAGCGTTTGCGCGCGCACCCAGCAACAACACCCAAGGCCCACCACAAAGGAAACTCCACACAAGGTATTCTATAAAAATAGCCTTTGTATTATACACAACACATTAGATAAAAACACACACCTTACAATGTGCCAACAGGCACGGGCAGAATTTACAAGGGATTATATGTACAGGGGACAGGGCCACATGGACCACTGTCAGGAATTAGCACTTTTAGAATATAAAATTACTGTAGCACAAAATACACATATAACACACAACCAGTCACTACTGGTAACAAGAAAGTACCACCTACGCAACCCTAACCACCTTTAGGAGACTATCGCGCAGGGACTCAGAACCTCACTAGCACCACCTGTACTAGGAGAAAGCAAACAACCACCTAAGTATCACAATACCTGTAGGGGTAACCGCACATTACACATGATGCATAAAACATTCAGCGGTGTAGGACATGGCACATGATGCATAAACTCATTCAGAGGTGCTGGGCAGGCAAACACATGATGCATAAAACATTCAGCGGTGTTGGGAAGAAAAACACATGATGCATAAAACATTCAGCGGTGTCATGAAAGAAAACACATAATGCATAAAACATTCAGAGGTGCAGGTTAGGAACATTAGTGAGAAACTCCCATGAGCCACCACCTGTGGCAGTCCCTAGGCCAACTGGCCTGGTAGGGGCTAGGACGCCCTGTGTTCAGCAAAGTCAGGGGCAAGACTGCGCAGGAGGCACAGTCCAACACTCAGAGGGCCACAACCTAAACGTGGCAGCTGCTCACTAAGTGCTGGGCAGCTGTGGAACGAACTCAGGCACCGGCGTGCCTCTGGAGCCCTCTCTGGGCTCTGTCCACCCAAAATGTCCCCTCGAGCCTCGCAGGCTCTAAACAATAATGCTCCCCTTCGTTGGAGCGCTCAGGACACTCTGAGCAACCAATGCGGGCCTCGTTTCCGAGCCTCTCGGGGCTCGGAAACACTGCCCCCGTCGTCGGAGTCTCACTGGACTTGAAGAAATACAATGCGCCTCGTGGAGCCTCAACCGGCTCTGAAATCAATGCGCCTCGTGGAGCCTCAACCGGCTCTGAAATCAATGCGCCTCGTGGAGCCTCAACCGGCTCTGAAATCAATGCACCTCCTTGGAGCCTCGGGGCTCGGAACACCAGACAATGCCCCCTTCACTACATGCACGGAGTCCCCCAGCCCTTTGCACTTACCGGGCTGCCTTCAGGGGACTCCCGCGTTGTCTCTGCTCTCTCTGCACCGGCGGACGGGAGGACTTCGATGCTTTTTCTCCACGCGGAGGGGCAGGCACCGATAATGTGCCTCGCGCCCCCTCCGCACCCGCTCCTGCCGTACTCCTCTCCTGGGCAGAGCGTCCCGGGGCGCAGGGTAGGCTCCTGCCTGCTCCGGGGCTCTGAGTAGCCGCGACGCTTGGTAGGAGGCGGGGTAGGCTCCCGCCCTCCTGGTCTCAGTTCCGGTTGTCCTGGTCAGCGCTGCCTGGCTTCCGGTTTGGGCGGCAGCGGTGATTTCTCTGCTCGTAGAGGGGTAGGCTCCCTCGCAAGCACCGCAAGCTAGCGGGGTGGGCACCCGCCAGCCAACTAGTCAAATAAGCGGGGTGGCACCCGCCAACGAGCACACAATGCGGGGTGGGCTCCCGCTGCAGCAGCAAAGCGCTCCTGGTGCTATAAAGCCCACAAAAGTGCTCCCAGGCGCTTAGGAATAGCAAGTCCAGCAAAACAGCGCTCCCAGCGCTCTAAAGCCCATAAAGCGCTCCCAGGCGCTGCAAGTCAAATTGGTCCAGCAGAAAGTCCTTCAAGAGCAGGGGGGCAAAGACTGGGTCCCAGAGCCAGCTCACAGGGCCCTCCAGCAGGGAGGCAGTCCCCAGTGGCGGTTTCTCCTGGCGCCCAGCAGCAGCAGGCCCCCCCTCAAGTGGATCCTGCAAGAGAACAAATTGTAAGGGGACACAGACCCTTTTTATACAGTAAAAGTCTTTGTCTGAAGGTGCAGGGAAGGGGCGAACCAGTTACAACAGGTTCCTGAGCACTTTGTTTTGCTCAGCCCCTCTCCCTATTCACTGGCAGGGCTAGGGTCATCAGACGCACCACAGGGGCCCGAGCCAGCATTGTGTGGGGAAAGCCCTGTCCTATTCAGGACCCAGGTGTACTCCTCCCCAGCCATCAGTATGCTAAACTCCCATTCACCACTGGGTGACTCCTCCTGACTCTGGGGAATCCCTAGCCCGTCACATGACCTCCACCAGCCAATCGCCAGACAAGCCACTCATTTCATACTGCACACCGAAGTGCCCACTTCTAGAAGTTGCACTTCCACACGAGGTACATGCACGCCGCACACATCATCGCGCAGCATTCAATCACACGAGTCCGCACATACCAAACTCGGGCCTGCACACCCCACGCATCAGGAACTACCAGGACACATACATTCCCCCATGCATTCCTATGGGAGGGCAGGCCTACCTCACAACACGCACGCACTTTACCCTGGGACACAGCGGTAAAGTGCGCCTAAACCAAAAATCACTACACCAAGTTACCAATAAAAAAGCAAAAAAGTTCTGGGGTGAACCTGCCAGAAGGGCCGGGTCCAACAGATAATATGTATAAGATCATTTAATCAAGTGAAAATGGGTGGTGAGCGCACTCGTTTGTAAGTGTACTTAAATTTTAATGATATGCGTGCAACATTGCCTGATGCTTGCGGGGCATGTATATACAAATGAAAGTGTTGGCCTAGTGCAGAAAATCACTAGGACTGCAATGTGCACTGCTTTGAAATCCTTTGGATCATTTAATACATTTTCCATATACAATTGTCAAAAAACATATGCATTCTTGCGAAAAAACAATGAAATATTTTATACAATGGACATCATCAATGAGTATGTACACACATACACACTTATTAAACAACTATTTGAAACAATAACAAGCTTTTTAAACACCCAATGCATTTTGGGACATCTCTGTCCCTTCGTCAGGGGTAAGCTGTAGAAAAAAAAGAGAATTTCAGGATCTGCGTATTGCGAGACCGTAACGTTTCATTAAAACTGCGGTGGAAAGTGCTCCCCACACCACAGTGATTAGTGTGATCAAAAAAGGTATACGATACCTTTGAAAATTTCATAAGAGTTTCTGAGTTTCACATGTTCAATCTCTATAGAAACAATGTCAATTATGATGAGAAAAACTACTTGTACATGTTAAACAGCGATCTAATTGAAAAGCATGAAAGTCATACTGCGTACCTGTCGTGTGTTGTTTTATATTCTATATTCTTTGTATAGTCATGATCTAAAAACTGATGGGAAAATAAATGTCAACTGTAAGTAAAAAGATGATGGTAAACGGTAACTGTGAACCGCATGATTAAAAAACCTGACTCACCTATTTAGGATCGTGCATATGAAGACCAGATATCGTCTAGGAAGACTCGAGGGGGAATTACGGTCGTAGCCCGTGAAGCGTCTGGGGAATGAAAGAGGTTTATCAATTATCTCTAGTCTAGGATAATTCGGATATCAGTATATCCGAGGAGTTTGATATGAAGTGCTGCAGGCTTACCGAGTCAGAAAGTCAGGGAACCGCGTCTGAAGTCGCTGGTGTTCTCGAACGGGAGTGTTCTTCCTGGTTTGTATACATCGAGATTCTGTGCGTAACATCGTGTGAGATAAACATTGAAAAAAGACTAGCGCGTAAGCGATTCGAAAAAGCGGCATCGATAATATGAACTTTACGTTCATGAATGTAATGGAAAGATTGACAGAAGAAAAAGTATATGGGATTCCCGAAGTGTATATGTCTTGTATATGTGAAATGTTAATTCCAAAAAAGGGAGAGATTACCTGTGTCGGTTTGTCAATCTAAATAAAGATATGTAGGTGCCGGAGATTAGAAAAAATGCCTTGCAAAAAGGAAAAGGATGGATATGTGGTGTGTGCTGTCCAGAGTTCCGACAATTGCGTGTTGGGTTTAGATGAGGAAAATTTCTGGCTGAATGAGGCACATCGTTTGAAATGAACCATTATGATACAACATATATTATCCCATGATCATGATATAGAAACATTATACATAAACATCAAACGAAACCTTTCTACATTGATGAAAAAATCATGTAGGCTATTCACATAAATATGGTACTCGTGTGAGTTCAATGTATTAAAATTATGTAGTTTAACATGGGTGTGGATCCCTGTGTGGAATAAGTGATTTATAGGAAGCAAGCCATCTCAAACTTATCATTGAGTCCATTTGGATTCAGGGTTTTAAGTCTTTTGATCCAAAATGCTTCTCTTTGTAATAAATACTTGGAGTTGTCACGGTCTGGAAGTTTTGGTACTTCTTCAATAATCTGGAATTTTAATTGGGCAATTTGATGTCGTGCTTCTTCCCAATGTGTCGCGATGCTTGAGGTAGTGCTTTTGGTGCGTATTTTGCTTTTATGTTCAGTTAGTCGAACTTTCATTCTTCTCTCAGTTTTACCAACATACAACAGTCCGCATGGGCATTTAATGGTATAGATGACGTTTTCAGAGTTACATGTTGTGTTGCAATGTATCTTTATTTTTTGTCCAGTAGATGGGTGCAGTAGAGTGTCTCCTGTGATTGCATTATTACAGTGGGTGCAGTTCCAACATTTTTGCAGGCCTTTTTTGTCACTGGATTCCGAGGTAATCGGTGGTTTCTTTCTTTTGGAAAGAATTTCTTTGAGATTTTGTGCTCTTGTATATGCAAACAATGGTTTGTCTTTAAACAGACCTTTGAAATCTATTTCCAATTTTAACAAGTCCCAATGTTTTTGGATGATTTTTTTAATGCTTGCTGATGCGGTGGAATATTTAGATACAAAGACTGTGCGTGTGCTGGTTTCCTTGCGAGACTTTGTGAGTAACTCATCACGTGAGCGCGTTTTAACTTTGTTGAGTTGTTCTGTTAGTAGATTCTCCGGATATCCTCTATCCATGTAGTTTTTAATCTGTTGTTGCCAGGTAGATTCACACATTGTGTTGGTTGAGGAAATTAGTTTCGTTCTTAAAAACTGAGAAACTGGTAGGTTACGAATCAAAGTAGGAGGGTGAAAACTGCTAAACAATAAGGCATTATTCTTATCTGTTGGTTTTTTATACACACTGGTGTGAATTTTGCCCTGTTCGATGTCTATCCAGACGTCTAGAAAGGAGAGTGCCTTGCGACTAGTAGTGTGGGTGAATTGTATTCTCGGGTCTACCAAATTAAGTGTCCGTATATTGTTGATTAATACTGTTCTGACTGGTTCCAAATGAGGAAGATGTCATCAATATATCGTTTAAAGAAAATGAGACCTTCTTGCCATATGGGATCTTTGAGAATATAGTCATTTTCAAACTTGGCCATGTACGTATTAGCGTATACTGGTGCTCCAGGAAAGCCCATGGATGTGCTGTTCAGTTGTATGTAAAATTGTTTATCCCAGCAAAAATAACTGTTTTGTAAACAGAACTCAAGTAGTTGTAATATGAAAATTTTGGGTATTTGGGTGTTGTCTTGTTGCAATAGTGCCCATTCAACAGCTTCAATGCCATTAGCATGCGGTATTGACGTGTATAATGCTACCACGTCGATAGTACATAAAATCCAATTTTCTGTGTTTTGATTTTTTAATTTCTGTATATTTATGAGAAAATCAGTGGTGTCTTCAATGTAGGTTTCCCAATTTTGGACAAACGGTTGTAGAAGGGTATCAATATACCGACCACCATGGGTCTGAACGGAGGGTCAATCAGATTTTTGTGGATCTTTGGTAGTAAATAAATTTTTGGTCTCCGTGGGAAGTCTGCCTGCAGATATTTTTTCGTAGCTGAATCAATCCAGTTGAGATCTTCTGCTTTTTCTAAAATGATGTTGAGATTTTTAGAAATTTCCATTGTGGGATCTTTATGCAATTTTCCATATATGGCTTCATTCGTGATGTGTTCTAGGGCTTTTCTTTCGTAGTGTTCAGTATCCAGGATTACTAACCCTCCACCTTTGTCGGCTTTAGAAATTGTGATAGTTGGATTATTAGATAGTCTAATAAGAACACTTTTTTCAGCTCTACTTAGGTTTTTGGTCTTGTTTGAAAATTGAATCTTTTTCATATCTTGTTGTACAAGTAATTCGAATGTGTCCAGAGTTTTTTGGGATACTGGAGCAACGTAAGTGCTTTTAGGTTTGAAAATTAGAGGTGTTGAGTCTGTGGATGAATCTTCAGTGGGATCTTGTGGACAAATGCTAGTAAAAAAGTTCCGTAGTCTAAGTATTCTCATGAATTTGTAGAATGACACTTCTGTCTCCAATTCTGTACTGTTGTAGGTGCTCACAAATGACGTTCCTTTATTGAGCACTTTTTCTTCAAACGTTGTTAGTTTAAGGGATGAGATATTTATTACGAGGCTTTCGTTTGGCTTCTCAATCCTTTTTTGCTTTTTTCTTTGTCCTTTTCCTCTCCTTGTTTTTCGGTAACACTGGTAGTTTTGCTTTGGCTCTTGTCTGGTGTTCTTCCTTGTTCCCTGCCTGTGTCCAAAAAAGAAGAGGAAGCAGAAGAAGTGCTAGGTATCGTAGTTGGTAAATTCTCTTCTGGTAGTCTCGTGGTAGTTTTTGAGCTAGTCGTGGTTTTAAAAGAAACTCTCTGGGTGTCAATGTCTGAGTCAGACACAACGCTTTCCTCTGAGGACGTTTGGGTGGTTTTCCTGGTGTTAAATCTTCGTTGTGCGTATACTTCTGCCCAAGTATAAGCTTCATTAAGCTTATAATCAATTGTGTCTCTTTTAAATTTCCTTAGTTTGGTCTCTTGTAGCTCTTTTCCATATTTGTCCAATTTTAAATTGAGGTTTTCAAGGAATTGTCCCCAGGGTTCTGCTTCCATTCTGGTAGACAATTCAGTTTTAAGTGTATGTATTTCTTCTTCAAGATCATGAATTGTTTTAGACAGCTCCTCAATTATCAGCAGTATCAGGTCCAGTGAGCATTTATTGAGAATGGAATACCATTTTTCCATGAACTGTGGATTATTTTGGAGTCTGAACAACATAGGACGTATTGGTAATCTTAGTCCACGTGGGATCCGTTTTACTCGATGATATTGTATGAGTGTGGAGGCGTGTAAACGTTGGTTTAGTTCTCTTCTAGTGAGGTATTCCAATTGACGTAGTTGTTGTGTGATCGATCCGCTCTGCGCGTCAAATGATTTAGTCTCCTTTAGATGTTCAATTTGAGCAATAACAGAAGGGGTACACTAACTAAGTACTCTATATATTATAAGAATGCAACCCCTCCCTCTATGTGGGTTATATATAGATTGATTATTGTGGTATTATATAAACAAGAAAGGACAACTTTTGTCTATGAAATGTAGTTAAGAATGTTGTTTCTCTTATTGAATATGTTGATTAAATGATCTTATACATATTATCTATTAGGAGACCAAATCTGGCTAATATTATAGTAGTTGAGTTTACATGTGTAGCTATAGGAAGTTATACTATTGTGTCCATGACTCTAAAGTGTATTAATTTTGTTTGTATGACAGCCCTGAAGAAGCGCAGTGTGCGCGAAACCCGTGTTGGCATTTCTGTGACACTTCTGTGTAATTTTGACTACAAAAGAAAATGAGAATAAACGTCTAAAAAGGAATGAAAAAGAAGACTCATTCTATTTTTATTAATGTTTAAGAATAGGATAATGTGGTTATCTCAGATTTGTTTGTGCTGAATATATATATATATATTCACCACAAGCTTTTTAGATTCCAAAAGAAATCCAGGACACTCAGGAGTGTATATTGTCACACCGTGACAAAGCTGCAAAGCGAAACGTGTTGGTGAGGCGCTACCTTGCCCATTACATCTTGCAATATACACTCCTGAGTGTCCTGGGTTTCTTTTGGAATCTCAAAAGCTTGTGGTGAATATTTGGGTTGGCGGAGCCCGTCCAGGACCGCCGCACTAGAAGCACCGGACTTCCGTAATTGTGTTTGTATATATATATATATATATATATTCACTTAAAAAACCATAGGTTTCACACATGTTATAGTTAGCTGGACATTTCACTCGTAAAAAACCAATGAAATTCCCCCGTTATAGTTACTGCAGGCAACTATAACTCACGCGACCGCAATGCTCTGCTGATGACGTCAGATATTACATCACTGTATTTAGACACTTATTTACCCATGTCTTCTTCCATTAATCTTTAGCTATACATATATTACAAATATTTATTTTTCATAAAGACACATATGTCATCAGTGATGTAATATCTGACGTCATCAGCAGAGGATTGCGGTCGCGTGAGTTATAGTTGCCTGCAGTAACTATAACGGGGGAATTTCATTGTTTTTTTACGAGTGAAATGTCCAGCTAACTATAACATGTGTGAAACCTATGGTTTTTTAAGTGAATTTGCAAGGTTTTTTAAATGCTAATTCGTAACTATAACGTGTGTGAAACCTATGGTTTTTTCAGTGAATTTGTACGTTTTTTTAAATGCTAAGTTATGTATTTATGAATAATTTTTTTTCAGGTTTTTCACCGTACGCGCACCGTGATTTATTTATTTTTTTAAAAATCGCGAGGTGCGCGCACCCTGCGCGCGCTGTGGGCGCTAGGTGCGCTTCGCGCACCGAGCACCCACGGTTCGCAGTTCGTGCCGTGCGCGCAGGGTACGCGCACCTCGCGATTTTTAAAAAATTTAAAAAGATTGGTTTTTTCTCCCTTGGTGGTCCTTCTGTGACCCCCTGACCAAGGCTAGGGGGTCAGGTACTGTCCACTCTGCCCCCTTTTCACGTTCTCCGCCTTTTTTTTCACCCCCTCAGACTGCGAGAGACAAAATGGCGGCCGACACTTCCTGGTTTCGACCGATTTGAATGTTTACCGACATCTAACAACCAATCAGAATTGCGCTCGCGCACGGCAGGGTGCGCGCACAGTGCGCGCACGGTGCGCGCGTATAGATATTGATATGCTTTTAAATGCTATTTTCTCAGGAAATACTGAACAGATTTACACCAGACCTGCAAAAGGCACTTCCTTGACCTTATGGCTACCTCTCTGCCAAATTTCACGTAATTCTGTTCAGCCGTTCGGGCTGTGTCTAAAGGTCCTATGGAAAATAACATGGGGAAAACGCGTTTTGGGACCCCCCTTTTTTCTCGGCCCCCGCTTGACGAATCACCCCGAGACTTTCAGGGTAGGAGCTGAGCGGAGTGCCCTATTAGTTTTGAAAATTCCGCGAGGATTCGTCAACCGGCGCCAAAGTTATTCAAAAATAGAATTTTGAGATTTCCTATGGACCGCCAGTAGATAATATATATATATATGTATTTATATATTTATGTATATATATATCCCACATGTAAAGTGACAACCATTCAAGTGCCTTAAAAAGCTGCATGGTAACAGTGAAAAGGGGACAAATGAAAACTGTGATTAAGTGTCAGCCATATTGGAATGTGCAAAAACAGTCCTGGTAAAACATATTAAACATGGACAATACTGTTAGGTGCACAGGAGGATATAATGTAAAATTCATAAACAAGTAATTCTAAGCTATCTGTTTATTGGTGCATGTAAATATGCAGCTGAGTGAATCAACACATGAGTACAACAAAAAGTTAACAACCTTTGAAATTACGGAGAACGAACAATTTGTTTGTAGGTTGTGCTCTGGGCATAGTCTAAACTGGCTGCTCATGCTTCGGGAAAGGCCTGATGCCCATAACTTAGGATGGGAAGAAGGGTAGCGTTTATCACCTTCAGTATGGGATCAACTGAGGGACTGCTCATCAACAAGACATGTGAAACTTAAAAGTACATGTCCTACTTTTTAAATATACTGCACCCTGCCCTTGGGATTTCCAGGGCCTACCTTAGGGGTAACGTTTATTTATTAAAAAGGAAGGTTTGAGCCTGAGCCTGGCAAAAGGGTTAACTTCCCAGGTCGACATGGCAGTTTAAAACTGCACACAGAGGCTCTGCAATGGCAGGCCTATGGCATGTTTGAAGGGATGCTTAAGTGGATGGCACAATCAGGGCTGCAGGCCCACTAGTAGCATTTAATTTACAGGCCCTGGGCACATGTAGTGCTCTTTACTAGGGACTTTACAAATAGATTACATATGCCATTTTTGTATAAGCCAATGTTACAATGCTTTAGCACTGGTTAGCAGTGGCAAAGTGCCAAGAGTCCTAAAGTCAGCAAAAATGAATTAAAAAAAACAGGAGTTTTGAAGGCAAAAAGTCAGGGGAAAACACGCCAAGGATGCAAGGTCTAAGTGGTATCATGGAATCCTAAGTATTTCTGAAAATGTACATCAGATAGTGAGTTTAGGGTCTCTGGTTATTTGTACAACCCTGAATTTGTGCGTATCTATACTAGCATGTTATTCAGAAGGCATTTTGCAAAATGTCTTCTTTCATATACACTGGCTTATATTTGGAAGGCGAAAATGCAGAGAAAACCAATTGGTAGTAACAATAACAACGTTTTTTAAACATTCTGGATTTTCACCTGTCTGCCCAGTGTCTGCAGCAAGAAAGGACCCAAAACACAACACGGAAACATAATATTTATTTTTTGAAAGCTGACTTCTTTTTTGCAATTTGGGTAGTTGTGGATTTTAGGCCCTAGGTCAGCGGGCATCTAGAGAAACCTAGCAAACCTAGTCTGGCTGGCAGTGTGTGTGTGTGTGTGTGTGTGTGTAGTGACCAGCAGCAAGTCACTACACACACGCCACTGAAATGCCCGTCAAGTTTGAAAAACGAGGCACATAGGGAAATCCAGGGTCAGGTGACTTGTGTGACTCCCACCAGGTTTTACTCCACAGAAGTCTTTGCAAACTACAAAGTTTGACAAAACCACACATTTTCCTCACATTTCTGACTCCCGATAAAAATGGTACTTCACTTGTGTGGGTAGGACTAGCACTCATGACAGGAAAGCCCCCCAAACTCAACATGGACACATTACGTTCTTCTACTGAAATTTAACCTTTATTTTGCAATCTGGCTTGCGGTGGATTATGGGGCCTAGCTCAGCTGGCACTCAGGGAAACCTAGCAAACCAGTACCTTTTTTAAAACGAGACACCAAGAGCTATCCAGTGTGGGGTGACTTGTGTGGCACCTCATCAGGTTTTTCTACCCAAACCTCAAACTTTGTCTAAAAAGACACTTTTTATTCACATTCCTGTTATGAAAACTAGTGGATCCTTCAGAGCGCCACAAATGTCCAACTACCTGCCATTTCTTCAAGTCTCTCAATTAAAATGGTACCTCACTTGAGTGGGAAGGCCTAGTGCCCCCCTATAGGAAAGGCCCCAAAATACAATATGGCAATATCAATATTTCCTGACACAAAAATGATCTGATTTTGCGAGCGGTAGCAGTGTTTTTTTTGCCAAAGATTGATGATCACTAAGAGAAACCTACTAAACACGGGAATTTATTAAACTAGACACCCAGGGAAGTCCATGGGGATATACCTCGTGTGGGTCCTACAAAGGTTTTTTTTATCACAATGCCCTGCAAATTTCAAACCTTGCCTAATATTGATTATTTTCCTTGAATTTCGGAGAGATAAACTTCCAGAATCAGCAGAAACCCCCACTTATCCAAATAAAAATACTGTCCCACTGTGTGGCCAGGCCGAGTGCTTGCAACAGGTACAGATCAAGACAAAAAAAAATGAGTGTTCCTTTGCAAAGTCTCCCATAGATTTAATTTGATCCGTTCCTGTCGCAGTCACTAGGCTGAGCCACACAAGTGGGGGGCAGCATGTTTATCAGGACAAGAGGGGGGATGCTAGGTGGTAGGAATGTTGTTTATTCCTCCTAATTCTGGAAGAATAGACCACAGAAATGCAAATATTAAGGCAAATGTTGAGGTTTGCAAGGCTCTATGAGTAAGAGCATTTTGTGAAATCTATGAGAGGCAAACAACCCTGTACTAGCCTGGGTGTCTGGTTTTTAGAAATGTCTTGGACCTCCATTTTTTGCGTTCGCTAGACCCACTCACACAGCTGAGGTACAATTTCTATTAGGAGACAAGTGGGAACGCCTGGTGGAAGGAATTATGTGGCTCCCCACAGTTTCCAGTACATTGAGTGACAGAAACATGTGCTTTAACCTATGTTTGAGAATTGCAAGGCCTTCAGGGTAAGAAAGCCATGTGGGATTCGCACAAGACACACCACCCTGGAGTCCCCCTGGTGTCTAGTATACTAAAATATCTGGGGTCTGTAGATTTTCCCTTGAGACAATGAAGACCCTGGCAGAGAAAGACAGAAAAGACAAATATTACTGTACAATCATCTACTACTTAAGTATACAGGGGAAAACACGCCAAGGATGCAAGGTCTAAGTGGTATCATGGAATCCTAAGTATTTCTGAAAATGTACATCAGATAGTGAGTTTAGGGTCTCTGGTTATTTGTACAACCCTGAATTTGTGCGTATCTATACTAGCATGTTATTCAGAAGGCATTTTGCAAAATGTCTTCTTTCATATACACTGGCTTATATTTGGAAGGCGAAAATGCAGAGAAAACCAATTGGTAGTAACAATAACAACGTTTTTTAAACATTCTGGATTTTCACCTGTCTGCCCAGTGTCTGCAGCAAGAAAGGACCCAAAACACAACACGGAAACATAATATTTATTTTTTGAAAGCTGCCTTCTTTTTTGCAATTTGGGTAGTTGTGGATTTTAGGCCCTAGGTCAGCGGGCATCTAGAGAAACCTAGCAAACCTAGTCTGGCTGGCAGTGTGTGTGTGTGTGTATGTGTGTGTAGTGACCAGCAGCAAGTCACTACACACACGCCACTGAAACGCCCGTCAAGTTTGAAAAACGAGGCACATAGGGAAATCCAGGGTCAGGTGACTTGTGTGACTCCCACCAGGTTTTACTCCACAGAAGTCTTTGCAAACTACAAAGTTTGACAAAACCACACATTTTCCTCACATTTCTGACTCCCGATAAAAATGGTACTTCACTTGTGTGGGTAGGACTAGCACTCATAACAGGAAAGCCCCCCAAACTCAACATGGACACATTACGTTCTTCTACTGAAATTTAACCTTTATTTTGCAATCTGGCTTGCGGTGGATTATGGGGCCTAGCTCAGCTGGCACTCAGGGAAACCTAGCAAACCAGTACCTTTTTTAAAACGAGACACCAAGAGCTATCCAGTGTGGGGTGACTTGTGTGGCACCTCATCAGGTTTTTCTACCCAAACCTCAAACTTTGTCTAAAAAGACACTTTTTATTCACATTCCTGTTATGAAAACTAGTGGATCCTTCAGAGCGCCACAAATGTCCAACTACCTGCCATTTCTTCAAGTCTCTCAATTAAAATGGTACCTCACTTGAGTGGGAAGGCCTAGTGCCCCCCTATAGGAAAGGCCCCAAAATACAATATGGCAATATCAATATTTCCTGACACAAAAATGATCTGATTTTGCGAGCGGTAGCAGTGTTTTTTTTGCCAAAGATTGATGATCACTAAGAGAAACCTACTAAACACGGGAATTTATTAAACTAGACACCCAGGGAAGTCCATGGGGATATACCTCGTGTGGGTCCTACAAAGGTTTTTTTTATCACAATGCCCTGCAAATTTCAAACCTTGCCTAATATTGATTATTTTCCTTGAATTTCGGAGAGATAAACTTCCAGAATCAGCAGAAACCCCCACTTATCCAAATAAAAATACTGTCCCACTGTGTGGCCAGGCCGAGTGCTTGCAACAGGTACAGATCAAGACAAAAAAAAATGAGTGTTCCTTTGCAAAGTCTCCCATAGATTTAATTTGATCCGTTCCTGTCGCAGTCACTAGGCTGAGCCACACAAGTGGGGGGCAGCATGTTTATCAGGACAAGAGGGGGGATGCTAGGTGGTAGGAATGTTGTTTATTCCTCCTAATTCTGGAAGAATAGACCACAGAAATGCAAATATTAAGGCAAATGTTGAGGTTTGCAAGGCTCTATGAGTAAGAGCATTTTGTGAAATCTATAAGAGGCAAACAACCCTGTACTAGCCTGGGTGTCTGGTTTTTAGAAATGTCTTGGACCTCCATTTTTTGCGTTCGCTAGACCCACTCACACAGCTGAGGTACAATTTCTATTAGGAGACAAGTGGGAACGCCTGGTGGAAGGAATTATGTGGCTCCCCACAGTTTCCAGTACATTGAGTGACAGAAACATGTGCTTTAACCTATGTTTGAGAATTGCAAGGCCTTCAGGGTAAGAAAGCCATGTGGGATTTGCACAAGACACACCACCCTGGAGTCCCCCTGGTGTCTAGTTTACTAAAATATCTGGGGTCTGTAGATTTTCCCTTGAGACAATGAAGACCCTGGCAGAGAAAGACAGAAAAGACAAATATTACTGTACAATCATCTACTACTTAAGTATACACACATACTGGTTGGATTTAGCAAGAGGGTGAGTGAAAGGTTAAAAATATAAATTATATTAAAAGATTTCATGAAAAAGTAGATGTCACTGTTAATAAGATAATTGAAATTTCTGAATATGGAAACAGTGACTCACAGCTTGTAAGATGTACAGCCATGACAAGGCAACAACCGCTTTACAGGCCATTCAGAAACTTTCATGCATCATACATAGAAACCCATTCACAACACCAGCCGTGGGACCAGCACATTACAACACTTACATCAACATACAGCGCCATTCAAGGGCCCATCACTTTATACACCCACAGGACTGACACAGCAATCACATCGCCCGGCAGCTGGTGGAGTGTGTGGACTGGCACTTGGTTGGTGGTGTGTGTGTTCTGACCAGCAGCAAGTCACTACACACACACACTACCAAGCAAATGCCAGCTCACAAACACAGCAAACCAGAGGCCAGCCAGATGCCAGTTCAGACACAACAATCACATCGCCTGGAGGCTGGTGGAATGTGTTGACTGGTGTTTGAGTGGCGTGTGTGTAGTGACTTTCCGCTGGTCACTACAAACACATACACTGCCAGCCAGACACCAGTCCACACACACCAGCAGCCAGATGCCAGCGACACACACCACCAGTCAGACACCACTCAGCCATCACCATGAAGCTCCACACCACTTTCATTTCGATAACAATCTCACAATGAACATAATACAGAACACAAACCACTGACAGGAAAAAAATAAAACATCCAATAAAACAAGGCAAAAGAATTGGTACCCCAGAGGGCAGTGACCCTTACTCCAGTCACCAGCCAAATGCAAGCCAAACAGCAGTTCACAAATATTGCCAGCCAAATGAGAGTTCACACAAACCAGCAGTCAAATGTCAGTTCATGATACAAAAATGTGTTCCCTGGTGTCTAGGAGTTTTCAGCCACCCCCATGGGAAATAGGCATTCAAAGGGGCCACTTCCCTGACATCTATAAATACAAATTCCCTGGTGTCTAGTCTTTTTCAGATCTCCTTGGGGCAGATGAACATGAAAAATAGCCAATATTCCCAGGGAGGTAAAACAGCCTAAAGATGTTTCAATATTTTTGGGAAGTGACCCTTGCCCAAGAGGCACCTCCCAAACATACATAAATACAAACCCCTGATGTATAGTCATTTTCCAAAGGGAGACACATCAGCCTAAATAATTGCCATTCTGACCCCGGCAGGGGTGGTGCGGAAACAGCCAAAATATGTCCCAATATTTTTGGGATGCAACTCTTGTCCAAGAGACCACTCCAATATATGCACAAATGAAACAAATCCCTGTAATCTAGTGGTTTTCCACCCCCTAGCTGTTTTTAACAGATTGGCCGAAACAAATTCAGATCTGCCCTCAGGGGTTGAAAAACAGCCAAATCATGTGCCATTGTTTCTTAGGGAGTGACCTTTGCCCAAGGGCCTGCTCCCTGATTGCCTAAATAAAAATCTCTGTTGTCTAGCTGTTTTCTGTCCACCTTGAGAGTAGATCAGCCTAAAAAGTTGCTGATAAAATGGCCAAAACATGGTAATTTCCAACAAGGGAGCGACTAATACCAAAAAATACATCCCTGGGGTGTAGTGGTGCTTTCTTGCTGAGTGATAGCAGTTCCACTACCATCCCACAGCGGGAATGAACTTTAGAGACACACAGGAAAAGGAAAAACTCTTTCCTTTCCCAGTGTCTCTCTGCCCTTCCTATCCCTCTTGGGAGCGGGAACTTACCACAAAAAGGTCCTCCTTCCTGGGCACACCAGAAGCCAATGGCTTCCAGCGCATCTCCGGTGCCTCTTGATGAGGTAGGCATGCCGTGTGGGTGCTGACATCATTGGATTTCTGTGGGAGGAGTTGGGTTGGCAGTGGAAGCATTTTCTCTGCCACCCCCAGAGGAGACATATTGCGGGAGGGCCCATGGGGGGAGCGCCCGTGCTTTCTACATTGGTGGGTGTTAAGACAAGCAGGAGACTTCCTCAGCACCTGAGCACTGGTGCTGAGGACGGCTCCGCCACAAATTGACGGTGTATTGAAGACACAAGCTCTTCAGTACACTACTGGACCTTTGGCGACTCGGTCAGGTAGCACTTTAGCACTAGTTATCAATGGTAAAGTGCACAGAGTCCTAAAATCTGTCACAATGAACAGCAAAACAGGATGTATGTTCTTTCCTGTAAAGAACATACATCCTTGTAAAGGGAATTGGTGCATTAGAGACTGAGACAATCTGAAAATCATAAAACTGAAAAGACAAAAGCGTTAGTACTTCCTAAGGATTAAAATGCATCACTATAACTTTGACATTATTATAGTCGATCTACTTGTAGAGTTTTTAACTTCATGACAATGTAAACCATTGGGCAAGATACAACTGCTCTTGTTAATCCTCAGAATGAAACGGATGATAGAACGAGGAGTGACATCATACCAACCCAACTGGTACTTATTGCCAATCTATCAACTTGTTATGAGTTTGTAACCATAGAATTCCCAAAATAGTAGGGAAATTCAGAGCAGCTATATGATTACACGTAATTAAATCAATATGGTTAGCATACTGATTATCTGGAATGCTTGGGTTGTTTTGGAAACAGTACTTTTATGTTAACATGGAGCAATCAACACATTGCATGAACTGAAAAAATCTTCATGCTTTGCATAAAAGACGCCTTTTTTTTACAAATACTCTGGCAATATAACAATAAAATCCAATCTACTCCGTTATTTGTAGGCACACCCCCTTTAACGTCCTGTCTTACAGAATGCCACAGATAAACGATAAATGGATAGAGTCATTTGAATGCTAAGAAACTGCAAACCTAAGAATTATATATTTTCTCTAGAGCAGAGTTTGGATTTTGTGAACAGACGCAAAATAATTTTCAGTATCCTCAGAAATTGAAATATGTATATTTTCAGTTTTTCTTTATTCCAATGTCAGTTTTCCTCTCAAGTTACCAACCATCTTGGATTTAGGAGGTAAAATAAATGAGATTCCTTAATCTTCTGACACCATACTGGTTATTGGTTCAAATCTAATTTCGTCTTCCATGTTTCCTCATCACTGATATAACTCTGGAATTGATGTAATAAATCTTTATCAAACATGGTTTGAAATTCTAACACTACTTCACTTTACGGCCTGTAAAACAGGTTAATTGATCTACTGAGCAGGTTGAGATTGTACTGTAGTCACATTCTAATTTGCATTTTCTCATTTACACTAAATATATTTTTTAAGTTCAAGAAAAGGTTTATTGAAAATATTAAATATGATCATAAAAACAATACTTCGTAGATGCAGTTATTTGTTGATACAAAGATGCATACGGGTGTAATAAAGGATAATAATGATATATAATATCCATTAAAATGGTAAAAGTATAATATATAAGCTGGTATGAATACAGTCAAAGGTTCACAGAAATCGTAAATAACAACATATAACAGAAATACACAATTTAAATATATATGCATATACATATATTATAGAAGATGATAAATCAAGCATAATTATAGACAAACAGTAGAAGGTCAGGGAGGCTTGATAACTTCTTGTTGTGGGGGAGCGGGTAAAGAAGTTCTCTTCACGGTGTCATCTAGGAATTGTGTGAGTGGGCCCCAAAGATGAGAACGTTTAGTAGCAAGAGAGATAGGATGAACGAGTGCTGTATCGAGGCAATGGTTGTGACATACGGCATACCACCAAGCTAAATAAGACAATTTAGAGGAATCCTTCCAGTTTTTTGATATTTGCTGAAAAGCTACAGCTATTAACAAATCAACACGAGGTAGCTGAGATTGACTCATTTTCCAGTCCTGTGTTAAGCTACCTAGAAACATTTTTGTGGGGGAGAGGGGAATTGTGGTGTGAAATATAGTGTTGATTCGGTGCCAGACCTGTTTCCAAAATATAAAAACATGTGGACATGTGAACAACATATGATGGAGATCAGCGCCGACCTGGAAACATGTCCAGCAAGTGTTGAAAATTGTGTTGTGTATTTTATGTAAGTATGCGGGGGTAAGGAACAATCTATTGTAAATAAAGAAGAGTGTTTGTATTGTGCTGGCTGCTCTGGATGATTTCCTAAGTTTCGTCCAAATTCTGTTCCAAAAAGAAATAGGCCACGTCATTTTCAGATCTGCTTCCCAAGAGAGTTCTACTTTGGTCTTTATCCGGACCAAAGGAGGTGTCATTAAACGGGAATAAATGGTGGACACCTTGGGGTTTATGTACAAAAGGTTATGCCACTGGAAAAGGGGGTGGGAAGGTGAGGAAGGTAAAGATTTAAGTTTAGCATAAGTATCAAGTATTGCGGTCTGTAAGGACAACAATTTAGGTTTAAAGGAAGAAGGCAGATTATAAAGAGTTTGTAATTGCGAGAAATTGAATGGGTGTGCCCTGATCGAAGAGTTGATGCACCCTGATTAGGCCCTTGTTTCTCCACACCTTCCAATATATAGGTTTCCTATTGAGAAGGATTTGTTTATTATTCCAAATTGCGGAGTTAAGAAAAGTGTCTAAATTATGTACTACTAAGTGGGGTGCAATGGACAGTAGTTTACAGGATTGCTTGATTATGGGGGTAAAGAGCTTTTGTGGTTTGCGAGTGAAGGAAAGATATTCCTGAAATGAAAAGGGAGCTAAAAATGAGGTCTGAAGATCCACCCAGAGAGGTTTATCCTCAGATCGATTAGCGATCCAATTCAATAGTTGTCATAGTTGAAAGGCTTTATGATAATTAGAAAAATGAGGGAAATTAACACCGCCTTCAGATTTTGGTCTTGTAACGCCATTCTTGGTTTTTTAGCGTTTCATAGAAAAGAGGTCAAAATAGAATGAATCTTTTGGAAGAATTTAGATGGAATGAAAAGTGGAATGTTAGAAAGGGTATACAAAACTATCGGAGTCAACATCATTTTAATTGTGTCTAAACAGCCCCACCATGAAAGATGAAGGGGATGCCATCTTGCGACCAATGATTTAAGTTTTGCAGAACAGTTGTCCATGTTTAAAGAGATAGATGTCTGTATAGAGGAAGAGAACCAAATGCCAAGATATTTTATATGTTTAGGGTTCCAAGTAAAGTTAGAGATCTTAAAATCATCCTTAAAGGTGTATTTGGTTAAGGGTAATATCTCACATTTCCCTCTGTTCAGTTTATAGCCAGATACCAATCCATAGGCCTCCACCTCTCCCATGAAAGCAGTAAGTGAAGATTGTGGTTGGGAGAGAAAAACTAAATTATCGTCAACATAGGCTGCCAACTTAATTTGTTGGGGGTCCGAAACAAAAACTGTGATTGAGTTATTCTGGCGTATTCTTGAGAGAAAGGGTTCTAATGCCAAATTGAAAAGAAAAGGAGACAAGGGACAACCTTGGCATACTCCTCATTTAAGATTAAAATAGGGAGAGATAAGGCCATTAGTAGATATGACGGCCTTGGGCTCGGAATAAAGTAGGGATATTAAAGAAATAATTTTTGGTCCTAACCCAAACCACTTGAGAGCGTGGAAGATAAAAGGCCAATAAACCCTATCAAAGGCCTTCCCTGCAATTGCCACCAAAGAATCTGGATAATGTGATGATTTAGATAGAATGTCAAAGAATAAGCGTGTATTGTCAGTGATGTTACGACCTTTGACAAAGCCTGATTGTTCCTTTCCAAGCAGCATGGGAAGATGTGGTACTAATCTTAGGGCTAGGGCTTTCGAGAAAATGTTGTAATCTACGTTAACTAAGGATATAGGTCTATAATTCTTACAGTAACGTAAATCCTTATCAGACTTTGGTATTAGACAAATCAAGGCTTCGGAAAAAGAGCCGGTGGAGTTACAAGAAGCAATAAATGAAGAAAGAAGAGTGTGCAAGTGTGGGAGTAATAAATGCGAAAAATTTAAATAAAATTCTACTGTAAAGCCGTCTGGGCCTGGGGCCTTGTCTTTTTTAAGAGTTTTTAAAGCATTTAACAATTCTGTTTGTGTGAGTTCAGCTTCCAAAGAAGTTGAATCCAATTGGGGATTAATATGTTTTTGAATCGTGGAGAAATATTGGGATATGTCTGTATCAGAGGTTGTGCTTTCTGGTGTGTAGAGGGATTGATAAAAATTAACAAATTCTTTGAGTATTTCAGTATCTTTGAACTTCGATACTTGGCTATCATCTATAATAGAATCAATATGGAGTTTCTGTTGTTTAATCTTTAGATAATTGGCCAAAAGCTTGCCAGATTTGTTTTGTCCACCATAATACTTCGCTGAGGATTTCAGTAAGCATAGGGAGGCCTGTTCGGTAGTGGATTAGTTAAAAGCAATTTTTGCATTGATGAGATTTTTAAGGGAATCCTTCGACTTCGAGGTGTGGAAGGAATGCGCAAGTTTTTTAATCTTAGCAAGAAGTGTATTATGTAATGTGCGGGAAATTTTTCATTTATTTGACACAAATCTAATGATAAAATCCCGAGCGGTGGCCTTAAAGGCGTCCTACACTGTATGAAAGGAGACATCACTTGTTAAATAAATATGAAAAAACTCTTGAGCGAAAGAGGTAAAAGATTAATTGAACTTAGGGTCAAGGAGTATGGAATTATTGAAGCGCCATTTGTTTGGTAATGTGGATTGATTTAAAATGTCTAGTTGAATTGAAACAGGTGCATTGTCCGAAATGAGGCTAGGGCCTATGTCAGCAAAATGTAAGGATTGGGAGATGTTGCGTGAAATAAAAATATGATCTATTTGAGATTGTGTACACTAAATATATTTTACATGCATTGTAACGTTTGGCATGAGTATGCAGCTAAATTCTTGCTCCTATCAAAGGACCAGAAATGTTTACACTTAGGTGCCGATCACGATCCGGTAAAAAAATTCCCCGTGCGACTCGTATCCGGTCTTTTTACCGTACGAATCGTACAAGTGCCGTACGAACTGGCAATCACGATTCGCATGGGAAAAAGACCATACGAATCGCATTGGGAATAATTCCCCACATGTCCTCGGGTCGGAAAAAGTGTCCGACACGTCCTCGTACGATTTACCGTACAAACGTGAAAAGCGAAGTCCGACCGGGGAATCACGATCCATCCCGGGCGTCCGAATGTACAACCGTATGGTTAAAAGACCGTCCGCACCGAACTCCTATAACAACCATGGAGACGTCCAAACAGGTGCCCGGTACGTGCCGTACCCCCCCAGCCCCCGCATGTACGCGCTGTACCCCCCCCAGCCCCCGCATGTATGCGCCGTACCCCCCCCAGCCCCCGCATGTATGCGCCGTACCCCCCAGCCCCCGCATGTACGCGCCGTACCCCCCCCAGCCCCCGCATGTACGCGCCGTACCCCCCCAGCCCCCGCATGTACGTGCCGTACCCCCCCCAGCCCCCGCATGTACGCGCCGTACCCCCACCAGCCCCCGCATGTACGCGCCGTACCCCCCCAGCCCCCGCATGTACGTGTCGAACCCCCCGTGTATGTACACCCGAGTACGTGTCGAACCCCCCCGCGTAGCGCTGGGGGTACGCACCGTACATACACGGGTGGGGGTACGACTCGAACGTACTCGGGTGTACATACACGGGGGGGTTCGACACGTACTCGGGTGTACATACACAGGGGGGGTACGACTCGAACGTACTCGGGTGTACATACACGGGGGGTTCGACACATACTCGGGTGTACATACACGGGTGGGGGTACGACTCGAATGTACTCGGGTGTACATACACGGGGGGTTCGACACGTACTCGGGTGTACCTACACGGGGGGGTACGACTCGAACGTACTCGGGTGTACATACATGGGGGTTCGACACGTACATGCGGGGGCTGGGGGGGTACGGCGCGTACATGCGGGGGCTGGGGGGGTACGGCGCGTACATGCGGGGGCTGGGGGGGGTACGGCGCGTACATGCGGGGGCTGGGGGGGGTACGGCGCTTACCGGGCCACCTACTCTGGTCGTTTCGCGCCGTACTTCGCATTTGGGGCACTTTTTGGGTGCTGTGAAAATATTGCCGTCCGGACTGCTGTCGGTTCGAATCGTAATTCCTGGGTCGTGAAACGCTGCCTAGAAGCGTCCCGACGTCACGTCGCAGCATTCCCGGATCACATTCGTATGCATATTTTCGTCGGTCGGTGTTTTTTACGATTCGTACGGAAATGGTGTTTCCGTGCGAATCGTAATTCCATGTTTGTAATGTTTTACAACCGGGTACGAGTCGGACGGAGAATACGCTCCGACCGACGGTTCGTACCCGGTTTTTACCGGATCGTAATCGGCACCCAAGAACGCTTCACAACACAATTATAAACATCAGAATGTTTCTATTTAGTAAGGTTTTTACTTACGGTTCTTAACTGGGAATACTTCACCTTAATTATAAAACAAGTTAACTAAAATCTAAAAATAACTTTTGATGTTTTTTGGATTTGAGGCAGTCAACGCATTATGTTGTCACTTTAAATTCTGGCTCAGTCCCAATTCGTCCAACAGGCAGTTTATTTTGTGGTAGTTTGCATCCTGCTAAAATGCCAATTCATCTTTTGTGAAGTTTTGCCATGTTAATTATCCTAATATAGTGAAACACTTGCTTCCAGTTTTGCTTCAAAGCAAGCACATGAATAATTACTAATCTGAAGGAGTGAATTGAACTTGAACTCTAAAATTAGTTCAAAATAATGGTCAACACCTGAGTGATTTTTAAAAAAACATTCTGTGCTCCTTCAGGTTGAGTTTGACTTGAAAAGCATGCGTTCATTAGGTGCAACTGATGAATGTAATTCTATCCTACAAACCTTTAGACCGGTGGGCTACAAAATCCTCAGAACTGCCCTGATTAAAAAAAGGGTAGACGTAGCAATGATTTTTAAGGCCTCATTGGATATCACTGGACTAGCCAGACCCAAAATGTATTCGAGCTGAGACTGTTTTTATGGCGTTGAACAAAAACCAAATAGTATTTTCTGCTGTATCGCCCTTACTAGCTCCAGTTTTTTTTAAGTGGCTCGAAGAACAACTGCCTTAATGCAATAAACCTGCTTTGAAATATTATTAACCCTTGGGGGTTTTAATATTTGGGCGGATCAACCTAATGAGCTGAACACAAAACTAGTTTTCAATATCTTTAATATTTTTAGCACAAAACAACTAGACAACAGGACATCTCATTAAGTGGGTAATACTTTAGATGCCCTTTTCCTCAGTCCCTGCATCATTCCTGAACTAGAACTTAATGAAGTTATTTGTCTGACCATCAATTGCAGATGTTTAGAATGTGCAATGTGAAAGAAACCATAAAACGCTGAGACTGTACGGTCTCAACAAAATCGCATCCCCCCCTGTAAAAGATATCCTTTCACATACTATTTCCACATACGTTGCAGGATCCACTGAGCCTTGCCTGATGAGATCTTCAGAGCCCAACCCAGGTGCACGAGTGACATATTTCTATGGTTATGTGGTCCAGGCGTGACACGAATATTAAGCAAAACCACACGGAAGCCAAAATGTATTTTCATGATCTGAAGGATGAAAAAACTAACCTGAGACAAAAGGAAAAAGTGTGGCATAAATCTACAAAGATAAATACATATATACAAAGCAACTACGCTGGTACAATTATTTGGTGTGGAAAGCCGTTCCGGAATATTTTTCCCCAAAAATTGTTAATTCTCCAAATATTTCACAATGATTATTTGTATTAATTAGTAAATGATTTAAAGAATGTGTATACAGATCATAATAACGTTATTAGAAAAGCACACCCTTCTGAGCCCCAATGACCCCCTTCCAGGTCATTATTGGAAAGACATTAACAATACCATAAATCCATAGTTTATAAAGGTTCTTGATCCTTTTTTTAAAAGTTGTATAGTACCTGATAGTATTAGACATGCACTTTTTCACCCTATTGGCCAAGAAAATCACAGGCCAATCTCTCTCTTATCTCATCTTATCTTATCTTACAGAGCTGCTGGAAAGAGAGTCTACTTTCCGCTACACACCTTCATTGAGGTTGAAAACTTCTTAAGCTCCATGCAAGGGGTTTCAGGCCAGGTATAAGTATAGAATTGATGGTCTTCTCTGAAGTGGACAATTTACGTAGGTTGGGGGAGAGGGGTTTGAAAGAATTCTGGTTTCCTTGACCCCTGAGCTGCCTTTGAGGTCATGGGCCACTCAGTTCCACTAAAATGATTAAAACATCTGTCCATAGGAGGTATTTCCTTTCAAAATAGAAGAACTCAATCAGTGAACATGGAGCAATTAATCTCTTAAATTTTCTGAGGCTACACCTTTCAAAAATTAATAAATAATGCCAATCTTTCAAAATACCTCAAACTGTTTAGCCTGAATGGCCATCATCCCTGGGCAATTGTCACCAGCCTATTACAACTGTTTGCAATCTGGGTATCCTTCTAGACTCTCATTTATTTCTAGATCACCACATTTCTGTGGTTTCTAACTCATGCTTATCCGCATAAAAATCCTAAACTACGTTCCCCATTTCTTTCCTTTATCCATAAAGTAATAATCGCTAATGCCTATATCCAATCCAACTTAGACTATGGCAACCACCTACAATACTCACAAACACAATAATCTTCAATGAAAATAAAATTATTGTCAAATTACAGACAACTGTTACATGGGCTCAACTCAGAAAGCGGAATCAATACATTCAGTGGCACGTCTCGTATGTAATCCTGTCACAACTCATGCCTCACCTTCATTTCAGAGAAAAAAATCAAATCACAGTCTTCCCAAATCCCTGGATTCCAGAAACGAGCTATTTTCACTGTCTTTCAATATAAATATGAAAGATAAGGTGGACGTTCCTTAAGCACTATTGGTCCAGGCCTCTGGATTTTCTTACTCTTGAAATTTCAAGCTGAGCCTAACTTATTATTGTTCACAAAACAATAAAAGCCTTTAAATCTCACACACATTCCACAAACACTTTTTTCCATAGCACCTACATTTTCTATTGAGAGTGCTTACCTGCACAATAAAAAAGAATTTCATGAATACAAACAAATAAATTCCAAATTCTGAATCACAGAATCAGAATCTGTGGACATAAACGCTCCAGCAATACTCCTTCCCAGAAATGGCAGTTGACTTCCAAGAGAACATACCTAATCATCAATTGTTTTCAAAGTTTCCCATATTATTACTACTGACCTGCTGAATGGTTAACATAACGTACCCCGGGTTCTATACACATAGCCCTTAAACCTGACTACAATCCCTTTGGCATTCATATATTATGTCTACAAAATCCAAGCTCACTGATGAGTTAAGAGTGAGTAAATAGTGCCCCTCAAGCCACCCTAGCTATACATTTCTACAAAAATGAAAATATTACCATTCTGCCAGAGGGCCTTTGATTACCACTTCAGTTCATGAAATCAGGGCACAACGAGGTTGTTTTCGAAAAGTGTTAATTGCTTTGTCTCTTCCTTATTTATTTTGCATTCAAGTGCAGACCTACAAAAAAACTTGTTACTTTTCCAAGTGATATCATTCATCATTTACAATACAATCCCACATCTCTTTTTTTTTTTTTGAAAATTTTTATTTGAGCAGATTCGAGAGATACAAAATAACATAACATATATTGCAAGATTCGAGACAGTAGAGCATAACATTAAGATCGAACAATAAAGGCAGCTTATCATAAATTCATCTTTAGTTCCTTTAGAACATTAACATAAAAAGAGAATAATAAAAGAAGAAGATTCTTTAAGGTAGGAGAAGTCAGAGCAAGAGAGTTGTATATGTAGACCGTAATATAATAACTGAGGGTTTATTTAGGCCCTTTGCTGCTCATACCAATTTGCTATTGGTGCCCAGATTTGCTCCCCATATGACCGTGATTTTTTACCTCTAGTTCTGTAGATGGCAAGTTCTTGTTTGTATATTGCTAATAGTCTGTTAAGCCATCCCTGGAAAGTTGGAGCATCAGGATCTTTCCATCTTGCTGCGAGAATAATTCTGTAAACAGCAGTGCCAATGTAGATGGCGGGAATTTCGGAATTGTTAAAGCCTAGGGACTCATCATACCCTAACAAATACATGGTGGTTGATGTTTTGATTTCATGTCCAAAGATTTCGGCCCAATACTCTGCAATGCTTTTTTTAATCTGATCCAATTTGGGACATTCCGAGAACATATGTGTAAGGTTAGCAGGTCCAAGTGTACATCTGGGGCATTTATCGTGAGTTATCTTACCCCAGGTAAATAATTTGAGGGGTGTGTAGTACAGATTGAATATAGTTTTGTATATTTGGGCCTTAAGGTTGGAAGCAAGTAGGACTTTGGATGATAAATGTAGACTCATATCTATATCAACATTGGCATTATTCAATTCGTTAGCCCACCGAGTTTCTGTATATTCAAGATCATCAGGGTGGTTTCTTATGAAGATATCATATATGTTACAGATTCTAGTTGATTGTTTACCTATAAGATCTAAGAGTGGTATGGGCTTAAGATCCACATATAGTTCAGTGTGTCTAAGAGTTGTATAAATTTGAATACATTTTAAGTAGTCTGAAGGATGGATTTGATATTTGACATATATTCTATCGAAAGTTGTTTTGCCGTCACTACCGAGCAGGTCGCCAATGGTTGTAATACCTAAAGTCTCCCAGCGTCTCGTTATATTATCGTTAAGGTAGAGTGGTATTACTGCACTATCCCATAGAGGTGTATATTTGGTATACTTTGAGATTTTCAGTGTTTTAATAATTCGACTCCAGGTTTTATAGGCATCTGTGATGACTTTAAATTTTACCTTTTTAAAATAAGAAGGTTCTACTTGTTTCAATAACAGGCCTCTGACTTGGCGACCCATCATTAGCTCGTAGATTGATGGTAGGGATGGTGGGGATTGCCCTCGGTCGTTACTATTGTTGGGAGAAGATGTAAGTAAAACCGCCATTTGTTGTAAAATGGTTGCCCATAAGTAATATGTTAAATTAGGAATTGCTAAGCCACCTCTAAAGGGTGGTAATGTTAGCTTAATAAGGGCTCTCCTAATCTTCCCGTAATTCCAAATGAACGAGGATATTACTCTGTCTAATGTTTTCATTGTATCATTACAAGCGAGGAGAGGAATAGCTCGAAACAAATATAAAATCTTGGGTAGAATAGTCATTTTAACATAGTTTCCTCTGCCAATTATGGAAAGATGAAGATTATTTACTCTGAGTAGATCTGTTTTTATTTTTTTAATGAGAGGGTCATAGTTAAGTTGATTAATTTCATTGATTTTTGGCGAGATGTTGACTCCTAGGTATTTAGCATTACTAACTCTATATTGACTTATAAAGGGTGTATTATCGGTACATATGACCATGGTTTTATCTTGGTTTAATGAATAGCCAGAGTATAGTCCAAAGGATTGTGTGATTTCTTCAATTTCAGTTATAGCCTGTGTAGGATTAGTTGTTACAACCGCTATGTCGTCGGCGTATGCGAGAACTTTGGTGCTATAAATGCCTGTTTTGATGGGTTTAATCAGGGGTGATGTTATTAGTTTGAGAATTAAAGGATTGATATATAAAGCAAATAATAATGGGGAGCACGGACAGCCTTGTCGCGTACCTCTCTGAATGTTTATATTGCTAGACTCACAGCCACCAGTCATTACTCTTGCAGTGGGGTCAACATAAAGGGCTTTAATAGATTTTATGAATACAGGTCCAATGTTGTTAGTGGCTAATATTTCCCAGAGAAACTGCCAAGAGACCCGGTCAAAGGCTTTCTCAGCGTCTAATAGGATCATCGACATCTGGCCGCCCCCTATTCCCACGGTGTCAAAAAGGGTGATAACTCGGCGAGTATGATCTGTAGTACTCTTGTTTGGTATGAAGCCGTGTTGCCAGGGAGCGACCAGATGTTCAACTATCCTACTAAGACGAGTAGCAAAAATCTTGGCATATATTTTTGAATCTGAGTTGATCAATGATATTGACCGGTATGAAGTTGTTAATTCTGGCGGTTTATCTTTTTTAAGAAATATGGCTATATTCGTTTGTTTCCAGGATTCGGGGGGTTTGCCATGCCATTGTATCCCGAGAAAAAGATCATGCAGAAATGGAATAATTAGGTTTCCCAGAATTTTATAGAGGTCTAGGGGGATTTTATCTGGTCCAGCTGCTTTTCCTAGTGCTAATTCGGCTAGAGCTAGCTCTACTTCTGTTAAGGAAATTTCACTATCGAGTTCTTTTTTTATATCCTCGTCTATAATTCTAGCCAAGTTTGTCTCTCTGTTCCAGTCATCTAGGAACTTCTTAGTATCAGCAATTGTCCGCTTATCTTCATTCTGATATAGTTTTTGGTAATAGTCATGAAAACATGAGGCTATATCCTCTTGGGTAGTATATTTCTGCCCGCCATATTCAATGGTTTGGATGGAATTGCGAGACTGTGATTGCCGAGTTCTGAGGGCAAGGTGTCTTCCTACATTTTCTCCAGTTTCATAGATTTTGTTTCGGTTTGCTTGTAAAATTTCAGCTGCTTTTTGCGTTAAGTCATTATTAATCTCGGCTTTAAGCACTAGGATCTTGCTAAGGGTGTCTTCAGCCTGAACCCCGTAATGTAGTTGGTCAGCGTGTAGATATTCTAAGTCTGTAAGCCTATTTGTTAGTTGTGTATGAATATTTTCTCGTTCTCTTTTGCGGCTAGCTACAAAAGTAGCAGTCTCGCCCCTTAATGCGGCCTTAAAGCTATCCCATACATTATACCGAGATGCACTATATTGGTTGATGTCAAAGAATTCTTTGGTCCATTGTCTGATATAAGTTATGTATTCTTGATTAACAAGAAGTTTACGATCAAATGTCCATTGTCGATAAACTTTCTTGTAGCTGGGGGCCTCGAATATTATACAGAGTGCATTATGATCTGATATTGTCTTAGGGGATTTTAAAATGACGGCATTTGAAGCAATATCCATAGTTGTGAAAATGTAATCTATACGTACATATTTTCTATGAGGATAGGAAAAATATGTATATCCGGGATCTGTTCTGTTCTTAAGAGGCCATATGTCTTGAAGATTGTGGCTGAGAATCAGATTTTGCACAGCCCTAAATACCCTGGGTTTTCGGCCGTTGTGGGTGTATTGGGTTGGTTGGTTGTAGTGATTGAATTGTGGTTGGCCTATCGTTAGATTTAGGTCACCACATACAATTAAGGTACCTGCCCATGATGCAAGTTCCAGTTCTAGTTCGATGAATAGCATAGGGTCGTCGAGGTTAGGACCATAGATAGAACAAATAGTGATTCCTATATTAAGTTGGACAATGGCCCATCTACCAAGGGGGTCAGCTTTTTTACGAGTTGAGGTACCCAGTCTTGTTTTTGCTAAAATTGTAACTCCCCTCGTTTTAGAGGTTTGAGTAGTTGAAACCAAAATATTAAAGCCAGGAATTTTTATTTGATTTATCTCTCCTATAGGAATATGGGTTTCCTGTAAACATATAATATCCCATGCGTTTTGAATCATTAATTGAGTAAATTGAGCCCTCTTTCCCTTATCATTGAGTCCGGCCACATTCCAACATCCTATTTTTAGCTTCCCCATTTTGTTATTCTACGTTTTGGACAGTATTCGAAGATCAAAAAAAAAAGAGTTTGACTGTTTCTCAAAGTTCCTTTAGTACTCGTTCGTCTGCTCATTTTACAATGCATTTTTACCCTCCCCCCTCCCTTCCCTCCGTCTCCCCCCGTGCACCATCCCACCGCCCTCCCAACCCCCCCGCACCCCCCCAAAAAAGGCAACAAGACTCCATAAGAGTCTATGAGGATGGATTAGCATTGACTGACCAAGACTAACAGAGGATGCAGCCCAAAAAAAGAGAAAAAGATCAAGTGGTTCTCTATGACATAGGCTATTGTAGCGTAATAAACAGTTTGGTAAGTCATTTTAAAGTCAAAGAGAGCTGTGAAGCTATGCGATCTAAATATCTGAACTGATAATGCATTCAATACTTATGCCTAAGGAACTATTTAGGGTATGGACTGTCAAAGCCCTATTAAAATGACCAAGAACCAAACTCACTCTATGTGTCACGATCTTTGACCTCCTTTTCTCTATACCTTCAATGTATAGGAAAGTAGAGGACTGAGAGAGATTCCAGTCCACTATTCGCTCTCTTAAATGTATACAAATACAAATGATGTAAACTGTTCCTTGTTAGAACACTGTAATGCTGAAAGCTCTATTGAAGACAATGGAGTATCTCTGGGATTATAATGGCAGGAGCTCCAACAGTCAAATGCTTTTCTTCACGTTTATCACTTTTCAATTCAGAGCAATCTATCCTTGATGGGTGGAATGTTCTTCAAGATGTCAAAAACCAAGCCACCATCAGGCAAGCCTCTTTTCAAGTCTTAAGCCACTCTCCTAATTAGGTGGGCCCTCCTTCCAGCTGAAAGTGGCCTAACCAGTTTCTCTTCATACTGTGACTGAAACCTGGCTGTCTGTGGAAGAGGAAACATCATTTACCCCGTATGTGAAATAACACATGCCATTACAACGCAGTCATTACAATGACCGCGTTGTTACATTGCATGCCATTACAATGCAAGCTGTTACAACAACTTGCTGTAGGGGGCAGAAGGTGTTGTTTTTTAAATCCAACACCTTCCCTACTTTTGCACAGACTGGAGTTGGAATGGTAAATTATACTATTCGAACATCCAGCGGCCCCTACAGCAAGTTGTTGTAATGACTTGCATTGTAATGCTTTGCGAAGTAACAATGCAGTCATTGTTAATGACTGGGTTGTAATGGCATGTGTTCTAAACACATGCGTTATAACGTGGCCTATTCCTGTGGGAATCCTGGTAACAAATCAGGAAAGATCTTCCTGGAATCTCCAAGTCAAAAGAGGTAGTGCTAAAGCTGCCTTTTCTTCTGCCACATGTTCCTGCCCATTCCTTAATAGCTAATCCCTATTATGTGGTCAGCAGGTAGCACGCATTAACCTTTCAAGGGCTTAAAGACAGGCTATTGTTCTGTGATCCAGGGTCATTAACATTCTCAGACAAGAATGTGCAGTTCAGCTCTGGGGGTGTGATGACTGGCAGACAGCTTTAAGCCAGTTCTGGCTTGGGTAGTCTAAAATACATTTTTATAAAGTTGTTTTTAGCTTAAATTATTAAAAATCAGATTTCAGCATTAATCAAGATTTGGAAAACTAACCTAAATACAACTTTGAAACAATGATGTAGGGTTTTCCTAAGCCATGTGTGGAACTCTGATGTAATTCTCACCCCATCTAATCTTACCTAGGGAAAGGCCTAGAAGGCCTACACAGTGAAATATTATTTGGCTTTCTCTTATTATGAGGGCATACTAACCTAAATATATTGTGTGTCCTATTTTAAAAAAATGTTTTTAGTACCCTGCACTCTGGACTTCCAAAGCATACTTTAGGGGTAATTTATTAATATATAAAACAGGCATTTTGTACATGGAAAAATGCATTTTTTCTGATATGTGCCACTGCAGTGTATTTAAACAACAGCCCAGCAAGAAAACAGGGAAATAACAGCTTCCTAGCAAGTGGACAGTGGTACTCCTGGCAGATGTACATTTTTGTCACATACGTGGATGAGATGGTGTAAATATACACTGCAACTCACATAGGACATTTAACTTTCCAGGCCATTGGGAAACTTAAGGAATCATTTACAGTGGACAGAAGTGGCAGTTAAATAGGCCAAATAGGAAGTTCCAGTGTACAACACATGTTTGAGAGGGGAGGCACAGACACTTTACTAAGTTTCACCAGTGTTAAAGTGTGCAGAATCTTAAAGCCAGCAAAACATTGGGTCAAGAAAAAGGTGAAATATCTGGGCTAATCATGCAAAAGGCACATTTTCTGCATTCTTCATGAAGGCCCTGGATCCAGCATCTCTCTCAAGGGTAGTCAGCAACTTCTGAATTCTTCCTCATATAAGGATTACAGCTTGCTCTTCTTCCTGGAAAGTCTGTTATCCTGCACTGCCAGGCACACTTCTCTGTCTGACAGGGTTTCCTGTGCTAGCAGACCTTTATTATCTCCAGCAAATTGTGCAGACTTTGGGTGAATTCCTATTGGCTGGCACGTAAGAATAAACTGTGGTCACACAGCAGTCCATTAAGTACTATGAAGAGCATTCCTTTCCCTGGTCATGAAGAACTTGACATTTGACCAAAGTGGGGTGTTTGGATCCCATTTTTGTAAACATTTTGCAAATAGGGCATATGACTCAACTGTCTAAGTTGTTCAGAATTGTTTTGTAGTGGTTCTCTTTCAAATGTAATTTTCGGCTGCCCCTCAGACACGTTCTTTGTGCAAGATGTTTCCTTGCACAACAGGTAGCAATCCAGCAGGCCCCAAGCAGGATTTTCAAATCCATAGGCACAATGAACCTGCAATCTCTGCACCTTGCTGCCATCAGCCTCACTGAATCAGCAATCAGAGTGAACAAAAACACATGCCCTGCCTGGAAACTTCCTCACCGTGTAAAACAGAAACTATAGTCCTACCCATCACCCCCACCTTTTATCATAGAACAGTGCTCATGAAAAGCTATTCAGCAGCCCTTTCTCTAACACTCTCCAGTCACAGAAATGCATTCAATACAATTTCATCATTCACAATTAGTACAGGGCTACCTGCTCAACAGTTTTGGATGTAAGTAAGAGCGGATTTGGAGAAAAGTGGCCCCCTAGGATGGACGGTGCCCAATAGCAAGGATTAAACCTTCTTAGAAGGAATAATTGGCATTTTAAGGTCCCAACAAGAAGATTATGGTGGGTATTTTTATGGGAATATTTGTATTTTGGCATTTCCCGCTGGAGAGGGAGGCACCAGGAGGGTAAGTCAGAGGTAAGGAGAGGGAAAAACTCAGTAGGCATCAAGCTCAAGCAAGTACATCGGAGGATTTAAATATGATAAGACTAGCGGGCAATAATGAATCTGTTCTCTTAGATTGCACTGATCCCTTGGAACCTATGGAAAGGATTTAAACATTATTGTAATCCGGCTCACTGCAGTTTTAAACCAGATCTGTATACATATTGTTGACTCTCTATTATGAATATTTTATATTGAATATGAATTTTAGTAGATATGAGATTATGTTTTACTTCTATGAAGGAAACTGTGCATTTAGATTGGGTCAGATCGAGGCACGTGGCACTTTAGTAATGTATGTTTGCTGACTACCTGAATAACAAATATTTCGCTGATTATAGTGTTAATTAAGTATTTAAAATTTCAGATTATTGTTGTTGATTGTTTATTTTTATGCTTAAATGTTATGGTTTTAATTAACTATACAATAAAAATGCTACTACTACTACAATTTCACTGTCTGAGGAAAGGTATCTTCATTCTTTATCTTGTGTGATGCTGAACCAGAGGAATCCGTAATGGATCACAAGAGAGTAGCCAATAGGCTTGCCCTTCTACAACACAGAAAAACATTCTGATTATGTCTAAGATTCACATAGCACAGTACACTGCCAGCACCGTATTCTGTGAGGCACCCAGAGAATGGACGAGAGTCTAATGACCACTAAATGGGCCCACCTGATGCTCACCTCTAGGTCACAGAACACGTTCTGGACCTTGCATTACTAAAACAGACTTGAGTCTCTCAGTCCACACTAGATTCACATAGTGCTAGGGCAAAAATAAAAGTCATAATTCCAGTTTTGCAAGCAGCCAGGCTTTCAGGATAGGTTTAGATGACCCTTTACCATGCAGGGGCCATTCCCTTTCCAACCACATGGTCCTATATCATGGATCTAAATAACAGGTTTTGAGTCAGGCATTGGGTAGTTCTGGCGAAAGCTCAAAACTCATTTTTGATTTACAGCCATCAATCAATTATTGTCTTTTCATCTCCTGAAACATTGATGCACATCAGTTTGGCAAGCCCAACTCCGATACCTCTGCCATCACAAAGGTTTGGATTAAACCATTCTGGTCCAACCTAATGGTTTTACACTGAATTCCTTAATAACTACTTTTCAGCCACCTGAGACCAACATGGTTACCATTGAAGGCCCAAGTGCAGACATTAATTCTTTATAATTCAAACATTCCTGCATTTGCTGAATGATGTCCTTTACTACTACTAATCAATAAATATAAATAAATAACCAATAATATATGACAAATTATGTACAGCTGTAATTAATTGCCCAGCTTTTCCCATGCTCCTGCTTCTGTCTTCCACCTGTTCTTCAATGTTTTCTGAGTTCTTTCTCCTGGGCCTTTAGCTAATTTTTCACTGCTTTCTGCTTCCTTTACCGCTGTGTTTTGAGCTCTTTCTTCTTGCTTTTCCCTTGTTCTCATGGGTTTCTGCATGCCTTTACCCCCATTTTTTAGGGCCTTTTCCTACCCTTTCCCTGCTTCTCACTGCTTTCTCATTGCTTTCTCCCCCCCCCTTTTTTACTGCCTTTTCCTTGGTTTATACCTGCTTTCACAGTTTTCTACTTGCTTTTTCTCAATTTTTTTGAGTGCCTTCTGCTGGCTTTCCCCAACTTTTCATTGTTTTCTTCTTGTTTTTCCCTCATTGACGCTCCTGCCTGCCTATCGATTTCTGCCTCCCGTGCAGCTTGGCCCACAGCTTCCCAGCGCTCCTCCCAACTTTCAGGACCTACTTAATGGAGGCCGCAGCTTGACCCCATTGAGCAGGTCCCATGTCCAACTCTCCCTGTGCTGCTTCATCACTTTTGCTCCTGTCTTACCCTTGCTTCTTCCCTGTCTTCTGAGTACTTTCTCCTTGCTTTTCTCAAATTTTTCACTGATTTCTCCTTCCTTTTCCCCCTTTTTTCGTGCTTTTGCCTTGCTTTTCGTGCATTCTCACTGCTTTCTCCTTGCTTTATCCCCATTTTTGAGTTCATTTTCCTTGCATTTACCCTGTTTCTCACCACTTTTTCCTTGCTTTTTCTCAATCTCACTGCTTTCTTCTTTCTTTCCCCCACTTTTTAGTGCCTTTTCTATGGTTTTCCCTCGTGTTCACTGTTTTCACTTTGCTTTTTCATAAGTTTTTGAGTGCCTTCTCCTTGCTTTCCTCACATTCTCATTGCTTTCTCCTTGTTTATCCCTCATTGGCATTCCCGCCTGCTGTCCATTTTCCCACCTAGCCCCGCCTACTGCCTCTCAGCACCACTCCTCCCTTTCAGGACCTCTAATGGAGGCTGCAAAGCGACCCAATTGAGCAGGTCCCAGCCCAGTTTTCCCGGTGCTGCTGCATTGCTCTTGCTCCTGTCTTCCCTGGCTTCCTCATTTTCTGAGTGCTTTCTCCTTGCTTTCCCCTAATTTTTCACTGCTTTCTCCTTCCTTTTCCCCCATGGTCTGAGTGCATTTCTTTGTTCTGACTGCTTTCTCCTTGCTTTTATCCCCATTTTTTAGTGCCTTCTCTTTGCTTTTGTCTAGTACTCACAGCTTTCTCTTTGCTTTTTACCCCGTTTTTGAGTACCTTCTCTTTGCTTTCCTCATTTTCACAGTTTTCTCCTTGCTTTTTCCCCATCTTTTTGAGTGCCTACTCCTTGCTTTCCCCATGTTTTCATTGCATTTCCCTTGTTTTTCCATCATTGCAGCTCCCATCTGCAGCCGGTTTTCCCTCCTCCTGTCAAGCCGCACCCCCTGCCTCCCTGGCCCCTCTTTCCTCACAGGACCTGCTTAATGGAGGCCACAGCATAACTTCATTGGGCAGGTCCCAGGCCCAGCTCTCCCCGTGCTGCTGCATCACTTTTGTTCCTGTCTACCCCTTGCTTCTTTTCCATTTTCTGAGTGCTTTCTCCTTTCTTTACTCCATTTTTTGAGTGCTTTTTCTGTGCTTTTCCCTCATTCTTACTGCTTTCTTCTAGTGTTTTACCATGTTTTTCAGTGCCTTCTCCTTGATTTTCCCTCAATTTTAGTGTCTTTTCCCTGCTTTACCCTCAGTTTTTCAAGTGCTTTCTCCTAGCTTCCCGGTGTTTTCATTGCTTTCTCCTTGTTTTTCACTCATTGCCTCTCCTGCCTGCTGCCAGTCTTCATGCCACCTGCCTAGCCCCACCTACCACCTCCAAGCATCCCTCCCTCCTCCCAGTAGTTACTTAATGGAGGTCACAACAAGACCCTATTGAGCAGGACCAAGGCCCAGCTCTCTTCTTGCCGCTGTATCACTCTTGCTCCCATCTTCCCTTTGGTTCTTCCCTGTTTTCTGGGTGCTTACTCCTTGCTTTTCTCTTATTTTCCACTTCTTTCTCCTTCCTTTTTCCCCATGTTCTAAGTGCTTTCTCCTTGCTTTTCCCTCATTCTCACTGCTTTCTCCCTGCTTTTCCCCCATTTTGAGTGCCTTTCTCTTGCATTTCCCCCATTCTCAATGGCTTCTCCTAGCTTTCCCCCATTTTTTAGCACCTTTTCCTTGCTTTTCCATAGTTTTCACTGCTTTCTACTGCCCTTTTCTAAGTTTTTTGAGTGCCTTCTTCCTGCTTTCCCCATGTTTTTATTGCTTTCTCTTGGATTTTCCTTTAATGCCACTCCCACCTGCTGCCTGTTTTCCCACCTTCCACCTAGTCCCACCCACCACCTCCCACCACTCCTCCCTCCGCCTATGACCTACTTAATGGAGGCTGCAGCGTGACCCCATTGAGCAGATGCCAGGCCCAGCTCTCCATGTGCTACTGTATCGCTTTTAGTCCTGTCTTCCACTCTTCTGCCTCTTTTTCAGAATGCTTACTCTTTGCTTTTACCTCACTTTTTAACTGTTTTCTCCTTCCTTTTTACCCTGCTTTTTGAGTGATTTCTCCTTGCTTTTCTGTCATTCTCCCTGCTTTCTCATTGCTTTCCCCATTTTTAAGTGCCTTCTTCGTGCTTCTCCCACATTATTTACCTATTCCCCCACCCAACTTCGTAGCCTCCAGGGCCCATGGTCTCTACCAGCCACTACCTGTTCTCGTATTTCTTCTCTTGGCCTGTCTCCCGCTCTTTCCCCCGCTATCCTTCCCCCTCACCATATCCCCTCTCCCCTCCCTGTGGATGATTTTAACCCTAGATCCTCTAAAACCCTCTTGGTTTACTATTTAAACACCCGGTCTGCAGTAGCCCACTCGCATGAACTATCGGTGCTGCTAGACCTTCATGCACCAGACCTTCTTTTTTTAACAGAAACATGGTTTTGCGATGACTCTCTCCCCGTTCTATTGGCCACTCTCCCAGCCCCATATTACGCTCTACGTGCGGATCGCCATAACGGTAGAGCTGGGGGCGGCGTTGCGGTCATCACCCGAACTGACCTCCCCTTTCAAATTCTCTCCTTACCAGATATTGCCACTACGGAGTACCTGGCTATCCGTACCACCTCTATTACACCTCCTCTCACTTGCCTACTTATCTATTGTCCCCCTCAATCCCCCTTAGTGTTTCTCCCCGATTTTCTGGAAGTTTTGGCCACGATCTCAGTTAACAACTCCTCGATTTTGCTCTTGGGTGATTTAAATTTTTGGCCCTCAGACCCCGCAGAATGTCCATCTTCAAAAGAATTCACAGACACCCTTCAATCTCTTAACTTTACATCTCATATTCATTCCCCTACCCATGTCAAGGGTCATACCCTAGACCAGATTTGGTCCTTGAACTGTCCCGTAGAGTCCCTATCCATCTCACCTTGTGCGTGGTCAGACCATCATTTGATCTCATTTGCCCTTCCCACTTATCCTCCGGCCAAGCCCCCACTTCCTAAGAACATCTGGGTTCGCGCTTGGGGCCGAGGAGACCCTGAAAACTTATCTACCCTACTCACCACCTCCTACCCCTCCCTTCACGGTCTATCCACTCTTTCCCAGTTCACAGCCATTAAACAGTGGCTTTCCTCTGGCTGTGACACTATTGCCCCTCTGAAACGGGTTACCTCAAAGCAGGAGAAGGATGCCAACCTGTGGTTTAATAAAGATCTTAAGGCCACCAAACTTGCGGTGCGCCGAGCGGAGCGGGCCTGGAGGAGAAACTACTGCCCCTCACTACGACTGGAGTTCATTAACATCTTGACCCAATATAAAAAGGCCATCTTGGCGGCCAAAACTACCTATTTTTCTTCTAAAAAGCTGAGAACCAATCGAGGGAAATCTTCTCGATTGTACACAACCTGGCATTCTCCGACAGAACCACTCTGAAGCCCACTCCCTCCCAGGAACTCTGTCACTCCCTAAACAATTTTTTCATTCAGAAAATCGTCACTATTAAAGCCAATATCCCTCCCCCCTCTCCTACCTTTGTGGATCACCAGTTTCCTCCCCCCAAAGGACAACTCATCACCTTCCCCTCCTTAACCAAGGAATCTCTGACCTCCATAATCCCTCTTGTCAAATCTGGCTCTCCGTTAGATCCCTGCCCTGCTCACATCCTTCGTCTCATCTTTTCTACTTGTCCAGACCCCCCCTTTCACTTTCTCAACAGTTCTCTTTCCCAGGGCGTGGTACCCAATCCGCTCAAAACTGCAGTCATTGTGCCCATCCTGAAGAAGCCGGGCGCCGACCCCTCAGTCCCTGCCAATTTCCGCCCCATCCCTCTCCTGCCTTACTTGGCGAAGGTGCTCGAGCGCCATGTCACCTGCGCTCTGAGCTCCTTTGTAGAGAAGTACGGGGTTCTTGCCCCCCGCCAGGCCGGATTCCGCCCCGCACACTCTACGGAGTCCATAGTTCTCTCGGTCCTTGACAACCTCAGGGAGGGAATGGATACTAACCAGACCCAGGCCTTGGTTCTCCTCGATCTCTCAGCCGCTTTTGACACGGTCGATCATACCATCTTGCTTTCCCGTGTCAGGGCGGCGGGTATCGGGGGCACCGCGCTGGTATGGTTATCCTCCTTCCTGAGGGACCGCACCCAGGCAGTTCGCCTGGGTGATTTTTCGGCGGACTTCCGGAAAGTTCAGTGCGGGGTCCCTCAAGGCTCCTCTCTCTCACCTCTCTTGTTTAATCTTTACATTGCCCCTCTTATTTTTTCACTGCAGCAAATGGAGATCACCGTATTTAATTATGCGGATGACCTCCAACTTGTCTTTAATCTGTCTTCTTCTCCTGCCTCTATCCTCAACTTCCAATCTATCATGATTCATATCCGGGACTGGATGAACCACAACCATCTGAAACTCAACCCAGACAAGACTGAGCTGGTGCTGACGGGTGGTCCATCCAGCCCCTGGTCTTCCTTGTTTTGGCCCCCTTCCCTAGGCCCTCCACCTGTCCCTTCTACCTCAGTAAAAACATTAGGCATTAATCTCAATGCTCAACTCACTCTTCACTCCCAGGTTAGTTCTGTGGTCTCTTCTTCTTTTCTTTCTCTGCGCACTATACGCAAGGTGGCCCGTTTCTTTTCTTTTGACGCCCTGAAACTGATCACCCTGGCAATGGTCATCTCCCGCCTGGATTACGGCAATGCCTTATATGCAAGTATACCTGCATATAGCTTTAGGCGTCTGCAGCAGATCCAAAACCAGGCGGCGCGCTTGGTATTCAAACTGCCAAAGTCCCACCACGTTACTCCCCTTCTCAAGTCCCTACATTGGCTCCCTGTCCGCGCGCGTGTCCAGTTTAAGCTTGCATCCATCACCTTCCAAGCACGACTGGGCACGGCCCCTGCTTTTATCTCATCTGAGATCGTTCCCTATGTTCCCTCCAGAGAACTGCGTTCATCTACTCAATCCCTTCTCACAGTCCCGCGGTTCAGGAGGAAGAAATGGGGAGGATCGAAATTTGCGACCCTTGCTCCTCTCTTCTGGAACTCCCTCCCTCTTGAGCTCAGAGCCTTAACACTTTACTCGCAATTCCGGAAACAGCTCAAAGCTCATCTGTTCACTAAATTCTTTAATTAGTCCATTAGTAGTCTCTGCTTCTGCTTCCTTTTGACTTTGCTTCGGCTTCCCCCGCCCGGATAACTGTTAGTTGCAGCGCCATGAAACCGCTGGTGTACGTGCGCTCTATAAATAATTTTAAACTCAAACTCAAACTCTCACTGCTTTCTCCTTTCTTTTCCCTCATTTTTGAGTGCCTTCCCCTGGTTTTCCCTATTTTCACCTTGTTTTTTCTCTCATTGCCACTCCCGCCTGCTGTCCATTTACCCACCTAGCCCCACAGATTGCCCCCCCAGCGCCCCTCCCTCCTCCCGGGACCTACTTAATGGAGGCCACAGCACAACCCAGAATAGGCTAAGCTCTCCTTGTGCTGCATCAGTCTTGCTCCTGTCTTCCCCTTTTTCTGAATCCTTTCTCTTAGCTTTTCCCTCATTTTTCACTGCTTTCTCCTTCATTTTCTGAGGGCTTTCTCCTTGCTTTTCCATCATTCTCACTGATTTCGTCTTGATTTTCCCTATCAATTTTAAGTGCCTTCTTCTTGCTTCCCCACGTTTTCATTGCTTTTTCCTTGTTTTACTCTAAATTGCAACTCCTGCCTGCTGTTCATTTTCCCGCCTCCCACCTAGCCCCACACACTGCCTCTCAGCCCCATCCCAGGCCGTTTTCATTGCTTTCTCCTTGTTTTACCCTTATTGCCACTTCTGCCTGCTGTCTATTTTCCCACCTCCCACCTAGCCTTGCCTCTTAGCACCCCTCCTTCCTCCCACGACCTACTTAATGGAGGCTTTCGCGCAACCCTATTGAGCAGGTCCCAGGCACAGCACTCCCTGTACTGCTGCATTGCTCTTGCCCGTGTCACCCCCTTGCTTCTTTCCCTTTTTCTGAGTGCTTTCTCTTTGCTTTACCCTAATTTTGAACTGCTTTTTCCTTCCTTTTCCCTCATTCTCACTGTTTTCTCCTTGTTTTAACCTTAGTTTTTGAGTGCCTTCTCCTTGCTTTGCCCATGTTTTAATTTATAGAACAGATCACCACTAAGCAGTTAGCAACGCCAGCGCCTTTAGACACTCACGGATGATTTGCTGCTCTTTATAAATCCTTTATTGATTGATAGGCCTTTGCATAAAAACATGTGTTAAGAAAATTGCCATGGCAAGTTAATATGCACACATACATTTTCAACTTTGTAGCTAATTACCAACCTTTTGAGCACTTTTTACGTCCAATTTGTTCACCTTTACTTAAGTTCCAAAAGATTTGAGTCTCTACACAAATTTGGTTTGAAAAGCAACCAAACATCTCTATATTATAATGTGTACTTGCAGGGATGTAGCCAATTACCCTGATGAGAAGCACGGTGATGACCGTTACTCTCAGGGACAGGAATCAAATAAGGCATATGTGAGTGAAGCTGAATGGTTGTCCAATAAAATCAGCTAGAGGCCCTCATCCACATCAAATTCAGAGCTTATCTTTTGAACCGAAGAAGGACATCTTAAAGTCCGGGGTCCTAGATCATTGAGCATAGACAATACATGTTTGATATCTCCAAATGCAAGGACATGGGGAGGAACGATAGGGGAAGGTTGATATAAGTGACAACTTGAACACTTACTGAACCAAGTTCCCCAAAACTAACAGACTCAAACCTGAACTTCAACAGTAAATGGAAATGCAGTAAAATATTGCAAGCATAACCACACTGTGAAGTCCGTCCTAACCTGACCCCTAATACTGGTGAACACAAATGTGGTCACCAGCCTATCACCAGTAATGGCATCCAGACTGGACAAAAGGAAGATGTGCAAGGATATAAGACTCCATAAATCAGTAAACAAGCACAAAGGGTAGCTTCTCAATGAGAAGGCAAAGGAGGTGCACCTTCCTTTGTGACAAAGAAATTACAGCTAAAGCCTGCATTATGGTGAAGCAACCATATGATGCCCTATGGGGCCAGCAAATTAGCTGAGTGTAAAAGAACTGGAGTTCTGTTAATTAGACTCAAGCACTCAGCCACCATAATCATGAAACCCAATTATTGCAAGGGGTGAGATAGGTTGTCATGTGCCTCATTTAGGCCCAGTGGTAAACACTGCCATTTTAAATGTACACATATTTCCTAAGTTGCCTTCTCCTTCACACATTGACTTTGACACACATTTGTGTGCGTGATAGTGCAGGATTTATTTACACGAAACTGCAATATACAATGAACTGTGTAAAGTTTCCCAGCAGGAAGCTGCAGCAAGACTGAGCAAAATTGACAGGGTCAATTTAGAAAAAGCTCTAGCAGTGGTTGACAACAGTATGACCACTTTGTACTCTAGAATCTACTCCTTGGGAAACATTGTGTCATCAGCAATAGACGCTGTTCGGCAAGACATGTCCCATGACAACATGGGGAGCCACAGCTTGGGTCTATTCTACTAGTGAGCTGGACACTACACTATGTTCTGGCCACATGCTGTGGCGTCATATGAATGTCACAGGTCTGTTTTACCTTACCACTTTACAAAACCACAGATACTCATGGCACGTGAAGATGTAACATACACTAGGTTAGACAAGAAAAACTAGAGAAGTTACCTTTTACTGTGGCTGAAACATCATCCACATATTGTATAATCAATGGGCACATCACCCTGCCGATTTCAACATTTCATTTTCAGTACTGCCTGCCATACCACCAAGTAGGCAGATAGGAAGCGTTGGAGGAAAGGTTTGTACATGAGTATCGGGAACTACCTTTCAGATTTCTGCGTCAAAATTGGGAAATTGAAGTGTTTCTCAATGGTTTGGACTGAAAGAATACTTTAAGTGGCTCCTTAGTGTACAAGGACGTTTCGCTTCACAGGGCCTGTAATGCTTCTGTGGCAAACCTATCTTGCTATTTCAAAGGCTCCCCGGCTGCTGTGATATGTACAACTTTACAATTACTCTCTGATGGGAGTTACCTGATGCTGAACAGTCAAGGTTGCAGTAGGATGAAACCAAGGATTGCCTGTCTGGTGACGTTTTCTAGTCACTCGTTGTACACAAGTACTGGCTCGACCTGCCAGTGCATTTAGGGAGGCAACACTTTGGCCTTCGATAAATCTTACCAATGTTCATTATGAGGCCCTGAGCAAACTGAAAGCCTTACTATTTCATGAAGATATGGCCTTAACATCTACAAAGGAGACATTTGATCTTCAAGTTGCAGAGTCCTCTTTGGATATACAGGTGCTCCTCCACAGTACCTACCCATGACAGTTTGGAGAGCTGGTGCACCATATTTTTAACATGTCTCATACAATGGGAATAGCGCACTTTTTAAAAAGTATAGGCTGTGGATTGGTTAGCACCTTCCAGACAGTTTTCTGAGTCATTCCATCCTTTATACACTCTGTGTTTTTTTTTTATGCAAGAACACATTAGCAATTCTGTTACAGGGTTAGCATAGGTTGTCCCAAGCGCATTTATACATCAGAAGCACATTATTGAGAGCATAGTTCGCTCAATAATTTTTGACAAGGAGATGGAAACACATAATATCCATCACTCCCCTCCCTAACCCCTGAATCTGCAGTAATGAGCAGAGATATGTATTTTAGGGGAAACAACCTTTACAATGCAGTCATTACAATGCAACATCCTTTACATCACATGCCATTACAACGCAGCCATTACATTGCATGTCACTACAACGCATGTCATTACAACGCATGTCACTACAACGCATGCCATTACTACGCATTATAAGGTAAGTAATGGGGAATAGTAATTTTTACCCATACACTATCCAACACTTACCCTACTGTTGCACTCAATGGAGTGGGAATAGTAATTTATACCCCTACACTATCCAGCACATACCCTACTGTTGCACTCACTAGAGTGGGAATAGTAATTTTTACCTCTACACTATCCAACACTTACCCTACTGTGGCCCTAAAAGTAATATGCGTTGTAATGGTATGCGTTGTAATGGAATGCATTGTAAATGTAGTTTCTAAAAATGCCTGTGATGGCATGCGTTGTAAAAACTGCGTTGTAAAGGCATGCGTTTTAAATGTTTGCATTGTAACGTGATACATTCGCATTTTAGAGCCTAGTCTACCATGACATGTCTATCTAAGGAGTGTGCTTTTGAGAGGGATCAGTGTCTATTCCAGTGTCTGTCAAGTGGAGGTGGTGAAGGTATTTGGGACAGGTTAATTCTCAGAACTCTTTGGGAAGTGAGGCGATGAAATCAGAAGCATTTTTCTCCCACTGTTTCTGTTCTTATTTGTTGGGGCCATGATTTTAATTCTTCTGCTCTGGGATGGATGTCCCATTTCAAGAACACAGTTAGCTGGCACTACCTTGTATGCTACTGTGCCGTGGATGCATGGTACATTGCTTTGGTGCACCTTTCTTCTAAGAACTAAATGAGCATTGGTTCTTATTATTTTGGCCTGTTTGGCTTCACTGTGTGCAGTCCATATTGCTCCGTCTGCTGTGCACTTTCAAGTGTGCCTTGGACTTGTGCCTAGGGGCGCAATTGGTTGGGCCTTTGAACGTAAGTGCACTGATGGACCCCTACTAGCCCATTTATTTTGCTGTCCGCTGCGTGTTCCATTGCTCTAGCTACATTCTACAAGTGTTTCTGGGATGCTTCTGCTCCTCGTGAGTTGGATCTTTGCTCTGGTTCAGAGGAACCTCCACTGGCTGTGGACACTCCCTCAGCAGCAGCTGTAGGGGCTGGATGGGAACACATTTGCTCAATTAACCTGCTCTGAGGTGTGCCTCTGAGATCACCGTCTGTGGTTGCTGGGAACAGAAATGTTTTGTCTACCATTCGGAGAACATAAACATTTGGCTATTCTGTTTGGTGGGAACTTTTAATTTGGCCTGTTTTTATCACCTTAAATTGTTTTTATATTTGGTTTTTATTGGCTTTTACGATGTTAATGACTTTCTGTGTGCTTTGTCTTTCAAATTGTATGATTGCTTGTTTTTATTGATTTTTAAATAGATTTCGAAATCACTTTTATAAACATTAGCTGTAGCATTAATTGATATAGGCTTCCTCATATTTAGATAGCTTATTAGTCTACTTATGTTTGTGGAGTTGGTGTCATGTGTCCCAGTAAGGCCCAGTGGGAAACATTGTCATTTTACATGCACACATTTTTCCTAAGTTACCTTCTCCTTCACACATTGATTTTTGACACACATTTGCATGCATTACAGTGCAGAATTAGTTTCCATGAAACTGCATTTGATTACTGTTAGACCTGACATCCTTGGCGTGAGTTTTTCCCCTATCTTTTGCCTCTGCTACCTGGATTTTTGATGCTGTGCTGGATTTCGTTTTTGCTGGTTTAGATGCTTTGGACACTCTGCCACTGCTAATCAGTGCCAGAGTGTAAGTGCTCCCTGTGTAAAATATCATAGTGATTGGATATACCTGATTGGCATATCTGTATCACCAGGAAGTCCCTAGTAAAGTGCACTGTGTGTGCCAGGGCTGGTGATGACAGATGCTACTAGTGGGTCTGCAGCGCTGATTGCGCCACCCACCTGTGTAGCCCTAAAATGGTGTCTCAGGCCTGCCCCCGCAGGCCTGCCTGCAGTCTCCGGACTGCCATGTCACCCTGGTCAGTGTCCCCACTGACTAGGCCTAACCCTTCCCTTTTTATGCACATCAGTCATCCCTATGGAAGGCCCAAGGTACCCCCCTGGGCAGGGTGCAGTGTATGTAAAAGGTGGAGCATGTACTAGTGCAGGTACCATGCTCTGGTAGTGAACAGCGGCCATTTTGCGTGTTCACTGCTGCAAGGTTATCTTGCTCCATAGGCTAACATGGGGGAGGCTGGTGCCAATGGCTATCCGCCTATCTTCCCATAGGAACAAGATAAGACATGAGTGTTTGATATCCCTGAGCTCAGCATTTAATAACACATCTTTTAGGAGAGGTTGTTTTTAAATCCTGAGTTGGAGAATAGTACTTTTTAGAGAGTAGCTGTTCTCTTGTCTGACCCTTCTGTGTGCCTGGGCATGCTTGTGGATTGACTGTCTGGCTTGAGAGTGACAGGGGCTGGGGATCCACCAGGAGGTTGGCTGAGTCAGCCCTTTGCTGAATGGCGACATTTGCAAGTAGAGTGGAGGGAGGAGATAGCACCTGGGAGTGAATAGGGCTGTGCCTGCCTGCCCCACTGCTGGCTCCACCTCCTGCTGGGCGGCTGACGACTCTGCCCCACACTCTGAAAAGAAAGCAGAAGCCAGGAAAACAAAGTGCTTCATCAACACCCAGAACTGGATCAGACCGGGCTCAGGACCCACTTGCACAAAGACTTCAAAGACTTTTAGTGGTATAAGTACAAGACCCCTGACAACAGATTTTTAGATTCTACAATCAAGAGGAACCTCTGCTGAAAGACGGACTGCTGAAGGACTGAAGGAAGATTGCCTTGCTGTGTGCTCTAAGGGCTGACCTGTTCTGCTGTACAACTGAAGCTAAGGAGGAGAAGGGGTCTTGCTGTGTGCTGACTCTACCCACTTGACCAAACAAGACTTTGCTGTGTGCTGTGTCTTAAACCAAATCTCCAAGGGCCTGAGAAGAGCTGGCCTCCTGTTTCACAACCCAGGGATAGAAAGGTTGCCCCGAACCCAAGACTCTGCTGGGTCCCCCCTGCGTTGCTGTGTGCTGCAGGGACCGTGGACTGTTCTACCAAGCTTCTCAACATCTGCCGGTGAAGAGGGCTGGTTGCTCTCTGTCTTGCTGGAGAGTGCCGCGCTGATCCGTGCCTGACACCGGTTGCCGCATTAAGAAGACCGGCGTGCTCATCGGCACGTGCCTTGCCGCGACCCGGAGGCCTGAAGCAGACCGAGAGTCGTACTTCCCTGCTCTACGAAGCCGCGCTGTGAGTGGCTGACTCCGGTGACGTCGACATCGTCACTGAGGGCTCGTCGAGGGAGTTGTGGAAACCTTGCACCGAACAGCCAGAGGAGCGCTTGTTACAACGAGCGCAGTGACACCGACGGAGAAACGTAGCTGCCTAAACAACAAGAGCCTACGAACTGATTCATTCTCAGTGAGTATCGAATCACGCAAGAGACTAGAGACTATCGTCTTACGATCCCGACCAACCAAGAAAGCGAATATGGTGTAAACCTGTGATGCTTGATTTCAACTGCGGAAACTAGATAAAGATATATTATTTTTGATATAACACACCTGTGTGGTCTAAGTTTGTGGTGTACGGAGGGGGGATCATTGTGGTGTCTACGTGCAAATACCTTACACATTGCCTTGGGGATAAGCCTGTCTGCTCGAGCCAATCTACCTAGAGGGTGAGCAGGGGTTATCTACCGTGTGTGTCTCTGTACCCTGACTAGAAGCAAGGGTCCCTATTTGGTCTAAGGTGTATACCTCTGCCAACTAGAGACCCCCAGATCTAACATTGGTGGTCAGCGGTGCGGATTAGAACCAGTATTTGCACTTGACCTGCAGTGATTCTTCGTACATCACTAATCTAGTAAGCAGTTGCATTGCACAAAGTTATTTTTTTGCGAAGACTATTTTTGGAGGATCGACGAAGCATCATGTCTCTGAATGGAGTAGGTGAGGAGTCGGAATTGCAATTCGAAGTGAAAAAGTTGCTCGAATATAAGAAGGAGCAACTAAAGCAATTCTGCAAGCAGCTTGGATGCCCAGTGAAGGGCGGCGCCAACAAGACGGAGCTACAGAAAGCTCTAAGGGCCTGGTGGGAGGCCAAGAATGGCGCAACCGAGGAAACTACTGGAGGGGATGGCACACCGGAGCACGGATTTGGATCCGATGATCTGCCAGTAAATAGGCCAGCGTCTAGGGCTGGCAGCACCCATTCCGGTAGGAGCCTTTCTCCAGAGGAGCTGGAGGAAAATCAGAGGATTAGGGCCCATGAGATTGAACTTTTTAAGCTCAAAGCTCAAGCGGAAGAAAGGAAACTGCGCCTTGACAGTGAGAAAGAGGCGTAGGAAAGGAGGAATGCTCTTGCTTTGGAAGAGAGAAAACTCCAGTTGGGTCATGAGTTGAGCATGAGGGAGCTGGACATTAAAGCCAAACAAGTGGAATCCAGTCCGAATGGTGGCAGCGCACAACCAGTACAGGCGGGTAAAGTATACATACCGAAAGATTTGGTACAGAATTATCAGAGGGGTGAGGATATCTATGCATGGTTTAGATCCTATGAGCTTGCCTTAAAGATTAATGAAGTGCCTGAGAAGAGTTGGGGAGCAGGGTTGTGGAAGCATTTTGAGGCCTCTGGGAGGGATGTCTTAGCACCCTTAGAAGCAGCAGGGACCTTAACCTACCCCACTATGAAGGAGGCCTTATGCCTCAGGTATGGGCTTACACCAGAACAGTACCGCCAGAAGTTCAGGAACTTCAAGAAACATGATTCGAGTACTTGGGTGGAGTGTGTGAGTATGTACACGCGTGCACTGGAAGGTTGGATAAAGGGCAGCAAAGTAACTGATTATGTGGGGTTATGTCACTTGATTAGTTGGGAGCACTTGAGTAGTCTATGTGTTCCAGAGCTGCGCCAGCATCTTTTAGACAGCAAGTTAACTGATCCCAGTGAGCTTGCTAAAGAGGCAGACCGCTGCACTAGCACCAGGGTCAACAAAGGGGTGGTAAGTATCCCAGCCAAGGGTGGACAGGGTCCCCAGCAGAAAGGTGGGGAGGACAAGGGTAACAATAAGGAGTTCTCTAAAGGGCCCCAAAACAGTTCCCAGGAGAAGGAGTCCCAAGCCCCCAAGCCTAAGAAGTCTTGGCCCCATAAGGGCAGACAGGATAACAGACCACCGCCTACTTGCTATGCTTGTAGGGAAGTGGGGCACATCGCCCCTAAATGTCCCAAGAAACCCCCAGCACCAGCTGCTGCCCCAGTCCCAGGGTTAGCTAGTGTAGCTTTGGGAGGGGATTTGATTTCCAGTGGGGAAGTGTGGTAAATAATTTAATTACCGGGACTTAATTTGGTACGGAAACATAATAAAATAGCTCAGTAAATAAGAGGCAGAATCCGTGGTATTAGAGGTTCGGAATGGGCTTTATTCCAATGATCGATTATAATCGGTTGCTCCAAGTTCCATCACCACGGAGGTTCAGGAAGTGAAGTACATACATTATTGACAAGAAATTACTTTTATAGAACATACATTACAATGAAATAAATGCGGGAGGCGTAACAATTGATAAGGAAGATGACGATTCACATGCGTAACCGAAAATGGGTGTAATGAGGAGTAAAAAGGAACATAATTGGTTATGATGTCATATATAGGTGGATCTATAAGATTATACTTGGCATAGATGCGTGCGCAGCAGCATGACGTGTGATTGACGTGCAACTAGGGGGTGGAGGGGACTTGACATTTAGCTCTACATGTGGAGACAAGAAGTCTGGGGGGTCAAGTCAACCTAATCCCAAATCATATCTAACATCCTATGTTTAAAGAACTATGTTATCCACAAAGGGAGGACTCTTGGACAAAATCTATTCTATACTGACTGTGTGTGCGTGCACAAGCGTCTAAGTGTCTAAGTGTCTATATGAGATGCAAGGGGCAGAAACCTTCCATGGTAACAGGGCTATGAATTACTTGCATGAGGACAGAGAGGCCGGGCCCTTTGCTCGGTAGCTGAAGGAAATGTTTACCTAAACTACTAGACAGGAATGCATCGGCTGAGGAGCGAAGCAGATAACTCGAAGGTGAAATACAGTTTTTTGCAGGCAGGCAAACCGGCCGAGGCAGGCACCGTTAGCCGCACAGGGAGTAGGACAAAGTTCATGGATACAGATGCGAGCTCAAACTGAAGCTGTCAGAGGCAGAGAGCAGAGAAAAGCTTGATGGCAGAATCGGGCCTACTCGCCTGAACTGCAAAATGGAGTAACTGAGCCATATAAAGTCGGTGGCCTTTCGTACTTAGGAATCGAATATCCAGCCCATTCATGGCGGATCTGACAGAGGACATGTTGACGGTGGACGCACATGTGTTTGCGTCTTCAGAACTAGAACTGGAGGGAACATACATGTACTTGTGATTCATACATGGAACCGTTGGGGTCCAAGATAGGGGACATAGCTGATCAGAAAAATCCATATTTCCACAGAAGAGGGATTAGCTATGATGACCCTTGTCTCTTTAGGAGACCAAGAGATGGTCCAGGATACCTTGATACCCGCTAACACTAAGAAATATGGGCAAAAGGTGACCATCAATGGGAGGGAGATAGAGGCTCTGAGGGACACCGGGGCTAGTGTGACATCTGTCAGGTGTCAGTGGGTGTCTGAAGAGCAGGTCATTCCCAATGTGCTCCGCCCAGTAGTGGCAGCTGACACTTCAGTGCGCCTCTGCAAGATGGCGCGTGTTCCCTTTACATGGGGGGGAGTCTCTGGTACCTTGGAAGTCTGCGTCAGTGATGCCTTGCCAGTAGATTGTCTGTTGGGTAACGACCTGGAGAGTTCTCCATGGAAGGACGTAGAGCACAGAACTCACTTGGAGATGTTAGGACTGCCAGCGTGGATCTGTGTATCCACACGTGCCATGACAGCCAGTAAGGGTGGATTAGTAGAACCGGAGCCTGGAACAATGGCCCAGGAACCTGTCAGGAGAGGAAGGGGCAGAGGGCGCGGGAAACCGGCCCCCACTGTTCCCACAGTCCCGGAGGAAGCAGAACCTGAGGGGGATGCCCTGGAACCTATAGGGGAACAGGTGGCCGAACTGGGGGAATTGCATGAGCAGACCCATTGGCAGCAAGAGGGTGGTCCCTCCAGGGAGGAATTCTGCCAGGCTCAGAAGGAGTGCCCTTCTCTCCTTGGTGTGCGGCAGCAGGCTGCAGACCAGGCAGCGGGCCTAGGGTCCAAGGAACATTTGATTTACTGGGAGGATGACTTACTTTATAGTGAGCCTAAGTTCGCTGAGCCCGGTGCAGCCCGTGTGCTGGTGGTACCCGAGCGCTTCAGGAACTTCTTACTGGGTCTGGCTCATGACGTGCCTCTCGCAGGACATCTGGGGCAAGACAAGACCTATCACAGGCTTGTCACCCACTTCTACTGGCCCCAGATGAAGAAGCACGTCGGTACCTTTTGTAAGTCTTGCCAAACCTGTCAAGCCAGTGGTAAGAGCGGAGGGAAGTGCGTGGCGCCCCTCCAGCCGTTTCCTGTAGTGAGCACCCCTTTCGAGCGGGTGGACATTGATATCGTAGGGCCCCTGGATCCCAAGACCGCCTTAGGCAACAGGTTTATCCTAGTCTTGGTGGATCACGCCACTCGGTACCTGGAAGCAGTCCCTCTCAGGACAATCACAGCACCCGTGGTGGGCCGTGCATTGATGGGGATCTTTTCCCGCGTGGGGATCCCCGGAGAGGTGGTCTCCGACCGGGGTACCAACTTCATCTCTAGGTATATGAAGTCTCTGTGGGAGGAGTGTGGGGTAACTTATAAGTTCACCACTCCTTACCACCCTCAAGGAAATGGGTTGGTTGAAAGGTTCAACCGCACCCTGAAAGGTATGATTATGGGCCTAGCGGAGCCCATGAGACGGAAGTGGGATGTCTTGTTACCATGCCTGTTGTTTGCCTACAGGGAGGTGCCTCAGAAGTCCTTAGGGTTCAGCCCCTTTGAACTGCTTTATGGCCACCCTGTTAGAGGACCTCTCACACTGGTGGAGGAGGGGTGGGAAAAGTCCCATGGGAAAACCCCCCAGGATGTGTTCAGCTATGTGCTGGCCATCCGCAACCAAACGCAGCGCTTCAGGAAGCTCTCTCAGGAGAACCTAGAAGCCAGCCAGGAGGAGATGAAAAGATGGTACGACCAGAATACCACTCTGGTTGAATTTCATCCTGGGCAGAAAGTGTGGGTAATGGCGCCGGTGGAGCCTTGTGCGCTCCGTGACAAGTGGACCGGGCCATATGAGGTGGTAGAGCGCAAGAGTGAGGTGACCTACCTGATCAACATGAAGACTCCTAGGCAGCCCCTTAGAGTCTTGCATGTGAACCGCCTCAAACCCCACTTCGAGAGGTCTGAAGTGACGATGCTCATGGCTACAGATGACGGTGGGGAGGAGGATAGTGATCCTCTCCCTGACCTCCTGGCAACCAAGGAGCAAGACGGGTCAGTGGATGGTGTGGTCCTCTCGCCCACCCTGACCCCAGAACAGCAGAGAGACTGTCGCCAGGTGTTGGGTCAGTTTGCCTCCCTGTTCTCCCTGACCCCAGGTGTCACCAATTGGTGCGTCCATGATGTCTGCCTGTGAAACAGAAGTTTTACAGAGTAGCTGACAAGGTCAGGGCCAGCATCAAGGAAGAAGTTTCCAAGATGTTGGCGTTAGGGGTAATTGAGCCCTCTAGCAGTCCCTGGGCTAGCCCAGTGGTCCTCGTTCCCAAGAAATCTGCTACACCCGGTGGCCCGTCAGAACTTCGGTTTTGCGTGGACTACCGTGGGCTCAATGCGGTCACCAAGACTGACGCGCACCCCATCCCCAGAGCTGATGAGCTCGTGGATCGGTTGGGAGCTGCCCGGTACCTCAGCACCTTCGATTTGACTTCGGGGTACTGGCAGATTGCCTTAACTGAAGGGGCAAAGGAGAGGTCGGCATTTTCCACACCGGAGGGGCACTTCCAGTTTCGCGTCATGCCCTTTGGATTGAAAAATGCCCCTGCCACCTTCCAGAGACTGGTCAACCGGGTACTGACCGGGCTGGAGCAATTCAGCGCCGCATACTTGGATGACATTGCTGTGTTCAGCTCCACTTGGGAGGAACACTTGCAACACCTCTGTGAAGTGTTGAGGGCTCTGCAAGAGGCAGGCCTCACTATCAAGGCCAGCAAGTGCCAGATAGGGCAGGGATCAGCGGTGTATTTGGGACACCAGGTAGGGAGCGGCCAGGTGGCGCCCCTACAGGCGAAGATTGATACCATTCTGGCTTGGGAACCCCCCAAGACGCAGACAGAGGTGAGAGCCTTTCTAGGACTCACCGGGTATTACAGACGGTTCATCAAGGGATACGGCACCATTGTTGCCCCCTTGACAGAACTAACCTCTAGAAATCAGCCCAGGAAAGTGAATTGGACCGAGGCCTGTCAAACTGCTTTTGATGCCCTGAAAACTGCAATGTGCACAGCACCGGTGCTTAAGGTGCCTGACTTTTCGAGTGAGTTCGTAGTGCAAACAGACGCTTCAGAGCAAGGTGTGGGAGCAGTACTCTCACAGATGGACGACGAGGGCGGGGACCAGCCTGTAGTTTTCATTAGTAGGAGACTACTCCCCAGGGAACAGAGGTGGAGCGCTATTGAAAGGGAAGCATTTGCTGTGGTCTGGGCCCTGAAGAAGCTGAGGCCCTACCTGTTTGGGACTCACTTCCGTGTTCAGACCGACCACAGGCCCCTCAGATGGTTAATGCAGATGAGGGGTGAGAATCCAAAACTGTTGAGGTGGTCCATCTCCCTACAGGGAATGGACTTCACGGTGGAACACCGTCCCGGTACAGAACACGCCAATGCTGATGGTCTGTCCAGGTTTTTCCACCTTAGTGATGAGAACTCCCAAGAGGGTGGGTAGTTCTCCCCACTTTCAGCTGGAGGGGACAACGTGTTAGACCTGACATCCTTGGCGTGAGTTTTTCCCCTATCTTTTGCCTCTGCTACCTGGATTTTTGATGCTGTGCTGGATTTCGTTTTTGCTGGTTTAGATGCTTTGGACACTCTGCCACTGCTAATCAGTGCCAGAGTGTAAGTGCTCCCTGTGTAAAATATCATAGTGATTGGATATACCTGATTGGCATATCTGTATCACCAGGAAGTCCCTAGTAAAGTGCACTGTGTGTGCCAGGGCTGGTGATGACAGATGCTACTAGTGGGTCTGCAGCGCTGATTGCGCCACCCACCTGTGTAGCCCTTAAATGGTGTCTCAGGCCTGCCCCCGCTGGCCTGCCTGCAGTCCCCGGACTGCCATGTCACCCTGGTCAGTGTCCCCACTGACTAGGCCTAACCCTTCCCTTTTTATGCACATCAGTCATCCCTATGGAAGGCCCAAGGTACCCCCCTGGGCAGGGTGCAGTGTATGTAAAAGGTGGAGCATGTACTAGTGCAGGTACCATGCTCTGGTAGTGAACAGCGGCCATTTTGCGTGTTCACTGCTGCAAGGTTATCTTGCTCCATAGGCTAACATGGGGGAGGCTGGTGCCAATGGCTATCCGCCTATCTTCCCATAGGAACAAGATAAGACATGAGTGTTTGATATCCCTGAGCTCAGCATTTAATAACACATCTTTTAGGAGAGGTTGTTTTTAAATCCTGAGTTGGAGAATAGTACTTTTTAGAGAGTAGCTGTTCTCTTGTCTGACCCTTCTGTGTGCCTGGGCATGCTTGTGGATTGACTGTCTGGCTTGAGAGTGACAGGGGCTGGGGATCCCCCAGGAGGTTGGCTGAGTCAGCCCTTTGCTGAATGGCGACATTTGCAAGTAGAGTGGAGGGAGGAGATAGCACCTGGGAGTGAATAGGGCTGTGCCTGCCTGCCCCACTGCTGGCTCCACCTCCTGCTGGGCGGCTGACGACTCTGCCCCTCACTCTGAAAAGAAAGCAGAAGCCAGGAAAACAAAGTGCTCCATCAACACCCAGAACTGGATCAGACCGGGCTCAGGACCCACTTGCACAAAGACTTCAAAGACTTTTAGGGGTATAAGTACAAGACCCCTGACAACAGATTTTTAGATTCTACAATCAAGAGGAACCTCTGCTGAAAGACGGACTGCTGAAGGACTGAAGGAAGATTGCCTTGCTGTGTGCTCTAAGGGCTGACCTGTTCTGCTGTACAACTGAAGCTAAGGAGGAGAAGGAGTCTTGCTGTGTGCTGACTCTACCCACTTGACCAAACAAGACTTTGCTGTGTGCTGTGTCTTAAACCGAATCTCCAAGGGCCTGAGAAGAGCTGGCCTCCTGTTTCGCAACCCAGGGATAGAAAGGTTGCCCCGAACCCAAGACTCTGCTGGGTCCCCCCTGCGTTGCTGTGTGCTGCAGGGACCGTGGACTGTTCTACCAAGCTTCTCAACATCTGCCGGTGAAGTGGGCAGGCTGCTCTCTGTCTTGCTGGAGAGTGCCGCGCTGATCCGGGCCTGACACCGGTTGCCGCATTAAGAAGACCGACGTGCTCATCGGCACGTGCCTTGCCGCGACCCGGAGGCCTGAAGCAGACCGAGAGTCGTACTTCCCTGCTCTACGAAGCCGCGCTGTGAGTGGCTGACTCCAGTGACGTCGACATCGTCACTGAGGGCTCGTCGAGAGAGTTGTGGAAACCTTGCACCGAACAGCCAGAGGAGCGCTTGTTACAACGAGCGCAGTGACACCGACGGAGCAACGTAGCTGCCTAAACAACAAGAGTCTACGAACTGATTCATTCTCAGTGAGTATCGAATCACGCAAGAGACTAGAGACTATCGTCTTACGATCCCGACCAACCAAGAAAGCGAATATGGTGTAAACCTGTGATGCTTGATTTCAACTGCGAAAACTAGATAAAGATATATTATTTTTGATATAACTCACCTGTGTGGTCTAAGTTTGTGGTGTACGGAGGGGGGATCATTGTGGTGTCTACGTGCAAATACCTTACACATTGCCTTGGGTATAAGCCTGTCTGCTCGAGCCAAGCTACCTAGAGGGTGAGCAGGGGTTATCTACCGTGTGTGTCCCTGTACCCTGACTAGAAGCAAGGGTCCCTATTTGGTCTAAGGTGTATACCTCTGCCAACTAGAGACCCCAGATCTAACACTTACAAATTCCACTTCGTAAGAAGACTATCTTGACAACTTGATCATCCCCTACAAGGTCTGAACATACATTGTGCACATGTTTGTTGTTCATCCATGCAGCGATGCAGCTATCTATAGAACATAAACAATGGCGGCCTGACTAAGGTCTCTGCTCACAGCAAGGATGCTTTTTGTTGTATACAAACAAGCATTTTCAGGTTAAGACAGAGGAGCACTTTCAGTCATTGGGAGGGCACTACACACTGAAAGCTCAGCCCAGCTGCATGCTGATCCCTCTGTGAGGAGGGATGTACAACCTGTGACCAAGATGGGGACCTGCATACTTTTGAACCAGGTAAAGGGGGTTGGATAATCCAATAGCTGAGTCTTGGAAGAACATCTACACATAACCTAGACACTTAGGTTAGGGGACATATAGTAGGAGTATGCTAGCTAGAGATTGTTTTATATGCTTGCATATATCCATTGTTTTGCAAGATAGTGGAACTGTTCTTTCTGTTCACTGTCCTTATACTACTAATTACTCTTATATGCTTATGTCTATTGATTATTACAGCACATATATTCTATACAAGAATCATGATGGGTCAATACATTTTGGAAATGCCCCTCTGTGTTTACTTTATATATTTCTCACAGAGAGAGAGCATGAGTGACTGACTGAGGGTTCTAGATCTGTTACCATGATTCATGGGGGATCAGGATTGTCACGTTCTGTGGTTGCCAAAACCATTTGCTACCTGTCTAGGTATAGGGGTGCTTATGGTGGCACTGTGAGGTAGCTAGCCAATAGGACAATATATCCTGAGGGGGTGCATGGAATAAGTCTCACACCATCTCGTTTATGCTGCCCAACAAACACGCAGCTCCTGCAGGAAAGTGGATACTACACAACAAGTTCTACCCAATAGCTCAGCATGTGAGCATCAACACCTAACCAGGGATAAGGAGGCCTCTGTGCTTCTCCAGAATGGCTGCTTGTGGTCCACAAGCTTTCTGGACATCAACGCCTGCCCAATGGAATAACATTTTTCTGGGTAGCAAACTAGTTACAGTAACAAGCCTGAGGCTCATCTTCAAATAGGAACATCCATGCAGATAAGAGTAGTGGGGTGGGGTGGGGTGTGGTTGGGGGGGGACTCAACAGACGACGACGAGGGAAAATCAAATAAATAACTAATTTTCCCTCGTCGTCATCTGTTGAGTTCCCCCCACCCCGCCCCACAGCTCTTACCTGCATGGGCCGCTCCTGTCTTCATAGGGTAATCACTGCGACTAGTAAACGCTAAATTGATTTCTTATTTTAGTGGTAGACCTCTGATACTGCTAAAAATTAATATAGTCTGTACAGAGAGCAATTTGAGGCATGCATTGGTTTCAATAGCTGCATCATAAATTTTAGATCCTGGTGATTGATGGATATGTGTCCTCATTTTCAACGTGCCGAGCTGCTTATTACATGCCTTTTCACATTAGAGTGTTTTATGGTGTGAGAGCACTGGTCAATAAGTCAAACAAACAGATGCAGCTAAGGGGCATATTTACAAGAATGTAATGCCCCCATAGAGTCAATTTTTGACGTTATGGCACCTTTTTTAATCACCTTATAAGCAAAGTGTTCCTAACTGTGGTTAGTGGTGCTTTTTCATTGTAAACGTGAATTTTCAAGATCGCCACTTCTGCTCCTAGCCACACTTCGCGATATTTACAATGAAATTCCCGTATGTCAATAACCCCCCAAAACTAGGGAGGTTATCAACGGCAGTTATGTTTTACCAAAACATAGCTGGTCCTAAAAAAGGTGCAAACACACCTGTATATAAGGAAGACAATCCCAGACTCTCATTGGCAATCTCAACGATGCTATGGAGGTACTGCTCTTGCAACTTGGAGCCCCAAGCAGACCAACACCATCACAACCACAGAGGCAGCACTGCAGAAGAGACTGGGTTTAACGCCAATGGATTACTCTGATGCACCTTCTGCCGGAGGAGGTGATAGCCCGTTACAGGCTAAAAAGGTCCTCCATCCAACGCCTACTCAACCAGATAGCACCAAGACTGTATGCCTCATCCCAGAGCAGCATGAACACCCCTCCGCAGACCAAGCTACTTGGTGTGCTGCACATGTTGGCCTCTGGTACCGTCCAACCAACCTCTGCCAGAATGGCTGGAGTCACCCAGGCATCCTTCTCAAGGTTCTTCCCCACTGTCTTGGATGCCATCATCAGCCTGACGCTGCAGCACCTATGCTTCCCCAACACTGCGCAAGAACTACTTGCCAACAAGCAAGGCTTCTATGCCATTGCTGGTTTTCCGCATGTGTGTGGGGGCAATTGACTGTACCCATGTGCAACTTGTGCCTCTTGCAGACACTGCACACATATACAGGAACAGGAAGCTCACATACTCGATGAATATGCAGTCAATTGTGGACCATCTGGGCCTGTTCATCAATGTCGTCGCTAAGTTTCCAGGCAGTATGCATGACTCATTCATCTTCCACCAATCTGTCATTAAGCAGCGGTTCTAGAATGGCATCTATGGAAATGGACTGCTTATTGGTAAATAAAAAATGAACATACTGCACACCTCAAATCACCAATCATGTAGCTTAACTTTGTGTGAATGCACATGTAGAAAATTGAATTATGCATACATTGTAACTGGGCCAACCACTTTACACAAACACCTAATGCCAAAGAACAACATACATGTAAGTAGGCCCAACAATGGAGTGGGCTAGAAATAGTCACACAAACCACTAACTCACTCTAGGAATACAGATCTTGCAGAACTCATCAGACTAAAATTTCAAGGAATAAATGCAGCATGTGCCACAAGACATATGCTTGTGCTGGGCTGCATTATCTCTGAAACAAAGACATGTGTCATTTGTACAGCAAGGTGACATATCTCTCTGCTATCCCATGTGCTGTTGCATAATTAGTTGACATGCACAAACACAGGCACCCATGCACCATGGTACAAGGGTGCCTGCGTCATGGGGAGGAAAATATTTCTGCATGAAAGGACACCTAACTGCACACAAACAATCACAAAAGTGGAATTAGCTTTATTATGGGTCATGTCAGATTGTAGCATGCATAGAAAGAGAATACAAACAAGAGAAATGTAAATCTCACTTCTTGTTGTTCATCCCTGCACCTCTCCTGGTGAGGTGTATCAATTTGATGCATTTCTAGGTATAAAATTAATACCAGGTGCACAGATGTAGCCAAAGAAATGTGTGTTGAGTGGGAACACACACTGCAATATCCATGGCCTGCCCACAACATGCATACAAGCAAAATCAAAGTTACCATATGCCCAAGGACATAAATAGACATGTGCGGAGTCATGATGTCCCAGTAAGTCGAGTGCACCAGGTAGCAGTGCTATTGCGTCTCAAACAGTGACCCACATGGGTTGCATGGGGAATGTAACTAACCCACAATTAGTACAACATTTAGCATCCAAGTACTGCCGGTGCCAGCTACCCTCAGTACAATAACTCACAATGAAGTATATTGCTGATGCACATACATAGTAATGTGGCAAAAGTCAAGGGGGTATATTTACAAACCCCATGTGCCACTGATGTCTCATTTTCAATATGTGCAAAAGTGATGTACTGGTGGTGCAAGGGGCTTGTAAATAACCTCAAAGGTGTTCTGAGGTATCTATACATATTGACAGTTACAATATGGTGGCTATACACAGGACCTGGCCAATGGCATCATGGTGATATGTAGGCTGCAAAGTATAGCTATTCAATGTCAGCGATGCAGGTCAATTGTCTGTACCACAACATGATGAAGTAGAAAGTACAAAGCTGCACAAGTGGCACAAAATAAAAAAAAGCCTACTCTGCAAACACATCAGGCCAAAATACTAATGGACACTTTTCTCCATTTTCTGTTTCAAGTGATCAAGGATATGCACTGTTGCCATGGCTGATGCCCCCATCAAAGTGACCCACACACAGGCCCAGAGAGACTAAAATGTGGCACAGGAACGCACAAGGGCCATCATGGAATGGACCTTCGGAGTCCTTAAATTAAGGTTCTGTTTCCTTGACATTTAGGGGGTAAGACTCCTGTACAGGCCTGAAATGGTCTGCAAAATCATACTGGCGTATTGCATCTTGAACAACATCTGAGTACCGACCAACACACTACTGCCAGAAGACCAGGAGGAGCAGGACAATCTGGAGGATGGGCAGGAAGAAGAAGCTGATGCAAGCCACACCACAGCTTCTGCAGCTGTAACAGCAAAGAGGGATGCCATCATCCACAACTGTTTTTTCATAATCACTATTAACAAATGTCTCGTCACAAACATTTCTTGCAACCAAAGTTCACAGCTTGTGAGTTTGCTAAATAAAATATCACTAGAACAATGTCTTGTATGCTTGGTTTGTGATTTCAGAAGGTGAACAATCATGTAAAGTATCTCTCAAGAAATGGACAAAATACTATTGAAAAGACATTGCTGTGCTAGATGGCCAGGCACCATGTATGGCATATGTTTCAGTCCAGTGTGGCCAACCAGCCTCTCAACTCCAGTCAGGTGTATCCTAGACAGAAATCTCTGTCCGGGTGGCACCAAGGAAAATCCACCATACACCCAAGAGCCTAATATTATGTGTTGAGGAAAACCAGCACCACCCGGTTGCCTCCTGGATCCCAACTTTGGCAAACTGATTACATAGTCAACATACCCCTTGTAAATCTGAATTGTACAAGCAGTGTGTTCATGGCTTTCAGGCAGATACTACACCTGGGTCTCATCCGCTTACCAGCCAGCCATCGCCTAGCCTGGACAATGACACCAGGCCTCAAAATACACCACCCTTCCCAAATCAGTGAATCAGCCAGCTGAATCCTCTGTTAGTCTTGATTACATCAGACTGGGTACAGCAGGTTGCTTCAAGTATGCAGGGGACCCCACAGGTGTAGTAGAATCAAATGGCACCTCTAAGTTCCCCAGTCATTGGTCCTCTGCCAAACATGATTTTTCCAGGTCTCGGGCCTCACCCTCCACAGCTAACGGGCAGCACAAACTCCTCAGGCATGATGATGTTGAGAGCCGCAATACAAAATAGGATGTCTCCCCTGTCACCCCAGTGTAGTGTTGATGCGTGCCATGCAATGCAGACTAATCTTTGTTCATGATCAGGAGCACCTTGATTGTGCACCATGTGGGCGCATCAATGTCTACAGCCAGGCCCCACAGGCTTGTGCATGACGCAGGCACCACCTTCAACATCAGTCTGCAGTAACTCTGCAGTGCCTGTGTCTACCACTACGGGTTTTATACAAAAGCAAAGTATAGTCTCAAATTAATGGGGACTGTCTGCACTTACTGGCATTGGACGCCATGCTGTTGCAAAGAGTGCGCATTGTAAAATGCTGCCTTGCTGTTTCCAGCCAACAAGGTACTGTCCACCTGTGACTCTGGGTCTTCAAAATCTTTTTACATGGCTTGTTGACCTCTGCATATGTTGGTCATGGCTGCTCCATTCTGCATTCTGGTACATATATTTCTGAAAGAAACATCAGGGGTGCCTCTATAAGCTCCTGTAGCCAACATATGCTAATAAGTAACGCAGTGCTAACTCACATCAAATATTTTGTCGTCTACCTATCCTGCCATCATATAATTTTTTTTCCTAGCTTAAAGCTGTGTATCACTGTCACTCTAGACTGATGGGCAATTGTGTGTGACACAAGCTGAACCCTATGCAATGTAACAACGTACTGTACATATGTCGCTAACATGACAATGGAGCGGGTTGATAGACTGTTCAAAAATATTTTCAGATTTTCAAACTCTCAAATTCGTACCTCTTAAAATCATGCCCATGAGTGAATTTTCACAGCCCATTAAAATGCGCACATCTTTAACGACAGCAAAGCAAATACTCAAATGGGAATCTGTGGTCAAGCCTTCAAACTGTTTTTTTTTTGTTTGTTTTTTTTTGTCCTCATGCGCCACCAAGGTTCTATGTGCGTGATCGATAGGTTAGCAAACAAAATGCTAGCTCAGTCGGCAACTGGAGGGGACCAAACGGTGAGCGAGAGCCTCGTCCCATAGCAGTATAGCTTGACATACCAACGATCAGCATAGCATAACCTTACAGAGGGTTTTGAAGATCCACCAAGATACTGAACAAGAGTATCCAGGCATTGCTCATACCCAGACATAGCATAGATGGCTTAATCATTGGACCTGGGGAAAAAAAAAAACAAAAGAAAAAAAAACCCAGACTCTCAATGATCCCATCTCAGGAGGTGCCAAAAAGATCTTTTCTCAGGATTCCCTATTCTGATCAAGTCCAGCTTGGAGACTTGCAGAGCAGAAGCAAACCATTCAATAACAGAAGGAGGTGAACAGTCCTTCCACTTCTTACATATCTCCCTTCTAGCAAGCAATATTGCATAGAAGACTAACTTTTTCGCCATATTGGAAACCCCCTCTAGGATTCCAAAGATCACTAACTGAGAATCCAATACTATGTTGAAATCGACAGAAGTTGACAGAATCTTACAAATAGCTTCCCAAAACTGCGACAAAGATGGACACTCGTAAAACATGTGGATGTCCGAGGCAGCCAAGAGACCAATCTATGCACACTTCACCGTGTTCCCTTGAGAAAATTTGGACAGGCGAAGGGGAGAGTAGTACGCTCTGTGGATAGTATAAAGGTGGTTCCTGCGCAACCATGCCGGCTTCACGACATCCCACATCATTCTACATGATTTCCCCCATACCTCTTGCAGGTTGGTATTGCTTATATCTGACCCCCAAAGCTCCTCAGGTAGCTGAAATTCCCCATCTAACTCCTCCAAAATCAAATTGTACCATAAAGAGATCTCTTTCCTGGCAGGGGTTTTGTCGATCAACAAATTTATGAAAGTACTATAGCCACCTAATGGGGGCTTGCTTCTCTGAGAGGGCTGTGCTATATAAGATCTATACCAACTGGACATCTGCAGATATTTTAGCCTAGATAGGCCAGAGCCGATCTTCCCCCTCAGGCAGTCCCAAGAAAGCAATTCACCCTCAACAAATAGGTCTCCCCAACACTCCAACCCTGCCTCCCTGATGGGTAATGCAAGCAGATCACACAACCAGGTCGGGGGATCGGGAAGATCCCATAAGGGAGTCCTACTGCTATAATACCCTATTTTGGTGGCTTTTAGAACCTGGGCCCAAGTCCTTGCCATCCCCAGTAGGATCTTCAGCTTAATCTTTTTGAAGTACTTTGGATCTCCAAATTTCAAAAGGAATCCAGACTGACTAACCCCCTCTCCATCTAGCAGGGTCGCGTATAATGTTCCTACACCAGACTCTAATGGCTTTTTTAACAGCATTCTGGCATGGGAAAGCTGGAACGCCCATGCATACAACTGGATGTCCGGAGCAGACAAGCCCCCCTTTTCCCTACGCCTCCTTATCTTTTTCCACGAGATTCTTGGAAGATGTTTATTCCAGATAAATGTATTAATCTCGGCCTGGAATGTTTTAATAGGGATTGGATCAAAGTACAGGGGAATAGTACTAAATAGAAAGGAAAGCTTTGGCAGAACCGACATCTTGACCAGATTAGACCGCCCCAGTAACGACAGAGGGAGACAAGACCAGGACTGAAGTAACTTACGACAGTCCTTAACTATCTTTAAAAAGTTGGTCTTGACAATCTGGTCTAAATCCTCAACAATGTCAAGGCCCAGGTATCTTAACTTCTTTCCTGGCTGAATACCGTCAATACTCGGACTCTGATCCATGCTCCAAGTCATCATCTCAGTTTTTGTGGCATTGATCTCATATCCAGATACTTCTCCGAAACAGAGGCTAGCTTGAATATTTCTGGAAGAGCCATATGGGCATCGGAAGTATAGATAATGGTGTCATCCGCGTAGAGGGCCACTTTTCTCTCCCAGCCCCTACACGCAAACTCCTTGATGTTAACATTATCCCTCAGACTTTGGGCAAAGGGTTCAACATACAGGTCAAATAGGAGCGGAGAGAGAGGGCAACCCTGCCTTGTACCTCTCGAGATGTTAAAGGGATCGGACAAACCTCCGTTCACCAATACACAAGCACTTGGGTTCTGATATAAAAGGGTAATTGTCCGACAAAACACTGGTCCCACTCCAAACTTCGCCAGGGCCTCCGACAGATACGACCAATTCACTCTGTCGAAGGCCTTGGCAGCGTCCAGGGTAAGGACCGCCAAGGGGGACGGCTCCAAAACTGTCAGATCTATTGCCCCAATTAAGTCATATGTCAGTTCATATAACTGGCGCCCTTTGACAAACCCTTTCTGATCGGGATGTAGTATTTTAGGTGCAACAAGAGCTAGTCTATTTGCCAAAATTGAAGCAAATAGTTTATAATCTGCATTCAGAATGGAAATAGGCCTATATGAGCTACATGCCGTTGGTGATTTCCCCGGTTTTAAAATTACAGTGATGGACGCACTGTCCCAGGACTTAGGGGGAGACCCACCAGCCAATAAGATGTTATTAAATAGTAGAACCAGGAAAGAGACAAGTTCCCGCTCGAGCACCTTATATAATTCAGCCGGGAGGCCGTCTGTACCAGACGCCTTCCCCTTTTTGGCATCATGTAAGGCCTTGATGACTTCCTCCTCCGAGATTTCACCTTCTAATGTTTCGCACTGCTCAGCAGAAAGTGCTGGAAGGGTGATCTTACTAAGCCAGTCATTGATGGTATTTAAACTAATATTCTTGTCTTCACAATAAATATTTTGAAAAAAATCTCTAAAGGCAGATCTAATGTCATCATCCCGGGAGAGCGGGGAACCATTGACTCTAATCACCTCGATGTTATTCCGTACTTGGTCAGTTTTGGTTTTCCAGGCCAATAGTTTCCCCGCTCCTTCTCCATATTGAAAGTGTGCAAGTTTGCTGGCCTCCCACCTTTCTTGAACCCGCTTATTTAAAATCGAAGCTAGATGGCCCTTTGAAGAAAGTAAACTCTCAGACAAAGAAGAGCGGACCGCTGCTGTGTTATAATTATCCTCTTGATCTAATTGGGTCTGAATCTTAACAATATTTGCTTCGGCTGACATAACGGCCTCCCTATATTCCTTCCTCCTGAAAGCCGCTTTATTTGTAATAAGCCCTCTCAGAAATGCTTTCAGAGAGTCCCATACAATTCCGATGTCTGCCGAGTCAACATTTACCCTTAAAAAGAGGCTCACCTCAGACTTAAGAAAAAGAACGTCTTCTGAGTGGGAGAGTAGGGAACGATCGAAGGACCAACTCCTCGCCGGCGCCCTCAATAGTGATGTAAGATCCAAAGCTATAGCCGAGTGGTCAGACAGGTGAATTGGAAGGTATTTAATATCTTTAACAAGATCTACTAAGGAATGGCTAATTAGTATAAAATCAATTCTAGATTGATGGTTGTATTTGTGATTTCTATAGGAGACACCCTGTTGTTCCCCTGCCCTTAACCTCCAAATATCTGCATATCCAAACTGCTTCATAGCATTTAACAAAACAGACCTTGATTTAGATGAAATTAGCGATCGACTATTGCAAGATTTATCCAGGGAGGGATTTAGGACAATATTAAAATCACCAGCAAAAACTACAGGTTCTGGAAAGGTCAAGAGGTGAGATAGAATTACCTCTAATGAAGACGGGTCGTCCTGATTGGGACCGTAATACCCCACCAGAGTTATCTGGGTACCCAAGATGGAGAGTGCTGCGATTACCCACCTGCCTGCAGGATCGACTTTGAAATCCAATACCCTAGCTCTGAGATACTTTTTAAAAATGATCGATACTCCTCTACAAGTCAAAGACTGCGAAGTAGAAATTGCAAAGTCGATCCACTTATTGCTTTTGACTACTGCGTCCATTTCATCCTGAGTCAAGTGCGTCTCCTGCAATAAAATGACCTGTGCCTCTGAGTCTCTAAGATATTGTAATATTTTCCTAGCCCTGGGTTTAGTACGCAGACCATTCACATTCCACGATAATATCTTTAAATTAGCCAAAGCCATGATGTTAGATAGCTGACCCTAAAAATACAAAACCTTGCGTAGGTGCCCTCATTTGTCCGACCTAACTTTATAGCAGACAGCAACATATCTAAGATTTTCATATTCAAAGCAAGAAATATTAGAACGCTAAGATGGCACAAGAGGAAATTTTTAATCGTTTTACCCCGTGACCCTCCCAACCCCCCCACCCTCACCCCCTCCACCCCCCCCTGGAGAACCCGTGGTGTATCTAACCGGATCGGATCCAGCAGTGTAACAACGTACTGTACATATGTCGCTAACATGACAATGGAGCGGGTTGATAGATTGTTCAAAAATATTTTCAGATTTTCAAACTCTCAAATTCGTACCTCTTAAAATCATGCCCATGAGTGAATTTTCACAGCCCATTAAAATGCGCACATCTTTAACGACAGCAAAGCAAATACTCAAATGGGAATCTGTGGTCAAGCCTTCAAACTGTTTGCTGCATTTTAAATCTGAATTGCAAGTAGTGAATGCCTGATGTTCATGTTCATGTGTGTTGCAAGCCTGTTAAACAGGTACAGACATCACAGCATTGGGTAATGTGACAGTCACATATGTGGTCACACATACAACCTATGCTAACCATCATGACTATCACTGATGCATGCATTTACAATCACACATGACTAGATGTGAATATGCATCAGTGTGAATAACAAGGGCATGATGAGAGCTCTGGATAACGGATATCATGACGTATCAGAATGACTGAAGTCACCTGCACTAAACAGATCACATTCCATAGCCACATGGTGTTATTAGTCATGCAATATTATTATTTATGATATAGCTGATTATCAACTAGCGCTAACCTTTGCTGCGTTAACATGTTAGAAATAATTGTTTTCATAACCACCAATGAAAACAATCGCTAAATACATGTTACAACAAAGAAAATTCCTGATTAGCCCTTAGCGGGTAAAATATTCTCACTGAATCCAAACATGTGCCACAAATACCCAGGAAGTGATGTCAGTCTGCATCCTGTGTCATACTGTATACTTTCTCTTTTAACCACCCTGCTAGTGTCTGTGGAGAGTATTGGAGGTGTTTGGAGTTGTGTGCTGGTGTTGTTGTGGAAGAGAGTGGTTTGGTGTCCTGTGAACTGTCCCTAGTTTCTTTGTTAAGTCCTGTGTCTCAGTCTTTACGTGTTTTTTGTGTCTTGTTGTTTATCTTGTTGGGTGGTTGTCCAAGGGGTATATCTGTGTTTCTTAAGGTTCTTGGGTAATTTTCCTGGGTTTTATTTTCCTATAGTGGGGTTAGGTGTATTTCTGGAGATGTTGGGTAAGGGTAGGAGGGCAAGATGTAAGAGGGTGTATTGGGGAATTTAGGGGCTTCTTCTACTTGTGAAGGTTTACCTACCACTGATGGTGGAGAGTGGAGGATGGGGAATGGGTCCTGCAGGGCTATGGTGCCCGTGCCTGGAAGGTAAGGTGGGAGCACATCTGCAACCACATGATGCGGTTCTTTGGGGTGGACAGGACTGTCCACCAATGGAAGCACATATGGCAGGATTGCGTGGGACATGAGGGAGACCTCTTGGACCACCTGGAAATCATTGTTGGCAGGCAAGGTGGTAAGTACATGACAAACATTTCATTAAATCACAGTATGTTTTCTCTGTCAACAAATGTAGTCAGTGACACAGTGTAATAAACGCTACAGGATGATGCCATCCATTTTTTATTAAAGGAAAGCTACCTAGCTCAAACACAATTACACTTGCACCATTGTGCAAGTGTGCCAGTTTTGATGATAATATTTAACCATGTGCGGGAATGTGTTTCCTCCTGCACATAAAAAATCATGAAGTGGTGTGTCATGTTTCAATGTATGCTGCACAATGCAGCATATAAAGATAGTGTCTAAGGATATTTGTGTGTGATGACTCACAATGTGCATGATGAGCCCATGTGAGCTGCACAGTACAGCACACATGACAAAACACACTACCTGATGGACTACCTTGTCTATCCCTGTTGTGCAAGGGCCGAACCCTTTGTTAACATTTCCCAATGTAGGCGCTGGATCACATGTATTCCAAATGTTTAAATCTGCTACATTGCAATATGACATGGGTGTTGTTGTGTTAGGTCCATCGCAAAACCTATTCCTATTGGAGCACTTGTCACTAATTTCTGTGTGTGAGTATGCCTCATACACAATGTGGGAACAGACCACGTCTGAACACACCCTTGTGAATTATGATAAGCACATATTGAAACTGATCTAGAAACTGATGTTGTGGCTGGAAACGGGGCATTGTGAATGTTTCACTCAAGTAGTGTGTGTAAAATATACCTGCAGAATTGTCTTGTAGTCCACAAGGTTGCAATGGTCATGTTTTATGTGCCAAAGAGGCACAACAGATTCCTTCATGCCTGCAACATGAACAAAGACAGAACTGTTACAGGCCATCAAATTGAATGTAGGTGAATCTGATAATGAACTTGACACATGTTGAGAGTCACATTTGATACTAATTCAAGTTTTTTACATGTCTCACAGCTGGAGGACCATTGATAACTCAGGGTGACGTAGTTGCCTTAATGGACCCACATGCCACAGGTGAGTGCCTTCCTCATCAATATTTTTTGTGAGATGTGAAGATTTGATTGAAATGCTCCTGTATGTAGTTGAAGACAGCCTGTGTGTGTATCACATGGACCTCACCTCTAGTGTGATAATGCAGCTGAACAATTAGGATGTATGGACACATTTATGATGTTGTGGTGGAGCAAAGTATTTGACTTAATGACTTAAGGTTGCACATATCATCACCACACTGTATTGGCAAATATCCTGCTTATCACTGACTTTGGCCCTGTCTTTGAGCAATGTTCATGGAATGCCAAACACGTAGGCACTCTGCCACAAATTTGCAAGAGGGCCTGCGTTAGAGCTAGCCATAGCAAATGGACACTGTTGTGTATTCAAATTAGAGTTGCCACGTTATCATGGCACCTTGTTTGCCAAAATCCATTAGCAACATGTCAGACCCGTATTCCTGAGATGTTGTTATGTTAATACAACACAACATACATTTCCATGGGTGCCCATCTGAAATATGTTCCATCAGATGTGTGATCCTATGGAATCCATTGTGTCCAAATTCCCTTTATTCTTCTGATGCTGTGACTGTGGGTGCTCATGCCCAGATAAATGCTGTATGCAACTGTCAGAAAATGTGGAAGCAAAATGCGTAATACTGTGATGTCAGGTGTGAATTCATGTCCAAATCACTAAGTATAGATGAGTTCTTGGTATTGCATCATGTGTATGTGGTAGTTTAGGCTCAGGTTGCATGGCTACAGCTAAATGACCTGTCATTTGGTCAGTCTGTACTGACTGATTCAGTCAATGAAACCTGTGAAGTTACACAGACACCTTCACTGAGGACTGAAATTCAAAAGGAGTATGTCACTCCATCCGATGCCTTTGGATTTCACGGTGTACATACAGGAGAGAAAACATGTGAGTAATTTAGGTGATGGGTATGGCCAGACATGGAATCCATGTACAGCCTGGACTGAGATAGCTGTCAATGATGATCAATTCATTGGAGAACCAGATGTCAGTTACAGGTATCAGTCCAAAGAGACTCATGCACAAGATGTGAGCTGGTGTACGTGAGAAATTCATTTCAGTGGCATAAGCCAGAGTCACACCTCCTTTGGATGAGTCAACATCACTGTAAGCGATAGTCAGGTGCCGACATTTGATTCCTGCCTATAGTCACTGTCTTGCCTTTAATTTAGTGTATCTTTGACATGTTGGTACATATTACAAGGACATCATTGCCTCCGCAACGTTACTTGGAACAGCATTGTGGTAGCATATGTGGCTTAGCCTTAGGCACAATGCAGTGCTAAGTCAACTCCCTCGATTGAAGCACAATAGTGCTTTAGACCATCTTTTCACACCATATCTTGGGTGCAAATGGTGGGCAATGTCTGTCTGCACAGCCAACATTTTGGAGGCCTGGCCCCATCTTCGAGTCCAGTGTGAATATGTTAGAGTAGGTAATGTGCAACACCCTGGCAAAGATGTAATAAAAAATGCGCAGAAATGAGGATGGTTTATTGACTCATCATCTCTGCTGTTCCAATGTGTGCTGCGTTTTGCGGCACACATGGAAACAGCAAGAGATCATTGATTGTTCATGTGCAGGTAGGTGAGCCTTACAGCACACAAACAATCTTTGAAAAAACTGACATTTTGTAACTTCAAAATGTGCAGCACACATAGAAGTGACAAAACATCCTTTGAAGATTGTTAATGTGCAGGAAGGGGCACCCTCCGACACGTAAACAATATTCCCATTAATGCAGATACCCTTGCACCATGGTGCAAGGGTGCCTGCGTAGGTACAAGGCTGCTAAATTTGGCACCGGTGCAGGGGTAAACACAGGTCTGCACCATACTCTTGTAGATATGGTGCAGACCTGTGTTCCTGAAGTTGCAGGGCGTAGTGTTAAGCCAAGGAGGCCAATGTCATGCTCCACCACTTCCTTGTGAAGATGCCCTATGTTTATTTTTGGCATGGCATGTCCTGGCTCTGCAATGAGCCTGTCACTCTGTCCCCTGGTAGACTCAGTCGGAGTCTGTGTCCTTGCCATCATTTAACTCTGCTTAGCTGCAAATGTTGTGACTCGACTCTGACCTTGATATATCCCATGCTATTCATTGACATGTAAGTTTCACTCTCAGGTTGTAACTTGTCTTTCATTCACATTGCATAGTTCAGGTCATGTTGGAAGTACTAAACATTTGAGGAGAGTGTAGAGTTCATGTTTTTCATGTACTCTACATGTTTCAGACGTAAATATTTCAGACTTACATGGTGTACATTGTCATTTATCTTGGATCTTACACATTGTCTAATGCATTGTTTTACAGACAACATGTCACCTGAGGAGGTACGGGAATTCCAAGGGATATCACGCAATGGCTAGGAGGTACCGAGAGGGCAGCCGGATGATGGAAATCCCTGCCTGAATTTGTTTGGAAAAGTGGAGGAAGGGACACAGAAGCAATGCCAGGCCCTTCAGATGTCAGACATGGGTCCAGACGTTGTCACTGAGCTACTGCTCACAGTCATACACCGCACCCTCACAACCTCACCCCCAAGGAACGGCATCACTGCCAGCTGCACCCTGGATACACGTTGTTGCTTACACCAACAGGGACCGCCGTTGTCGTTTGGACCTGAATTTCAGATTGGCGCAAGTTGAGAGGGACATACCTTACATAAACACCCACCTCAGGACGTCAGGGGTGCCCAGGGACTCCCATTCTGAGCCCCCAACTTTGTGATCCTTCCCCCTTGTACAGTCCCCCTTTTCCTTTTTGAATACTGTTTATTACTTAGTTTTGGATTTTAGGTGTTCTTAAGTGTAGTTTTAGAGTAATTATAGTTAATGTAGGGGGGCGCTAGAGGGCGCACAGCGGAATGGCTGCCTCTTGAGACAGCTCCGCCGGACGGGGAACGAAAATGGCGAAAAAAGCATGACCGGGGCCGTTTTGAAGCCAGGAAATGCCGCTGTACTGATCGGAAGCTGCCCGCAACAGAAGGGGAGCGTGAGAACAGCCCAGCTGCCCTGCAACCCCTAAAAACACGGGCTAAAGAGATCCGGGACGCGAGAGACTAACGGCTCCCAAGATGGCGGCACCCGCTGAAGCGAAGACGCGATCGTGAAGGTAGCGGCCCAGCCACTGACGAGCGCTCCTTGTGGGCGATGCGGCCACGGAATTGCCCTCAGATCACCTTTGCTGGCGAGTCGCGGTGGCCCTGCAAGATCGGACGGCGACCGGACAGCGCTGCGGAGGCTGCGCTCAGACGCGGTGGCGCTGCGGACGGACGCTGCCCTGGACGGAGCGACATGCTGCCCGATGGCCAGAGGTGAGGACTGGGCCATGGTGAAGCTGCGCGGCTGGAACAAATGAGTAACGCCGGGCTACGGTGGCGATCGTAGGAACGGAGGGATGCTGCGGAGAGCCGGAGCGGACGGGTGCTACAAACTGCCTGCATGATATCGTGAAGCCCGGACACTGGTGAGATCCATAGGAGGCTGGGGCGACGCTGCTACCGCGAACATCACACGGAGCGCGCCCTGGGGGGTGCCGACTACGCAGGCCTGCCGGTGTGCCGGTGAGAGCTGGGCCACGTGGCGAGCGTGGGGGTGCTGGCGGACGGCACTGGATCCCAGAGTGGCATAACAAAGTGAGAGCCTGAACAGCGGCCATAAGACCACGACACCCCCTAACCCCACCCGAAGGAAAGAAGGTGCTGCTCGGTGACTGTGTCGCCCGGACCCCCGAGGCCCAAGGGCGCCAGTGGGCAAAAATGGGGAAACCAGAGAAGACCCAGTCAAAGCTTCCATTTGAAACTAAGCGCCAGACTAAAGGCGCTGTAATGCCACCAGATGAAGTACCGGGCGCTGAGGACTCGACACCACAGGGCATGGCGGAGACGCTGAGGGCCATCCAGAGGAGCCTACAAGATGTCCGTGGCAAACTAGACACTATCACGCTGCGTGTTGACAACATGGCGGCGAAACTGGACGTGCACGGGGAACGCCTGACAGAAGCAGAGACCCGAATTGGGGCGCTAGAGGACGTTTCGCAAACCACGACTCAAAAGTTCACGGAGGCTGAGAGACTGATGGAGGTGCTAAAAAACAAGGCAGAAGATTTGGAGGCGCGCTTGCGACGCAATAATGTGAGAATCACGGGGGTTCCGGAGTCTACCAACACTGGACGGATGGAGACGTACGTCGAAGAGCTAATTAAGGAAATTGTGGGCGCGGAGCACCTTTCCCCGATGTTCCTCATTGAGCGGGCCCACAGGTCACTGGCCCCGAGGCCGAAGCCCGGGGCACCTCCGCGGCCTATAATCGCCAGAGTCCTCAATTACAGGGACCGCGATGTTGTCCTCCGCATAGCGCGTGAAAAGCAACAGATCACGCACCAAGGGAACACTCTGGCGTTCTATCCGGACTTTACAATCGCAGTTCAACAAGCGCGGAAAGAGTTTAATCCGGTAAAAAAGAAACTTCGTGAGATGGGGGTCGATTATGCCATGCTGTATCCCGCCCGGCTTCGAATAACACACGAGGGACATGCGGCGCTGTGCCATTCACCACGGGAGGCGCATGACCTGATCAAAAAAATCGGTGCTAAGCGAAAGGAGAAGAGGAGAATTGAGCCACACGAGGACACTGACTGAACGCCTGTGCAAAGAACTACCAGAAGAACGCCTAAGCGACTCCATACCGTGGGCTGCGCCTATGGCCTTGACGGACTGGGCTGCGAAGGGCAGAATGGCCGGTAGGACGACTTCTGGCAAGGCACAGACGGAGACTGCACCTGCTGCGCACATACACGCTGGGGACTGTGAGGAGCGGATGGACGATGGCGGGGCCGCTATGTCCGTCTTGGTGATACAGACCTACCTATTGCCTGCGGACCACCGGTGGTGGGACGCCATTGCCGGAAGGGACCTGCGTGGCGTGGGGAACAGCTGACCCATGCGGGGAGAGCATGGGGGATTTTACTGGGACTGCGGACGGCCCCGCCAGAGGAGCAGCAACAGCGACAATACCTGCCTCCCAGGACTAGATCATAAATACATAGGTAAGCTGCGGGAGGAGGGACACCCTAAAGACTGGCGAGAACTCGTTGGCCAGCAGGACAGTAAAACTGTAAATGGGATGTTATGAACGCTGCTGCAGCCGCGATGGGCCCTGGGGAAAGTCACTCGGATGCTTACACGGAGATGGGACCCACTGGGGTCTGATCAAGTAGTTGTCCCTGTCCACATCCATTGAGTTGGATGGAGTGGTGTGTTCTCGGCGGTCCCCCCAACAGAAGGGAGATCCCCGAACTCAGTTAATCTAATGTTTAAACTTAGTTATGGGGTATGTCTTTGGCATGGTTGGGGTGCTGAAGTGGGTGGGGGGAAGGGGGGTATGGTTGGGAAGTTGAAATGTTGGTCACGGTACATGAGGCGCACTGCTGAAATCCAAGTACGTTTGCTGAGAAAAAAAAAAAGAAGGTCATTACCCGCTACGCCAGTGATAGGGACGCGCACTGGAGGTGGGGGTACATGGGACATACATGCTGACACGGGGGAATGACTGATACAGGTCTGAGGGCGGGATATATTCGATTATTAACGTGGAACGTCCGGGGACTTGGTAACCCCAAAAAAATAAGGCACACGTTGGCATATTTGGACAGGCAGCGCGTAGACATTGCACTACTGCAGGAGACCCACTGCGCACCGTCACGCCGAATACCTGTGGGCCGTCGATGGGCGGAATCAGTGCACTATTCCTCTTACTCCTCATATGCGCGGGGGGTGATGGTGCTCGTCAGGAAAGGACTTAAATATACAATTGAGAAGGTCGAGAGGGATGACGTGGGGCGGTGTGTCATTCTGACTGGTCTCCTGCGGGGGCAACGACTGGCTGTGGTAAATGTGTATGGGCCTAATGTGGACGATCCGCAATTCTACCACTCATTGTGGAGCAAACTGCGCGACCTGCAGACTTCGCACGTGGTGTGGGGGGGAGACTTTAATCTTGCGCTCTGCGACGACATTGACCGATCAGGGACGACTACAGAACCACATAGGCGCGCACTCCATGTCCTCCAGGACATAATGGCAGATAGAGCACTCACTGATATTTGGAGGAGTAGACACCCGGCTGAGCTGGCCGCTACTCATGTGACTACGTCGCGAGGTAGTTGGTCCCGTATTGATTACTGGTTGGTCTCAGGGGAAGTTGCACTGTGGACGAGGGAGATTTGTCACCTGCCTAGAACACTTTCCGATCACAACCCGGTGCTCCTCGCCTTGGAGCTCCCAAACTACACACCACCCCCATTCAGCTGGAGATTTAATGCTAAGGCACTCATAGACCCCCTATACGCTGATACCATTGGGCAGGCGATACAGGACTACTTTGAAAATAATGCGTCCACTGCGACCGACTCGGGAGTGTTATGGGAGGCCTGCAAGGCCACTATACGTGGCGTCTGCATCAGCACTAATGCGGGCATCCTTAAAGATATTCAAAAACAAATCGGAGCCAAAGAGGACGAGCTCCGAGCTCTGGAGCGTGAATACGAAAGCACTCAAAATGCTCGGACATTGGGGGACATTCGGACAGCTCTGTCCGAGTTTCAAAAGCTTGCGGACGATGAAATTAAGTATACCATGAAACGACAGATGGCGAGGGCCTACGGGGAGGGAGGCAGGCCTGGTAGGCGATTGGCGACTAACATATGCGAGGGACGTGCACCGCAGAACATACAGGTGATACGCGGACAACTAGGAGAGCGGAAATATGGTGAGCGAGAAATATTAGGGGAATTTATGACTGCATACGGAGAGCTGTATACCTCCAGGCCTACGGCCTCCGAGGCTGAAGTCGGGGAGTACCTCGACGATGTGGCGATAGCGTGGCTTTCGGACGCACATCGTGAATACCTATCCCAACCCGTCACAGTGGAGGAGGTCACAGAAATAATTAAGTCGCTGCCGAATGGTAAGGCTCCGGGCCCTGATGGCTTCACGTGCGAATTTTATAAGGCGTTTGTTGACCAGCTGGCCCCCCGGTTGGTGGAAATGTATGGAAATGCCCATGAGCAACAGCGCCTGCCGCCAACCCTACGCGAAGCATTACTATTAGCACTCCCCAAGCCACAGAAAGACCCGGAGCTCTGCGACTCATATAGACCGCTGTCCCTCATAAACGTAGACAACAAAATATTGGCCAAGTTACTGGCTGCCCGACTGAACCCGCTGATGCCCAGACTGGTCTTACCTGACCAATCTGGATTCATACCCGAGCGCTCCACGGCGCACAATACACGAACGCTGTTTGCGCTTTCCCATTATTTGACACCAGAGACGAAGGCTGCGGCGGTCTTTTTAGACGCGGCCAAAGCCTTTGACTCGTTAGAATGGACATATATGACTAAGGTACTGAGAAGGATGGGCTTCCCGCTCATGTTTCTCCAGTGGATCCATCTATTGTATGATGCACCTGTGGCGAGGATTAAGGTAAATAATTATATCTCCGACACCATAGATATCCGGAGGGGGACGAGGCAGGGATGCCCGCTATCCCCTCTCTTGTTCGCATTAGCACTGGAACCTCTTGCCTGCAGGATAAGACAGGGACATCACTATTCGGCCCTGCAGTTTCCGCAAAGGCCATTGCACATATCATTATATGCAGACGATATGCTGCTATATGTGAGAGATCCGCAGACTAATCTGAACCCGCTACTGAGGGAATACATAAAATTCGCGCGGCAGTCTGGTGTCACTATAAACTGGGCCAAATCACTGATTATTCCCTTGACCGACACCACGCACCCGCACCACATAGATTACCCATTGGAGTGGAAAACGGACCCGGTAAAATATTTGGGTGTGTGGTTTCACAGGGACCCGGAAATTGTGATCAGGGCTAACTACGGGACGGTGATTGACACGCTGGAGGAGAAGGTGGGGAGATGGATTCAACTGCCTTTATCACTGGCAGATCGTATTGCTATAGTAAAGATGGTGGTACTGCCGAAGTTACTCTACTTATTCGCTAACATCCCCATACACCCCCCACGGGAGGTATTCCGCAGGATTGTTTTGATGGTCCACAGGCTTGTCTGGGCGGGAAAGACAGCTAGGGTGGAGATGCGGACGCTCACATTACCGTACAGTCAGGGAGGGTTCGGGGTCCCAGACCTCTATCTCTACTACCTTTGTGCGCAGGCGCAATACGCACATTACTGGTACCACAGGATTCCATTTCTCACCCACACTGCGATTGAGGAGGGAGATGCATTGCCAATCCCACTTGAGGCGATCATTACTCACCGTAGGCCCCCTTTGCACACGCGAGACATAAATACTGTTGACACCACAAACAAAGCATGGCATGCCATGGGCAGATTGGCCAATAAACTACCGCTGTATGCCCCGGCGCTCAGGCTTAAATGGCATCCGTCCATCTCGGTAACGCAAGAAAAGCTGGGATTGGACCTATTGCGCCAAGTAGGCATCGACACTGTAGGAGACTTGTACGAGGAGGGGACATTTAAAACACTTGCACAATTAACATACATTAGTAATATGTCTACACTTTTTCGTTTTAACTATCATAGGATACAAAAAGCTGTAAAGCAGCTGTATCCAACGTACCCCCTAGAACCACAGGCATTAACAGCGCTGCAATGGCTGATAACCACACCTGCAAAAAAGCACCTGGTATCAACACTATATATAAAAATGCAAGAGGACATGGCGGGAAACACGCACGTTTCCATGGGCAAGTGGAACAGCTGCCTAGACACGCAGTTAACGGAGGAGGAGTGGACAACGGCCTGCACACTGACGGGGATGCTGACGCCCAACGGTAACCTCCGCATATTAAATTTCAAATACCTACACCAGACGTACTACACGCCGGCTAGACTACAACGGTATGGGCTGCGTGGGGACTCTAGGTGTGAACGCTGTGGGTCTGAAGGGGCAGATTTCCTGCATCTGGCATGGTCCTGCGCAGCAGTGGGAGAATACTGGGAGCAGGTGACGAAAATACTGGGGGCCATGGTGGGAGGTGGGGTGCGCTGCGAGGCCAAAACCTGTTTGCTGGGGCTGCTGCCCGACTTGCGGGCCCTAAAGCGTAGATTCTGTGTGGTTGCGTTACTGCTGGCCAAGCGAAGGGTCTCGCTATGCTGGAATGGGAGGAGAAGCCCGAAACCGAAAGACTGGCTTATGGACTTAACGTACTGTAGAGATACCCTGAAAACTTACGAAGAGGAACTCCCTGCGGGATCGGCGCCCAGAGACTACTGGATATACCTAACCCAATATCTGCAAACTGTTTCAACAGAGTCCGCGAACGATTAGTACGCAAGGGGAAGGACGATGTGTATAACAGACCTCTGACTAGGAAATGTAAAGGTAACATGGATGTAGGATGCTGTTGTGCTGTGACCGCAATGTTTTGGTTGTTGTTTGATTGTAAATTATAACAAATGCCAATAAAAAAAAAAAAAAAAAAAAAAAAAATTATAGTTAATGTAAGGTTTAGGTAAGGTTTTAGATGTTTTAGTCAATGTATATAATGTTATGAGCTATGCTTCCTTTTCTTTTGGATGGGGGTTGCTATTTTTTCCTTGCAAAAAAAAAAGATATCTATCTATCTATCTATCTATCTATCTATCTATCTATCTATCTATCTATCTATCTATCTATCTATCTATCTATCTATCTATCTATCTATCTATCTATCTATCTATCTATCTATCTATCTATCTAGCTATCTAGCTATCTAGCTATCTATCTATCTAGATATTTGTTTAGATATTTGTTTAGAATATATGTATAGTTAGTTCATGTTCAGGATAAGCTGTCTTTGTTCCATCTTCAGATGTGCTTTAAGGGGGTGGTGGGTTGATGTCTCATATGTTGTTGAGTGTATAGTATTCTATAAGGTAGTTAGCTTAGTGTACAATTTAATTAGTATAAGTTAGTTTCGATTAGGTAGTATTTTTTATAATGAATAAATTGTTAGTAGTTCGTGATTGGTGGTGGCACTTATGTTTAAAGCTATTTGATGGAGTGGTGATATGGAAGTTGGATACAACAGATTAATTCGCAAAACATTCATTTGTATGTCTAAGTGTGGCCATTACATCATCTTCTAGGGAAAGGCTACTGTCATGCTGCTGTTGTATTGTGATCAGTAAACATGCATGAATTTTAGGCTGGCAAAGTTGACTTATGACCTTGCATAGGGATAGTCTGCTGATTTAGTTAGCATCTTATGAGGAACTAACGGAGTTAAAAAACACATTATGCTTCATCATCTTTGTGAATATGGTGAGGGCTCCATCTTGACATGTGGCATGGTATGATGCCCATCACAAAAACCATTGTCCACACCATTGAATATAAAAATATCTGCCAAGAATGACTTGTTAGCAATGCAAGGTGAAGCCAGTTCTTGTGGCATGATACTGACTTGAATATTGAACTAAGTCCCTATCCCCATCCTGAATGTAGGGAAATGTAAAGTTCTTGAGAAAATGTAGTCTGTGTGATATGAAGTATTGGCTAATTTCACACATATCCTGTAATCTCACTCCCTATGAGGACACACACTCAGCAAAATCCCTTCTTCAAATGGCCTTCTGGATCTGTTGTGCTGCCTAAACTGCTCGAGCATTGTTGACACGTTAAAACTTGAATGGTCACAGGCAACACTCATCTTTGTGACTTTAGTGCTTTTATTTACAAGTGATTTTCTGGAGTTATCCGACTGGCCCAGTTCTTTTGAAAACAACACTCACATTGTGTACATGGCCGGTGGAGGGCTAGACAGAGTCCTTGGGGGGGAACATGTACAGAGACTTGTGGAGGTAGAAGAAAACGTCAGTCAGGAGGCTGATTGTTGTGTCATTGGGGAGCAAAGGGCACATTGGCAGTCCATTAAAAGTTCAAGGTGAATGTAGCAGAGTCAATCTGAGGACAGCGACAGATGATGTTCCGAGACATGATGGTAAGCACAAGGCTAAAGTAAAACTACCCATTTGACACAGATAAATCCTACCGCTGACTTCTCCTTATGAATGTTGTTTCATCCACATCTTCCTCTTCTGATGTGTCATATGCCTCTTTTGAGGGTGATTGTGGATTGAGGGAGGCACTGGGAGGTAACACATCAGGAGGGGGAGAGGTGGATGCTGAAGGTGCAGCAGCATTCATCTGTGCCAACAGATGAGGCATCACTGAAGTGATGATGAGCTGCAGGGCTTGCAAGGCTCCAGCAATGTCTCTGTGGTAGGCATAGAAAGACAGAGGCAGCCATAGAAGCCAAGTGGGAATCCTCCTTCCACTTCATATTCTCATTGATCTTGTGCATTTCACCCAACTCTTTGGCAACATCGCTGGTGCCACTTTGACTGGGCAGTTGTTGTGTCTCTGAGTAAGGACAGCGATGTCACCCATGGAATGCTAGAGAGCATGAAGCGGACTGTGGTTGCCTCTTATGGCTTTTACGTGGTCCCTAATGGGACTGAAGCATACACGGATCCCATCCAGTTTGGCCACCAGGCTGTCCAACCCCACCCGCACCTGACCAGGCATCTCACGCTGGACTTCTACTGCACTACATTGGAATAGTAACAGTCGATCCTCAGCACTGTTCCCTGTAAGGTGTATGCACATGCACACCTCTGTTCCCCAGAGCGCACAGTGCGTGTGTGTAGTGTGCACAAACACAGCACATCCCGCAAGAGTGTTCGCACCGCCGCTTTTAAAAGGTGAGCGGCTTGAAAAACAGCAATTCCTGGTTGCGGACAGTGGACGGCAGAGGAAGAGACCACCTTGATGAGTAGCAGTCTGTCTCTAGCGGCTGTGGGCTGAGGGCACTTGCTGCACTCTTTTGATTCTAAAGTGTGGCTGTGGGGCAGACTATGTGCTTTTGTTTAAATATTCATTTAATTGCAGCGCCGTCATGAGCTGTGATTAACATTTCAGATTGACCTGAAAGCACACGCCGTGTTTGTAGACTTTCTGTATTCTTTTATTACTAAAGCGCGGCTGCGGGGCAAAGTGTGTCCTTTTTTCTAAGTATTCATGTTAATGGCACACCTGTTAGGAGCTGCGATTAACATGAATAGTTTAAACAAAAGCACACAATCTACCCCACAGCCGCACTTTAGTAAGAAGGGAATACAGCAAGTTTACAAACACGGCTTATGCTTCCAGGTCAATCTGAAAGCAAGGGCCTTGTTTTCAGACTTGCTGTATTTTTAAATGTGGGTGCCATGTCTCCCATATCAGTCAATGGTCCAGCCATGGAGAGGAAGAAAAAAAGGAACGAGTATGCTGTAGGGTGCAGGAAAGAGGAACGAAAAACTATGAACAACTATTTCATTGAAAACCACAGGTGTAGGCAACAAAATAAATGACGCAGACTTCTTTTTGCAGTTTCCTAAAGCACGAGCTCGACCCGAAGGCTTTGCAGCACTTTACACAAGCAACAGTCACATTACACAAGGGAACATGCATTTTTGTTTTTAATCACAGGGTGATTATGTGATTTCCATGAAATCACAGCACAATTGAGTCGATGCTGAGACTCAAACATCGTTCCCAGTTCCAAAATCGGCAGATCTGACCGTTAGTCCACATCCACTCCACATCCTCTCTTGGTAATCATTTATCATTGTCAGCACGTGCTGCCCTACAGCAAAGATGGGATATAAATGAGATGCACAACTCCCTCTATGGGGCTGCAGCAATGGAGGGTGCCACTGTGAATGCAATGGATCGTCTACTAATTTTGGTGCACGCGATATGACATCACAGTAGAGCGCTCTAGGTTACAAAATAACCTTTACTTGGAAGTGAAGAGCTTGAGTGTTTACCACCTGGAAGTTTCTAACGCGTGCAAAGCAGAAATTGAGGCTACAAGAAGGTCTCTAATTCTACATCAATTCGAAGTTTTGCTGTGTTACAAATAGGAAAAGTAACACATGAAAATAATGTCCTAGATGTAAACTGACAGTAGTGATGCTAATTGATGATGATGATGATGATGATTGGACCTTTACTCCTCGATATGAGTTGAATTTCTTATCTGAATCCTCATGCTCCACTTAAACATAATCATGAAGTTTTTCTAAAAGAAAGTTGGGGTTCCGTTTGGAGTCGATCTTAATTGAAATAAAGTGTATTCCTATTTTTCAGGTAAAATGGTTGACCAAATTCCAAGAAAGGCACCGTTGGACCTGGCCCTTTCAGCAGGGCCAGCCTCAAACATTTTGCCTTCCTTGCCCCATTTTTTCTTAATTCTTTTTTGGTGACTTTAGGTCTCTGTACAGCAAGTCTGCAAACACAGCTTGTGCTTTCAGGTCAATCTGAAAGCACACGCCCTGTTTGCAGACTTGCTGCTGTTCTTGTGTTATTAAAGCACAGCTGCAGAGCAGATTGTGTGCCTTTGTTTAAACATTCATGTTAACCAAAGCTCGTGAAGCGGGCTGCCATTATCATGAATACTTAAAACAAAAGCACACAATCTTCCCCCAGCCGCGCTTTAGTAACACAAGAATACAGCAAGTCTGCAAACATAGCGTGTGCTTTCATATTAACTTGAAAGCACATACAGTGTTTGTAGACATGCTGCAGTTCTTTGTACATGAGATACTGGCACAGCACATTTAGCGAAATATGTATAATTTCATTAAATTTTCATGGAACTTAGCAAACGTTTGTGAGGACATATCATGTGATTTCCCCCAGGATATGGATTTACTTCTACCCTCAGTAAATCTCTGACCATACCTATGATGAGAAAGTCCATTCTTTTAATGTACCTACAAACGTATCAACTTGTTGGTGTTAACACTACATTACAAGGCCTTTATGCCATGCAGTACACACACCACAGCTTGCCATTTGATTTTAGGTCACATAAAATGACACTGTACTTATGTAATTTTATGCATGAGTAAATCCGTTTATGAGTGTAAATTCACATTTTGAGAATAACAAATGTGAATCTTATCTCAGATTTTTTTAAATGTATTTATATTGCTTTCAAAACAATACCAAGAAAGAAGTTTACATAAAAAAAACATTACAAGCAGCTTGGTACAAATACAGTCTAGTTTTGAGTGGGCATAATTAATAATCGGTTATGATCGTTTGGGAGTAGATGCAATTGTAGTCTGTTCCACACAACAAGTGCAGTGGGGAATTAGAAAACAGAAAGGATTTTACATTGTGAAGAACAATCAACATAAAGAATATGTTAAGATCAATCTTTAGTCTTAAATTCTACTTAGGGAACATAGAATATAGAGCCTCAGAATTCAAGGCAGCCTATTGTCTGATTTGGCATCGACTTGGGGTAAAGTGGTGTCCCAATCGGTCAGTATCATCTCCCTCACTTGGCTGAAACAGAAGAGCGAGGTATCCTCAGCTTGTGCCCACTTCTGCAAGTCCAATTTCCCCTTATACAGTGTTGGGGCCTGGGTTGATTTCCAGCTGAGGGCTACAGATCGTTTGGTAGTTGTCAGTGCCAAGTGCTAAATCCTAAAATCTACATTTAATTTTATTGCACTTGGGATATGACATAAGGAATAGGAGGAAGACCTTAGGCATTGATATGTGTCACACACTGCAAGAAGATGTCACCCTCTCCCCGAATGTCACGCACTCTTCCCCACCCCAGTACAATCTAGCCCATCCTACCCCACTTCAATCTACTTCACTCCAATCTACTCTACCCCACCCCACTCCAAACTACCCTACTCCAATCATCCCACTTCAATATACACAACTACAATCTTCCCCACTCCACTCCACCCTAATCTACCCCACTCCACTCCAACCTACCCCACTCCACTCCACCCTAATCTACCCCACTCCAATCCAACCTACCTCTCTCCACTCTTCCCTTATCTATCTCACTCCTCTCGAATCTATCAAACTCTACTTCACTTCATTCTACTCCAATCTACACCACTCCAATACACCCAATCTACCCCATTCCACTCTACACAAATCTACCATACTACACCTCAATCTAGCTCACCTCACTTTACATCACATACACATTACACAGAGACACTGAATCATAGTGGGTAAATCAATGTATATGAAATGTTACATCAGACAGAGGACTACAAGTTGTAGGAGGTACAAGTCATCCATACTGGTAGACAGTGTAGTTTAAAGGTTCTTGGTCTGAAGAAGCACACACTGAGAATTTAAAATGTAACACCATGACTTTGCTTGTAAGAACTGATTTGTACCCAAGTGAAACCTTTTTGAAACATTAGGATAATGAATGACTGGTGGGAAAATTCATAATGCTTAAGTCTATAACTTGCAGTTTGCATGCAGCTCTTTGATAGTTAATAGCTCACTGTTCTATAATAGGATTTAAAGTTATAAACTGCAAGTAACAAAAGGGGCTCTCTGACAGACGCAGTAACACACTGATCTATTTAGGATTTTTTTTTTTAAGAATTGATAAAATTTGATTTAGACCTTGACAGAGGTCAACAAATACATTATTAATAGGTAGTAAAACAGTTCTACTATTCAGACATTAAAACAGTTTTAAAAAACGTAAAAAATATGTATACAGTTTATAACAAGCAAATTCATCAAGTGGAGATTTACAAAAATTAAACTTTTTGCATAGCACAGATTATGTCTGAAACATATAGGCTGATCGATTTACAATGCATGTTATTTGTGATCTGCATGGGTCCCCTGCTTTGCATCAGGCACTTTAACCTCCTCTGGCACTTTAAGATGAGTCAAAACTTCCACTAGACAGAACGCAGATGTCTCTGCAGCAGGTCCATCAATTTCCAGAGTTATCTTGACATTTTTATGGTTGCCTGAAAATTGCTGGTGGCACCAGCCTCAGCAGGTGCTTGTAAAACTGTATTGTACTTGAAAACATGGTGCCCTTCCAAAGTCAGTGCCCGGTGCGGTGGCACCAATCGCATGGCCCTAGAGCTGGCCCTGCATTTGAACGACTGAGTGACACTTTTTCGCAAGCAATGAAGATGAGCTAAATATATAAATATCAGGAATAACACCCCTCCCCCCTCTTTTGGAATTCTTGAGGGACTATTTTAAAACTCTGAAAAGTTTGTCATTACACATTGAATTTGGTATGTCATCAATGCTTAATAGAGGCACAGCAATGTATTTTAAATGCACTACTTCAAGCATGTTTTCTTTAGCTGGAGATAAAGATTTAAACATAGTTCCATTGCAACTGTTTTAGAGAGGTTTTAGCCTTTCCAAGACCCGCTCAATCACAAATGCTGTTTACCAAGCAGAAACCCTAGTAAAATGCAGGTCGTATTGTCCCTTCTTACCAAGTACTATTAATGTTGTAAATTAACATGTCAAAACTCATACATTTCCAGACCTGAGCGGCCGACTCAACTAGTAAGCTTTTCCTTTCAGCACGGTGTTGAAGCCAGTCACATCTTTTGATATCCTGCCTCTCTCTGTAGAGATGACTGCGACCTCTTCTGCTCTCCCAATAGTCACTCATGAGGTCAGGCGGTGGTGCACAAATAAACATAATTGCCACTGTGCCTCACTAGTGAATTCCTGGCGGCAAATGGACACTATCACATGACACCAATGCCATGTGATGTGGCCGGCTCAGACTGCGTGACTCGCAGCACCAATATGCAGCCAGCCAAAGTCAAGCGGAGAAGCCAGTATTGATCTCAAGTTTTCTGGTACAACATTGTGCAATTTAATTCAGCCACTAAAAGCCCGCCTTAACACCTCTCAAATCCCTAACCACTTCCCTTAAGGCATCAATGTGGCCCTTGATCACACCACAACCAAATATGTTTGCCCCCTGGAAAATATTTGTGAAAACACGGTCTATTTTAATTGTGTTTACATGCTAATGTGTGTGAATGAGACGCATAGCTGTTAAAACATTGACATGGCAAAAGGTAAAGAAAATGCAGGTGAGTGGGTGCATTGTGTGGGGAGTTGGTGTAGTAAAGGTGATACAACAAAATAGAAGTGTTAGAGAAGTAACTTAGTTTTAATTAGAAAGTCTTTATCAAATTTTTTGCACACCACTTAATGCATCATCTTCAGGTGAGATCTTTTTATGGCGTGTGTGCTGCTCAGCCCTCCTTGTGAATTTCCTAGTTCACCCAACTCAACTATTTGTGCAGTTTGAATGCCAGGGAAAAGCTGCATCACAGAAGGTGTAACACACAATGCAGATTTATAGACTAGTTTAGCATAATGGGTGCTAATAATGAAGCACATGGGCATGTGCCTGTTTGGCCTAAACTGGAATCCCATGTAACTATTTGGTTGCTTTTCCTATTAGAGTCTCTGGACCAGTCCCATTCATAGTCTGTAACTCTTAGAGATTTTGCTAACAATCTTGTCTTCAATTGCAGGTTTGCCGTCTGTAAGGTATTTGGATTTGAATGGGCATGCGTGAGTACCACAAAGACAAGGTATTTCTGTTTACGTTCCTTGTTGGATTGGGGGTTGCTGGGTGAATAGATTCACAATCTGCACCCCTTTTATTTTGCAGGTTTGTGACACCGTACTACTAATACAATTGCACAGGCAGACTTGAGTACAGGCAGAACAAATAGGTCATTGTTTTGTAGAGTTAAACTGGTGCATCTTGTACATTGTAGTATAACAACATACCTTAACCATGTTTTCTTCTGTTGCAGGTTTTGCAGACAGTACCCCACACATTTCAACGGACATACATGAGTACGAGCAGAACAGGTAATTGTTTGCTAGAGTTAAACTAGTGCATCTTGTACATTGTAGTATACCAACATCCCTACCCATGTTTTCTTCTGTTGCAGGTTTCGCAGACTGTGTCACATACATTTAAGCGGGCGTGCGTGAGTACAAGCAAAACAGGGAATTCTTTGGAAGTGTTAAACTGTGGTGCATCTTGTACATTGTAATATAACAACATACCTTACCCATATTCTCTTCCTTTACAGGTTTAGCAGACAATACCCCACACATTTGAACAGGCATACGTGAGTACAAGCACAACAGGTAATTGTTTTAGGTGAGTTCCCTTATGGTGCACATGGTATATGATGTATCATGGTGTGCTGTATCACAATGTGCTGTTACAATCTTTACTTCAATTGCAGGCTCTACGGACAGTGCTACATATAAGTTTGGAAGGGCAGAGCAGAGAACAGAAACATCCAGGTAATTACGCTCTATGTTTTGCCAGCAATGCCTCAGTACTATGTGACAGATTGTATTCATGAGCATAGGCATCAACTTTAGCCATGTTCCTTTATTTTGCAGGCTTTGTGGCACAGCAGGATAAAACCGGCTCGCACTTAAATGTTCAAGCGCAAAGCTGTAACTTTGGGAAACTTTGGTGCTTCACCACAAAGGAAGAAATGCTGCCTTGCGTTCAAGGAAGAGTAAATGAAAGAAACTGTGGAGGCTGAGACACAGAAATCATGAAGCAAGGTTTGCATGCAACTCGGAGAACTATTTCAATACAGTCCAGACGTGGGCTAGATATCCAAAGCATGTGCTGAAGCCAAGCTTGTTGGGGACTTTTCTACAGGGAACAAATGGAGTGATGACTGGCAACTGGATTACATGAAACACCATCTAATTAGCAAAGTTCACAAGTATGCCCTGGTGATATTCAGAAACAGAAGTGCTGCTGCCAGGTTTGGTTATAGAGTGTGGGCAATGCAGACAGAAACTAACACTGACAATGCAAACAGAATGGAAGTGGTTGAACGACAAAGATCCCTGTCTGAGGAGATAAAGATTCTTATCAACAACGTGTTTATGGCAGTTAAGATGAATACTTCAATGTTTTCTGTCCAAGACATCCATGATCACCTAGCTTTGTATGATAAGATACCAGACAGCTGGATGAGCAAGAACTATGCCTTTGAGTTCATTGAGGCCATCAATAGCATGATACACTGTGAAGCTATGGCAGAACTTCGTAACGCTTTGTATCACACATTGATAATTGATGAGAGCACAGATATTTCTGTTACACAAATGCTCATACTTTACTTCAAGTTCCGACCTTTAACATCAACAGAGCACAAGACACTGTTAGGGGTATATTGAAGCTGACTAGTTGTAATGCTGAGGCTATCACTACTGCTGTGAAATAATTCTACACTGCCAATGAACTGGACCTTAAGAAAATAGTCATGTTCACATCCAATGGAGCATCTGTGATGCTTGGTAAGAATAATGGTGTTGCTACTCACCTTAAGCAATCCATTCCTCATATAGTTGAGCAGCATTGTGTCACCCATCGAGAAGACTTGGGAGTTGATGATTCCTGGAAGAGGGTTCCAATGATTAAAGAGATGGAGACATTATTGAGGACTGTCTACACTGTATTTTCCATATCTCCTGCAAGAAAGTCCAAGCTGGATGAAATCGCATTGGTCACTGAATGTGAAGTGGTCTCTTTTCAACCACTGAATGAAGTCCTGTGGCTTTAAAATCATTTTGCAGTTGGTGCACTAATTCGGAATTACGAGGCTATTCGTAAGTAGTTTGAGCATGAGATCGTTGAGGAGAATGATCCAGTTGCTAAATATTGCTACAAAAATCTATCAGACTCAAACTACCATGTTTCCCTTGCCGTAATTAATGACATTCTGGGAGAATTTGCATGTTTGTGCAAACTGTTCCAAAAAGCTTCTTTGACTACTGTTGAAGTTGTAAAGTATGCAAGAGCAATGATTGGCCAGATTAAGGAGCAGTATTTGGGGGACATTGTCTTTTGGAGCAGCACTGTAAGAGATCTAATAATGTTGTACAAGGAAAGGCAGGAGTTTGACAGTGCGCCTATTTTTTCTTTTGTTTCCCTTCTTTTTGAGCACATTCAAAAAAGGTTATCTGAAGATGAACTGAAAGAATGGGCAAGTTTGGGATTCCAGGCACTAGCAACACAATCTCATTTTGATTTTGGGACTGAGAATGTACAAAGACTTGTTGAAAAGTATAAAAATGTCTTGGTCCTGGATAATTGTGAAACAGCGGAAGATGTTGTTCGACAACACAGAGAATATAAATATGTTGTGGCAGAACATGCAAAGGGTGGGTTATTTACCACCTTTCAATACATGGTGAATTTCACTTTATGCAATGGTGTCTCAGCTTGTTGATGTCTGTGCGACATTTCAAGCATCTAGTACAGATTGTGAACGAAGATTCAGCCTCATAAACACTATCAAGAGTAAATTGGGAAATAGACTAGAGCAGAAGCATTTGGATATGCTAATGAAGACGAAGGCCTACCTACTGAGTGGGAAAGTTGACCTTGATAGAGTTTATCAGCACTGGAAAACTGGCAAGGATCGACATGAGAAGCAACCATGTAACCCATCTAGTGATGGCACTTGACGTGTGGGAACAGCCCTCCTTCACAGTCCATGTTTGCCTGAATGTCACACATTTCACAAACTGCCTCTGACGAGATAGCCCGACATTACTCAGTAGCTTGCACATCAAATTGTATATATGTTATGTAATTTTGTAACTTATTATGTATATGTGATCTTGAATAGGCTCTCAACATTTCCTCACGCAAAGAACAGTGCTCCAGTTAAGAACCTTTAGTAAAATCTTATGATGGTAACACCGCTGGAGTCTTGTGCTTTTCTAAACCTGAAGTGTACTTGCCTGTTCAACCAATTCATGTCATGGCCTGTGTATCCAAATTGCAAACCTGCCTTAAGACCCTTAATGTGGCGCTGTATGTGTGGAAAAGAATCGTCTTTTCACTTTTTTAAGCAAATGTTTGGAGTGATATTTGGTGCTGCACACATGCTCGGTCTGGTTCTTGGTGCACATAGCCATGGCTGCAGTGCACAGAGACCCTACATTGCTGCACACAGAGGAAATAAATTAGAGGGAACATTGGTCCTCAGAGTCCCGGGAGACATCTGTGGTGCTAGGTGGTGCCTGCTGTATGTTTTGCGCAGCAGGTGGAGAGGCCATGATGCTATGGGATCTTGCCACTTCCCAGATGGGCTGCCTATGGAGTCAAGCAGCTCTTGGATGGTGTCGTTGTCAATGGTTGAGAGCTCATCTTCCTCTTCCTCATTGAAGAGTGGGACAGGCTGCTGAGCAGGAGGCGATGTTTCTTCCTCTGCAATGTAAAGGGCAGATACTGTTGTATGTGTTTGTCCACTTTGGTCAGGCATTTATGTAGTTGACAATCAGAGTGCATGACACTTTCTATTCTTATTGTACAACATCACTGATGTAACATTTATGTTGATCATAGTTTTGGACAGTTTCCCTGTATGCCAACAGTGAGGGGCACTTTTCTACGCCCCTGCCGCAACTGTTACATCATCTGTTCAAAACTGGCTGTGGTGCTGGTTGAATCATATTATTGACAATGCAGAATTCATCTGATTAATTTGTCTTTACACTGCGTTGTGGGTGAGTCAACCTTACTCAATCACGTTTACATATTCGTTTTAGTCACTAAGTTTTGAGGTATGTGATGGCAAGTAGATGTGCTTGATGTCCCATACTCTGACAAGTGTCTATGTGTTTGAAGGTGGCCAAATCATATTGACACAGGTCATTCCCATTGATGGATGTTGATGTTCAGGCAGGGACACCTTCTTGTTCATTGACAGTCATTCCCTCTATCCAGTCATCCTTGCACTTTGGTGCATTGGCAATGGTAATATGATGCACGCAGGAGGACATAGGACTTTGAGGCTAGCTTCTGCACAGCAGACCTTTTTTGAACCTCACCGGGATTTGCACGTGGATGATACATTCTGTTCTGCTCAGGATTGGATGCCTTTGTTACTGGAAGGATGTTTACAGACATCAATAGCTATGCATTTATTTACTGTCACTGCTGACTTTACCTAAGGGCCAGTTTCAATGCATGTCAATGTGTCTTGGGCATCCAAAACCAGAACCATAATGACAATGACATACTGCTATCTGAACAACACAAGTAGATACTTTGATGTGAATGACTGCATTTTGATGAATTAGGTCAAGGTGATGTGTAGCAAAATGACATGCATTAGTGCCACATTGTGAATGGGGCCCATTGTCATACTTCACTTAACATGCGTGCAACAGGGAATGTGTGGTTCTGGGAGCATGGGAAACAGAACACACATGTTGTTGTTTTAGGGAACACATTCCTACAATGCTGAAGCCTTACACTGTAAGGTGAACAGCACCTTGGCCCTTCAGAATGTTCATTTTTGGATATATGGAAAGTGCACAGATTTGATACAAGGTGTTTGAAATGGTAGTGCAGTTTTGGAGGGAGGGCTCTCGTCCAGTTTTGGATGTAGTTGTGTGTGCTTCATTCACCTACACACATAAATGCAGCAGTTACACCATTACATTTGCTTTTTGACATTTTCCAAAACACTATTGCAACCGGACCATTATCAAGTCTTTGTTTAGTAAGGGTATGCATGCTTCACAATATTTACATGGCAGTGTTGACCCATTAATGTGGATTGAAAATACCTTGTAGAGGAGGCACACTTTCATTATGATCCTGTGGTCCTATGTACAAACATGTAATGTAACGCTGAATTACTCTTCTTGGATTGACACTGCGCTCAGCAACTTCTGTAAGGGGGCTCAGACTTATTTTCTACATTACGTTGATGCATGAAATTTTGGCATGCACATGCATTTAATGTTGCTGGCTAGCCCCAAAGCAAACATTCTTTCACTTTTGTGTATGAGTGCCTGCTTTTGCACTAGTCAACGACATGGATCAACAATGCATTTTGTAGCACAGGACTGAGCCATATTGTTGTATATAACGTGCAGTGCTACATTTCAGAAGTGACAGAGGGCTGCGTTGAGCCAAGTGGGCTGACCCGACGCTTAGTGAATTATTTGAATATTTACAATCCCCTGACACCACAGGTATGTCACATTGATTGACTTTCCTGTGGTAATAAGTGCTTTGCCTTATTTACAATGCAGCATCAATTCACTAAGTGTGGCTTGACACTGCCTTGTAAATGATGCACTCTTTCACGCTGTACTTTGTGTGAAGGTGGAGGGCAATGATTGTTGTATTGTGTGTTTCACCGCAACACCCATTGATTTGGACACTGCCTCCTATTTACTAGGGCTGCATGACTAGGAGGCAACGTTAAAATTAAGAGCAGGTAAAACCTGGTCTTCAACATGCAAAACGAGGGGAGATGTGCTATTTCTCCTTGTTTTTGCTGCATTGTACAGCACACATAGAAACATAGAAACAGCAAACCATAGAAACAGAAAAAAGGCCAATGATTGTTTTTGTGCGGGAGTGAGAGACCTTACTGCAAAAAAACATTCTTTCACTGAACACAGACACCCTTGCACTGAGTTGAGAGGGTGCTTGCATTGGTGGTAGACTGCTAATGTTTACACCAGCTCTGGGTGAAACGCAGGGCTGCATCATATTGTTATCAATGACGTGCAGCTCTGTGTTACCAAATTGGCAGAGCATGCTGTTGAGCCTAGGAGGCTAATGCAATGCTCCTCCACTTCTCTAGTCAATATGGCCCTTTGCTTCTTGATGTAGCCCAGAGGTCGGAGACATATTTGTGGTCAGTTGTCTATATGTTTAGATATTTACATGTGTATATGTGCTGGATTACAAGTCACTTACACCACCATTGTCTTTATATATATTCAAAAGCTAAAGTGACATGTGAATATATTCCCACGTACCTAAGCATCTAGAGTTTGGTCTACACACAGTGTGGGTGGGCACTGAGACATAGTAAGATAAATAGAAGCACCATTACTCCCTCACCTCAATGCCCCTGGTTCTTACTTACCCTGTTGCTGATGTAGCTGGCCATATTCAGCACTATCCTGTCCCTTGACTCCAACCACCACCTCCTCACAGATGACTGTGGACACCTGTACCTCCAAGGTATCAAGTTCCTCCTGTGGCGCTGGACTCCCACCTCCGGTCTGCAGTGCCAATTGTTAGACAGTTTCCACTCAGTCTTGTACTTGGCATCATACCAGCACTTCTTGCAGTTGGCCACTGTCCTCTTGACTTGTGCTACCGCATTCACCTTGGTCACAATGGACTGCCAAATGGCATTTTGTGTCCCCATGGACACCCTTGAGATGACAAAGAGCTGGTGTTGATTCTCCGTCACCTCAGCAATCAGGATTTCATTTTCCTCCTGACTGAATATTGTTTTCCTTTTCCTCTTCCCATGGGACCCTGGTTGGTTATCCTGGATGTTAGGGGATTGATATCTCCAGCTGAACTGGGTCCAGTCGGCTCCATTTTGCTTTCAAGTATTTATTTTTTGGTGCTTCGCGGGCTTTTGTGGTTTATTTTTCTTGCGAAGCGTTAAGAAAGTGTTGTGACGCTGAGTAATGTTAGTTTTCTGGCCACTGACTGGCCAGCCGTCACTTTTTTCATGTTAGCGGTAAGATTTTTATCACTGTGATGTTAGTGTTTGCAGCAACATTCGCAGCCGCAAGCAGATCCTATCACCATGTAGCGACATATTGTAAATACGTTGGTACTCTGGCGATAGTTTTCGTCGATGCACAGTGGTAAGAAAATTGTCGCTAAGCAACACTAACTTTGCTTACCAGCAACTCTTGTAAATATACCCCACAGAACTGCAATTGTTACATTTACCACCTTGGTGCCAAATGGTTTTGATATTTTTTTTGTTTGAATCAAAAACATGAATACAAGACATTATAAATACCATAAGTATCTTTAATCATAATAAAAGGATTAAAAAGAATGAGCACAGCATATTTCTTTAGATTTGTATCGTTCTCTGTAATGTTAAAATATTTTAATCTATTTGTAAGAAGAAAAACAAATTAAATACATGTTTTCCCAGCTTGCTGCATGTACACCAGGCACCATGGTTTAGGTCCTGCACTTTTTAAAATAAATCAGTGCACCCTGGGAGATGTTGCCTGTTTACATTAATTAATTAAAGCATCTGTCTAAAGTGATATGTAACAGAGGAGTTCTACAGCTGCATAAGCAGTGTTTGGTGTACATGGTGCAATCTGGAAAACCAAAGGGTGTCCTATAAGTTTAACGAAAAGAAGTTGCCGAATAGCATTGTTCTATATGTATGAATGTCACAAAGAGGCAAAGAATGTAATAGAGCGCCCTGCAACATTGTTGGAAGATTTGTAATTTCAAAGACGGCAATGGAGAGTAAAATATTTTAACACCCAGTCTGGTAGATTCTGCCAGCTAAAGACAAAAAATGTAATGAACATTGACACCAGTCTTTCTTTTACCTGAAGTCTAATTTTATCAGCAAAGGGATACAGGATTTATTGGGTGATTTAGACCTTGGTAGGCAGCCCACTAGTATTTCAGGTCAGTGGATGCTATGGCCTTTGCTTCCCTGGATGACAAGCACCTGCCATATCAGAGAACCTACCATGTTGGTATTTCGAAAGCCACCATTGCAGCTGCCACTGCTTCTTGAGCCTGCTGGGCAGAGTACGCTATTTTCCAAATGAAACCTCTAAAGTGCTGGTTGGTGCTGGAAAATAAACAAAATGGCTATGATAAGAAGGGAATATTCAGCCTGTGCATTAGGACCATTAGCCGATATCTGTGCCTGGCTGATGAAGGTTATGAACCCGAAACCGGTCCCAGGATGCTTAATTCCAGTCCAGAGAAGACATGGCTTGGCAGTTCGGGCTGGACTGTTCCCATGAGGCACAGGGTCAGACTGATTTGCATATGGCCATGTCTGAACTGGGGTGGTGGAGTAAGCTAAAGAATGATGATGGATTAAACCCAGATCAATTGACTGGGGGTGAGTGTTTGATTTGCTCTAACGCTCCGTCCATCATCCCCTTTGGTATCGCTTTGTTCGCCCTAAATTGGCAGGGTATGCCCAGACGTGGGTCCCTTGCTCACTTTGCCACTGGATTCAAGATAGCCAGGCTGATGAGCGTTATGAACCCAAAACCGGTCCCAGGATGCTTGCTTCCGGTCCAGAGAAGACATGGCTTGGCAGTTCTGGCTGGACTGTTCCCATGAGGCACAGGGTCAGACTGATTTGCATATGGCCATGTCTGAACTGGGGTGGTGGAGTGAGCTAAAGAATGATGATGAATTAAACCCAGATCAGTTGACTGGGGGTGAGTGTTTTATTTGCTCTAACGCTCCGTCCATCATCCCCTTTGGTATCGATATCTGTGCTTGGGACAACCATTTCTAGTCTGACGATCCTGTCCAGAGAAATCTAGATGACGGTCTCACTCCACTCTGGTGCCCCAGTGGAGGATGGAATTGGTGTATGTCACCTTTGTATGGTGGTTTGTAGATATGGGTGCCCAGCTCCCTGTAGCTAGCCCTTGCATTCTAGAATGTTTCTTATTTTGTTTGGCGTTGATTACTTAAACCATTATCCCCCGTTCCTAATTTCTACCTCCATCCTTTTCTTGCAGCCTATTTTCTACTGTTGCTTTCTTCTTGACACAAGATTACCCGTGTTTTCTGTCAACCATGGCTTTATTATGGGGAAAATCACTGGATTTACAAGACTTGTTTCACCTTTACTCTCTCTTGGTCATACCTTATGCCTTTACTTTCTACTGTCACATCTAGCACTTTAGGAAAGTAGTAACTAGAGATAGGTTAGAACAACACTTCTCAATTAATGGCTGTTGGACCCGGCCTCGTAGAATGGCCCTACGTGCCCCCGCACCACCGAAACCTGGTACCTGCAGCCCAAACACACGGCCCAGCCGACCCTCCCCACCAGGACACACGCACCGACCCGGACGTCCCCGTCCATGGCCTCTCTCCTTTCGGCCACCCCGGGCCCGCGTGCCCACTTCATGCAGCAAGATGGCCGCCCGGCCCCAGCGCGACCCGGGCCTAGAGGCGCCACTCCGGCTGGAGGACATCACGCTTCCTGGGGATGAGAGAGGGAGGAGCAGTTTCTATCGCACCTCTGAACTCCCCTGGGACGATGGGTTTCGATCGGCCCTCCGGCCTCCCTGAGGGCTGGCTCCGTGCCTGCTGGGTGTCTGGGACTCCTCCCGACCTGGCCCCGAAAGGATCAAAAGACAATAGCAGGAAATCCCGACAAGCGATCCCCAGGTGACAAGACCCCTGCCTGCACAGACTCCGGACATCAAAGAGGGGTCGACCTATAACAGGGGGTGCTCTGGGTCTGTCCGGCAGATTCGACGCTGGAACAACGAGAGCCTGCCGACGTGGTCGCGGCTCCTGGAACTTGGACCCTCCTGAGCCCTGCTGAGTGACTCGCGGCTCCCTGAAGATCGTAAGACCTCCGAACTTGTACCTGAGCCTGCTGAGTGACTCGCGGCTCCCTGAAGATCGTAAGACCGCCGAACTTGTACCTGAGCCTGCTGAGTGACTCGCGGCTCCCTGAAACTCGTAAGACCTCCGAACTTGTGCCTGAGCCTGCTGAGTGACTCGCGGCTCCTTGAACCTCGTAAGACCTCCCAACCTGCACCTGAGCCCGCTGAGTGACTCGCGGCTCCAACGGACTCTCACGGTCCCGCCGGACCCCGACTACAACCACGTATCCCCCAGCTCGAGGATTGTGAGCTGTGCGCCGGATACGTCCCTGCCTTGAACCTTTACCAGAGACTGGCCCGCTACCCCCTACCCCTTCCGAGACTCATTGAGCCCGTGCTCACCTTGTACATATTTGCAGTGATAACCTACTTGATAAAGATTGATTTCTAAGAACACCCGGTGTGGTCACTCTGTGTCGTGTGGTGCCAGAAGTACGATCCTAGATACGAGATTCCTCCCCCTGGGGAGTCTCCCGCCAGTGCCCGGCTACAATACTTCGAGGGTGGGTCTCAGGGTAGTCAGGACCCCCTTCCCGGCTCCTCTGAGGTCGCCGTCTAACAATGGCTTACCAGGTTTTATATGTGCATAGGTGCCTTCAGATTTGTCTGTGTGGGTGCCAGTGAATCCGCTGGCATGTGTGCTTGGATCTCTGTAGAAGAGTCAATCCATGTGTGCATGTGGATTTGTGTATATATGTTGTTATGTTCTACTTGTATATTTTTTAAGGCATTCATTGAGTTAGCTTAGTGAGTTAAACAGTAAGCACAGTCATTTGCAGTAATTTGGTTTTCACAAGTTCAAAATTCAGCATGGCACACTAATAGTTCCACCCTCCTGAAAATTTGGAACTTAGAACAATTAAATGTGTAAAATTAAACAATCTTAGTTACAGTGATTTGAAATTGAAGTAATATTGTATTAATGCTCACAGTTAGTCCTAGGAAGCCACTAAATCTGCCCAGGACTGAATACTGCCACCACTTCACCATCCTCCCCACTATGCCCACTGACAGTAATGATTACAGAGGGCCTGATTTTGATTTCAACTCCTTCATAGCGGTGAAGGATATCCATCTGCTGAATTATAAATCCCCTAGGCTATTATAGCATTTATATTTCGGCAGGCGTGGTATCCATAACCATTGTTATGGAGTAACCCATCTGCCAAAATCTAAATCAGGCCCAGAGTCAGCGGGATCATTGCTGTAGGATAGTGAGGTGTTAATGAATATCATCAAGATGGTGCTATCATGGCCATGCTAATGTTCTAGGTTCTTTTTGGCATCCTGGCATCAGTGCCCTGAGGAATAGCCAGGGATTCACTCCTTGAGGTGGTACACAAGCACATTAGTGGCAAGGGAATATCAGGGATTTCACAAGGTCAGGTAATCTGAAGGAATATTATTGATCGCAAGGATTACCTTTCCTGCTTCCAGGACAGAAGGGGAGCCTAGAGGCCTTGGATTTTGTGTCTGGGAACTGAGTGGGGTATGCCGCTGAAACCTCACGCATGAGTTATGCCAGCAGGGGATAACTGCAATGGTGACATTTGAAAGTGTTGGCGGGAAATAATTTAGGGGTAAGATTTAAGTAGCGAGCAACCACTGCATTTTTATTTACTTTCACCATGTCATAATTTTGAAAACTGTGTATCCCCACGATGAAGGCCCAATTGCACCCATAGAATCACAATTACAACGAAATATGTGACCAGTGTCCTGTGCACTCTCAGAGAGGCCAGTGATTGGATGGCCTTGTATTCTGAACACCTTTTTGATCTACTGACAGACCCTCTGAGAAGCTCGCAGAATTATTCTTGTTTGTTGTGCCCTTTCAACAATGAGAACCAGGAAAACTAGGTTGAAGGGTTTAGTGTGTATTTCATTTTAATTCTTGTCAATTGTCTCGCGCGGCTGTGCATGTATTGTATTGATTCAATCTGCAAGCTTAGTTCTCCGAACGTTTTTCCTCGGCAACATTATTGACATGACCTGCTGAGCAGAAGCATTGGAGGTGCCGAGCTCCTTAAGGTGTTTCAACTTGTGGAATGATTCTTGGATAATTACAACCTTTTTGGTGTGTCCATTATTCAACAATTTGGGTGATGAGTTGAGACACCATTCATAAACCCACTATTTTTTTTTTCCCTCTACATTTTCCATTTTTTTAATCCTTCCAGGAAATACTTTATCTATATATTTGATCATCCTTATCAAGAGGAATTCCTACTTCACACAAGGAATACTGCTTCATTGCGGAGTGTTTATTGTGGCATGGTTTATGGATTTTGCTTGGCTCTGCTGAATGACTCACCGGGATACTTTGCAACTATTGAAGGCATTGTACAAATCTGGGAGCCATTACCAAGCAAAGATTCTTCCCCTCCAGCATTCAAAGCTTCGTCACTCTGCCGACAGTAAGGTTCCGGATGCTCTCCGTCATTCGGAGCTCTACGTCAGCCTGTGTGTACGGCGTGACCTTTCACACATCATCACGGAAGGTCACGCTATGCGACACCATTTTGATTCATCTAAATAACATGGAGTGACGTACGTCCTGGTTTCTAGGGAGTTTCTCTGCACATCTGCACTCAACAAGTATTTAGAAGTCGATGCTTCTATTACGGACTTACATGTGTGATGGTAACTGTGTTTTATTTTTTTTCCTACCATCAGTTTTGAAATTTATAAAGGAACCAGTGAAATATATAAAAGGATTATAGTAAACTAGTACCTTGTGGTGAAGATTGGACACTATATTCAATTAATTTCCTTATTCAATGGTCAGTTTGTGAAATATTTAAAAGGATTATAGTGAACTAGTTCCTTGTTGTGAAGAGTGGACACTATTTCTGATTCATTTACTTACACAATGGCTTCACAGAATTTTACCTTGCAACCACCTCAAGCCTTTTGGCCAGTAGGGAGCAGTCCTTGCATGGAATGGACTGAATGGAAACTTATTTTTTAATTTTATCAATGCCAGTGATGAAGAACATAAGATGTCCCCTGAAAGGAAAAAAAACCTATAGTTTTACATTCATTTGGGCCTGGTGATCTAAGAGCTTATGAAGAAATGACTAAAGGGGTTGTAAGTGATGATGTCAATAATTTCAATGCTATCCTTAAAGATTTTGATAACCATTTTGCCCCCAAAGTCTGCATAGGTATTGTTAGATATAAGTTCTTTTGCAGAAAACAGGAAGTTAATGAATCCATAGATAAATATGTTTCTTCCTTAAAGCAATTAGCAGATGATTGTAAGTTTGATAACTTACAAGATCAGTTTATTAGAGACCAGGTTGTCATGCACACCAGACATCCTGCCATTCAAGAGAGATTGTGGATTAATGGAGAAGCCGAATTAAAAGATATTCTAGCTGTTGTGAGAAAAGCTGATTTATCTAGTTGCAGTGCAAAAGTGCTCAACTCTGATAACAAATCCAATTCTGAAGGCACTATTATTAAAATTAAGAATAGGAGTGTTGATAAATCTAGAAAGCTTAGTCCCAAGAGACAAGATTCTCTAAATAAAGGTAGTAATTTCAGGTGTTATCGTTGTGATAGCAGTTCCCACTTAGCCTCCAGCAAATTCTGTCCTGCTTTAAAACAGAAATGTTCTAATTGTAACATTGTAGGTCATTTTGCAAAAGTTTGCAAGAGAAGAAAGAACCCTAAAGTAAAATGAGTGGATGGGGAAGTGTCCAGTTCCAGTGATGAAGAACAGTTAATTAAACATGTGTCTCCTCACAATTTAACAGAATATGACAATTCCAAGAGTTATGATTCTAAAGAATTATTTCTACTTAAAATTATTGATAAGAAAGTTGATAACAAGAAGAAAGCTTTGTGTTCAATATCCTTAGGTGGATCAGTGTACTAATGTATGCAGACTCTTGGTCACCTTATACTATTGTCGATGAAGAGACGCGGAAAAACAAATTTGCCAATAAGTTAGGGCAAGAGTTAATTCTACCTGATATTCACCGGGATGGTTTTTCAGGTGAAAAGATTGATATAGTTGGTTTTCCCTTTTTGCTGTTCAGATTTATAGGGATAGAATCTTTTGAGAAACTATGTATAGCAAAGAAGTGTTCAGCTGTTTTAGGATGGAATGATCAATGTAGTTTCGGCATAATTCTCAAACCCAATAATGAGGATCCAGTTATAATACTGGCGACAATATGGAATTATGTAAAGAAATCCTAAACAAATTTCCTAAGTTGTTCTGTAAAGAATTGGGAAAAATTGATGATTTTGAACACTGTATTGTTTTAAAATCTGATGCTTGTTCTAAGGTTCACAAAGTTAGACATATTCCCATTCTGCTTAGTAAGGAGGTAGAAGTGGAACTAGAGAAGTAAACTAAAGCGGACAATATTGAACCTAGTGAATCCTCACAGTGGATTTCTCCAATTGTCGTCGCCCAACGCAGCTATGGCAAATTGAGACTTTGTATTGATTTAGGCCATTTAAACAACAATATAGTTGTTGACAGATTCCCTTTACCTAAGATTTCTGAAATGTTAACCCTCATGAAAGATGTTAATTGGTTTACTACCATTGACTTATCAGCCGCATACCATCAGATACCTTTAAGTGAGGATAGCAGGTCACTTACTGCGTCTGTTACTCTGTCAGGTTACTTCCAATTCAAGAGGTTACCGTGTGGTCTTGCATCTGCTGCGGCTATGTTTCAAAGATTAATGCATCAGCTTTTTGGGAAACATGATAAAGTGCATTGTTTCCAAGATGATATTTATATTTTTGGCAAGGATAAAGAAGAATATGATGGTGTGTTGAGGGAAGTTTTAAGTATTCTAGAACAAAAAAGTTTTACTGTTGAACATACTAAGTGCAAATTTGACGTGAAATCGATTGCTTACTCGGGGCACTTTATCAGTGGTGCAGGGGTGTCCACCAAACCTGCATTGGTGGATTCTATTGTTAATGCTCCTCACCCTAAAAATAAAGATGAGGTTCAATCCTTTACTGGGTTGGTGGAGTTTTACTCCAAATTTGTACAACAGTTTTTAAGCAGAATTTGTAACATTAGACAACTACTCAAGAACTGAAACATGTTTTTTTGGAGTGAAGAATATAACAATGAATTTGTGGACCTTAATAAAGCCATTGCGAATGCACCTGCCTTAAGTAGTTTCGCTTCTGATCTTAATAATTGCATTACGCTAGCAACAGAGGCTTAGGTGGAGTACTTTCTCAAATTAATCTGGAGGGTAAAGAATGTATTGTCGCTTATGCGTTACGAGCATTATCACCAACTGAAGAAAGATTTTCAGTTATAGAAAAGGAGACTCTTGCATGCATATGGGCTTTAGAGCATTTCAGAGTGTTTGTATGGTGAAAACCTTGCACTGTTCGAAGTGACCACAAATCATTGGTAAGGTTATTAACTACTGAAGGATTGTTTAATGCCTCTGCCAGGATAGCCAGAATGTCATTAAGATGACAAGATTACATTTACAAAATTGTTTATGTTCCTGGCAAGGAAAATGTGGGCGCAGATTTTTGTCACACATGCCTACTAAATTACACGACAGCCCTGACCGTGAGTGCGAAAATGTTCAGGTTGCTTTAGTTCATGACCAAGGTCTATCTATTGTTAAGAAGGATGAATGGGTACAGTTATATAATGCTGACAAAGTCTTACAACAACTAGCAGTATTTTGTATTGTTGGATGGCCTAAAACAAACAGAATTTCTAAAGAGTTAAAACAGTTTTGGGAGATTTGTGATGAATTATCTGTACTCCACGGTAATGACTTAAGAGGTGAGAGAGTTATACCCCCTTTATTACTCAGATTGTGCATTATCAAAATGTGTCATGAAAGTCATGGTGGGATCGTCAAAACAGAACAAAGGGTAAAACAATGGTATTGGTGGCCAGGCAAGGATTTAAGTATTGAGAGAGTAGTAAGAAATTGTGTATGGTGCGCAAATTTAGATAAGACCCATGTCACTTTAAAGCCCGAGATGTCTAAACCTATTATTCCTAGACAACCTTGGCACACTGTTGCTATTGATAGCATGGAGCCAATTGGCACTCAAAATAAATACATTTTATCACTCATAGATATTTTTTCAAGATCGGCAGTGCTAAAAATTGTGGATAAAGTAAATTTCGAAGTGATTTTAAAATTTTTAGACAATGTTTTTGTTGGTGAAGGACTGTCTGCACTTCTCATTAGTGATAATGGAGTTCAATTCACCTCTAGGATTGCGAAGGATTATTTTGAAAGAGTTGGTATGAAACATCATACTACTTCCTTATACAATCCAAGTGGAAATAGCATGGTGGAATGCTTTAATAGAGTCCTAAAAAATTATATTTATTCTGCCATTACTAATCACTGTGACTGGGAAATGCAAATATTTAAATCTTTGTGGATGTACAGAACCACACCACATGATGCTTTAGATCTTTCACCATTCGAAGTAATGAGAGGGAGAGCAATCAGAACTAAGTGCAAATCTGAGTGGTATTTAATACTAGTGTTCCTGTGGATATTATAAGGTCTAGAATTGAGAGAAAGAATCTTAAATACAAGGAGGCCTATGACCTCAAGCATGGCATAAAGGCTTGTGATATCAAGGTGGGAACTTCGGTCAGGGTGAAAAAACTATGGAAAGTAAGGAAAGGTGAGAGCCATTTTTCAGAACCTATGAAAGTAGTTAAAGTCTTGCAGTTCAATTAAATGATGGCAAGGTCTGGAATCTGAAACGCTTTGCTGTGTTGAAAGGTGACATCAATCTGTTTGAGAACCGTAGGGAACAGTAAAGTTATCTCTTGAAGAGAAAGTTGCAATCTTTTGATATCTGTAGCAGAAGCTCCAAAAAAATGATGGTGTACACTGTTCCTAATGTTCACACGGATGCCAGTAAGAGTCATGTAGAACATGATTCTGAACCTTCTATTAGGAAAGATAACAAAGTAATCCTGGTTCTTGTAATGAAGGTGTGGATGAAGGAGAAGGTGTGGATGAAAGAGGCCTCAGTAAATTCATTTGCACTAAATCAAAATGTGTGGATGAAGGAGGTCTCAGTATGTGCATTCGTACAAAACCAAAATGGTTGTCAGACTTTGTCTGTGATGATTCCTCTATATAACACCCTTTTTTAACAAAAAAATTGTAAATTCTCTAGAAGGGATGTGTTGTGTGTTTCTTGTCAATTGCCTCGCGATGCTGCACTTGTATTGTATTCATCTGTAAACTTAGTGCTCCAAACGTTTTTCCTTGGCAACAGGCATTACTGACATGACCTGCTGAGAAAAAGTATTGGAGGATCCGAGCTCCTTAAGGTGTTTCAACCTGTGGAATAAATCTTGGATATTTACAACCTTTTTGGTGCGTCCATTAATCAACAAAGGGTCCATCGGGGAAGAAGTGAGTGACACAACACAAAGGGAAGATGGAATACAGGTGATGAAGTGTTGTACTCCTAACCCACTTCCTGAATTCCTGAGAAAGTGCACATCAATCAGCTAACTAGGCTCTTCCCTCCATAACACAATGTCCCTCCTACCAGTCAGAACTAAAAGCTTTTCTCCTCCCTACACCAGTGCACGTGTGAATTTCCACCATAGTCTGACACAAGGTGAGCTCTCTTACCTGCACCAGAAGCAGTTGTATTGGGTTCTGTGTGGTAGATGAACCAGGAACATCTTTTGTTTGTTCAAAACAAAGGTGTTAAGTAAAATAGACACGGAGTTTGGAAACAGTATATTATTTCATTGACTACATGTGAGAGGAAATGGTTTTTGAAGAACTTCCGCTTTAAATATGTGACTCTACATCAGAGGCGCAACTAGACCCAAACTGGTGCAACAGTCTTTTTTGGCTCCCCCTACCCCATTTCCTCCTTTTCCATGAATTCCTTCACTACCACTCACCAACAATGCACCTCATCTCTCTATAGCACCTTTCTGAAAAACGTTTCATTTTTTTATAGCGCTACTCATAGTTTACTCATGCTCAGTTCTGTGATCTGCATGGTACACGTTCTTTGTATCAGGCACATTACCCTCTGTGGAGTGTGGGTGGCAGGAGTCCCCATGTGAGTGCACTGTGAGCGATGTGACAGTGTGAGAGTAGAGTAATATGAGTGACTGCAGGGTGAGTGAGGTGACCATATCAATTTGGGGGTGGATGTAAGTGCAGAGTGGGGCGAATGAATGCATCATTAGTGATGGGCTAGTTTGAGTAAGATTGCAGATTGAGCAGTAAGAGGGACAGGTGAGTGAAGTGTCACACGTGCAGGGTGAGTAGTGTGCTCGTGTGACTACAGGGTGAGGTACAGGGTGAACAGCACAAGTACATTTTGAGTGCTAAGTGATCACTGTGAGTGCAGGGTGAGCGGGTAAATGGTGTGAGTGCATGGTGATAATGTGAGTGCATTGTGATCGCTGTGAGTGCAGGATGGGCATGAAAGTGAAGGGCGAGAATGAGTAGTGAGTTGTCTGAATGCAGGGTGCATTCCCAGACACTTGAAGTAACGGCATGTTATTGACGGCGTCGGAGGGTTTCAGATATAAGTTAAACTATTGCTATTATGGCATTAAAGCCATATTTTGTTTTCAACACTTATCTGTGCATACATCTGAGAGCAAATATAAATAGAAAGCACTTTCAATTGTGTTCTAGGGCTGCCTGATTGATCCATGACTGATATTTAAAGGGAACAAAAACAGAAAAGTCACATTACAAATGAATACATACTTTTTATTTATAACCCTATTTAGTTTCAAGAGGAGTTATTTGCAGGCTATTTAAACAAAACATGGCTGGCATTTTTCTTCTGGCAATCATACTTTATATTACTTTTTATAAAATGCATTCTTACACTATGGCAGTAAATGTAAAATACAAATGTAAGGAATAGGCAGAGTGAAGGCCCAGGGGGTACTGGAACCAGAAAAAAAACTGAGCCTCGGTAACCAGTTTACAAAGGTATTTAAATGTGCAAATGTTCTTTCAAGACATGTGAAAAACTCGGGCGTGCCGGAGATAAGACTCCAGACACTGCCTAGCCAAGCCACAGCAGCTCTAGCAGTCCGGGCTGAGACACACGGGGGCCTGAAGCCATATTAGCCCTACGTGTGTTGTGCGCCTGCTCTACATAAAGGATGAAGGGGCAAATGAAAAGTTCTCTCTTTCTGACTTCCACTCAAGGTGAAGTTAGCCTCTTAAACGTGCGCATTTAGGAGCAGATTTACAAGAAACTGACGCATCTGTAGAGATGTGTTAGTTTCCCTGCACCAGCCTGCGAAACCCTTACGCCACCATGGATGCACCGTATTTACAATACAGCGCACTATGGTGCAAGGATTGACATTTGCGTCAGAAATTCTGATGCATCTGTTGGAGCAAAAGTCATGCATTGCTGTAGTGTTCCAAGCACGACACAACTCCAGCGATGCATGTTGAGGCCTATTCTCACTATAATTCGTCACTCCTTACGCCTACTTCAAGCAGGCGTAAGGATTTGACGCATTAGCATCCTAGAAGTGGTGCAGTGAAATCTTGTAGATTTCACTGCGTCACTTTAACGAGGTTTTCCTGCATGGGAACGCCCACCCTACATACATTATACCTGACGCATGTTTAATGTGATGCAGGGCTTTGTAGTGTGACACATCTCCCACACATGTTGTAAATTGGCCGCATTTTTTACGGCGGCGCTGCATCACAAAAGTGATGCAATAGTGGTGCAAAAGTACCACAAGGAGCTTGCCCCTTAACTATTAAGCTAACTGGCGGAAATAAGACAATTACGACACATCTACAATGCTGAACCTTCTAATTTGCCAACAGCCTCCTAGAAGCAGCAATCGCTGTGTAGCACAGATGCATGGGGCGGTCACTGTCATAGAGAGATAAGAAAAGCTAAATATAATTACAGAATCAAGTGCAGATGATAGTGCTTAGCTCAAAATAGAGATGTGTTTTTCAAAAAGATCTGTTAGAACTTAGAATGTTAGGATTTACAGGGTAATTACACAGTGCAGCTTATCCATGCTTCCAATTCAAAATGTATTTCAGAAAAGTCACGATTTTTATTGTTTATTGAATCACAATTGCCACTTCTTGCATCGTTGCCGAATGATAAAAGGCACGAGTCAACCTCGCTAGCGTTTCCACCCTGTGATCCCCAGATTATACAAACGCTACTGGCACACCACACAGTGGCCCAAGGATAAACAAACATCAAAACTGTTGTCTGAACATTCAGTCACTGCAGAACTATTAAATGAAATCCGCATATCTCGGACATACAACAATTTCAGAACTTTCATTTAAAAAGCTAGGGGATTTGTTGAGATGAACATACTTTCCTTTCACAAAAGAGCAGCGACCGACGATGCAAAAAGACAGTGCTTTTAGCGAACGAAATAGGGCCATCCATTCGGCCTTCTAGATCAATCCTCCTTTGCTAGAATTTCGAGTTGGGGCGAAGTGTTACTGTGCAGCTTTGCACCAAAAAACTAGAGTAACGTATGCAAATTGTGCCTCCAAAATGGCGCTGCAACCCACTTTTCCCGAGGTCCATAGCCCCATACCAGTGCATCTGCCTCTCGAGCACTCGTGCTGTCATGGCCGATGTCAGAGGCCTCCTAAATATATTCGATCTAAGAGTTTAGAAAGCCTGTTCATGCGTTGCAGGTCGCACACTGGTATCGCACTGGTTGCACACTGGTACCCCAGCTCTCCTAAACCTGACTTTCATGTAATCAGTGACATCTCCTTTGGTGGTTGGCTTCCTGCAGCCAACGCAATGCTTTCCATTCCTGGAGCTGCTCTCATGCGGATTTCAGCGGTTTGAGCAGGCTCACCCGGCACTTCTTATGAGGACAGAGGCCTGTGCCTGCAATTCCCTGGCAGTTTAACACTACAGAGTTTGGGGCGACCTGAAGTGCGCATGCCTGGCCGGCTCAAGACTACCATCCTGTCCGAAAACAATCAATCAGGAGGTTTATAAAGTGCAGGCTGCTCACCCGGTGCAGGTCTCAAGGTGCTGAGTGAAAGGGGCAGGGGGTTCCGGTGACCCTGGAGGTTTACTGAGTTCCATCGAAGAGCCAGGTCTTGAGGTCCTTCAGGAACTTTGGGAGCGTTGCAGTCTGTCGGAGGTGGAGAGGTAGGGAGTTCCATGCCTTGGCCGCTAGGAGGGGGAAGGAGCTCCCTACAGTTCTGTTTTTCTTGATCCGAGGAACCGATGCGAGGGAGAGCTGGACCGAGCGGAGAGAGTGTTGGGGAGTGTGGAACGAGAGGTGTTGTGGAGGTTCTTGTGTGCATGGGTGAGAAGCTTGAAGGTGATTCTCTTCTTGACGGGGAGCCAGTGTAGGGTCCGTAGGTGTTGGCTGATGTGGCTGTGGTGCGGTAGGTGGAGGACTAGTCTAGTGGCGGCGTTCTGGACATTCTGGAGTTTGTGGGTGAGGTTTTTGTTGATCCCGGCATAGAGTGTGTTGCCGTAGTCCAGTCTGCTACTGATGAGGGCTTGTGTGACAGTTTTCCTGTGTTGGGGGGATCCACATGAAGATCTTATGGAGGAGGCAGAGGGTGTGGTAGCAGGAGGAGGTGATGGCGTTGATCTGGGGGTCCATTTTGAGTTCAGAGTCCAGGATGATTCTGAGGTTGCGTGCATGGTCCGTGGGGGAGAGGGGATCCCTGAGGGCAGGGGGCTACCAGGTGTCTTTCCAGGCATCGGGGTGTGGGTCCATGATGAGTACCTTGGTTTTGTCAGTGTTGAGTTGAAGGCAGCTGTTCTTCATCCATCTGGCAACGGCTTCCATTCCATCTTGAAAGTTGCGTTTGGTGATGTTGGGTTTGTTGGATAGGGAGAGGATGAGTTGGGTGTTGTCTGCGTATGATGTGATGTTGAGTCCATGTGCTCTGACGATTGATACGAGCGGGGCCATGTAGATGTTGAGGAAGGTCAGCCTGATGAAGGATCTTTGTGGGACTCTGCAGGTGGTTGGAGTTGGTTCTGAGAGAAATGAAGGTAGTCTGACTCATTGCGTTCTGCCGGAGAGGGTAGAGAGGATCCAGTTGAGGGCCTAGTTCTGGATTACCATGTCGTGTAGTCTGCGGACTAGGGTGCGGTGAGAGAGAGTTTCGAAAGCCGTGGAGAGGTCTAGGAGGATAAGGGCCCAAGTTTCTCCTCTGTCAAGGAGGGTGCGGATGTCGTCTGTTGCTGCAAGTAGAGTGGTTTTGGTGCTGTGGTTCTTCCTGAAGCCTTATTGGGAGGAGTTGAGAATGTGGTTTTCTTCGATGAAGGTGGCGAATTGGCTTTTGACAGCTTTTTCCATAACTTTGGCCGGATAAGGGAGTAGGGAGATCAGTCTGAAATTCTTGAGGTCGGTGAGGTCCCCTGAAAGTTTTTCAGGAGAGGATTGATTTCGGCATGTTTCCAGTCGTTGGGGAAGGAGGCGGTCTCAAAGGAGCGTTTTATGATACGTTGAAGCTCGGGGCGATGGTGTCTGCGGCTTTGCGTAAGATGGGGTGGGAAAGTGGTCCCTGGGGGCCCCGGAGTGGGTGTTCTTCATTATTCTCGGAGTGTCTTCAATGCTGAGTGTGGTCCAGCTGTCTAGTGATGGCTGCATGCTGCTGGGAGTATTGGGAGGGGTTCCTCATGGGGGATGTTGCCATTGAAGTTGTTATAGATGGTCTTGATTTTGTGATGGAAGAAAGTGTTGAGCCTGTCACAGAGGTCCTGAGAGGGAGTGATGTCTGTGGACTAGCTGTTGGGTTGGGCGAACACTTTGATGATGCTGAAGAGTTTCTTGCTGTTGTGTGTGTTGGTGAGGATTCTGTCCTGAAGTGCTTTCTTTCTGGAGAGTCTGATGAGCTTGTGGTGGGCATCAGTAGATGTTTTGAAGTTGTCAAGGTCTGTCTGGGTATTGGAGTTCCTCCACAGTTTTTGAGTCGTCTGCAGGTGCGTCTGGAGTTTCGGAGTTCGTTGGAAAACCAGCTGACTTTCTTGGGGTGGGCTTGGAGGCTTTTGGGGGGGGGGTGGTGTTGACGCAGTCGGTGACATGCGCACTTTGCACTGATATTTTTCAAGTTATCACGCTGCTCCCACCAATCGACCCCACCCTCATGCTCCCGCTAACAGTGGAGGCCGGAGGCACATATGATTAAATGGTAATAACCATTTTATTAATTTACATTTACCTGCTGTGCTTACTGCAGGTGAGGCGATGTTCCGTTGCCCTTTAAGAGGAACCACCACTAGATCCCTCTATATCATCCACTCCAAAAAAGGGGGGAGGACAAGCATCATGGCGGGGAGAGACTCTCCTACCGCATGTCCTTCTGGCATTGCTTCCCAGAAGCACAAAGACAACACGCATGACTTACCCCACTTATTGTCATCCTCTTACCACACCTTATCATAGCTGCTCTCATCCCTTATGGCCTTCAGGTATAAAATGTTGATCCTCCACATTGGGGAGTGTGCTTCAACGGTGATGGGAAGTGTCTCACCCTGGCACGGGAAATTTAAAAGGATTTCACAAGCGTACTATACTTGCAGACAGGAATGAATCCTGAGGATTTTCTAAACCATGAAAAGACGGGGTTCTACCACGGGCTCTGAGATAGCAGATCTAACCACAGTCTTTCCACCCATTAAAACTTGTAAGAATTGTGTGGGAAATTTCTTCACTCAATCCTCACATTGCTAGGGTTTCCGGACAACTAGTGAGGTCTGAAACAGCCATTTGCCTGTTGTTTTCTCTGCCTCAAAGACGTCTTTCAAATGGATGTATGACGTTACAACGCATACTTTTACAACGCATGCACTTACAACGCAATTTTTACAACACAACATCCACTACAACGCATTCCATTACATCGCATGACACTACAACGCATTTTTAAAAACTACCTTTACAACGCATTCCATTACATCGCATACCACCTTTACAACGCATACAATTACAACACATAATATTACATTGCATTTAAGGTAAGTATTGGATAGTATAGGGGTAAAAATTACTATTCTAACTCCAGGGGGTGCAACAGAAGGGTAAGTGTTGGATAGTATAGGGGTAAAAATTACTATTCTAACTCCAGGGGGTGCAACAGTAGGGTAAGTGTTGGATAGTATAGGGGTAAAAATTACTATTCTAACTCCAGGGGGTGCAATAGGAGGGTAAGTGTTGGATAGTATAGGGGTAAAAATTACTATTCTAACTCCAGGGGGTGCAACAGTAGGGTAAGTGTTGGATAGTATAGGGGTAAAAATTACTATTCTAACTCCAGGGGGTGCAACAGTAGGGTAAGTGTTGGATAGTATAGGGGTAAAAATTACTATTCTAACTCCAGGGGGTGCAATAGTAGGGTAAATGTTGGATAGTATAGGGGTAAAAATTACTATTCTAACTCCAGGGGGTGCAACAGTAGGGTAAGTGTTGGATAGTATAGGGGTAAACATTACTATTCTAACTCCAGGGGGTGCAACAGTAGGGTAAGTGTTGGATAGTATAGGGGTAAAAATTACTATTCTAACTCCAGGGGGTGCAACAGTAGGGTAAGTGTTGGATAGTGTAGTGTAATATTATGCGTTGTAATGGTATGCGTTGTAAAGGTAGTATGCGATGTCATGGAATGCGTTGTAAAGGTAGTTTTTAAACATGCGTTGTAGTGTCATGCGATGTAATGGAATGCGTTGTAGTGGGTGTTGCGTTGTAAAAATTGCGTTGTAAGTGTAGTGTGTTGTAAAAGTTGCGTTGTAAAGGTTGTTCCCCCTTTCAAATGGCAACTGGAGGTCGATGGGGCCTCTCTCTGCCTATGTATAATAGTGTTCTAAATGCCAATATTACAAAAGTTATTATTGTACATGTGTGTGTCCGTTGGCAAGCACTATAGGTAAGTCAAGCCTACGATCTTTGTCAATACTTGTACAGACTTGAACAAAACTTTGCATACTGAATAGAACTACTGTAACACTATTCAATAAAATATGAAAATATAAATTCATTGCTCATCCGAAATCCTACCCCAAAGAATTATTACATGTAAAAATTGTAGTGAAAGCTTACTTAAAGTCATTTGAATAGACACTTCAAACCCACCCTTAAGCAGTGAAGAGCAACCTTATCAAAAGAACCTAGTGAGTCACAGTTTGAAGTCTGTCCCAAGGTTCTGTTGAAGTCCAAGGCTCTAGACTATACAGAAATAAAACTGCATATACAAAACAGAGAGCATTGGCATCGCAGTAAACTATACCTGTGAAAAGAAGTCCCAGTTATTGTTCTTTACTGTGCACACTAATATGTGATCTAGTGCAAGGCTGGGTCTCTGCAATACATTTAGATAATGGAATCAAAATGTTGCTAAGGAAAGAAGTTTTTATTTTCTATATAATTTCTTTATCAGAAAGAAGGACATCTGATGCCCTTAAAAAGATACCAAATGACAAGTCTACATTGAATATACTACTACCATTTTCTTTTCTGCATGAACAGTCACGTGTTGCGCCAGCTCTTCCATATGACATATGCTTCTGCATGTATACCATGGAGAACATCCTACATGACCTCCAGTTGCAAACCAAATTGTATTGATCATTACCATGTCCCCATTACTGTGGATGGAGGTGCAGAGTTAACTCATGAACCGTGGTCAAAAGACGCATATCTAAATCTACAGATATTTTTTTTAATTCTGCATATGTTTGCCAATATGGCAAAAAGAGAAAATATACATTGACACCGACTAACGTGTTTTGTTTGTTTACTGACAATGGGGAATTTTGAAATCACATACAATTGAAATATTTAGGTTAGCTTACATACATCTGCCATTAGTCCCCCCTTTTTTATGTTTTTATTTAACACTTGATTTTTTTTGTGTTTAATAAGCTTTATTAATAATAAGATATGTCACAAAGAGCCAAGCGGTTAACAAAGCAGATAAAGGCAAGCAAATAAAACAAAAATAATCCAGTGATAAAAAATAAAGGAAAATCTATTTACATTTTAAACAATAACTGGGGGGAGGAAAAGAAAAGGGGGAAAGGGAATACTCTTACATTTGAAGAACGAGTAGTATTGCATAATAATGAACAACCTTGACAAAAGTACCATAACAATTGAAGAAACAAGCTTATTAATAAGAAGTTAGAAAAGAAAAGAACAGAGAAATTTGCACCTTCACTGAGGTTTAAAATTCTCAGAACATATATGAGAAATCTTTGTTTTTACTATCTGATCTAGATATAATGTTAGTGGTAACCAGTATACGTCCCTATTGACAGATGGTTTACTGGAGGAAACAAAAGCATCATCCAATCCATGGTAATGACATTAATTATTCCACCAATGCTGAATGGAAAGGTTAGATGAATTTTTCCAATTGAGTGCAATTTGTTGGAAGGCTAAAGCCAACATAAGGTCATATAAACCATGATCATGTGTACTCAGACCCAAAGTGTCTAATTAATTTCCTGTGAAAAGACTAACATTAGAGAGAGGAGTATGTATATTAAATATAAGAGAAATGTAGGCCAAACATTTCCCCAAAATGAGGCAACATGAGGGCAAACAAAAAGAAGATGCATGAAGTCTGCTGCAGGAGAGCCACAGGTCCAACAGTTCATGTCAGTGTGAGAGAAGGTAGCTATAGACATAGGAGTGAAATGCAATCTATGATACAGAAAAAACATATATTTGGTAACGGACGCAGATCTAGATATTTTGAGTGATCGACTCCAAATCTTGTCCCAGAAACCGGTGCTCCAAACACAACCAAAATCCGCTTTCCAGGCAAGTTTCACCTTACACTGGACATGAACAGGATCAGGAGATAAGGTGTGTTTGTAAATTAAGGAAGCCTTAGGAAGAACAGTAAGTATTTTAAGGAGAGAGTTTTCTCTAAGGAGAGAGTTTTCTTCTTCAGAAGAAGATGGAACTAAAGGGAGTAAACAAAAAGTTTCCCAGAATGGCTGCCATTAAAATGGAAAAATTGTGCCAGAAGGAAAGAGGACATATAAAAGTGGCTTGAAAGTGAGGGAATGAACAAGGGGTTGTACCATCAAATAGGTCATGGACCAACGTTATCCCCTGCAATCTCAAGGATTTCCAAAAGTGGGGTCTATTATTAATGGTAATGAGGCAATTATGCCATATCGGCGAATGCAGAAAGGATTCTCTTGAAGTAATCTTCGGATGGATTAGGGGTCTCAACAAAGAGAAAGTATGCTTGAATAAGGGAAGAATATTTTGAACAGGCTTGGATGAGAAGGCCAATACCTCAGTTGTAGAGAAAGGCGCAAGAAGGGAGTGTTTAATAGTAAGCCACAAAGGTGTGAAAGGGGAGGATTCTGCGAGAAGCCATTTAAGAGCTTGACAAAGGCAAAAAGATTTATGATAAATTCGAAAGTCAGGAAATTGAACACCCACATTGGATTTGGCTTCCGGAGTTGTGATAAGGATATTCTAGACCTCTTACTTTTCCAAAGAAATTTAGAAACCAGAGAATCGATTTGCTTAAAATAAATAAACGGAATATGAATGGGAAGCATAGAGAAAATGTATACTAGAATAGGAGTGATCATCTTTTTAATGGAATCTAGATGACCCCAGCAAGAGAGAAATCGAGGATTGCAAGAAGAAAGGAGTTTGTCAATGCAAGATGAAGCTTCTACCATATTAGTTAGATTGAAGCTGAAATGGAGTTAGTGAACCATATTCCTAAATACTTAAATTTCGATCTACTCCATAAAAACCCAGTAGAAGAACAGGAATGATGTGTGCCGAATTTGGTGAGAGGGAGAATTTCTGTTTTATCTGAGTTAATCTTATAGCCTGAAACAAGAGAAAATGATGACATTTCTTGCAATAGGGGAGGGATAGATACTTCAGTGTTGTAAAAATAATTTTCATCCGCATAGGCAGAAAGTTTCGAATGATCACCATAGCGAAATCCAGAAATAGAATCATTATTGTGATTAGAAGATAAAAATGGTTCAAGAGTTAGGATAAATAGAAGAGGGAAGAGAAGACATCCTTGGCGAACCCAAAGCCGTAGAGGAAAGTAGTTAGACGTATGACTATTGACTAATACCGACGCTCTAGGGGCAGAATATGGCAAAGAAATTGGCGAGATTATTTTAGGGCCGAAACCATGCCAATTAAAGGCCTTAAACAAAAAGGACGCATTCACCATATAAATTGCTTTTTCTACATCAATGGAAATCGCTGCTAGGCAATAAGAAAGAGAAGGCACCCTGGGCACCACCCCCAAGCCAACGGACCACGCACGCAACCTGGGCTTCATCCTTGACTCCTCCCTGTCGATGACCAGACAAGTCAACGCCGTCTCATCTTCATGCTTCAACACCCTGCGCATGCTCCGAAAGATCTTCCGGTGGATCCCCACCGAGACCAGGAAGACGTTCACCCAGGCACTCATCACCATCCGGCTGGACTACGGTAACGCCCTCTACGCCGGCACCACCGCCAAACTCCAGAGGAAACTCCAACAAATCCAGAACGCCTCAGCACGACTCGTCCTGGACATCCCCCGACACAGCCACATCTCCGGACACCTGAGAGACCTGCACTGGCTCCCTGTCAGCAAGAGGATCACGTTCAGATTCCTCACCCACGCACACAAGGCCCTCCATGACCTGGGCCCCGAGCTCCTCAACACCCGCCTGACCTTCCACACGCCCACCCGCCAGCCTCGCTCTCGCCGACGTCCCACGCATCTGCAGAGCCACCACCGGAGGAAGATCCTTCTCCTACCTGGCAGCCAAGACATGGAACACCCTCCCCATCCACCTCCGGACTACCCAGGACCACCTCGCCTTCAGGAAGCAACTCAAGACATGGCTGTTCGGGCAGTAACGCTCCCCCCCCCCCCAGCGCCTTGAGACCCTACGGTTGAGTAGTGCGCTATACAAATGCCTATGATTGATTGCTTGATATTTAGAACATTGAGGAGTAATCGAGGGTTATCCGAAGTCAGTTTACCTTTCACGAAGCCACATTGTTCTTTACCAATCAAGTGTGCCATAAGGGGTTCCAACCTTAGAGCAAGTAATTTAGCAAAAACTTTATAGTTCACATTGACCAAGGAGAAAGGACGATAATTCTTACAAAATAAAGGATCACGACCCTCTTTATGAATCAAACAACTCATGGCTTCTTGAAAAGTACCTTCCGTTTTATCAGAGAGAAAGAAGGATTGAAAAAGATGTAGAAGTTTAGGGAGTAATAGATCAGAAAAATGCAGATAGAATTCAATCGTAAAACCATCCGGCCCTGAAGTTTAACCTTTTTTGAGTACTTTTAAGGCACTGTAAATGTCCTAAATTGATAGATCAGACTCAAGCGCAGAGAAATGGAGGGCACAATTAGAAGGGGAAGGATTGGTTTTAAGATAGGATTGAATAAGGGAGATATCAGGAGGAGATTCTGAAGTATATAAATCTTTGTAGAATTTCATGAAATCATCTAGAATATCTTGATCCTGACATATAAGCTTCCCATCTGAAGAGTGTATGGAGTCAATTAATATTAGATCTTTCTGAAATTTGAGGTAATTGGCTAGACGCTTACCAACTTTGTCACGTCCACCATAGTAACGAGTGCAACTACGGAGTAGTATGAATGCTCCATTATCAGTAGTTACTTTATTAAAATTCAGCTTCGCACGTACAAGCTCTTGCATAATTGAGTCAGAGGGAGAAGTGAAAAATTTGTGTTCCAGGGTTTTTGATATGAGCTTATATAGATCTATGCTGTTGAAGAGATCACTTCTTTTTTTTTAGACACAATCTATAATAAAACCATGAGCCATGGCTTTAAAAGAGTCCCACAATACATGAGAGGAAAGATCGGGATCATTGTTTAATACAAAAAAAATCCTCAGAGAAAGATAAAAGAAGAGGAGAAGAGTTGGTCCTGTAAAAGAAAATTGTTAAAGCACCATCGAGAAGACCTGGATTGCGGAGGGCGCAACTCAAAGTCTGCAACAAGTGGAGCATGATCAGAAATGACAATTTGTTCAATAGAGGCAGAGATAAGATTTTGAGTTTATTGTTGGCAGAGAAAGATATAGTCTAATCGAGAAAAGGAGCCATGAGGTGGAGAGAAGAAAGAAAAGTCAATAGCATCTGGGTGACATAGTCTCCATGCATCCACAAGGTGTGACTGAGAAATGGAATTAAGAAATTGTTTATGGGATTTGTGTGGAATGAGTCAAACCTGGGATTAGTGGTAAATGAAAGGGTCAACAATCTGATTACAATCACCTCCTAAATTAAAAAAATCAACCCTAAATTGCGCACATTTTTTTGAGACAGTAGGCCAAAATGAACAGTCCAGTTTAGAGTTAGGCCATAAACATTAAATACTGTCAAATAAATGTTATTGATAAACAATTTAGCTAACAACCATCTCCCTTCTGAGTCAGTCTCTTGGGTTAGAACTTTACATTTCAATTTTTTATGATATAAAATATTTACTCCATTTCTCTTGGTGGTAGAGGGGGAAACTAAAATGGAACCAACCCAACCCCTTTTCAATGTCAATGTTTCAGCCTCCCTGAGATGTGTTCTTGCAAGAAAACCAAATCTGGATTATAGGAAGCAAATGAGCTAAAATTCTCTGTCTTTTGATAGGATTAATAAAAATATTTCACATTGCAAGAAATAACTCTGAATGTAAAAATACCAAAAATATATAGAGAACAACATGTTCAACAACGAAGAGAGTGAATAGGAAAAAGAGAAAAGGAGAAAAAGAAAATCTGCAAAAGTGTCATTAAAAGGGAAAGGAATAAAGGAATGCAATATGCCAAGAATACATGTAGAATGTTAAGATCCACAATGAAGTAGCAAAAAACATACATCGGGAAAGAAAAAGGTAAAACAAGAAAGTATTGCAGTAGTATCAGCAAATGGAGAAAGAGAAAAACACTAGAAAGGGATAGGGAGGAAGGGTAGAAAAGAGTCAATGAGAAAAGACAGTACATTTCAGAACCTGACGACTGTAATACGTACCTTCACAAGGGACAGAAAGAAAATAGGGGGTGGCGACGGACATACGAAGACAGAACACCCAACAGGAGAGGAAGGGGGTGCACAGTGAATTCCAAGAAACCTGCAATAACAATAGAGAATCAATGTGATATCCAGAACAACAAACTTCAATATAGGCAAAAGAGATCGAGTGTAACAAGAGAACTATCAAAGTCAGGTGTTGGCAGAAGGACCAGCAATCTCAATCGAGGATGTTGAATGAGAGTGAATGAATTTCCTGAGATCTACAGGATCCTCAAATGAAGACATTTTGTTCTGAAAGGTGACCTTAAACAAGCAAGGATGGAATAAGCCATATCGAGCACCAAGAGTATGAAGAGCAGGGCGAAGGTCTAGGAATTCCTTCCTTTGTTTAGCAGTGGATGTAGAAACATCTTGATAAATAAACAGTCTTCCGCCAGATAAGACTAGTTGTTTTTTTAGCTTAGCTGCCTGTAGGACTTGAAAGAGGTCAGTGAATTTCAAAAATAAAATAATTTCTCCATGAGGTTTTGAGGGGGCAGATGAAGAAGATTATTGCGGACCCAGTCTGTGCACACGTTGAATGTTTAATTTGGTCTTTGACGGAAGGTCCAGAAGCTGTGGGAGAAAGGTTGTGAAGTAAGTAACAGGGTTGTCTCCTTTAAGGCCTTCAGGAAGGCCATACAAGCAAAGGTTATTGCGCTGATTTTTATTTTCAAGGTCTTCAGTTGACTTTTTGAGTAGCAAAACATCTCTCTCCAAGTGTGTAATTCTGGTTGATGAATCCTGTACATCACTGATCTGTTGTTCCACCATGGACAACCATTTATTGTCCAGAGTCTGTAGACAAGTGTTTGTTTCCTCATTAAAGGGTCTTAGAGCTCGTATCACCTCCAAAACAATATCCAAGGATGCAGGAGACTTAGACTTGGGTGGAGAGTGGGTCCTGTTTGATCCTTTTGTTGGTAGAAGAAGGTAGCTGTACTTTAGAAGCGGGGATAGGCAAAACTGCGGGTTGAGAAGACACAGATTGAGCCATTTCCCCATAAGTATGAGACAAATTGATGGAGGGAAAAATATGGGTAGAGCAAGAGAGGGGTTGGTTGAAGGAATGTCTCTTGATAGGGTGCAGTCATTTCTTGCTCCTGCCCATGAACCAACACAGTAAAAACCAAGAATGACTGTGAGGCAAAAAGCAATAATGAGCGTAAAGTGCATAATAGGCAGCAGTATGCCTCAAAACGAATGTTCCTTCCTCTAAACAAGTACAGCTCAGATATAAAAAATGTGAAGGAGACCCATAAAACATATAAATAATAGTATTCCTGAACCAGGCAGAAGGAGAAAATCATAGGAACTAGAAATACAAAATGGCGGCCGCTAGGGAGAATGTAGAGTCACCTGAAGAAATTAGGGTCCAGCAAGGAGCATTTTGAGGAATGACAGCAGCCTCATCTGAAGTAGGAGTTAATGTCCTGGGAAACACCAGCTGCAAGGAAGTAAAGGTGCTGGAACCTCCGTAATTACATCGGCGATTCCCGAGTGGGCGCAGAGCTCTGTGCTCAGGCGGCCATCTTTGGTCTCGTCGCACGCGCCTTTTCATTAATTAACACTTGATCTTAATGTACCTTCTGAAAGGCTTTCTTAAAGTGCTGAGTCATGATGTCCAGTATTTTTTGGAATGACTGTCAAGTGATTCTTCTATTAGTACCACTTATCTTCTGCAGTACGGTTTAGTTACCGTGATGTACATTCCCCATACAACACATTGTTAAATATTGGTGAAGGTGCTCCAGTAGCTAGCTGGTATTGGCTCACTACTTCTAGTGCTCTCATGTGCACACCAGGGGTGGACTGACCATAGCAGGCACCAGGCGTTTCCCCAGTGGGCCGGAGGGGTGAGGCTGGTTTTGTACCTGTGGGGGCGGTTTTGTTACTGGGGTCTGGTTATGCAGCAGTGCTGCAATATAGGCCTCCTGTAACAATAGCGGAAGTGGTGCTTCTCACTAGCACCCTCCCCCACCCCCCATCGCCCCACCGCTGCCGGGGCTGGTTGCTGTTCCCAGTCCGGCACTGGTGCACACCCCATCCCTCAGCCAAGCGGTAATAAGAAGCACCCCCAAAAGATGGCGGCTGCTCTTCCAGTTCACCTAGAAAGACATCAACATTCTGGTATCCACACTGACTGCTTTCTAGTTAGACGATTGAGTGGGAGGTGGCAACACCAGATCACCCTTGCAGTGAGATCACTCATCTCCTTCACTCAAGGATAGCACACAACATCCGGCCACTGCCAATCCTGAATGGCACACTGGAGGATGCAGCATAGGACTCTTCCTAGCCCTGTTCCAGTTATCTCATGCTGAGTATTAAGAATTAAACTTTTCAGCGGAGTAGGCTGTTCAAGTCCTCATAAATGGGCAGAACAGCTCATCTGGAAGACAATCTGTCTTGATGTTCTAAACTCCCCACATCATATCAGGAAGCTATACTTATAGAAGAAGCTTGAGACATCAGGCACCTATCTTGATCTGCACAAAGGCTATAAATCACCCAACATAGCACAAAGGAGGCAGCCTTCAGCACCTAAAGATACAGAATAAACTAGACTGATACTGAGGATATGATTTCAGATGTACCACTTTCAGTCTTTGATAGCCATTTTGGGTGGAGGAAACCCTGCCACCCATTTACAAAAAGCATGAAGAAAATGAAGAGGAAAATATAAATTGTGAAAACATACTTTGCAGATATTAATTGTATCGTGCAGTCCTGTTAATGATATCTGTTCTACATAGCCTACTTGTACACAATAGTAATCTTTCCCCACGTAAAGTGCTGTGACTCCCATGTGGTCTTGCCAGTGCTGTATACAGTTGCAAAATAAAATTGATCAACAAGTTGTACATGCTATTGTTAATCATGGTGAATGCAATGTCAATGTATGCCATATTATACATACACATAACAATGTCAATTCCTCTAAATACGCCATGACAAATGTAGGTATAATAATGATAATATCAGTAAATGCAGCATCAATGACCACCTTGTTATATGTACACGTAATAATAAAGATTTATCATTGCTGTCAAATCCACCTGAGATGAACTCCCCAAAAACCCTATGATCAGACAAGCCCTGCAACTCACACCCAAGCGTATTAATTGATAGGTCACAGGTGGGGTAACACTTAGCCCAAAGTAAAACACGTGAACAGGGAAAATGGTGATCTATCCCACAGATAATCAGCTACACCACAAAAGGTCAGAGGAAATTGGCCCCAACAAAGGCACTTGGCAAAAGGGCACACAAAAGGCCACACATTCACAAAATACCACAATGTCAGATGCCACATCTAGTTAGGAACACTCAAGCAATCAGAACACAGCATGCACACTACACACAGTGATCATGCTCTCCACCATGACGGACATATGAACACATACACACTGGCCCACATTAGGTCACCACAAAGTTGAGTCCCAGAGGGCCCCGTTATCAGATGGTTGAATTTATGGTTCCTGACTAGGCTGGGATTTATGTGCTCTACAAGAATGTGTATTTGGTTTATTGTACTTCAAGAACTGTATATAATGTCGACTAAAGCCTCTGTACATCGAGACAGTCTTCAGCCACGACTCTGTTGCTGCTCACTCGGCCGCTGCGTTAGAATAGTTCCTGTTTTGCCAAATGTATCTTGTCTTTTCATATTTTCAAGGTAAATTCATATCTGAGCAACATTTTGGTGAGCCAGATAGAAGAGATTGGTTTATCGAGCCTGACTTCTGCCAAAGGACAAGGACCCCTGCCCAAACAGATTCACAGCTGCACAACAAGACCGGTGAGTGGATGCGATAGTTGATTAAAAGCTCTGCTGAATCTGCGGGATGAAGGTCTGTCTAGAGACTGCCCACACAGAGTAAGAGACTAAGGGGCATATTCTCAAGGACGCTTCGCCGATTTAGCGGCACTTTTATACCACGAAAGTGGCGATAGATTTATCGCCCTATTCGCACATTTTCTGTAGTGCATTCAGAATCGTGCATTGAGCTTTGAACTGCTGTTGTACTTTTTTTTGTGCTGGAATATCAAATTATGATGCCATTTTGCACGCGCATCAGCAATCAAATAAGCAGCCATGTTTAATTTAAATGGTATAAAAAAATTTCAGTGCCATCACAATTTGATTGAGTCTTGTTTCTTACTTGGAATGACGCACTCATGCACTTTTTACACAGATGTTAACTTCTGATTGCACTTAAAATGTTGTGTCTTATATTATTTGGCGAAAGAAATAAGCAATTGCCTACAGTTCACAAGTATAGATGGAAGAGATATTGGTTCTGATTTGCTCAAATCTATTATACGTCCTTAAACTCAGGAGTGGCTCAAGAAATTAAATGAACGTTGGCCTTCACTGCGTGAAAAAGTTATTTTAAGGACCCATTGGAAGAAACTTATGAAAACAGCTGGGTGGGTGGTCATGGGTTCTTTGTTGACTAGATTTGAATGAGGTGAGAGCTCAGAATGCTATTATGTGTTGAAATGCTGGGACATTCAACAAGCCATTCAACATACATGCAACCCAGTCGCTCATTCTTGAGCACCATACAGCCATTCATCCTCTCACTCACTGACTTGACTTTGCATTTTACCCTTCCACACCAAATATCCACCTAAACACAAGATAAAGTAAAATAATAAAAGTGGAGAAAAGAAAAATACACTGTTCAGAATTTGACTTCTGGGAATGTTATTGCCCCAGTTACTTACCGGTAATCTTCATTACTCCGAGCATAGTCTTCCTCGCCACATGACTAACAAAGTGAACTTCAGCTCGACACCAGAACTCTCCAAAGCAAAAAAGTCAGCCTCCCATGCCTCCCATCCCTTCCCAATATGGCCGACCCATTAAAACCCTTGACCTCTATAAGAGGCGTGCCGGCCCATCCCTTCAGCCTGAAACTACCAAGCTTAAACATGAAGCCAATAGCCAGACAGGGAGGGAGGGATGGGAACTCATGTGGCGAGGAAGACTATACTTGGAGTAATGAAGATTACCAGTAGGTAACCGGGGCATTACCTCCTCATAAGTCTTCCTCGCCACATGATTAACAAAGTGAGCACATACCAAAGCCAAGCGGCTTCATGGAAACTCACAAGAAACCAACAGACCAGAACGGGACACCCACGAAAGAGGGCAAACCCAAAAGACCAGACGAGTGGAAGGACCACCCAAGAGAGAGGCAACCACGAGCAGGAAGAACCAGACCGGCACAGAGAGACACCCGGAGGGCCGAAAACCCGGACCCCCGAGACACGTATGGCCGCCAGAAAAAAACGCCCTAACCAAAGACAGAAGGAGGACAGAGAAGGCATGGAACCAGACCGCACTGAGCCAAAAGCAACAGCAAACAGGCCCCAGAACAGAAAACAGCAAATCGGTCCAAACACACCAAGACTGCCAAACAGACAGCCAAAAGCAAGAGGAGAGCAAAAGCCCAGACAGAGGAACCGAAGAAAACAAGGGCATCCCCACCACAGTGACCCAACAAAAAGCCACAGCTGAAAAGAAACGCAGTCTTACAGAAACACAGCAACACCGCACGGTGGACCACCAACCGCGAGAGAGCCAAAACCACCAGAGGAACGGGGTAGAGGAACCAGACGCAATTAAACAGACTGGCAGGAGCCGCAAGAACGGATAGGGGTGCAAAAGGAACCGAGCACGACAACCGAAAAACCAAAAAAATGAAGGGCACCACAACCCTACCCGTAAGGATATAAACAGGTGGGACACATACTGCAGTCGTACAAAGGACCCCCCCGGAAGGGAGCGTGGAACCAAAGAGAGAATCCAGGCAGGCACAAGGCAAAATCTACCCTAGGAAGGCGCAGGAAACAACACCGAAGAGACCCGGCCACCAAGGGAACCCAACCGGCCAACAGCGAAAAGCGGAAAGCCCAGATGGCTGCCCACGGAGCCCGAAGAGCGGAAGGGACCAGACCCAAGGCCAATTCACCAGAAAGGAAGCGAATCTCCACCAGAGGCCACCATGCAGAAGAAAGCATATAGAGCCCGGCAGGGAGGGGAACGCAGCACGGAGGAGCGAGACCGCCCCACACAGGGACCAAGCAAACTGTCCCAGCAACGTACCACAAGAAGGAAGCGAGCCACTGAAGCGAGCACCCAGGCAGCCACACAGCCAGCCAACAACCAGGCTCGGCGCGGCCAAACAGCGAAGTGCCGACAGGAACAGGAGCGCACAGGGAGGAAAAGCCACAGGCAGAAACACACTAAAGTTGAGAAGGACAGAAGAGCAGGGCGAAAAGAGCCTGAGCCATGTCAAAACTCCCAGGGAGCCACCCGAGCCAGCAGGCCCCAGGACCCCAAAACCAGGGACAAAGAAGAAGAGGATACAAAATCCACACCGGAGGAGAACCGGGAGGCCAAGCATCCCCGGACACCCAAAAGCACCACCGGAAACAAAAACCACCAAGGGAAAGCTAGAAAGTAGGGGCAGGACACAAACCCCGCGCCCACAGAGGCATAACATGGACCAGTGAGCCACAGCTCCCAAGTCCACCAACCGCAGTAGCAAACGCCAGCGGAGAAGCACCCAGGCGAGTACCACCAACAGGACAAATGCCCTGGCCAGGCCAAACGAGCCCAGAACCCCTGGAAGAAAAGGGACCCTAGGAAAGCGCAAAGCCGGGAGCCCAGACGAGAAAAGCCAACACCGGCAACACAAGCCAGAATAAAAATTACCCAGGCAAGGACAGCACCACCATGCTAAAAAGCCAAAAGGGGGCAAACCCCACAAACCCCCCCAGAGCACAAGGCAGGGGAGAAACCGCCCAGGAGAGCAACAAGAAGCCCCCCGCAAGCCCGGGGCAAATCCCAGATAAGCCAAGGAACGGGCAATGGAAGGCAGACCAACCAACCCAGCACTGACCGGGAACCCACACATGCCCCAAAGGACGGCAAAGGCTGCCATCACCCGGGAAGGGGAACCCAGAACAGGAAGACCATTGGCCCAATACGGAAGTGTCCGAAGACGCAGGACCACAATACACACAAGACATGGGCCCCACAGGAGATTTAGCCCACAGCACCAGGAAACCCCAGGCAGTCAGCGACCCTGCGCAAACCGGGAAGTCAAGCCCCTGCCTCAGCCCCAGAGGCCAGTAAAGGCCACAATCACCCAAGAAAGGGACTCAGAAAAAGAAGGCCGCTGGACCTACCTGCCGACAGGAAGGGACGGGAACAGAGCACCTGGCCCACAACCCAGAAGAAGGGGGAAGAAGTGGGTACCACCAACTACTAACCCAGACCGGACCAACTCAACGGGGCACAACCATCGGTTGACCGGAAACCGAGGGACAAGGAGACCACCGGGACAATGGAAGGCACCCACAAGGAAACAGAAGAAGATGTAGGCCGGAGTCGAACCCTAGTCCCGTGTGAGCCTGCGCCACAGAGGTACAAGACCAACCACAAGTCCACAGGACCTGGCAGCCCAGAGGAGCCACAGGTAGAAGCCGAAAGCAACACCAGAACCCCCAACCATGGGACCCAGACAGGACCTAAAACCAGTGGGGCAGAGGACTAAAGAAATCAACAATGCCTACACTTTCAACTGAGCACAAAGTGCCAGTGAAAGACAAGGGATTGAACACCTAATCTTTAGCGTAAGAGTCTAAGCTCTTAACCATTAGGCCAGAGTGACTCACTAAACCAAGGGGGAGCGCCCAGCATCAGAACAGCATGCTACCACACCGAAACAGGCCGAGACCATGAGAGGAAGGGGGACAGGTCCCAGCCGAACATGGTAGGATCCGAAAGACAGCTAACCGCGCCACAGCAAGCACTGGCCAACGACCAACCGCAGCAAAGGTGCTAGCCGAATCCCCGACATGACACAGCAAAGGCCGCAGCCCACCCATTGATCAACCGCCACCAGGCACGAGCAGGCGAGTCCCATAACTGAAAACAGGGGACAGCAGGGCGGCAAGGCAGGAGGCAGAATCCATGATCCTGAGACAGAGGTCACCCGTGACGCGAGGAGAGGCAAAAGACGGCCCCACAACAGAGCCCCCAAAAGCACTGTATGAACCAAAACCACCATGTGACACCATGAAAGCACAAAGGGAGACGAGAGCAGACATGATCAAGGTGGAATGGACACAGACAGAAAAAACACCGACCTCGGGACCCATAGCAGAACTCCGAACCCTTGACCTGTGATAGCCTGTGCCAACCGAGGCACAAGACAAAACAGTGAGCCATGCCAACAGGAACGGGACAAAAAGCCAAGCCCAAGAAGAGCCTGAAAAAACACCAACTGGGCCACACAAGCCTGCGGGCAGAAGACAGAAGACAGAAATTAGGAACTGTGCACCCTAGCCCGTGGGAACACCAAATCTCCCCACCATCCGGAACCCCCAGTGCACCAGGAACCCACGGGCAGGACCACAGGGACCCACTGGCATGCACCCTGGATGGAAGAACAAGCTCAGGGTTCTGCACGCACCATCGAAGAGACAGACAGCCATGGGGGGGAGAGGAGGGTGCCCGCAACAAAGGCGAAGCAGAGGGGCAGTCAACAGGAGAGAGCCCCAAGGGAAAAACAAGATCCAAGAACAGGTTCCACCGAGACATTCCGCGACACCGGGAAGTAATATTGTGGGGGCGCGGTCGCTGACCCTGCGCCAGCAACGAGACCCGGATTAAAAACAAAGACTCTCAAGCAAGGGCAATCTTTTCTCTGATTGTAAATGTAACCTTTAGTGAAATGATTTATGAAAAACCACTCAGCTGCTCCAGGTAAGGTACGGACACACAACCTCTGCCTGGCTCAGTGCAAGTACTGCTGTAGAAGTACCGCGTGCTAACCGAGGGGATCCCTGGAGCTCACTGTCACTGACCGAAGACTGTCTTCTATGCCCCCACAAGACATAGAAGCCTAGCTGAACACGCCGCACTCAGGTCCAAGACAGAGAGTAAGAAAAACACAGCTCACAGATCACAGCCCAGACTGAACACAGACAGACCTTGGAACCGCATGAGTGAGAGGGAGACAGACGTCCACTGAACAGCGGGACCGGCTGCACCTGAGAGAGAAACAGCCACGCCCCTCGAAGGCAGAGACAGAAAACGCGATGGCAAGCGGCACCCAGCCCCCTAGAAGACCCGGCCAGCCTAGCGTGTGGAAGTCCCGCAGGAGAGGCCAGGCCGCCAGACATGAGTGCCATGGGAGAAACAAGCCACGCCGGGGACAGCACCGGCCCAAGCCGATAAGCCCCATGAGTTCAGAGGAGCCCGAAAAAAAGGAAAAGAGAGAAGCCCCACTGCTGCCCGCCAGCCCCTCGGGACAGAGAGCATAGGCTGCAGCGAGGCCCCTGTGGGACACACGTAGAAGCATAAGACTAATCCTGTCCGGTAACTTGCACACGCGTGAGGCAGTCGGATGTCAGTGTAAATTAAGCTGCGGAAGACGTACCGTACTCCAAATGACACGAAGGAGTCTTCAGGCATCCTAGCACCAGAATGCACTCGCGCAGGGCTCTGTGTACTGGAGCGCCCAGGTGCAGTCTCATCTTGAGCTATGGAGCGCCGCGCTAATCAGACAAGACGAGAAGCCGTGATCCCAACCCGTGAGTATGGCGGATGAACACATCAATGGGGACGCGGCCGCGGCCCGTAGAACCTCCCGTCGGGCCCCCATGCTCAACCCTGCCAACATCCCGACTCCTGCAGGGGCGCCCCCCCCATGTAAAGCACATTAGACTCAGAAAAAAAAGCCCCCCGCACCTATCACTGTGACAGGAGGGCAGGGCACAGCCAAAGAACCAAATCATTGTCAACACGGACGGGGGGTCAGAAAGAGCCGCAAGGTAGGGCCCCAAACCACCCCGGCCGTCCCCCCTGTAAACCCTTGGCTCACTAAGGCAGAGCCTAACCGGCCCTGTAGGATACCGGGGAAAGGAAGGGGGGAGGGTCCTTGATCCCACAAGTCCGCTAGAGCAGGACCACCAACCAGGGACCCATGTACGTGCTATAGCAGGAACCACTTACCTGAAAGCGCATCTGGAGAGTTATCGTGCACAGAACCAAAAAATCAGGCTGAAGGGTTGGGCTTGCCCGCCTCTTATAGAGGTCAAGGGTGCATTGGGTCAGCCATATTGATAAGGGATGGGAGGCTGACTTTTTTTGCTTTGGAGGGTTCTGATGTGAAGCTGAAGCTCACTTTGTTAGTCATGCGGCGAGGAAGACTGACGAGGAGGTAAGGTGCAGTGTATCATTGTTTTAAATTTCCAACATCTCCACATGTATCAGCAATATGTTTGCCAACTTGGAGTGGTAAAATAATGGTACACTATGCGCAATACCATTCCTGGATGACTGCTCAGGTCACCTTCGACTGGTATTATGCATTGTATATTATAGTTGTGCCGATCCAACATTTAGCAGAATACTTCAAAATGTAGTTACCCTCTTGGAATGATAAAACAACTATACACTATGGACAATACCATTCTAAGATGGCCGGCTAATTTAGAAGCAGGGTTATGTTGATGCAGCACACTGCAGATTAAATGAGCGCCCAGCAAGATGCCTGCTAGCACTGTTCAGGGAGCTGGAAGATGCTGTTAAAAACTAAAGAAACAAAGAGGTAGGAAAGAAATTCAAGGTAAACTAATAATGGAGAAAGTGCAAAGCAAACAATCATTTGCAACGCAGTAGGTCTCGCATTTGCGAGCTTTTGAGCTATTGGCATTGCAAGTGACAGTTCCTTTTATTTATGTGTTTAAAAAACATGCAATAATAAAAGGCATTCTCATTTACAATACCAATAGATCAAAGTTTTGAAAATGCGAGCCCTATTGCATTGCAAATGCTTGTTTTATGCACTCATACAATTGTCTCTCATGTTTTCATTTTAACTCGCAGTCTAAAGCAATTCACGCCTGATGGGGAACACATACATCCAACCCCTTTTAATGTACACTGTTCAATGCAAATGAGATGTGGGAGAACATTTTTTAAACATCATTAACTTTAAGTTTCTCCTCTTAAAATGTGCTTAGCTATTTACATGCAAACAAAATGAATGCTGAAAATAAAACCACCAAAGATATACCGTCTAAAATAAAGAGCACTCATTTTTCTTTCACACCCCCAAAATAAAGTCTCGTATAGTCTGGAAGAGAAATTGCTCCTTCTTTGTGTTTTTTTTTTGTACTTTCTATTTTCCTCCAGTAATGTTCGTTCGGTCTGTTCTTGTGATTTATCACGTAACATTCTAGAATGTAATCCGAGGCCTGGATGTTAGCATTGGGGAATGCACAACTTGCTTTGATTTAATATAAGACTTCAAGAGCCAAGGAAGCATGCCTTGAAGCATTTCTCTGGAGATAAAGTTGTTGGTCGTGACTAGTAGTATATTATTGCTAACAATCCTTATTTTACTTCTTGCCCATTCTTTGTTGTTGCCTGTAGAAGATCTCGAAAATCTCATTAACTTTATGAGGACATAAGCTCGGAAAGAAAATGGATGAATATGTACATTTTGCATCATATTATTCAATCACCAACCTTAGGGGGAGAGGATGTGGCCTGACGGGCTAGGGAGGTCCATCTCAAGTCTGGGGAGCCGCGTTAGAGTCTCGGCAACGACATTCATCATCCAGTGATTCTGGGCAAAGCACTTCAGGGCAGATTTACAAGCCCCCTGCGCCACCAGTACGTCAATTTTTGTGACGTACTGGTGGCACAGGGGGCTCCTCCATATTTACAAGGACAGGAAAAGCCACCCTGCGTGGCTTTTCCTGTCCTTGTAAATACGGCCCCGTCACACGCAGCACTTTGCGTTGAAGGAGCGTTCCATGGGTGTTGCTGTGGGTGTTTCCACGCAACACCCATAGAACAAGACACATCTCCAGATTTACGACAAATCGTAAATCTGGAGATGCGTATGAATGCTACGCCACCCTAGAGATGGTGTAGCGAGGCGCAACGAGGAGAAATGTTTTAATTTCTTCTAGTTTTTTCCTCTTTCAATGCGTGCTGTATTCTACAGCATGCATTGAAAGAGGAAAATGCCTGTAGTGATTGTATTTGTTCAGGAAGGTGCACCTTCCTGCACAAAAAAAATCTCCCCACGACGAAGGCATCCTTGCACCATGGTGCAAGGGTGCCTGCACCAGTGCATGGCTGCAGTTTGTGCGCCAGCGCACGGGGAAGCTCAGAGATGCGACATATTCTTGTAAATATGTTGCATCCCTGTTTTTCGGAAGTGCCGCACTGTGGCGCAGCCAAAGGGCTTGCGGTGCCACGCTGCGGCACTTCCTTGTAGATCTGGCCCTTCATCTCCCTGTACCTAACAAAAATAAATGTGTCCTTGTGCAGTGTAACTGGTGCTCATGTAAAGCGCTCTGATACCTTCGGGTCAAGTTCGCTCTATATATAAAAAAAAACGTTGTCAGTGCCCAGTTACCAAGTGTAAGGTTTCCAAATTCCATATGCAGAAGAGCTGTAAAACATTTTAAAGGTTATATAATTGAATACAATGTTAACACTTATAAACTGTGATTAATCAGATTGTTAAGTAAAATACAAATCATGCCAGACTAACTTCATTTCGACTGAGAGCCATGAAAGGGCAGAATAAAAAAAAGAAAATACAAACAGAAAATAGCTAAAACACTAAGAGGCATATTATCAAGAACGGCGTTAAAATTATCGCCGCTTTAGCAGCAGGAAACTGCTGCTAAAGCGGCGATAATGGGCTTGATAATATGCCCTTGAGAATTCCAAGAGAAGCCCAGGTTCACTCCAGAACATGGGCTTCTATGGGAATTCTCAAGGGCATATTATCAAGCCCATTATCGCCGCTTTAGCAGCAGTTTCCTGCCGCTAAAGCGGCGATAATTTTAAAGTAGTTCTTGATAATATGCCCCTAAGGGGGATATTCACAAGGACTTATCTCCGATTTATCTCCACCTTAACGCATCAAAAGTGGAGATAGATGTAACACCCCATTCACAAGCAGGTGCAAACTGCAGACAACGCCAGTATTCCAGCGATAACTGCCCCAAAATTTATCTTCACGGTGGACACCACCAACTAACCCTAATGAGATGCAGAGTAGGCGTTCCCGTGCAAAAACACACAAAACACAACAACACCACTTTCACAACTAACTGCTAGATATGCGAAGCGAACCAGAAACAGGCGATAAACCGCAGTAGCACCAGGGATTTAACACATGCCTTTTGCGGGTGCTAAGCAGGACAGCTACCCACAGCATGAAAGGGAGCGCAGCTAAGAGCTATGGAGACAATGATCATGCAGCTCCGATACCCATGAGGGCCACAACACCCACCCCCACCACACCCAGCCCCCCCTCCCCCCAGACATACACATACCGTGCATGACACAAGAGCAACAAACAGCGCATGATGACGCACATTGCCAAAAAAACCACACATATGTGGGCAGAAGAACGAGAAACAGTCACACAGCACTGAAGTAACAACCAAAAACGTTATTTTCAAATACAACACAAAACACCAATGCGGAAGACTCCTGTCGGGTTCGTCAGGGACTATCTCGACTTCACAGCCTGGAAAATAAAGCACAAAATCAGGACGTGTGTCATGCGCACATCAAAGGAGCGAGACACAGATAAACAGAGAAGGAAAGAAAGCCAGAGATAGAAAGAGAGGGAAGGAAAGGAATGGGAGGGAGAGAGAAGAGAGAGAGAGAGAGAGAGAGAGAGAAAGAGAGAGAGAAGGGAGGGACAGAGGGACAGACTGAGAGAGAGAGAGAGAGAGAGGGAAGGGAGAGAGAGTGAGAGAGAGAAGGAAAGGAAAGGAAGGGAGAGAGAGAGCGAGGGAAGGGAGAGAGAGTGAGAGCGAGAAGGAAAGGAAGGGAGAGAGAAAGAGTCAGCACCGCCCCTGCGCATCCAGGCTCTACTGTTCACCTGCTGCCACCGGTGTGTCCGCCAGTGGGCACACCATGTGCCTGTGCAAGCTCCAGGCCCCGGTCCAGCCACCGTGGCATGGTCCACATCATGCGGACCCGCCCCATGGCCCAGCAAGTCCCACAAATGACTCTGAGTCCTGAGTCATCAATGGCAGAGACCACATCAGTTCACACGTCATCATCGCAGGCTGCACACCCGTTCAGCTATTTTGGTGCCACTAACCCTGTGCAACGCCAGTCAGCGCCATGTGGTGGTAGGCCCGTGACGGTCGCAAGGCTTTGGGTGCCACTAACCCTGTGCAACGCCAGTCAGCGCTACGTGGTGGTAGGCCCATGACGGCCGCGAGGCTTCGGGTGCCACTGACCCTGTGCGCAACAACTCATGGGCCCTTTATGATTATGAACCGTGGAGCATCCATCATCCAGTCACCAGCAGCAGAGGGGAATGTGACGTTGTTGGCACCTTATATTTGCGGGGCCAGATGGCCTGTGACGCCTGTGCCAGATGGGTGTGGTGTGTGGGCAAACCTGCCCTCAGGGAGAGGCCGTGACATGCAGACAACTAGACCAGTGACCTGCACACCACCAGCGAGTACGCCTGCGACAGGTAGCTATGCGGGCCACCCCTCGTAGCGTAAGCTGAGTGGTCTGGCTGGGCGTTCGCCGGACCAGCGCAGGGCTTGCAACAATGACTCGCGGGCTCTGAGCATGGTTCAGTCCACGTCTGGACAAGGAAGTGACTAATGCGTGTGTCCCTGTAGTGATGTCCACGGCACCTAGAACACAATAGGCAATGTAGCACACTGTGACTGACCTCCCACTAGATGAGTATCATTGACGTAAGGGGAATCACTGTCCCTACATTCATCCACACATTCATACATGAATGATGAAAGATATGAAACAGCAGTGCGTTACTGGATGGAGTTTTGCAGCTGGAGCGGTACAGGGACATGCCAAGCAGACCTCACAATATGAGGGCCAGCCAGAGTCCATCCGGGGATGACGGGTACTGCGGAAGAGGAAGGGTACAGTCCGCAGTCCGGTCACCATGTTATTGGTCATCAAACAGGATATGGCAGTCCATGTCGCGGTCCAAGGGGAGTGCAGCGGAGTGTATCGGGGTCAGTGGAAGGTCATGGGGCCATGTGCTGCACCAAGCAGAAACAGGCCAGGTGGCGGAAATGAATGCCAGTACCTCCTTCTAAACTCAAACCCATCCACGTCCTTGTCTTCAGATGTGTGCTCTGCCCCACCTGTGGGTGTTGCAGTACCGGCTGCGGCACAGTGTGCCACTGACACATCAGATGCCGGAGTGGATACGCCTGCCACACAGTGAGGCACTGACACACCAGGGGGCGGAGATGCGGACGGTGTGGGGGCGGCAGCATTCATCAGTGCCACGCCTTGTGGCAGCAATGCCATGATGAGGATCTGCAGGGCATGGTAGATCCCAGCTACATCTCGCTGATGTGCAGCGGTGGCTGCCATCCTTTCCGCCTCCATCCGCCTCCATCCACACTATGTCCTCCATGAGCCTCCGCATGTGTGTCAGCTCACAGCTGGGACCGCTGGAGCCACTCTGAACGGACAGGTGTTCTTCTCTCCACGTCATGACTCCAGCGATGTCAGTCAGGGCTCATTGGAGACCATGGAGCGGGCCATGGGTGTCTGTTAGGGACTGGAGCTGGTCCCTGATGGGACCTAATCAATCACCCATGGATGCCGTTCAATTTGGTAGCCACCCACACCTGCTCAGCCGTCTCCCTCTGGCCCTCCAGCACACGGCGTTGGAAAGCCATATGTTGTTCCTGGGAGTCTTGGGAGACTGCAGGGGCTGTGGGTGCCTCATGCTGGGTGGTTTGGGTAGTGGGTGGGGTCTCCTCAATGCAGCTGGGCTTCCCTGATCCTGGAGGTGAGTTGCGGATGATGTCAATGATGTCTTGGAGGGCTTGGGTGTCGATGCTGGGGGTGTCCTCCTCGTCAACAGTGAAGAGTGGCTGGGACTGCTCTACAGGAGGTGTTGACGGTGCCCCTGCAATGTGAAGGGGAGATGGTGTATTACAATGTGTCCACATGTATGTAGCCGCATGGTACAGGTTGACATTCAGACAGCATGGCATTGTACATTGTGACAGTATGTGTATCAGGGCCATGACCCAGTGTCATTGTGGGTGTGCACTGTGCTCTGCTTGATTGTGCATGTGTGCCATTGTGGCCATCTCCACCCATCCACCCAGTACCTGGTGGTCACTCATCCTGTTGCGGTTGTGTTGTGTCCTGTCGAGTAGTGTCCGGTCCCCCGACTCCGGCCACAGTCACCACACTAATGACTGTCAACACCAGCTCCTCCATGTCATCCGGCACGAGCTGTTGCGCTGGGTTCCCACCTCCAGTCTGCATTGCTGCCTTCTGGTTGGCTGCGAGTTTCTCCTTGGTCTTGCACTTGATGTCAATCCATCGCCTCTTGGCCTCGTTCATTGACCTCTTGTGCTCTCCCATGGCATTCACCTTGTCCCCGATGTCCCGCCATATTGCATTTTTGGTGCCTAATGACAAGTTGAAGGTGACAAACAGTTGTTGATGGTGTTTTATCACCTCCTTGACTAGGATCCTGTTTTCCTGTGGACTGAACTTCGTCTTCCTCTTCTTCTTGTCCTTGCCCTTCCCTGTCCCTAAGGTCCCAGGCTGGTCATCCGGGGTGCTTGTGGGGTTGCGCTCGTCCTCTGCGCCTACTCCGGCTGCCTCCATGGTGCTTCTGTGTTGGTCAGTTTGTGCTTGTGTGTTTTTTCTACTTTTATAGTGATTTTCGCACCTGTGTGTATTGCAGGCCTAGCGCTGCTTATCGCTGATTTCCTCATCGCGCTATTGCCCATCGCACGTTTTTTCGCATTGAGGTTTGTGTTTTTATCTCAGTCGAGGTGATTGTATCGCGGACGTTGGCCACGGTTTCGGCAGACTATCGCATGGTACCGACTTGTTGTGAATTCCACGTTGACACGGGGTTATATTCCCGCGATAGGCTGCGATGTGTAAAGTTGCATTAGCATTTTTTGGTGATGTTTAGCACACGTTCTTGTGAATATACCCCTAAGAACATCGCATTGGAAAATCAGCTGTTACAAGATAAAAAAACTAAAATATTAAAAGTGCAGAGAAGCACTGAACTGGGCCGTGGACCATCCAGCCTTAATTTTTACTGTGGGGGGTGGGGCGAGGGGGCGTAGAGGGGGTTAGGGCCCGTCTTCTAATGAGTCATATTTGTCCCCAAAATTTGGCAATAGAACAAGCAGAGGACGGGAGTTTGATCTTAGGATTCTGAGGGCGGTGCAGTGACAATCTGTGCCCAATGTGACTATTGAGGGCCAACGTAAGCCGGACAGATTAAAAAACATACGAACAATAGATTCAACAGCAATACTGCAAGCAGAACACGTCAGAATCATTATTCGCCTATTTGTTAGTGATCGATTTCAAAAGCAGCGCAGCTATCCTTAATTGGAAATAATATTTCTTAATTGGAAATATTGTTCCTTTATTGGAAATAATATTTCCTGTCCAACGGGACTGTATTGAAGTCCATTACTGTTCCAGGGCTCTAGTGCATTTAAAGTCAAGAAACTCTCCTAACAAAGGAGCTCTGGCAGATTTGGCTACATCGCTCTCCATTGACGATGATCTATAAGGCCTTTTCAGCAACTCTTTGGAAAGGCTAGGGATTTGAAATGGTGTCTCCCAAAACTCTTTCATGCATAGTGAGAACAATTACTTTTGATGTGTGAAAGCCAGGAATCCTTGTTGAACCGGCCAGCATTCATAACATCCTGCAGGGTGGCAGCATAGTGGCTGAGTTTGGGTGTGCACCAGATGCTTCTCCAAAATAACAAGGGGCTTATTTACAAGCCCCTTGCGCCGCCCGTACGACACTTTTTTTCATTTTAAAAGTGATGCACTGGCGGCGCAAGGGGCTTGTAAATAAGCCTGTAAGAGTGCAATCTAGTGTTGGTTTCGATTGCCTTTCTGTCTATGTCAAACAGCAGTGTATATGGTGGGGTACTCAGTAGGAGATAAATCAAGTTATTTAAGAACTTGTTCTCCGAGCTTATCAACCCAGTACAGTTGAAACTCCCCCAAAGTTCGACACCAATACAATACATACTGTCATGCTTTTCTCCTAACTAGTTTGGCCTCGTATCACAAATCTTACTCCTTGATACAAAGCAGCAACCAATCGCACACTTCCATATTTCAATGGCCTAGACAGAATTGTTTTGAGAGTTGGCCGAGTACAAAGGGGCATATTTCCACTCTTTCACGGAACGCATGGCAACCAGTAAACCTGCTGCTCTGCATTGTGTGAAAGGGAGAGAGTAGAAATGCTGTATATTTACAAAGATGTGGAGCATTTCTGCTTTCTCCTGTCCTGACACACTGTATGCTGCCTAGCACGAATGCAAGGACCCTTGCATCTTAGTGCAAGGGTTCCTGTGTTACAGGCAGGATTGTTTTTGTGCAGGATGGGAATGCAGCTCATGTGGAAAGAGGAAATAATGAGTAGAAATAAAGATATTTCTAGTCATTATGCTTCACTGGGGAAAGAGTACCCATTTGATGTATTCCCAGGTTTATTAGCTTTAGTAAATATTGTGTGCTCTCCCAAGTTGAAATGTAACATAATCCAGAGAAAGCAGTTGCGTTGTGTTACGTTTCTTTACAAAGCCATGAAAGGCCACAAAATCAGGCTTTTTATGGGTTTCTAAATTCCAAAACCCATTGTGTTGCCCTGCATCACCTTGCATGAAGCAACAGTGGCACAAAGGCTTAGTAAATCTAGACCAAACTCTTTAACACATCATGTACACATTCCATACACAAGCAACTTCCCAAATTTCTAGTCATTAAATTCCTCCCCTTTATGGCTGCTCCTTTCTTTAAGGTGTGACAAACAATGTTTTACTCTTAGTTCCCAGAGCAAAACAGACATCTTTTGGCACAATTAATTTTCCATAGAATCTGCAAAACTACAAGGTCAGAGCACAAAATATTTGTGACTGATGCTATTACATGGCCTCTGTGGTACGTTAAGGCACTGATTGGTGCAAACGCCTTTTACCATCAAGATATGAAAACAGGAATCTGCATGTGGTAATGTTTTACAAGATTGATAGTGCATATTTGTTGTAGATGATTCTATTGTGGTGCCATGTGTTCTGTTGTTTTTTGTATGCTGCTGTATGACTGTGGTGTGTTACTACAATGAAATGTCATATTGTACTGTGGTTGTTGTGTTAGGTTTGTTTTGCCTGTTTTATCCAAAAGAGTGAAATTCCGCGTATCACGTTTGAAGCCATATACAGCACATATACAAAGAGGAATAATCTCTAGGAATATGTTTTGTACAGGCAGGTATCCCTTCCTGCACAAAAAGTATTCTGACTACAATACAAGTACCGTTGAGTTGTGGCACCAGAGGTCTGTGTTGATGCTAGGTAGCCAGAAGTGTGACGTTTGTTACTAGAGATCTGAACTGCGCTGTATCTTCACAGATATGGCACATTTCTCCTCTCTCCTTTTGACTCAACGCAGCACAGCAACTTCTCTTGCTGTGTTGTATCCAAATGCAGTAAATCAGGCCCTGTCTGTTTTAAAATTTCGTATCCCCGGTAATTTATGAAGGAAAGTTCCTTCGAACACTTCCAATTTGATTAATTCCTAAATCACATAGTTGAGCATCATTTGGCAGCAAAGTTATAATCTTTATCTCATAGGTTTGGTTTGAACAGATGCTCATGATATTCTGACAAAAGTTTACTGATTTTTCTTTCAGATCCCATTTCAAATGGCCACAGACCAAGCACGAGCTACTGGGTCCAACTGTTGGGGTTGTAACCTTTTACTCCTGATGTTCCTTGGCCCTACCTACTATGGGTCCTGTGTAACTGGGCCAAATAATACTACTCCAGCACTTCAAATTGCAATGTTTGGGGGTGGGTACCCCCAGATATTGCTGGAGCCGGCCCGGGGTATGGTGGTCCCCAGGGCCATCTAGGGCACCAGACGGGGGACCACACGCACCAACTCTTTTCTTTCATGTAGCCTTAGAGAGGTTGTGGTCCGTGGGGATGAGGGGCTGAGGGTCTGCAATGGACCCCCTCTTTTATATTTTGAGACCCAGGGAGGTGACAGTCCCCAGGGCTGAAGGGTTTTGTGCGCCGGCCATTATTGAGATTTAAAGCCCAGGGGAGGTGGTGGTCCCTGGGGCTGCGTGCATCCACATTTATTTGAAGAAAGCCCTGGGGAGGTGGTGGACCACAGGGCTGTGGTGAGGGTCCGCACAGCCCCCGCTTCCACTATAGATAAAACCCTGGGGCAGTGGCGGTCCCCAGGGCTGCATCAGTTTACTTGGGTGTGTGGGGTGCCACATGGGCAGCCCCCACATTATTATTAATCATGTTCCCGGGATGTGGCCTTGCACGTGGCTTAATGAAAAACATAAGATGTTTGGCCAGCCAAAGCCACAGCAGATGCTCTGCTTCCACTAAAAATATTCTTACTTGCTGGAAGTGGAGCAGAATTGATTACCTACACATGGATCTGCCTTTCCAGCGGCACACTGTGTGTGAAAGCAATGCCTGCTCCTGCATGAGGCAGGTAGCTGGCAGGGACCATGAGGCCTTCTTGATCCCCCCGCAGTCCCAGTGGAGAATGGGTTCCCTGGGGCACCCGGCAGACATGGCTCGGCCCCAGGGGATGCGGTCCCCAGGGCCGAAATTGGCCTATTGAGGTGGATTGCATGGCCTCCCTCCTTCTTTTGAGTAAAGCTGGGTTCCAAGGATGGGGTCCACAGGGCCAAAATTGCCCCTAGGAGGATGGCCGCCCTTCTTTAATTAAACACATTTTTTTAAAGTCATCCTTGCAAGTCACTGGAGGCCCTGCCCCCTTTCATCACTATTGTGCAAACATGCCACCTGGTGCACCACTAGTCAGTGGATGAAGTCCCCTTGGCTGCTGGGGACCTTGGGGACCAATATGGCACCCTGTTACCTCCAGTAAGTCCCAAACAGTGGGATGTCCTGCTTCGTGGTTTCCTGCATCTTTGTTCCTGTATTAGCCATTATTCATAGTCTCCTGTCTGCACTGTTCCTGATCTGCCCTTTTATGTGCAGACTTGCCTTGTTTTCCTGTTTGTCTGCATATTTCCATCTTGCCATGTTAGAGTGTAGATCTTTCCTAGTCTTGTTTTCAGTATTTCAGTTCTGTGTAAGCCATATTCCTTGACCATGGTTCCAGTCTTGCTTTTCCCTGTGCCTACTTCCTGTTTTGTTGTTCCTTATTCTGTTTCCTCTGGACTTTTCTTGTGTGTTCTGAATTTAGAAGAGGAAGACCAAAGTTTGACCATGGCAGAGACTATTCCATCTTGCGGTGGCTAAACTTCTCTCATGGCCTTCTCCCCTGGCAATCTGAGAATTAGCTATATGAATTCCCTGTCTGTAAGGGGAAGTAAAAACCAGAAAAATGCCCCCTCACCAAGGGGTGCATTGCTTTTTTTTTATTTTCATAAACCAAAAGCCACTTTGTAAAGTTTGCGATACAGCTTTGTCATATTTTCTGGAGCCGCACGGCAAAGTTCAAATGTAGTCACAGGAACTGCTTTGATGGAGCTACCTGTGAATGCTTGAAATGTCTGTCAAGCTGATGGATCTTTCATATTTTGGCAGTTGGAACCTCGAGCAGAACAACACACTAAATTACCCTGGCAGAAGTGGTCCCAACCATCAAATTATAAATCTGGATCTAAAGTCTTAATTAAAATTTGCTTTAAAATTCGTCATTTGCCACTGTTTTTTCAAATATATCCCTGGAACCTAGAGTTTGTCCATCAGGCTCATTCGCCTCACTCACTACATAAGTCATACTCAACGTTTACACCCCATCCCTTTCAAATGTTACCAGCCACCACTGCCCCCTCATGTATGCACTTTTCTCAATGAATGTTAGATTGGAGCTAGCTTAGTACATCACCACCCCAATATATGCACTTTCCTTAAAGTGTGTTAGATTGAAGTTAGAATAGGAAAACTGACCCTTGCTATGTATATACTTTCCCCAGTGTTTGTTAGACTGGCGATAAAACAGTAATTTGGACAACCCCACCCAAATATATGCGCTTTCCATAATATCATTGTAATAACAGAGGGGCATATCTACAAGGCGGCGATAGAAAATTATCGCCGCTTTTGCGGCCGTTTTCGGACGAAAAGCGGCGATAATTTTATCGCCTAATCAGCAAGGTCACGCTATCGCGTGAAACCTTGCATTAGTGCCCGGATTCTTAACCCCCAGCTTTGCATCTCTAATGGGATGCTAAGTGGGCGTTCCTGACCTGACATGACAGGAGAAATGTTGCTCAGCGACATTTCTCCAATCATCAAGCCCCACGCTATGAAGCATAGCGGTAAGAAAAGTAGCGATAACCCCTGTTATCGCTACTTTCCTTACGTCTGCTTCAGGACTGACTTAGCCATGATATCCTATGGAAGGTGGATATCATGGCTAAGTATGTGAGGCCCTATCATCAAGCTAAGGCCACACTTCGTGAGATTATCGCTGGGTTTCCAGCGATAATCTCACGTTAGGCAGTTAGCGCTAGGATTTTTATCGCTTTTGAGATAAGCGTTGCTAATAGCACGCTATCTCAGCGATAAAAATCCACGCTAGCCGGCGATAATTATCCTAGCGCTAAGGGCGCCTAGTGATAATTATCGCCGGTTGTTGCTGATATGCCCCAGAGTTCGAATAGTTTATTTGACCTGCTTTTGTATGTTTGTTATTAATATGTGAGAGACTGAATTTAGATTAGTACATGGGATTTCCTTCCCCAAATCATGTATGCACTTTGCTAATGTTTGCAGGATTATACTTATTACAGTGTATTGGACTACTATTTTTGTTTCAATATTTTGGGATGGAATTTTCATTTATATATAAGTATATTAGGTTTTTAAATATAATACAGAAATTATTATCTTTTATATTTGAACTTTATTTAATCTTGCGGATCAGTGACCAACAAAGCATCTTAAAGTGAGGAAAGATGAGATCAGTGTAGACATGGGTGGATTGTTTCCTTGGGCAAAAATGAGTGTAGGACATCAGGAGAAGAACCCATGCAAATTAAATGTACGAACAGAGCCTTGTCCCATAAGTAAAAAGTACGAATGGATAAGGAAGTAATGCACCTTTATTGTTTCAAGCAAGGATATTTCCATAAGAACTGCCCCAACATTGTCATGAAATGAGAAATCTTGTCCTCTAAGGACAAACAGAGATCGATTTTAGGTAATTAATTTGTTAGCATGAAATCACACTTTTATATGAAAGTAGTACTTTCAACATATAATGGACAGGGAAGAACTATATTCATTAATAGACTCTGTAGCAACTCATTATTTCATGAATACTAAGGGGTCAATTAGAATGTCGGGTGTATTGCCACCGCCCGCATGGCGGTGGTGATCCGCCCGACTTTCTCTCCCGCCCGCATGCCATTTCCCCCACTGCCATATTACTATTTCGGGGGGGGCCCCTTCGGACGGAAAGACCGTCCGCCGATTTCCGCCCGGTCGATGAGTCGACCAGGCGGAAAAGGTTTTAATATGGTGGCGGTGTCTGTTAGACACCGCCATCCATATTATGGTTGCCTTTCTGTGGCGGTGTTGCCGCCACGGAAAGGCATGCGGTCCTTGCCATTGGGGGCCCGTTGCGGGCCCACAGGAATTCTGGAGGGTGAGGGGTGCACATGGGCGTGGTGCCTGCCACGTTGTGCATGCAAATGCACAACTTGCATTTTTGGCATTGCGGCGGGTGGTGCCGCAATGTTAAAAATGCAGGATGCTCCCCCAGTGTGGCGGGCGCATCCTAATCCCCCCCCCAGTACCACCGCACCTATGGCGGGCGGTCCCTTTTTACCTAATGATGCCCTAAGTTTCAACAAGAGATTCTGGCACAAGTCAAGGAAAGATGGGAAGCTATCAAGGGAATTGATGATGCATCTCTTATCTCTGGTAAAAAAAACAAGATCTTGATTATGTCTGCTGAAACAGGATATGTAGAGTTCATGAAGTTTGAGATCATCAATGCTTCAGCCTTTTTCTCTGTCTTAAGAATTTTGTGACTATGTCAATATGATGCATTTCTGTTGTTTGTATTGCCAAAGAAACTCTTATGCTTAGAAGGAAATCATAGACTTTGAGCAGAGGGATTTGTTCATCCATGGAGGGTTGGTGCCAGGCCTGCACCAACAAATGGGTATGCTTGAATGTCATGTGCTTAAAGGTGTCGGCAAAAGGAGTAGTCTGATGTGTTCAAAATACCTAGAAATCCACTGAAAAAGCCAAAGGTTAAAAGTAAAGTTATAGCTAGCTTTGCTTATAAGACAGTAACATACGTTTTAAAAATGATTTCAAAGTTACTGAAAGAGCACAGGCAAAGTGAAGTTATGGTTACAAAACAAAACCTAAAAAACAACTAAATGTTCCTCTTATGTTTAGGTGAACTAGCCATACTTCACACCCCTGGCATGCAGTGCTTATGACTTCACTCATGACATGTTGAATTACAATATTGATGATGTCACTGATGATATCGCAACAGTTGATAAACTATCAATGTGTTACGACTCTGACACAAAAGCTTTCTTAAAATGTGTATATGGCTAGCCCTTATACATAAATGAAAAGCCAACAAAGGAAATAGATATAATACTTCTATGTGCACACAATTTCATATGGACTTTTTATGATAAACAATTTTGAAGATGTCCCATCATTTAGCTAAAATTCACTAGTTTGGTGTAGTCCAGTGTTTTTATTTTAAGTTAGTTGCTTAATCCTTATTATTCTTATCATTATATGGTTACTTTTCACATTAGTAAATCAAGTGACAAAATGGCTTCTTGCTCCTGATATATATTTCAATCTGTGCTGTCAATTTCAATTTTCCCATACAAATATGTACAGTCAACTCTGCAGCCATATTCATTTCTGTTGGATGTTTAGAGTTGAAATCCAGGATATATCTTAATTCCATTCTTCAGAGAGCTCTCCCTCTCAATTTCTTCCCCTGTAATGCTTTATTCGATTTTAAGCATGTAAAATCACAAAAGCAAACATATCAGATAAAAAGGAAAACAATTTAGAAGTTATTATCTCTAAATTTAAACATACAATATGTTATAAACTTCATCCTACATGAAACTTTAAAGAGTAAACATAACTCATAAAATTGGAGAAGAAAACCATTTTACAGAACATCTTTCTCGCATAATTAAATCCATCGGAAATTTCTGGATCACTTTTTACAGAAGTTTGTCCAATCATGGAGTACATACCTCAAAGACACAACGCATTTCCTTCAAGTTTTAGAACAGGTCAGGATTGACCCACAAAGCACAACATACCTTTGCACCATCGATGTGACAGCCCTCTACACCTCGATCCCACACTCTGCGGGCCTCGAGGCGGTAGAATGGGCGCTCCTCAAAATGGACGACATTGACACTGAAAACATTTTCATTCTCCAACTTTTGAAATTTTGCCTCCATAACAGTTATTTCGAATACCAAAATCGATTCTATGCACAACTAAATGGTACTTCGATGGGATTTTCGGGAGCTCCAGCCTACGCAAATATCTACATGGCACAGTACGAACAGGACAACATAATTTCCAATCCCAATTGGTGGACAAAAATTATCTTGTATTATCAATACATTGATGATATTTTCCTCATTTTGAATGATTCCATATTGTCTTTTACCATGATGATAGACGAACTCAACAACATCAACCCACACATACAACTTACATACTCCATTAGTGCGGACACAATCCATTATCTTGATGTACAAGTGAACAAAACATCTCTTAACCAGTTCAGTACGAATGTATTTCACAAACCCACGGATCGAAATAGTCTTCTAACTTTTTCGAGTTTTCATCCACGCAATTTGATTACGAATTAGCCATTATCCCAGTTCATAAGGATACGCAGAATTTGCTCTGACGATACCAACAGTACCTTTGAACTACTTGAAACTTCTAAACGTTTTGCAGCTAGAGGCTATCCTCAAGAAGTATTAACATCATGCACGAAGAGAGCAATGAACAAACAGCGAGATGTACTCCTGAAACAACAAACGCGCCCTTCCAACCAGAGATTGGTATTGGTAAGCAGTTTCTCGACTGCTTCATCTAAAATTAAAAATATTATCTACTCTAGATGGGAACTTCTCCAACAAGAACAAGACTTCCAAGGTTTATTCCAAGAGAAACCAATGTTTGCTTACACCAGGCAAGAATTTACGTTCCCTCTTGAAACCCACTACAGTTCCTGAGAAACTGAGTACCTACCATGGTACACGCAAATGTCAAGCATGCGTGAACTGCAACAATGTCATCACTGGCAATATCCTTACCCATCTCTCATCTGGTTCTAAGACCTTTTTGAAACACACCAGTGACTGTAATACCACACACTCCATTTACTGTATTAAATGCCCTTGTGGCAAGGCATATGTAGGTAAAACTGAGCGCAAAATTAAGATTCGAATTACGGAACACAAATCCAGGATCAGAAATAAAAACTCCACCTCAAGCCTTGCGATTCACTGGACAGAAGCTAAACACACAATTTCACAGCTTCGTTTTCAAATTATTGAAACCATCAGTGTTAGACCAGGAGTAGACATCACTAATCTCCTACTGCCTAAGGAAATCTTTTGGATTCAAAAATTACACACCATGGCCCCATCAGGTCTTAATGACCGCCTGGATCTGTCATGCTTTCTATAGATAAACCCCTTTACATTCTGGTTACGAATTTTTTAGGGTTCACCATCCCATTTTTTCATCATTTTCCACTAATGACTCTCACACTAGACCTCTTTTGTTTGCTTATCACCATTCTTGTTTGTCTTGACACTTTCTTGTTTCATAGTCACATGTATTTCATTCAGTTTTCACTATTGCGCTTCTGTGTATCGCCAGCTTCTCACATATAATTGTCGCACTCAGTAGTCCAGGTCAAGTACGTTTTTTCCATTTATATATTTCTCTTCTCTTCTATTCCATCCGTTACGGCTCCTTGTCAATCAGCTGCGTCTCATGTTCCTTCATTTTTTTATTTTTTTATTTATTTATTTATTTATTTTTATTCCGTTTTCCTTTTTTACATCTTTTATTTGTAATTTGTAATTATCCGGCTTTTCACCGCGTCCATTTGTTAGTCATATTCACCTCTTTTTTCCTACTATGTCAAGCTCTTTTCATTACTTCGTTATGTCACCCCCTTTCAATATGGCCACCATGGTTTCAGTCCTCATTCTATTTCTATTCCGGTAGTACGCCTTAGCCCGTCCCTCCCGAGGTATACTTAACAACGAGTGAGCAGCGTTACTGTGTGCTCCTCCCTTCGGTATCGGAAGCTTTGCAGTAGAACGGTCCACGACTATCCCTGTCGTCCACATTTGTAAGTACTGTTTCTGATTTTGTGCGGTTATTCTCGTACTCATGCCATCACTAGTGCTGATCGCATACTTTCTTTGTTTTTAGTTTCCACGACTGTGGGCCCGTTTTCAATATTGCTGGTGAGTTGGGTACTCAGTACCCAGTCGTCTTCTTTAAGCATACCACCATTTTGGCACATTTGTTCATTCCCATGTGTTTCTTTCCTCCCCTGCAGCCGCATTGAGATCCGGTAGTTGTGTATTCTTCTTCTTTATCACCCTATTATCAACTCCATCGCATTTATACATAAGGTGAGGTTCTCTCGCCATACACTCTCATGTTTTCTCCATGTTTTCCTCGGCACGATTTCTATTTTTAAAGCTACTTCCCCTATTCACATCACTATGGTGATTTTCACACTATTGGGTGACGTTGATTCTTTTCCCTTTTATTAATATAACGCAGACCAGTTTTGTAAAGCCTTTTCTCCAGGGGTATGTAGAATGATGTACCCACGTGGGTTAAACACGATTGGTAGCCACAGGATTTGTGAAGTTTAATATTGGAGCATCATATTATGTGATTCTAAGTTCTTTTTTCAAATATGCAGTCCGTGTTTACTATGTTCTTTTGTCCACAGATTGCCCCTGACGAAGGGACATCTAAGTCCCGAAATGCATTGGGCTCACCTTTAAGCCATCTAGTGAACAATCAAATGTATTATGCAACATAGATTTTACTTTGTTAGTAATGCATCCAGTTGATGATTGTAAATATTTATTGTAATGTTTGAACATTGATTTAACCACCTTTGTATACTTTCATTTTGTATATGAACTAATATACAATATATGCTTATTTGAGTTGGACCGTTGAGTTTGATTTTCTATGATAAGGTGATTATTTGTTTAGGGTCTGAGGCACCCCAAGCACAGTGCTCAGTGTCAACCATCAGTTGGTTGTGTTTTTGCTTCTCTTTCACAAGGCCACATCCCAGATTGGCTAAAAACAGGCCAAGTCACCCCTTCCTGAAAAAACCAACAGCAGATAACTCCGACCCCAACAATTTCCGACCAATAACCAACATTCCTATGCGAGCTAAGATCCTGGAAAAATGTGTGCAGCAACAACTAAACCAACACATCTCGCACTTCAAATTTAACTCTCAAAAAACAGAGTTTCTCCTAATCTCCCCCCCGAAGAACTCCATGGAGACAAAGGAATGGATCAAAATTATCACTGCGTTGAAATGCACGCCAATTGTAGTAGACTCCTCCTTATCACTAGGTATCATGCTTGATAAGAACCGCAACATGCAACATCACATCAAATCACTGACTAAAAACGCCCGCTTCCACCTCAGTTATCTCAGAAAAATTAAACCTTTTCTCGAGAGTTCCGACCTCAAATCCGCAGTCCAGTCCTTAGTTATCTCAAGGCTTGAATACGGCAGCACCACCCTCGCTGGACTTCCCAAAATCTCTACCGCACCGCTAAAAGCCTGTCTCAATGCAGCAGCAAGACTCATAACAGGGTATAGGAAATTTGACCACATGTCACCTCATCTGAAAGCTCTCAACTGGTTACCCTACGAAGCCCGAATCCAGCTAAAAATAGCTTGCATCACACACAAGGCGGTACACCACAACACCCCCCAGTACCTAGCCCAAAAACCCACCTTATCTGGAGGAAACAGAAATTCAAGGAGTTCAAACAATCTACTTCTGAATCCCTCACGTTTCAAAAAGTCTAAAACTTCCAACAGAGCTTTCTCCGGGGCTGCGCCAAGGATATGGAACTCTTTTCCACCATTCATCAGAAAAATCTCTGCTACACCTCTCTTCAAAAAGGAAGCAAAAGCATAACTGATGAGCAAAGTCCTACTTTAATTCTGCACAATCCCGACCCCGGAACCTCAACCACTAACTACCTCTTCTGTGAGTTCCCTGCCAGGAACTATGACCTACACGAGTTTGAACTATATCGTAAGGCTCAGAGCATTGCTTCCTAATGCTGACACGTAAAGTGTAAAGTGTAAACCGACACGAATGTTGAATGTTTTACCACTTGAACTATTCATTTCATTGTTGTTACTCCTTGTTTCTTTTGGAGTTTGTCTTTTTATATGCTATGTTCTCCTTTGAAAGTGTTCACCGTATGCCTTCTGTAAAGCGCTCTGATACCCTTACCTGGGTCTGGTTCCCGCTCTATACAACTCTAAAATAATGTCTGTTGCGAATAGGCAGCTGAAGCTGTCTCACCTAAGGGCAGCTAGTGTTGTTTGTAAATGAGACCTAAAAAGCATCTTTTTTACATTTTTATGAAAATAAATGAACCTAAACACCAATTTCATGCAAGCTTTTCTTGCCAGCTCACATTAACCAGGGTTTGTGCCTCTCAGCAATTATTATTTTTGAGTTTAGAGAATTAGAAAGTATATTAATCTTTCTGTGGACATGAATTTGACATCTTTCATTCAACCAGTAGTGCAGCATAACCAGTAGTTTTGGCCTAAATTACTCATATAGAAAACAGTTACTAAAAGATGTTGTACAACCAAAATACGTTTATGAGCCTCTGAACATTAACTAAAACATTTATCCAGTGATTTTATTGCTCTTTGTTTTATCTTTAATTGTTTATATAAAAACTTCAATAATTAAGCAATGCATTTTTTCTTCAAAAATTAGAAATCTTTCTACTTTTTTATATATTAAAATCACAGTCATATTTCTCTGCGTAACACCAAATTGTGGGAAACTTGTTTTGTATCTTATTTGGGGCTTCAGGGGCAAATGTAATCTCTGTTTTCTAGTTGAGAGCTCATACACAGTCATGTGGTTCACCTGACCAATGCAAGAAAAGTGCCCAGAGATCCTGACAAGTGGTGCTAGATAGCTTTGGTGCAGCGCTTAATTTGAGCCAGTGGTTTCTGCTGCTCGGAACCGGCACTTAATTGTCAACACCTAGCAATTTGGACATTTGTCACATGATGGAGCTGTTTGTGTAATTTAGAAATGAGCAGAATACCAATTGTTTATTATTAAACATGCATTAAAACAACTAATACCTGCCACCCAAGTTATTCCTATAGCTTTACGGTCTTGAAGCAGCCTAATTTGTCACACATGTAGCAGTGTGATGGTTAGTAGTTGTGTAGGTACTGTTATTGACAGTGCTTGCAGGGGCAATAAGTGGTGAAAGTTGTGATGGCGGCCTGACAAGGGTCCTGCCACTTATGTTTTTTAACAAATTAAGCACTGCTTTGGTGCATCATGCACACTAGGAAAGCAGAAATGACATTTGCATGGCCACATTTAAAAGTATTTTTAGTTAAAAGAAGTCCTGGGTTAATGCTTAAAGACATTGTGAGAGCTATACTGAAAAAGTGCACATTTAACACCAGCCACAATGGCTGAACAGTGAAACAGTACAGTTCTTTTCTACTTGGTGACATTGACCAGATAATCTGAAAATGAATGGTGTGGGTATCTGCAAAACAGAATGATAATATGTAAGCCATAACCTAAAACTTACCTTCATAAAAGCTTGAACTCTAGAGCTCTCCACAGTTGACATCCACCAAGCCAATTTAAAGACATCAGCCTATATTTCAATCAGGTTAGCCTACTGAAATAACTTGGTATTTGAAGACTATCATCAAAACAATTGCCCAGAAGGTTGACTTCAATGATTCCAGGATCTTGCTCATATACTTCTACTGAAATAACTTGGTATTTGAAGACTATCATCAAAACAACTGCCGAGAAGGACGACTTCACTGATTTCAGGAACTTGCTCATATGCTTCTGTTGAGTACTTCCAAGGCTATGAAAGCCTTCAACGATATAATATGTGTCCCATTGGGGCTAATAAATTACTAATAATAATGAAGAAGTTCCATGGAATATTTTTCTACAAATGTGGTCTGAGGCACCATCGGAAATAAATATGTACTGTTGGTTAATTATACCGCACTGCCTTCTATATTGATCTCTGTAACTGTAGTAGCTTTTAGCTAATTTATTTGTACTCTTTTATGAAACCCTTTTATGGATCTTTAGTTTGATAGCTCCAATTTTAAGTTTGCTCTAGGTACCGAAACAAGAGCCAGTGACACCTTAGGAATGTATTGACCTGTACATATTTGTAAATGTCTGAGTGGGAGGTTATTGAAGCCTGGTTAGCTGGTTAGTTTGCAGTCAACCTTTTCTTTTTCTGCTATCTATATGCAGCATAGCTATATTTGTATAGCAGAGATAACACGCAAGTACAAAACATGTTATACCAAACAATATATAAGCCAGGACCAAAGTGGAAAACTACATATGGATGTGTTTCTGTAATGATATGATAATGTCGCTTGATAGCCCTACATAGTCAGCTAGAGAATAAACAGAAGAAGCAAGCCAGAAATAAATATTTATTTAGGTGGGGAGTGCTAGTCCAGGAGAAGGTATTTAGGTTCTCTTTTGTAGGATAAAAAAGGTGGTAAAGTAATTTTAACTTCAGTGGTATAGCATTCCAAAACACAGATGCATCCAGAGAACAACTAATTCACAGTATGTTTCTTGCAGAGTACTTTTTGCCCCATAGATTCAATTTCAGAGCAAGATAGTGGCAATGATCAGAGTGTATCATTTTATGTATCATGCAAGAAAAATTATACATTGACTTCCTTTCCACTTGAAGCAGTCTAGGGATCATAATATTGGGAAAATTTGCTAGGCACAAACAATCCAGAAAATAATCAAGCTGCTATGTGCAATGAGGTTTTTAAAAGGGCTATATGAGCTTTGGGAACGTAAGTAAGAATGACATGCCCTACTCAGGTTGCGAATGAATCTAAGCAGGAGTAAAAATGTTTAGATCAAGCTCAGACAAGAATTGTTTATTTCCCCAGATCAATCTTAGCTGATACTTTGTCCTATTTCAATGGTGTGGACATGCTTGGTTCTAGTAAGAAGAGAGTCTAAAACAAATTGATATTATCAATAATACATGAAAGATAAATTAAAAAGTTGATAGAGTCAATCCATCCTTGAAACTGGGAGTGGCGGGGTAGGGAGAAAATATGGCAAAGATCAATTTTTATCAGAGTTGAATATGAGATGATGATCATCATTCAGGTTTGAATTCTATCAACTGCTGTAGTTGCTGGGGGGACTTTCAAGTAGAGCCGGGGGCCATCAGCGTGTTGGGGGTAAGAAACTCCAGATTCATTGATGATTTCTCCCAGTGGTTCCAGGTATAGGTCTCGTGCATAGGCTAACATAGACCCCTAAGGAACACAATGAGGCTTATGCCTTTAGTGGAAAAAACAATTGCATGTTTTGACAACTTGTTAAAATTCTTTAGGAATGATGTAAACCACTATAGAACTATATCATTAAATCTAATAGGTTCTTTTAAGGTGAGAATGAGGATGTTCAGTGATGTACAGTGCCGAATGCTGCGGAAAGGTGTAGTGAGATTAAGGGCCAAGAATAAGGTTTGTGACTGCACAGAGAATCATCAATGATTTGTGAAAGGTCAATGTTGGTATAGCACAATTCCCTAAAACCAGACTGAAAATCATCCGAAAAAATTGATTTTCTCTAAGACAAATTTGTTTATTTTTTGTATACACAACGTTTCAAGATTATGGCAAAATAATGAAGCCCAGAGATGGGCTCCAACTTTTTGTGGTCAGTAAGGTACACAATCAGTTTTTTTAGGAGAGGAGTGAATTAACCATGTCTTAGGCAATCAGGAAACAACCCTGGTAAGAAATAGAGATTCACCAGATTAGCTCAATAAGAGATTAGAGCGAAACAAGTCTTTAGTGAGAATATATGAGTTCATAGAAATGATTCAAAGATTTAAAGTTAGCGACGATTCGTAGGAGTGCAGATTGAGAGAACAGTTTGAAAACAGACAGGGGCAGATTTACAAGCCCCTTGCACCACTTTTGTGTCACTTTTAACATGGGAAAACTGACACAAAAGTGGCGCAAGGGCCTTGTAAATAAACCCCACAATGTGTTAGAGAACCTTCTGCAAATGTCATGAGGAGTGCCTTCAGGAAGCAGTGGAAAGGTTTCTTCAATCACTCTGATACCTATAACAAATATTAGACTGTATTGTTCACATTTTTTACTAGGGATATTGAGAGCGTCAAAGTACCATTGGTTACTGAAGGAGTTGCCACTATCAAAGAGTTTTCTAGGTTGATTTTCAGCCAATTCAATTTGAGGTGTAATTAAGAGGATTTGGCTTGAAAAATATTACTTTGAAATGTTGATTTAGTGATACAAAGCAGTTCCCAATTGTCTAAGGAGGGGTTAGCATGCCAGGATTGTACATTTAATCTCAGCTTTATTCACATCATTAAGTCTTTAGTGTACTGGGACACATTAACAATTTCAGAGATGGTGCATTGAAGGTGTCGGCAGCTTTATTCACATTGTTATCAGCTTGGAAGGCGTAATGAAAACTGGAAAATTGGAAGACAAGGTATAGAGTATTATGTTTACTCTCTAATCATTCTTCTCTGATACTTGTGTCGATCTACAGTGCTGTACATATGCAAGGAAAAATGGAAAGAAATTTGACTGTAAACAGATCAGTCCATTTCAATGGCACCATTTGTGGAAGTGGAATCACCTTTATGCATATTAAAGTTCTAGGTAGCTTGTTTGATGTGATTACAATTCAGACAGCAATTAAACCATTTTCTATCAGAAAGGTCTCAAGGAAGGCATAAGCACTGTCTTCAGGATTGTCTCAGAGGTTGTTAAAGTCACCAAAGCCAATGTGATCCTTGTTAGACAGCATACATTGAGAGGTCACAAGCTCAATTATGTTTTCAATAAAGACATAATTTACACCAGACTGAGGTAAATGTTGTGAATTGTATTATTGTTGGGGGCAATGGACTTAATTTGTAGTCCAGTTCTTGAAAAGTGGGGTGGGAGCCAGAGGCCACAGTGTGACATACTATGGCAATTTTATGGATTAAGGCAACTTCAGGACCACTTTTACCTACTCCAAAGGTTCCAAACATGTTTGGAAGGTTTTATTAAACTAAAGTTTTGCCAGCATCATCACATCCAAATTGTGGTGTATTAGGGTAGCCACAAGTTCAGTTTTGTGTTTGACCACAGACAGCCAGACAGACAGAAAAGGGAGCAGCTCTACCACGCCCGGCTGGGTGGTCATGGGGCACAAGGGAAGCAGATACATGCATGGGAGGCTGCAACAGTGTGGACTGGGCTGCGGGACCACACATGCCTACCACAGAGATGACTTGGGGGGAATCCAGGCTGTCAGACCCCAATGCTAGCTTTGATTGAGGGCTCCCTGTTACCCCTGGGGCCCCCCGGAGTCTATTAATCCTGCCTGGCTCACCAAAGGAGGAATCACCACACTGCATATACATGCCCCCACCCGCCACAATCACCCAAGGGAAGTACCCTTTCAGTTGAATTCATTTTGCATCGATATGTTTACAGATCCATATTGGACTGTGTAACAGAACTCCTGCCACTTCCCTGCATAAGAGCCCCATGGCCCTTCAATTAACTGCACCGATCCTTGCAAGGTGCTTCAGAGTTTGCTCCCTTCTCCGTCCTGAAGAAGACCCCTTCCTAAGGAACAATTGGGACTTATCATGCACCTGGGGTCGAAACGTCAACATATCAACCATACTTACCTGTACTGGAACTGTATCCCATGTTTAGATAACAATGTGTATTCTATAACTCAATGTGGATTATAGGATATGTGTTAATAATTCACAGACAGGTCCTAAAATTGTTTCTAAAATTGTTTCTAATTGTTTCGCTCATTCTTCTTTATCTAATTCACGAGCACTTTATCCACCACCTTTCCCCTTGCACCCTCTTTGGAGCAAACTGTTTAAAATAGATTCTCCTTAATGGTATTCGCAGCTTACATACAATTAATGTATCAACTGATTACCAAATTGCTCAAATATAAAATGAAAAATGTAAATCTAATTCTTCTTTTGCTTTATGCTTGGGTTTAATTAAGTTTCAACAGAATTGTTAAGCTTTTTCTCCTGAAGAATTGTCCCTTCCATTCAGACCACTTGTGTCTCTTTACATACATACCCAGGTCCTACGGATTATTTGGGTTTCCCTATTGTTTGTAATGGTAAGATCATATATGTGTCACTGATATCTGCAATGTTTAAGCACCACAGCAACCAGGGATATTTTTCTCCCAATATGTCATGGTATTTATGCAAATAGAAATATTTGAAGAAAAGGAAAGAGCTTGGAGGATGTTCATCAAAAGTAAGAGAGGAGTCAAATAGGCATCATTAGGAAGGCAAATCTCATGCACCGAAAGAATATGCAAACTCAGACAGTAGCATGAGGAAAATTGAGGGCCTCGGGTGATCTGGAATTGGGAAAGTCAAGACAAGATATTCAGGAAGAGGGATTCCAATGAAGTGTGATGGAATTCTGAAAGGTGCATGACCAGGTTATATGCGGTAGAAAATGAGAGGCATGTTGGGATGAGTGTAGAAGAGGCTGCTTAAAAGAGTGTGGGGATGAAGAATTCTGAGAAGCAAGGATGAACTGCGAAAAGGAAGGGGAATCAGGGTGGGGCATTTCCAGATGGGGCTCCTCCATAGGAGATAACAATGAGAGAGGGCATTGTCATTACTGGAGATAGAGGCACCAAAGATAGAGTACTGAGTGAAATTGGCACATCTGTAACTTATATATTAAATGGCACAAAATTATTATTTTCTGGCAAGGGAAGCCATTACTTGCATGCTAAACTATTTCATCATGCTGGCTTTATACTATGCAGTTTTCAGTTCACGAATTAAGGAGTTTTACTTGCATTTATTACAAGGCACCTTGGCATTGAAGTGCTTAATGGTCACCTGCAGTATCACCTGAAAGTCTCATATCTCTATGTGGCTTTATTTGGACTTGGACTCTCATATTACAAATGCAGTATGTTTCCCTAAACAAAGTGAGGTTCTACCACACATTTGCACTACATTCTGATAGTCATGGATTGTGTGCACCAACTTTCAGTACAGGCATGGATCCCTTACCAGTTCCAAATAAGGCATTTTTTACACTGTAATTTTTACCTACTTTGTAGACGCTAACTTACCAGAGATATTAGGATATAATGATCCCATGTATGTGATAGTAATTCAGATCAGTCCACTCACCGAAATCCCTACCAAATCCGTCACTTTGACTCATTAATAATCTGCAACAAATGTACATTGAAGGACCCCAATTAAATACTTCTTAGACGGTTTCTTCCTGTAAGGGCATCGGGGTCACATATAGTCACTTCGTTTGATGCCATCAGAGAGACAAGAAGTACTTGATGTAACTTGTGCTAACCCTGCCATTTTGGTGAATTGTCATCGATAATTTAAAACATGCTAAAGCAATCTTCTGAGACGCTAGAGGTAATTAGAACTCTGGGCATATGTACAAGCCGCTATCGCCACCACAACGTCACTTTTACCGACGTTGTGGTGGAAATAGGGGCTGCGCCTTATGTACAAGGCAGCATTAAGCAACTTAACGTGGCTTAACACTGCCTTGTACATAAGGCCCCATTTCACGCTATACTTAGTGTGAAAGGGCCGTGCATTGGGTGTTGTGGTAGACATTTCACCGCAATACCCATTGTATTTGACGCTGCCCCCTATGTACAAGGGTGGCGTACATAGGAGGCAGCGCCAAAATTAAAGACCAGGAAAACCCTTGTCTTAAGTTGGCGAAATGAGGAGAAATGCATTATTTCTCCTCGTTTTTGCTTTTTCCAAGAGTGCTGCCTTGTGCAGCACACATGGAAAAAGCAAAATGCCCTGGTGTCCCTTCCTGTACATAAACAAACCTTTTTTTTTTAAATGCCATTTTGTCACATTCATACGTGCTGCATGAAGCAGCACACATGAAGGTGTCAGAAAGGCATTTTAGAATTGTTTATGTGCAGGAAGGGACACCTTTCTACACATAAACAATTCTCCCCTGCATGCAGACACCCTTGCACTCTGGTGCAAGGGTGCCCGTGTTGGCGCTAAGTTGCTAAACTTAGCGCCATCGCAGAGGGAAATGCAAGGCTGCACCATAATCTTGGAAATGTGGTGCAGCCATGCCTTTCAGAAGTGGCGGAACGTGTTGTTAAGACAAGGAGGCTAACGACACGCTCCGCCACTTACTTGTACATTTCCCCCCAAATGTATTACTAGAACTATAAATTAGAGTGAATGTATGATTTTTTTAGCAGGTTAAACTAAATAACTGTCCATTTTCTCAGGTGTCAGCCAGACCTTTTCACTTCAAACCTATTTTTAATGTGTGTAAAGAACGTAATGTTACCCAGCAGCTGTTACCTACAGCTCCACAGTTGCGACTAATTTGGCTATACCTCTGCACTGAGCACAAGTTGAAGTCATCGAGAACAAGGATGTGTGATACACTGCTTTCTTCTCTACTTTTTGTAGATCTGTTTTCTCTTTTCATTTGAAGGCAACCTTTTTTCAATTCTGTACTAGTAGTTGAAACTAACTGCTTCACTTGTACTCCTCAGGAACCAGTGGTCATTAAAATGAAAATGTACTGCCAACGCAGTGTTCCTCTCCCACAAGTCACCACTTCGCTACTTGTTTTCTTGTACTGGGTCTTCCGGCACAGAGAGGGACTGTTCCATGGCTGACAGTATCCCTATCACAGGACCCCCTGTATGAAATCTCGAGTAAAAAATGAACCAATGAATATCTAGAGTTCATTGAAGTTCCTTTTTAAAGTCTACTGAAGTTGAGTGCACATTTGTATGTTGGAATACTTCAATCACGGGTGTGGCACGTCTGCGGCGATCAGTAAAGCCAGTCTGGCTGCACAGCTGTCCAACATTCTGCGACACTTCTCGGCCTAGGGTCACTTTGAAAACTCAAAAATATAGATACAGTGGGATGGAACTTGCATATCGTTTTACAATGAATGCATTTTTTTTAATACACTTTAATGAAGTAAAACGTTCTGGAAATGGGGATATTGCAGTCTGCAGCAGACATCTACTTTAGTGCAAGAAGACACAAGGACACAGATTTGTCTTCAACACAAAATCATACAAAAGCTTTATTTTATTAAATGTACATTATTTACAATAATTGTCTACTGTACAACTGTATCATTGAAAAGATATCAAGACATACCCCCAAAACAGTGCAACACGTGACAAGGGCTACAAAAGTGACTTGTACTGAGGCGACATCTTTTATTATTCAGGATAAAATACAAGCAGTGGTAAAGAGCCCTGGCGAGCGTAATACTGGTTCAATCTCCTGCACAGAAGAGACCTGGATCCATGTAGATCTTCAACTGCTCTTTAATATCTGTACGCCTGATTGATTATATATCTATTAGACAATGCTAATCTATGAAGAGCAGCTCCTAGTTAATACAATGCGTGTGCTTTCTTCGAACACACTTGCGATGAGATATGCCACAGTACATCTTTGCCTACAATATGCACATTACTTTTTATTTGTTTTACTTTTAAAGCAAGAGGACAATCTTTAGAACTTTTTTCACAAGTTCAAGTAGTTTTCTAGATAATATGAAGACTACAGATTTCAAATTGACCTAAACAAGGGCAGCCACTTTTATTAATAGGAAACACATTATTTTTATACAAATGCTCTTGCTGCTCGGAATAAAAAAATACATTTTGTTCCTGACTTTTAACACAATAAATATACAGCACATATGTGTATTGGCCATTTTTCCCTGAAAAACAAAAAAGGACATTAAGCAGGTTTCAAAGTTCCACATGAAAAAATATAAAACTGATATTTATGCTACGTTATTGATCAGTACTTTTTACACCTTAGGTTTAGATCAAGGGGCCTTTATTTGTCCATAGGTTGGTTAGTTGTAGTGATGACAGGTTGCACAAAATGGACTGTGAAATATGGTTTTATATTAAAACTTGCTCAGACTGTTGTGCGCTGGGGAACACATGCTGCAAGTAGATATCTGGACAGAAGTTAAGGTTTGCATCACACGAAACAATTTAACCCAATGATGTGCTGCTTTTGAATAGCTGAGAACTCGGATGAGTGCAAAACGAGACCTTTCAAGTTATCTAGAGAAGGCTGTCAGTTAAAGATTTAAGAAGCTAGAAGGAGTTTTATCGAAAACCTCATAAAGTCATTTTTAAAACACCACCAGCTTCATGAAGTTCATGATGTTCACAAACATTACATGTTAAGTGTATAAGAATGAATTGCAAGAAAAAAGTAGTTTTTTCCCCAGGAAACAATACTCTCAAAACACATTTAGGTGAGAGCATGTCGTCCAAAAACTTTTCACAGGAGAATTCTTCTTTGTGTGCAAAAATTTGCAAAAAGGTGACAAACTTTGTAAAGTTTTACATTTTGCCATGTATTCTTTTCTTCTAAGCCAATTTCAATCAAGGTTATACTGTCCATATGCAGAGTCAACACCGAGTGTTGGATTTTAAATTCATACTCTCTTTTAATCATCTTTGCCCTCTTAGGGACCAACCACAAGGTTTGTTGATTCCACTGCATAATAAGATAGCCCCGGTGTTGGCGGCAGCACATTGAACAAGGAGAAATTCAGCGCACTCATAAGGATGAAGACAGTAGTGATGCCTGCGTTTATTGTGTGTGTGTTTTTTTTTTTACAGTATCTTGAAAAGCCATTTCGACAAAGATCGGTATATCTGCACTCTTTGTAGATCAAGAATGATGATGAATGGTATGATGATGACAAGTGGCAAGTGTTTCATGACTAAGAGCATGCTTATAGTAGAAATGCATCAGACATGTAGGTCACTAGATTGGAAAAAAACACTATCATAACTGTTCAGCCGTCTGAAATTGAATACTTTATTACTTTTAGATTATGCTACTTCTTACACAGGCGTCATGTAATGGACCAAAGCAATAAGTCACCAATGTTCCCACCGAGCCAAACTCAAAGGTCCCTGTTCTATTTAGTGTCAGGGGACACCCTGGATTTATACCAACAGAACCTCCACTTTTTGACTTATTGGCCAGTTATACAATGGGCTGTATGTTAGTTGTCTCCATCCAGGATTGTCCTGTGAGTCAAATCAGGACCATTCCTTGTAGCAATGCATAGGAAGCATTTCACCCTGTGACTTACTGAGAGGTGATGGAGACCTGAAGTCCTAAGAAGGCTTGTCAGTAAGAGTTGGGCTGCCTGAATTAAGTTCTAGGGTATGATTAGCTGTCAATGACCCATCTTTCCACCAAATATATTGTACTTTTTAAGGCGATGTGTCAATTGAAACAATATTTTCATATTTGACAATAGGAACGGATGGGTCATTCTTAGGGAAACCTACAGACACCCCCGCAAACAAGCAGAAGCTTTGAATTGCCACATTATAAATAAATAAAAAATCTGCATTCTGCACACTAAATCATGATTATTTGTACATGTTATTAAAATATTTAGCAGAAAAGGTTAGTTATTCACATGGAACAAATTCAGTGCTCATGACTTTAGAAATTGGTCATGTTAGGTAGCTAGGATTGAAATCCAGTTCTACTAGTTTCAAATGCACAAATTTGAAGCTAGGCAGCATCATTCTCCCAGCCCAATAACTAGCGACCAGGTCTAGCTCACAGTCTTCCAGAGTGAAAGCAAAAATGGGGACTATTATCCTAAATATCATACAGAACAATAACTAGAGGGTGAAACTTAACATTATGTGCTTGTACACTTGTACCATTCTATTAAATATTGGAGGTTTTCACAAAAGGGAAACGTAACATTCTATGAAGTCTGGAGCATTTTCTAAGAGTCACCATGTATTTGTGTGACAAAACATACACCTTTCCTGATTCAGGCCAGTGGTTTTCATCAATATACCACACCCACATTCAGAAAGCTACACTAGTGATTGTTTCTACCTTTTTTCAGGACTGTCTTTAATCTTCAATATGGGTCTTAAATCAAAGCCTTTTTTCTTTATCTTCAAATTTGGTCTTATATCAAAGTCATTTCCCTCTATTGGTTGCATGATTTAATGTGCTGTCTATATAATGGAGGTGTGTCGACATGACAGGGTAAGACAGAAGATTTAATCATTGATGTGATGAGGCAGTTGTCAGAAAACTCATGTCCATTTCTGCTTGCGCTTGTATTGCCAAAGGGGCAATACATTACTTTCACACTTGTCCTTCTAACACAAGTTTACCTTCACCCATGGTATGGCACTAACCTATACTTTCTCTTGTGACAGAGTTCATCCTCTCTAATCACAGCTCAACAGCCTTCCTTCCTTTGTATTCTATCTTTTATTAACAGAATGTGACACTAATTTGATGTCTGGTATGCTAGTAGGATGATTGAATTCGTATGTATATTGTTGTTGTGAGAAATACCTTTGTTTGCATGGTCACCCGTGTTCATCTGACTGGTACTGTTGTTCTTAACTTGCACACTGGGGCCCTGTGGTGCAGACCTCAATGTATGTGCTCGGGCTTCTCCAATGTGGTATAACTGGAAACTCCCCAATTGACCTATTTAACTTTACACTAAGTCCATAGTATATGTATCAGGAAAATACACAGATGGCATTGAAAGTTAAATGCCACCTGTGGACTGAAGTGTCATCCTCTTGAGTGACAAGGACAACATGGTTCAAGGCCTACATGGGTGACCTTATCGCTGCAGCTTTTAAACTTGAATGCAGACTTGCCAAAATAACCCCTTTGACAGGAAATAAACTTAATTTATATAAAATAACTCACCCTTAGGTGGACCTAGTAGTCTACAAGGTAAGGTGCTTAGTATTTCAAAGTGGTATATGCAAGAATTTAGTATTAGCATGAATGCACAGTGATCTGTACCCAATAGCTTTTTTCTTTGTGAAGGGCTGTAACGGTCCTATGAAATAAAATAAAGTCCAGAATAGAATCATTACTCCGGTATCTTTGGTTTCAGACAAGCTTCTGGAATGATTTAACCACTATGTTTAATGTTTATTAAAACTTCAGTTTAGTGTTAAAGTCAGATTTGTAACAACTATTTAGAAATTTAACTTCGAAAATGTTAGAATTTGTCCGGCCGAACCTCCAGTAGGTTAAAGAGCATTAGCCTGCCAGCAGCTGGCCCTTGTCAGCACATCCTGATAATGAAGTGTGAAAACTTCTCCCGGAGCAGAAACAATCACATAAGCCCTGTGGCAGGAAGACCCAGGTGTGAGGTATGTGACTCCCTCCAGCTCAGGAACAACTGCTGAGCAGGGCTCAGGAACTTTATTAAGCAGATTTAAATAGCTGATGAGGAGGGGATTACTCATTTCCCTAAATATAACCCTAGCTGTTATACCAGCTACCTCCAAGGGCAGAACGGTTGTGCTAGCTTGGATTTTACTTGGGCTAGTGTCTTGTGGGATTGTTTGCAGTAAGGCAAACAGGATGTGTTACAAAAATGGGAAGGGTTGTCCTTCTGAACTTTTCCCTTGTTGGTTAGAGAGCATCCAGGAGTCACTGCCACCCACTGCCCTGTGAATCCATAAAAAGGGTCATCTTACACCCAGCTCATCAGAAGCCATCTGGACCCAAGGAAGAAAAGAAGAGGACTGGACCTGCTGTCTGTGACCTGCGTGGAGACCTGAAGTAATGAACCTACTATCCATTTGCACCCAGAAGTAGACTCCAACGGTCAATTGACAGACCTACTTTCTGGATACAAGGACACAACAATCTCCAAGCGGCATCTGTCATGAAGTGCCCATCTGACTAATTGCAGCTAGACCTGGACAGAATCATGTGGGTGGCCTTTGCTGGGGTGAGTGCTGGCCCCTATGTGCTGTCCCTCAGTTGCTGGGAGCCTAAGAAATGACCAGAATTAACCCAACTGGGGTGCCCATGCTGTGCTCCTTGGTGGTCAAATTGAAATCACACGTAGGTCCTGGTCAACCACGAAACATAACTCTTGATTGGTGCTATACTTTTTTTGATGCTTTTTGCTTTAAATCTTTTAAAATTAGTTTCTCTGGTGCCCCTAAATGGATTTCTGTCATTTTTGGTGTAATTTTGCCCATTCAATATTCTCTGTTTTAGAAGTTGGGTGTCAGAGTTTTTTTGTGTTTTGAGTTCGAACTGTTTTGTTACTGTTCAACACTTTACAGTTTACACATTTTCCCACGTTAAGCCTGTCAACTACCAGGGGTTTGAACACAGGTTTAAATTCTTGAAACTTGGTTTTGCCCTGATGAGTTTGAGACCTTACTCCTTGTGGTGGACTCACACCCTCCCAAATTAATAAGCTACTAGATTAGAGTTGTCATTTGCTCATTGGTTCTTGTAATGGATAAGGCTTTTTACCATTTTATTAATCACCCGATGTGCTAAAATCTTTTGGTATAATAGCACTCCATACACACACAAAAATAAAATGTAAATAAATCATGCAAACAGGCAAAAGAGCGGGAAATTCAAGTGACCATTGCATCTGAAATTCTGGAGGGGAGATGGGTTGAGGGGTTCTCATGGAAATTGTTAAGACAAAAGCATCCCACTGGACAATAGGCTTTCACGATAACACCAACAGATGCTATTTGGGTAGGCCTAGAGATTTTGGCTTCACAATTACACCAATGTAGTCAAAACAGTGAGCCTGAAGAAAGCATCAATTTCAGCTTTATCAGCTTACTGTGTACAAATTAAGTGTGGCTGAAGCTAATAAATATTATTGTAGGCCTTTTATAGTGACTTGTTTTAGAAACATCGGGATATTAGACGCGCACTTAACAGATTGCAACTTTACTTTAGAAACTACGGTAAAATGACCAAAACAGAAGCTTTAGGATTTCTTATTTTGTGTTTTATTTACTAAGAATGGAATATTAAAAAGGCCATGAAAGGCCTATGTTGTAAGCGATAGACATCTTAAATTAATTTATCTGAAATAATTAGATTTTTAGATTGAGTAGGAATGCCTTGAGGAGGACCTCCAAGGTCAACCATAAGTATTGTAATAATTAAGGGGCTCAATGGGTGCATTTTGCCAGGTTCTACTTTATTGTCCGCTCTTGAAGTAAGTAAATGATGGTGTTAATTATTAATGTCTTTCTGCAATGATCAAATAAGGTATCTGCTAATATCTCAGTAATGGCATTTGTGACAATGTTGGGTGCTCTTTAAATGAAGCTCAGAATGTGTAAAACAATCTTTCTACCATACATGTATAGGAAAGATGGGATCCACTGAGCAAGGCTAGGATGTCCCTGCTGAGCATTGGTGTATGTGTGACCTCTACACCAAGCAAGCCCCCGCATTTGCTCACATGAGGCCTGGATATCTCCGTTGCCTCAATTCCTGAAGTAGTTTATCTCTAGCTTTCAATCATTTCACCCTGAATAGATGGGTAAGGCAACTATCTCTTGATTTTGCATGGAATGCATACAGATGCATAACTCCTGCTCAGTATAGGATAGGAGTACAATGGTGTTAGAGGTCCTGAAAAAAACGCCACATCTTGCGAAGAAGATGAAAGATGTCAACCTTGATTTGACACTGGCTCAGTACATGCTTCTTTGTGGCATGTTATGTTTTAACCATATCACAGAACCCCTCAAATGTAAGAATTGGGTTAGGGTTCTGTAGAGATATTATTAACATTTTCTGCCCTAAGATCACACTAAGAACATAGAGAATATCAAAGTGCTCCCTCCCACTAAGAGGTTAAACCCACCTGGTGGTGAGTACTCGATGATGAAGCATGCCACAAGATTAGCATGTGGGTGAGGGTCCCATAAGAACACATGTACTGTGCCTGGTGAGCACTAAGGAGCAGGGCATAATGACTGCAAGGTTTGAGTGGCATCCTCCACTTTTGGTTTACGTATATAAGTTTGGGGAAACTGAGGCCCTTTACCACATCACTGTTCTCCTCCCCCTTATTATTTTTTGTGAGAGCGGGAATATCCGAAACATTGGTGCACATTCACTTGTCTGTGGCTATTCAGAATCATTTGCATACCTATTCCCATCCTTTCCATCCTATCAATGGAAGGACTACATCCCTTCCAGGTGGGAATTGTCAGGGAGCACTCCCACAATTAGAGGCGGTACAGGGTAAGATTATTCTCTTGGAGACCAAAAGAACAAAAATGCTAAAAAATGCGATTACATTTTCGCTTCCTGTAAGAATTTCATATGAGCAAATGTATATCACAACATTTCAAGTATGAAACTGGAATTAACAAAAGGATTTCAGGAGGACTGCTATGATAATATTGACAGTGGTAGCTTCACATGGAAACCCTTGGAATTCTTTATGAATTAAAAACACATACAGCTATGTCCAAAATAGGAGGAAATCCATAATAGAAGATTTACACTTTATTTTCTGAAACAGGTTCACCTATCTGCACTGAATGATAATAGCTGAAGCATAAATGTTTTCAGAAGAGAAGATTGTGGCGACACGAGGCTTGAACAGTGATTTCTCTTTAAACTGAGCAGAAGAAAAAGAGAATACATAATTCAGAATTATCTCACTAATTGGTCTCTGGAGTAATAAAAGGATCTGTTTGTAATTTTCAATGAATTGCAAACCCGTCACTTTCTGGTAACTTGCAATGGCGCGGATGGAACGTAGTTCTCTTGATCTGAAGAAAACGTGAAAAGAAATGCACAGTGTTCATGCAAGACTGATCTTTCGTGATCTCTGATCCATTCCTTCAAGCGTGAGAAGAGATGAGCGTCGTAATGCTACACATCACGTGACAACTGAGATTCTTAATAGTGTATGCCACCCATAGTGATTTAAAGGAAGGAGCCATGCTGGGGTCACATAAAGGTCATTTTACAGTGACAGAATCTAGGCTAGAACAGAGTGCGCTGTCTGCAAACAATGATCTGCTTGTCATAATTATTAATGCCAAGCTCGGTGGGTTCAGTAGGATCACTGCACCCGGGGAGTCATCAGTGTGCTCCAGTATGTTCTGTGAAAGCAGACTCCTGGCTTCTGTCTGAGGCATGAGAGTTATTTTCTTTTTTCCTCGAAACACAGTTTTCAACAGCTTTCCTCAGATATTGCACTGTATTACGATACCAAATTTTTATGTTGTTTGTAATGATTTGATAGTGTTTTTCTCTATAGGTAGGTATTATGTTTGACATAGTGCAACCATGAACTAGTATAAAACCTGATATTTTGGGTTTTTCACCGATTTTTTTGTTTTTATTCTGCTTTAAAAATGTATGTTTTTTTTATGTAGGGCATGTGCTCGACCACAAAATGTCTTGTAGGAATTGTAATACTGAATGTGTGCTTCATGTATTGCTGAAAAATCCTTCACCAGGCGTTTTTTTTTAAAACTTAGAAATACTGTGAGCAAGTCTCTCATATGACTCTTGTACGCAAGGGCATACATCTGATGTCCCCCAAAATAATTACATATTTTTCTGTGTTTTGCTTTGTGCTTTCTGCGTGGTATTACTACTTCAGAGAAACTCACATCATCTTCAGTTAATTAATGTGTCCTGCACCAGACACCGCCAAAGAGCGGGTATTAAATCATCTGTGAACTGTTGTATTATTGCACAGAAGAAAGTAAAGAAGAACAATGAAAATTGTAAAGCTTTTATCCCAATGTGCGTATTCCTCACAACAAAAGCGTGCTTGGAAAACTCTGAGCCTCTGACATGTTTGGATCCAAGACCCATTAGTGAAGTCCAAATAATTTTAAAGTGAGGAAAAATATCTGCAAATTCATATGGTCTCCTGGTTTAGACAAGACTGGTGATGTGTGGTTGCTTGTTGTTTTAAAGGGTTAGTATCAAATATAATTGTTGATTTCTAGTTTATAGACAATGCAGTTGGTATTGATTCATTTTCGTGTAAATTTAACAGCTAACTGAGACTGACGAAATCTTATAATTTTGTCGAATAGCAGCGGGAACTAATCTGCCAAAGAGATTCATATGCCTACCACTCCCAGTCTAAAAAGAACAACAGCCCCATACTGGTGAATGAGAAAAAGACTTAAGGAAGAGTTTATTTGTAATATGACCACTTAACTAAGCATGTTTTATGTGTGAACACACATGGTAGAGTGTGTGGTGGTGTGTTATCAACCTTCCTCCACACATAAAAGTTTAATTAGGGGCTACAGCATGTTTTCACCTTGTTGGATAACAACTGTTTATGCTAAATACACTCTGAGTCAACCTTTAAAAGATCGAATAACCATCTGGGTCCGAACACATCCTACATTTCACTAGCAAGCAGGTTACATTCATGCATTAGTTTCTTCTTTTTCCTAGCACCATGCACAAGTAACACACTCTCGTTAAGGAATAATTAGAAAATGTACTGCCGTAGGGATCATTCTGTTCCTGTTGAATGCCCCCCAATTAATTGGTGTGACGATAAATGGCAGAAACATGTTGATCCACTCGTCAATGAGAACGTTCTCTTCAAATCCTCCACATCTCTTTCTTAATCTGGTATATGTTGGATTATCAGTAAAACTATTTCTCTCCACCTCCATGCAATTTTACTTAAGACACAAAAATGTGACAAGTGCACACCCTCACAGAAGGTAGTCTCCACAACTCAGTAGTATTGAGGAGATTTACACAATGAATCCTTAAAATAGCTCATGGGGAGCCCGACAACAGCAACAGTTTCAGGCGAACAGTCTCCAGATGTTGAAGCACCTCATGCTGTGTGGGTGAGTATCCATGCCCTTTTTTAAAAAAAAATCTGAATTACCATCAATTGAATAATTACATCTTTAACTAACAAAACAAAATAGTGAATTCTGGAAGTCATCGGGTAATCACTGCGACCATTGCACAAGATGATTCTTGTCAGGGGTGCAAGATGTTTTGTCATCAATTTAAGATGATTCTGTGTCTGCTGGAAAATGCGTTAGTACATTAGGGCCATCGTCTTTATGTATGTGTGGACACATGGACCGAACCTGCCTCAAATACAGACAGCGTTTCCATTTCACCCCAATGGTTCCTACCTTATTGATATAATTCTCATTATTTGTTATATGATTCAGATGTTGTTACGTGATGCAGATCTTACATGGAGAAAGCTCTTTCACAACACCCAGGTGAGATCCTTCAGCAGCATTCACTTATATAGCTGCATTGAATGCATAAACTGATCTTCGTATTGTTTTTATAGCACTTCAGACAAACAAGAAATAAAATTGTCAGCATTGTTAAAGACAGTGTTTCCATTATATCTAGTGACATAATTACAAGGGCTATACATTGTGATGTATAAGATAGAACATTTATTATGTTCCTGGCAGAATGGATATAATAGAATAACTGTCTTCAGGAAACAAGGAATGAGTTCATCAGTTCATCAGCTGGAAGCTGGAGAAGTGTAGCTCACTGGTTAGAGGAGGCATACCCTGAAGCAGAGGTCAGACCCGGGACCAGGGTTCAATTCCCGACGTGGCAGGGTCCGGAGCCCAATTGTCCACGGACTCGATAATTCTCGCTTCGGTGCCCACTCTAAGCACGAGTTCACACTATGCAGCTCTGGGCAACAAGCTTGCTTAATCTCCACAACGGCCCCCCCGCGGCGGGATGCCTGGCTTTCACCTTGGGGATGCCCAGTACGGGTTATCTCACAGGGAAAAACCAGGACGGGTTCCCAATGCAAGCGCCAAGATGCCCAAGGGTGAGTTGAGCGCTATATAAGAACAGATAATAATAATAATAATAATATACCCCTAAATTTAGGGTCATTCACCAGTTCAGAGCGAGTTGTTCTGAAATAGAGGTGCTACAAGAGTATGCAAAGCAGATAATCACCACAAATCCCCGCATGGCATTATTCTATAACAAAACAGTAGGTGTGAAAGGATGTACAGTTTATTTGCTTGAGATGGAAGCAGTTTCCTTACCCTTCAATGGGCACCATTCTGAATAGATATTAAGGTGGTATTTGGAACATGCCTCCATAAGAACCACATACAAATATAATACATAGGATGCTGCAATCCCTGCATAAAAGCTTGTTTTGTGACACACCTTGTCACCAGCCGCGGCCCGTGGAGGGAGTTCCGTGGGGCGGTAAGGCGGGGCGGGGGAGGGGCAGGGTGGGGGGTTCTAAAAACCGGAATATGGATAATTGCAGGTTAGTAAACAATGAATTAAACAAAACTAATTTCGTAGCGCGCGCTGCATCGCAAAATGGTCATATCACTGAAAATACATGATTTGAAAAAAAGATTATTGTCTACGGGTGCTCATGGAAGACAATTTCTATGGGCTGGAATCTAAAGAATGCTACAGTGATTCTGGTATTTTATTGACCTCTGCTGTTCGTTTTCCATCAAGTCAGGTAAATAAAGGCAGCTGACCAAGCAGAAAGCAATTCTGGTATTTTACTGACCTCTACTGGTTGTTTTCTATCAAGACAGTTAAATAAAAGCAGTTGAACAGAAACAAAAGTCCCTAAGCTGAAGCAGACATGTCCTAGGGCTGTTCTCCAGAGCCCACAAAGTACATACACATCTAAGTATATACTAAAGTATATGCAAGAGGTCTTGAATGCTTGACCTAAAAACTCAGCCTGTAAGCCTTGTATCTTTATATGGCCACAGAACTGCTTGATGACTTCCAATATCTATATAATGTATGGCAGGTTGTACTTTAGCCCATATAGTATGGGGTACTCAAATAAGGCTAAGTTAGTCAGTGACTGTTAAAACTAGCTTTAAAATCTTTATAAATAGGTAAAGCACACAGTTCAGATAGGACACCATTTGAAGAACATAAACTCCAAAGGGACTTGATGGTCCAAGACTGGGGCTGATAAAATGCTTTCACAACGAATTAATCTGTGCATCGACATATAGGAGGACTGTTTTGAAAAGATGGCTCCCAAATGTGTAGGCTCCAGAACAGTGGTTCTTAACTTTTTGATATCTGTGGACCCCCCACTTATCATAACTGAAACCCAGGGACCCTCAGTGAATCATTTTTGGAAGCCGGGGGCCCCAACTGAGTCATTAATGGAAGATCGGGCCCCTGACGAAGAATTTTCAAGGTTTGAAGCACAAAACAATACACAAAAAAGCATTCATCAAACAAATATGTAAATGATTAAATAGTTTATGTAATTCACAAACAAATATTTTTTTAAATAATTTTAATTGGAAGGTTAGAGCTTGTCTAAATTCAACTGAGGCCACTCATCGGTCATATTATAGTCTATTTGATGCACTTGTACTACTCTCACAAATCAATCTGAGGATACTAACTTGATTTTAGCCACCAATTACAAGTTCCTTATCATTTAGAGAACATTTTAAAATATTAATTTTTTCATTTAGCTTCTTCATTTATATACACTTTGTTTATCTGCTAATGATATTTAACCAAATGTTAAGAACCACTGTTTTAGAAAGTTGACATGTTCTTTGTGATTAAACTTGCTATTCGGTTTCCATAAAGAGTGGAGCAGAACAGTGTACAATTTTTGTTTTCAATATTTGGATATCCTTCCTACAAATTATTGGAGTGTAATTTGATATATTGTCCCACATAATAAACATTTGAACTGGAAGCTAAAACTATATAATTCTCATGTATTCCTGTTTCGGAAAAAAAGCATTTCTTACCTTTACTTCTTTTCTACTCTAATTTAGTCTCAGTTTGACATTTACTGGAGACAGTTCGCAGAAGGAATGACAGCTTTTGGGCATGTTACACGGTTGACGAGTATTACAATTCTGACAGAGGAGTTGAGAAAAATGGAATATGTCAAGTTTATATAAAGACAGTTCCATGTGGAATATCCCACAAAACATACTTTGTATGATATTTCTCTCTTCATGAGGACATTACTTTTGCAAAGATTTTTGTTTGATGTTTTTTTAACAGCAGAACCTACTTTTAGCAGCATTTCCTACCAACCTTTTCTTCAGAAAATCTGTGCACCATTACAAACTTCCAAAAGAAGGTAATGTTAACTTTAAAAAATCTTTAAAATGGCTGGAGTGAAATATGACAACTTCTCACCCCTATACTGTAACATGACAACTGCTTCAGATAGTCTTAAAATGAGAATGACATAAGGTACAACTATTGTTTATTGATGGGATGGTAGTTGGCTGACTGGTGGTGGGATTACTTGAATATCATGGAATTTCAGGCACTTGTTATTTAAATGTTTAGTGCGGTTGGAAGCAGATTCCTTTTGTGTATTTTTCAGTGATGGTAGGCATATGGAATCATAGTTTGTAAACTGCAGCAGTTGTTGATAATGGCTCCATGATAACATTGGATTATGTTGCCACTACCATGTTGGTGAGAATAGGTGAGTAGACACAATTAACATGGGAATAGTTGCTACTGGCATAGAATTTGTCATAGAAATAGTAAAGTCAGGTTTTATTTGTTATAGATCTCTGTGAGTAGTAGCAATACCCTTTGCAGGGGACCAGCAGTAGTGTTGCAAATAGACTAAATATGCTCTTTCAGGTGGTTATATATTGTTTAGAGATGTGTCATAACTGTAAACGAGTAGATAGCAATGCCTGTTGTTAGCATAAGATTGGTATCTAGTGCTTGCAGATGGTCTGTTACTAATGGCTACCGCTGAGGGGTGGAACATGAATGCTTTTGTGGGTGATACCTTTGGGTAGACTGTCATTATTGACCCCTATAGCTGACAGTGTCTGATCTAGTGGGGGGGAGTATACCTTATTCATGTATGGTGGTTGGTGTGAATTACTACAGATGCTTGTGTGGTCCATGGATCTTTGTTTGGCATTAATGTTTGAATAAACATTAGCGATTGAGTTTTTGGGTGAGGGCGTTTTGGTGGTTTTATAGAAATGACTGTCGCTAGGTGGAAGCAAGTGATGGCTGATATTTGCTCAAATACACATTTTGTGATATATTACTGGTAATTTATTGGGTTAGTGTTCTATTTACTTTACTTTGAGATGTCGTAACTAAGGCTTTGAGAGTGAGCCGCATCCCAATGGATTGAAATCCTCATTCTCTTTATAAAATAGATTTTTTAGGGACTGAAGTTTCTGTCATGATCTTCCAATGAGTTGTTGTTTATTGTTCAATTTACAGGACATACAGAACCAAGACCAACATACCAATGTGGGTAGATCCACAGTGCCTACTCAACTACCAGCAGCTCCCTAGCACTCATTATAGTCCTGCCAATGTCTCTTGCTGAAATATGGAGCCTACTATAACCCTGGAGGATTCACACTGTAATAAACCAGTTGGTACATTTAAATACAAAGGGCAGTGCTTAATTTGATGCAGTGGCTTCCAGTGCTTGGCAACTGCACTTAATTATCAACACCAGTTGAGACGATGCGGCACGCCCTGACAGCCTTGCGGCGACTCTCGTACTTCGGAGCCGCGACAGGCCCTGCGACACGCTTCTCTGATGATGTGACGGTGACCCTCACGGTTGAGATGCGCTACTCCGCTGATGCGACGAAGGCACGCTTCTGGGAGATGTAGCGGCGGCACGCTTCTCTGGCGATGCGATGACTACAGCTGCAGCGGCGACACGCTTCTTCTCAGTGCTTTGCGCCTCCAGCTCCCGGTGACACGCAGGCATCTGCAGATAGAATTCCCAGCAAGGAAATTCAGAGGGGACCTGGTGGTGAAGTCTGTTGTCCCTGAGACTTCAGCAGGAGCCAAGCACAAGTTCAAGCCCTTGGAGTAATATTGTGCAAGATGATGAAAGTTCTGTAAAAGTTCCTTCTCCTCTCCTTGGCAATGAAGACACCACTGCAGGCCAACCCAACAACTCAGCACACTAGCAGGGGGGCAGTCCAACTCCTACAGCTTCCTTTGGTTCTTCTCCTTGGCAGAGGTTCCTTCCTGTTGTTCCAGAAGTGATCTAAAGTCTTGGGGTCTGAGTCCCCATATTTATACTACTTTTCTCTTTGTTCTCTGAAGGGAGAGAGGCCTTTGCCTAGTCTAAACCAGTTCTGGTCAGTCCTGGGGCACTTTGTTTACCTGACTCCTTCTTTCCTTTTGAGTGCAGGGCAGAGACATCAGACCCACCACAGGAGGTGGAGCCAGCATTGTGGAGGGAAGGCACAGCCCTATTCAGGTCCCAGGTGCAACTCCTTCCTCCCATCTAGATGCAGATCTCTGTATTCACCACTGGGCTGCCTCACCCTGTCTCCTGGAATTCCCCAGCCCTGTCACTCAAACTCCAGACAAGGAATACACAACCTAGCAGAGGCAGGCTTGGACAATGAAGCAAGAAAATACCTACTTTCTAAAAGTGGTATTTTCAAACACAGAATGTTAAAACCAACTTCACTAAAAGATGTGTTTTATCATTCTGAGTTCAGGCATACTAAATTCGAATTTCTTCCATGGTCCCTGAGTCAGTTAGGTTTATAAGATGTAATAATCAAACTGCCCATTCTAGCCTATGGAGAACAGGTAGCCTTGCAATAGTGAATAACGAAAATGGCTGTAATTCACTATTAGGACATGTCACACACACCAGGGCATGTCCTACCTTATACTTACAATGCACCCTGCCCTTGGGCCTACCATAGAGGTGTCTGATATGAAGATAAGGGAAGGCTTAAGGACTGGCAAGTGGGTGCACTTGGTCAGTCAGCATGGCAGTACCAGACTGCACATAGGCTCTGCAATGGCAGACCTGAGACACACTTTACAAGCTGCTTCTCTGGGTGGCACAAACAGTGCTGCAAGCCCACCAACAGCATTTGATTTACAAGCACTGGGCACACACGGTGCACTGTACTAGGGTCTGACAAGTAAATCAAATAACCCAGTCATGGAGTCACTAATCATTACATCAATTTAACATAGGGAGCACTTGCAATGGGCACTGAATGGCAGTGGCACAGTGCCCAAAGCATCTAAACCAGCAAAACATATAAAAAACAGATAAGGCAATCAGAAAAAATGGAAGGGAGACTCACGCCAATGGTACCAGGTCTAACAATATCTAACCTATTATATGGACTGTGCATTTTGGACAGTGAATGGCAAAAGTTAGCCAAAGCCATTCAACTCGGGCAATGAATACTGCCCTGGGATGTCAAAAATGCAGAGAAGAGCAAAATCAAGTCAAGGGATTATTATTTTACAGGAGGCCCTTATTAAGATATGTTATACATTTTGCTGAAGATCTCTGAAGATATGAAGTTTGAAAGACATTATTTTAAAAAACTGGTGCTCATCGTCAAACAAAAAAGCATCACTCCAATTAAGGAATCTGTGATCTGATGAAAGTAAGATGCATAGTATATATTTATTGAACACCAGATCTTAAAGCAAGATTTCCTTATTACAGCTAAAGTTTTGATCTGGTTGGTAGATATTGTTTTCAATGGGATAATGAATTTAAAAAAAACACCTTAATTTAACGTAACACGAAAGGCTCATGGGTAGTTATATCCTTATTCTTGTTAACAGAACATCAAGCTATAAAGACAAAACCCTGAAACAGCTCGCCCTCCTATCTCAGTAAATTCCATTTAATTCTATGCCATTTATATTCTCAAATTAAGTTAATTTCCTTCTGAGGTACTTTGAAGGTTTGCCTGTTTTCCATAAAGGGGGGGGAGGGGTCACTCAAAAACAGGTAACAGCTTTGGAGAACAGTCTTCTTAATTTAGCCTATCTGTGACCCTTGCGGTAAATCTTACAGTAACCTTTTTCAAATTTTAATTCAAGTGTATCCCCTGAACAGCTGCTAGATTCTGTAGGATTTTGAATTCTAGTACCTCTTTTGGGTTTTGAACTATAGGCTTTACTTTATTTCATGTTCTGGCTCATTGACAATATATACCAGAATTTGTGAACAAATCTTGGAATAGGAGAATTTTTTTTTTTCAGAATTACTTCAGGGTCCAGGCTTCAGACCAAGATGTTATAATTGGAATAGAACAGAGTAATCAAGAGCCTTAAAAAAGGTTCCATGTATATATCAAATAGTGCGGAGCGTCGGCCACATCACTGTCATGTTTCACTTTTTATTTGGAACCCATGTCTAATGTCTATTCACCAGAGCTACAGATTCATTGCTTGCACAAAGTAGTCAGCTGGCACCAACTTAAATATTGCCTTGCCCCATGTTGTTGCTCCTCAAATAGTCCACTTCACCTGGTCCAATATTCAAACACTTTTTCTGTGTTGACCACAATATTTAGTAGAGTGTGACTGTACATTATTTGTGACAAAGTTGAACCAATTTAGTTGTAATTTAGGTCATAAAACTGCCCTCCTTCAACAACCACTCCCCGAGTTAATGTAATTGTGATGGGCATTAAAAACATAACTGGATTAAAGTGCTAATAAAGATTATGTGATATTTTAGTACAACCTTTCTGAACCATGTTCTTCATTGTTGGGATCAAGGATCAATGTTTGCCTTATATTAATATTAAATTTCTGAACCATGTTCTTCATTGTTGGGATCAAGGATCAATGTTTGCCTTATATTAATATTAAATTTGTATAAATGTGTTATTGATTCTGACTTCACTAGCTGGCGTAGACTAGCAAACTAGTCTTGTAATTGCATACTAAAACCACAATTTCATTATTTTCTTTTAAACTCCGTTCTCGGATGCAACTTGTATTGTTGGGATTTAGCTTGGTGTAAAATAACCAAATGTTCAAATAAGCCAATTTTCTACTCTTATCATGTCATTGAGGAGATTGACACTGATTAGGAAATTGCCTGTTGTTTAATAGTGTTGAGAAGAAAATGAAAACCTATTTGAGACAGCATGTTTATCTCTTCAGGTCACCATTGATGCTTTTGCATGCTCATTAATCTGTCTGAAACCCTTTCCACTTTGATATTGTTTTGGGATTAAGACCTACAGTTAGATGCCATTCAAATACGAGAAAGTGTTTTAATTTAAGCTACTTGTTCTTGTCTTTGCACATGATGTGTCATTGTTCACTATCACTTATGATTGCACCATGTTAATAAAGTGGCTTAAATTGCGTTCTAGTAACTCTTCTGTTGAAATTAATATTAATAGACTGCTAAAACTGCTATTTTTGCAATCATGTCAGTGAATATTCTTGTATATTTAGCCAGATAAATCACAAGCCTACAATTATTTCTTTAAAAAGCTGAATTTTGAAAAACAAGAGTTTTGACATTTGAAAGTTTCGAAATGATATAAAAATCATCTTGGTTCGAACTTCAACTAGCAAATAATGGTGGGTGAGAACAGTCAGTTTGTGGAATGTATTGGTACAAACTGAAGAAACTAAGGATTCACTCACTCCATGCAGTGATTTTGAAAGAACTTTATATTTTTGGAGAACGAAAGAAAATGAATTGGTTTGCTGAAGAAAGGCACTACAGCCCAAAATGGACTATATAAATTATTGATAATGACTCTTCAGAAGAAATCAGAAAGGAGAGATAGTTTCGATTGATGCTTACCCAATATAAATATTGTGTTTCATCAACAACAATAACCCACGTAAGAAGTATGATGCGTTCAAGGAGATACTCAGCACACAGGAATAATGTAGCAAGTGAGTAGCCACACTGCCCACACTGAAGAATCCACAGAGGAAAACATGTTTGTAAAAGGTAACCATGGCTCAGTCTAGCTGTGTTGCCTGAGCAGTAAAATAATCCTCAGAGAAAATGCTTGAAAGGTTAGGTTTTACTGGGGTGGCGGAGTGAGCTAAAGAATGATGATGGATTAAACCCAGATCAGTTGACTGGGGGTGAGTGCTTGCAATGTTCAACACTCCGTCCATCATCCCCTTAGGTTTTGCTAGGTTTTATTCAAGAAATATATTACTTAAACATCCACACAGAGTTTATGTTTGATTATGAAACATGCAAGATCTCAAAATAAACTTTAATGTACTGTCTGGACGAATGTAGGGGCATATCAGCAACAGCCGGCGATAATTATCGCTAAGCGCGCTTATCGCGAGGATAATAATCGGCGGCTATCGCTGGTTTATGTCGCCGAGATAGCGCGCTATCAGCAACGCTTATCTCCAATGCGATATATATAAACCAGCGATAGTTGCAAAAAGGTGCGATTATCGCTGGAAATCCGGCGATAAACGCACAGCGACAGGCGATACCTTGTTGATAGGGCTGGGTGGTCTCAGCCCTATGATCCACCACCCATTGGCTAACATGGTTTAGTCAAAAGAAAAGCAGGCGTAAGGAAACCTGCGATAAGCACGGTTAGCGCTCCTTTTATCATCGCTGCACAGGTTAGCATGCAGATTGATAATTGGAGTAATGTCGCTTAGCGACATTTTCCTGGAAATTTCTGTGAGTTACGCCCACTTTGCATCTCATTAGCGATGCAAAGATGGGCCTTGATGTAACGGGCGCTAAGTCAGCAAAACACGCGATAGCGTGTCTTTGCTGATAAGGCGATAAAATTATCGCCGCATTTCGCCCGAAAACGGACGCTAAAGCGGCGATAATTTTACCGCCTCTCCTTGATGATATGCCCCATAAATCTTTGAAGGGTCTTTTGTTGATATAGAATAATTTGAATTGACCTTGCATAAGAGAGCACATGAATCATACAAAAAATATACTGTCAGATGGCGCTATGTAACACAGCAAAATGTATTTCTGTGAGCTGCAGATTAAGAACATAAGCATTTAGACTATTTCTCAGACTGTTTCTGTATGGATTCTGTCTTCACTGCTCAGTTTTTAGAATGTTGTGATGTAAGCACAGGTGTGCAATAACTGGCTATCTAAATGCAGGCCACTACTGGCATGAATATTATTACATTATGCTTAAAAGGCCACTACTGGCATGAATATTATTACATAATGCTTAAAAATTATCTCGTATGCAATGAAACCATTTTGTGTTGAAATGTGATCCATAATTAGAAAAGCCAAGTTGAAGAACGTATCTTGGATTTTTTTCCAGCAGCTCTGCTTCAAAGTAGCATATGTTTATTTTCAGAAGGGGGTCGGGGAGGACATTCTCAAGACACGGAGCAAATGTGTTGATTTCTAAAAATGAGTTGAAGACTGAATAAAATTGGATTTTCTTATATCAATAACTTTAAATTTTAGAGCGGTTTGTTTGCAGTGTGTCCCAACACTTATGTTGAAAATGGCTATTCTTCGAATGCACCCAATATTTTTTCCATGTCACTGTCTCAGAAAAGGAAAAAATCTCAGAAACTATTCATTTAGTAATTCTGTGCTACACGAAACTCCTTAATTAAATCAATTTAGGGGCATGCTTTTGAATTTAGGAGAAGCCTACTTTCCATAAATCTTACATTTTTTTACTATATTTAAAAAATGTAGAGGTTTAGAATAAGTGCCAATACTAACATTGTTTATAGTGCTTGATAGCACACTTCAGATTGATGTGTTCTAGCAATCCATGAACCCAGGTATTAAACTTACCCAGTTCAATAGTCAATATAATGGTACTCGGTTTATTAACCTTGGAAGGATGGAAGGCACACTTGTCTTGTTCTGCATGACTTCCAAAATGCAGCAGGTAAATGTTCAGCTCACTGAGCTAAACAATCACAGCTTAAAGGTCATTGCAAAGTTATGAATCCGTACACATGTGGAATTTGTCTATGACTAAATCAGATACAATTACAATTCCCTTAAACCATATGCCTAGTGTTTTTTTTTTTGGGTGGAGTTTATACAGCGCAAACTAGACCCAAAGGTATCAGAGTGCTTTACATGAGCACCATTTACCTTACAGATGGACACATTCATTTTTGTTAGGCATGGGCAGATTAAGTGATTTGCCCAGAATCCCAGAATGTTGAGCATCCCTGCCAAGACTCGAACCCGGTTCCCCAGCTCCGATGTCGACCGCCGTAGCCGTTAGGCACATTCCCTCCCCATGTTATCAATCTATTTTGCTTTTTAAAGCTCTAAACTAGTGATTGTTGCTGACTTCTGTTTCTGGTGAAACAAGCTTCAACCACATGTGGTCTACTAAACTGATGTGCCTTTTATAGTCCTATTGCTGTCATTGGTATGTTGTGGCTAGCCAAACTTTGTGTTAGGACTCCAGGCTGTCATTAAGAGCTATCAACATATAAATAGCAAGATCATTGCAAGGGATCAGTGGAATGTAGGCCAACTGGTCCAGTTGCATCGGGGTATGGACATGGCACTGCAGAGATGAATAGCCTATTCCCAAATTACAGAATCAGTTTCTAATAGGGTAGAATACTGCATTAATATGAAGCATCACCCATGTGACATGGAAGGTACCAATTGGACCCGAACTTATCTTTGGTGTTATTGATATTGACAGGAACTTATATGGAGTATGGAAATTATCATGAAAATAAAAAATATAGATTTTAGTAAGTGGATGCAGACATCTAATTTTTTTAAATATTGATAAAAGATATTTTATATTGGTTGTGTGACCACTCAATCATCCTTTGCCGAAGGTTGTGAAGCAAGATGCACTTGCCTCTTGTTACCATAATCTTGGAAAACCAGGTCATACCTCCTGTGTAGGTGTGCCAGGACCACCATTTTAATATATTTTTTGCTGCAAGTTCCCGTCCTGCCTTTTCTTTGCTTTAGTAAACGTTTGTGGTGCCCCTTATATTCAGGTATTCCTTAAACTTTAAAATTGGTGCTACTCAGGACCATTCCCTCCAGTCTTCTTGGATGGGGACACCATCCATTGTCATCCTCTGTCCCAGTGTTCAAAGGCCTTGCATGTCTGCAACCATGGCAGTTTCAAGGTGGAGGGTGAATGCTGCCCCCAGAGGAAGCAAGAACAACACCATCCCCAGACTCCTCCCCCTTTTCACCTTCCTTTCCTGTTCTTCAGCCCAGGTTTTCTCCAAACACAGGACATTGGAGGTTTTACCTGGAATGCTGCGTGTTGTCACTGTCTTTCACCATACATTCTGGGAAAGAGGGCATCGCAAGAGGGAAAACATTTCTGCAGTCGGCTGCTGGTGAAGTGAGCAGGCATGGCAATATCAGGCAGTGATTCCATCCAAGTTAATCAGCACCACAAAGAAAGGAACAGTCGTGTTACTGGTGGTGCTGTTAGACGTGGTGCTGAGTACTGCCCCTTTGCTCTTTGTGTGAGTATTCCTGAAGACCCTGCTGAAACCCTGGCAGGCTGCCGTGTAGCTCTGGCCCATTCTGCCAGTATGAAAGCCCCCAGCCAGCCCAGGGAGTCAAGAGAAAGAACCTTGACAAATCTCTTTCTTTTCACAAACGAGTGAAGAAGAGCTGTTTAAAATATTTCTTCTGCATGGGCAGTTCATTTGAGCAGTGAAAATACCTTCCTGTGCCACCCTTTATTCTTTTTTTTTCTTTTTGCTCTACCCTTTGTGATGAATTCCAGCACCCAGTTGGGAATAGTTGCAGTCAGTGAGACACCTGCAAAGGCTAGTGTGAGAACTTTGTGCATGTGGACTCACAAAGGAATAGATTTCAGTCTTCCTGCATTCCTAATCAAGGTGGGTACCCTGGGAGAGAGGAGTCAGTCACCTACAGACCCTAGCGTGCCCAACAAGAGATATCTCAGTTTTATGTGTCTAGCACCATCTAACTCCAAGCTGAGAGACAAGCTTATGTACCCGGACACTGCAACGCACTTTAACAAAATCCTAAAAATTTAGGGGCATATCAGCAACAACCGGCGATAATTATAGCTAAGCGCACTTATCGCTAGGATAATTATCACCGGCTAGCGTGAATTTTTATCGCTGCGATAGCGTGCTATTAGCAACGCATATCTCAAAAGCGATAAAAATCCTAGCGCTAACTGCCTAACGTGAGATTATCGCTGGAAACCCAGCGATAATCTCACGAAATGTGGTGTTAGCTTGTTGATAGGGCTTCACAAACTTAGCCATGATATCCACCTTCCATAGGATATCATGGCTAAGTCAGTCCTGAAGCAGGCGTAAGGAAAGTAGCGATAACCCCTGTTATAACAGGGGTTATCGCTACTTTTCTTGCCACTATGCTTCGTAGCGTGGGGCTTGATGATAGGAGAAATGTCACTTAGAGACATTTCTCCTGTCATGTCATGTCAGGAACGCCCACTTTGCATCTCATTAGAGATGCAAAGCTGGGCGTTAAGAATACTTGCGCTAATGCTAGTGTAACGCGTTAGCGTGACCTTGCTAATTAGGTGATAAAATTATCGCCACTTTTCGGCCGAAAACGGCTGCAAAAGCGGCGATAATTTTCTATCGCCGCCTTGTAAATATGCCCCTTAGCCTCTTACTAGCACACTGTGGGGCTTATCTACAAGCCACTTGCGACACTTTTGCGTCACTTTTCCCATGTTTAAAGTGACGCAAAAGTGGCGCAAGGGGCTTGTAAATCTGCCCCTGTATTTTGATTGACACTGTGTTCTCATTTGCTTAAGCCCGATTTTTGGCGTTTGTGAACAGTGGGTCTGCAAACCGTACAAAAGTAACATCTCACAACCTACTAGTAAAAGTGAAAAATACATGTTTGTCATCATTGTTTGATCCATTCTATCACCATTGTAAATGGACTCCAAATATGTAGTGCGTCCTCGTTTTCAGCAGTGTTTCTATGTTCACAATCAGTTATGGATTGTGGATGTTTGCAGCGTGTATAACAAGGGGTTTTTCATTTTATTTTATTTTGTGTCACTAGGCTGCTGAAACGGTGCCAGTGTGGTGGCAAAGAGACAGGAATGCACTGTGTTGAATAAATACGGTGTATTCCTGTCCTTTCATCAGAACCCCTTAAATGAGGCCCTTGGTTTTTGTTAGGAACGGGCAAATATGTGAACATTGTTCTGCAAACTTTTGTGAACGTTCGCAAACAACTATGAAAACTTTCAGTTAATAAAGCAGGGTATTTCATGCCTTCAGTATGAGTGCCCCAGTTACTGGGTGTTAATTTCACACCCCCAGGAGTTAATGATACCGAGAGCCAAATTAGGTCCACAAGTGAGGAATGGTAATTTATGTTTCTTCACTGTATTTTTCCTAGGACGTTTGAGGATCATTAGAGGTCCACAGACTTTGTAATTCCCAATGGTACCACTAATACGGTTACCATCCCCATTGGGAACTTTGGACCTATCGTAATGAGGGTTTTACAGGGGAGCTTCCTCTTAATTTAATGAAGTGTTTCCATGGCTCCTGGAAATAGTCTCTAATTATTCTACAGCATTTTTTCTCCTGTAATCTTTTATGATTTGACTTGAATAACAAATTTTCATCAATATTTGTTATACACAGTAACAAATGTGCGGAAACTGCAAGTCCCAGCCATGCAACATGGTGAACATTTGACAAATGACATTTTTAGATCATTTAAGCACTTGCAGAAGTACAGCTGTGTCTGATACATGCTTATTAGTAGGTACTTCCCATGAAGGCTTATTTTAGTGAAGTGCTTAATTTGAGCCAGTGGTTGCCGGTGGGGCACATCAGCACTCATCTTTGGTGAAAGGCACATTTGTTTCCTCATTAGAAATTGACCAGGAGAGAAAAAAACACACAAAGGGGAGAGAAAGGGGCAGCACTGTCTGGTAGTTGATTAAAGTGGCCTGGCGTGAACTTATGTCTCTGTAGTCTTGGCATTCAGCGCACCCATTTTTAATACCAGCAACGGAGCACAGCTTCATTCTATTGAAAAATGAGCACTGCGTTTGTGACGTTCACCCGTCCCAGAAGGGCACATTCAATACAATTCTTCAAGAGAAGTCCTCATTTCACTACAAGTCATAGCTCTGCCTTGGAGATAAGACAGAGCTGTTTGAGGGTGATTTGGCACCTAGGAATATTTTACATTGAATAAAGGAAAATGGCACGAAAAAGATCTTGCACCTTTTAGGCACTTAAGAGGAAATAGCATCTGCTCTGAGCCTGGCAGATGAGAAGAGAGGTCCACTCCTCCTAGGCATAGACAACCACAACAGATCTCATTGAGTTTGTGTACGTAAGAAAAAGTTGTTTACTTCAATGCCTTTTGATGTTTGGGCACTTACAGAGTTTTAGCTTCAACTGGGGATACTGCGATGTTCCTATTTGTAAGTGCCGCACATTGAGGTTTCGCTTCTGAGACATATGCCTGCGTCGTGAGGAGATTGTTTTTGTGCAGGAAGGGGCACCTTCCTGCATAAAACCAATAACTACCGGCATTTTCCTCTCTCAATGCGTGCTGTAGAATGCAGCACGCATTGAAAGAGGAAAAAACGAGGAGAAATGAAAACATTTCTCCTCGTTGCGCCTCGCTACACCGTCTCTAGGGTGGCGTAGCATTCAGACGCATCTCCAGATTTACGATTACTCGTAAATCTGGAGATGTGTCTTGTTCCATGGGTGTTGCGTGGAAACACCCACAGCAACACCCATGGAACGCCCCTTCAATGCAAAGGGGCATATCAACAAGGGCGTTATCTCTGCTTTTTTGGCTTTAAAAGCCAAAAAAGCAGAGATAAAACTAGCACCCTATCAACAACAGGGTGCTAACATGCAAATTTGCATGTTAGCACCCTTTTACTCTACGCTTCCCCTTGCATCTCTAATGAGATGCAAAGGGGGCGTTCCAGAGTAAAATAATAGGAGAAATGTCGCTAAGCGACATTTCTCCTATTATCAGGAATATCGCTAACCCTGTTAGAGACAAAAAAAGCAGCGCTAACCGTGGTTAACGCTGCTTTTTTACGTCTGGTATTTTTCTGACTTAGCCATGATATCCTATGGAAGGAGGATATCATGGCTAAGTTTGTCAGTCCCTATCAACAAGCTAACGTGAGATTATCGCTGGGTTTCCAGCGATAATCTCACGTTAGCCACTTAGCGTGAGGATTTTTATCGCTATTGAGATGAGCGTTGCTAATAGCACGCTATCTCAGCGATAAAAATCAACGCTAGCCGGCGATAATTATCCTAGCGCTAAGTGCGCTTAGTGATAATTATCACCGGTTGTTGTTGATATGCCCCAAAGTGCTGCGTATAAAGGGGATGTATATACAAGGGGAGGAAAAGTCACTCAGGGTGGCTTTTCCTGTCCTTGTAAATATGGAGGAGCCGACGGTGCCACCAGTACGTCACGAAAAGTGACGTACTGGTGGCCAGGAGTTTGTAAATCTGCCCCGAAAGGGTTAGGGGCTAATTTTCAATCCTTGCGCTGCCGGTGCCTCACTTTTTCCCCATGTTAAAAGTAACCCACCCGCGGCTCAAGGGGCTTGTAAATAAGCCCCTTAATGTGCAATTACACTACAGAGTTGCCGGTCTGCATGCCTCAATGTACAGCGCGTACATTACATATGGTAACTCGTGCGAGTAACATGAAATTCACATCAGATTCCACACCAGCTAAAAGGAATTTACAGCTGTCGCAGATTCCCAGGAGTCCTGGAATTATCTGGTTCTATGCTGCAGGGCTGCTTTAGGAGGGAAAACCTGACTACTTTATTAGAGGATAAACAGCTTTATGAAAATCAGCCGTCTCCACGCAGAACGAGCGATTTTAGGCTGTTTAGGGTGGCTGTAAGCGTGTCCTGCTGACGACCAGAGATCGCGTTTGATGCGTGTTTAAAACAGGCACACTAACCCTGCAAAATATTTCAAGAGGAGATATTGTCCATAATTTGAAGTTAAATGCATACCAATTGCCAAAGCCCTATAAATCTCCGCTAGGCTTAAGCACTCTGTTTGCCATGAATAAATCACATTATTCTTCCCTGTCCCTCACAGCCTTTCATTTATGCGGCCTGCGCCCGGTCAGCAGAAAACTTTCGGCTCGCCTGCGAGGCTTGAAAAATGAAAGCATGCTGCTTTATTACGCAAAACCTTGACGTGCTTTCCATCTCATTACTCTTTCCCCATCTCCTAGCGCCCAAATGTGCCCCTTTCTGAATTGATTTTGTACAAGGCGGAATATAAAATAGGGGAGATGTGTGGCTCCCGTGCAGTGAGAGCTGCAGGCCGCGGGAAGAGCACATTAGCAGAGATGAGTGGTCAAGTTTGCGAGGCCACGTGATGTGGAGCCAAGGTTCATCTTGAATACATTGCGTTTTCATCAACTTCTGGCAGCTGAGAGGACTGGGCAGACATGATAATGGCATTGCTATGTATGGGATAAAGTACCCCCTGCAGTACATTATATGGATAATAGTACAGAAATAGAATATTCAGGTGGTAACCCAAAAAAACATTCAAATTTCAAATTAATAACCTTATTATAGCCTTATAGCCCGCCGTAGCAGGCTATACCGGCTATTAAAGGACCGCTGCATCGTTAAAGGCCCGAGCCGAAGGCGAGGGACTTTAACAAAGCAGCAGGACTTTAAACGCCGGTATAGCCCTGCTACGAAGGGCTATAAGGCTATTAGAACATTCTGCCACTAGAGGGCAGAATATTCTAACAAATAAAACTAAGCCTTCAAGGAGCGCAAGGGGATTCAAATCCCCTCAGGCTCCCTAAAGCCTTTGTTCACAGCCAGAGCTGTGAACAAAGACACATTGGAATGTTGGAGCTCCGGGCTTATACCAGCCATTATAAGCCCGGAGCACTCCATTGTCTTCAATGGAGCTTCCAACATTCCAATGTTCTAATATTTGTTAACCATCAAAGATCTACATTCAAAGATCATCGTATAAGAACTGGGGAGAATCTAAACAAATAAAAACAGGGGCACTCATATTCTTGACTAATTGCCTTTAAAGCCATTAAAGATAATGGGGTAACCCAGTGACCCTCAGAACCTGGGTAAGTACGTGAAACTAAAACAGTGGTTCTGTTGGGAATACACTTAGTTTAGAATGCACTAAATGCATATGATCAATGTTCCAATACTCATTAAATGCAATTATATATACACACACATATACAACAATTTGAGAGACGCAAAAAACGACTTACTTTTTGCGGTATTTGAATTCAAACAGATATTCCTTAAAGAATTATTATATACAGGACTGACCAACATAAAACCAAGATAACATACAACATTTGGTGACTGATCGTGCTTGGTGACAAAATGTTTAAACACAAATCAACGTAAATAACATACATTTACAAAGACGATTACGACTTAAACAAAAATAGTCCAACATCAGAAGCATATACCACACAACACATATTATTCAGTATTCTAATGGTGGAATTGCATGGACCAATTGAACAGGCAACGTCGACGTTTCGACCCTATGAAGAAGTGCAGCTTTGTACGCATCTAAAGCGGGTCTTCATCAGGACAAAGAGGAAAGTATGGCAGCCTGGGAATTAGGAAATATATGATTTATAATCCTAAAGTCACATATAAGGGGATGTCAGCCGACACCTCTCTCAATCGACTCAATCGGTTCTTGTAAGTTATTTAATCCCGGCAAATAAAGTGGTGCCGTCGTAACGATCACCCCAATTTAGTGCATTCTCGATGGACGTCCGATTTCTTTAAACACTCGGCAAATAATGGCCAATTGGTCCATGCAATTGTTGGTTAGTCCTGTATATAATAATTATTTAAGGAATATCTGTTTGGATTCAAATACAGCAAAAAGGAAGTCGTTTTTTGCGTCTCTCAAATTGTTGTATATGTGTGTGTATATATAATTGCATTTAATGAGTATTGGAACATTGATCATATGCATTTAGTGCATTCTAAACTAAGTGTATTCCCAACAGAACCACTGTTTTAATTGCCTTCAAAGGACAGGTGAGACCTACAGTTTCAGGCGATGTGCAAAATCGGCTTAGCGCGTACACTATTGGCTGTGGGTTGTAAAATTTGAGTAATGCTAACACTAACCTCACTGTTCCCATACCCATGACGTTTAGTAAGGGTTTAAGACATTTTGACATAAGTTGGGCAAAAAAACAAAATGAAAATTAGCTTTGTCTACAAACGTGGCGGAGAGATATGGATGATATTGGTACAATTGAGTCTAAACATTATTTGTACGATGGGGCCTATTTCCTTAGAGCGAATCTTCTAATCAGCAAGCTATCTGTAGGCTTCACAACTAGGGATGCCCAAAAATGGTTCTTGTAGCTGCATTTGATCATGTTAATGGCTTCTGCTGTGATGGAGCTGGGAGAATGCCTAAGTCGGAACAGGCCCAGCACGTGCAACTTCCACCTGGTGTACCTAAGCCAACCCAAAGTTCCGTCAGAGGCCGCCTAAAGTATCTTTGGGTTGGCTTAGGCACATCAGGTGGAAGTAGCGCAGAGACTCCCTAAATATCTTCAGCTCTGGCGTACACCCAGTCTCACCAATTATACTAATGGTCTCAGCTTTGCTATTCATCCAATATCCATTCTGCTAAGTTTCAGATGCATTGGTAATGTTGGTGTGGTTAAGAGCAGTTTCATTAGTAGTTTGAAGAACTTAAATTTGCAGCGAGAAAGGCCAGAGACAACAGAGAATACCCACAGCTCCGCATGATACAGGGCTACACTTAGGGCTTGCTCTTTGTACAACTGCCGGGCTGGATGAATCATATGACCACATTAATACAAAAAGCATCCCAATGCTATGCATAATACATTATTGGCGTACAGAAACATACATTTCCATTTAGCCCTACAGAGCAGTAATTTTGATCACATATGTATAACGGAAGTATTTTATTAGGACATGCTGTGAGATGTTGATCCTAAAATAAGCGAATATTTTGTTGCAATGATTCTGTACTTTGAACAAATCCCAACTAAAAATTATTGGTTGTACGACGGAACAACGCAGTGAAATGGTCACAAACCTATACCACGCATTTCTTTAGCAGGCATGTTTTTACAATGTGTATGTTTTTACAACGGATGTCATTACAACACATTATTTATTCATTCAAAAACAATGTATTTGTGGGGGAAGACCCCTCCACTCTCCCCAATTTACCTTAAATGCGTGGTAAAGTCATCCGTTGTAAAAACATGCATGCTTAAAAATGTGTGGTAAAGTCACAAAGTGGTGACAACCTCGTTGTAAAGGCTGTTTCCCGAAATAACTGATCTGTCTCTGTGATGTAGCATTGATTTGGATGAATCAGGAAGCAAAGTATTTTCTTGAAAAAGGAGTCATCTATCAAAATATAGCCAGCAAAGGGTGATCCGCACAAAATGTACTGTACTGTTTTGTGTTTACGCTAACGGTGGTTTAACCCATATAACAGCCTTGTGTTTCTTGTATATACCTTATATAAAAATAAATTAAAAAATAAATTTTGTAAAAAAAAGAAAGAAAAAGGAGTCATTATTTTCACCTTGTTTAAAGGTAACTTAAAAGTGCTAGTTTTTTAGTTCCGCGGAGAAAAGCCCTCCCTCATTCCGTCCTTTAGGAACAATAATACAGTTTGGTAAAAGTTCACCTCCCTAGCAACAGTTTAACAAGTAAATAAAGTGGCCTTCAACTAGAAGGTGATCACTTATCCTTTTAATGCATCTGCCGTTGCACTACCTTACAAGCAGCATATTCCTTCTAGTAAGTTTTGATGTACTTGAGCTTGAAACATTCTTTTTAGGAAATCTGCAAATTATGCAACAAATGGTCGAGTACGTGCAAGGGCATAAATCTAGAAAAATGCACAATGCGCTGCAGATGCATATTTGTATAATTCTAGTGGCCCCTACTATTGGTCGAGATACTGCTCAACACTGTGCCCCTGTCTACATTAAGACCATGCCAAGTCCTTGTATTGTGCGGTATGTACTAATAAACAGGGCCAACTCTACAGCCCGGTTAATTCATGCATTTGCGGGGAGATGGGCAAAAGGAGATAGGGGGCGACAAAATCTTTTCATCTAAGGAAACTGCTTCAACCATGCATGGTTACTTTTTTGCCAGATTTTCTTTTCTTCGCTTAGCATGCAACTGCTGCTGCTGCTCTGCAGGGACCATTCTTTAATGGATTTAGCTTTTTCCTAGGGCTAGGGAGGTTGAGATATTTAAATAGTACATGAAGACTTTCCCTGTTACAAGAGAAATGTCAACAGGAGGAATGTGTGAGAAGCATCCATCCATACAGGTGAGATCCTGCATCAGTTGGTGCTTATGTTGCATCTCTAAAAATCCTCGTTTGTATTTGTCTGTTGAACCACCTCTTCCTCTGCCAGATGTTAACCTAACCTCCTTCTTTGAGATTCACCTGGTTCCATTGTTCAAATGTTGTTGTGTCTGTGAGTATCCACTCTCTGAGCTTAAGGGAAGGATAAAGAGAAGGAAAGGGAACCTTGATTGTGATTCCCCTAATCTTCAACCTGATCCCGAATAATGCAGACAACCATGCATTTTTCATTAATCATTCTAAACTCAAAAGAAGGGCACCTGAGATTATCACCATTGTAGTTCATTTTACATTGTGTGCACATCTGCTCACAGATACGTCAATGGCTTGCCGGAGCGATAATGCTGCAGGCAGCTCTTGTGGTCCTCGGGTGTAACCTATTGTAATTTTGATGGCTCTTCTAAAGCTTGTTTCCCTACTTTTCAGGAGCATTAATGAGGGTCAATTATCGTTTTGGAACAGCGATCAACAGAAGTGGCACAATCGAAGAAATTGTGATGGTTGAAGAAGGACAATTGTCAGTTTGTGACTAATGGTCGGATTTAGATCTTGGCAGATGAGTTCCTCTGTCAAAACGGTGACCAATATTGTGTCTGCGAAAATATAAATCCAGAAGGATAAATGGGATTTATATATCATTAGACAGCATGTCCATCACCATTGTGATGGAGTAACCCGCCCACCAAGATCTAAATCAGACCCTCAATCTGTGAAATGATGACCAGGCTCTTCAATGAGGTGCACTTGAATGTTATGGAAATGCAGTGCTGTTTAAGCATCGACATTGAATGTGTCGTCCGGTGGAACTAATTCTCATTAAGGACCCGATGTATGATTTCCATTTGCAAACCAGCAATGGGCAATTTTAGCACTGATTGGTCTGCAATTAGAAATGCAATTTTCTATGAGACTTATGTACTAATATATCACATCACTAAATATCTATTTGCAGGGGATGCAAAATGACAAGCCCAATGAATCTTAATTATGCAGATCGCAATTTGCAATTCTCTGTGAACGGCTGCAAATGGAGACCAGCAAGGGACAGCAGACCTCTCTCCCTGCATTTGCTTTCCCGAACAGAAAACCTTTTTGAAAAGCAACCTGTATTGATTAAATGCACAGGTGCTACTTTAAACAAACAAAGTTTCCCATTTGGAAAGCCATGGGGGTAGCCCCTGCAGTCCTCTCAATCAATCAGGGGTTTCAATCAATCAGGGGTTTATAAAGCGTGCTACTCACCTGTGAGGTCTCAAGGTGCTTGGGGGGGATGGGGGGGATGCAGCTCCGGATCAGTCAGAGAGCCAGGTCTTGAGGCTTTTCCCGGAAGGTGTGCAGGGTACTCTGGATGGCTGCCTGCCTCCTCCTCCCGGCCAGAATGGGGATGGTTCCCCAAGGGGACACTTTGCCCTTTGAAAACCAGTTACCACCCTAACTTGGTTTAGGTTTGCAACCACAGTTGTACAACACAAACCATTGATACATTCCTTTTCAAATCACAAATAGGATGGGATATGCCTCTCTCATGCGCCCTTCTCCTTGGAATTCGGTAAGGATTGCAAAAGCCTTTTTAGGAGACAGAAAGAAACTTCTGACTCATAAAAAAGCTTTAAATAGTCCTTTTGCAGTCTCAAACCCTATTATGTTGCACACGGCATGGTTAGAGACCGCAAAAAATCTTTAGACATCAGGCTCTAAATTCAGTAACAGTGGCACTAGGACTGCGCATAGAAGTTGCAGAAGTACTTTTTGAAAATATTTTAAAACTGTATATTAGGTCAAAGGACAGAACGCTGAAGGGTTCTAAAATACACAATTGTGCTTATTAGCAGCTTTTAGCATGCTGAATCTGGGTAAATAAAATGTGCACCTTAAAAAACAAAAATCATAAAAAAAAAAAAACAAGCAGCACATTATATTAGCTCAGTGATAAATATACATCTGTTATTTCAGCGCCAAGATGGCCCGTTGCTGGGGTGAACGTGTGCTTTACAAATACACCTGTTATGTTGTGTTATAAAGGAAAGTGTATATTTTAAATGCATTGACAAAGGTATCTTGCTAATTGTCTTAATATGTTTTCACTTTCGTTTAAGCTCGACTGTTCTTTGAAGTGTGAAAGAGATACCATTGACTTATAGTTTGTGAAGTCTGTTTTTCACTTGAACATATTTCTTGTGTGTGTGTGTGTATGACTGTGTGTGTCTTTATTAGGACGGTGGAAGTGTAATGTGACATAACTGGCCATTTTTTCTTAGGTCAGCAAACATTCTTGAGCTGCCTCTACCAGTGAAAAATAAGGCAAATCTTTCACTTAAAAAGATTAATACAAATCCTCCCTCATTAAAAAAAAAATAAGATAACTTTTTGTGTAAACGATTGAGGCGAGCTGAAGTGCAGAGATAGAGATTTGGAAGGAAAAGGCAAATGTACAATCCTGGATTCTTCTACACAATGTCAAAATAAAATGACCCAAGGAGAAATGGACATCAATGCATCTCAAAATGCATTTTAATATTATACAGAAATGCCAGCCATTTCTGCCATATTTAGAAGACAGGCAGAAAATCGGAGTACACTGTGGTAACAATGCAGATGTCAGTCATTATCATATCTCTGCTATGGCTGCAAATAACAGCGGAATACATTTGCGAGTAGAAAATAAGTGGCAAAATAGGTCTTTTTGTACCAACCGCATTCCACCATTTTCCAAACGATGCTATAGTCTCAAATGTCTATTTCAATATGCCAGCGCAAACCTGAACCCTCCACAATCAAGTATTTCCAATAAAGTAGTACTTTATCACTTTTCATCCAGTGCTACTGACGTACCAAACGATATCAGTATGATCTAGTTGGTACATGATGATATAATCACAAAAGTGATACTCTTAATATCCTATTAAAGACATTGTTTTATTCCCCCCAATTAAACTTTCATTTTTCAAATTATGATTTAGATTAAAAGATATGGTTAAATTTGGTGCAGCCATTTAAAAATAAATCTATAATAAAAAATTATAAGGATGTTTAATTTTTAACAGATTTTTGCACACCTCATAAAAAAAATGAAATCATCCAACAATTTTGTGGCAATGTGACAGGACAAACAAAATTTGATGTAACCTATGGTTTAGAAAGTTTGGTAAGCAGTTGTCAAAGCTTTGTAGATTTACAATTGAATTGAAATTAGGTTCACACCCCTTTGCATTTGGCCTAAACATACATATATGCGGATACAGTGTGTATGCACACAAACACACACTAATACATTTGCCTCCACACTCAACAGATGTCTGCTCTTCATCTAGGTTTCAGCTAGAGTTACTTTTCAACCCAGAGCTTTAATTGGTTGTTTGTCTGCTAGTATTTTCCATAGATGATATAAAACAGTTCCAAAACTGTCAATTGCATTAATTTATATTACTGATAAAATAGGTATGGTAGAGAAGTGTTGGTCAATAAGAAAAGTGCTTGTTGCATTTCATTAGTTGTGCAGTCAAAAGAGCCCGCTGCTTGTGACATTTCCTCATCACTACTTACAAATGTGCTTTGGGTTGGCTCCTTGAACACACATATACAGCCACGTAAGTGCGCATGTTTGAGTTCACCTTCGAGATACCGCGTGGCTCTGGAAGTGATGAGCTGTCGTGTAGATACTGAAAAAGAGGGGCATTGTAAAACATTTGCCCTTTCCAGCGGGGGTGTTTGACGATTTTTTCCCAAGAGATAGTCTTTTAAAGAGAGTGAGTCAGATAAAGTATTCCTTCTCTTTTTTGCACTCACTCACTGCATGGTGTAGGTCCATTTGGTTCCTGAACGGGTGCTCCAGGCGTTCGGGGTACTCTTTTTCCTTTGTCTCAATTTTTCGACGTGCCGCTTTATGCTGATAAAGGAACTTGGCCATGACTGCAACAATGCAAAAGATGAGGAAGATGACAACAGCAATAATACCTGGTAAGGAAAAATGAATACAAAAAAATTTACTTTATGTTGAGTACAGCTTGTGCTGCCTTTAGTAAACAAAACATGTGGATCTATGCAAAAGCTTTTGTGTGATGCCCACATCAACCAATAGCTTTTGCATGACCAGCAAACTCACTGACATTTTTTCACAATATTTTCCAGACCGTTAATCAAACCATATGGTGCCTATAGTATGTCTTTTGCCTACATTTCCTCTCCATAATGTCCAGTAAAGAAACACATGCCCGCTGCACAATTATACTTATTTATGTATCTCTCATTGGTCTTTGTAAAGTGCCCCAATGCCAATCTGATGGATTGAATACTATCTAACACCATTAAATAAATAAATTATATTGTCTTGCTCTTTTATTGTAAAGCAATCTATGCACAATTAAATATTACAACAAATTGCGTCATCGCAATTGCTATCAAGGTGCTAATACGGACAAAGCAAAGGGAAGTGAAAGCAATGACAATGCAAGGACACTCTTGGGCAGCCTAGTTGAGGGACATTTGCAGCAGATGGGATTTTACAGCCTCATGTTTAAGTGGGAGAGAGAGTAAGGAGTGGTTACTTTTATGTATGTTGAGCCCACAATTTTTGGACTGAGGCTACTGGTGTACAGACGTTTTGAACACTGGGGCACTGTTGACTAGAGCCCAGTGTTGTGCAATCACCCCTAAACACATTAAAAATTGGCTAATCCCTGATTGGCATATTTAATTTACCTACAAGTCACCTATATACAGTACTCTGTGTACCATGGCATGTAAGTTAAATGTATTTAGTGGACTGCCACACTTATTTTGCCACCAGGTAAACATCACTTTAAGCCTGCCACCACAGCCTGAGTGTGTAGTTTTAAAACTGGCAATTTAACCTGGCAAAATAAACCTTTTGCCAGGTCTAAACCTTAACTTTTAATAATTACAATTCACAAGATTGGCCCTAGATGGAAATGATTTCAAACCGGGAAGGGTAGCACCTGGGAACTTCTTCTTATTGGTTAGAGACTCACTCTCAACCACAAGCTAGTGCCATGTATAAAAGTGGCACCCCAGGCTACCTACTTCAGACTACCCCTGGACCTATGGAGACCAGAAGAAGGAATGCATTTGCTGAACCCTGAATTCATAACTACTAATACCTGTTAAGAGACAGACCAAGGGCTAGACCTTTTCCAACTGGCACCCAGGACTGAAGAGTGGTCTCCAAGTACTAGTCAGCTAGCCTACAGTTAAGCTGCAGGAACACGCAAGCTGTAAGAAGGAGAGGAATATTTTAAGCCCAGCTGAAAGTTTCAATTGGATTTGCTCTGGACGCTCCGTGTGTCTTATGGGAAAGTGAGTCCTAACTCCCAAATGGTGCCCAAAAGGTCCTGCCCCTTTGGTTGCTGTCAGAGTGCACTCCTCCCCTGCCTAAAATATGACAGCATCTGGACTCTAAGAACGTGGTTACAGGCTTTCCTTAAATAAAACCTAGAGGCTCATACTGGGGCGCGCTGAAGCTACAGTTGCAGTTGACAAATCGGTAGGCAGATTCACCTACCCCATGACCCATACATATTCTCTGTGTTGACAACAACTGTCCCCAGTCTCGTCGTATAAGTGAACAGACTTAACAGATGCAAAATGGAAACTGCATCCTTCTGCAAAGGATATCTTTTTGGATACAGACTCCAGACTTCACCCGCAATGGCTCTTCACATTGACAACAAGTACCCCTTGTTTCCTACCAACACTAAGTGCAGATCATTGGCTGACTTTGTGCATCAACAACAACTAGCCTGCATTTCCGATCAATATGAAGTTCCAACCAAGGGCTAAGACTCCATCAGGTCACCATTGCTGAGATGTTATTCGAATCAAATCTCCAGGCTTACCCATCAATGACCCCATTGACAAAGATTGTTACACAAAAGGATGACCCTGGTCCCTGTATCGGACCTGGGTTCCATTGAGGTTGGCCTTAACTTTTGATTTTGACCTGGTCTACTGTGATGAGATAACTGTTTTGCACTTTTTGGAGCTAAAAACATCGAAACATTTGAAAAATCATCAATAACCGATTTTCATCATCTTGGAGTCTATTTGCTCATTCAATTATTTTACTCTATTTCTATAAATTTAAGAGGGATTTTTATTTTAGTGTGTTTTCTACTTTTTACGGTCCTGGTACTGATAAATGCTATACACAATTTAGTCTGCACTCTGCTTACAGTACCAAAGCTTGAGCCTAGGTTTAAATTATTGTACCCTAACTGGACCTAGCCAGAAATAGTGCCATTATTACTTTAAGAGGACTACTATTCATTTAAACTAATAATCCACTTCCTCACAGGGATCTACAGGGCATCTAGCAAAACATGTTGATGCCCTGACAATCACCACTCACTTGCCTTGCCTAGTATTGAAATGGGGAAAATTCTGTGTTTCCAATGGCAGAGCCTCCTTCATCTCTGCCATAAGCCTCACCTTTTAGGTGAGAAAGCTGCTGTAGATCCTTTTACTCCATGACTTTAAAAGGGTCACTGTATATAGGGTGCAGCATCTGATAGTTTTTCCTTTCTGGGAGTACCACGCAAAGAATGGTGTTTGTGGAAGGGAAAAAGTACATTGTTCCAGATGTGCTTAGAGAAAAATCTTAAAACATCAGAGACATATTCTTTTATGATTTGAAGTCATAAATCTGTTCTTTGAGGGTCTGTCTTTCAAAGCCAAAAATTGAGGGGCATGGCCAGGAGGTGAGACAGTAAGACGTGTTTCTCACCCCTCTACATGCCTGGCCCTCTAAAACCTGCTATTAGTGGTGTCCCGGCACAACAATTCACAGCTCGGTCCCTTCCCTGAGTGGCAGTGACTGTCAAGGTTTTATTGAGAAGCTGTCTTGGACATCGGAGGCACATGAATTGGTGGACAGCAGCCGGAGTAACGAGCCACGCAGCCAATAAGATGGTGGCAGCCTGAGTTGCTGTCCTGCTTGCCGTGCCACATTGCCTTCCCTGGCCATATGGATGGCTTACTAGTGAACCAACTGCACAGAACCTTTCTGGGACATGCTGGGGACCAACATTGTGGACCTGGAGCTCCTGCCTGTATATTGCTGAGTACACCTGCTAGTTTCACAAGACATAAGATGATGCCTCCCTGTTCACCTTTCTTGGCTCCTAGTGCCATCCTGCTGTGACATAGAGACATTGTCCCCCCAGAGCAGCAGGTGGGAGAAGGTGCATGATCCCGACTGGGGGTGCGTGAGGAGGGGAGCCCCACTATGGTTTGGAGGGTCCTGCTTGTCTAGTGGGGGCTGTATGAGCCCCGACAACTGCCGCCGGGAGTGATTTTAAAGGGGGGGCCAGCAACTGAAGGGGCACTATGTGGTGAATCTTGGGAAGTGAATGCTCCAGTTGAGGGTGGTGATGGGAGATGAAGACCCCACTGACTGGTGTGGGTGTCCCAGAAGAACAGCATCACTGAGTCCGGGGATCCGCTTTCAAGTGTCCCACACCCACGGACTTGGTGTTATTCCTCCTTGCTCTTGTGAAAGATCTCCATTCCTTTGGTGAGGTCTCCAGGTTCAAGGTAAATATTAAGATATCCCAGATATTGAATCTTTTGCTTTTTTGTGCCCCTTCATCTGGGCAGGGGAGCATATACCTTAGCTCAGAATTAAGCTGGCTCGTTCGGTGGCTGAGTAAGCAACACAAAACTATGCTACCCTCACCTCTCAGGTCCTGTGCAATCTGGCCAACCGGCGTTGCCTACAGCTGTCTTGGCTGGGCAGGAGAGTGGCTATTAAGATGATTGTCCCACCCCAGATCCTCTACATTTTCCATGCCCTCCCACTGACTCAACCAAAACCTATACTTCAGTTACTGAAACTAGGGAACAACAATATTATCTGGGAGCTACGTCTGCCCAGGCACCTACTCTAATGCCCAACACACGAGGGAGGGCTCACAGTATGCATGGTGACACATTACTATCAGGCCACTCAATGACATTTCATGGTGGAGTGAGCCGCCCGGAATCCAAGATGCACTGGTGTTTTATGGACCAGGCGGTGGTGGGCTCCCACATTTGGCAAGAGCTTTGGCTCCCTGGAAAGCTTTGGGCATGAGGACTCTACTCCTCCCCAGTGACTGGCTTTTGTTCAGAGTTTGGGATGCCTTGGCGACCAGGGCTGGATTGAACTATTTCCTTTAACCCATAATGCCAATCCTGGCTAACCCTAACTTCAGACCTGGGATGCTCCAGGAGGGGCATCCAGCGCTGGCAGGTAGGAGGCTGCAAGCGTATAAAACACCTAAGGGATAATCCCATTTGATAAATTGAAGGCCGATTATGTCCTAGAGGAAGCAGAAGGCATCTAATACTACAAGTGTGAAACTGGGTGCTTCATCCAACCATAAGACCCCAAGTGGAGTGACCCCTTACACCTTTTGAAAATGACAGACAGACGTCTTATCATAGAAATCTATGCACTATTAGGTGTGATGGCACCAACAACTAAAATAGTGGGACCGAGGAGGGGGGAGGCAGAACTAGGCAGAGCCCTGTCCATTAAAAATTGGGAAGACATCTACTACCGAGTCCCTCACACTGCTCACAACATAGCTAGAACAGAAATATTAGAAACAAGGCTTCATAAATTATGGTATATCTTAGGGATGGAAAACCTCTCCCACGCAGTTGACTCAAAACATGACTCCTACCCTGACTTGTGGGCACCATTCATTGCTATACTGTTCTCTGAATTTAATGAGCTGACATGCCCGACTTATCTTAAACTGCTGCGTTTGCTTCCCACAATTGAGATCTCTGTAACCACACTGCCTTCCTAAACATTCAAAGTCAACATGCACCCACTTATGCTGACACCAAACCCACAACACTGCAGTCATAGGTCTCTGCAACTTTCTTTTACAAAGAGATGGGGATGGGGGCGATCCAGGGAATGTTTGTATTGTTGTAAAACTAGCGTGTGTTTACGATGCTGCTGGCTCCAGGGTTGTAGGTGGACAGCTGTGTGAAGTTTTCATTCTAGCTGTTTATCGTGATGCTGCTGACCCTGGGTTGTAGGCAGATAGCCCTGTATACAAATGTGTTCCTATAGCTATAAAATAAATAGAACTGATCCTTAAAAGCCAAAAATTCCCCTGGCTGGTATAATGTAGGTTGCTGACATTTCTACTACCATATTGGTATATAGACCTTTGATGATAAAAGCTATGAATTAGTGGCAAATCTTACTTAAATTGGGCTGCTGTTGGCAGAGTCACCTGTGAATGCGGAGAAATTGACAGCAGGACTTGCTTCTTAACCATACGATTGATGGTGAAAGTATTGGACAACAGGGGGGGCTTGAGTGTATTCCGTATTCTGTATTTTATATGATCAGGAGTTGATTATGTTCTAAAGAGGTGGGATACTACTTAGTATTGAATATTCATCACCTCAAAGCCATCTCTCCCACAAATAATGGCCCCTTGGAATATTTGAACAAATACCTGGAGGTTAGCAGTCTAAGTAGGCTGCAAACTCTGTAGATGATCTTTTAACTGTGACTAGATAGAGTGTGATTGCATTGGTTTAAGTGTAGGCAGACAGCATTATTGCTGATTGAATAGACAGCCTCTATCATATGAGATTGAATTGGGGAGGAGATATCTATCAAGTAGTCCTGAAGAAATTAGTTGTTGTACATTTTTTCCACCGATACGCATTGACTAACCCTGGGCGTAGTTCGCAAAGTAGCACTTTGCGAAGCTACGCAAAGTGCAGTTCGCACTACGCGAGATATGCGTAGCACTTCGCGAACTGCGTAGTACCTTGTTCGCACTGTGCCAGATGTCGTTTTCAATGATTGCACAGTGCGGACAAGCAACCGGCACTGTGCAATCATTGAAAATGGCATCTTGCATAGTGCGAGCTGTAGTTTTCTGCTGCTCGAGTAGATTTTTACTCGAGCGGCAGCTTTCTCAACGCGAACTGGTAGTTTCTCATCGCGAGCGGTCGCGAGCATACGCGACCACTCGCAATGAGAAACCTGACCTCCTCGCGTTGGGAATCTCGCCGGGAGGTTTATTTTCCATGCTCGCGATGGCCAACTTGATGTTGCTGATCGCGAACAAGGAAAAAGTCTCGCCGGGATGTCATTTTGCTTGCTCGCGGTCGCCAACTTGACGTTGAGGACCGCGAGCAAGCAAAAAATGACCGCAGCACTATGCAACACTACGCTACGTGTGTTTGCACTGTGCTATGTGCAGTTCTCGTAGTGCGAAGTAGTGCGAACTTCGCAAACTACGCAAGCGTAGCGTAGTGCTTTGCCCAAGCTTAGCATTGACGACAATTGAAGGCACGATCTGCAGTGCACTGGTGGTCCTTTTATGTCACTGATCTAATTCATGGAGTCCTAATGACAAAAAGAGTAGAAGCGTATTTCTGGAAGACTAATTTTGTTGTCTTACAGCTTGTCCCTGTTTTATGTATATGTAAATGTGGTCTTTTTATGTATATGTGTCTTTACATATATTTGCTATTAAAGGACATACTTTATCATAATAGGATGAAAGCCATATATATTTTTCTAACTTTCTGTGATACTCAATTGTGTTGTAAGTTATAATGTAGGTAAACGTATAGCCAGTGACTGCTTGTAGTTCTAACCTTTGTTTAGGGAAATCTTTAGACTTTTGGTTTACTCAACCCTGTTCCTTGGTGTGAGGTGCTCTCATTTTGTTAAGTTTTTGTTTTAGAAACAACCCCTCTGCCATCTCACAGATTTTGGAGGCCATCTGCCAGAGCCTAAATGAGGCCCTTAGTGGCTTAAATGTTTCCTAATATTGATGCAGCACAGTGCAGAAACCAAATTTGCTGCGCTGCAGTGTGTGGAAGGGAAACAGCAGAATGCACCATATCTACTAAGATACGGCATGAATTTTCTCACTCCCTGAAGTACAAGACATTAGGCTGCCTTTGGACAACGCTCTTGCACCATAATGCAAAACTGTGTGTGTAATGTCAAGCATAGCTTTGTACTGGAAGCGGTTCGTTCTAGTACAAAACATTATGCTTAGTTATAGTTTATCTTTTATACAACTTTGTATGTGTGACAGCACAAATGCAAAGATATAAAAGAAAACTTTTCTCTAACATTATGCCTGCCCCGAAATGGTGTACATTTTTGCTGCAAATTCCTGTATCCAAATATTCATATATAGGGATTTGCCTTCAAATCCCAAGATTGGTGCATTGGGAGGATCCATGTACAACACCCCCTTTATGTAAAATAGCGCATAGACCTTTTTGTTCTTTTTCCACTCAAAACATGTTTTGCTCTAGAAAGTAAACTTCCAAATGCAACACTTTGCCCTAGTTTGCATCACATTTATACAGCGCAATATGTTCAAAAGCTTGCTCTTAATTATGGAGTTTATTTTCGGTATTAGTAGACAAGTGGACAATTCAGGGTTTGGGGCCATGTAATGCCATGGTGTGTGTTCCAAAACATTATCAGAATGTAAGTATCTGTAAGAAACCTCTGTTGTTGATAGTAATGATTTTCATATTATTTATCTGAAAATTGGACACTGATGAGAGACTCATGCCATGGCTACACTAAGGTTTACAACCCAAAAGTAGCCTAACATTATCATGCTCCGTATTGATTACTAATGTATGTTCGAGCATGTGATTAAAGTGATGTCGATGATGGTGATACCTCTAATGTAAATCACTTTGGATGAAAAAAGTGACAATATGTTTTAAGTATCTTTTTCATGGCCTATATGTGTGTAGCATGAAAGTGTGTATCTAGTAGACTATCTAGAGACATATGATTCAGAAATGGTTTCAAATTAAAGAGGAGTTTAAATTTCCTTCTTAGTGGACGCCCTTCAAGTAGGCTAGACTACGAATGAAGGGATCCAACAGTTAATTCAGTGAAAAATAAGCAAGGTTCAAAACAAATTTCAAAGACAGTAAGCAATTTTCTCATTAGCTACCTGATTTCTATTAACAATATTACAATTATTAAAATCTCATAGTCATCAAAGAGACTTTACTATATTTTTGCATACAAATGGACTGACATTGATCTCAAAACCTATTTGATAGGTGTGCCCCAAATGTTTTACACTCCACAGGACACTGCACACCTTCAGTGGAAGTTAAAAAACACACAAACAGTAAGAATAGAATAAATACAAATATATACAGTATTTTTTTTAAACATTGTTCAATTGTATGACATGGAGCAACAAACTATACATCTGACATGTAACTTTTTGCAATTCTAACTGTGTATGTGTTGATATCAAACTTCTTCACCCTTGATGACCAACTCTTTCTCTATGGACACCTAAAAGTCATCAAATACCATGTTCTGCTCAAGTCCACACTCATCAATCACTTCCATATACCATCCCTCCTGGCCACTCAGTCACCTTCATTTAAACCTCTATACTGGACCACTAATTCTCCTCCATTTAAATGCTTTCCTGGACCAATTAATCACCAACTTGTACCCCCTCTCCTGTACCATTCATTCATCTCCATATACCCTCTCGCTTGGATCACTCAATCACCTTCTTACACAGTCTCTATTGGATCACCGAGTCACCTCCATTTACCCTCTATCTCCATATACCCTCTCTTGTCAACCACTGGATCTCCTCTTTGTACTCTTGATCGTTTTTCACTCAGTCACCTGTGTATACCTTCTCGCCTCAATCACCTAGTCACCTCCACATTCTACCTCTTCTGAACCACTCAGTAACCTGGATAAACCTTCTTGCATGGACCACCTAATCACCCTCATGAATCCTCAGTGCTAGACCAATCCAGAGGGGCAACACAAAAGGCCAATTAACTTTATTATTGTTTTGTTTCCCAAATAGATTTGTAATACTGGGGGATATTTGTAAGAGCATGTGAGTTCTGCATTTTTCTTTCAATAGAGAACAACTTGCTAGCCTCCTCATTATTGTTTCTAAGTGCACAAAATGCTCAATATCATATAGTTTTACCAGTGATTGCAAAGGAACAGTAAAACATTCTTCTCATCTAATGTTCCAGAGAGGTATCAGCAATAATGAGAGAAAGAATAGGCAATTCAGTGGTGACTCAGTGAGTTAAGCATTTGGCATTGACATCTGGTGTGACCTACAGGCCATGATTTTCAACCTGGCAGGGTCAACTTAGTATGTCATTGTGTCTTGGATGAAATAAAGAGCATTATTACTACTGTTTGTTAATTACAGTGCTTATAAAGAGCAAAACACCTATACTTTGTATACAGAACCAATTATTTTTTTTACTATGAATGTACTCAGATACTATTAGGCTATTATTAGGATCAGCATTTGTAATTGTGCTTCATTTCAAAATAATCTGTTGTAGAAGCTCGAACTTCAGCGTTCACCTCTGTGTTGTTGCCTAGGACAAATCAATGACATGGTCCAGCTGGATTTTACTATTATAGGACTTTGAAAAAAAAGAAATGAAATTACCTCCAATGACAGCCGAGTCATTTCTTACTACATTTGTGAGTTGCTCATGTTCATCTGGATTCCCAAAGGGATCTGAAAACCACCAAAGAATAATATTTAGTTGGCCTATTTATTAAGTCTCATATTTGCAAAAAACTTTAATGGAATAAATATCCTTTACTTACAGTGGTGTCATAAATGATGTCATTTCAGATGCTATCAATGATGTTATCAATTATGTCACAGAACATGTCATGAGTGATGTAATAGGTGAGGTCATAAGCTGTGCATGGAGAAGGTGCGAGTTATAGTCACTTCAGTTAACTATAACTGGTGAATTTTAGTGCTTCAAAATGCTATGTTTCACCTAAATATAACGTTACTTTAACCTTAGTTTTTTCGAATTAATTTCAGCTTTCTTTAACTGTAAGTAACAATATAAAGGGGTGTTATTTTAAGTAAAGAAAACCTACTGGCTTTATCAAGGGGTCAGAACACTAAAATATAATGGCATGACCTATTGACTTTATAAGGAGGTAAGCCCATCAACATTTATAAAGCAGACCTATCGACTTCGTCAAAAACTCACCAATAACTATAATCAAATGTATATGTTATAAATACATACATTGCAATATGTAATAATAGTGGTTGTCACACATTATTTTCAATAAAGCATTTTTAAAGCAACCATAAACATGCATTGGAGTCTTTTTCTAACCTTGTTTAGGCCACAAAATGCAGGCATACAGCCAGTCAGAAGGCGTGTGGAGTGCTTAGAAAAATTGTAAGCTCTCCTAGTATCAAGGATTCAATTACCCAAGAAACTTACTGCAACTTAAAATAATATATTGCTTGAGGGACTGCTGTGCTACCTGCAGCTCCCGACAATATTTAAAAAAACTACATGGTGGGGCCTCTGCCATTTTTTATGGGCACCAGCAGGATCAAAGACATCCAATGAAAAGCCCTTGCAGGGAATTATTGGGTGCTCCTTGCCTTGGGGCAGTGAATGGTAAATGAGGGCCTATGGCTGCTTATTTATTATTACTTTCCTGTTTTTTTACGTTTCTTTCGAGGTGTCCAACCAGGGACATCCACAGGTTACAAGACTATTGGGGGCTGAGGATGGAAACCCCAAGGCCCAGTGCCCTGCCAGTTCCTCAGGCTGAGCCCTTCCTAGGGCGCAGGCAGGAATGGTGAAATGTTTTCCTTCTTTCTTTTTTTTATATGGGTGCCCAGTCTCACCCAGGCCACCCAAAACTCTGCTGGTTGCTGGGGGTGTGACAATAGGTCAATGGACCATATGGACGCAAATACCCACTGGCATCACTGCCAGCACCCATCCTGGGTGTTAGTGGGAGCTGGCTCCATTATGTTGCACACACATGGCTGGGAGTGACTTTTTTCCACTCGTGGCAGGTGGAAGCTATCTTCAGTGTCACAGGGGATGGGGTCCATGAGATACTGAAATGTGTTGGGTCCATGGGGGGATGGGATCGCCTGGGAAAGGCATATGCCCCTGGGGATGGGGTCCCCGGAGTAATCAGAAGACTTGAGGATGGGGTTGCATGTTCCCTCTCCATAAAAAGACATCAGCCCAGGGAGATGATGGTCCCAGGGGCCTTCAAAAGGGTCAGATGTCAGTCCCTTCCCCGCAAAAAAGACATTACCCTCTGTAGATGGGGTCCCGAGGCATTCATGTGACTCAGGAAAGGCCACACGCCTTGCTCCACATAAACATTGGCTTTGGGGGATGGTTCGCAGGACCTTTTCCAAAGCTAGGGGAACAGGAGTTGCACACCCCTCCCCCAAAATATAGGCATTATACTGACCCCCCAACCCTGGGTGACCTAGGGGACTTCAAATTGAAAAGTGTGAGAGCCTGCCCTTTAAAAAAAAAAATATTACTGCAGCCAATAAGATTTTGTTTTTTATTGTTTGGGTCTGCTGCCTGAAATATGCATAAATTTTGAAACATAATATCTAGAAAGCCGTTGAATGGATTTACACCACTTTCACAAAAACACACAGTATGGCTCAAGATCTATCTTTCTGACAAATTTGGTTTCATTTAGAGTTTCTGGCAGACATGCAACTTCCCAAACTGTCTTTTCTGCAGAAACCCTAAAATTGTGTCGTAGAGTGTGAAGCCCTGGAGCCATAGAATATGTGCACTGCAGCAGGGTACTTATCAGAAGTGCAATGGTGACTGAGTAGTTTTCCATCACTATTTTCACTGAGTGACAAAGTGCAGAATTTAAATTGCACTAATTGATCAGTGCAAGACCAACCTTTGAACTGACTTAACATCATATTTTGTAGTGCCTCAGATAGCATAAATGAGAGTGTAATATTCAGAAGGCAATGGTGCAAACTTGCTTAGTAAATGCTGAAATACATTAGTCCAGCCCCAGCTTGGTTAAGGGGTGGCAGCGGTTTCTTGAAAGCTCTAAAATATATTTTATCCTTCATTCGTGTCTATGACTAGTGGAAATGCAGTTGTCTTGCTTGGAAGGGTGAGTGGAACAGAACACAGTGCTCCTCCCCTATTTATCAATGCCCCCTTCAACAGAGCCACTGCATCTGGCATCGATAGCCAACCGTATTCACAAGAACTCTGTGTCTGTTGTGTTATAGCATCATGACCTGGGCAATCAGATGTGCCAAACAGGCGGTTGTGAGGTGCTCACTAAGAGTTTTCAACAAGTTACTCGCAATTTCCCCAAAGGGGAATGATGGCATAGGAAGAGGGAATGCTAGTGCATTGGACCCCCACATCTCTGACCCTGCAAGTAGAGCCTGCTGAGGTCCAATCACAATCTATCTCCCACTCAATTGGTATTAATATGGATAGACCCAGGGGAAGACCCACCTCAAAGCTGATCACAAGCTTCTACCATAAGATCAATAAAGACACTTAAATTACGTCTTTTACCAGAATAGCAATGTGCCAGGAGCCTGCACAGGACAACCAGTGGAATACACCAATAGTGCTGGGGAAACCCCCTTTTAAAGGTGAACACAAGAGAAAAGGGTTTGAGGGTATGTGGTAGGGAATTGCACCAACATCGTTTGTGCGTGTTGTTTTCTTGGTCTACGTAGGATGGTGCCACAGGTAGGGGATAACCCTGAACCCCCAAACTAATTGGCCCAAGGCCATGTAAGACAACAACAAGCCTGTGCACATGTAAACAGTATCTACAGATCAGTTCTCTGTGTCGTGTCTGGTCACAGAGTGAAAGTATAACATCACATGGATACGATGACTGTAAAGGCGAATAATCAAGAGTTGTATCAGTTCTTTTTCTTTTATTCCAGAATGGTTTCCCAACCAACACATGTTTTGTCTGGGGAGGTACCCCACGACTTCTTCAGGGCTTCTGGCAAAACAGGAAGTGAAGAGATTCTCTCTGCCGGTTGTACTTCTGTCCCGGCTGGTGAAGTGAGGTCGATAAACCTAAAATGTTGACAGTCCTGTGTAGGGACCTCGAGACGATACGAATGTAGAGGCTTCAGCGCAAGTGCACCTACCCAATGTGGGAAAGTGAGTCACGAATATGACCCCGGGGCTGTTCGAGGCCAGCGCAATAAATTCAAGGCACCCGACTCCAGCCTGAGTAAGAGAGATCAAGAGTGGATATCCGGGACAGCGAGTACGCTGTATCTGTCGTGCCGCAGAACCGGTGACCAAAAGATACAGTGTACTCGCTGCCCCAGATATCCACTCTTGATATCTCTTACTAGGCCTGGAGTCGGGTGCCTTGAATATATTGCACTGGCCTCGAACAGCCCCGGACTTATATTCGTACCTTACGTTCCCTCATTGGGTACTTTCACTTGTGCTGAAGCCTCTACATTCGGCTCGACTTGAGGTCCCTACACAGGACTGTCAACATTTTAGGTTTATTGACCTCCCTTCACCAGCCGGGACGGAATTACAACTGGCAGAGAGAATCTCTTTACATCCTGTTTTCCCAGAAGCCCTGAAGAAGTCGTGGTGTACCTACCCAGACGAAACACATGTTGGCTGGGCAACCATTCTGGAATAAAAGAAAAAAAACGAATACACCTCTCGATCATTCATCTTCACAGTCATCGTATCCATGTGATGTTATACTTTCACTCTGTGACCAGACACGACACAGAGAACTGATCTGTAGATACTCTTTACATGTGCACAGGCTTGTTGTTCCCTTTTAAAGGTGAGCAGGCTCCTACTAGTGCAGAAAAGCCTGGCAATGAAAATGAAACTCTTAAAGGGGATGCCCGGAGTCTAAATCTGGGGGTGGGAATGTTGCCCCAAGTGGGCTAAATGCCCAACCGGTGGCACAGCAGCAAACTAAATACAGGCCAGATTATGCAAAGAAAGAAACAATGAAAGGTACGCAAAGTGCACAGGCTCAGCCACTGCCAAGCGAGTCTGAGGTACTGGCAGGAATGTTCAGTAAATATAGCAACCCCCATCCATTGGGCTATTAAAACACCTCACACAGGAGTTAGCAACCCTAAGCTCTGCAGTTCCATTAGACCCGCTGGATGACAAACCTCCTGGTAGCAAGTCCGTGAGTACCAGCTCTTTGATGGTTCTAGATTACACTCTGCCCGATGTGCCAACTAACGCAACACTGTGTGAGAGTTGACGCACTGGGGGGTCCGGAAACTTTGATAATCTAATTATCATCTCAGATGATAGAGTGGAGGTGGAACCGGAGATAGGAGGCCCCCTGTTGGACAGGCCACATGAAGGGCTTGCTCCCTCCCCGCATGACAGGGCCCGAGCCCCGGCCCTCCAGGTGTTACCCACAGAAACAACCCGCACCCCGTCTCCAGACGGGACTCCTGCCCCCGGACATCTCTGTATCATGGGGCCGAACCACTACCGGCTCCCTCGCCCGGCCCGGCCGCCATCTTGGACACTGCACCACGAGGCCGCGTGGCCTCAGCTCGACCCTAACCCTGGGCCTGGCCAGGCCCCGACATCCCGGCACCACCATCCACCCAGGAGGTGAACGGACCACTTGGCAGGTCGATGGGAGAAAGAAGTGTCGATGGCTCTCCCCCGCCAGGTGCCGATCGCCCCCCAGCTCCCCCGGGCGCTGGCTCCACCCCCCTGCTGGGTGTCTGGACTCCCTCATCCCGGACCTCCCGACCTCCAAGTGCGAGGGTCCGGACATCAAAGGGCGCCAGACCTATAACTGGGGCAGCTCCAGAGCAGGAAGGCAGTTGTATCCTGGAGTCGAGAGACACCGAGAAGAACTCATCCTTGACGGACTACCGGCGCTGCCGTAGCCCTGCCTTGTGAACTATCATCCTGCCTGCTGGCGCTGCCGCGGCCTTCTGCACCCTCCATCCTCGTCGGGACCTGCTGGCGCTGCCGCGGACCGTTGTAACTACCACCTTCATTGGGACCTGCTGGCGCTGCCGCGGACCGTTGTAACTACCACCTTCGTTGGGACCTGCTGGCGCTGCCGCGGACCGTTGTAACCACCACCTTCATCGAGACCTGCTGGCGCTGCCGCGGACCGTGTAACGACCACCTTCACCGGGACCTGCTGGCGCTGCCGCGGCCCGTCCAGCTAGAACACCGAGCTCGAGGATTGTGAGCTATCCATCATATCATCGCATCTACCAGATTGGTAACAAGACTGTCCCGCTACCCCCTTTCCCAACCAAGAGACTAGAATCGAGGGGACCCCTGAGTCCTGACCTCCTTGTACCATTCTATCGTACCTAAAGATTGCTTATAAAGAACGTTAAACCTTATCTTTGTGTGGTGTACATCTGTGGGGGGGAAGTTACTCGTCTGTACGATCGCTGGAGACGGCTCTCCTCGGAGACCTCTCCCCTTGTCCTCGGCCGACCCTCCCGGTCCGTCTAACATTGGTGGCCAGCGGCGCGATCCGAATCAACGCGTAATCGTACAGAGAGTAGCTCACCCCACGACGAAACCACAATGTCAACCAAAGAGAGCGGATCCACCGAGAAATTCCAGATGGAGAAATTGGAAGAGTACAGCCATCGTGAATTGAAACAATTCTGCATTGAACTAGGCATTGCTACCACCGGCCTGAGTACCAAAGACGATTTCAAGCACGCCATTGAGTCGTGGGCAGAAACCGGGGCCGCGAGATCCCCAGACCAAAACATTGCAGCATCAGAGAGGAACACCACGGCTCCCGAGGAGCGAAGAACGGGTCTCTCGCAGGAAGAGATCCAAGAGAGAGAAAAAAGCAGACTACATGAGCTAGAAATGGCACGGCTCAAAATGGACGGTGAACTAAAATTAGCCGAACAAAAACTGAACCTAGAACATCTGTGGCTCCGAGAAGAACGGGAAGAAAAACAGAGGCAGAGAGAGCTCGAAGAAAAGAGATTAGCGTACGAACACGAGCGCAAACTGGCAGAAATAGACCTACGGAAGCAGAACAAAGAACTGGAGGTGCCCGAGCGACCGCGCACCCCGGGCGTGACAGAAAAGAAAGCCACATCCCCAAGGATGTCGTTCGAGAGTATGTCCGAGAGGACGACATACAACAGTGGTTCAAGGCCTATGAGATCGCCATGACCTCCCACCGGATCGATCGAAGTGACTGGGGAGCCGGTCTATGGGGGAGGTTCGTCAATGAAGGCCGCGATGCCCTGTTACAGCTCCCAGACCATCTGATGTCATCCTATGACCACATGAAGGCTGCCCTCCTCACCCGATATGGGCTCACACCCGAAATGTACCGCCAGAGGTTCCGAGACTGCACCCGGATCCCGGGTACAACTTGGGTGGAATATGTCAACTATTTCAGCCGAGCCTTCGAGGGTTGGATCAAGGAAGCCACGTAACGACCTACGAGCAACTTTTTAATCTCATGGTATGGGAGCACCTCTCTAACAACTGCTTCGTCGAGCTGAGGCAGCACCTCCTCGACAGTAAATTGACTGACCCACGGCAACTCGCCGCCGAAGCTGACCGGTGGGAAAGCACCCGAGTGGGCCGGAGAGGGCCGCACGAACAGAACCGGAACAACCAAGGTCAGCACCGTCCCCGAGGAGGAGGAGGAGGCCAGGGACGAGGAAGAGACACCGTCCCGGCCGCTCCCGCTGCCAGCACCCCGCCCCCGGCCAGCCGGGGCAACCCCCCGATGCGGCCGGGGTTCCGAGCCAATGTCACGTGTCACCGATGCCAGCGAGTCGGCCACTACGCCAATGACCCGAACTGTCCACAGAACCAAACTCCGAGACCCCGCCAGGTAGCTGCCGCCGCCCTGGGGGGAGAACAAATCTCCGAAGAACAGGAAGAATACGAGCAGGAACAACAAGAGTGGGAACCGGCCGCCATGGTTCTAGCGTGCCTAGGGGGAAGAGACATGGTCCCGCGGGCTCCCCTACCCGCCAACACCAGAAAATATAGTCAGTGGGTGAACATTAATGGACGCCGGGCCGAAGCACTACGTGACACGGGGGCCAGTGTGACGGCCGTCCGCTGTCACCTGGTAAAACCAGAGCAGATCCTGCCGAACATTCTCTGCCCCGTCCGTTCAGCCGACAATTCGGAGAGTCTATGTCGGATGGCCTGCGTCCCCTTCGAATGGGGAGGAGTCTCCGGCATGTTGAAGGTGACGGTCCGAGATGATGCCCCCGTAGACTGTCTCCTGGAGAATGATCTTGAGAGTTCCCCGTGGGCCGCCGTAGAAAGAAAAGAGCACCTGGGGATGTTGGGCCTCCCGGACTGGGCGTGTGTAACCACCCGGTCCATGGCCGCCCGTGCCATCCCCCGACCAGAAGAACCAGAATGGCCAGCACCTCCTCCCCCGATCGCTCCAGTAGAGGACACCGACCATACCGACCCCCCAGAGCAAACCCCCGAAGGGCTCGCTCAGCCCCAGGACCTTCCCAACCTGGCTCAGTGGCGTCAAGAAGGGGGCCCACCCAGGAACAGTTCCGTCAAGAACAGAAAACCTTTCCCTCCCTCAAGGGACTCCGCCAGCAAGCCCTCGCCCAGAGCGCAGGGGACACCACCGGAGCCCATTGGATCTATTGGGACAACGACCTATTGTACAGTGAACAGAGAATCGCGGAGTTAGGGGCCAGTCGAGTGCTGGTGGTGCCCCTCCGTTTTAGAGACTTCCTGTTAAATTTGGCCCACGATGTCCCTCTGGCTGGACACCTGGGCCAGGACAAAACCAACAGTCGCCTGGAGACCCACTTTTTCTGGCCGAAGATGAGAAACGACGTCCTCAACCACTGCCGGTCCTGCCCCACGTGCCAGGCCAGCGGGAAGAGCGGCCGCAAACTCAAAGCACCTCTGCAACCCTTCCCAGTTGTCACCACCCCGTTCGAGAGGGTGGGAATAGACATTGTGGGGCCCCTGGACCCCCGTACAGCACAAGGACATCGGTTCATCCTGGTACTGGTGGACCACGCCACCCGCTACCCCGAGGCTGTGCCCCTGCGAACTGTAACAGCCCCGGTGGTCGGCCGGGCCTTAATGGGGATCTTCTCCCGGGTGGGCTTCCCCCGAGAAGTCGTCAGCGACAGAGGCACAAACTTTATTTTGAAGTATATGAAGTCCCTCTGGCAACAGTGCGGGGTCACCTACCGGTTCACGACCCCCTATCACCCTCAAGGAAACGGACTAGTCGAGCGGTTCAACCGCACGCTCAACGGAATGATTGGGGGATTGGAAGAGCCCCTCCGTCGCCAGTGGGATGTACTACTTCCGTGCCTCCTCTTCGCCTATCGAGAAGTTCCCCGGAAGTCCCTCGGCTTTAGCCCTTTCGAACTCTTGTACGGGCACCCTGTGCGAGGGCCCCTCAGCCTAGTCAAAGAAGGTTGGGAGATGGCCCCCCTAAAGACCCCTCCAGACGTCTTCAAGTACCTCCTGACCCTACGCAATCAGACCAGGCGATTCAGAGAAATGGCGAAAGCGAACCTTGAGGCCAGTCAGGAGGACATGAAAAAATGGTACGATCAAAATGCCTCCTCCATCGAATTCGAACCTGGCCAACAAGTGTGGGTGATGTCCCCCACCGAACCATGTGCCTTGCAGGACAAGTGGACGGGGCCCTTCAAAGTGGTCGAACGCAAGAGCCCCGTCACCTATCTCATCGATATGGAATCTCCCCGGAACCCCCTCCGGGTCCTCCACACCAACAGACTCAAACCCCACTTTGTGCGCTCGGAGCTCAGCCTCCTGATGGCTACAGACAGTGGAGCGGAAGAAGACTCCGAGCCTCTCCCTGATCTCCTGAAGACTCGTGAGACAGATGGTTCCGTGGACGGGGTCCGGCTCTCCGATGCCCTCACCCCGGAACAGCGCCAAGGCTGCCGGGACCTCCTGCTGCAGTTTTCTACCTTGTTTTCCCTCACCCCAGGGGTCACCCCCTGGTGCTTGCACGACGTGGACACTGGGGACAGTCCCCCTATCAGACACCGGGCGTACCGCGTACCAGATCGGGTACGGGCCTGCATCCAAGAGGAGGTATCAAAGATGCTCACGCTCGGGGTCATCGAGCCCTCGGACAGCCCCTGGGCCAGCCCGGTCGTGCTGGTCCCCAAAGCTGCTGCCCCCGGCACCACTCCTGAGCTCCGATTCTGCGTCGACTATCGGGGCTTGAATGCTGTCACCAGAACCGACGCTCATCCCATCCCCCGAGCGGATGAACTGATCGACCGCATGGGGGCTGCCCGCTACCTCAGCATCTTCGACCTGACAGCGGGCTACTGGCAGATCGGTCTCACACCCCGGGCCCAAGAACGATCCGCCTTTTCTACCCCCGATGGCCACTACCACTTCAAAGTCATGCCCTTCGGCATGAAGAATGCCCCAGCTACCTTTCAGCGACTGGTGAACCAGGTCTTGGCGGGGCTCGAGGAGTTCAGCGCCGCCTACCTGGACGATATCGCTGTGTACAGCCGCCACTGGTCCGACCACCTCCACCACCTCCGAGAGGTCCTGCAGGCCCTCCAACGGGCCAGCCTCACAATCAAGGCCAGCAAGTGCCAAATTGGTCAGGGGTCCGTGACCTATCTCGGACACCAGGTGGGAAGCGGTCTGGTGGCCCCTCTGCAACTCAAAATCGCTGCCATCCAGTCCTGGCAGCCTCCAGTCACGCAGACCGAGGTCCGAGCCTTCTTGGGGCTCACCGGCTACTACCGGCGGTTCGTGAGGGACTATGGCAGCATTGTGTGGCCCCTCCCGGGACTCACATCCAAAAACCACCCGAAGAAGGTCAACTGGACCCCAGACTGTCAAGCGGCCTTCGAGAAGCTGAAAGCCGCCATGTGCACTGCCCCTGTGCTCCAGGCCCCCGACTACAGTCGGGAATTCATCATACAAACAGATGCCTCCGACCATGGCATCGGGGCGGTCCTCTCCCAGCTGAACTCCGAGGGACTTGACCAACCGGTGGCCTTCATCAGCAGACGCCTCCTGGCCCGAGAACAGCGCTGGAGCACCATCGAGAGGGAGGCCTTCGCAGTGGTGTGGGCCCTCAAAAAGCTCCGGCCCTATCTCTTCGGTACCCACTTCCGGGTGCAAACAGATCATCGACCCCTGCAGTGGCTAATGCAGATGCGGGGGGAAAACCCCAACCTATTGCGTTGGTCCATCTCCCTGCAGGGGATGGTCTTCACTGTGGAACATCGACCGGGCCAAGACCACGCCAACGCAGATGGCCTGTCACGCTTTTTCCGCCTCGACGAGGAGAGTCCCCAAGAGGATGGGTGACTCTCCCCGCCTTCAGCTGGGGGGGACGCATGTTGGACAGGCCACATGAAGGGCTTGCTCCCTCCCTGCATGACAGGGCCCGAGCTCCGGCCCTCCAGGTGTTACCCACAGAAACAACCCGCACCCCGTCTCCAGACGGGACTCCTGCCCCCGGACATCTCTGTATCATGGGGCCGAACCACTACCGGCTCCCTCGCCCGGCCCGGCCGCCATCTTGGACACTGCACCACGAGGCCGCGTGGCCTCAGCTCGACCCTAACCCTGGGCCTGGCCAGGCCCCGACATCCCGGCACCACCATCCACCCAGGAGGTGAACGGACCACTTGGCAGGTCGATGGGAGAAAGAAGTGCCGATGGCTCTCCCCCGCCAGGTGCCGATCGCCCCCCAGCTCCCCCGGGCGCTGGCTCCACCCCCCTGCTGGGTGCCTGGACTCCCTCATCCCGGACCTCCCGACCTCCAAGTGCGAGGGTCCGGACATCAAAGGGCGCCAGACCTATAACTGGGGCAGCTCCAGAGCAGGAAGGCAGTTGTATCCTGGAGTCGAGAGACACCGAGAAGAACTCATCCTTGACGGACTACCGGCGCTGCCGTAGCCCTGCCTTGTGAACTATCATCCTGCCTGCTGGCGCTGCCGCGGCCTTCTGCACCCTCCATCCTCGTCGGGACCTGCTGGCGCTGCCGCGGACCGTTGTAACTACCACCTTCATTGGGACCTGCTGGCGCTGCCGCGGACCGTTGTAACTACCACCTTCGTTGGGACCTGCTGGCGCTGCCGCGGACCGTTGTAACCACCACCTTCATCGGGACCTGCTGGCGCTGCCGCGGACCGTGTAACGACCACCTTCACCGGGACCTGCTGGCGCTGCCGCGGCCCGTCCAGCTAGAACACCGAGCTCGAGGATTGTGAGCTATCCATCATATCATCGCATCTACCAGATTGGTAACAAGACTGTCCCGCTACCCCCTTTCCCAACCAAGAGACTAGAATCGAGGGGACCCCTGAGTCCTGACCTCCTTGTACCATTCTATCGTACCTAAAGATTGCTTATAAAGAACGTTAAACCTTATCTTTGTGTGGTGTACATCTGTGGGGGGGAAGTTACTCGTCTGTACGATCGCTGGAGACGGCTCTCCCCGGAGACCTCTCCCCTTGTCCTCGGCCGACCCTCCCGGTCCGTCTAACACCCCCCGTCGGGGGCTGCCATTTTGCCGATTCAATCTTTAAGAGCATTCCTGTAAATAATGTCTTCTGGAATTCCCTTGATCAATCTGGAGGCCGCACAAGGCTTTATAATCTCTTAAGCAATGAATGCCCTTAATAGGGTTTTATCATCACTCCTCTCAATCTTAGAGAAAACACTAGTGGAGTTTGACCATATAGAATAACTATATACCCTGATTATTCTTGCCCTCATGCCTGCAGGTAGGAAACACAATGACACCTCGCAGATGGACTTTCTATGTGTGACAGGAAATTTGATAACCCAGAAGAAGGCTAAGATCCATGATGAAGCATCACAGATGGATTCCCCACGTGTGACTGGAAATTTGATAGGCACATACAAAAGAAGCTACCCTGAATAAATCTCTGATTCTATCCACAAAGACAAGCACTCTACACTTTATTAAGTGCGGTGCAGGGCATCTAAAAAATGTGAAGGACTGTCTTCACAGACCACCAGATGTCATGCTTCAACATTTGCAGTCCTCGCTCTCTAGAAACTACATGTGGTAGAGAGCGGGTCTACACCTGGAGACAGGGAGGCACTTTCAAAAAACTAAGTGGGGGCCCGTGATAAAGTGAAAGGTTAAAAACCAATGCAAACACTAAAATACATTTATTTGTTAGGTGCTTACTTGATATTAAAAATCAAGAGCGGGGATATGGGGAAGTAGTACACCATCACCACCAGTATCGCCAACATGTTTCTGCTGTATTGGCCCAAAGGTTCCGTGGCATTCATCAAGATGCAATAACTAGGGATCCTATCTAACCTCTTCTGATTAAGATATTACCACCCTGTAGGGTGACCTACATCACCCCCTACCTAAAGTAGGGGTTTCTTGAAACCCCAAGTGAGGGACTGAAATGCCCCATGGGAAGGGGGACTGAAAGACCCCTGTAGTCACACTTGCCTCAAGGTGCGTCCCTCATTGTCATCCCCATCAGCGGAGAAGAGAAGAGGATACCTTTAGGATGACAGCGAGGGACGCACCTTGAGGCAAGTGTGACTACAGGGGTCAGGATGCAGGCAAAAGAAAGAGCGCAAGGATCAACAACTAAAATGAAGAAACTGAAGACATTCTTGGTCCAAGGAAAGAAAAGGTAATAGTAGTAAGCACCATTTAGGAATGGTTAAAAACATTGACAAACTTAATAAAAAAAGCCTATGTACACTTACACCACAATACTCGTACAGTACAATAAGAAAAAGTGAGACAGTACAATTAAACTAAAAAGGCAAGAGCAACAAGATTTGAGAGCACATATAGTTTCTGTATGAGGAGAGTTCATTTTAAATCAAGGATGTCCAATCTTCTTCATGATTTAGACCCTTGTATATGGTGTCCAACAAAGAATTTAACGTAATTCCTTCTTGTTTAATAGGGATGTCATGTTGTCTCCTCTTTCAGGGGTGAAAACGGTGGTCATCACTTGCCATCATAAGTCATCTTCACAATGTCTAAACTCTATAAAATCTGACACTAGAGAGGCAGTGAGGACCTTGCATCTGATGCAACGCTTTTGCTCATTGATTATCAAAAATTAATTCCTAAGTGAAAAACACATCAAACTTGTAGGCCCAAGCAACACGATTATCGGATGAATTACATATATTTCATAGTCATTGAGTAGCAATACATCATATGATCAAACAATCAGGTGCTCCATATGTAATAAGTGAAAAAGTGCTTGTGCCAAGAGAAGAAGTGATTATACATACATAAAAAAAAAACAATTAACATTATTTGGTGGGCCTGCCCACTATATCAACGTTCTCAGTGACTCTTTGATGGGCTAATATCAGGCTCCTTAAAATGGCCTAAACCCAGGTTTGCACAAAAGAGAAGCATAAACATTTGGGATCTTCTATTCCATACTCGTCCACATACCACTCACAAGCAACCAACTACTTTTGTATCCACTTGGCGCATCCTACCAATAGTGGTTCATGCACAGTCTGACCATACATCAACGTGATAAAAAACCTGGAACTCAGTGAAAACTTTAACTGGACCACGAGACGCCATACAAACTTCAATACAAGCCACATCATATACATGATCACGTGTTCTTGTAAACTACGATACATAGGCATGTTATGTAGAAAGTCAAAACACGCATTGGAAAACATCAGAGTAACTTTAGATGTAAAATGATCACCACCTGAATGAGTAACCATTAGTTCACATCACAGCATTTAGCGAGCAACCTAGAATGGGCTGTCTTTGAGACACTGGATGATACCAGCACCAATGCAGAATGCATCCTTTTTGAAGGAACAATGCTGGATTTATTGCCTGAGAATCTTTGAGAGAGGTCTGAAAGATTAAATTACCTGGCTAGAACTAGGCTAATAGGTCAAGTCCACAGAGATATTTTACATCACTGACCTTCTACCTTATTCATTCCAGTCAACAAACTGGGTAAGACTGGGTTGGTCGTTTCAGTCAAAAGTGAAACTTTTTGAGGAACATCAATAAACCTCTGTCAATCCCTGTCATCCGACTGGAATCGATCTCCTCTACTTTTACACACATTACCTCCTAACATCCATAAGGATCACTGGAAGGGGAACCATGACTACCTTGTATGACATTTAACACATCACCCAGGCAACCTATCCTTGCTAAACTGAGCTTCAAGAATATTTAATACTGTTAAAACGCCCGTTCACGATTGTGTTTCTGGCAGACACTCAAAAAAACATTTTGAGAATAGGCAGGGGTTTAAGAGCTTTTAGTAGGTGTGTGTATGCACCATTGCCATCAACATCAGCAAGTCACTTGTTAAGGACCATGTCATCTCCACACAGCCGACAGACATGCTTTGATTTTAATGTGAAAAGGGAGCTGTCAGTAATTTCTTTCTCCCAAAAAGACAGTCCACATCATTAGCTCGAGCACGCCCCCGTTTTAATCCTATGAGTACATATTGTAAAAGAACTTCAAAAAATAATCAGTCAGGCATAACTAAATTTAAAATGAATATTACACCTTTTTATGGCTTGGTAAGGTCAACATAGCTGTTTTTTTATTCCATAGCTGCATAAGGCCCATTAACACCTCTCCCCACCACCTTGTTATGTTTTATGACAGAACATTTGGCCTGTTTTCGGAGGTAGATTCAAGTAACACCAGCCTTCTCGACACGAAGGGAAGTTCAGTGCTTCCCCTTGAAATGCTCACATCCTCTCTATTTCAAAAACACCCCATCTTCTTGTTTAGATTGTAATAGACTGATCTACACCCTTCTGATTCCCATGGGGCACACCTATATTCCCCACAAGGTATTTAAAAACATTGCATACATTTCTTTCCTACATCTATGTTTTTAAGATATATTCTTTTAACAAAGTCTGTATTTTCACAAACATTGTACCTATCATTTTGGTATAAAACTATACTCCTCACATGTTCTCTAACTACCTATTATGTTTACCCTAGCTCTTAAGGCTTTTTTGGTGAGTATACAGCATTTTTTGTACAACCTATATATACACTTTTGAGAGCTGTACCCAATAATCGGGTACTCCACTTAACACACAATGGGAAACCCCTGGCATTTACATAGTTGTGCAACCCCTGCCTTTCTGTGCACAACCCCCTCCACACAACCCCTCCTCCGTGAGCACTCATTAATCGTCTAGAATAAGAACAAATGAATTGCATTAGTTAAAGGTACATCATTGGGCACGAGGTAACACTGTCTGTGATGTCAACATGCAAGTTGAGCCCCAGAAATGTAACCCTTTTCTCATTTTCCTCCCAGTTTTGGCTAAAGTCAAAGCCTATAACAGAAGATCTACTTTGGGTACAGTACGAACCATGGACGAATACCTGCCTTACACACACAAATTACTAGGGTTACCCTAAAGTCTAGATTTTACCACACACACAGTCATGAAGGCTTTAGACCCATAGAGGCAAGCACTTGCACTAAACATATGGCCAGACCACTAGGTGTCGAAGATCGATAATTATTCCGCATTAAACCAATCTGTTTTTCAACCTTATCCTTGTCCTTACCTTTTATTAAAGTTTCCTCTTTAGAGACTTGAGATAATTTTATGATCCACTTCCCACATCTTGACGCTGTCACCACTCAGACAGTCTCCTTCCTAGTGGAGGACGTTGTCACTTGGAGAAAAGGACACCTAAGTGACTAGACCAAATGATGTTTCTATCCACCATATCACACCTAGGGTGATATACACCATAGGATGTGAAGACGTGGTTGAGGGTCTCCCAGACAATATTCTTGGAGATCCTGTCAAATGTTGCATAAATACAGGATTACCCCATTGAAGCATAACAGGGACTCCTATGCTAACGAATGTATGATGTTACTACACCATCCATTACCCCGCAGTAGGTTGCAAAGCGGACGTTACATCGTCCGCGATGTTACCACGCATGGCTTTACATCGCAAGTCGTTTCTACGACTTGCTCTAGATGGCGCGCTGGACTTAGGAATAGTATAAATTACTATTCCAACTCCAGTTAGTGCAACAGCAGAGAATGTGTTGGATTTAAAATCCAACACATTCGCTGGTGTTGCGCACCATCTAGAAACGACTTGCGATGTAATGCCATGCGTGGTAACAACGCGGACGATGTAACGTCCACGTTGTAACCTATCCGTGTGGTATTACCAGCGTTGTAAACCCTGTTTCCCTATGCTAACATATGTGAATCCTTATTTTTGTGTGGGTTTGCCAATGTACAGAGGGTTACGGGAACATAGAATGGCATATATTACATCAGCAGTGTTGCAATTTGAGAAAATGAGAAAAATCTCAAAGATGTAGTGAATTACTGATGTGTCAATTCCTGCAGCTCTGTGCAAAAAGGACAAAAACCCACATGGTCTGTATTTGTAGTGACCGTTTTTGAGGGGAAGGCTCCAACACTCAGAGATGGTGCAAGCTGGTCTGAGAGATGGTATTACTGCGCAGATGAAATGGTCATTTAGGTACGTTCCCTGCTTGTAAACAAACATAGGTTTCTCAAATGCAAGGTCCCCAGCTACTAAAATGTGCCAGTTTTTTTTTAATGCATTTGGAGATGAAGTTTGAACTTAGAGAGAGAGTAGTTATGCCAACAAGTCTGTGGGATTCCTCTATTGCATGAGGAGTTAATAGAGTCTTATTCGGGCAGTACCATGCTGTCTTAGCAGAACATCTAATCAAGCATTTGGAATAGCGATGTTTTAGTAACTTCTGGGTTAAGACCTCTTCCTCCCTGAATAAATCACTTTTGTGTTTGGAATTTAGTCTTATTGTTAAGAATTAACTATATGAAAGTGAGTCTCTCAGTGAGCGTGAATGGTGACTATTGCATCCCATGAATGTGTTTCTCTCTGTGGGCTTCCAATAAGAGTGTGCTGTAGAGATGCTCATTTTCAACACGGACAGAAAGGTCCAAAAAAGAGATTTCCTATGGATTGGATGCAGATTGAATCTAAGGGCATCATCGTTTTGGTTTAAGCATGTCTGAAATAATAGCAGTGGCTGAGAGTTACCCTCCCAAATCATGCAGATGCAATCCATATATCTCTTCCAGAGAGCAGTCAGTCAGTCACAAAACTTTATTCGGACAATCATGGCCATAGAAGTACACATGATAAAAACATTTCACACATATAGCAGCATTAGAGATTTCAAAACACACCAGGGGCAGGGGGGATACAATACAGTTAGTATCATGAAACACAATATATAGAAGACATGCCAATAAGAGGATATCTAAATTAGATTAATGATTAAAAATATTAAACAGTCAAGAACAGGGCCAAATCCTAAAATACTGTTATGAAAGGATAGAAATGTTACATTGAACCAATTTGTTTTCTAACCCCCAGTAAAAGGCGGACAAATTTCCCACTGCCATGCAACTTGTCTCATTCTCTAACATTTGCAGACTATCTAAAGCCTCATTTATAGGAGTTCGTAATTAAGGAGCAAAAAATAGGTAACAAAATTCTCTTCCTGGCATGAGCATATAGAGCACAAAATACAATAAAGTGCAATGTGCTTTGAATGCCAGTGTTGTTCTCCCCAAACTATGTACCGAGGGAAAATAACTATTAGGCTTAATCACAGTCTTGTCAAATAAAACCTGAGGTTCCCATTCAGAAGCCAGGAGAAGTAAGGCTCTCACCCATGTGTCAAGTTGATTGGATTGTAAGAGCGCTTACAATCAGATTATCAAAGGCTGTCAGTTTTACTTTACCTTGCCTGTACTGATAAGCCTCCTTTGTTCAGGAGATAGTCCTGGAGTCAATACTTGAAGGATTTTCAGTGTGATCCTGCACACCCAGATCGAGGAATTCTTTTTTTATATATTTGAGCCAAGGTATGGTGAAATCATTGTCCAAATAAAGACAATCCTCCAGATATAGGTTTCTTAATTGCAGTCACCAGCTGCTAACATATACCAGTGTTTTTTTCAAGCTTTTAGAGATGAAGTTCAAGCTTGGAGAGAAAGTAAGTATACCGACAAATGTGTGGGATTCCTCTTTTGCATGACCAGTTAGTAGAGTGTCATGTGGGTAGTACCATGCTCTCTTAGCAGAGCATTGATTCAAGCATTTGGAGTAGCAACGTCCCAGTAACTTTTGGGTCAAGATATCTACCTCCCTGAAGAAATCACTTTTGTGTTTGCAATTATGTCTAATTCTTAAAAATTGACTGTCCTTCAATGAGCATGGATGGCAACTCTTGAATGCCCGGTATGTGTTCCACTCTGTGGGCTTCCTATAAAGGGTGGTGTAAAGATGCTCATTTTCAACATGGACAGAAAGGTTCAGGGAAGAGATTTCTGATGGATGGGATGCAGAGTGAATCTAAGTGTATCACAGTTTTGGTTTAACCATGTCTGAAATAATAGCAGTGCCTGAGAGTCACCTCCCAAATGATGAAGATGTCATCTTTATATCTCTGCGAGATAGCAGTTTGTGCTCTGAAAGGACTGGTGTCAGAGAGAATAGCTTTGTGCTCCATGTCCTTCATGTAATATATTACAAATGTGGTGCAAAACCTACCCATATGGAAGTGGACTTTATCAGTAAACAGAAATTGTTGTCAAATTTAAAGAAATTGCTTGTGAGGGCCAATTCCATCAATGATATAATAAATGATGATGTTGCAACCTGGTGTAGTCTCGATCTATGGTTAAGGATGTTATGTATGACACTGATGCCCTCTAATTGAGATATGTTTTTAAACTGGGGTTCTATGTCCAGAATAACGAATACGGATCCTGGTGGTGGTAGATAAACATCTACAATGAGATTTATAAAATCCATGCTATTCTGTATATAGCATTTAGTGAGGGGCACAAAGAGCTATTGGGATTGAAACGTCAGCAACGTTAAAAACACAGACCCTAAATGATTGTTGAGATCTTCCTGTAACTGGCAATGCTGTTCTTGTGCTGATTAATACACTTATTGATCATGATTTATCACCTCAAAAGAGAGTGCCCAGGACATTTTTTGCACCAATAGTCACTGTGCCACTATGTTTCTTGAAATTACTTTTTACAAACTCCTTTGAATAAATTATATTCGCCATTTAGTTCTATGTATCAAAAGTATTGTTCCTAAGGACCAGTGTGTTTTTTGCTATTGCTATAACCCCAGATCCCTCGTAATCATTGCATCTCCCTTGTTGAAATATTACTAATTTTTGTTTTACAAAAAGTATGTAAAATTATGTAAACTTACACAAAGGGCAAATCATGTGATTTTCTGATATCGTGAGCAAAACTTTAGGGCAAACATCAAGTAAAAGATCAGTTGAAATACTCGCAGGAGGCTGGTTCGAGAAGAAATGACTGTTAATGGGAAAGGTTCTGCTTGAATGAGCCTTCCGCAATCAAAAAATGGTGCAAAACTGTAAAGCAAAGTTTCATGAATTTCACAATTTTTGCAAGAATTACATTTTATAAGCATAATTAGAACATTAAAATGTTGAGCACTCCATTGAAAACAATGGCGTGCTCAGGGCTTCTAATGGCTGGTAGAAGCCCGGAGAATCAACATTCTAATGTTTAACAAAGGACCCACAAAGCCCAAGGGTATTTCCAGCCCCTCGGGCTCTGTGAGGCCTTTGTTTTACAAATTAGAACATTCTGCCCTTTAGGGGGAGAATGTTCTAAGAGCCTTAGAACTCTCCGAAGTGGGCTCTACCAGCCATTAATAGCCCGCTCCCTTGTTAAAGGCCTTTGCCTTGGCTCGGGCTTTAACGCTGGAGCGGGCCCTTCATGGCTGGTAGAACCTGCTACAGAGGGCTCTAAGACTATACTGAATTTTCTTTTAGGCTTTTTGCTATTCCTTTTGAATTTAGGGTTTAGTTGTAATACTGGCATTTGTTCTCATTGCTTACGTCTTGGGCAGCCATAGCTGCCTGCCACATTTCAAATCAGTGTGACTTTTCTACATCATACAAAATAACAAACAGAGAGGGGCTTTAGGTCAGCTGTCTTTAGCCAATGGCTTGTTTAGGTGAGCCTCTTCAAGCATGGGCTTACTAGATTGCCCTGAAACTCACAACATGTATGCTTGGCTTTAAAATGAAACTGGACTGGCAGATCTCCTATATCCAAGTTGAGTCCTGTGTATTTAATAGCATATGTGTGATAGAGCTGCCAAGAAAGATAGCCTTTTAGGACAAAAACGCTCACTCACCCGAAGGTTACATGCTTCATCATTGGGTTCCCTCCTCACACCCGGGCTGCAATATCCATGGTGTGGGCTACAACTCCCCAAGAGGGAGGAGCTGAGGTGTTTTTCAAGGATGAGAAGTTGGATGGGTTCAGTGAGGGACAGAGTGCAGAAAAGTGCCAAAAATGTCTACCTATATATGGTACTCAAAAGGGTCCCGGGGGCATTTGTCAGGACCTTAAGAAATGTATAGTCACTCTGCATAAGATTGTGACAACAAAAGAAAATATACTGGGTACCAAGGATTCAGAGTGACCAGGATAACAATGACCGATGTATTTTATGGGACCACTGTCTTTCTAAAGATAAAAGGAGTGAGAACCACTCTGCAACCCCTGGTTTGGACCCAATCATTCTTGACTCTGCCCCCGCAGGAAATGCCCTGCCCGGAGTGCCAGGCCAGGTCCTCCCTGGACAAGAAACAATCCTCCTGGGACCAGTTTTGGGGAGTCCCTCCCTCCTCAGCCAGGCTAGCTTGAATCCAGTGGCACAGTGACCACAAGACCCACGTCTGGTCATACCCTTTCCACTTAGGGTGACAATTGCAAAAAGAACAAATGATGGACGTATTGCTGAATAAATCAAACATTCACCCCCAGTTGCAGATCTGAGTTAAACCCATCATTTATGTATTTGCCAAACCAGAACAGAGCCACAATTCCTATTAAAAACAGATGAGTGATGAGAGAGATTCCAGATCTTGATGTGTCTACTTCTCTAGCTGTTTTTGCTGCCTACAATGGTTAAGCTTCCTCAAGTACTTTGGCAGGGTGTGGCGGAGTGCAACCGCAGAGCTGTTAAAGAATAACTATTGTGAAATACTTCAACCACCATTACTAAATACCCATGCTGAGTCACCAGCAGTGGTGCACTGATATTGGGGGTCATTGATGTTGAGTGTGAGAAGGCAAATTAATAATTGCATTGGATGGAATTCCACCACCGGAAATAAGGTGTCTACCATGTTAGGTCCAGTTAAAGGCTTCAGTAATTTAAACCTGAGCTCAACCTATAGTAGCTATGGCAAAGGGTTGATCGACAACTTCAGAAAATGTGTAAATCAATTAAAAACACCAAAGCAGTTAAAAAGTCAAAACCTCAACAAAACAAATGTCTCACTCCAATGTATAAAAATAGAGAATAATCCAATGAACAAAATGACACTAAAATGCCAAAACTCCTATTAGAGGAACTGGAGATATGAATTTTTAAATGAAAATAGGCACAACAAGCACTAAGCGCCATGTGGGTGAACTGGTTGCGATAGACCATGACCAAGGCATGATTTCAACTCAACCATGATGGAGCATTGGTCAGATACACAAACCGGGTGTCATGTTTTACCTTAGGACTCAATCTTTTTTCTTGAAGTCAAAATCCTTCAGAAGAGCAAGGCAGTGACCCCTCTCCAAGGAGGCCTTTGGACGAGGTAATGGCGGAGCCAATGATTTTGGTGGGAAAAGCTCAATGCGGATAGATCAGAATTTTGCAACTAGGAAAGGCCTCTCACTGGTCAAGATTCCTCTGTGAGTTCTTAGTCTTATTTTTTTTTAGCTCCGAATCCTTCAATTGGGAAGGCTGTATACGAAGAGGGTTCCGTGAGGCTGCATACCTTCTTGGCATGATCCCACTAAATCAAGTTTGCTACTGCAGAGAAGCTCCCAGCAGGGGTATTCTGTTTCTTCAGCCCAGTAGTAGCGTGCCTCAGGCGGATTGGCTTGACAGGTTTGTCCTGGTCCTTCAGAGATCTTTAGGTCCAACAAGTTTATAAGTCCCAGGTATTCAGGGATGTGAGGAGAAGTTCGGTTAGAACAGAAAAGGGATCCAGGACCTCAGGAACAACACTTGGGAACACAACTCACTCCTGCACAGGCCACCAGGAGGATCCAGGGCATGTACAGTTTGAACTGGTCAGCTGGGCTCGTCAGGAAAGAAAACTCATGCAGCTTGTTGTTGAACTGTAGCTTACACAGGAGGTCAGCAAACTGATCCTTTGAGTCCAATTCTTTGTCCTGAGTGCAAGAGGGAACAGGTCTCACAGTTTTCAAACAGCAAGTACAGTCCTTATTCTGATCTCCCACAGGTCCAGTAGTGTTCTGAAATAAGTAGTTGGGGATGCCACATTTCTGCCTGCTACTAGCTTGTGGGCATGGGTGATTCCTGGTCTCTCCCTATCCAATAGGGTAAATATTCCCAGGGCCTACCCTACTCACTTTTACAGTAGTTCCCATGTACCTCAATTCACATAATTCCACAGTAAACCTCACTTACTAATTTTAAGATGGAGAAACCCTTCTCCTCCTGTGCAGAGAGTATATGCCCACCCAGAGGCAGGGCTAGGTTGATGAGTAGTCACCTCCTCCGTGTTCACTCCAAGTTATTTCTAGGGGCAGCTTTCACCTCATTGGGTTTAGTGCCTGCCTGACTGGCATAACACAAGAGAGGGCCTGTGCCAGGTTTGAGCTACAATCATTTGTTAGACAGAGGAGGCTACTTTGAAGTGAATAAAGTTCCTGGATGCTGTATCACTGGTTTTCCTCCCATAGGTGCAAAACACCTCACCACGCACAAACCATTCTCCTTGCTTTGTAAGCAGTTTCCACAGCTCATCAGGGCAATTTGACAGAAGGATGACAATTGGAGGCTAATGCAAATAAGCTTCCTGGAGCTTCAGGTAGGGAAAAGGCAACATTCCATGAGTCCCTTTTCCCTAATATTGAGTTGTGCTTTCAATAAACAGTCCTTGCATTATTCTTCTAGCTGTTCCCTAGCCTGATATAGCAGAATTGTTATTTTATATTGTTCACCATTCTTTATCTATGGCACAACCAGCCTTCCTACAATGAAACTATCTTTTGAGATCTGGTCTCTGGAAGGACATGTTAACTTTAACTTTGTACATATCCTAATTTTAAATACTGTGCACCGTGTCTTGTGTGCTAAAAGGCCTACATAGGAGTTAATTCTTAATGTTTAAAGGGGAGGGTTTTCTGCTTCCAAAAGGTTTAATTTTGACTGGCAGGTTGAAGTTTTAAAAATACAGTCAGGCTACATTGGCAGGCTTGGAATCATGTATGTCTTGTCACACTAGTGGATGGCACAGTAGTGATCTTTTTGATAGGAGACATTTAACTTTCCATGCCAAAGTTGTATTCTTGAACACTATATACTATGTTATGGCCTTATAGGGAAATTACATTTGTAAATGAAAATGTAACCAATTTGGACATGTATTAGGTGTCACACATGCAGTGGGGCCTGGTTAGCAGTGTCCCTGTGCACAAAGACAAAAAAACAGCAACATCTGTCCACAAACAATGGAGGCAAAAGCACAAGAAGATGCACTTTCTCACATTGAGTCTGAAGCAGAAGTGTGCAGCCTTACAGAGTAGTAATTGATATTCCTGTTCAGTCACCAGTGTAAGGTTGCAAACATTGTTCAAAATGACGCAGTTTACTCAGCAGTATAAACGTGTAATGCTACAGGCTGGACTAGATATAAATCCAAGCTATCACATGTATACTCCGGGCTGGCCTTGCACAGCCCTCAAAAGACATCTGATTTGTCATATTTGATGTAAATAAAACAACTTTGTTCCTAAAGAATGAGCACACTCAATAATTTCTCCTTAAGCAGCTTTATTCACAAATAGGCACACACTTTCCAACACAGTTTTTGCAATATACCTCATTTTCTCAAGGCTTCATTTAGCTAATATGTTCAATTATCATTATGTTGCACTATTGTTGACAATTTCCAGTTTCCTATGTGGTAGCCCCATAGTAGTTAACACTACATCAAAAAACTCAAAAATGTAGTGTCCCAGCATACTGCCCCAATCCATTGCCATACGCCAAGATATGCCTGTGACATTTGAACTTCTTTTCTTCATCATTATCAATGGGAAAATAGAATGTTGCATTACTAACACATTTTTTGTGGTTTATGAAAATATTAATCAACACAAATAAACTTTTTGGTAAGCAGCCAAGCTTAGAAAACAATTGCATAACTTGCCATGCAACTAAGGAATATTGTACTGCAATTGTATCATTATGTGTGGCTCTGGTAGAGAACCTCTATTGTTTATATCAGTTTCTGAAACTGATAACTCACAACTATGACATAGCAACAGTCGATAATAAAAATAGCTACCCACTGTTGCTACGTCATACTGGCCTTACAATGCTTGGAAGGCCTGCAAGACAAGCATAAACAATTTAATAATAAAAATAACAGAATTTTCATTTTTCAGTAAATGCATCTATCTCTTCTTGACTTTTTTTTGCACACAGCAGTGATTTAGAAACTGAGGGCATGAAAGTCTATTTTCTCCACCATGTTTTCTGTTTTGCAGATGAAAGTGATTATAAAAATCACCTCTCAGCTCAACGTGGCTCAGATCAGTTCTTGTGCAATACAGGAACCCTCACGGGAGCTGCTGTTTGTGAGGCCAATGAAAGAATGAAAGAGAGCCGAGCTCCTTTACAAGGAGGGTGCAGTCAAATCCTTGGCATACTTCTGCAGACCCACAATCCTCTTTCTGCATCGTGTTTCATTCTCACAGAAAAAAACACTTCTTATGAGTATTTGGTGTTAAGAAATATTGTTAGTTTGTGCTACCTTATTGTTTTCATGGAAAGGCATGGTGCATAAAGATTCCCCTAATCATGAAGCAGTTTTAATTTTTCATGTTGGCATCAATTTAAAATAATTGATAAATAAAAGAGATAAAAGAGTATATGCGTTTCAAAATGGCTACCTCTGATTCTTAAGTATTGAATGGAAGGACATAAACATGAGGGATGGTTAACATCTTAAGTTGTATGGAAATTTACATCTATCTTAGAATGGGGATGTCATTACAATCAAGGGAGAACACTATTCTAAAGTGACTATCATTTGTCCTTATAGCTGAGAGCTTTCATCACCAGGATAGTAGAGATAAGAGGTCTCTCACAGGCCTCTTCACTTGTTATTGACATGCTCAACTGCAGTGCCTCACAATCCCATCAGCACCCTGCTTCCTGATTAATATTTGCATCAACTTTAATTGTACACAGCATGACTAGCACCCGCAAACCTGAAAAGGCATGGACTACACTTTTCCTCAGGAATTCCAAAGAGAACGAAATGTACATATAGAAATTGTCCAGAAATTTCTGAGCAGTATTCAGACTGCAAAAATGTAAAACTCTAACAGACCGCACAATGCCTGCATTTCAGAGAGCTGGCAGCCTTGTTTGAACACAATTAAAATATTGATAACAATACTACAGGGGCACGAATGCCTAGAGAAGCTCACAGAAGTGCCTAGTAAAGGATAAGTGTTGGAAAGCTGAAGAGTGTGCATCCAAAACACATGCTTTCCCCACAATCATTGGAAATTGGGGTAGAGACTCATTAGAGCCATGGTTCCAAATGGTTTCTTTTAACCTTGTCACTAATGTCGAATATCTATGGGAAAGTTTAAATGTTGGCAAAGTTCTGTGGTTTGTCGCAAAACATGATGGGCAATTAAGTAATTTATGTCCACACAGGGAATCTCATTGGGATAAGCTAAACCAGAAGCGTACTAACCCCTAATCATCATGAAGCTCACAACATGTATGCCTGGTTTTAAAATGAAACAGGATGGCAGATCTCGTACATCCAAGTTGTGTCTTCTGTACTCAGAAGTTTATGTATGATAGAGCTGCCAAGAAAGAGACCCTTTTAGGACAAGAACCCTCATTCACCCAAAGGCGACATGCTTCATCATTGGGTTCCCTCCTCATCTGCATTGAAAAAGGCACGCACACCATAACGCATCTGTTTTAGGGATTAAATACATAGCTGAAATCCACTAATTGCTCCGCTCTATTCCTTGTGGTGCTTTTGGTGTGAAATTCAATATGCGATGGCCGCAATCATGATGAACGCACCTGTTCTTTAATGGTGTTCAGGATCAATTAGTGGCTTTTGTTTGGAAGTGTTGTAACTGGGACTGCTTGAACCATCACAGCCAGAGAGGATGCCAGTCCCCCTGACCCCACATGTTGAAAAACATTACAAAATGGATGAGCGCCTTTAACCAAACGAGCACCCACGGAGATATGGCATCAACTATTGCAATAGCAGCCGAATAAGGAAACAGCTTGACAGATGATCAAAATTGTACCACAGCATGGCAAACGTGGCCACAATACCTTCTGGGAGCTCTTAACCACTTAAGAATAACACCTACTGAAGGTAATGACCAACACGAGCACTGGTACTGTGAGCAAGGGACAGGATAAATATTTAATGATGGCTGTAATTGTGGAAACATCTTCACGCTTAAAAGATCAGCAACCTTTAGTCTCTTGTCACTGGTGGCCCATTCCCCAATGGGAGTAAACTGTGCGATATTTAAAATGACTCACGCTGTGAAATCCTGCTTAATTCACTTGCATTAAAAAAAGTCACGCACGCTGAAAAGTGTCTGTTTTGTGTTTAAAATACATGGATATATATATTTATATACTCATTGAAAAAAGCAAAGGTTAAAGGGACATTACAGCTAGGCTCAGATTTCACTCATTCAAAACTAATGGAATTCAACAGTTAAAGGTACCTGAGATCACTATAACTTACGTCCCTGCAATGCACTGCTTATGACCACACATAGTACATCACTCGTGGCATGGTTAGTGACATCACTGATCACATCATTGATGATATCTCAAATGACATCACTGACGACATCATCCAGTGAGTTTAATTGTTTCATAAATGTTTCTGAGAGTTAAATATATATATATACCAGGATATATACTAACCACCTGCATGTGTTAAATTACTATTCTTTTTGTACCACTAATAAGTGATACTGTTTCAAATATATGTCATCTGAGTGGCGCTGTGACTGCCTGTGTCAGTGTGGGAGTGCGTCTGAGTGTCTGTAGGGGTATATGAGTAGGTGTGTGACTGGCTATATGGTTGAATAAGTGGGTGTGTGAGAACCTGTATGAGTGAGTGAGTGAATTTGTCAGTTGATGTATGGGTGGGTGAGCATGTGTGTGAGTGTGTGTATCGTTGACTGTGGTGGATGTGTGAGTGGCTCTATGGGTGGATGACTGTGCTTGTACGTGGCTGTATGCATAAGTGAGTGGTTGTGTGAGAGGCTATTTTGCACAGTAAGCCTTTGTGTGAGTTGCTATATAGATGAGTGAGTGGGCATGTGAGTGATTGCATTGATGTGTGAATGGGTATGTAAGTGGTTTTGAGGATGAGTGAATGGATGTATGAGTGGCTATATGGATGGGTGAGTAGTTATGTTAGTAGCTGCATGGGTGAATGAGTGGCCATTTGAGTAGCTGTATGGGTGATTGGTTGTCAGAGTGGCTGTACGGGTCTGTGAGTGGGTGTTTGAGTAGCTGTATGTGTGAGTGAGTGTTTGTGTGAGTGGCTGCATTAGTGAGTGAGTGTGCGTGTCAGTAGATATATGGGTCTGTAAATGGGTATGTGAGTGGTTGTGGTGGTATGTGACTGAGTGTATGAGAGGTTGTATAATGGTGTGTGCGAGAATATGAGTGGCCTGTAATCAGTGATATCATTTAAGATGTCATCAGTTATATCATCGGTGATGTCACTGACAATATGATGAGTGATGTAATATGTGCGGTCATTTGCAGTGCATTGCGGGGACATCATTTATAGTTAGCTCAGGTAACTTTAAATGCTGAATTTCAATTGCTTTGTATGAGTGAAATCAGAGCCTAACTATAATGTACCTGTAACCTTTGGTTTTTGTAGTGAATTTCCTAACTATAACATCCCTGTAATCTTTTTCTCAGTGAATTTGAGATTGTTTTTAATTTTATTTCCTAACTGTAACCTGTGACCTTTGAGAGGGGTGTGTGAGAGGCTATGTAGGTAGGTGAGTGGGTGTGTGAGTGGCTGTATGGGTCTCTGAGTGGTTATTTGAGTGTCTTTTTGCATGTGCGGGTGGCTGTCTGGGTCTGTGAGTGAGTGTGTGAGTGACTGTACAGGTGTGCACATGGCTGGGTAAGTGGATGTGGGAGTGCCTGTGTGGATCTGTGAATGAGTATGTGAGTGTTTTAGTGGGTGCATGAGTGTTTGAGTGGGTGTGTGACTAGATGTGCGAGTGCCTGAGTAGGTTGAGGTTGCATGAGTGTCTGAGTAGGCCTGTGAATCAGAGTGATTCTCTGATGTGGATTGTGATTGGTTGCATGTCTTTGAAGGTCTGTGAGTGGGTGGGCGAGTCTCTGAATGAGTGAATTAGTGGGTGCATGGGTGTCTGAGTGGGTCTATAAGTAGTTGTGTGAGTTCCTGAGTATGTCTGTGAGTTGCTGAGTGAGTGTCTGAGTGGGTCAGTCAGTGGGTGTTTGAGTCTCTCAGTAGATCTGTGAGTTGGTGCCTGAGTTTCTCAGTCAGTCTGTGAATGGGAACATGAGTGTCTAGGGGGTCTTTCAGTAGGTGGATGAGTGTCTGAATGGGTCTTTGAGGGTGGGCCTGTGAGTGGGTATGTGAGTCTCAGAGTGGGTCTGTGAGTGGGTACATGAGTAGGTGTATGAGTGGTTGTGTGAGTCTCTGAGCGGGGCTGTGAGTATATCTGAGATTCTTTCAATTTGTCTGTGAGTGGGTAAATGGGTGCTTGAATGGATCTGTGAGTTGGTGCATGAGTGTCTGTAGGGATAAAGAATGAAGACCTAGAGGTAAGATCGAGGAGGAACAACGTTTGCATAATGGGCCTGGTGGAATCTACAAACATGGGGCAGCCTGAACCATTTGTTGAGTCCTTATTAATGAAATGTTCAGGTCTGATAACTTTTCCAAGGTCTTTATCATGGAAAGAGCTCATAGATCTCTCGGCCCACGCCCCCCCAGGGCCCCACCTGTGGCCCATTATTGCTCGAATTCTCAATTATAGGGACTGCTACACAGTCCTTCGCCTGGCCCGAGAAAATGCACCGGTGCAGTACCATGGAAGTAAGTACCCTCTCCTTTTACCCAGACCATACTATTGCAGTCCAAGAAGCCCACCGTAAATTTGTAGATGCAAAGCTCCAGCTTCACAAGATGGGCCTGAAATATGCTATGCTTTATCCAGCCAAGCTCTGGGTAATGGTGGCCAATAAACCTTGTTTCTTTGAGAATGCTGCAGATGGGATGGCCTTCTGTAAACAGCACCAAAATGCAGCTCGTAGAAGCCCGGCCCAGTCCTCTGGACATTCCTCCCCAGACAGGCAACTCGCCGCAAGTGCCGAACTGTTAACCACATAATAGCAGCCTTTGTGATATTTCAGGCCTGGCCCTAGTCGGTTTAATAAGATGATAAGGCTGAGGATAGAGCCGTAAAGAGGTTAAACAGTTATATACGTTCCTATATCTTTACCTTGCAAAATGCTTCATTTGTGTGATGGGCATCGAGCATCCGAGGCGTCGCCCGCTTCCTACAGATGACTCCGATCAGTTTGTTTTTGGGGATTCCTTTTTTAGTTTGGAAGGGGGGAGGATGGATATTCACCGCACTTTTAAGCCCAGGTGTAGGAGGGGGTGGGGGGTGGTTCCTTTTCTAAAGATGCCGTTCATTGCATTTTCATTTTATTGGTTTTTAATGATCCCAATGTGTTTTTCCCTATGTGTCCTTCTCCCCACCCCCCTTGTGGTCATGACACTAAATCCCACTGTGGAAGATAACCTCATCACTTGGAATGCAAGAGGGATTAACCATCCTAGGAACTGGTACTGGCATACCTTCGGAGACACAATGTCAAGATAGCATTTTTACAAGAAACTCTCCTTCCCTTGCAGAAATCCCCCATTTGCCTCCTCATGCGGACTATATTCCCCTCCCCACCTGTAGAATTTACACCACTCACGTTATCCATAACTGACAAGGAAGGGGACCACTTTGTCGCTAAGTTGTACCGAGCATGTTTGGCACTTAAGCAGACACAGGACAGAGGGGTGCGAAGACGATAGGAGGAAGACTTGGGCCAACCCCTGACGGATAAGGAATGGGCCTGCTGTCATGAACAAATCCAAAGGGTCTCTCCAAACCACAGGCATAAACTTCTCCATTTCAAATTCATACATAGGGCATTTATCACACCCCGTCAGCTGACCAAATATGATTTCACTAAACCATCTAACTGCCCCAAATGCCAGGCACTGGAGGCAGACTTTGCCCATATGACTTGGACATGCCCCCGTATGGCCACTTTTTGGATTGATGTATTTCAGACTATCTCTGACATGATCTCCACTCTGCTTCCTCCCTCTCCTAAACTGGCCTTGCTGGGAATAGTCAGTACCATAAAACTATGTCACCGAAGATTCATTGCTATAGCACTGATGCTAGCGAAAAGGGAAATTGCCATAAACTGGGGAGCAAAATCAGTCCCGCAAAAGACATGTGGCTGCGCAGCATGTCGTATTGCGATATGCAAACAGAAATCTACACTCACTTCAACCACCAACCTCACGACCCAAAGATATTTGGCATATTTATCGCTGCTACTTGGGGCAGACACAGCAACCATCCCAATCCTCCTCTCCCAGACAACAGCAAGCGGTCAAGGTACCCATATCCCCCGCTCCTATATGGTCTGTAAGTTTTTGAAAACCCCCATGGTGCAGTAAACAGAAGATGAAGCGTGTTGCTACCCCACTCAACAGGCACGCTGTATTTAAAGTATACATACGAGAGAAACCCCCCTCCCTTCCACATAGATATCTTTTTGTATGATTGGTTATTTGATTTAAGTTACGCATCAATGTTGAAACACATAAGATGCCATGCAACGGAAATTACGGCTACTGAAAATTGTGATGTGTTTATGTTTTATTATTGCAATCAGTAAATATCTTTAAAAATATATATATATATATATATATATACAGTATAACAAAACTAGATTTTTTATTGCCACCCGCATGTTTGATTAGTTCATTCTTTTACAGGTTCCATTACTACAGCTTCCTATAAACTGCTGTATTTTTTCATATCTACTGCACCACCAGCAAGACACTTGCATTTGGGTAGTGATGTGTGTGCATGTCAGACATGTTGCATGAATCCGATGGAGATAGATTGGCCTGAAGATAGGATGACAGGAAACTATTCCTTTCAAGGTTTCAGTATTGCATATTCCACAAGTATTTTCAAATTCAGCAAGTTCTTGGAATTGTCTCCCTGTTCACACTCTCTTCAAATCTGTTAAACATGCATGCATTTTCCTCACCCATCATTAATCAATTTTGCTGTAAGTTTGAATATTGCATAAAAACGTTCTTGCCTTTAAAACCCCATGTTTGCATTTCAGGATTTCCAAACTGTTTAATATAAATTTACACATTTTTTATGTTAGTTAACGGTCTATTAATTTCAGGTGAATAAATACCACAACTACAAATGTGAGAAGAATGTAACACCAGCCTTTCTGTGTGATCACACTAGATTTCAATTTACTAAAGTGATCTTTGCACATTCCACCTGCACAGGTTTCTAGGGTGAGGGAAAGAAAGTGAGTTGAATCGCATTAAGAGAGAAGCACAGGACATGGAAAATGGGGTGCTGGATTCCATATTTATCCTTGACTCTTCTTCCTAAGAAGATTGATGTAATCCACAAGAAGTCCAAAGGCAGCCATGAAGTAGTTTATAAGTAAGAGGTTTATTAAACGTAGTTACAAGATACTAAGGGGCATATCAACAACAACCGTCGATAATTATCGCTAAGCGCACTTAGCGCTAGGATAATTATCGCCGGCTAGCGTTGATTTTTATCGCTGAGATAGCGTGCTATTAGCAACGCTTATCTCAATAGCGATAAAAATCCTCACGCTAAGTGGCTAATGTGAGATTATCGCTGGAAACCCAGCGATAATCTCATGTTAGCTTGTTGATAGGGACAGACAAACTTAGCCATGATATCCTCCTTCCATAGGATATCATGGCTAAGTCAGAAAAATACCAGACGTAAAAAAGCAGCGTTAACCGCGGTTAGCGCTGCTTTTTTGTCTCTAACAGGGTTAGAGATATTCTTGATAATAGGAGAAATGTCGCTTAGCGACATTTCTCCTATTATTTTACTCTGGAACGCCCCCTTTGCATCTCATTAGAGATGCAAGGGGAAGCGTAGAGTAAAAGGGTGCTATTATGCGAATATGCATGTTAGCACCCTGTTGTTGATAGGGCGCTAGTTTTATCTCTGCTTTTTTGGCTTTTAAAGCCAAAAAAGCAGAGATAAAGCCCTTGTTGATATGCCCCTAAGTAGGATAATAAGTTCAGCCCAAGCAGGAGCAGCATCCTTGCTGCTCAGCCCACACACTCCAACCGTCTCTCTCTAAAGTACACCAGGCACTCCAGCATTTCACTACCTCATCAGGCATTCTAACATTCCACATTCATCACATTCATACTGGCTGAGCAGAAGGGAACAGGTAGCTAAGGGAAAGGATGCAAAGCAACAATACACGTCACAACAAAGATCATAGCTATTTTACGTACCTTGTGATGAATAGGTGATGTTAGCTATGTCGAAACTCATCTCCGCGATGGATCCGCAGCTAGCTTCAGAGAGGGTTCCTTTCACCGTTACCGGGGTGATGCCAGGATGCCTTAAAGCTGCTTTCAGCGGAGCATGTTGGTTGTACAGGAAAGATGATAAACATCCCACAAAACCATATCTGTTTGCTTTCAAGACTTCGGAATCCAATCCTGAAATATCTGACAAATAAAAGTCATACCTTGCTTTAGGCTGAAGATGACCAAAGCATTTTTAAAAGGTAAACATCAAAGCCAGTTAGTTTTAAGCATATATTTTAATTCTCACAGATGATTGACGACAGCCCCTTCAAATATTCTCCTGCAACGTAGTTTTAGGGTTTTTCTTCATGGAGGCTTTCCACCCCTATCATCCACTTTATCCATAATGACTAAAATTCATCCCCATCCCATATGTTAGTTGTACATGACTTTGATTCTGATTTAGAGTTTAGAAGATGAGGGACATCCGCCAAAAATCGGCAAATGGCCTGTCTCCCTTATTTAGAGAGTATACATCGCTATACATTCTTAAAAGGGCAGGCAGAGCATCTGTCTATATATGTTCGTTTTCTTGCATCCTCCAAACTCTAAACCACCGACTTTCTACTGCCTCTACTCTCATATACAATGGTATATTGTTTTTTTCGCTGGAATTTCATTGTTAATCACAAGTGTGTATTTGTGTCCTCTAAAAAACACCTTTTCCTATTACAACAATGAATTGTCTTATACACAAGATACTTATTTTAAGCACAAACAACCGGACATCATTTATGGGGCTTGCCAGCCTTGATTATAAGCTCTTGGGTACACTGTCTATTAACATATATGAATTTTCCAGCAATTTCCAAAATATGTTTTTCTGTGCTGCCAGTCACAATTTAAATGTTTACAAAACAGTGCAGAGCTTTGCTTGAATTTACTTTGAGATAATGGACTTTTTCAATACGGGTTCAGTGTGTGGCACGGAAGCCTGAGTTATAAAAAGAAATGCAGTAAGACACCTTGTGTCACAAACGTGACCGATATCCTGTCCACCTTACTACAAGTGGCATGGGATATAATTAAGGAAATACTGCAGACTGGATATCTGTCACGTTTGCCACAAAGAAACCTGTCTGTTAAACTCTGAAATAGGTCCTAAATGTTTTACAGGATTAGAGTCCTGCCGCATCACCCTCCTTTCAACAATACATAGATAGTCAGACATACTGGATGAATGTCAGAAATTCTGAGGATGTTTAACAAAATGTCCATGGGACATTTATGAGGTTTAAGTGCTTTAAAAAAAAATCATAACTTTTTCTAAACAGGTTAGCACTAAAGTTGCCAATTATGTGGTTTAAAAGAACACAGGTTCAGTTGGTTTAGTGATAGGCACTGTTTTTCAGTAGTTAAATGTTAATATATGTGAATATATTATAATTTACGGAAACTAACTTCTGCAAAAATGCATCTCCATTTCTTTGTCATACTGACCAATGATGAATTCAAGCCTGATAGTAGTGACATTGAAAATGTAAATATTAGGTTTTAGGCTTTTGGAACCCATTATTACATTTGGCATCAATATAGTTGACTTATAGCAGGTGTTAAAAAAAGAAGTCCCATCAGAAGTGCATTAACATATTCAAATCAAATATTGCTATATTCGCTTATAAAAAAAAAAAAACACTAAAGCACAAAAAAGCCCACATAAAATACAAATCATGTTGCACATTTACATGTTAAAAACACAATAAAAAGGTTTTGAAAACAAGTTGGACAATGTATAAAAACAACGCATACAATGAAAAAATCGAAAGTGGGAGGAGTGACAGAAAATAGGCCAATGCTTTAGCCCTAGTGGCCCAGCTCCACAGGAGAAACTTTGCCACTGCACTCACCACAGTTTCCCTTGCTTCGGTGCATAGAAGCCTCAGCATTGGACGAGACTGCCTACAACCTAACATCCTACATATTGGGATAGTCCTATTTTTCCTCGGCAGGCTGTAGCCAGGCCAAAAGAAAATAAGGAGCAACAGGTACTCTTCTGCCAGAGAACATACTGGACACACATTAGGCCCAATTCACAAAGGTAAACTGAGACTGAAGTCTAACTTTACGATTTTTTGTTATTCACATTTATGAATAGTAAAGGTAGACCTTTGTCTCAGTTTAACTTACATTTTGGCTTAAGTTTAACTGAGACCAAACGTCTAGTCTTAGTTAAACTTAAGACCAATACTTAAGTTAAACTGAGACAAAGATCTAACGTTACTACTCGTAAATGCCCTTTGTGAATAACGAAAGTTGTAAAGTTAGACTTTCGTCTCAGTTTACATTTGTGAATCGGGCTCATTAAGTCCAGCCCCATTGGGATGCCAAGTTGAAATAAATGTTAAAATTGAGAGAGTCCTGTATTTTAACTTTAGAAACAGGTTTTTGGTCCAGGGGCTGCTAGATTTTCAAGGAAGGGCTCCCAGTCTGCGTAGGGCTGGATGTCAAGATAGGCATCAGTAATAGTACCCTGGGTCACCTCTTGCATGTCTTTCCCCTACTTTCGATTCCAGAAGACATCCTTAAGATGCTGCTTGGAAAGAGTTGGTGAGCCCTCGGGCCAATAGTCACTCAGATTCAGATAGGCCAGCATGTCTTTCACGTAGCATGGCCATTTAATTCTGAGTGATTTGTCTGACACAGCATCAGTGAAAGCTAAGTCGTATCCAAAAAGGGCAGGGGCATATTTTAGTCTGTGACAGAAGAGTAAAGGTCAAAGCTGTGCCTTTCATGCAAGCGGGTCGAGCCCCATGTCATATAGGAAAGGTAATAAAGGGGTATTTTTGGGGTGATTTAATAAACCTCTCAAAAAGTTATTTTCCACTATGGTTAGTTCTGTGATGTTTGAACAACACCAGTTAGAGCACTAGGCTTGGCACTGGCCTTGTAGACCTTTAGAGCAGGTGAGACACGCTTAAGCTTGGAGGCTTTAATAGGTCTGAGGATTGCTGTGGCATGATGGGTAATATTTAGGGCGCTTTTCTTGACCAGAGAGAGGCAAAACATGTTCTTAGTTATCATGATTCCCAGGTAAGTGAAGCCTGAAACCTTGTTTAATGGTGAGTCGTCAAGAACGATTGAGCCCCTAAAGAATTGGTGTTGGCTAATGCTCAAACTTTGTTTTGGTGTGGTTGACCTTTTTTTCATACAGAACTCCCCGAATGTGTTAAGCAGTAAATGTGTTTACATTCATTTTATGTACTTTTATGGAGTTACTCCGAAATAAAGTTTTCTTGAACTTGAACTTGTTAAGCAGTATTTGGAGGCCTCTCTGGGCTTTGGAAATTACAAGAGTATTGTCTGCGAATAGGGGAGGATCTTCCTGCCCAACAACCTGGGTGCATAATTCATGCATTCTTCTAAATAGGAAACCTTGTTGTTAAGATATAATGGAAACAGGGTAGGAGCAAGGATGCACCTGTGCCATACGCTATTAAAAACTCCTATTCTGTCCATTAGCTCACACCTAGTGTCCCTGCACACCTGTGCATAGGTGCTGTTATATTGGCTCCTTATAATGTCCAGAAGGTCTGGTGGTACCTCAATTTCTTTTAGGGCTTCCCATAGTTTGGAGCGGGGGACAGGGTTGAATGCTGACTTCAGGTTAACAAAGACCAAGTATAAATGACAGCCCTGCTAGTACATGATATGGGCCCTTCTACTTTTCAGTTATAAACTCTTTCAGTGTGCCACAGTGGAGTCTTACAGGGCTGTGGTCTCATCAACCCAATTTGGGGTGGCCTGTGGACATCCAGACTTTTTATGAGGAATACTGATAGAATGGTGTGCAACAGGAATATTATCTGGGGCCGTATTATAGAAACTGACCCGGGGGCACAACTGGAATGTGCGCTCAATTTGTGTTCCCACTGGGCACTTTGGTATTATAGAAGGGGTTGCAGATGCTTATGTGGCTTCTGCTGTAATACAAATAGTGCCAACACACATGCGGCGTCAATGCTATACTAAGAGGGTGTTCTTTCATTTGTATGGTGGCATGGCCCCATGCAAATGAGAGTATCTCTTTACCTTTGCGCCTGTGCTATATTATGTAGGTGGACACAAAGGCATAGAAGCCATCAAGAGACACCACAAAAAGATGGCGGATATACTCTTGCAACCCTTGCAACACAGAGCAGACTTGAACCAGCCACTACGTATTTCACTTCAATGTGCTGCCCCTAGGGCAGCACTGGTTTGTGGCTGTCGTGAGGGCAGCACATTCAACATAATAGGGTACACTTACCCTGTTTGCACACAGCACACCTGTTTGAAGGTACATTGTGGCGCAAACAGAGAAAGTGCACCCTATATGTAATAGAGCCCCTGGGGTGTGTGGGTCTCGCACAAACGTTCAAAGGAGAGTAGGCCCTTCAGCATCCACTGGAAATCTCCCCAATAAATTCCATATTAGATCTTGATGCACACTCCTCAATACCAAGATTGCTTGAATCACATAAATGTTGACCTATGACATGTTTACAATGCATCAAGCCATAGTGTAATATATATCCAAGCACAGGGAGGCAAATTTAATTTGTCAAACTCAAAGTCAAACTGATTGGTTAAAAGGCTGTGTGCAGATGCCCTCTCTCAGCAGACTACACATTGTATCACAGATCCACTTAATAGACTCTCATAAGTGTGAATTAAACAATCGAAATCCAGTTTTAATCACAGAAAACAAAGCCAGTATTAGAGTGTGGAATGATTTCAAAATATAAATATATTTGTTACATTTTCTAAAAAATATCAACATGGTTTCAGAAAACTGACCTGGAAAAGCATGTAAGTTCAAATGCATTAGCTCACTGGCAAATTCTTACTTTGGCATGCTTCTCATTTCCATGAATGTGTGCATTGCTATTCATATGTTCATTACAGTTGCTGATAGCGAACAGTTGCAACAACAGTAAATAGCACATGCAATTTACCAACACCTCGACCAAGGTGGTAACCATGTGCGAAGTATATGAAGAGCACCAGAATGCATCCAAATTATTCAAAATGGCTGCTCTGTATGTCATGGCATGGAGAATGAGGATTTTAGCTGTTTTGCAGAGGATGCGGAGAAGAAAGGAGAGTATCTTTAGTCTGAGGGTCACACTTTTTGAACAAATACAGGAGATATACACCAAGTACAGTCTAAGTAAGTAATATAGCAATCCTAGATCTACCGCAGTAAGGCCATCCCCACCCACGTTAGGTGCTATGCAGTTTGCATCTATTAGCGTCTGGTTGCTATTTCAATTATGACTGCAACAGCTGCTGATAGTTTATCCCAGAATTCACTGTCATGATTTGTTTGTGCATTCCTTAACTGTTTGTTAATGCGATTCAATGCCTACATATATTTTAATTAGAAATTGATATAAACTGCATACAAACAAACTCCAATTTTACTGGCTATCCAACTTTCCAAATGTAATTGGATGTGTAGATGGTACACCTGTGCCAATCTGCCCACCCTCCACCACTGGGTATCTATTCCCCCCCCCCCCCCACCGGAAAAATACTCATTCTATGAATATACAAGTGGTGTGTGATGTAAAAACATGAATACAGACATAGTTGAGCGTTTCCCGGAGAGCACCCATGATTCATTCATATTCCGACACAGTGGCATCCATGCTAGGCTACAAAGTGGAGAATTTGATGATGCATGCATTTTGGGTAATAAGTCTCTGTTATCGTTTGAAATCTAACAGCACAGCAATTGTAAATGTGATGTGTACAAATATGCAGTACTATTTCAGGTGATACTGCATATGCCCTATGCAAATGGAAATTGACTTCATATATGAATCTATCTACACGCAATGAGCATCAGTAAAATGTGGAACAAAGGAAAACCAGAGATGTGATGGAGTGCACATTTGGAATACTTAAAGGAGATTCAGATGGGTACACAAAGTGGTGTTGCACTACAGTACTCTCAAGAAATATGTTGCAAGATTGTAGCAATATGTGCAGTTCTCCATAATTGTAGCGATTTGAAGAAGTTAAACTGTTACTTTATCTGAATGTGAAACTGATGAGGAAGAAGAACAGCTACCACCACGTCTACATAATGATGCATTGGGAACAGCAGAGGGTCGAAGGCACCATGCTACCATAACTGAGAATTCTGTTTAAGGGTGAGTGAACTATTGACAAAATATTACTTAATGAAGCTCAAAGGCATTTTGTGCAGGTAGGCATAAATGAACCTTTATTTCTATGTTTTGCAAGTAATGTAAGCATAGAAAATGGCATTACATCATGTCACAAGTAGTTCGAAACACAATTTGACATATCTGTACAGAACAACAGGCTAATCAGAAGTGGTGGCACCCAGATTTACATGTCCAGCAATGCAACACTTAGTTCCAACCACACTCATAGTGTCAGTGATTGATATGCTACTTACACTCAAACGGTCCTCTCTCTGTATGTACTATATGACTGACACCTGCTATCTGAGTGGTTTGTATTGTCTCTACAGCAGCTGCGAACTGTAACAGTCCATGTGCCCCATTTCATTATGGAGGTTGACAGTATGCCTTGACAATACAGATGTCGTATGTGCAAATCTGTTTATTGCTCTTGTCAATCCGTCAATTTGAGTAGCCTGTTGAAGTTCCCTTCATCTCTGTTATGCAGGGTCAAAATTGATATCTATAAATAGGGTCTTTGCATCTTCTGCAATAACATCAATCGTAGCATTAATGTGCTGTTCATTATCAGCTAGGTTTGTAGAAATGCTGTCTAATCTTGTTGCCATACAATATTAGTTTGTTTATCATGAATCAGCTTTATTTTCCTATGTTGCAGGTGCTGCAATTTGAGCATTGATGCCTCCAAGCCACTAAACAACTTCATATTTTGTGGAATGTTACCACTTTTACTCTTTGCAGGGAATCGATTAGTAGACACATGGTCAGTGTGACACCTACATCTGGCCCACGGTCTCTTGGCCTGACTACAGGTTCCAGGCTCAGGCTCTGAGTACTTCCTGCACCCAATACATTGGATGACTGTGACTTTACTTGCACTGTTGGTGTTATTGGTGACAATTGGAGAGTTGTATCTTGGATCTTATCGACAAATGTCTCATCCTGTTGCACTGGTATATCCTCAAGGCCCTTGGCTTAAAAAACATGACTCCGAATGGGCATAGATATCTGTGTGAAAATTGAATCATTATTATTTACTGTGCTATCACTGTGTGATATGGGTTTCATTTTATTGTGTAGAAATAATTACCTTTTGAAAAGTGACAGCACCCTATTGTGAATGTACTTCATCTCCCATGTTGCACTGCTCATGCGCAAGGTTATTTTACTCACACTGGCATTTTCATGTGGCCTATATTCAATATGATTTTAGGGTTTCATATACATACATTCACTCAATCAGTTGCTATATGTTGTGTTTATGTAATAAATAATATGCATTTGGTGAGTGTGTACGAATCGTTTAGTACCCTTACATTGATAAGTGCCTCAGGAATCTCAGATGTGTCAATTGTGCCTTTCACTGGCTCAGCTTTCAAAGTTGTTTCCACAAGTTCCTCAAGTGCAATGGGGGGGCTGTCGGTGGACCTCCTCCAGTTGCTCTGGCTTCAGGTAGCCAGATTGCTACCCTCTCCTTTGCCCTGGACCTGAGGTAATTACGAATCTCCTCGATTAACCTCTGTGTGACTCCCACTGTAATTTTCTTCTGCTGAGTTGCCTACCACATATTTTGTTTTGTGAATCTGGCATTTAAGGGATGTTTTCCAAACAGTTCATCATGGTTGGGACACACACTCCTCTGTTTGCATATCCAGTTCCTTTCAGAAAACTTTAGTTTTCTTTTTATGGCCCCAGCCTCCTTGGCTGTGTCCCTTTGTGACATTGTCTTGTAATTAGGGGTGGATATTAATTATTAAACCCCTAAGGAGATTGTGATTGGATTCTCATATTCCCACACACACTCCCACAGCACTCCTCTCCGATATTCACTGGTGAACTACTTCCTGGATGTGATGTCATCAAAGTTGAGCATATGTATCATTTTCCTATAAGTGAGCAGATCACTATTTAGGTAATCACTATTTGCGATTCTCTAAGTAGTGATCTGAACAAATACAGAATCGCTAATTCAGACACAAATATTTGCTTACATTTAAAATAGCGATTACTGGTTTGTAAGTCGCAAATAAGGTGATCACTATTCTGATATTTCATACATATTGCCCTTAGACCCTGGCAATAGTCAAATGTCAAGGTACTTATAGAGCGCACTGTCACCAGACGGCCACCTTGCGGTGTCGCCTTTTGCAGTTTCCTGGCGCTGATACTCATACCACTGTGGAACCCCTCCTGGCTTTCCCTGTGAAGTGTCCACTCCTGGGCACCCCCAGGGTGAAGCCAGGCATCCTTAGCGCTGTTGGGGCCGGTGTGGAGGCTAAGCAAGCTATTGCCCAGAGTTGCAGCGTGGGGCCCGTGATTAGAATAGGCACCGAGGCGAGAATAGACAGGTCCGAGGAAATTGAGCCCGAGCCCCGCCGAGGCGGGAATCGAACCCTGGTCCCTGGCCAGAACTCTGCTTCAGGGTCTGCCGCTCTAACCATTGAGCCACACTCCTCCACAGTGCAGAGGTCCTGAACATTAGCTGCATTACTTTTTGCTTGACAATTGTGCATTGAGCATAGGCTGCGCTAAATACATTTGAAAATCAGTTTACCACAGGGTTAAGACCTTCTTGCATTTGTGAACACAGAGAAAGTGATACTATGTGAATGATAGATAGATGCTAGTACCAATGGCAGGCATTAATAGCCATTACTTGCCCAGATCACTGAATTAAGGGGAATAACTCCCTCCAGTACCAGGTGCATAGGTAATTTGCTGCAGTTACGTTTTGCTCTCACCCTTCATAATACATCTAATTGAATATCTCATTGAAAATCAGCTACTCTAATGTGAAATAGATTAGGTGTGCATGAACTTTGTCTCTGAAACAATATAGATACGGTCCTTTGAAACTGCTTGTGCACTTTCACATTGGGCAAAAAATATTATTTAGTTTGTGAATTAAAATTGACCATAGTTTTAAATATGGAGACTTTGCATAGTCTATGTGTGTTCTTAATTTGCAATTGTTGGTATTTACTTGCCTTCCATTACCAAACATGCATCAGTCACAACTGTTTTTGGGAACAGAATATGTATTTAGAATTCACTGAAAACAGACTTGGAATGAAGGCTTACATAGCCCAAAGTTTGCATATCATATTTTGTGAGTATAAGTAACAGATCATACTTTAGAAGTAGAATTATGACACTTTTCTAAATTGACTTCCAAAATCCTTTCCCACTCTATTCTTTCCAAACTTGTCAGTTTTTCCTTTATCCTCCTCTTTACATAAACGGTTAAGCAGTATTCCTTTCCAAAGATTCTGCAAGGGTTACATCAGGATCTGCCATGTGTGCCTTGTGGTTGGGCAGATGATTGTGGGAAATTAACTTACCATTTGTAACTCACAAAAAAGGTACACCTGAGTGAATTTAGCTACCATTCCCCTGAATCAACTTTCACGATGGCTACAAGTGACCCCTAAACATAAACGTAATGTTGTCGAAGTTACAATCAGACCAATCAGACCAATGGAGAGCAATGTAATAAGATTGCATTCACAAACAACAGTCGCAAATTCCAAACCTTTATGAACAGACCTATCTACAAATAGTTTACAGGGGGAGGCAGAACAACCTGCCTAATTAATATTCATTACACAAGTCGCAATCTGTGGCACCTTTTGATTGACTACAATCATAGGCATGGCATTCTACAAGGGAATTGTGCTACTTTAAAAATGTTTCCCATTTTGGAAAAACTCCAGCGAGAGGAGGCAGTGGTCCCTTGCAAACAGCCTACCCTCGAAACTGCTACCCCAATTCTGAAAGAAGAAGAAGTCCAAAAGGGACTCTATCCCCTTTGCTACATTGTTACCACCCCAACTTGTGATTGGTCCAGCAGTAATCAGGACTGGACTCACCTCCAAAAGCCACTTCTACCTACGATTCCTTCAACGCAGAAGAAAGATCCTGGCGGAGTTGGCGGTACTTGGTTGGCCTTTCATCCATAAAGCCAGCAACATCTAAATAGAGCGGGGAGACCACCAAGTAGACGGCAGTGAAACCACCGGAAAAGTGACAGCAAGACCAGATCCACCAAGATCTAATTCAGTCCCTTATTCATTTGTATTTATTTTTCCAACCTTTCCAATACAAGGTGCTTTACCAAGCTTATAGAAAACAAAATTGGGGTTTTGAAACTTAAGCTTATTGGAAATCTACTTAGATCACAGATTTGAGGATCATTTACAATCTGGACATTCTACTATGAAAAGTGTGGGAAATATCTTTAAAAGTATTTATGAATTATCATTATATTTTACTTCAGTGGATGTTCTGCACAACTGACAGGCATCCAACAATGCAGCTGACGCTGATAACTCTGACTCTCTAGTCTACAGTGGATAGGTTACTCAGATGTATTGTGGAAGTATTTGCAAATGTTTACCATGGTGTGGTTTCAGGAAAGGGGCATTTTTCCTAATTGCAAGTCACAATTGTGTCACTTGTTTTGAACCAACTATTGATATTTTACTGACATCTCAACGGAACTGGTAACTGATTTGTAAAGGAAAAGGACACCTTTTCCTTGTGTGAATTCTATCTAGTGAAACCATGAGGGTTTTTATGGGGTATAAGCTGGGATCTCTAGCTGCACCTTCGAGGTATTCCCAAGTGTAAATATTTTTTAAATGAACATAGGCTTCTTATACCCCAGTGACTTGGAACTTTGTGACTCAACCTATTAGTACATAGGTTACATTGCAAAATCATTGATAGGTCACAAATAGTTGGCACACAACATGTAATTACCTTTGCAAGCTGTGTCCTAGTACATCAAGCTCAAATAAAGCAGTCTGTAAAAGCATTTCAGCATAATCTCAATGGTAATAGATTTCCATTCATCTGTGTTGAATACAAGTTAAATACAAATGTATTTATTTATGGCAATGAGAGAGTGTTTCCTAATGGATGGGAGGATGACTGTGAGCACAGCTAAGAATCTGGAGACTTTCTGAGTCATGTATATCCTCAGAAAGATGCAGATCATGGTAATTTCTAGTCGTGGTCACAAAATATTAGTAATTTTACTTAAATTTGAATATTTGATATGTATTTATAACTAAATATGTAATAAAAATAACAACAGGAGTACAACACAAAAACAGGAAATTATAGTAAAATCATAAGAATATTTATAGAACAATAAATACTAAACATGAGGATGATGTTAATATAGGGACAGCATTTGTGTGTACAGTTATCAGATATACCTAATCTAACAAAAATATATTTAAACTATACAAAAAATGTGTGGTTATTACCAATGCAGTATTACCAATATTAATAAATAATAATTAATAAAATAATAATGATATTAATATTATTAATTCCTCCTAGGCAATGGTAAGATTCCACCATCAATTGTTTTTAAACAATATTACAAACCTAAAGCTTGTCATACACTAAAAAACAGTATTTCTATTGTTCACATTAGCTCGAGAGATCTTAAATGCATCACCTATTTCATTCTTAACTCACTTAGGACCTGGCCAACTACATTATTGGTGACATCTCAACTTGATCACTTTTGACTCCTCAATTGTGAAACATCGTCATATATCACTTGCAACTGTTTTTTGATATATAAATTTGATTTGATTTGATTTCTAAATTTGCTAAGCGCACAAAATATCCTGAGAGGATCCCTCAGTAATTGAGGGTCACGTACCGGTCACAATTCGATGATAATATTAAAGATTAAACAACCATGAGCCAGAGATTTCTTAAATGAATATAGGTCAGAACAAGAATGTAGCTGTAAGGGTAACTGATTCCAGTGTTTGGGGGCCAAAAATAAAAGAAGTGGTCCTCATACCTAGCTGTAAGAATACAGCTGGGACTTAACAGTAGTAACTCGCTAGATCTAAGTTGTTGAGCCAGGATAGATGGCTGTGGCTTGTTTTTGAGATAACCTGGTTCTTTCCCATGCAAAGATATGAAAACCAAACAAAGACGATTAAAAAGAGCTTGCTGTTTTATAGGAAGCCAATGAAGGGATTGTAATTAAGTTTCAGAAGGAGACTAAGAAGGAAGATTGCAGACAAGATGAGCCACTGTGTTCTGCATCACCTGGAGTCTGGAGAGGAGGTCTTCATTCATAGCTACCATGAGGGAGTTCCCATAGTCCAGGTGGATCACTATCAGTGCCAGGACCAGGGCTTTTCTGGTCTGCAAAGGAGCCCAGTGTTAAATGCTTTTCTGAGCATGCAGATCACACCAAAACGTGTCCCAGAAATAGAGTTGACATGCTCATTCATGAAAAGGTTGTCATCTGAATGAACATGGAGACTTTTAGCCATTTTTTGGGGAATAGGGGCCGGTCCTAATTCATGTGGCCACCAGTCAGTTGACCAAATGCGCCTTCCCAAAGAGCAGAATTCCATCTTACTGGAATTAAGCTGCAGAAAACTGGCCATCATCCAGGTTGCAATTTTTATCATGCAGTGCCTACTTTTGTGTTGGGGGAGATTCTGCCCTTGGCCCCACAGTGATGACAAGTTGGGTGTCATCAGCATATGAAATAGTGTCAGAGCCACATGACCTGATAACCTTAGCCAGGGAGCCACATTTATATAAAGAGGTAGGGCTAAAGATGGATCTCTGTGAGGCCCCTTTATCTTAGACCATGGTTCTGGAGTTAGAGTGGTCAACTTCTACAGAATGGGCTTGCTCTAGCAGAAAATGTTTCAGCCATTCCAGAGCTTTGCCACTGACACCAGTCTCCCCTAATCTCTTGATTAGGATTGAATGAGAGTCTGTATCAAAAGCTGCCAACAGATCTAGGAGAGCCAGCATGGCAGAGTTCCCCTGATCAAAGGCCTGACTGTGTCAGTATCTTTCCCATGAAAAAGGAGCAATGATATTGGTTTATAATTGACCAAGTCTGTGAGGATGGCTGTAGGTATTCTAAGAATGGGTCTAACCCAAGCAACACTAATGAGCTAATATGAACTTGTATGTTCATATTTTTGTTCAAGAAGAAGACTAAAGATATTTTTCATTTGATAATGGCATAAAGGCAGTTCAAGAGAGTGGAATGAGACAGCTATGCCTGGGTAAAATATGCATAATTTCCTTTGTGGAAATAAAGCAAAATGCTGAACAACTATGCATTGTTATGGAAAATGTAGGTTTCAATAATTTGCAAGATTTGTTAGTGCAAAATATGCCCTTTTCTCTGATTTGGCGCTAGAACACATTTAACGCTTCAAAACAGTGCACATTTGCACATGACAAGAAAAATAGCCAATTTAGTTCAGTTTTTTAGTGTTCTTCCTAGGCTCCACTAACTGGATTTGCTTCACAAACTATGTCTAAATTATGAGATGTACATAGAAAGAAGCCGTTGCACACCTGTTTATCCATTTCATCTTAGTTATCGTTGTATTCCTTTTTTTTGCGTTTTTTGCGTGCAGTCTGGGGCCGCGCCTCACCTCATTGCACGGATTATTTATTAGCATCAACAACATGCAGCATAAATATGCTGCAAACCCATGCGCACTTCTTCAGAAAGAATGTTACAAACTTTTCAACTTTTAGTTCGTTTATTTTAAATATTCATTTTTTTCCAACTTGACTTGATTGATAACGATAAAGTTGTGCAAATATCCATAAGCTTCTCGCAAAATAGTTGTGCCCATCCAGGCCTCTTACTACGTTGCGTCAGGACATTTAATTCATGAATTGCAGCAAGAATCTTATTCCCAATGCATTTCAGGCATCTTGTAACTCAACTCATCTCCATTTGACCTTAAAGAATGTTCAATATAATGAGTTCCCCTTTCAAATGCTGTTCACAAATACAGGAGGCAGCCACCTTTATGAATAATGTGAAGTGCATTATAAACAATCTGGAGGACTGCTCTTTCTTCCTGTGCACCATCTTGACCTGTTTCAATCCTGAGACTGAAGCACATCTAGGACATCATCTTCAGCAATGGAAAGTTTGCAATGATTTTCCCTGCAGCTTTTCAATACCTTCTTACAGATGGGTAATTTACAAGCCAGGTGGAAGTTATAGATGTCTTAGGATTCGTTTCTTGGGTTTTTTTTTCAGAAAAGGGGAGACCTGAGCTTTTTTTGATAGTTTTGTTTACTATGATAAGACAGAGAGGAGTTGAGCAGGTGTGTCCAGTAGGGTGTCAAAAAAAGAAATATTTCTTTCAGAAGTATACAGCATATGTGTTCATAAAAATTAAAATGAGAGAATAAGTAATACATCAAAAAAGTAAAACATGCACCCATAAGAAATAAGAAGAACTAGAGGGAGGGAGGTGGAGAGAGAACTGGGAAACTAAGCGCATGTCGGCTGAAACAACTACATAATTATAAAATTATTAATTCTATTGTTTTGTCTCAAGAAACAAAAATTCATGAAGTATGTGAAGAATTATTTAAATTTGATGGAAACCTACTTAAGATTTGCGGTGCAAATCTATAAAATATGTGCAACATACCAGTGCCTCAAATAACAGAAGAGTATTGTATCTTGCTTGAGAAGAAAAACGATTCAGAGAAGTAGTAGATGTAATTGTACCATGCAATTGGGAAATCACCTGGTCCTGATTGCTTGACATCAATGGTTTGCAAACATTTGAAACTGGAAGTAGCACCTATCTATCTTGCATTATAAAATAACTGCTTAAGAAGCAAATTAGCATCAGAATTTGTGAAAACATTGTATATCCCACTCCTTTCTTTTAATAAAAAATGTTATTAGAGTTTTACAAGGTACATGAACACATTAATGTAGAAGAAAATCTCTATATTGGGAGGCACAAAGATATGCATAGTAGCGAAACACCGAAAATACCGAAAAATTGTGTTTACATAGCACATTGCAAATTACAGTTACATGAAGAAAAAGGAAAGAAAATGGCAATTGCTGTGTGCAAACTGCACAACAAGAATTTGGGAGAGGGGTGAGTGTGGAAGCAGACATAATCTATTGTGCATTAGCAAAGATCAAGCAGGGCTGATGGTTATGCAAAAGTGGTAGAAGGATTTGCAGAGGCGGGGTGGAAGGGCAGGCCTGTTGTACAGCTATGACAGGTTGAGTGCTGATGGGTGTAAGAGGGCTAGTGTACCAGGTGGGCGGGAGTGAATAAATCTAAGGTATAAGGTGGTCAGTCAAAATGAGGTAACAATAAATGTGGGGTGTCTGGATGGGATGATCACAGAGAGGTCTTCTTGAGGCATAAGGCCAAGGAATTGTGTTACTAGTGTGTTCTGCTCATGGGGTATGGAGCATTTGTGAATGTGGTGCGCTTCTTCATAGCAGAGGGCTGCTCCCGTCAGCAGTCCCCATTTTTGTACTGTGCCTTGCCAGGCTGCCTAGGGTTGTGTGGACGGGGTCCTCCATTGCATTGGGAGTGTCCTCATGGCCACTTGTAGGGCCAAGTCAGCAAAGCGTGTGCAGACGGTGTCTCTCTTTCTGCGTGTGAAAACTAAGAGGGCACAGGCCTCCTATGAATATATGTCAGTGAGTTTGGTAGCCTCTGGGAGCGTACTGTGGATGTCCTGCCAGAAGGTGACTAGGGCGGGGCAGAATCACAGCATGTGGCGGAGGTCTGCCTCCTCTGAGATGCCACGGGGGTGATGTAGGTTCACTGTAGGGAAAGAGAGACTGAGCTGGGCTGGGGTTAAATAACCATAGTGGAGGAAGTAGAATCGAACATTTTTTAACCTGGCATTTCTGGAGACAGTGTGTGGGAAGTCCAGTACCTGGGCCCATTCCTTATCCTTCAGTACCCTGCCCACATTGCCTTCTCATTTAACACTGAGCGTTCCCAAGGAGATTCCTGTGCGGCTTTGAATCGCTCTGTAGAGCCAAGTAATCAAGTGGCCACTGTCTCCCATGGTGAGAAGTGCCTGGAGCACAGCGTGTGTGGAACTCCTCATCTCTGGTCGACCATAGTACTAGGAAGGTGTGCTGCAATTGGTGGCAAGAGAGGAACAGCCCACTCATAACATCATGTCCCATCTGGAGTTGTTCGAAGCAGATGAGATGGCCATCTGAGAACAAGTCACTGGCATTTTTAGAGAGAGATCCAGCCAGCTGCAGAGGAAGGGAGTGGTGTCAGTGCCTGGGAGTCCCTGCAGTGGGAACCCCAGAGCGTATGTAAGGGCCTGTCTGGTGAGAAAGCAGGTTTGAGGGATGCGCATGTGGGCAACTTGGACTTGCAATGAGAGTGGGGGAAAGGGGTCGTTCTTGAAATTAAGAAGCCGTGGATGGCTGTGGTGGCAAGTGGTGGGGAGTGCTGACATGTCTCCTCGAGCTCCTGGTTGGCAATCCACCTTCCTATATCCCACTTCTTCCTAAATCAAGCAGACACCAACAAGTCTTTGCCAATACATTCTATCATGCGGATGCTGAATAAAATATGAGCCAGCATATTGAATAGAATATTAACTCATTTATTTGACACAGATCAAAAAGCTTTCCTTAAAGAAAGATCAGACAGTAGATAAACTACACAAAATAAAATGGCACATCACCAATTTGTAGCTTCAGATGAGGCAAAATTATTTGGCAATGTAAACTGGGCCATCATTAATTACCAGTAAACAAGTCATGTATATTAGTTGGAAAGCAAACGGTCTATAATTGAGAACAGCTCTTGTGGATAAATGTACTGAACAGGAGTGCCAGTTGTCTCCACTTCTATTTACCTTAACTCTAGAAACCTTAACAATAGCCAACACAAGAGTGTTTAACAGTAAGGATGTACTGTCTCTACTTTAACTAGGTGCGCTAGGTGCAAACAGGGACAGTGCACCCTGAAACTGAAGTGTTGACCATGGGGTAGCCTCTAACGCGCATTGGCTCTGAGGTCAACGCATTAGTGAAACATAAACTGGCTGATTGAAGAAGCCAGTCCACCTTTCACACTGAAGCCAGCTTCCAGTCTTCACTTTCAAGGAGGACAGAAATACTCCAGCTTGGGGTGCAGTGAGTGGCTGCTCCCTCATGCAAGGGAAGTTCAGAGGAACTCCCTCCCCTCCAGGGGACATCCTCGAAGGGCACACTGACTGTGTCACCTCTTTGCAGTGCACATACAGTGCACCGCCTGATGCCATTTTTGACTCTGTGCCCTCGTCCATAATCAGGGTCACTGGAATTATGTGGTAGGTGAGTACCAAATTATACGGCAGGGAAGCACCAAATTATGTAGCAAGAAAATCCAAACTATGCGGCGTAAAGCGGCACTTTATTTTGTAATTGTTACACATGTTGATACTGTCTGGGCAAATATTTCATCTAATTAGTACCAGTTTAACAACCAAATCTAGAAAAATGCAACTAAAAGATGACCGGCTAACCTTTGCAAAGGGCCTTCCACTGTGCACGAACCCATGCCACCACATTTTAGTAACTTCTGATGTATTTGAGCTAGAAACAAAGTTTTTTTTGTTAAAATCTGCAGATAATGCAGCTGATGATGGGTTATGTGGCAAATGCAGCATTTACATAAATATGGGAAAAAAAGCCACGACCGCAAAATCCCGTAATTCCAGTTGCCCAGTCCATAGGTGTAGAGGCACAGTGTTCCCCTCATTTACATGGGTCCATAACTGCATGCAATGAGGGAACGCCCTTTTAGGATTGTGTTGGCGCTACACATGCACTGGTGCTCTCAGTAATACAGATGCAGCGGGCAAGCACCTGCAAACATTTCCGAAGTTCCAAAGTGTCCCGAGGGTGCAGATAGGAGGCCCACATGCAGGCTGTGCACTGGACACTTCAAAGAATGCGACCCCAGGTCTGAAACAAATATCTCAGATGCTGGAATAAGGGTAATGAAGCATAAATGTTTAATGTTTGTGAGTGATATATTGTTAATAATATAGGGGCCGATTCACAGAACTAATCTGAGTTAAAATCCTAAACTTACTACTTTGGGTATTCACATAAGGCATATAGTAGTAGTAAAGATAGGACTACTAACTTTACTACTACTAAATGGTTTCTGTGAAAACCAAAAGTAGTAAGTTTAGGATTTTGTCGCAAGTTAGTAGTAGTAAAGTTAGCAGTCCTAACTTTACAACTACTAAATGGCTTCTGTGAATACCAAAAGCAGTAAGTTCAGGATTTTGTCTCAGATTAGTTCTGTGATTCGCCCCCTCAATTATGTGAAACATTCATTCCTACACTGCTTGAACTAAAAAAACACTCCTGATACTTCTTAAGTTCCAAAATACATTGAAGTAGGTTTATCATTTTTGCCAATTTTGAAACTAGTATTATTGAGCAAACAGAAGATTCCTTTCCAAGAGATAACTTGGTTTCCCTAACTTAAGAGAATTTCATCATGTTTTCTTTCTGTTTCTGATGGCATGTTTAGGGCTCGAAATATATGCATGAACAGTATGAAATTTGTGAAAACATGACAACTGACTTTATCAAACAGAGTAATTTTTCAATTTGGAGCGATCCAAATATTTCTGCTTATAATAAAAATGTATGTTATTGGGAAAATTGCATACACTACAAAGTATACTTAATAGAGCAAGCAATGCCATTAAATGAGATATTCATCCTTTTTTTGCACGCAATACCATTAAAAAGAGAAATTCATCTGTTTCTGTGAAGTAAAAAGAATCTATGATCTGCAACAACCGGAAGTGTGGAACTATTTACATTTGTGCCAAATCATCAAGGAATGAGAAAACCACAAACCAAAAGCATTAGCATTTTTTTTAGCTATGTTTGTTCCTACAAGCAATCCTTCCAAACACACTACAACCTCTACAGTTTCTGGGGCATATTATCAAGAAACGGCGTTAAAACTATCACCGCTTTAGCGGCAGACAACTGCCGCAAAAGAGGCGATAATGGGCTTGATAATATACCCTTGAGAATTCCCATAGAAGCCCATGTTCTGGTGTCAACATGGGATTCTATGGAAATTCTCTGCGGCATATTATCAAGTTCATTATCGTCGCTTTAGCGACAGTTTTCTGCCGCTAAAGCGGCGATAATTTTAACGCAGTGCTTGATAATATGCCCATCTATCTTTCCATTAAGTAACATGCTCACCAATGTAAACAAAAATGATCAGGCACATGGTCTAAATACTGACATATCAGATTAGGACTGAATTACATTTCTAAAATAATTTCCTAAAGTTAGTGTGAATGTCTGTACTGTCTTAAAACTACAACTGATAGTGTATAGGTTGCATTAGCTTCATAAAAAATGAAAAATGTTTGCAGGTGCCAAGAGGAACATGCAAGCTATTAGTACATGTCTTTCCAATGCCCCCTTTTGCAACTTGGTGGGGTCATTGCAAACCTAAAACAAATAAGAACAACAAACCAAAACTATCCACAAAGAAATACTTTTTACAAAATCTCAAGCTGATCAGATGGGAGAAATGGTAGCAACTATAATTAATACCAGGTGTTCGGTCAGAAAAGAAAATGATATTTAAAATGTGAAATCCGCCAACAACCCTCACATTGATATCTCACTACTCAGCATGCTGAACCTAGCTCAAGTAGAGAAAATTACTTTTAAATTAAAAGGGCAATCAGAATTTGTTACTATCAGATGGAATGATTGCTTGGAAAATGTAATTTCTCAATCTAATACTCTTCTCTCAAGTAACTCTCCAACATATAGTGCAATATTAAATATATTTTGTAGTGAAAACTTAAATTGCTGCTTTGCTGAATTTGTAATGAGGATTAAGGAAAGCTAACATGAGAACTATGAGGTCCTGCTTTTCTAAACCACATGTGTGATACTTGGAATAAATAGCTTAATCCGTTTTATTGTAGTGTGATACTTGGAATAAATAGCTTGATCCATTTTATTTTAAAAGAGTATTATCATCGCCAATCTTACACTTGTAAAGGAGGGAACTAGATTTCTCTCTCTTTTATCTTCTAAGGTTAATTTTCTCCATGTAGGTAAGCTATGTTTGACAACTTAGAGTTAGAATTATTGAGAAATTGTTAAGAATTATTGTACCTTGCAATGATACTAGATTTTATTATACCCTGTATAAATATTTCATGCATTAGCTATGCGTATTATTAACATGTAACTTGTAAAAAAATTACTAAATTGCATGAAATTAAAAAAAACATATGTAACTTACTTCTTTTAGGTTAATTACTTACTGCTAAGGCAAATGTAAATTAACTTAGAGGATTACTGGCAGGCTTTTGACCAGGGACAAACAAACAATATCAAAGGGGACAGTACTTCTCGGACACTGGGTACTTTTTTGGTGCAAAAAAGGTAGGTTCTCAACCCCCTTGATCGGGGGCGCAGACATAGACAAGAAGTTAAGATGTATAGAAAGCAACAAACTTTCTTAGGGCAAAGATAAGCACACCATCGAATAATTATCACATTGGCAATAAAGATGTGGATGCAAATCCATGGTTGAGGTTTTGTAGAGAGACAAAATGTAATAACTTATCGTTGACAAGTACAGTAAAATCAGCGGTCACAAAATAAAAACACTTAAATCACTATAGGTTGACCAATACAGTAATAAAATGATTACCCTGGATATAAGGACCATTCATAATCACAGTACGTTTACAAACATTAGGGCACTCTGGATGAGCCTGAACCATAGGATGGCAGACAGTTGCTACTTCTTGTCAATTTCAGAGAACAAAGGCTACTCTGATAAATTCCTGTGTAATCCTGAGCTAAGTTTATATGCCAGAGCAGCGCATAATCCTGAATTTGGGGTTTCCAAGCACTAAAATGGCCAGAGAGGAGAGGGGAGTGGGCGTGAAGGCCCCCTCTACCCCTTCCCCATCTGCATGCTCTTCTGCAGCATTGTACTTGGCTGCGCTACCTGATGGAGGAATACTCTCGGTTCATTGGTTTACACTCAGAAAAGATGAGGGAAGTCAGGCTGCTGTGGTTGCAACATATCCCTTGACGGCAAAACTGCAACAAGCATTGTTTGGCTTATGCTTGTTTCTAAGAATTCCTAAAGCAGCTATGGCAACAATACAGCACAGCCAAATCTGCCCCAAGTAGGCAGAAGGTGCACACCCTAAGTAGCACCAGCTGTAATCGATGCTGCTGCTGAAGCAAAAAGATCAGGGAGTCTAAATCAGGAAGCACTTATATGAAAGTCCAATACGTTCACATTATACACATGACAATAGTAGATTGTTGCATGCACCTTCTTTATGGTATTGTGTTTGAAAGCGATACATCACATACTTTGGAAAATGTATAAGGATGTGATGACACTTAACTTCTACTGCTGTTTTCTGTTAGTACATCCAACTGACTACTTTGCACAGAATGATTATTATACTATGGCATTCCATATGATTATTCAAGAACAAGGATCTTTTTGAACTTTACCATTTTTAATTAATCACTAGTGCCCTGACTGTAGATTTCAATAATTAGATACCTATTAGACCATTAACATTTTTTTTTTTTAAATCTTCTTCTTATTTATTAGGTATGAAAATGTACTCATGTTTTTTTTAACTTGTCTTGCATTTATGTTGTAGGTCTTTGTAATCAAGTGTGTGTGCATACACACACATATATATATTCACTGAAAAAAACATAGGTTTCAGGGACGTTAGAGTTAGTTGGACATTTCACTCAAACAAAACCATAGAAATTCCCCGTAATAGTTAGTTCAGCTAACTATAAGTCGCGCACCCGCAATGCACTGCTGATGACGTCACATATTACATCATTCATGACATGGTCAGTGACATCACTGATGACATCACTGATGCCATTTCAAATGACATCACTGATGACATCATTGATGACATCATTCAGTGACAGCGTTTCTCTTTAAAGTGTTAATATGTATTATATATATGCCAAGGTGTATTGAGGAATGAGGGGGTGTATAAGTGTCTGGATGGAGGATTTAGAAGGTGCGTGACTGACTGTTTAAGTGAGTGATTACATGTGTCTTACTGAATGCATGGGTTAGTGACTAAACTGTGTGAATGTCTGTATTAGACTGTATGTTGTTGTATAAGCTGCTGCATGGGTTGCTTAGTAGCTACATGAGTGTCAATTTGGGTTATCGATTGGTTGCCTGAGTATTTGTATGGGTGCCTGAGTGTGTGTGTGGGTGGGTGGAAGGTGTGTAACTGTGCATAGATGTTTGAGCGGTTGATTCACTGTATATATGCGTTCAAAAGTGCATGTGGAAACAGCTGTATGGGTGGGTGAGTGTGTGTATGGGTGTGTTGGTGAGTGAATGGATGTCTCAATGGTACACGTCCAAGTAACTACATATGTAAAAGGCAGAGTATGTGTGAGTTGAAGTATATAAATGACTATATGTGAGAGTCAGTGATTGTGAGAGTGGCTGTATGGATGAGTGTGTACTTGTAACAGTGATTGCATAAGAGAGTAAATATGCGTTTGTTTCTGTTTGAATAAGTGATGTGGTGTGTGCATGACTGTATAGGTCAGTAAATAGAAGTGTGATTGATTCTTTGCATGACTTACTACGTGTGTGAGTAACTCGGGATGAGTGGTGGTGTGTGAGTGCATTTATGGGTGTATGAGTGCTTATGACAGTGTTGTATTGATGAGTGACTGCAAATATCTGTAATTGTATGGGTGAATGAGTGGATGTGTGTGTAGACCTAGGAATCAGTGAGTACGTATGTAGTAACTGGTATTGGTGTGTCAATGGTTTCGAAAATGGTAGTCTGTATTTTACAGTGAGTGTATCAAAGGTTATATTAGAGTGTGAAGAGGTGCATCAGATTTTCACATGGATGATGTCATCAGTGATGTCATTTGAGATAATCGTCAGTGATGTCATCAGTGATGTCACTGACCATGTCATGAATGATGTAATATGTGACATCATCAGCAGTGCATTGCAGGTGCGCGAGTTATAGTTAGCTGAACTAACTATAAAGGGGGAATTTCTATGGTTTTGTACGAGTGAAATGTCCAACTAACTATAATGTCCCTGAAACCTATGGTTTTTTCAGTGAATTTCTAAGGTTTTTTAAATGCTAATTTCTAACTATAATGTGCCTGAAAAGTATGGTTTTTTTCAGTGAATTTCAAAGGTTTTTTAAATGCTAATTTCTAATTTTAATGGTCATTAAACCTATGTGTTGGACTTGGCCCTTCTGGCAGGTTCACCCCTGAACTTTTTTCCTTAAGCTCTGACATATTGGTAGTGATTTTGGCCTCTGCGCACTTTAGCACTGTGGCCCAGTGTAAAGTGCGTGCGCTCTCTGAGTGCTCGTGGTGAGACTGGCATGCCTTCCCATAGGAATGCATGGGGGATATGTGTGTCCATGGTAATTCTTGATGTGATAGGAGTGCAGGGTCGAGTTTAGTATGTGCGAACTCGTGAGAATAAATGCTGCGCAATGGTGTGTGCAGATTTATGGTGACTAGTGGAGAAGTGCCACTTCTAGAAGTTGGCCTTTCCGTGTACTGTGTGTCTGCCTGCCTGATGTGGAGTGCATGTCTGGCTTGTGATTGACAGGAGCTGAGAGGGCTGGGGAATTCCAGGAGCCAGGGTGAGTTTGCCCGGTGGTGAATGGAGAGATCTGCATGTAGATGGGAGGGAGGAGTTGCGCCTGGGACCTGAATAGGACTGTGCCTTCCCTCCACAATGCTGGCTCTGCCCCCTGTGGTGCGTCTGAGCACCTAGCATGTCCTGTGAAAGGGAGAGAGGAGCTGAGCAAACCAAAGTGCTCAGGAGATCCCCTGAACCAGTTGTATCTGGTTCTCCCATTGCCTACACTTTTAGGACAAAGGATTTGCTGGTATGAAAGAAGGGGCTGTGACCCCATGAAAAGGTTCTTGCTTGGATCCTTACAGGAGGGGGCTTGCTGCTGGTGGGGCCCAGGAGGGGCCGCCATGGGGGCTGCCTCCCTGCTGGAGGGCCCTGTGTGCTGGCCCCTGGGCCCTACATTGTCCCCTCATGCCTCCAGGACCTTTTTGGACCTTTTTCTCTTCCTTTGCCCTTGCCCAGACAGGATGCTGCCTTTTAGAAACCTGGGAGCGCTGAGATTTGGTTTCAAGAGGAGCCCTGGAGCTTGGCAGCCCTGAGAGAATCCCCAGCATAGGGATTCCCCCGATATTGCTGAGATTGGCGGGTGTCCACCCCGCTTATTTTTATCTTTCAGTGTGCAGGTGCCCACCCTGCATCTTCGTTTTTATTTTGTAATTAATGCGGGTGCCCACCCTGCTTATTTGAGTCCAACGTGGGTGCCCACCCCGCTTCTACATTTGTTTTCACTCTCAAGAGAGCCTACCCCATGTTGTGCCCAGAGAAATTGCTGCTGCTGCCCAGCCGCGGCCGCCCGGAAGTCAGGCAAGTCTGCCTGCGACGTGGGCGGGGCCTGCGGCTGGGCAGGAGAAAGCCAGAAGCAGCGCAAGAGGAGAGAAGACGCCCAGAGTAGGGAAACTGGCACCTGCCTGTGTGGGGCTCCCATGGCTGAGGGAGAGCCCCGCGGGTGCCAGCAAGTGCAGCTTGAAGGTGGAGGGGGCTCGAGGCACATTTCCAGTGCCTGCCCCACCACATGTGAAGAGAAGACACAGGAAGGCTGCCAGTGCGAAGCGGGCTCCGGTCTTTGTGAAGAGAGCCCCGCCTGCAGCCCCAGCCGTACCGCATGGAGGTTGGAGGAGCCCCGTATCAGAGCCAGTGAGTGGAGCTTGAGGGAGTTCGGGGGAGAGGCAGAGTCAGAGCAGCCCCGTCTGGCAGCGGGCCGCTCCAACGTTGTTGAGCTGCCTCTTGGGAGCCCCATGGGGCCACCGCTCAGCGGGGGCATGTTCTGTTTTGGCCATCATTCATGTTTAAAGTCCCCGTGGGGGCTTGAGGGCGTAATTGTTCTAGAGCCCGTGTGGCTCCAACGTGAGGGCACGGAGGTGCCCAGGCCCATAGCTACAGTTCTCGCAGCTGCCCCGCTCGCAGAGGGCAGCTGCACCTTGTGGACATGTTTATTTTCAGAGCCCGTGCGTGGCTCCAACAGTTAGCCATAATTGTTTGCAGGGCCAGAGGGGCCTGTGTCCTTTCCCCAGTGCTTGGGGGCATGACTATTTTCAGAGCCAGATGGCTCCAACATGGGTATCATTTGTTTAAAGGGCCATTGAGAGCCCATGCCTCATTGGATTCCCAGCTGCCCAGCAAGTAGTGGGCAGCTGCACCGTTTAGGTCTCTCTTGACTTTGGGGGCATGTCTGAGTTAGGAGTGAGTCACACTCCTTTGCCCCTGACCTTTACAGCTGCGCAGCACTTAGTGCCAGCTGCTACGTTTAGGTCTGTTCAGATTGCGCACCCTTGACTTTCGCTGCTTAGGCAGCGCGCCCTGACTTTCGGGACACAGGGCATTTGAGCCCCCTTTTTGAGATGGCCATTTGGCCAGGGGGACTGTGAGGGTTGTAGGGCACCAGGCCCTAATGTGAGTGTGGTGCTAGGAAATGTGATTCCTGTAGAATGATTTACGCACCTGTGTTGATACCTCTAAATGTGTTTTATGATTATGAGGTTGGTTCGCATATTATGGTTTATGCTAGTGAGATTTATTTCCTAATGTAGTTATACTTAGGAGGTCAGGGTCTCATGCGTTTAGACTTGTGAGATGATGGCCTCATGTGTTTATGATGGTGAGGTTGACACAGAATGTAATTCGCGCCTAATGTGATACTGTGCATAATGTAGTTTATGTTACAGGCTGATGCTAAGGACAGTGATTACCAGTAGTTACTGGTTGTGTTCTATGTTTATGATAAATTCTACATTTACTAAGATCACTTTGTGATGGTACTGACAGTGGTCCAGTTGGCCCTGTCAGGTGTAACTAATCCCTTGTAAATATGACCTAATGCCAGGTGGCACCATGTATAATATGTGCTTACTATTCTAATGTGTTATGATAATACAAAGGCTATTATTATATATAACCTTGTGTGGAGTTCCTTTTGTAGTGTGCCTGGGATGTTGTTGCTGTTGTGTGTGTGCGCAAATGCTTTACACATTGCCTCCGGGATAAACCTGACTGCTCGTGCCAAGCTACCAAGGGGGTGAGCAGGGGTTATCTTTGGCGTGTAACTTCCTTGCTCTGACTAGAGTGGTGGTCTCTGCCTGGCGCGAGCCTTAGCCAACCAGAGATCCCATTTCTAACACTATGCTTTTGTCTGTGATTTTAAATTATCATCCCATTCTCAACCTGGTGAAAACTGCCGATATCGCCAGTTTTCCAGCGATAGCTTCCGCTAAAAAAATCACAATTGAGAGCGACAACTAACGCTAATGATATGCAGAGTAGGTGTTCCCGTGCAAAAATGACTCGAAAACACCACTTCCCGATATTTTCAACGACCAGCTAAATGTGCTATGTGAACCAAAAACAGGCGAAAAGCCGCGTTAGCAGTAAGAATTTAACACCTGCCTTTTACTGATGTAAAGCAGGACGACTACCTACAGTATGAAAGGGAGCCCAGCCCAGAGCCACATCTGAAGACCAACACATGTCATAGAGCTACTGATCATACAGCTCCGACACCCAAGAAGGCCACAACACCTACCACCACCACCCCCAAGACCTCCCCCCGGATGCCCCCCCAATACCACCGAGGTAGCGCAGAACAGGACAGCGGACCTTCCCAAATTGGCATGGCCCCTCAGCCACACAATAGCTGAATGTTGGGAGATGTGGCAACCAAGTATGTGTGAAGGACACAAGTCACCCATCAATAACAATACACACAATGCCAAGTGTAGCAGTATTGTGCTAGACAGTTCTCACTATGCAGAGCATAGACCTCTCCATGTGTATATATACTGCTGGTGTTTGCAGTGTTGTGGACAGTGGACGCCACAATGTTACCTCAGGCAGTGGGAAAGATCTCGGTCATGTAGCTGTGTTGTCCACCCCTGTAAGCGGAAGCAGAGTGGCTGGTCCAACGTACGCCACTCCAGCGTAGGATTGTGAATAAATAGGCCAGGACTCTGGGTGTGGTTCACTTCTGGGAAGGCCAACGTGTCTGCCACAGCGGCGGCCCTCATGAGGCCGCCTCTGTGACCACCGCACTCCTCGACACAGGCCCCATGGAACCAAGCGTCACAGCACTACAGATTTATGCCCGTACAGGCTACTGCCTTCGATGTACACTGCGGACAGAAGGGCTCACAATTCAGATCGAGTCATGATTCCAGATGATGCAGTCCAGTACGCAAGACACATTGCTCCCAGTGCGGCCTGCCCGGACCACGCATCATCGCAGACTGCGCATACACTGAGTGCTTCAGGTGCCACTAACTCAGTGCACCACAAGTCATCTCCATGTTGCCTTATCAAGTCAGAATTCATTAGGCAAAAGACACTGCTACTAGTGTGGCCCGCCCGGACCACAGATCATCGCTGACTGCACACACACTGAATGCTTCGGATGCCACTAACTCAGTGCACCACAAGTCACCACCAGGTGGCCTTACTGAGGCAGAGTTCATTAGACAAAAGACATTTCTCCCAGTGCGGCTCCACCGGACCACGCATTATCGCAGGCTGCGCACACGCTGAATGCTTCAGATAGTACTAACTCTGTGCACTGCAAGTCACTGCCACGTGGCCTTATTGAGGCAAAAAACATTGCTACCAGTGCGGCCTGACCAGACCATGCATCATCACTGACTGCGCACACGCTGAATGCTTCAGGTACCACTTACTCTGTGCAGCTCAAGTCAACGCCACCTGGCTGTCTGTCCTTGCTGACTGCTGCCCCCGGCCTACACTGCGGTTAGCAGGGCTAACAATTCAGATAGAGTCGCGATTGCAGATGACATAATCCAGTAGGCAACAGACATTGCATCCAGTGCGGCCCGCATTGACCACGCATCATTGTTGGCTGCGCACATGCTGAGTGCTTCAGGTAGGATGTATGTCGTTACAACGCACACTTTTACAACGCATGCACTTACAACGCATTTTTTACAACGCAAAATCCATTACAACGCATTCCATTACATAGCATGACACTACAACGCATTTTTAAAAACTACCTTTACAACGCATTCCATTACAACGCATACTACCTTTACAACGCATACCATTACAACGCATAACATTAAATTGCATTTAAGGTAAGTATTAGATAGTATAGGGGTAAAAATTACTTTTCTAACTCCAGGGGGTGCAACAGTAGGGTAAGTGTTGGATAGTATAGGGGTAAAAATTACTATTCTAACTCCAGGGGGTGCAACAGTAGGGAAAGTGTTGGATAGTATAGGGGTAAAAATTACTATTCTAACTCCAGAGGGTGCAACAGTAGGGAAAGTGTTGGATAGTATAGGGGTAAAAATTACTATTCTAACTCCAGGGGGTGCAACAGTAGGGTAAGTGTTGGATAGTATAGGGGTAAAAATTACTATTCTAACTCCAGGGGATGCAACAGTAGGGTAAGTGTTGGATAGTATAGGGGTAAAAATTGCTATTCTAACTCCAGGGGGTGCAACAGTAGGGTAAGTGTTGGATAGTATAGGGGTAAAAATTACTATTCTAACTCCAGGGGGTGCAACAGTAGGGAAAGTGTTAGATAGTATAGGGGTAAAAATTACTATTCTAACTCCAGGGGGTGCAACAGTAGGGTAAGTGTTGGATAGTATAGGGGTAAAAATTACTATTCTAACTCCAGGGGGTGCAACAGTAGGGTAAGTGTTGGATAGTATAGGGGTAAAAATTACTATTCTAACTCCAGGGGGTGCAACCGTAGGGTAAGTGTTGGATAGTATAGGGGTAAAAATTACTATTCTAACTCCAGGGGGTGCAACAGTAGGGTAAGTGTTGGATAGTGTAGTGTAATATTATGCGTTGTAATGGTATGCGTTGTAAAGGTAGTATGCGTTGTAATGGAATGCGTTGTAAAGGTAGTTTTTAAAAATGCGTTGTAGTGTCATGCTATGTAATGGAATGCGTTGTAATGGATTTTGCGTTGTAAAAAATGCATTGTAAGTGTAGTGCGTTGTAAAAGTTGCGCTGTAAAGGTTGTTCCTCCTTCAGGTACCACTAACTCTGTGCAGCTCAAGTCAAAACCACGTGACTGTGGGCCCTTGCTTACCACTCCCTCTGGCCTACACTGTGGTCAGCAAGGCTCACAATTAAAATTGAGTCTTGATTCATTATTTGCAGAGTCCAGTAGGCAACTAAGTATAACGTCCCTAAAACCTACATGATATCCTTTTAGTATCCTTGCTTCAGGAACTTCAGTTATAGCTTTACTACAATGACCAAATTCATCTTGCAAGTCCAAAGGAACACTGAATGGCAGTCTACACTGCGGACAGCAGAGCTCTCAATTTAAATTGAGACATGATTTATTAATTGCAGACAGGATTGTACTCTATGTCCTCAGATTTTGTCAAGAGGAAGTGACAAAAAGCATTCCCCGATGTCTGTGCTGACTACTGCCTTCGATCGACACTGCGGACAGCAGGGCTCACAATTGAAATTGAGTCGTTATTGCAGATGACGGAGTCCAGTAGGCAACAGACATTGCTCCCACTGCGGTCTGCGCGGATCACGCATCATCGCTGGCTGCACACACGCTGAGTGGTTCTGGTGCTACTAACTGTGCAGCTCAAGTCAACGCCACGTGGCTCTCTGTCCTTGCTGACCGCTGCCTCCGGCCTACACTGCGGTCAGCAGGGCTGACAGTTCAGATAGAGTCATGATTGCAGATGACGCAGTGCAAAAGGCAACAGCCATTGCTACCAGTGCAGCCCGCCTGGACCACGCATCATCGCAGGCTGCGCACATGCTGAGTGTTTCAGGTGCCACTAAGTCTGTGCAGCTCAAGTCAACACCACGTGGCTGTGGACCCTTCCTGACCGCTGCCTCCGGCCTACACTGCGGTCAGCAGGGCTCACAATTCAAAATTAGTCTCGATGCAAATTGTGTAAGAGACTATAATCGGATAAGAAGACCAAATGCTCCCAATCTGTGCAGCTAAAGTCAACGCCACGTGGCTGTAGTCAGCAGGGCTCACAATTCACAGTCTTGATTCATTAATTTCAGAGTCCAGTAGGAAACTAACTATAACGTTCCTGAAACCTACATATTTTGACAATGTAGTCCATACATATTTCATCTTTTGTTCCATACGCCCACACTGCGGTCAGCAGAGCTCCCAATTTACATTGAGACATGATTTATTAATTGCACACAGAATTGTACACTATGACCTCGGTTTTTATCAAGACGAAGTGCCAAAAAGCATTTCTCGATGTCTGTGCTGACTACTGCCTTCGATCTACATTGCGGACAGCAGGGCTCACCATTCAGATCGAGTTGCGATTGCAGATGACGCAGACCAGTAGGCAACAGACATTGCTACCAGTGCGGCCCTCCCGGACCACGCATTATCGCTAGCTGTGCACACGCGGAATGCTTCTGATGCCCCTACCTCAGTGCACCACAATTCATGGACCCTTTATGATAGAATCTTTTGTGTATGATTTCAGATCTGCTGCTCCTACCTCAGTGTACCGCAAGTCATGAACCCTTTACGATAGAATCTTTTGTGTATTATTTCACAACTGGTGCCCCTACCTTAGTGCAGCACAAGTCATGGACCCTTTATGATTGAATCTCTGTGTGTGATCTGATCATTACTGTTGTACTTGTTGCCAGCACCAACCATTCCCTGAGGGCTGGCTTACACTCACCCCACACGCATCCAGCACCAACGTCACTGGACTTGTGACCCTTGTAATAAAAAGGGGCCGAGCGCACATGGCCGCCGCCGTACCCAGTTCCACTTTCTATCTAACTGTGTCCGTGTGTTCATTATGTATGCATGATGCTGCCCCTGGGCCCTACAACATTACATTCTGCTGTGGACAGCGCTCGCAACCATGTTACCTCTGGCAGTGGGGAAAACTTTGGCTATGTAACTTTGTCTTGGTCATTGTAAAAGTACATAGATAGAGACTGGATCATTAGAGTACTGCAAGGAGAGTGTATAGTGAATTTGTAAATGCTTCGGAATTGGGCGAGTGATTGGATAAGTACATATGTTGGCGGAGCCTAACCCCCGAGCACGAGCTTGGCTCTAATTGGCTGCCCTCCATGTGTCAAAAACGGATATTTGGGCTTTGCATGGCCCTGTATTGCTGCAGCTGCAACACTCCACTGAATGTGCAATAAACATTCATATCCGCACAGATATGTCATGTGCACGATCTTTCATGTGTGGAAGTATGGATGAATGTGGGGTCAGTGATTCCCCCTACCTTCCATGTTGGCCATGTTTTGGGACTTGGGTCACAGGGTGACACATTGGTGCTTGCGGCCCGGGTGGCGGCAGCACTACAACAGGGACACCCGCATCAGTTGATTCCTCATACAGCCCAGGACAGAACCACGCCCAGAGCTCCGGAGTCATTGTTCACAGCCTTGCGCAGGACTGGCATACGCCAGGCCAGCCCACTCAGCTTACGCATACAGTGAGGGACAACAACCCTACATGGCCCAGATTTTCATTGTAGTGATCTGCTGCTCACAGGTCTAGGTGTCAGTACGCCACAGCCACTCCCTGACGGCTGGTTTACACCCACACCCATAAAGCACAGGTGTCACAGGACACGTGACCCTGCCAATAAAAAGGAGCGGGTGCACATGCTCCACGCCATTTCCATTTCAGACTTGGAGGTACCGGATGCACTGCGGCCGGCACAGGCACACCACCACGGGATGGTGACATTCGGTGCACTGAGGTAGGGGCACTGTAGGTGCTGAGCGGGTGTGCAGCCAGCGATGATGCCCCGTCCCGGCAGTCCGGACAGGTCAGGTTGTGTGTGCCCTGCTAGACCGCAGTGTAGACCTGAGCCATCAAACAGTGGGGGCCTACTGCCACGTGGTTTGGCCTCACTGGTCACAGAGTTAGTGGCACCGCAAGGGCTGAGCGGGTGTGCAACCTGCGATGATGGCGGGTGCACTGGTATGGCCTCTGCCATGGCAAAATCAAGACACAGCACCAAATGTGAGACCTGGTGGTCTACGGAGAGGGGCTGCATGATGAGGAGGGTGCACTGTCCGTGGGCCCTGGGCTTGGGGCTTGCAGCGGCACGTGGTGGGCCCTCTTTTCTACACGTAGGTGGCAGAAGGTGAGCAGTGAGGCCTGGGTGCAGAGGGGCGGGCTGGCAGACACCTCTGGGTGGTGGGAGTGGATGGTGTGCAGCAGCCTGGGTGCGCAGGAGCGGGCATTCACCTCTGGGCGATGGGAGTGGATTGGGTGCAACAGCCTGGGTGCGCAGGGCAGGCAGTCACCTCTAGGCGGTGGGAGTGGATAGTGTGCAGCAGCCTGGGTGTGCACAGACACCTCTGGGTGGCAGGAGTGGATGGGGTGCAGCAGCCTGAGTGCACAGGGCCGGGCAGACACCTCTGAGCAGTGGGAGTGGATGGGGTGCAGCAACCTGGGTGCGCAGGGGCAGGACAGCGATGAAGGTGTGTGCAGTTGTATGTACTCTGCCATTACTAATTTTATACTATGTTTCAGATGAGTGAGCTTGAAGGCTGCAGTATGCCCCGGCACGTGGTTGGAGACACACCGGTGGCGGAAAGGTGAGCTGTGAGGGTTTTGTCTGCAGTGTCGGCACTCACTATACCCTCTCCATCTCTTCCTTTCTCTCTCAAACTCTTTCTCTCTTTATCTCTCTCTTCCTCTCTCTTTCACTCTTTCTTCCTCTCTCTCACACTGTTTCTCTCTTTCTCTCCCTCTTCCTCTCTCTCTCACTCATTATCTCTCTTCCTCTCTCTTTCTCTCACTCTCTCTGTCTTTCTCTCTGTCTTCCTCTCTCACTCTTTCTTTCTCTCTCTCTTCCTCTCTCTCACTCTTCCTCTCTTTCGCTCTCTCTCTCTCCTTTGATGGGTGCATGACCCACAATCTTGTTGCTTTTTGTCTTGCAGACTGTGATTCACAGATTGTAGACCCCCCCCGACACGGGCCTCCCGCCACAGGTGATGACATGAGTTCCACTGAGTTAGTGCCACCAGAGCTGAGCGGGTGTGAAGACTGTGATGATGTGTGGCCTTCATACACCATCCTGGCAATCAAGACCCGATTTCAATTGTGAGCTCGGCTGGACCGCATGTAGACCACGGCTGAGGAGGTTTCGTTGGCACATGGTGGGCCCTTTTGGACACACGACGGTGGCAGAAGGTGAGCAGAGAGGCTTGTTTGCGCAGCGGCGGGCAGTCACCTCTGGGTGGTGGGAGTGGATGGTGTGCAGCAGCCTGGGTACGCAGGGGCGGGCTGACACCTCTGGGCGGCAGGAGTAGATGGGGTACATCAGCCTGGGTGTGCAGGGGCGAGCAGAAACCTCTGGGCGACGGGAGTGGATGGGGTGCAGCAGTCTGGGTGCACAGGGGCAGGACAGCGATGAAGGCGTGTTCAGTTGCATGTAGTCTGCCATTACTGATTCTATACTATGTTTCAAATGAGTGAGTTTGAGAGCTGCAGTATGTACCGGCACATGGTTGGAGACACACCGGTGGCGGAAAGGTGAGCTGTGAGGGTTTTGTCCACAGTGTCGGCACTCACTCTCCCTCTCCATCTTGATAGGGGGAAGAGCTGTCACCTACTGCACTTGCACATAACAAAGACTTTGCCTCAGCACACTCACAAAGAGGTTCACACTAGTCTTTTGTGACACAGACTGTGGTAGGGAGACTAAATAAGGAAACTGGAACTTCCAGACACCTTTGTAGGCAGAGGACTTTAAAACGTCTCCTACTTCAAAGCTTGCACCAAGGATAAATATTGGACCCTCAGACCTAACTCTTGACTTCACTCGCTAAACCTGGAGAAAGATCTTCAGAGGGCTGCCTGCTGCTGCATACTTCAGAAGACTGCTTTGCTGCAGGTGGAAGGCCTGCTCTGCTACTGGATGTCTGCCTTGAATTTTTAGAGGCCTACTGTTAGACCTGGCACCTTGGCGTGGGTCTCCCTTCCATTTTTGCTGTTGCCTCATGTGTGTTTGCTGGTGTTAGATGCTTTGGGCACTGTGCCACTGCTGTCCAGTGCCACAGTGCAAGTGCTCCCTATTGTAAATTGATGTATGAATTAGTGATTCCATGATTGGTTGGTTTGGTTTATCTGTCAGACCCTAGTACAGTGCACCAGGAGTGCCCAGGGCTGGTAATCCAAATACTGTGGGTGGGCTTGCAGCACTGGTTGTGCCACCCACAGAAGCAGCCTGTAAAAGTATGTCTAAGGCCTGACATTGCAGATCCTACATGCAGTCTCATACTGTCATGCTGACTGGGCAAGTGCACTCACTCGCCAGTCCCTAAACCTTCCCTTTTCTTCATATCAGACACCCCTATGGTAGTCCCAAGGGCAGTGTGCATTGTAAGTATAAGGTAGAACATGTCCCGTGTGTGTGGCATGTTATAATAGTGAACTACAGCCATTTTCGTTTTTCACTATTGTAAGGCTACCTGTTCTTCACAGACCTGTAAGGGCAGTTTGATTATTACATCCTATAATCCTAATTGACTCAGTGAACATGGTAGAAATTCGAATTTAGTATGCCTGAACTCAGAATGATAAAATACACCTTTTAGTGAAGTTGGTTTTAACATTCTGTGTTTGAAAATACTACTTTTAGAAACTAGGTATTTTCTTGTCTAACCATCCAAACCTTTCTCTGCTAGGATGTGTATATTGTTTGTCTGGAGTTTGAGTGACAGGGGAGGGGGATTCCAGGAGACAGGGTGAGTCAGCAAGGGCTGAATAGAGAGATCTGCATCTAGATGGATGGGAGGAGTTGCACATTGGGACCTGAATAGGGCTGTGCCTTCCCTCCACAATGCTGGCTCCACCTCCTGTGGTGCGTCTGATGTATCTGCCCTGTGCTCTGAAAGGAAAGAAGGAGTCTTGTCAACAAAGTGCTCCAGGACTGACCAGAACTGGTTTGGACTAGGCAAAGGCCTCTCTGCCTTCAGAGAACAAAGAGAATCTTAGTATAAATATTGGGACCCAAACCCAAGAACTTTAGATCACTTTGGAAAACAAGAAGAAACCTTTGCTGAAGAGTGGAACCAGAAGAAACTGAGGAGAGACTATCCCTAAGCAGAAGTGCTGCTTGGGGGATTGGCCTGCAGTGGTTGCCTGACTGCCAAAGAAAGGAGAAAGGACTTTGTGTGCACTTTTATTCAACTTGTGAAGGATCCCCAAGGGTTTGGAAAAGAGCTTGCCTCCTGCTGAAGTCTCAGGGCCAACAGACTTCACCCACCAGCTCCCCAAGAGTTCTTTTAAACTGCCTGCAGTTGTGCTGGACTTTTTGAGGACTTGCGTATCGCAAGGAGCTGGAAGCGCAACTCAAGAACAGGAAGCGTGTTGCAGAACTGCCGCTGCCACTTCACAACACGAAGCGTCTTGCATCACCGGAGAAGAGGATTGACGTTGCAGCAGACGCCGCCGCATCACCGGGAAGCGTGTTGCAGAAGAATCATTGAGTCATCGCAGGTCCACCGAAGCGGCTCGCATCGCTAGGAGAAGAGGATTGACGTCGCAGCAGACGCCGCCCCATCACTGGGTAGTGTATCGCAGGGCCTGTCCCGGCTCATCGCAGGAGGCACCATCTTTGTTTATTTGCAACGGATCTTCAACGCATCACCGTCCTTGCAACACTTTTGTTGCTCTGTGTGTCGCATCTTAAGGTACATTGAACTCTGAGTGTTGCATTTGCCATCTTAAGAGAACTAAGCTAAATTCTACCATTTTAAAGTAACAGTATTGTGGATTTGTGTCGTTTGTGGTCTTGTGATAAGTCTATATAAAGAATACTTATTTTTGATATAATACTTGTGTGGTGTCCATCTGTAGTGTTGTCACTTGATTACTGTATGTGTTCACAAATACTTTACACACTGCCTCTGAGATAAGCCTGTCTTCTCATGCCAAGCTACCAAGGGTGAGAGCAGGGGTTATTTTAGGAGTGTACCCTTTTACCCTGACTAGAAGCAAGGGTCCATATTTGTCACAGGTACCTACCTATGCCAACTAGAGACCCCCAAATCTAACACCTACTATGCTGTTTAAGGCCTGTTCCTCTACCAGAACCCAGGGCTTACCAGAGTGACTACATGGGCTAGTCGACTGGACTCCTGATCAGAGCCTCAGGGGCAGAAAAGGCTTCAAGCATCATGTACCTGCACCTGGACAAAGCCTGAGCGAGTTCTGGCCCTACAAATGGTGTCTGTCCAGTCCTGGACTCTTGGAAGTGGTATCAAAGTTTCCCAGATAAATAAAATCCAATACTTGGCACATGGAAACTTTTTGACTAGAAAGTGCTCTGGAAATGGAGAGGAGACTGGGAAAAACCTGCTTGCCAATCCACCTATAGTGCATCGCTGGGCAGCCTGATTTCGCAGCAGCTCTCACTATGTTCCTCTTCTCTTCTCAGCAGCAAATCCTGTTAAACTATCCTTCGCAGAGCAGTATCTGGCTTTGTGGCACCTTCACAGCTATAGCTTGCAGCTTCGTCCCACTGGAGGTTTTCACCTTTCAAAAAATAGACTAAGATTCAACTGTCAGACCGAATGTGGAATTCGACTTTGACCCAGTTTTGCACTACTAGATGACTGTGTTTGATGTTTGGATCTCTTAGGTGCTTGTTTTAACCTTAAAATCAAAAATTCCTAACTTCGGTTCTATTGTCATTTTGGTGTCAAATAATTTATTAAAATGTACTCTACTTTTTTAAATTAGTGTGGGATTTTTCTTGTGTTGTGTGTTCACTTTATTACTGTTTGTGTGCTGCATTAATGCTTTGCACATTGCCTCTAAGTTAAATCCAGACTGCTTTTGTGCCAAGCTAACAGAGGGTTCAGCACAGGTTAATTTAGTGACTTTAGTGGTTCAGAATGATAGGGATTTGGGCTGCTGCTTGAGCAAGGTTAACATCCACCTCCAACAACAACCCAGTTTCTCACAGATGTGATTTAATGATCATTAGTAAACAATTACTAGACAACACGCTGAAAGTGACAAGTTGAGTTGTTGATTCACCTCTCTTATTAGGGCAGGCATTACCAGACTCCTATAATGGTGCTGGGAAAAGATGAGAACATCTCAGCTCACTTTCAAATAAAAATCAGTGCATTCTTTGCAGAATATCATTCTATGTTTTACAAATCAGATCAAAACCAAGCTATGAAAAAAATGAGGAACAACCTAAAATTGGATCAGTCAAATAGATTGACAAATGCATTAAAAGAGACATACCAGAAATTAGACAGACGATTGAAGGTTTAGGGCCTCATTTATGGCATTTTGGTGTTGGGCAGCGCAATAAATCACATTGCTGCACTGCCCTACACCAAAGTGAAAAAGAACAGGAATGCAATGTATTTAAGCAATACAGTGCATGCCTGTCCTTTCTGCCTGCCCTTGTTCTGCTTTGGCGGCCTAGCACCAACATGGGCACTCTTGCACGATGGTACATGGATGCCTCCGTTACAGGCAAGATTGTTTTTGTGAAGGAAAGGGCACCTTCCTGCACAAAACCAATACTAGGAGGCGTTTTCCTCTTTCTATGTGTGCTGCAGAATGTAACACACATGGAAAGAAGAAATAAACATATTTCTCCTTGTTATGCCTCGCCTTTAGAGGTGTATGGATTTGGCACTTCCCCAGGTTTGCATCACTTTGTAAACCTGGGGCAGTGTCAAATTCAATGTGCAACGCCCATGGAACACCTCCCGGATGCAGAGTAAGAGAATGCAGTGATTTGCACTGTGTCACATTACTCATGATTTATGAAGCCACTCAAAGACACGCAGGGTGGCTTTGAGTGGCTTCGTAAATCATTCTGAGAGCCCTGCATCATGCATGCACCACTTTATGTGGTGTAAAAGTGATGCAGGGCTCTCATAAAAGCCCCCTGGTATATTGTAAAACCCTAGCAGTATTGGATTGCTACAAAGTTTTACACAGTCTTTAGTGAGAAGTGTGATACTAGCACCTAGATTTTTAGAATCCTATCAAACAGCTAAACAATATGATAGGTTGCCTCCAGCTACCAGAGAGGCGATTTCAGCTGTGCTACCGAAGCCTTATAGAGACAAATTGCAAAAAACTTTCTAAAGTCCTCTCCAATGTTGCACTTGTATTATAAAATATTAACATGGTCTTAGCAAATAATTTTTGCAAGTCCTGCTATTGCTAATTCACTCCAATCTAAATGGATTTGTCCTCGTGATAACACAACCTAGAACCAACGACAACTTGCCACCATAAATCCTCTACCCGATTGCCAAAGTATCTACTTCGCCATCGGCATATCCCACGTTAGTACTTTCTCAGGGATCCTGGTATACTGCCCTCCCGGCCCTTTGGGCCAATTCTGTAAGGATCTCCCTGATATTATAGCCAATCTGGCTAGTACCCTCCCCAATTTTACCCTACTTGGGGATTTTAACCTTCATTTCGACGACACCTCACTCTCACCCGCACTGGAACTAGCAGATGGGTTGGGGGCACTTCAACTTATTCAACAAGTTGGCGGTCCCACCCATTGCAAAGGCCATTTACTTGACCCCATTTTCTCAAATATTCTATGCTTCTGGTCAAGGACCCTATTCCGGTGCCTTGGTCGGACCATCCGGCGGCGAGAACCAACAGAGAGGTACGCGTTTGGTCAAAACTGCCAACAAAGTCCTGGGCGACAATTCTTGAAGACACCATACCTACCCTCTACATAAATCCTGTCACCGCGAATGATAAATTCAATAAATGGCTAAAGTCGTCGCTTGACACTGTTCTCCCAAAGAAATGGACCCACTAAAAAGTAGGAGTCAACCAAAATGCTTGGTATTCGCCCAAACTTCGGGAGCTTAGACAGTTCGGTAAAAGGCTGGAAAGAAACTGGAGAAAGGATCCCTCAGTAATTAACAAAGTTAAATACAGAGAGGCGATAAAAACCTACAAAACTGAATTAAAAGCTGCCAAAGCTCTCTATCATGAAGAGTGAATCACATTGGCTGCAAATTGCCAGCGCAAAATCTTTCGGATTGCAAAATCACTCCTTACACCTCCCACACCCCCAATTGCTTTTGTCGATATCCCTCTACGCTGCAACAAAATTGCAGAGTTTTTCTTTGACAATATACAAAGTATCTACACGTCCTTTCCTTTGGTCACAGCCCCACAAACCTTACCACCATCTGACTGGACAGCCCAAAATGGAGAATGTCCGCTGGAGGCAATTCCCCCCCTGAAATTGATCTCCCTTTGTGGGATTCTCAGTCAACTTACATCGGGAGCACCTACAGACGTAGCCCCCCAAACATTTTAAACTTAATCACCGAGACTGTATCTCCAGTGATCTTGGAATGCCTTGTTTGTGACAGGACTAGTGCCCCCCGCTGGAAACAGGCAATGGTCAGAGCACTCTTAAAAAACCCCAACCTAGATCCAGACGTGTTGGCAAACTACCACCCTATCTCACTACAATTGGGAATTGGCAAAATAGCTGAGAAACATGTAAACTATACCCTCTCAACTTTTTTTGAAGATAATAACCGTCATCATCCCTCACAGACTGGGTTCAGACCACAGCAAGGCACAGAGACTGCGCTTCTGACAGTGGTGGAGGAATCAAGAAAAATCCTGGATGGTGGGGGCTGCGCTGCTCTTATTTTATTGGATCTCACCACAGCCTTCGACACGGTGAACCATCATTTGGTAATTCAAAGACTTAGGAATGCATTAGTGGCTGGAACAGCGTTAAAATGGCAACAGTCCTTCCTGGAGGACAGATCTTTTGTAGTCTTTGAAGATGAAATTATTTTAAAGAGAATGCCCCTTAGATGTGGGGTTACTCAGGGATCTTCCCTGATTCCCATTCTATTTAATATCTATATGAGTTTCCTGACAGAAGTAGTAACACCTTTTGGCATTCAGATCATTACTTATGCTGATGACACTCAGCTGGTGGTCTCTCTCAATCAATTGGATAAATCAGGCTCTGGATTAGCTTTATGCCTTCAAAAGGTATCTAAATGGATGGACAGCTCATATTTAAAACTTAATAGAGCTGAAACAGAAATGATGCTCTTGGGTAACCCTGCCACCCTGAGCATAGGCTCATTTTGGCCTAGCTGTCTAGGTCCAGCATCCTCCCCGAAAGAACAAATCAAGAGCCGGGTGTATGGCTGGACCGCAATCTTGATTTCAAAGAGCAAGCACGTATGGTTGCAGCCTGCTGTTATGGGATTTTAAGAATGTTAAGAAAGATCCTCCCCCTGCTACCTTTTTCTGCCAGAAGACTGCTGGTCCAAGCATTGATCTTATCATGCCTTGATTACGCTAACTCCCTATATTTGAGAGCCCCACACCTTACCACCCAAAAATTACAGATCGTGCAAAACTGTGCAGCACGTCTGCTCACGAATACCCCCAAACGCCTTTCAGCTAAGCCTGCACTCGCCTCGCTCCACTGGCTTCCTATCCAGGAGAGTATCCAGTTTAAGGCTCAGTGTATTACACGTAAAGCACTCTCAGGCAACGGCCCGCCAATTATCAGTTCCATCATTCAACCCCATCGCTCTAATAGGTCCCTGAAGTCAGATAATAAACGATTGGTGGCGGTCCCAAAAATAAGAAAAACACGAAGTGGTGGGCGTCGCTTCTCGTACAATGCCGCTAAGTTGTGGAACCTCCTTCTCCTTCGTATCCGCCTTGAGCCAAATTACTTGACGTTTCGGAAACAATTAAAAACGTATCTGTTTCCCTAAAAACTGTCCAGAGCTGAAACTGCACCACTGTTAGTGCTGGGATGCCCCAGGGTAGCCATGGTAGCCATGCGCTTTAGAAATGCCGTTTCATTCATTCACATATCAAAGAAAAAGCTAAACACCAGGACTTTGATGAAAACGAGAAACAGAAAATAATACAAAGCCATTACTGCACTGTTGTTTGTTGGATGTTCACAAAATATTCACAAACAGGAAACACTGCCCAGTCGCAAAAGCATCACTGTAAAATGGAGACGTGTAATCTTCCTGCTAAAACCTGGTTACTTTGTTATGGGTTTACAAAGCATATTTCTCCTAATTCCAAGTACTGAAAATGGGCCAAGACAAAGAAAAACTCAGTGGCAATCAGTAAAGTAGTTGACATGTAACTATTAAAAGGAAACTGCAATGGCTGGGAATTGTAAAGTGTAAAAAGTATTCTAGAAAGTGAACTGTCTGGTTCAGAACCAATGGTTGTCTATTCTTTAAAATGTGACCTTGTGTCAGCGGAGGTGGAGAGAACTCCACTGCCAATCTGGTTAAGTACATTTTTACAACTTACAAATCAAACCAATCAAGTTGAGGCAAAGGTTTCTGCCTCATGGCACTTTTTTGGAAGGATACTATTTTACCACAAGGCACTTTGTGGTTCCTACTTACTTATTGCAGATAGAATGTACAAACATCAATGCCCAAATCTGTCAACATTACTAATCCTCCACTTAGCAACCTCCTTCATACAAGTATAAAGTTCATGATGTATTTAAGAAATTCTAAACATTTGTGCAGCAAGTAATAATCCCAAACTATCTTCTCTGCTCCCACATAGCAAAGTTTTTAAACCGTTCCACTCATATTTAAGTAAGCACAAAGATACCCCCATCTGCTCCAGACCACTTGACATGATTTGGACATGGTGGCCAGTAGGCATCAACACTAGGAGCAACTATTGTGCCCCTAAACCTATAATATTACCTTTGCAGATGGAGCAGAGAAGTCCTAGCCTCTCATGACTAAGAACATGCTTGCGAATGGCCTCTTTATTTTTATCGGGTTCTTAACAATTATTGGCTCCTTTGGAAACATATATATTTTTTTACTTTCAAAAGGAGAATTTGGCTGCTCACAACAACCAATATTTGTGTTTGAAAGAGCAAGGGGAAATTAGCAATATCTGGAGTAATCGGACCCAGAATTATCGATTCCCCGGGTAATTTTTAATTTCTTAGTGGACTTTGAGGTTCCAAGTCAAAGTGGGCGAGATTTTCCCCAACCCCCTAGTATTAGTATCTTGGGGGAAGGAAAAATCCAGCGCTTATTATGGGCTACTCATAAGGAGGCCTTGGTCGGTGAAATGGGCTCTCTTCCTGTTTCAGGAACACAAAAGGATGTCTGTAAGAAGCACCAAATATGGGAAGTTTTACCTCTAGGGGGAAATGGCAGGGACTGTGTACATGTTGGGGCACTTTCATCCTAAAATTTTGCTTGCATTTTATACAGTATTGTTTTAGCAATTTACACAAAAAAATACAAAAAACTTATAACGACAGTTGGTGAATCAACACCCCCGCTAACCTTAAAAAAGGATCCTAGTGAGGGAGTTATTTTAAGTCTAGAGCCCCTCCCTATTTGAGTAAACTTGTTAACTTCTTGCCTTTTTTTCCGAGTTTGTTTAGGGATTCGATCTTCACAGGGAGCTACAGATAAGATATCAGGAGACTTGGAAGAAAAAACTGGTGGAGACGCTTTTTGCCCTAAATAAGTATCATCAACATCGAAACGTTTATTCCGTAGTGTATATCTGTTAATTGTTTGTGTCCTTGGCTCCATCCATGTTGTGGGCAGTTTCCCCTCTAGTTTCAACCTCTGGGATGATTTAATGTTGGAGCTCTGTTTCCCCTGTTTTTTTTGCTCTTTCCCTACCACGGGTATTTTTTTTGGGCTCATGTGCCAGGACAAGCCAAGCTCCAAGCCAGTTGGCAAGTCTTCTGTAGTTTGTGCACTAGAGTAATGTAATTGCGCATAAGTATTGACCAACTTGCCCCCACAAAGAAATATGTTCTGCGGCCCTTCGTTCCTGACTGAGTTGGAATGCAGCCAGATACCATGGGGCCCTATATGTAGTAGACAACACCATTCGCTATATGCACCCCCTGGGAGACCTTAACGTTTTAAAGGGAATATATCAGGGAGTATTTCAGCAGATATATCAGTCCTTCTAGCCACAACAGAGTCAAAGTTTATCCCAAGCTCAGCCACCACCAACCCCCCTTACGCCCCCCCCCCAATATGGCACCAGTCACCTGATAGTACGTACTTGCCCCCACTGGGGAAGCAACACCCAGGGGAAGCGAGGAGGGGATCCAGAAGCGTTAGTCCAGCAGACATCTGGCCCCCCACTGAAGCACAACAACAGCAACAGCGACAGTGTCAGTAAGCAGAGTGGGCAAAACAAATGGGGAGCAGAAAAACCCTCTTCTGAGGAAACAGAGGACGTGGAAACCAGAGCCGTAAGCCGGATCACCAAGCCTCCTGACAGCCGGCAAAACGCACCCGCGGAGTCTCAACCCAGCCGCAGTAGCAGCCGCTTCTGTGTCCGATCAGGCCCGCCTGGAGCCAAATCTGTGGGGGAGACAGCAGCGAGGGGAGCCACAATAGCACCGAGTTCACGGAGGTACGAAATTCTTTGAAATGTCTTATGGTCCGGTATCACTGAATTCTTGTAATTCTTGTGGTATATTCTCCGAGCTATTCTCCGAGGTCACATTAAATTTTGAGTCCGCATTTCGCAAGTTAAAGAGTGCTGGAGAGAGTTAAGCCTGCGGTCGACTCTCAGCCGGCCGCCATGTTCCCCTTCGAGGGAGTCGGGATCCCCCGGAGCCACTAACATTATGAATCAAAAATCGACTGGAGACTTACAGCAAACCACTAGCCTACCTTTGGCTAATAGATTCCATGTCCTAGTGGTGGAGGCCTCACCCATGGAGAGTCTACCTGGTAGTCAGAAGGAAAACTTACTCTTACTATCTGTACCATCTACATCATCAGTGCTACCTGAATCCGTAATGGTAGGGGGTGCAGCTGCCCTGCCTCTAAGATAAGAAAACATTGAGGCATTATTGCAGACATTATCAGAGGAAATAAAAAACATATTCGCAATGTCAGAAGCAAACGAAGTAAAAATTTGTGACGCTTGTGAGAGTCTCGAGAAGAAGCTCACAGATTTGACTGACAGGATCAAAAATCTGGAAACGTCTTCAGAAGTTATGAAAAGGGAAGTTACGGTTAATCGCACAGAGATTCAACACTGTAAAGAAAAGGAAAAAGCCCTCCAAGAAAAAATTGAAACACTAGAGAATAATTCAAGACGTTACAACCTGAGGCTCTTGAATGTTGCAGAGGGGAGAGAGGGCGAGGACTTAAAAGGGTTTGTTGTAAATCTGATCCAAGAAATATTGCCAGATGCTGGGAACTAGATTTACCCCATGATATCCAGTGAATTCAAAGAGACCCCTTTAGGCGAAACCCTAATAGAGACAAACCCAGGAAAATATGAATCAACTTTAATACTTACTCTATTAAGGAAAAAATTATTTCAGCTGCAATAAAAGCTGGGTCGGATACTAAAGATGGATGGTCATTCCGTATCCACTCGGATCTATCAAAGGAAACCCAAATGCACAAGTGGTAATTGGGTCAGTACATACAGGAGCTTAAATCTCTAAGAGCTACTGCGCAAATTAAGTTTCCTGCCACTTTAAACATAATGTGGAATAATAAAATGCATAGTATTAGAGATCCAGAGGAAGTGAAAAACCTCACCAAGCAGATAAAATCCTAGAAATTTCCAAAATAGTTTAAGTCCGCATACACACATATACACTTAAAGAAAAAGGCTGGAGAGAGGAAGGCCGCTAGGCAGACGTTATGCCCATTTTGGTTAAAGGGAGGGTTCCCCTGGGAGGGTGGGTGGAGCTCCACAAGAATGGGGTCAGAACACATTGTACATATTTTGCAATTTTCACACAGGGTTGGGAGCATTGGGAAAAAGAGAAGAAAAAATAAAAAGTCCTCATGTGCGAAAATCTTTTAGACAACAGGAAACGTTATTAGAATATGGTTAATACAGACAATAAACATACTTTGAGAATAATTAGCTGGAACATAAATGGGTTTAGAGTAGCAGATAGAAGAAGAAGAAGAATCTTACAATTAATTGAAACAATCTAAGTGTGACATCATAATATTACAAGAAACTCATCTGCAACAAAAAGAATGAGAACCAATACTTAAAGGGCATAAGTGGATACACCAGTGAGCATGTACCAACCAGAACTGTAATATTAAAGGGGTTGCTATTCTGTTTAAAAACTCAGGCCAAGCAAAAATAATTAAAGTAATTTCAGACCCTAAAGAAAGATGGGTTATTGCGACAGTGAGGATATATAGCCAGACCTACTCTATGATAAGCTACTATGGCCCGAATGTAGACGACCCATCACCAGTGCATGACCTATTTCAACAAATATTGAATGATGATTATCCTATCATAATGGCGGGGGATTTTAAAGCTTTATTGGATCCTGTATCAGATAAATCAACCACTAGGCCAACAGTTAATGCTCCTAAAATGTGAGCTTCTATACAGAACATCATGAAGAATTTAGGACTAAAAGACCCCTGGAGGATAAGAGGTGGAAGAAAGAAAGAATTTACTCATTATAATAAAAAATATGGTGATGCTTCCCGTATAGATTACTATCTTATTGATTCAAGATTAGGTAATAAGGTTAAAACAGTCTTCCACCACCCTGCTCACTTATCAGATCATTCAGGAGTCAGTTTAGAGATAGATGTAGACCAAAAGGTGCCTGAAATTAGATGGACAATGCATAGGTCCTTACTAGGAGAGTTGGAAATACAGGAAAAACTGAAACAAGACACGTTAGACTATTTTGAACTAAATGCGGGATCCACTTAATTACGGGTCATTTGGGATGCAAACAAAGCCTATCTTAGAGGTAAAATATTTAGTTATGCCACACATAGGAAGAAAGAAAATGACAAAAAAATAGCAATCATAGAGAAGAGAATAATCTCCTGGCAAAAAGATCTCATTGTAGCACAAGACTCAGTAGCAGCGAATGAGCTCCTGTCACAAATTGACGAGGGGAAGAAAGAACTTGAGGAGCACCTGGAAGGCAGAGTTAAAAAAAAGTGGTTTGCCAGTAAGTTGGAGCACTATGAGTACGGCGAGGGATGTGGGAGGTTACTGGCATGGAAAACTAGGGTTGACCTAACTAGGAATTCAATAAAAGAGATAACTTTGGAGGGGTCAGGTGTAAGCTGTAGGGATGATAATGATATTGGGGTCGCTTTTACCAATTTTTTCCAAAATGTATATAAGGAAGAGACCCTAGTGACTAACAAACAGTTAAATACTTGGCTTTCTGTCGACCCTCTCCCAAAATTGCCACCAGATAAGGAATCTCTACTTAATAACCCTATCACATCTGAAGAAGTATCCTTAGCAATAAAAAAACCTGAAGAATGGGAAAGCACCTGGACCTGATGGGATTCCTAGTGAACTATATAAGGTCTTAGCGGAGGAAATGACTCATCCATTAACCTCATTATTTAACTCTATTTACATAAGTAAGGAACACATACCAGAATCTTGGAATGAGGCTGAAATAACCCTTATATTAAAACCCCATAAAAATCCTAACAACTGCAAGTCTTATCGCACAATATCTTTACTCAACAATGATTATAAAATATTTACGAGTATATTGGCAAAAAGGTTGGATAAAGTATTCAGAGATCTAATAAGAACTTCACAAAAAGGTTTTATGAAGAATAGACAGCAGATTGATCTCACACACGATCTGGTATGCACTATAGATCTGGCCACAGATAAAAACCCTTAGCTATCCTGACCGTCGACGTGGCCAAGGCATTTGACAGGGTCAGCTGGCCCTTTCTTCACGCTGTCTGATTACATAATGGGTTGGGGAGCAACTTCGTTAACGCTATAAAAAACATTTATACATGCCCCTTTGCATGAATTTTAATCAATGGCTCTCTTACTCAACAATTAAAAATAGGTAGAGGTACACGGCAGGATTGTCCCTTATCCCCCCTGTTGTTTAACCTATATATAAAGCCCTTAGCAAGGAGCATTAGGAAGGAACTGCTGATTCAGCCTTTTCAACATCAAGGTTGGGTTAAAAAAAGAGTCTTTCTATGCTGACGATTTAATAATATATATGCAAAATCCCACAGAATCTTTTCCAATTATAATGGGCCTATTAAAAGATTTTGGCAAGATTGCTGGATATCTGGTAAACGAAGGGAAACCCGAGATAATGACCTGGAATACCCATCTTGACTCTACTTTGAGAAAAAACGTGAAAAAAGAGATAAGATATCAAGGGGTCCAGGTAGTCAAATCCTGGAGGAAATGGCACAGATAATCTTTTTTAAACTGATGAAAGAAACTAAAAAGTTGTTGCAAACCTGGTCTACCCTAACATTATCGATCATTGGCAGGGTGAACCTGATAAAAATGATAATCTTGCCAAAGTTTACGTTTATATTTAACGCTTTACCATTATATTTTGAGTTAAAATGGTTCAAGAAATTAGAAGGCGATCTGACAAGCTTCATATGGGCTAATAAAAATCCAAGAATTGCCTGGAAAAAACTTCGTAAAAAAAAGATAGACGGGGTCTTGCTCTACCTGACTTTCTGCTATACTGCTCGGTTTTCCCGTTAAAAATATCAGATCACTTTTAACTGAACACGTTCAGTCACTTCGACCTTGTTTCGGAGCATTAGTAATTTATTTAGCAGAACAAGGCAACTATTTCCTGTTTAAATACGGGCATCTCAATTTTTTTTAAAAATCTGCTTGAAGGTTCTGAACGTGACATGTAGACTCAGGCTTCAGGTTAGGAGAATCTTGAAATTATCTTAATATAGCCAAATAGCTCCTATCTGGAAATCCCTTGGGACCCCTCTATGTTTACAGGACTCCTTATCTATCCCACTAATGGATGTCAGAATTGAAAAATGGGGCCAATTAATGGACGAACCGAGGTAAATCTCGTGGGACTACTTATCACAAAAGACGAACAATTTACTATAAAGATTCAAATACTTGCAATTAACAAGCTGGGCCCAAAGCCAATCATCAGTAGGAGCCTCAAATGAGTGGGAAACAGTTTTCATGACAATCCTGCACAGAAAAAGGAAACTGCTAAATGGTACTGGATGCTAGTCCAGGAAGAAGACTCCGATATGATCCCACTGGAGGAAAAGTGGAAAGGGGCCCTTCCAGACGTCGATTTAACAACTCTGTGGCAAGTATCTATGAACACACTTTGCTCGTTTGTGAAATACGCACCCTTAAGGAAAAACCATTTATTCACTCTGCACAGTGTCTATTGGTCTCCAAAGAAGCTGTCCAGACTAGGAGGAGAAATAAGATACTGTCCAAAATGCGGGCTGCCAAAAGCAGGTGATGTGCATATGTTCCCGCAATGCCCTGGCGTGAATACTTACGGGCTGGAAGTGGGTAAGATATTGACAGAAATATTGAAAAGTAACATAGAGGTAAGCCTATCTCTGATTATTTGTGGGATTTTAGATAAACATATTTTTAGTGGGAAGAACAAGAAAGCGCTTGTACAGCTGTTATTAATTCTGATTGTTACTGCTCGTAGGGAAGTTTGTATTAATTGGATTTCCAGCTGCCCACAGTCCAATGGGAGGTATGAGGGGGAACCCTCATTACCTCAAAAATAAAGGTTTATATTTGGAGTATCAGGGCAAGGGATCATCCGGCAGGAATCGTGTGTATGCTGTGCTCTCTAAACCTAACATGCACTGTAACAAACACCTTTGGATTGTCGCATATGAGGAAAAAAAAAAAAAAACACTGCTGTATTCTACAATATGTCTATATAATAGTTTTAAGCAATTCTAGAATATAAATTATGACTACAATCATGTTGTTTATTGAAGAGATATCATATATTGTCTTTCCATTTGCAAGGCATAAATAAAATATGCTTTCTTTGCATATTTCTTATTTAGCGCACAGAATTGTTATGTTATGTTATGTTATGTTATGTTAGGTTGTTTTTATAAAGCGCACAACTCACCCTGGGGCATCTAGGCGCTAACTGGGAGACTATACTGAGGAGGGAAGACACTTCATCTCATAAGGGGAGTCAAATTTGGAACAAGAACGCTTTTAGATGTTTCCTAAAGATGATTAGTGAAGGGATTTTTCGAACAGCTATAGGGAGCTTATTCCAGTAGCTCGGAGCTAAATATGAAAAAGCTCTCCCTCCAGTGAGGGTAAGACGAATTCTGGGGACCTGGAGAAGGTCTAAAGTACTGGATCTAAGTTTCCTACCTGGGGAGTACTTAACCAGTTTTTTTCGCAGGTAAAGAGGGCCACTTTCCTTCAGTGTGTTGTGTGTAAGGCAACAGATCTTAAAAAAAGATCTGTTCTTTATTGTTAGCCAGTGCAACTCCCTCAGGAGGGGGGTTGAAGCTGACCCTGCCGCGCGATTCAAAATCAGTCGTGCTGCCGTGTTCTTAATCACTTGCAGTTTTGCCAGTTGAGTTTGACCCACTTCAGCCAGAAAGGCATTACCATAGTCCAGACGGCTAATAACCATCGCCTGGACCAAGGTTCTGCGCTGGAATGTAGGCAGATAGGGAAAGATTTTCCTGAGAAGCCTTAAACCATAGTAGCATGAGCTTACTGTCGCCGCCACATGACCTTTCATGGTCAAGGCCTGATCCAGTTTTAGGCCGAGATTTTTTACTGACTGTTTAGGGGTGGGGGCCTGACCCAATTGGATAGGCCACCAGTCATCAGACCAACTATTTATGGCTTTTCCCATCAACATTACCTCTGTTTTTTCTGGGTTGAGCTGGAGGTAGTTTCTTGTCATCCAGTCATAGATGGTAAGCATTCCGGAGGCAAAACGAAATTTGTCGAGCTCTGGGTTTGGTCCGATGGTATACGTAAGCTGAGTATCATCAGCATATGAAATAATCTCAAAACCCAGGCGCTCGACTATTTGTGCCAGCGGAGCCATGTATATATTGAAAAGGGTGGGACTCAAACAGGAGCCTTGCGGAACTCCCCTATCCAGCAACATTTTGCCTGAGGCGTACGGTCCCAGCATAACAGGTTGGGTTCTTTCAGACAGGTAATGTTCAAAACATTTAAGGGCTGTCCCATTTATGCCACAATCCAGGAGTCTCTCCAACAGCTTCGAGTGTGAAATAGTATCAAAAGCTGCGGAGAGATCTAGGAGGATCAGAATGACTGATCCTCCCCTGTCGACAGTTAATCTAAGCGCGTCCGTTACCGCCAAAACTGCGGTTTCTGTACTAAACGCTGGACGGAAACCAGACAGTGAGGGGTCCAGAATGTGATTATCCTCCAGATACGAGCTTAACTGTCGATTGATGATACTTTCCAGGAGTTTCCCTAGCAGTGGTAACAGGGAGATGGGGCGATAATTACCCAGACCAAAGGGTCCACTGAAGATTTTTTTAATATGGGGCGAACAATCGCCTCTTTCCAGGTGGCAGGAATGGTACCCGCGAGAATAGAGTGGTTGAACATATCTCTGATTGCCGTGGCACAGGTAGGTGCCAGTGACGCCATGATTTTCGGTGGGCAGATATCTAGTGGGGATCCCGATTTAGCCCCCGTAAGGTCTTTAATGACCTCCTCTAATGTGGCTAGTTCAAAGCAGTTTAGGGAGCATGCTACTATCTTATTCCGCTCCTGGGATTTTTGAGAAGAAGCCACATCAAGAATAGTAGAAGGAGGAAAGTTTGCTAGATATTTAGTATCTTTTCGCGAAAATAGATAGCCAAGGAGTAACATAGCTCCTGGGATTCCTGAGGCAACTGTCTGCAGGCTTTAGGGGAGACAAAATCCCGAACAATACTAAACAAGGTTTTCTGGGAGTTGCTTGCATTATCAATATGACTGATAATAATTGCACTAGATAAAACAAAATAAAGTGATTGTTCTACATTGGAGTTCTTTACCATTTCAGCTCTTTAAAAATGGCTCATTGTCGAACAAATTAAATAAATAAAACGAATTTCGTAGCACGAGCTGCACGGCATTTTGTGATGCAGGGCACGCTTCGAAATTCGTTTTATTTATTTAATTGTTTACGTACCTCCAATTATCCATGTTCCGGTGTTTAGTACCCCCCACCCTGCCCCTCCCCCGCCCCGTCTTTCCGCCCCATGGAACTCCCTCCACGGACCGCTGCTGGATTTTTGTGTTTCACCATTTTTAAATAGTGCATAAGTTATACATGACAATGTTACATCACTTTCAAGACTTAAACCACGGTCACGCTTAAACTTGTAAAATGCTCTCTGAAAATGCTATTTGCTTCCTTCTTCAAATATATTTGAATTGTTAGGGAGTTACAATATTTCTGTAACACCGTGTGCCATGCACTATGAAAACAGTATTGATCAATGGAGGAGTGATAATTGTTAAAACAGAAAAATAATAGCAATTCCTTCGCTTTTCAGGAAAAAGAGTTTTGCATCTGATTAGCCAGTGCACTCAGGCAAATCACTACACACTTTCCACAATAATTAGCTTATGTGCATCACTTTGTACAGGTTATTATGTATCCTGGGAACTATAAATAACTGGTGGTATCACAGACACGCTGCAATATGGCAATCGTTTTAGCTTCTTTGAAGATATAAGAGGCCATTTGATTTTCACAGTGACATTTCGGATTCAAACTTTGACATATGTTCATTCATCCATAAAACTATTTCCACAGCATAGTTCTTTGCTGTGAGACATTTAGGAGACATATCATGTTTTTGTAAGTATTTTTGTGAATTCTTATGAGTGTTGTGCTAAGCTTGAGCAACAAAACCAGAAGGTCAAATCAGACAATTAATGCCACACTTTCATGACCAAACCAATCCAAGAAAGCAATTATTTCTATAACGATCGAGTAGATAATTACAGAAAGCGCCATAACACCTGAATTGCACATACACACCTTGACACAGATACTTGCAAAAAATCATTCACACCGAAGGCATGCTTAACACACACACTCAGCAAAACCTCCCACAGAGTGATGCACAAACCTTGTGTGAAGAATACTAACGTGTTAGGATGCACCATTTATTCAGAGCAAATGCATGTAAAACGCATGCATGACAAACACCTATGAAGACTGAAATGCTGCAGGCTCTGGTATTAGCATCCAAAGAACCCCTCCCCTTCTAATACAGACAAAACAGTACTCTTGAGAATAAGGCATTGCAGACATTTGGTGACAAACTGCAATCTCATGCGTTTTTTTACGCTTGACGGGGATAGTGACGGAACACATCAGGACCAGAACAGAAAATACTCCAGAATAAGTCACCAGAGAGAGTCACCAGAGAGGCAATTGCCATTTCTCACTCATTCATCCTAATGGCTGCATGGCAAGAATCTGATACTCTAAAATGGAATGTTGCATTTGACATCACCTTGCAATACACAACACAGCATACTTGGAAAGCACAAAAAGTATTCTATGACATCAGTAGCTTGTTTCTCCATAGGCAGGGGCGTAACACAAGCTTCCGCAGCCTCCAAACTCCAAGGGGCCCCCTCATCAGAGTACTCCGGCCGTGGAGCTCCTGATTGGGCCCCTCCACGTACCTTGCAGGGGGGCCCCCTCAATTTTCGTTACGCCACTGTCCATAGGGACCACCGAATGTAAATGGAAGTATGTCAGGAAAAATTGTAAAAGATATGCAACCCGTAACATACAGCTGTACTAGATGTAAATCTATACCTTGCCACCTGCTCACTGTGATTTCTGACTTCGTTTCTGAAACAATCATCTTCAAAGGCAGTTAATCTAAACAAGGAACAAAGAACAGATGTCGATATCTGCCCTACTTGGTGAGTCACCATATTCTACAAACTTGCTTCTAAGCTCTGAATGTGAGCCATGCCATGTGAAGGCATGACTAAGGACACCCAACCACACTCTGGCCATCGCCAAGTAACTATAACTTGCAGCCCCTACATGAACAGTGCTCTCTCTAATGATGTCATTTCGGATGTTGCATTGATGTTATCAGTAGTGTTATGGAACATCATTAGTGATGTAATATGAAAGGTAATTAGTAGTGCATTGTTAGAAATGGGGGCTCTAGTTGGCAGAGGTAGGTACCTTTGTCCAAATAGGGACCCTTGCCTCTAGTCAGGGTAAGGGGGATACACATTTTAGATAACCCCTGCTCACCCCTTGGGTAGCTTGCCATGAGCAGATAGACCTATCCCAAAGGCAATGTGTAAAGTATGTGTACTCAAAACACACAGTAATACAGTGATAACACCACAAATGAACACCACACCGGTTTAGAAAAAGAAAGTATCTCAACAAGACGAAAACGACAATAATCCAACATACAGGTAATTGAAATGCGACAGTTATTGCAAAAATAAGGCCTGTACAAAACAAATACCACTACCTGGGGACATCACAACGTCGTGACAGCAATAAATCCAGTTTACGGTGCCGACCACAAGGAGCGTGGCGTCGGTGTGGACTCACATGGACCCCCAAACAAACAGTACCTTGGAGACGAAGTCTATGATGATGCACGGCGTCGTGGAGGTGAGGCGTCGGTGAGAGGTTGAGGTCGACTTCCTGGCTTCCATGGGGGAGGTGAGGTGTCGGGTCCATGAGGAGGTTATGTGTCGAGTCCAGGAAGGGGGAAGATGGTTTTGTCGGCAGAGAGGCGTCAGTTCCAGTGGCAATGCAAAGTCAGCGAGTTGGTGTCGTCACCCTCAGCTGTTATCGTCACCGCAAAAGCAGGATGCAGACGCTGGCGGAGTTGGTGCGAGCGTTGGCATCAGGCATGGCTGATAACTGCAGGCGTCAGTGGGCATCGAAGGGTGTCAGAGCTGGGGTGCAGGCCAGGCGGTGCATCGCTCACATCACGAGCGGTGCCCTGGGTCAGTGTGCAGGTCGCGGTGTCGCTGACAGCATCAGAAACAGGTTTTCTTGCTTCTTTTAGGTTTCTTCCAGCTCCCAACACCAGGAACAACCTCCAGAGGCCTACAACTGGAATATGCACCTCATGGCAGGTCATAACTCTCAGCAAGAGGGTGAAGTTGATGTGTCCCTGAGACTTCAGAACAGGAGGCCAGCACAGTTCTGGCCCTTGGAGATCTTCTTCAAGCAGGTTCAAATCAAAGTTCCAGTCTTTGTCCTCTCCTTGGCAGAAACTGCAACTGCAGGCCAACCCCACACAGCACACAGCAAAGGGGCAGTACTCCTCCTCACAGTTATTCAGCTCTTCTCCTTGGCAAAGGTTCCACTTGAGTCCAGAAGTGATCTAAAGTTCTGGGGTTTCAGGTGTAATACTCATACCCCAAAATGATGTTGTTCTCTTTGTGCAAGGGTCTCTGAGCCCAATCCAAACAAGTTCTGTCCTTACTGGTGCAGTATGACCGCAAGGGGTGGAGACAGCATTGTGAACGGGAGACAGGCCCTATTCAGGTGCATGGAGATCTCCTCCCACTACTCCAAATACAGCCAAGCCCCTCTAAGCTCAGTTCTGAGTCATCCAGGAACGGCCAGATACACTTCAACCCCCCAGTGTCTTTCTACAGTTAATGTAAATCCCCAGCCCCTGTCACTCCCAAACCAGACAGTCAATACACAAATAGGCAGAGGTACACAGAATGGTTAAATAAAAAAAGGACTACTTTCTAAAAGTGGCATTTTCAAACACACAATTTAAAAACCATCTCTGCTAAAAGATGTGTTATTAAATTCTGGGTTCAGAGAGCCTAAACTTTATTTCTCCATCTTGTCCCTATGGGAAGTTATACTTGTGAGATGCTACAAATTAACTCCCATGTTATCCTATGGGACAGATATCCTTTCAATAGTGAAAAACTAAATTGGCAGTATTTCACTATCAGGACATGTATCACACACCGGTACATGTCCTACCTCTCACATACACTGCACCCTGCCCAGCGGGGTCTATTGGGCTTACAATAGGGGTGTCTTACATGTAAGAAAATGGAAGGCTATGGCCCAGCGAGTGGGTGCACTTGCCAAGTCTACATGGCAGTTAACAAACTGCGCACAGACACTGTAGTGGCAGGCCTGAGATACCTTTTCAGGGCTACTCATGTGGGTGGCACAATCAGTGATGCAGGCCCACTAGTAGCATTTGATTTACAGGCCCTCCACACTCAGTGTACTATACTAGGGACTTACTAGTAAATCAAATATGCCAATTAGGGAGAACCAATTTTAATAGAATTCACACGGGGAGCACTTTCACTTTGACACTGATCAGTAGTGGCAAGTGCCCAAATCATCTAAGTTAGCAAAAACGAAATCCAGCACAGCATCAAAAATACAGGAGGTAAAGAAAATAGTCAGGGTCAACAATGCTAAAGATACCAAGTCTAACATGGGTCCCCTCCAGCTAAAAGGTTGGGAGAACTACCCACCCTCTTGGGAGTTCTCATCACTAAGGCAGAAGAATCTGGACAGACCTTCAGCATTGGCGTGTTCTGTACCAGGGTGGTGTTCCACCGTAAAATCCATTCCCTGTAGGGAGATGGACCACCTCACCAGTTTTGGATTTTCACCCCTCATTTGCATCAACCATCTGAGGGGCCTGTGGTCTGTCTGAACCCGGAAGTGAGTCCCAAACAAGTAGGGTCTTAGCTTCTTCACCGAACAGACCACAGCAAAAGCTTCTCTTTCAATTTCACTCCACCTCTGTTGCCTGGAAGTAGCCTTCTACTACTGAAAGCTACAGGTTGGTCCAAGCCCTCTTCATTCAATTGTGAGAGTACTGCTCCCACACCATGCTCTGAAGCATCTGTCTGTACAACAAGTTCTAGGGAGAAGTTGGGTGCCATGTGCACGGGCGCCGTGCACATGGCAGATTTCAGGGCATCAAAAGCGGTCTGACAGGCATCGGTCCAGATCACTTTCCTTGGCTGCTTCCTTGAAGTCAGCTTTGTCAAAGGGGTAATAATGGTGCCATATCCCTTGATAAACCGTCTGTAGTATCCGGTTAGTCCTAAAAAGGCTCTCACATCTGTCTGGGCCTTGAGGGGCTCCCAAGCCAGAATGATGTTGATCTTAGGCTGTAGGGATGTCACCTGGCCACTTCCTCCCTGGTGTCCTAAGTACACCACAGATCCCTGCCCTATCTGGAACTTACTGGCCTTGATAGTGAGTCCTGCCTTCTGCAGAGCTTTCAACACTTCACAGAGGTGTTGCAAGTGTCCTTCCTAGCTGGAGCTGAACACAGCAATGTCATACAGGTAGGTGCAATGAGTTCCTCCTGGTTGATCATTCTCTGGAATGGTGGAGGGGCATTCTTCAATCCAAAGGGCATGACATGGAACTGTTAGTGCCCCTCTGGCGTTGAAAACGAGACCTCTCTCTTGCCCCATCAGTCAAGGCAATCTGCCATTACCCAGATGTTAGATCATACGTACTAAGGTACTGGGCAGCTTCCAGCCGATCAATGAGCTCATCAGCTCGGGGAATGAGGTGCACGTCAGTCCTAGTGATGGTATTGAGGCAACAGTAGTCCAAGCAGAACTGGAGTTCAGGAGTGGCACCGGGTGTAACAGCTTTTGAAACCAAGACCACTGCGCTAGCCCAGGGGCTGGTGGAGGGCTCTGGAGGGCTCTAACGTCAACATTCTGGAAACTTTTTCTTTAATGCTACCCTGACTTTGTCAGCTACTCTGTAAATGTTATGTTTCACAACTATTCTGACCCCAGTGTCCACATCATGGACGCTCCAATTGGTGATTCCTAGAGTCAGGGAAAGCAGGGAGGCGAACTGAGCCAGCACCTAAGACAGTCCCTCTGCTGCTCTGGGGTCAGGGTGGGAGAGAGGTTCACTCCATCCACTGACCCATCATGTTCCTTGGTTGAAAGGAGGCCAGGAAGAGGCTCCCTGTCCTCTTCCATTCCATCATCTGTAGCCAGGAGCATTGTTACTTCAGACCTCTCAAAGTGAGGTTTGAGGCAGTTCACGTGTAGGACCCTCAAAGGGTTCCCTGCAATCTGCAAGTTGACCAAGTAGGTCACATCACTCTTGCAATCCACCACCTCAAATTGACCAGTCCACTTGTCTTGGAGCGCATAAGACTCCACTGGTGCCATCACCCACACTTTTTGTCCAGACTGAACCTCAACCAGAGTGGTATTCTGGTCGTACCAATATTTTATCTCCTCCTGGCTGGCTTCTAGGTTCGCCTAGCGATTTTCCTGAAGCGTTGAGTCTGGCTCCTGAAGGCAAGCATAGAGCTGAACACATCTTGGGGGGTCTTACTAGGAGTTTTCTCCCAGCCCTCCTTCACCGGACTCAGAGGTCCTCTCACAGGGTGCCCATACAGCATTTCAAAGGGACTGAACCCAAAGGATTTCTGCAGTACCTCCCTGTAGGCAAAGAGCAGGCATGGTAGGAAGACATCTCACTTATGTCTCATGAGTTCTGCAAGATCCTTTATCATGCCTTTCCGGGTTCTCTAGGGGATGTTAAGAAATGGTGAATTTTTTACATTTGACCGCACTCCTCCCAGAGTGACTTCATATACCTGGAAATGAAGTTTGAACCATGGTCTGAGATCACCTCTCTAGGGAATACAACTCGGGAAAAGATCCCCATCTATGCACAACTCACCACAGGGGCCATGATTGTCCTGAGAGGGACAGCTTCCGGGTACCGGGTGGCATGGTCCACCAAGACCAAGATAAACTTGTTGTCTAAGTCTGCCTTGGGTTCATGTGGACCCACAATGTCGATGCCCACCCGCTTGAAAGGGGTGCTCAGCACAGGAAAGGGTTAGAGGGGAGCCTTACACTTCCCACCAGTCTTGCCACTTGCCTGGCAAGTCTGACCAGACCTACAATGTGTGCCAACGTGCTTCTGCAGTTGGGGTCAGTAAAAGTGGAGGCCAAGACTGTGATAGGTCCTGTCACACCCCAAATGTCCTGCCAGAGGCACATCATGAGCCACACACAGTAGGAAGGTTCTGTAGCACGTGGGTCCCACCAGCACACAGTCTGCCCCGGGCTCAGCAACCTTAGGCTCACTGTGTAGACGATTCTCCCAATAAATCAAATGTGACCCAGACGGACCACTTGCTGCCTGGTCTGCAGCCTGCGTCTGCAAATAAACAAGAGTAGGGGACTCCAACTGCAGAATTCCTCCCTGGAGGGACCTCCTTCCTGCTGCCAATGGGTCAGCCCAGGCACATCTCCAAGTTCAGCCACTTGTTGCCCGGTAGGTTCCAGGGCATCCCCCTCAGGTTGGACCTCCTTCTGGACCATGGGAACTTTGGGGGTGGTTTCCCATGCCCCCTGCCCTTCCTCTTTCTGGTAGGCACCTGGGCCACTCTTTCAGGCTTCAGGTACTCTTGATCACCGCTACTGGCTGCCATTGACAGAGTGGTCACACAGGCCCACTCAGGCAGACCCAACATCTTTAAATGAGCCAGGCGCTCCACATCCTTCCAAGGTGAGCTCTCCATGTCATGGCCAAGCAGACAGTCAACAGGCATGAACGGATTTACAATGACCTTCAAGGAACCTGAGACCCTCCCCACTCAAGGGGAACCTGTGCCACCTTACACAGGCACTCAGAGTTGTCTGCAGCAACTACAGGGTGAAGTACATTGGGGATGACCTACTCTTCACACACCCATTGACACCTGACAGATGTCACACTGGCTCCTTTGTCTCTCAGAGCCTTGATGGCCACCCACTGCAGGTGCTTTTTAGTGTTATCAGGCAAGCATGTTTCCTGGACCTTCTCTCTATCTCCTAATGAGATCATGGTCATCACAGTTGGCTTCCCCCCTCACTAGGAACCAACTCCCTCCCAGCACTACACTAACTAACACCGGTGATGGTGCACCAGTGGGTGCTGGTGGTGCCTTGAGGCACTTGGGATCATTCTGCATGTGACCCTCCTGACCACATGCATAACACTTATGTGGATCCTGGTTGTCTGGCTTACCCTTAGGGTGACATGGCTTCTTAGAACTGAGGAACTGGGGATCTTTACCCTGGGAACTATTATGGGGCCCTTTAGAGAACACTTTTTGGTTACCCTTGTCTCCCCCACTCTTCTGTTGGGGACCCTGCCCACTTCTGGCTTGGTTTCCCACATACGCCTTGTGGACCCTGGTACTCGTCTAGCGATCCGCATCCTGTGCAAGCTTCCTGGGGTCAGTCAGCTTACTATCCATCAGATGCTGGCGCAGCTCCGGAACACTAAAAGACTACTCAAGTGCTCCCAACCAATTAAGTTGTACAACACCTGGTAATCAGCTACCTTGCTGCCCTATATCTAACCATCCAGTGCCCTACAATAAAGGTTCACACACTCAACCTATGTATTGGATTCAAGCTTCTTGAAGTACCTAAACTTTTCCCGGTACTGCTCTGGTGTGAGGCCATATCTGAGGCATAAAGCCTCTTTCATATTGGGATAGGTCAGAGCACCCACCTCCTCCAAAGGTGTCAGAGTGTTCTTCCCATTGGCCTCAAAGTGTCTCCATGGGCCTGCCCCCCAATTCTTCTCAGGGACCTCATTCATATGCGGTGCTGCCTCATAAGATGCAAACCATGCATAAATATCCTCTCCCTTCTGGAAATTCTGTTCTAGGTCCTTGGGTATGTAAAACATACCCCTTTGCACTGGCTCTACGCTGCCACCATTTGTACTGGACTTCACCTGTTTGGCATTGATGTCCAGTTCTCTCATGCTCAACTCACGGGCCAAGATCAATTTCTTTTCCTCCAAGGCCCGAGCATTCTTGCTCTTTCCCACCTTGGTCAGGAGCCTTAAGACCTCCAACTCATGATCTCTAACCCTGCGCCTTTCCTCTGTTTCCTCTGGCGCCCAATTCCTGGAAGAATAATTGGTGCCAGTCCTAGATGCTACTCTCCTAACAAGCAATCTGAAACAGCCTTCTGGCACATCCCAATCCACAGATGCATCATCTGTCTCCTCAGCTTGTCTGGTCTCCCACTAGGCCCCTAAGGCCTTCTGTAGTTCCTCTTTCCTAGAGATGCTTTTCGTGGGATACACAAAGCTCTTGCAGAATTGCTTGAGTTGCTCTACTTTGTAACTACTTAACATTTCAAGGTCAAACTCCAATTCTGCAGCATCATTTTGAGACATGGTGTGTGGATACTTCAAGGGGCAGATCAAAAATAGAACCAAAAATAAAACAGAGTATGTTGTTGCATAGTGGTCTACACTAAACCAGTGATGTACACCAATCACCAAGTACAAATACAAGTTCAAATCCTCACCGCTGACCACCAATGTTAGAAATGGGGTCTCTAGTTGGCAGTGGTAGGTACCTTTGTCCAAATAGGGGCCCTTGCTTCTAGTCAGGGTGAGGGGGATACACACTTTAGATGACCCCTCTTCATCCCCTGGGTAGCTTGGCACGAGCAGACAGAATTATCCCAAAGGCAATGTGTAAAGTATTTGTACTCAAAATACACAGTAATACAGAGATAACACCACAGATGGACACCACACCAGCTTAGAAAAATAAAGTATCTTTAGCTTAACTCAACAAAACCAAAATGACAAAAATCCAACATATAGGTAATGAAATACGACTTTGAAACAGTTGTTGCCAAAATAAGGCTTGTAGAAAACAAAGAGCTCCACCTGGAGCTATTGCAACGACGTGGCAGCAATAAATCCAAAGTACTGCGCTGACCATGTTGGGCATGGAGTCATATGGACCACCAAACAAACAGTATGGAGCCTATGAAGATACAGGGCATTGCAGAGGTGAGGCATCGGTGCCGAGATCGAGGCCGACTTCCAGACTGCCACGGGGAGGCGAGACATCGTGTCCGTGAGGAGGTGACATGTTGAGTCAAGAACAGGGGAAGGGGGTTGCGTAAGCGGTGAGGTGTCGGCTCCGGTGACGATGTAAAGTCGGCGAGTTCGTGGACGATGACAGGATGAAGGAGTCGGTTCGAGCTCTGACATCAGGCACGGCCGATAACAGCATGCATCAGCAGGCAGTGCAGGCTGGGCACTGTGTTGTTCACTTCACAAGCGGTGCCCCGTGCCTCGTGCAGGTCGCGGCGTCACAGCAGTGTCGCTGACGGCATCAGAAACAGGTTTTCTTGCTTCTTTTAGGTCTCCCAACAGCAGTGACAACATTTTCAGAGGCCCAAAACTGGAATAGGCACCTCCTAGCAGGTCAGAACTCTCAGCAAGAGGGTTCAGGGGAGCTGGGGGTGAAGTTTATGTGTGCCTGAGACTTTAGAACAGGAGGCCAGCACACTTCAGGCCCTTGGAGACCTTCTTCAAGCAGGTTCAAAACAGTCTTTGTTCTCTCCTTGGCAGAAACAGCAGGCTAAACCCACAATCACACAGCAAAGGGGCAGTACTCACAGTTCTTCAGCTCTTCTCCTTGGCAAAGGTTCCTCTTGAGTCCAGAAGTGATCTAAGGTTCTGGGGTTTCAGGAGTGATACTTATACCCCAAAATGTTTTGTTCTCTTTGTGCAAGGGTCTCTGAGCCCAGTTCAAACCTTTCCTATCCTCACTGGTGCAATGTCATCTCACGGGGTGAAGACAGCACTGTGCAAGTGAGACAGGCCAGATTCAGGTGCAAGGAAATCTTCCGCTACTCTATATGCAGCCAAGCCCCATTCAGCTCAGCTCTGAGTCATCTATGAAGGGCCAGGCACACCTCAACCCCCCCAGTGGCTGTATACAGTGAATGCACATCCCCATCCCCTGTCTATACACAAACAGACAGAGGCACACAGAATGTTTAAACAAGAAAAGAATACTTGTAAGATGTTACAAATTAACTCTCATGTTATCCTATTGGACATATAGCCTTCCAATAGTTAAAAACGGAATTGGCAGTATTTCACTATCAGGATATGTCACACACACCAGTAGATAGATATCCTACCTTTCACATACATTGCACCCTGCACAGGGGGATACCTTGGGCCTACCATAGGGGTGCTTTACATGTAAGAAAAGGGAAGCTTAGGGCCAGGCAAGTAGGTGCACTTGCCAGGTTGACTTGGCAATTAACAAACGGCACACAGAAACTGCAGTGGCATTTCTGAGATACCTTTTCAGGGCTACTCATGTGGGTGGCACAATCAGTGCTGCAGGCCTTACTAGTAGCATTTGCTTTACAGGCCCTGGCACACTCAGCACACGTTACTGGAGACTTAATAGTAAAACAAATATGCCAATCAGAGAGAACCAATTTTAATACCAATTTACACAGGCAGCACTTGCACTTTGACACTGATCAGCAGTGGAAAAGTGCCCAAAGCATCTAATTCAGCAAAAACATAATCCAGCACTGCATCAAAAATACAGGACATAGAGGCAAAAAGTCAGGGAAAACCATGTCAATGATGCTATGTCTAACATGCATGGTGAGGGCACATGTCATAGTCACTTTAGAGAATGGGCTATAGTTACTTGAGATACTATAACTGGTGAATTTCAGTGATTTTCTGAGCTTAAAATGGTATGTTTTACCTGATATTTCCGCCATTCCATAACGTCCCTTTAACCTTTGTTTTTTTAGTGAACTTCTAAGAATTTCTTTTAAATGTATAGTTAGATATTATTACAATTGCTAACTATAACATCACTTTAACCTTTGTTTTCTTTGGGGAATTTCTATGAGTTTTTTACCACAAGTAAAATGCCCATCACAGTGCATGGCATAACGCCGGGCCAGGGCTCGTAACCAACCACCCGTTGCCAAGCATTGCTGACATGTCACGTAGCAATAAAAGGTGTCATTTTATGTACAGCAGACCTACTAGCTTTTTCAAAGTGTCAGAACCCAAAATATTAAGAGCAGCTGGCCTACTGGCTTTAGCCAGGGGCAACACATCAACATATATTTTATACATTCACAAAAGTCACCAATCACTATAAGCAAAATGTATGTTTTAAGAATTCACAAATTGCAATTTTTAATAATAGTGATTGTCAAAAACTATTTTCAATAAAGCATTAAAAAAACAGTCTTTGAGTCCATTTGTAACATTGTTTAGGTCAGTCAATGCAGCCATAGAACCAACCACTAGGAATTGCTGCAATACAGTAGAAGAGCGTAAAGCTCCAGTTCAGAGTGCTTTAAAAATATGGGAAGGTCTCTTGGGGTCACAAAATAAATGACCCAAGAGACAATTTAGTATTTTCTTTTCATGCTGTTGGGGAGCTGCTGCACACCCTGCAGCCCTCCAACACATTAACAAAATACTTGATGGTGCCTCTGCCCCTTTTAGGGGGCACCACCATGATCGGAATATATAACTAGAAAGCCCTCACAGGCATTATGAGTTGTTCATTGCTTGAGCAGTGAACAATAACATGTATTATTCTTTTATTTACTACATGTTTTATGGTTATCCATGTGCCCACCAGATTATTCACAACACACCCAAATGCTGGGGCTGCGGTAGAGCTCCAAGGCCCCGGCAGCCACTGACGGCTCCCAAGCCTGTACCCATCCTGGGTCCCGCAGGGAGCCAGCTCCATTGCTTTGCTTGAGTCTGGGAGAGAGCAGCTCTCTTATCTTCTCCTGCCGGCAGAAACAAAGTTGTTTTCCCTGCCCAGTAGAGTGCATGCAAGGAATTTTATCTGTATTGCCTCCCTGCACTCTCCCGGGCAGGAAACTGCAGTGTCTCAGGGGAGAGTGTCCCCTGGACCAGTTTACTGTTCTGGGATGGGAGCCCCCCAAAAACACTGCCCCCCGGGGATGGGGTCCCTGGGCCTACCAGAGACTTGGGGAAGGGAGCCGCAGGACCCCTTCTCATAATTCATGAATCAGCACTGGGGGATGGGGTCATTGGGGTTTTACATCTTACAGAGGGTCATTGTGGGGTGGATCTACACTTCACTACCAGAAAAAAATGCTGGTGACCCCTAGGCTCTACCCACATGGGGGGGGGGGGTCTCTTTTTAAAAGGCAGGAGTCTTAGTTAGTAGGTCTTTGGAACCACAAAAAAAATTATGATTTTGGGGATGGGGTCCCCAGTGTGACCCCTGCCAGACTTATGTGGTGAGGGTATCCCTACCCTGCCACCTTATGTGTTTTTAAAACGTTTTAAAAGGACAGGAAACTGAGTCCCCCAGTCCTATAATGGCTGCTGCTACATCTTTGTTGATGAGCCAGATGGCAATCCGATTTGTGGATGCTCCGCGTCTCTGTATACACACATTTTAAACCTTAATTTCTCAAAAATTACTAAACAGATTGACAAAAAAGCAGCGCTTTACTGTTAAAAATCTAGCTCTCTGCCAAATCCTAAAATCAACATAACATGGCATATTTGTTTGTTAATAAAATTAATGTTTGTTTTCAATGTTCTAAAACTCACTGATAAATTGTCTGAAACAGAAAACTATATCAAATCCACAAAAGGGAAGCTATTATTGAATTACAGAGGATATATGTATAGTAAGTAGAGCACCACCAGTGACAAACCACACTGGAAATACACCAAATATTTTTCAAATGCATGTCATGCATGACAGGGCCACCATTAAAACTAGATTGTTGAAAGTGCTAAAGAAAATAACCATTCCATAATATTACTGAAATAGTAGCCAGACATATTTTATAGGACATAGAAGAGACCAGTATGAGCTCTCAAGACCCAACTGGAACAATACTTAATATTATACCAAACATTCTTGAACAAGACACAGGTCAACTCCCTGGCATACCAACCTTAAAAATACTAATTATCATAATAAATAGAACTGACATGGAAACATCAGTAGAACCCAAAAAATATGACGATATAGATATACTCCACACTTTGTTAATCAGACATAAAAAAAGACTACATAACAAAACCAATAATGGAAAAAAGTCATTTACACTATCAATACAATTTACTAAAATGTAATCAGTGTAACATTTGGATGATGAACTTGTAAGTTGTGCCCTCCACCATTCAGTTACACAATACATGGCCAATATCAAAATAAAATATCCCACTAGTGTATGCACTGTTATAGAACAAATGAAGTACATCTTCCAGTGACATGCTAACAAATATAAAACACATACTAACAACTGTAATCCACAAAAGTCTTCACAGTTTTTGAACAGACAATGATTTAGGCCAAACTTAAAATCTACCACACACTTCAATTCAGGGGTACTACTATCCTTGTAACCACAGAATGTGTAGGTACCTCCCTGAATAGTGTGTAGAGTATGCTACTAACCTGAAATTTGCCCACAAAATAAAATACTAATAGCATTACCATATATCTGCCTAACAGATGTCACTAAACATTATTATATGATAATTGAATCCCTCTATAATCAACGTGAAACAAAACTATCACCAGTATTGGATTATTTTGCGGACTCTTGGGTAGGTAAACTGCAGTGATCAGGCCATAGATGCTAACGCAAGCATCACATTCCATGATAAACACATCTATGACACACCATGTCCCAAAAAGCAAAGACAAATAACCAACTGGAAGGATGGCAAAGTGCCTTCCAATGAACCCTTGGAAGAAGTCACCTTACATGCTGCCAATTTCTGGAAATACCTAAAAAGTAACAAAGCTACCAGGAGAGAAAAATAGAACAATCCCTAAACCAACTCAAACTAAAACTCTCCAACCAAACAAAACAAGTGCAGAAACTGAAAGCATTCAATGAAAGACTCCTTTCAAACAACCCAGACATACATATCTAGACTCTATAGCAAGAACCCTGCTTAAAAAGAACCCACTTAACAACACCATTTAATCCGGCCAAAACACAAACACTCATACTATACTAAAGTATATTTGTATATATTTTTAAAGAAAACTTAACATATTGATGTATGGAACAAATAGTTCACAAGGCAAAATTTCAGATTGATACTTGACATTTACTATTATAAATATTTACAAATATATAAATATACAATATAAAATAACCAACAATACAGTATTTTACCTAAACACTTTTCTGCCACCTATAAATGTATACTAACGTCTTAAAAAATCATATATATATATAGCTAACGAAGGTCTAAGACTAGGTGCCGTTATGCCCTAGAGATCACATTGGTTATGTGCGAGGCGTTACCTCATGGATGAGACTGGCGCAGACTGGAGGCCTGGGGAGAACTAGGAGTGTCCTCAATGGGGGACTTATACGACGAAGGCAACTTGATCCCATTGAATGACCTTAGAAAGAGATATGACATACCTGGGGGGGGATTTCCTGTTGCACACCGCCCTCACATCAGCGATACGAAAAAAACACTGGAAGGATTACAGAACCACAGTTGTTGGCGGGTGTCAGTACGTGGTATCTCCAACTGGAACCTTTAAGGCGGTCATCTGCCTATACAGGTGAATCACGCATGAGACACTCCCTCCCCTGAGTAAGTTGCATCAGAAATGGGAGGACGACTTAGGTGAACCTATAGCTGAGAAAGCGTGGGGGAAGTAGTGGAAAGGTCATGGAAGAGCACCAGGAATGCTATATTTCAATACGTCTTGCACAGATATCACCTCATACCAGGCAAAATGAATAAATATTTCAATACACAAACAGCAGCTTGCCCACACAGCAACATAGAAGGAGCAGAATTCCTGCACATTTTCTGGAGCTGCCCGAACCTAGTGGATTTTTGGGAAGAAGTAGCTACAACCTTAGCAGATGTGACCGGAAAAGAATTGGCAGTAACACCTGGGTATTGTCTACTACACTGGTTTCCCCATTTGGCTACAAATAAAGTGACAAGTAGGTTCCAGGACCTTGGCCTGGTATTAACAAAAAGATACATCACCAGTCACTGGAAACCGAGAGGGAGTCCTAATATACTCAGATGGAAAACAAAGTTCATAGAATGGGCAGACTGTGAGGGGGCAGTAAGGTTGCAAATAGCCAAGAAAACGGGGAGCAAAACAACTCTGGTGACAGCTAGAGCATGTGCAGCATTGGTGGGATTATTGAAGAACCCAGAGAATGAGGTAGAAGAGGTCCCAACAGGGGAAACCTATGAAGGTGAAAGCTGAACCCCACACTGTAGACACCAAGGAGTGATGAACAGAGGAGCAAATACACAACGGTAGTAACTCCTCAGACTGATAAGATATAAGCTCTGGGCCCATAACAACAGAGTAAATAGATAGGCATCCCCGCATTAGGAAGATAAGAGATTGCCTGCACACAACACGCCTGGGGGAAGGTGGAGCAGTTGGGGACCGTTTACAATGTTGAGCATTTATTATTACTAAATGTCTAGGTTAAACAGAAGAAGATCTAGATGGATTGAATATGATGTGGCTTGCAGTACCCTTACTAAAGCGATAGAGGGGGGCGGGGGACTTGGGATGCTGGCACGATGCACCATTCTGCCTTAGACGTGTAATTGTAGACTACTGGAGAGTGTGACTGAATATCCGTATCTAGAAATAATGTCAGACCTTGTTAAGATTTACGTGAATGCATGCTCAAAAAATTGATAAAATCTAATTATAAAGAAAAAAATCATATATATAAACCAGCCGGCCTCGTTTGGTGGATGCAATCGGACTAAAGCAGAAATTTCTCTATGCGGAGGTATCCGATCTCCGATTCCCGCCGCCTGTGTTTTCAGAAGAAATCCGGATTGCAACAGACGACCTGCACTAACACCGCACGGCTTTCGCGGCTACACAGTGACGGCTCCTGGTATGCTACAACAGTGTATCCGGCATAAAAGAAACTTTCAAACAAGGCAGATGTCCCACTCCTAAAGTGAATAAATTTGGAATGTTGGACGACAGGTATTGTGTCCTCGGTTTCGGTAACCAGCACTTTCCTTTTTTCTAATTGTGGGACATTTCACAGTGACTTTTCCCGAGCAAAATACAAACGTCACGGGGAGAGACCTTTTTCCCATTCTATGATCTCATGATTCCTGTACCGCTTTGCATTACTGGAGGCATTGGTAACTGGGAGACTCTAAAAGGCTATTAGGGGAGCATTACCATGTGCGAATCCATACGCAAACGGCTGGGTGTAAGGAAAGACCTCTTCAACAAGGATGAGGTTGCTGGAGGGCAAAGCAGCAGCGCGGTCACAGGGGGCGCACACACAGACGGAACATCACTGGAACAGACCCTTGGTGCATATGAGAAACTGCGGAAGAAGGAGATCAACCACAGTTGGGAGGTGATCTCCCTGGATAATTACATCGAGGTGGGGCAGGTACCGCGGGGGCTCCGCATACTCATCACCCACACATACCAAACTACTGGAAGAGTGGTCAGCCTTGATGGCTTCCACCTGTAAAGGAATGTTGGGTCTCCTTTCGAAATATGCAGCATTGGAGTTAGAACAAGTCACAATGGAGCTAAAATCTCTGCAAGAAACTCTGGAAAAGCACCCTCAACAAGAGGAGATACAAGCTTTCTACAAAGAGCTGGAGGGCAGACTAAACAAATATGAGGAGGAAATAAAAACAAAAAAGAAATGGAAATTTACCAGGGACAAGAATGACGACACCTCAGGCCGAATACTCATTTTTGGAAGAAAGTATGATGGTGCAAGAAAAAAGTACAGACGCACTTATGCTTTACGGCAGCAGGAGGCAGCTACCTCAGAGTCAAGCTCAGATGTCTCAGACATGGACGAAAGGCAAACATATTTTGGAAGTGGTATCGCTCCTTTCACCACACTAGAGGAGTACAGTTTTTTACGGAAAAGCCAGGGGCCAAGGCGCAAACCACCAAAAGAAAACGAAAAAGGAGAAAACAACGCCAAAGGAAAATCAGGAGAGGCGGAGGAGTCAAAGGAAGAAACCATGTGGGAAGGGAGTCCCGTTCAGCAGGAGGAACAAATGATGGGTGAGCCTTCTTCACTGTTATAACCCTTTCTTCCCACAACCTTTCACCAGATGAACAATCCCTTCTTGAGCTAGGTCTCTTTTACTGCTCCACTAACAATTTTGACTACCCCCGCACCCACATTGATGTCTTTTTATTTGCTAGAAAACTCAAACTTCTTAAAATGCATACTCTCAAAGGCTCACAGGGTCTGAGAGATGGGTCGGTGATTGGCAGTTTTCCTACTGTATCTGACACACCAGCTGATCTCCTCTCCATTGGGGACATTGGGGGTCTGGCCGCACTGAAGGAACTTGATCTGGGGGAAAGGGATTGGACATCAGAACAGGAGTTCTTGGAGGTGCTGGACATGGAAACTGGCAAGAGAAGAAGCAGCAATTTTAAACCCAAATCAAGGTTCAATCCTAACACCCCACACGATAACATTGATTCCTTCCATGAGGCGGAGGTATGGGACATGTTTAAACTTGAAACTGGCAATAAGAATGGGTGCACGACTAACCTAACTAAAGGCCAGAAACTGGCTCTCGAATCCCTTAAGCAAGCTACCGGCTTTGTCATCAAGCCGTCAGACAAAGGCGGGAATGTCGTTTTATGGGACTTCAAGAAATATATCGCTGAAGCCAAGAGGCAGCTTGACTTTTCTGGTAGCTACATGAGAACCACGGCGGCCCAGTATGTGTCCACAGTTGACTGTTTCCACAACATGCTGTCAAATGGCACACCCTTGGTCTTTTGAACAATGATGAACTTTTGTTTTTAACTGTTAAAAAACCTGTTTCCTCTTGCTTTTACATGTTGCCCAAGGTGCACAAACACCCCACCAATCCACCTGGAAGACCGATCATTTCTGCCAATGACAGTCTCCTTGAAAACACTTCAATATATCTGGACCATTTTTTATTTCCCTATGTGTGTAGCATGCCCTCTTACTGCCGTGACAGCATGGATTTTATATCCAAGGTCACAGACATCCCGTGGCAACCTATTTACATTATGGCAACGGTTGATGTGGTGTCCTTGTACACCTGCATCAACCATGACCTAGGCATCAACGCTTGCAAACACTATTTTAGGGACAGACCCATTGCCACATGGGATCACACTAGTATGCTACTGGAGATGCTCCATTTCTGCCTAGAGAACAACTACTTTTTTCATGGCCAGCAGTGGTACAGGCAATGTCCGGTACTGCCATGGGAAGTTGCTTAGCACCGAGCAACGCGTGTATCTTCATGGGGTGTAGGGAGTGTGAATGTGTCTGGGCAAATGACTTTGATGAATACACCAAGTATCTGGTCCTTTGGACCAGATACATTGATGACATTTTTCTGATCTGGGATGGCCCACAGGATGCTCTTGTCAAATTCCTCCTAGCCATCTCGGACAATGAACTGAATTTGAAATTTACTAGTGCCACCAGTAGGAAAAGACTAGACTTCCTTAACGTCAGTGTAGAGGTACTGGATGACACCATACACACTAGCCTACACAGGAAAGCAACAGCTGGTAACAGCATCTTCCATGGTAAAAGTCATCACCGACCCAAGTTGAAGGATAGCATCCCCTACGGTGAACTGCTGAGAGCCAGGCGTAATTGCAGCACACCAGAGGGATAAACCAGAGAGGAAGGCGTCATGCTAGAAAGATTTCTGCAGACGGGCTACACACGCAAAGTGGTAGATGAGGCTAGGAGGAAGGTGGGTAGAGTAGGAAGAGAAACGCTACTCAAACCCAAGCAAAAGAAGGAAACCGAACCAGTGATTAGACTGATCACAACTTTCAACTCTGATTGTGCCAAGGTCCAGGCCATTATCAGGAGACACTGGCACCTAGTTAAACTGCACCATATTTTTGGCAAACTGGTGACCCCGAGTGCAAATTTCACATACCGCAGGAGTAACTCTCTGAGGGATATGTTGGTACACAGCTTAATGGAACGCGGTCAGAAACACAGCTGCACATGGTTGAGGGAGCTCCCAGGATTTCATAAATGTGGGAAGTGCAAGGCTTGTTCCAACAGTACCAATGACAAGAAAGTGCATCTTCCGAATGGCGGGCAATCCAAAATCCACCAATTCATTAATTGTAACACAGAATTTGTTGTTTATGTCCTTGTGTGCGTATGTGGTTTGAGGTATGGTGGGAGCACTATCTTTCCGGTGAAAAAGCATATTTTGGAGCACTTAAGGGCAATCAGGAATAATGATGTCACATATCCCATGGCCAGACACTGCAACACTGTACATAGCTCCCCTAAACCTGAGAACTTAAAAATTTCATTTTTTGGAGTTGATAGGATCCCGGTGAAAAGTCGGGGTGGAGACAGGGAACGAGAACTGAGAAGACTAGAATCCAAGTACATATTCAGCCTCAACTCCAAACACCCAGGAGGTTTGAACCAGGACGAAGAGCTTCATGTTCACTTAGGGTAGTACCATTTGCCCTGAGATAGCCAGTCCCTGTCTGTCATTCCACTCTACCCCATATGTGAAGATGGTTCTCTCTCTGACAGTATCTCCCATTTCCCTAACTGCCTTATCCCCCTGCTGTCCCTTCCAGTCGACCGCTTGATCCCTAGAAGGGTCCTCTGTCTCTCTCACCCAATGCCACCAATTCTCACAATGGTCACTTGACCAATGAACCAATTTAGCTAAATTGTCTTTTTTGAATATGGTGGGGAATTCTTCCTTTTAAAGCGCATTAAGGGGTCATGCCTGGGTGTTATTCACTTGCACTTGCAATTTCTCACCTGTGATGTTTTTTCCATGTTTCTCACCTGCCATATATACATGTATATTTATATACAGTTTCTTTTCATTTTTTCAAGGTGAGGCACCTGCTATTTAATTAATTTGTAAAACGACTTTTAATTTTGTTTATTTTTAAAAATGTTTTGACTTACATAGTCTTTTTTCATTGTGACTGATGAGATGGCAAACATGTCTTTTGTACCCAAAGTCTTTTTCCTATGTTCTTTTTTCTTTTCCCTCCACTGTGTCTCACTGTATGCTATTATTACTGTGCCACAATGTGTAGTTCCCAGCTTTGACAAAGACCTTCTGGTCGAAACGCGTCAGCTATTCAAATAATTTGTTTTGGATCTACCTAATTTGCGGGCGTTGTTCTTCTGGCGCGGCGTGGCTGCATCAGCAAGGACCTTTGCAGCATATATATATATATATTTTCACTGAAAACAACATAGGTTTCAGGAACGTTATATTTAGTTGGACATTTGACTCATATAAAACCAGAGAAATGCGCCTGTTATAGTTAGTTGAGCTAACTATAACTCACGCGCCCGCAATGCACTGTTGATGACGTCACATATTACATCACTCATGACATGGTCAGTGACATCACTGATGACATCACTGATGACATCTCAAATGACATCACTCATGACATCATCCAGTGAATGTGTGTTTCTGTAAAGTTTAAATATTTTTCATATATATCTACGCCAAGGTGTATTGAAGAAAGAGTGAATTTACAAGTCCCTGAATGGATTATTTAGTAGGTGCGTGACTTACTGTATAAGTGAGTGATTGAACATGTGTTACTGAATGTAAGGTTTAATGACTAAACTGTGTGAACGTCTGTATTAGTGTCTCAGTTGGTGTATAAGCGGCTCTATGGGTTGGTGAGTGGCTACATGAGTGTCTATATGGGTTATTGATTTGTTGTCTCAGTATCTGTATGGGTGCCTGTGTGTCTGTATGGGTGGGTGCAGGGGGGGTGACTCTGTGCATACATGTCTGAGTGGGTGATTCACTGGTTGTATGGATTAAGAAGTGCATCTGGGAAGGGCTGTATGGGTGTTAGTATGTGTATGGGTGTATGGGTGAGTTGGTGAGTGAAGGAATGTCTCACTGGTATATGTGTGAGTAACTACATATGTTTTAAGGCAGTATATGTGAGTGTTGGAGTATATAAATGACTATACGTGAGAGTAAGTTATTTGACGAGTGGGTGTATAAAAGAGTGTCTGCTTGTATCAGTGATTGTATAAAACAGTAAGTATGTGTTAGTATCTGCATAAATAAGTGATGCGGTGTGTGTATAAATAACACAGTTGGTGTGTATAACTGTATGCATGCGTAAATGTCTATGTGATTGATGCTTTGCATGACTGACTAGGTGTGTGAGTAACTCTATGGATGAGTGGCGGACTGTGACTGTATGTATAGGTGTATGAGTCCATATTATAGTACTGTATTGATGAGTAACTGCATGTATAAGTGAGTGGATGTGAGTGTAGACCTAGGAAATAGTGGGTGGTATATAGTATCTGGCATTGTTGTGTGCATGGTTTCAAAAATAGTAGTCTGTATTTTAGAGTGGGTGTATCAAAATTTATATTAGGCCATCAGTATGTGCATCTGATTATCACGTGGATGATGTCATCAGTGATGTCATCTGTGATGTCATTTGAGATGTCATCAGGGATGTCACTGACCCTGTCATTGGTGATGTAATATGTGACGTCATCACCAGTGCATTGCGGGCGCGCGAGTTAGCTCAAATAATTATAACAGGCAAATTTCTCTGGTTTTATGAGTCAAATATCCAACTAACTATAACCTCCCTGAAACCTATGTTTTTTTCAGTGAATTTCTAAGGTTTTTTAAATGCTAATTCCTAACTATAACGTCTGTAAAACCTATGGTTTTTTCAGTAAATTTCAAAGGTTTTTTAAATGTTGATTTCATATTTTAATATTTATTAAACCTATATTTTTCTATTGTTTTAAAAAATATTTTGCAACTCTATTTTCCTTTTTTTTTAAATTTGAAAAATTATGTAATTTTTTAATATCTTCCCCAAAAAGTATATATATATATTTTTTTAGAAAACTAGACTCCTGTACCGGTAGTGTACCAAGCTCCATCACCACGCAAATCCTATCCGCGATATTGCAAAACTCCTTAAGGATGCGTATTTTGTATCCGACGGCTTCATAGCACCGTGTCCCGCCTAACATCATATACGTATTTGGTCGCGCCAGCTCCTAGTTTGGTATGCGACAGCTGTGCGGTACCAATACATGCGTTACGTCGTCTACGTATAGAGTCGCTCCGGCTGCGCGTTCCGTATGCGACAAATGCACGCTGCCAGGCCCTGTGTCACGTCATAGACGTACGGTATCGCGCTGGGTACGCCATTCCCTCATTTATTTTTTTATGTCTCAAAACTATATCTAAATAAGTTTAAAGTGCATATGAGAGCAAGTGATAATCTAAAATATTTTCCACATTTATATATTCCTAACTGTAATACACTTATATTATGGTAAATATGTTTTCTCAAAATCGCGTCGGGTGCGGCCTCCTTGCGCGCTCGGTGTCGGGTTGCCATGTGACCTTAAAAAAAAGCTTTTGATTGGTTCATAACATTTCCCATTGTAACAGTTGGGGGACCCCACCCATTTTAGTCATTGTCTCTACACCGTTTGATGAGAGACACCTCTTCTGCTTACAGAGCTTTTTTGAAAACGTCTTTGCTGTGTACACATATCTTATAGTACACACAACATGCAACGATCTTCTTGATCAATAATCATGCTCTGTACAGTAGCCTTCCACATGTGATAGCAATGCATTTGAAATGTTACATCAAAAAACAGCGTGGTGCGGCGGAAGGGATGGGGGCATCAGCCTGGGTGCACAGGTGCAAACAAGCGATGTTGCAGTGCGTAATGATGTGATCTCTGACGTCATTCAGTCACATCTCTCTCTCATTTTAAGGACCTGCTGGACAGTACTGTAGGCCTGAGCCAGCGGGCAGCACTGCCCTACAGACATGTGGCGTTGGCTTTTGGGGCACTGTGGTGAGCTGATTACTAAGTGTACATACACACAGTCTTGCCCAACTGCATTGCACGCTCACATTATCCTTCTAGCATGCACTCTGTTCCTTTGTATGTGAACGTTGGCATAATATACTATTATTTACCCTTGTGTATTTTCGTGCACTCCAACTCCTCTTTGAACCACGAGTACCACTAACAGTTGGTAGATCGTGCTTCAAGAAGGAAGGATGCACTCAACTGGTGTTCTCTCTTAAGCTTGAAATAAACCTTCATTTACCTTAAGACGTTTCCACCATTATAATATTTCTCCCTTTTCAGACACTGAGTTTGTATCACGAAAAAGAATGCAGCAGGTGCTCAACCGGTGCTGATGCTCCGGCCTTTCTGACGCCTTCCATCGTGGTATCAAGACACCATCCACGACCGGTGACCTGCTGTGCCACCCTGAGAGGGGCACCCCGGAGTTGGAGCTCGCACCGGCATGTCGTTGGACACACCGGTTATGGCAGGTGAGCAGTGAAGCCCCGGTGTGCAGGAGCTGCAATTGAGCACAGTGCAGGGGGAGGGGCTGGGGTGCAGCAGCCTGGGTGCACAGGTGTAGACAAGCGATGTTGCCGTAGATAATGATGTAATCTCTGGCCTCATTCACATCTCTGTTTCATTTGAAAGACTTGCTGGACTGCACTCTTTCTCGCGGACCCCAGCGTCCCAGACACACGGGTGACGGGAGGTGAACAGTGAGGGCTGGGTGCAGTAGGCCAACACTCTGTCTCCTCCTCCACTGTTCTTTTGACTCTCCCTCCCCTTCTCCCTTCCACCCACTTGCTCTCTGTCCCATTCTCACTTTCTTCCTTTCATTCTAACTACCTTTCTTTTTAGGTCTCGCCTACGCAGTGCACCTGCACTGCTTAGGAGACCTTTAGTCGTCGTGCAGCTCTTTTTACAAAGCACATACTCATGCTTGTGGTGGCATACGGCTTGCGGGAGTGCGCAGCCACGCGCCACAAGCACAAGTATGCGCTTTGAAAAAGAGCAGGATGCGCGATCACGTACCCGCTCATCGCCAGCGCACTCACTCAAGCGCCTCTGAGCACCACTTGCGTGCTTTTTTAAGTTTTCTTTTAGCACGCGCGCACACAACTCTCGGGCTTGTTATTTAATTGTATTTATTTTTACGTTTTTAGAGCGCCTAATTGGCGCCTTACGAGAACTTCAGGGCGTGTGCTGGTATTGCCTCTTTTCTGATGCCAGCTCATGAGCGCGGCTTAAGGCTTACTCTGGTCTCATGCGGTGAGCCAATGGTGGTGAGTTTTAGGGATAGGAACCTCATATTGTGAGCAGGAGCCAGTGTCACTGGGCAGAATGCCTTGGGTCAAAGGGCAAGGAGCTTTTAGTCTCGTGCCGAGGGCGCTTGCTTGAAACATACAGTGCGCAGGGCTTTAAGTGGGCCGGGTCCCTACTGGTTGTAGACCTGCCAGCAATTAACAAGCATTTGCAATGCAATAGGTCTCGCATTTACGTGAGTTTGAGCTATTGACAATGCAAATAACAATGCCTATTATTTGTGTTTTTGTTTTTAGAACATCAATAAAAGGCATTGTCATTTACAATGCCAATAGCTGAAACTCGCGGTAATGTTTCTTTTTTCTCTTGCAGGTTTTGTACGCTGCTTCCGGAGGAGTCCCACCCACTTCTTTCATGTTTTACTGTTGTTCGAATAAAGTTAAGTTTCCATTTATTTGTGTTGTTTTAATAAAAGTTATTTTTTTTTACCAATAAATAAGTGAGTGTATGGGTCTTCTTTTTCTGACAACACTTGTCTGTAGTTTATTGTGAAAATCGGCGGTTGATAGTAGGTTATGAGGGAAAACATTTTTTATTTTGCGGTGCGCCTACCAAATATAAACCAACAGACTATTACATAAATTAAGCCTGGATAATCCTACAACGGCAAGGGTTCTATGAGTGTATCACTTAAAAACACCATGAGTACTGCCCGTGTGATTTCAGAACCAATAAGGCACTGCCTAGGGCCACCGAGGCTTCAAGGACTGGCGAGGCCCACCCTGCATATTTAAGTAAAGCCCCAGAGGTTGCCAATCCCCGGTCTTGAGTTGGCCTCGAAGCCCCCCCGAACAATTCGTAAACAGTACCCGGGGAGGTGTTGATCCCCTAGTCTGCGAAACATCTCTGTGCCCTCCCGCGCCTAATTTATATGTGAGATTAAGGTCCCCAGTGCTGCAGAGACCCCGCAATACAATAATAGGATTGGCCCCGGAACATTACCCACCAGTGGGCTAATTTAAATGAACGGGTGAGACCCCGCTTCATTTTATTTCTCCATTTTTACCATCCGGTTCCACTTTATTGAACCGATACGAGGTTTTCCTCCTATCGCTTCAACAAGGCAAACAAGAATTGACTATCACAGGGTGGAAGCAATGCTCCCGCCCTGTAATAGCAAACATAAATGTCCCACGGATGCACACCCCGGGACATTGTATGACCTGCGCCTGGGAGGTGGCGCTCCATAGGGCGATGATGCATTGGTTAATGAATAACTACAGAATTAGTATAAACGCATACTAACATTACTTGCACAGGTGTAGTTCAGCAACCAGAGTGCAGTGAAGAGGCAGAGGAAGCCCAAAATCAAAAAATATAAATCCTACCAGAGGTAGGATCACATAGTTTGATCAGCCGACGACCCTGGGATGAGTAGAAACAGCTTCACCAATAAAACGGGTCTTCCGCAGAATGCAAGCAAGCTCAAAATCTTGGTGAGTGCTGCCTTCTTTTTACCTTCTCCCGCTCATCGCCAAATTTATGTAGTGAAGAGGAAGACAGCAGTGGATCCGATAAGTAGATTTATTGCAGGAAAAGAAGACAGATTAAACAGCCACCAACAGGACCAGACAGCAAGGCAACCGTCTTCTCCAGCACCGTGTACAAACTCCCCAAGATTCCCCTCATGACAGCCCTACATTCTAACATTACATACTTACATTATAGTAGCATTACATACTAACATTCTACTATGACTTACATTGGAATACTACACAGAGCACATGACTTTACAGCAATGAGCTCATGTTTTCATCCACAAGTCTTGAGACCGGTAGGGGTGAGTAGATTGCTTCCCACTCCCTGTATTCTATAAACGCAAACTAACACTACTTCCACAGGTATGCTACAGCACCCATAGCACATCACTTTATAGCAATGAGCTCACGGTTTAATCCCCGAGTCTTCAGACCAGTAGGGGTGAGTAGTTCGCTTCCCACTCCCTGTATAGTATAAACGCATACTAACACTCCTTCCACAGTTATACTACAGCGGCCAGTATGCTACAGTGCTCACAGCCTATCACTTTACAACAATCAGCTTGGTTTGATCCCCGATTCTTCACACCGGTAGGCGTGAGTACTTCGCTTTCCATTTCCGGTATAGTATAAACGCACAGCAGAGGTCAGTAGTTTGCTTCCCACTCCCTCTATGGTATAAACGCCTACTAACACTACTTCCACAGGTATGCTACAAACACAAGAGCACATCACTTTACAGCAATGACCTCACGGTTTAGGCTCTCGGTTTCATACCAGAGTGTAGCAGCATCTCATCTCAGCACCATGTCACTTTCAGTCCGGTAGGAGTGACAACTTTGCTTTGCACTCCCCTACCGAGGTTACAGTGCTCCTATCCTCCTGTTTCCTACTCTTTTTGCCCTTTTTCCCCCTTACTCGTTTCAATGTTATCACAAAATGGCTGCCAACAATTCCTAGTTGCAACCGCTCGCAGCCAATAAGCAGCAAGCTTGTGCTTGTAACGCCTCAGCCAATCAGATGGCAGAATTCCCAAATATCAATATCTGCAAATTTTAATATTTCTCCAAAACTACTGAACGGATTTACACCAAAAAACACAAATGCGTGCTTTCTAGACCAAGACCCTTCTCCCTGCCAAATTTGGGGTAATTCCATTCACCCGTTCGACCTGTAGCCTTGTCTATAGTTTCCTATGGAAATTAACATGGAGAAAACACGTTTTGGGACCCCCCTTTTTTCTCGGCCCCCCTTGACGAATCACCCCCAAACTTTCCACATAGGAGCTGATATGAACAAAGACTTAGTTTCAAAAATTTCATGAAGATTCATCAAACAACCCCAAAGTCATAAGCAAAACAAAAAATGTTCTTCCTATGGAAACTTGGTCCTAACTATAACTACCAACTGGCGAGTGCCAGTAGGTAAGATATATATATATATATATATATATATATATATATATATATATATATATATATATATATTACCTACTGGCGGTCGCCAGTAGGTAGTTATAGTTAGGACCACGTTTCCATAGGAAAGCCTCAACATTCTATTTTGAATAACTTTGGCGCCGGTCGACGAATCCTCGCGAATTTCTCAAAATAGGTGGGGCGCTACGCTCCGCTCCTACCCTGAAAGTCTCGGGGGGATCCGTCAAGCGGGGGCTGAGATAAAAGGGGGGTCCCAAAACGCGTTTTTCCCATGCATTTTTCCATAGGACCTTTAGAACGACCTACAGCCCGAACGGCTGAACAGAATTACTCAAAATTTGGCAGAGAGGTAGTCCTCAGGTCAAGGAAGTGCCTTTTGTAGGTTTGGTGTAAATCTGTTCAGTAGATTCTGAGAAAATAGCCTTTAAATCAATATATATATCTGAGCCCGCTTACGGTACGCTTACCGTACGCTTACGGTAAGCGTACGGTGGCGTGCGCGAGCGCGATTCTGATTGGCTCTTAGATCTTAGTAAACATTCGAATCGGCCGAAACCAGGAAGCGGCGGCCGCCATTTTGTGTATTTCACTCTGAAAAAAAAGAGTGAAAACAAAGTAAGGGGGCAATGAGGAGAGTTACAGACCCCCTAACAATTGTAAGGGGGTCAAAGAAGGACAGAAAAGTACAAAAAAAACATTTATTGATTTTAAAAAAAATCACGGGGTACGCGTACGGTAAGCTCACGGTAAGCGTACGGTAAAAAAAATAAAAATAAATAAATGAAAATCAGATTTAAGAGTTTAGAAATTAGGGAGCTCTAAAAAGAGCTGTTGTGTTTATGGAGTCATTTTTTTAGTGGTACTTACAAGTAAGTACCGATGCAGAGTCTAAGGTTCAAGAGGAAGACTCTGTTCCCTTCATCATTGAAGTGCACACCATCTCCTCTATAAATGTCTTGCATGTCGTAACGCAAGTTGTTGTGGTAAATGGCACCCATACCATAGTCACGGAGGAAAGCAGAAACAGATTTGTTGACGTGCTTTCTTGCTTTGTCAATCTGTGGACAGAAATGATTGGACCAGTTCCATTTTTGCCTTTGGCATATGTTGGAAAACACAAAGGCAGTTTTAGGGAAAAGTGTAAACAGTTGTGCAAAGGTGTCCTTCATAAGCATTTCCAGACCTACCCCAGTCAAAGTGCCTAGGTCATTGCCACCACAGTGCACTATTATGAGGTCAGGGTGTTGGATTTGCATGAAGGATTTCACCAATGGCATCAATTGGTGCCACTTTAACCCTCTCTGACCAATCCATTTAATGTCTACATTTGGCAAAGCAAGGTCTCTCACCATATCTGTTTTCTCTGCAAACTTTTCACTCCAGAAGACATAGCTGTGCCCTACAATCCACACTGTGAACATCTTCAAAGGAGAACTGGATGCACTCAGGAGGTGTCTTTCAGTAGAATGGCAATATGAAAATAAAGACAGTTTGGAAATGGAGGCATACATATTTTTTACAAAACAAAAAGAACTGATTGGCTGTTTCATACCATTCTAGAATAAAAAATAGGCTGTATGTGAAAATTAATAGAAGCATGTTTTGTATTGGTACAAAAAAATGTGTAACCAAAGAACAGTACTATGGATTTGCAGTTAGGTTTGAAAAGTCAAGCACTCTTGCTCTGTGGAATTGAAACATTGTGTGTCGAACTTCTGACCTAACTGCACACAGCAGTGTTCCATGAGCTGTTGCTATGGTAGCAGGCAGAAGTCAAGTTGGGGGAAGGGTACTAGGCAGAAGTCAAGTTGGGGGCAGGGTACTTTTGGAAAAGGGTTGGTTTTCAACCAATAGAAATGTGTCATTACATTTGAAAAAAAGGGGGAAGCACTGAGATTTGAAACTTACATGTATATGTGTGGAAAAATAGAGGGAAAGTTTGCCATTATCTGGTTCTGCTGAGAGGAGAGAGGTGTACAGAACAGAGATCCTGGCTCTGATAATCTGCTGTTTGAGTGACACATTTCTTTCACAACTAACTAAATTTAAAGGTGAGTTTACAGTTTGAGAGGGGATGTATGTGGTAACTTAAGAAATGAATAATAGAAATGGGAATTGTTTTTGTTGTAGTTACACATGGTGGATTCATAATGTGTCAGTCTGTAAAAGAGATTTTCACTTGGCCCGAAAAAAAAAGAGCAGTAAGTGTGCTTTCAAATTGGCAAAGAAATTTCGTTTTGGCACTTATGTGAAAACATGACTCTGTGTGCATAGAAGAATTATAGGCAGAAATGTATTGCGTCTTGCTCTGGTGATTTCACAGTTGCAGTAGATGGAAAAGAGGAGCGAATTTTTGGGGGAAGAAGCAGAGGCTTAGCACACACCCATGTGCTTGCCATGTATAGTCATGCACAGTAATTAGAAGCGGGTGGGGTTTTCAGGTTTAAGTCTGTAATGCAAATACATTCAGCATCACTAAGGCTGGTTGCCCCTGCTGGAGTGTAGGCAGTCACAGAGAATACACACGGTGGTGGTCTGAAAAAAAAACAGCTTGGACATGTGCATTTAAATAAATTTAAAAAAAAGGTTTCAGAATGTGTCAGTCTGTAAAAGTGATTTCAAAGTGTAAAAAGAGATTTTCACTTGGCCCGAAAAAAAAAGGAGCAGTAAGTGTGCTTTCAAATTGGCAAAGAAATTTCGTTTTGGCACTTATGTGAAAACATGACTCTGTGTGCATAGAAGAATTATAGGCAGAAATTTATTGCGTCTTGCTCTGGTGATTTCACAGTTGCAGTAGATGGAAAAGAGGAGCGAATTTTTGGGGGAAGAAGCAGAGGCTTAGCACACACCCATGTGCTTGCCATGTATAGTCATGCACAGTAATTAGAAGCGGGTGGGGTTTTCAGGTTTAAGTCTGTAATGCAAATACATTCAGCATCACTAAGGCTGGTTGCCCCTGCTGGAGTGTAGGCAGTCACAGAGAATACACACGGTGGTGGTCTGAAAAAAAAACAGCTTGGACATGTGCATTTAAATAAATTTAAAAAAAAGGTTTCAGAATGTGTCAGTCTGTAAAAGTGATTTCAAAGTGTAAAAAGAGATTTTCACTTGGCCCGAAAAAAAAAGGAGCAGTAAGTGTGCTTTCAAATTGGCAAAGAAATTTCGTTTTGGCACTTATGTGAAAACATGACTCTGTGTGCATAGAAGAATTATAGGCAGAAATTTATTGCGTCTTGCTCTGGTGATTTCACAGTTGCAGTAGATGGAAAAGAGGAGCGAATTTTTGGGGGAAGAAGCAGAGGCTTAGCACACACCCATGTGCTTGCCATGTATAGTCATGCACAGTAATTAGAAGCGAGTGGGGTTTTCAGGTTTAAGTCTGTAATGCAAATACATTCAGCATCACTAAGGCTGGTTGCCCCTGCTGGAGTGTAGGCAGTCACAGAGAATACACACGGTGGTGGTCTGAAAAAAAAAAAAAGCTTGGACATGTGCATTTAAATAAATTTAAAAAAAAGGTTTCAGAATGTGTCAGTCTGTAAAAGTGATTTCAAAGTGTAAAAAGAGATTTTCACTTGGCCCGAAAAAAAAAGGAGCAGTAAGTGTGCTTTCAATTTGGCAAAGAAATTTCGTTTTGGCACTAATGTGAAAACATGACTCTGTGTCCATAGAAGAATTATAGGCAGAAATGTATTGCGTCTTGCTCTGGTGATTTCACAGTTGCAGTAGATGGAAAAGAGGAGCGAATTTTTGGGGGAAGAAGCAGAGGCTTAGCACACACCCATGTGCTTGCCATGTATAGTCATGCACAGTAATTAGAAGCGAGTGGGGTTTTCAGGTTTAAGTCTGTAATGCAAATACATTCAGCATCACTAAGGCTGGTTGCTCCTGCTGGAGTGTAGGCAGTCACAGAGAATACACACGGTGGTGGTCTGAAAAAAAAACAGCTTGGACATGTGCATTTAAATAAATTTAAAAAAAAGGTTTCAGAATGTGTCAGTCTGTAAAAGTGATTTCAAAGTGTAAAAAGAGATTTTCACTTGGCCCGAAAAAAAAAGGAGCAGTAAGTGTGCTTTCAATTTGGCAAAGAAATTTCGTTTTGGCACTAATGTGAAAACATGACTCTGTGTCCATAGAAGAATTATAGGCAGAAATGTATTGCGTCTTGCTCTGGTGATTTCACAGTTGCAGTAGATGGAAAAGAGGAGCGAATTTTTGGGGGAAGAAGCAGAGGCTTAGCACACACCCATGTGCTTGCCATGTATAGTCATGCACAGTAATTAGAAGCGAGTGGGGTTTTCAGGTTTAAGTCTGTAATGCAAATACATTCAGCATCACTAAGGCTGGTTGCTCCTGCTGGAGTGTAGGCAGTCACAGAGAATACACACGGTGGTGGTCTGAAAAAAAAACAGCTTGGACATGTGCATTTAAATAAATTTAAAAAAAAAGGTTTCAGAATGTGTCAGTCTGTAAAAGTGATTTCAAAGTGTAAAAAGAGATTTTTACTTGGCCCAAAAAAAAAAGAGCAGTAAGTGTGCTTTCAATTTGGCAAAGAAATTTCGTTTTGGCACTAATGTGAAAACATGACTCTGTGTGCATAGAAGAATTATAGGCAGAAATGTATTGCGTCTTGCTCTGGTGATTTCACAGTTGCAGTAGATGGAAAAGAGGAGCGAATTTTGGGGGGAAGAAGCAGAGGCTTAGCACACACCCATGTGCTTGCCATGTATAGTCATGCACAGTAATTAGAAGCGAGCGGGGTTTTCAGGTTTAAGTCTGTAATGCAAATACATTCAGCATCACTAAGGCTGGTTGCCCCTGCTGGAGTGTAGGCAGTCACAGAGAATACACACGGTGGTGGTCTGAAAAAAAAACAGCTTCGACATGTGCATTTAAATAAATTTAAAAAAAAAGGTTTCAGAATGTGTCAGTCTGTAAAAGTGATTTCAAAGTGTAAAAAGAGATTTTCACTTGGCCCGAAAAAAAAAGGAGCAGTAAGTGTGCTTTCAAATTGGCAAAGAAATTTCGTTTTGGCACTTATGTGAAAACATGACTCTGTGTGCATAGAAGAATTATAGGCAGAAATGTATTGCGTCTTGCTCTGGTGATTTCACAGTTGCAGTAGATGGAAAAGAGGAGCGAATTTTTGGGGGAAGAAGCAGAGGCTTAGCACACACCCATGTGCTTGCCATGTATAGTCATGCACAGTAATTAGAAGCGAGTGGGGTTTTCAGGTTTAAGTCTGTAATGCAAATACATTCAGCATCACTAAGGCTGGTTGCCCCTGCTGGAGTGTAGGCAGTCACAGAGAATACACACGGTGGTGGTCTGAAAAAAAAACAGCTTGGACATGTGCATTTAAATAAATTTAAAAAAAAAGGTTTCAGAATGTGTCAGTCTGTAAAAGTGATTTCAAAGTGTAAAAAGAGATTTTCACTTGGCCCAAAAAAAAAAGAGCAGTAAGTGTGCTTTCAAATTGGCATAGAAATTTCGTTTTGGCACTTATGTGAAAACATGACTCTGTGTGCATAGAAGAATTATAGGCAGAAATGTATTGCGTCTTGCTCTGGTGATTTCACAGTTGCAGTAGATGGAAAAGAGGAGCGAATTTTTGGGGGAAGAAGCAGAGGCTTAGCACACACCCATGTGCTTGCCATGTATAGTCATGCACAGTAATTAGAAGCGAGTGGGGTTTTCAGGTTTAAGTCTGTAATGCAAATACATTCAGCATAACTAAGGCTGGTTGCTCCTGCTGGAGTGTAGGCAGTCACAGAGAATACACACGGTGGTGGTCTGAAAAAAAAACAGCTTGGACATGTGCATTTAAATAAATTTAAAAAAAAGGTTTCAGAATGTGTCAGTCTGTAAAAGTGATTTCAAAGTGTAAAAAGAGATTTTCACTTGGCCCGAAAAAAAAAGAGCAGTAAGTGTGCTTTCAAATTGGCAAAGAAATTTCGTTTTGGCACTAATGTGAAAACATGACTCTGTGTGCATAGAAGAATTATAGGCAGAAATTTATTGCGTCTTGCTCTGGTGATTTCACAGTTGCAGTAGATGGAAAAGAGGAGCGAATTTTTGGGGGAAGAAGCAGAGGCTTAGCACACACCCATGTGCTTGCCATGTATAGTCATGCACAGTAATTAGAAGCGAGTGGGGTTTTCAGGTTTAAGTCTGTAATGCAAATACATTCAGCATCACTAAGGCTGGTGGCCCCTGCTGGAGTGTAGGCAGTCACAGAGAATACACACGGTGGTGATCTGAAAAAAAAAAAAAGCTTGGACATGTGCATTTAAATAAATTTTAAAAAAAGAGCAGTTTGTGTGCATTGAAAATGGCAAAGAAATTTCGTTTTGTGACTATTGTGAAAAGAAATGTAGTAATATATTTAAATACAATAAAGGATTTTTTTTTTAGTTTTTTTCAGGTATTGCTGAAGAACAGTGAACAAAATTTAAGATGCCTACAAAATCTCGAGTTCAAAAAACTCTAAAAAAAAAACTATATTTGAGGACAACTGGAGGACCAAAGTTAGTAGAAGATGCTGATGTTGGGAAAAAGAAAAAATCTTCTGGTAAGCAAAAAAGACAATTCCTAAACAAAATATTGAAAACAAACAAAAATGTACAAAATGTCTGTTCTCGGAAAAATGTAACAAAACCTACAGAACAGCAAAAAATTGAGGATTTAGTTAATGCAAATATACCTTCTGCAATTGAAAAGTTTAACATAAACAGAAAAACAGCATTTAAAGAGATACGTAGAAAAATGTTTCAGAGAAGAGTTATGTCCAATTTGATAAAGGATATAAAGAAATATAAGCAGAAGGCTAAATATTATAAGAGAAAAAAAGAAATTGAAGCCATTGCAGCAAAAGCATTAGAATTAAAAAGGAAACTATTCATATTAATTTTGAATAGGATGCGTACATTAGATAAAATGGTTAATGTACTGAAATCACAAAGCAAAAGCAAAAGAGTAGTGAACAGAACAAACTTTTGTAAAGTGTTTTTAGGAAAGTGGATGCATAGTTCAAGTAGTGAACCTTTTTTTAATGAAGAAAGCTATTTTCAAAGCAATAGTTTGCTGCATGCAGTTGACACCAGAGGTCGTTCATACGAAGTAAAAAACGGTTGCATAATGGAGAAGGAGATAATGGTTCCAAGAGATGAGGTACAAGTGATGGCAGATGAGGCAATGGGGAGACGTCCTAAAGCCCCAGTGTACACTTGGAATTGTAGTAGTATTTGCACTGTGCGTCAGGAATCTATTGACAGATTTCGAGAGTTTCTAAGAGAATATAGTAAAAAAAGTGTAAAACAAAAGATTAAGGTGCTTCAAAGTCTGGATCCATGCAGAGTGAGAGAGAATACTGGTTTGCAGGGTCATTCTCTTGCTTGTCTATCTAGAAAAGTGTGCAATAGTGTTTTCCATCATTTTAGGATGCTGGCTGTTCATCATACTGAAATAAGAAAGTTTGTGAGACGGTTGTATTTTGCCAAAAGTCCAGCAATAAAGTTAAATGAATTGAATAGGGCTCTGTTCCGAGGAACGGTATCAGATGTAGAGAAGGTTGTTGATGAAATTCAGTTTTGTTACTTTGGTCCTGAACAAAACAGTGCAGAGAAGGACACAATAAATGAGGCAGAAGTGGAAGAGAATGTAGAACCCTCTGTAAGTAACACATTTAATGATCACATAACAAAATTTGCAATAGTCTCTAATGAAAGACCAAATGTTACTTGTATTTGTTGCCGCAGAACTCATTATAGAAAACAAACTAGGAATGTTGATCTCTACAGAAAGAGTGAAAATGAAGATAATTATAAGTGGATGGATTTTGCCACATATATATTTCTTGAAAATTGTTTTGAATTGGGTGAAGATCAGCGTATTTGCAAATACTGCTACAACAAGTTAGAGGAAAATAGAATGCCGACCAGAGCTGTACATAATAATTTAGAATTGGATGCTATTCCTGCTGAACTTTCTGAATTAAATACATATGAGTCTATACTCATTCAATGTGTTCATCCGTTCCAGACCATAGTACGTATGGAGCCCAAAACTGGTAAATTACCTCCTTCAGATTTACTGAGAGGTTTAAAAGGTAGAGTGGTGTATTTGCCCTTGGATTTGAAAAAAAATATGGAAACTATTGATGCAGATACTTTGGAAACTGAACCATTAATTATTCTGGTTAATGGTGTCCCTACAAAGAATAAGAAGATTTGGCAGGAGCTGGTAGATGTGCGGAAAGTACAAAGAGCAAATTTGTATTTGAAAAAAAATAACAAATGGTATGAATCAATTTATATAGAAGAAGAAGAAGAAGAAGAAGATTTACAAGGAGACACAGAAACACCAACTGGACAAATTGAAAAAGTGGACAAGTCAAAGGAAGAAGAAATTTATGAACATTTTAGCATACATCCTCTCCATTCGAAAGAAGTTATGGGAGACAATATTGATCTCTTTCAGATGAAGAAAGCAAAAGGAAATCCTGTGAGTGTATGGGAGGAGAGCTTGGAAGCTCGATGTTTTCCCCAGCTGTTTCCTAAAGGAAAAGGAGGACGATACGATGAACGTCCGGAACAGATTCCAGCTTCTGAGTATCGGACTACAAGACTATATGCTGAAGATCCCAGATTTCGACAAAGTATCCCTTATTTGTTCCATCTTTTATTTGAAAGCGACTTGTCTGCACTGTCTTATGCAGTAAATCACATTTTAAAAAGTGGAGTACATTTACAAAATGTGTCTGCTAAGGATTTTATGGAGAAAGTGCAGCACCGAGATGATCATTTGGAAACACAACTGATCAATCTGATGGCTTGTCAGCGTGGGACAAATGAATATTGGTACCGACGCCATGGTGAACTAAAATGCATGTTACGCAACTTAGGAACACCAACATGGTTCCTTACCCTAAGCTGCGCCGAGTACGCTTGGGATGATTTACTGGATTTTCTACGAGAGGCCAATTCAAACATTGAAAACATCGAATACAAGACAGCAGGAGAACTGTGCTCATTGGATCCGGTTAATGTTTGCAGATATTTCAATCATAGATTTGAGGCTATGATGTCCTTCATCTGCAATAAAAAAAATCCACCCCTTGGAGAAGTAGTGGATTTCTTTTGGAGAAAAGAGTACCAGGCAAGAGGTGCTCCTCATATTCATATGCTGCTGTGGATCAAGGATGCCCCAAAGTTTGGAACAGATACTGATGAAGCAGTGTTATCTTACATTGAAGAATATGCAACATGTGCTATACCTAAAAACACAGACGAGAACAAGTTAAAGGAGCAAGTTCTACGTTTCCAAAGTCATCGGTGTGGAAAATACTGTCGACGGAAATACAAGAGCAAAGAAAAATACTACACTAAATGTCGATTTGGATTTCCTAGACCTGTTCTTACAAATGGAAGAGTCAACAGTTTTATGTCAGCTGTGAGACATACTATCACAAGAAAATCACCTAAGAATACCTACAACCTTAAAAGAAAAGAAGAATCAAAAAATATAAATGACTACAACCCAGTCATTTTATCCATGTGGAACGCTAACATGGATATACAGTATGTTGCTGACAATTCCATTGCTGTTGCTCGATATGTAACGTCTTACATTACGAAATCAGAAAAAACAGAATTGAAGGAAATGTGGGAAGAGATTTCTCACGAGAAGACTGTCAGTAAGAAGCTGTACAGTTTTAGTTTGAAGATGTTATCGCATCGAGAAATTGGATCCTACGAATGTTCAGATAGGTTATCTTCTGCAAGTCTCTACTCGAAGTCAAGAAGAATAATTTGGGCAAGTTTAGGCCTTGCAGCAATGAGAAATCGGGTACTGAAATCTGTTGGAGAAATTGAATATTTGGCCGAGAATGACCCAGAAAGTACAGACATATTGAAAACAAACATGTTGGACACATATTATCCCAAGAGAAGTCATCATCTGGAGAACATGTGTCTCTATGAAGTGCTGCAGAACTACATTTATTCACGGAAAGCTGCAGAAGACATCAACAGTGGAAAATATAAAGTTGTTGGTGAAGAAGGATGTTTGGTGAAGCAAACCAAAGGAAGTTTGATAAATCACCGGAAGCTGAGTTGCGACACTACCGACAAGAAAGAATTTTACTACTTGGCTCTTTTACAGTTGTTTAAACCATGGCGTACAGAGGATGAACTACTGGGAGAATTCCAGAGCTATGAAGATTCTTTTAATGCTTGCAAAGACAGCATACAATGCAGTACATTCTCAACTTATCTGCAAATGTTAAATGAAGAAATTGAACAGGAAACTACAATTGCAGCAGAAATAGCTAGAGACAGTTCTCAGGACAGCCAAAGTTCAGGAACACACAGTCAAGATCCCCTAGGACAACCAATCGTTGAAAATGAAGCATCAATAGCCATGAATGAAGTGGAAACGGCTATGAATCTAGCTCAAGAAGAATTTATAGACTTAGAAAATTTGGAAAGACAACTGAATCAAGAGCAGCAACAAATTTATGAAGAGATCAGAAACAAAATTGATCACGGATTTCTACATATCAAAAAAGAGTGCTCATGCACATCATTTCATCCAATCAGGATGTATGTAAGCGGACAAGCTGGCACTGGAAAAAGTTTCCTAATTAAAGTCATCAGAAGCTACCTAAAGCAAAAAACGGATTCTACTTTGTCTTGTGTGGTTACTGCTCCAACTGGGTTAGCAGCATATAACATAAAAGGAATCACCTTACATCGTTTGCTAATGTTACCAGTGGAGCATGAGAACAAAATACAATTCAACAAGCTAACTGGAGAAGCATCCTTGGAAGTTTCACGAGTATTGAAGAAGATGCAAGTTCTCATTATTGATGAGGTGAGCATGGTATCAAACTTAATGCTTGCCTTTGTGCATTTAAGAATGCAGCAAATTTTGAAGACAGACTATGACGTGTTATTTGGTGGAAAACACGTCATAGTTTTTGGGGATCTTTTGCAACTTACTCCAGTTAAAGGACAACCAGTGTTTAATACTGTGACACATGAAGACACGAAGAAGTCATTGGGAAGCATTGGAAATACAAATATTTGGTCCTTCTTTGAGTACAAGGAACTTACAACTAATATGAGGCAAGCAAACGATGAAGAATATGGAAGTATTCTGAAAGATATCAGGATTGGACTACTCACAGATGTTGGGAAAAAAGCATTACAGAGTCGGCTGCTACATAATTTATTTCCAAAGGAAGAAATAGTTGCAGAGAAAATATACAAGAATATTGCAGAAAACAAAAGTGTCATCTGCTTAATGCCAACTCTACGTGAATGCTCAATATTTAATGAGGAGCTTTTGAAATTGGAAAAGGAAGACATCAGGAAATTGGAAGCAGTGGACAAAATTGAGGATGGAAGAATTACAGTCACAGTAACAGGCAAACTGAAAAATAAATTGGACTCACTAGAGAAGAACATCTCCAAAACAGCAGGATTAGAAAAAAATCTTTATGTTTGCATGAACTGTAGAGTGTTTTTAAGGAGAAATTTGGATGTTGAGAAAGGCTTAGTGAATGGAGCGATGGGAAGAGTTGTGGGTTTTATTAATTATCAGAAAAAAGAAGGAATTGAATGTTTACAGATAAAATTTGATCAGATAGAGGAAGTTAAAGACATTTGTCGTTGTTCAGTTCGTTTCATGCTTGTGAAAGACTTATATGTACGTAGGAAGCAGTTTCCGTTTTCACTAGCATATGCTGTAACTATCCACAAGTCTCAAGGATTGACTGTAGATTGTGCATTTGTGAACATTGGTTCAACTGTGTTCAAAGAAGGTATGGCATATGTAGCTTTGTCACGAGTCAAAACATTATCAGGTTTATTCATGATAGACTTTGATGACTCAAAAGTTAGTGCTGATACAAACTGTGTAAAGGAGTATAATAGATTAAGAAGAAGCTATGCTCCTCATTTAGGTCAGTATCCTGTGTTGGAGAAACGTGTAGTTTCTCGTAAAAGGAGAAATGAGAATATCTGTAATGAAGATGTAGAGAAGAGGAAAAAAAAGAGGAGTGATGTAATTGCAAGCAAAAAGAATAAGGAAAATGAAGAACAGGTTGTAGGATGTCATTTTGAAAATAGCTCTGGTGTCAACTGCTACGCTAATGTAGTGCTGAATGTTGCATTTTATCTGGAAAGTTTGCAAGAGCAGATAATAGTAAATCAGGGAAAAAGATTCTGTTCAGAGCTCAGTCTCCTTTTTCAAAAGCTGAGTAAAGATAAAACTCAAATAGAAAGTGCTACTGAAATTAGAAAACTTTTAGATGTATGTTCAGGACGAACACAGTTTTCTCAAAATGAACAGCAAGATGCACACGAATTTTTGATGTATTTTCTTCAGGTAGTGGAAGAAGAAGGAGTTCCCATTGACATTTTTTTTGGTCTCTCTTATAAATGGGAACATAGTTGTGATAATTGTTATAATATATGTGGCTCTATTGTTGATAATGAAAGGTTTATTTATTTGACATTGCCAGAGAGTAAAACAGTCACTTTTGCAAAATTAGTTAAAGATGCTAATCATAGCATGAAATGTGGTGAGTGTAATTCTGACATGTTTTCAACATTAATTTTAAGGGAATACGGACAGTATGTAATTTTAATGATGCAACGATGTAGAGCTGATGGATCAAAATTGGATACTTTAATAAAGAAGTTTACAGGACAGCAATTATCAATTTCAGGAAAAACTTTTGTAACTGTTGCAATAATTTTCCATGATGGACCTACTGTTACTTCTGGACATTACACAGTTTATCTAAAATGTGAAAAAGGCTGGACACTGTGTAATGATTCCAAATTGATTTTCAAACAACGTTTGCCTTTTGATTTAGCAAATTCCTATCTAATCTTCCTGAAACCTAAATTTTAGAGAGATTTGGCAAGATCTGGACAAAATAATTTTACCATTTTACTGGATTACCATTGCAATTTTGTAGAAAAAAGATTTTTAAAATTATCATTTGGCCTAAAGGAAAGATAACCAATTGTAATGTGGACTTTTTTAAATTTTAATGCAATTTTCAAAAACCAATAATTTAGAGATAATCGGTAACTTCTGCACATTTTAATTTATGGAATGCTATTGGACTGCCATTGGAAATTTTTTCAAAAATGATTTAAAAAATTACTATTTGGCCATGTGGAAAAGTAAGCAATTCTATTGTGGACTAAATAAATTATTCAAAAAATTTTCGTGAACCAAAATGTTACAGAGAATTGGTGAGATCTGGACAGATTAAACTTTAGAATTTTAATGGTTTTCCCTTGGAAATTTATTCCAGGAAAAAAAAAAAATACTATTTGGCCTAAAGGAAATAAAATCAGATGTATTTTGGAGTTATTTGAGATATAATATTGTGATTATACTTCTGAAACAAACATATCAGACGGTATTTTAAAGAAAAAAGTATTGTTTTTAGATGATATTTTTTTAGAATAATATGCATTTCTGTAATGATAAGTTTAAGTGAGAAGACATTCTGGGCTTTTTTAATACAATCTTTGTGATTGTTAATTTTTTTTGCCCGCTGTAAAATGATGAATGCAATTGCTTTCACAATTAATAGTGAAATGCAATATATTCTGAAAACAGCAAAAATAAGGCAAAAATATTTTTTTTAAAAAAATGTAAATATGTGTATTGTATTATAAAATGGATAAAAAATATTAATACTTTTTTTTTTATTTTCAGATCGATATAGAAAATTTTCGGAAACTACAACCATTTTAAAAACTATTTTTAAAAAAAACAAATGAATAAATATTTTTTTGAGTGAGTATGGTAAGTTAAAAATAAAAATTGTAGTCTCTCAAGGACTTTGTAATGAGATAAATGATTTTTAGTGTTTTTTTTTAAAAAATAAAAAAAAGGTACGCTTACCGTACGCGTACGGTAAAAAAAAAAAAAAAAAGTTTTTAAAAAAAAAGAAAAAAAAAGATGAAAGATAAGGTTGGCTCTTAAAAGAACCGTTGTGTTCATGCAGGGACAGAGGAAAGAAAGATTGGGAATATTAGACGGTACGACAAGTGTGCTGATCTATTTTACTGTTCACCAGGGAAACACTGGTCTCCCTATAAGTAATTAGATCGTGACAAGTGGCGCACCGTACTTCAACCCTCGCAAACCGAGGGTTAATTTCCAGAGGGCCAGCAAAAGGAGATTCTCCCCCCACAGATGAAGGGCTCACCTGACCTGCAGAAGAAGGAGTCTGCCCTGCAGATGATGGTCCAGGCTGAGCTGCTGTGGATGTACTGGCTCGTCTTTCTGAAGAGTTACCTCCAAAAAGATGACCATGTGTCCTTCTGTGTACTTCCTGGAGGTGTCTCTTCATGGTGTGATTCCCAAAGGAATACTTCCTGTTAGGATTACCTCTAGAAAGTACACGCTTACACAGCTTGCAAGTAACTAAGGGTGCATTCACCTTTTGCTGGCCTTCTGGAAAAGTAAAATACTCCCAAACGTAAGAAGGCTTTACTTTCCTCGCTCTCTGCCTCAAGACAGTGCTGCTGGTGCTAGCCTCACTCTCAGAAGAGCTCTGCTGTTCTGCCATCGTATCCCAAAGACAAACCAGCTCCTTCTCCCAAGGGATCACAAGCAGAAATGAGGGGAATGGGTGTGGTGTAGGAGAGTTCTAGAACTGAAAGTAGTTTCAACCAATCAAAAGTTGTGTTTCAAGATCACATGACCTACCGTACGCTTACGGTACGCTTACGGTACGCTTACGGCAAAAAGTACGCGTGCGCGTAAAAAAGACACGCGCTTGCGCGCATGCGCATAACAGTCATTTCCCGGCACTTCCGCGTAACGTGCGCGTGTTGCGTAAGCGCGCACGCGTCCCACGCGCAGTACGCGCGGCTACGCAAAGTACGTAACTATACGCAAGCAGCGTAGATAGATTACGGACGTTGCGTAAACCGTACGCTTACCGTGAGCTTACGGTACGCGTACTATAAAAAAAAAAAAAAAAAAAAAAAAAAAAAAAAATCTGGAAATAAATTTTACTTGTTTATTTAAAAAAATTTATATAAAATAAATATTTAATGATTTTAAAAAATTAAGCATAGTCTTTATAAAAGGTAAGAAAATTAAATTAAAAATATGTTTGAAAAAAATGAAGAAAAAAAAAAAAATAGCATTTAAAAAACCTTGCAAATTCACTGAAAAAAACATGGGTTTCACACACGTTATAGTTAGGAATTAGCATTTAAAAAACCTTAGAAATTCACTGAAAAAACCATAGGTTTCACACACGTTATAGTTAGGAATTAGCATTTAAAAAACCTTAGAAATTCAGTGAAAAAACCATAGGTTTCACACACGTTATAGTTAGGAATTAGCATTTAAAAAACCTTAGAAATTCAGTGAAAAAACCATAGGTTTCACACATGTTATAGTTAGCTGGACATTTTACTCGTAAAAAACCAATGAAATTGCCCCGTTATAGTTAGTTCAGCTAACTATAACTCGCGCGCCCGCAATGCACTGCTGATGACGTCACATATTACATCACTCATGACATGGTCAGTGACATCACTCATGACATCACTGATGACATCTCAAATGACATCACTGATGACATCACTGTTGACATCATCCTTGTGATAGAGTGGCAGACCTCCTCTCACCTTAATATAAGCTTTGATACACACATTCAAAAATAGAGACTAAAAATTTCAAAACAATGGACATACCAATACCAGTTACAACAACCTCTTCAGTAATTCTAAGATCCACATACACATCCACTCATTCACCAACAGTCCTATACAGTCACTCATACATGTACTCAGTCATCATATGTACTCATACATCTATACATCCTGTTACACAATGCCACTCATCCATAGAGTTACTCACACACATAGTCACTCATGCTAATAAGGAATCAAACATACATTTACTTGCATATACAGTAATACACACACCACCATACTTACTTCTACGGAAACTTACACATACTTAGTCTTTTAAACAATCACTTATAGAAACACATACTTATTCATACAGGAACTCTTTCAATCTCTCCCTCTCACATATACTCACATATATAAACCAATAGTCACATATACTAGTTTAAAACATATGTAGTTACTCATAAAGACACTAGTGAGACAGTCATTCACTCACTAACACAACCATTCACACACTCATCCACCCATACAGTCCTGCACACATGCTGTCTTCAACACATACAAAGAGTGAATCACTCATTCATGCACCTATGCACTACATAATACCCCCCACCGAACCATACAGACACTCAGACTGATACTCAAAAAAACAACTAATAACCTATATAGACACCCATGAAGCTACTCACCAACCCATGCAGCCACTGGGAGTGAACTGCATCGCCCAGAATGCCATGTGGCCACGCCCATCGGGGCAGGTGCGAATAATTGAAGTCAGTTTACAACCGAAAACGCTTCTCTTTTTGTCTTCCACTTTGCCACTGAAGAAAGGATTAGTTCCTGAAACGCGTCTGGCACGAATTTTGATGTTTATTTTTTGAAGTGTTCCTGCTGGCAAACTGTCATTAAAGGTATCCGAGCTTACTTACCTCCGTGTGGCTTAATTCCGAAGTGGGTTCCTGTAAGTTATGGATTTATAAACGGCCTTAACCCGGTCGAGGATGTAGCCCACCGCGTCAATGCGGGTCCGTGACGACACCATCGGTGCTGCCATCTACGGGACGGAGGGAAGCTGACGCTTTTGCAGGAAGAAGTCAGTTTCAGGCTCACTTGGCAGCTGGAAAGCGGAGCAGTTACCTTTAAGGAATACAATGCATCACTGAAGGATTTATTTGGACTTAAGAGAATGCACCCACTGGGGTAACATGGGAGTGAACTGCATCGCCCAGAATGCCATGTGGCCACGCCCATCGGGGCAGGTGCGAATAATTGATGTCAGTTTACAACCGAAAACGCTTCTCTTTTTGTCTTCCACTTTGCCACTGAAGAAAGGATTAGTTCCTAAAACGCGTCTGGCACGAATTTTGATGTTTATTTTTTGAAGTGTTCCTGCTGGCAAACTGTCATTAAAGGTATCCGAGCTTACTTACCTCCGTGTGGCTTAATTCCGAAGTGGGTTCCTGTAAGTTATGGATTTATAAACGGCCTTAACCCGGTCGAGGATGTAGCCCACCGCGTCAATGCGGGTCCGTGACGACACCATTGGTGCTGCCATCTACGGGACGGAGGGAAGCTGACGCTTTTGCAGGAAGAAGTCAGTTTCAGGCTCACTTGGCAGCTGGAAAGCGGAGCAGTTACCTTTAAGGAATACAATGCATCACTGAAGGATTTATTTGGACTTAAGAGAATGCACCCACTGGGGTAACATGGGAGTGAACTGCATCGCCCAGAATGCCATGTGGCCACACCCATCGGGGCAGGTGCGAATAATTGAAGTCAGTTTACAACCGAAAACGCTTCTCTTTTTGTCTTCCACTTTGCCACTGAAGAAAGGATTAGTTCCTGAAACGCGTCTGGCACGAATTTTGATGTTTATTTTTTGAAGTGTTCCTGCTGGCAAACTGTCATTAAAGGTATCCGAGCTTACTTACCTCCGTGTGGCTTAATTCCGAAGTGGGTTCCTGTAAGTTATGGATTTATAAACGGCCTTAACCCGGTCGAGGATGTAGCCCACCGCGTCAATGCGGGTCCGTGACGACACCATCGGTGCTGCCATCTACGGGACGGAGGGAAGCTGACGCTTTTGCAGGAAGAAGTCAGTTTCAGGCTCACTTGGCAGCTGGAAAGCGGAGCAGTTACCTTTAAGGAATACAATGCATCACTGAAGGATTTATTTGGACTTAAGAGAATGCACCCACTGGGGTAACATGGGAGTGAACTGCATCGCCCAGAATGCCATGTGGCCACGCCCATCGGGGCAGGTGCGAATAATTGAAGTCAGTTTACAACCGAAAACGCTTCTCTTTTTGTCTTCCACTTTGCCACTGAAGAAAGGATTAGTTCCTGAAACGCGTCTGGCACGAATTTTGATGTTTATTTTTTGAAGTGTTCCTGCTGGCAAACTGTCATTAAAGGTATCCGAGCTTACTTACCTCCGTGTGGCTTAATTCCGAAGTGGGTTCCTGTATGTTATGGATTTATAAACGGCCTTAACCCGGTCGAGGATGTAGCCCACCGCGTCAATGCGGGTCCGTGACGACACCATCGGTGCTGCCATCTACGGGACGGAGGGAAGCTGACGCTTTTGCAGGAAGAAGTCAGTTTCAGGCTCACTTGGCAGCTGGAAAGCGGAGCAGTTACCTTTAAGGAATACAATGCATCACTGAAGGATTTATTTGGACTTAAGAGAATGCACCCACTGGGGTAACATGGGAGTGAACTGCATCGCCCAGAATGCCATGTGGCCACGCCCATCGGGGCAGGTGCGAATAATTGAAGTCAGTTTACAACCGAAAACGCTTCTCTTTTTGTCTTCCACTTTGCCACTGAAGAAAGGATTAGTTCCTGAAACGCGTCTGGCACGAATTTTGATGTTTATTTTTTGAAGTGTTCCTGCTGGCAAACTGTCATTAAAGGTATCCGAGCTTACTTACCTCCGTGTGGCTTAATTCCGAAGTGGGTTCCTGTAAGTTATGGATTTATAAACGGCCTTAACCCGGTCGAGGATGTAGCCCACCGCGTCAATGCGGGTCCGTGACGACACCATCGGTGCTGCCATCTACGGGACGGAGGGAAGCTGACGCTTTTGCAGGAAGAAGTCAGTTTCAGGCTCACTTGGCAGCTGGAAAGCGGAGCAGTTACCTTTAAGGAATACAATGCATCACTGAAGGATTTATTTGGACTTAAGAGAATGCACCCACTGGGGTAACATGGGAGTGAACTGCATCGCCCAGAATGCCATGTGGCCACGCCCATCGGGGCAGGTGCGAATAATTAAAGTCAGTTTACAACCGAAAACGCTTCTGTTTTTGTCTTCCACTTTGCCACTGAAGAAAGGATTAGTTCCTGAAACGCGTCTGGCACGAATTTTGATGTTTATTTTTTGAAGTGTTCCTGCTGGCAAACTGTCATTAAAGGTATCCGAGCTTACTTACCTCCGTGTGGCTTAATTCCGAAGTGGGTTCCTGTAAGTTATGGATTTATAAACGGCCTTAACCCGGTCGAGGATGTAGCCCACCGCGTCAATGCGGGTCCGTGACGACACCATCGGTGCTGCCATCTACGGGACGGAGGGAAGCTGACGCTTTTGCAGGAAGAAGTCAGTTTCAGGCTCACTTGGCAGCTGGAAAGCGGAGCAGTTACCTTTAAGGAATACAATGCATCACTGAAGGATTTATTTGGACTTAAGAGAATGCACCCACTGGGGTAACATGGGAGTGAACTGCATCGCCCAGAATGCCATGTGGCCACGCCCATCGGGGCAAGTGCGAATAATTGAAGTCAGTTTACAACCGAAAACGCTTCTCTTTTTGTCTTCCACTTTGCCACTGAAGAAAGGATTAGTTCCTGAAACGCGTCTGGCACGAATTTTGATGTTTATTTTTTGAAGTGTTCCTGCTGGCAAACTGTCATTAAAGGTATCCGAGCTTACTTACCTCCGTGTGGCTTAATTCCGAAGTGGGTTCCTGTAAGTTATGGATTTATAAACGGCCTTAACCCGGTCGAGGATGTAGCCCACCGCGTCAATGCGGGTCCGTGACGACACCATCGGTGCTGCCATCTACGGGACGGAGGGAAGCTGACGCTTTTGCAGGAAGAAGTCAGTTTCAGGCTCACTTGGCAGCTGGAAAGCGGAGCAGTTACCTTTAAGGAATACAATGCATCACTGAAGGATTTATTTGGACTTAAGAGAATGCACCCACTGGGGTAACATGGGAGTGAACTGCATCGCCCAGAATGCCATGTGGCCACGCCCATCGGGGCAGGTGCGAATAATTGAAGTCAGTTTACAACCGAAAACGCTTCTCTTTTTGTCTTCCACTTTGCCACTGAAGAAAGGATTAGTTCCTGAAACGCGTCTGGCACGAATTTTGATGTTTATTTTTTGAAGTGTTCCTGCTGGCAAACTGTCATTAAAGGTATCCGAGCTTACTTACCTCCGTGTGGCTTAATTCCGAAGTGGGTTCCTGTAAGTTATGGATTTATAAACGGCCTTAACCCGGTCGAGGATGTAGCCCACCGCGTCAATGCGGGTCCGTGACGACACCATCGGTGCTGCCATCTACGGGACGGAGGGAAGCTGACGCTTTTGCAGGAAGAAGTCAGTTTCAGGCTCACTTGGCAGCTGGAAAGCGGAGCAGTTACCTTTAAGGAATACAATGCATCACTGAAGGATTTATTTGGACTTAAGAGAATGCACCCACTGGGGTAACATGGGAGTGAACTGCATCGCCCAGAATGCCATGTGGCCACGCCCATCGGGGCAGGTGCGAATAATTGAAGTCAGTTTACAACCGAAAACGCTTCTCTTTTTGTCTTCCACTTTGCCACTGAAGAAAGGATTAGTTCCTGAAACGCGTCTGGCACGAATTTTGATGTTTATTTTTTGAAGTGTTCCTGCTGGCAAACTGTCATTAAAGGTATCCGAGCTTACTTACCTCCGTGTGGCTTAATTCCGAAGTGGGTTCCTGTAAGTTATGGATATATATATATATATATATATATATATATATATATATATATATATATATATATATATATATATATATATATATATATATATATATATATATATATATATATATATATATACATATACATACAGAAAACTTTGGAAAAAATAAAAGAAAAAAATAATAAAGTCCTCCCAGTAACATAAATACATAAAAAATAACACTTATGATTTCATAAAAGAAGCCCTGGTTAGTAAAATAAAGATCCAGAAAATACAACCCCCCCCCAAAAATTTAGAAAAATCTAAAAAATCTAAGTGTAAACCAGAATAAAACAGAATACCCAATAGAAACTCAGTATTGCAAAGTTTTCACCCAAGATCCAAATAACTCGAAAAAATAAACCTTCCCAGAAAAGTAGAAAAGCAAAGCAAATGTAAAAAATCACTATGGTCAAAAAATAATCAACAGTTTTTCTTTGATAAAACACATCTAAATTAAATATACAGTCTGACATACAAAAAGTTAAACATGTGAAGCAAAAAACATATAAAACCACCCAAAAACACTTAAAATCCTAGTACAAACAGAAGCAAAGTAAAACAAGCATGAAAATACATGTTAAACACATAGAACACACATATAAACTTCAAGTTTCTCAATAAAGCCTACCACAATACTGTAAGCTAACCCATACAACGCTAATAAAACTACACTAAAACAACATCTAATTACAAAAAGTAGCCTAGGTCTAAATGCCACCTCATGACTAAAGCTTTAGAAATTACATTTAAAATAGTATTACCTCAACCAGTGACCAGCAACCGGAAATGGTGACCGCAAACTCCACGAACAGCCCAAAATATTGAAGAAAGAATACAAATCAAAGAAACTGATAAAAGAATGCAGAAAAAAAATAAAAAATAATTCCATCCAAAAGAAATCAATGTTAGAAGAATGTATTTTATTTAATAATGTTTATGTATTATTGAACAACATGCATAAAATGTTTTAAAATGCTTGCAATTAAATGTACAAATGGCTGTATGTATTCATATACATTAAAAATACTAATAGCATTATATAACCAATTTTCCAGTAAAGTTGTATATCATATAATGTCTTAAAAAATATAAGTAATGATAATTGCTATATGTTATAAATTACTGTTGGACATGTTTAAAAATGTTGAATAGCTAAAAATAAAAAGTATGTGCTTCTACACATTTGATAGTATGTGTGTGCCCACCTGTACCTCCCCCACATTTTTAATAATTAAAAGGCACCACTGCTCCACATCACCACACTGGGGAAAATGTAGGACTTTCTAAGGGACACATTTTGTTTTCCTACTCTCAACTTAGCCACATTGAGAATAATGTTGGACTCAAGGGGGGTTACATTTCCTATTGCCACTGCAAACTTAACCTCTTTTTGGGGAATGTGTTGGACTTTGAGGAAGCAGGGGGGTCATTTCTATTATTCCCACTCCAATCTTTACCACATTGAAGTTTTGACCTTCGAGGGATTCAAATTTACCACTCCAACACCAAACATAAACACACTGGGGAAATTGATGGACTTTGGGGGGTGGGGGTCTGGAAGTAGGGGAAGCTGATTTAATATTCCAAATCCAAACTTCATCACATTGGGAAAATTGTAGGACTTGGGAGGAGGGGTCAAATTACTATTGCCACTCCAAATTTAAATGCATTTTGGACAATCCAGCACATTTAGATTTCAAAATTAACTACTACCACAAATGTATAATAGACATTGAATTAAACAGAATACATTGCAGAACTCAGTTTCAATTATACAGCTAAATAAACCACACAACATGAAAAAAGCTAATTAAGAGCAGTACCAACAAATTTAAAGAAACAACAATTATGTAATCTAACTTTTGAATTAATAACTATAATGAACTAAAACATGTTGAATGTCACATAAAAAGAACATTTTTAAAATGAATAGTTTTTTAAATATAAAATGAAGTAACAAAACTGTACATACTCAATATAAATAATACACAAATTACCAAAACACCTAAATTTAAAACCAATAAGCCTTTTAGCATTAATTTAATTTCTATTTCTGAAATATTGAAAACGTGTATTTCAAATCACCAAGGAACTAAAAGGTTTTGATTACATTATACACCAAAGTACAAATTATTTGACATTTTCAAAAATATTGCAAAATTACCACTAATTATTTTATATTTTAAAAAGTGTTTCTTTAACAAATTTGAATTATGCATAATTAAAAAACAATAAAAATAAAGATATTACATACAAAATACTGTAAGACATATTGTTTACAAATAAAAAAGAACTGTTACTGGAGAATTGTTACTCTCCACTGTAAACCCCTTTAAACACAATATAACCCTCCTAAAATGATTATTCAAAAAAATGTATGATCTTTTGTTGGATATTTTGAACCACAATAGTCTCGACATCACAATATTTTTGACACAATATTGTGTCTCACAATCTTTTTTATACATTTTGTTAGAATAATGGGCCTTGCTGCTTCTGCACTCAAACCACCTGCTGAGTAAATGGCCACTGTGTGCAATCTTCATGGACACCAGTGGCCAGGCTCTAATACCCCTGCTCAGTACACCATCACCAAGTGACAGCTTCACAGCCTAAAGGGGCCCAGGTGTAGTACCAACAGTCAAGTACACCATCACCGGGTGCAAGCTTCACAAATTTAAGGGGCCTGGCTGCAGATGGACTAGTACTGCCAAACCGATTCACTGTCTCCAGGTTCAAGCTCCATGGATAGACGCTCCATGAACCTGAGGGGCCTGGATGCTATGGACTCAAGGAGACCAGCGGAGAGGGGATACTATTGTCCAACCCTTTATACCTGCCTGGAATACAATCACTGGGTGCAATCTTCATGTACCACAGGGTTCCTGTTGAGGAGGGCCTGCTACTGCCCTTTCAGTAGACCACCACTGAGTGTAGGCTTAACATACTCAAGAGGCCCAGTTGCACGGGGAATCAAGCATCAAGGTCCCAAGCGGCCCAGCTGTGTAGGGCATAGTATGGGCCTCCCAGATACACCCCATAATATGCAGGATTCACAGATCCCAGGGGCCTGGCTGCGAATGCGCTAGTACCACCAGCCTGATACAGCACCAAGTCAAGCTTCATGGTCCCAAGGGATCCAGCTGTGGAGGGGCTAGAGCCACCTGTCTGGAGCACCACGAACGGGTGTAAGCTTCATGGCCCCATGGAATTCAGTAGTGCCTGATGGTGCCTGGCTAAAGAAGAACTAGTACTGCCAACCCAGTGCACCACCACTGGCTGCAAGCTTCAAAGACACCATCTGCAGATGGCTAGTACCACTTGATGGGGTCACCACCACTGGGTGCAAGCTTTATGAACCCAAGATGTCCAGCTGTGATGGGGCTAGTACAACAAATGCATGTATGCCCACCACTAGGTGCAAGCTGCACAGACCCGAGGAACCTGATTAAGGCAGTTCTACTATCATCGGCCTGGTACACCCCTACTGGGTACAAGTTTCACAAAGGTAATGGGCCTAACTGCGGAGGGGCTAATAGCACCCACTTAGTATACCACCACAGGCTTGATGGCTTTACAAAACATGGGGGTCCAGAGTAAAATGGTACCACAAAAGTATTACTTACTTGGTATATCAACACCGTGAAAAGCTTCACAGATTGAAGGGGACTGGTTGTACATGCCCATCCAGCTGACTACCACTGTGCATAATGGAAGGCCATCAATAATGGATGGCTGATGATGTGGAGGGTTTTGCCAAACACCGTCTGCAATGGGGGTCAAACAGCCATGGAGATTGTGTGCAGGCCTTGTCAGAATCCAGGGTCTACACTTCACTCATGCAGTGCACAAGTTTGAGACCATTAGTCCCACTCTTACTGTAGACAATCAAAGACTCTCCACTGTGGCTGTTCGACAGCCAGAAAGGATGGTTTGTAGAGGCTGGTCAAATGTCATACCCTGCAATTAACCCATTTGCTGCACACAGCAAAGGTCCCCCTGTTGATGTTGGTGCTCAGGGCCTGGCCTGGGAAACCCTATGGTCTATCCCTTCTGTGTACAGCTGAACTAAGTATGCAGTGCAGATTAGCTGTTGATGTAGGTTTAAGAGCAGCTGCTGCATACACATAGTTCTTGTTGTAGTCTACAAACATTTTCTACAGAGACTGCTGCTATTTCTTAGTAGTCATCATCTAAATGTGGGAACAGCAATGGTTAGAATCTACTTAAGTTGAGGTGCAAAAAAAACACTTCCATGCTGAATATGGTAAAAACACAAACATACTAAAATACCAAAGATTAAAGTGAAGTTAGGTTTGCCCATTACATAAATAAAACAAAATGTTTAAAAAAACCTCTGAAATTCACAAAAACAAATACAGTTAAAGTGCAAATATGGTTACAAAACAAGACTTACTAATGAGTTTTTGCCCTTAACCAAGCCATACTGCTAACACCTAGCAGTTGGTTAACACACTACATACATTCCTCAGTTGTGGACAGTAAGGTTTAGACATAGAGACACATTTACATCCACATCTTGAGTTAAATCATCTTCAAATGGCTCACCTCTACAGCGTACATCCTTGAGTCATGTGAAATAAAGCATAATGTTTAGCACCTTCATGCACCCAACTGTCAACAGCTACTAAAACCACTTTACACATCCTTTGTCACTAGCACTGGGTTTTGACTGTATAACATGGTCATGCATCCAGCCCTCCACAGGCAAGTAATACAAGTGGTGCATACAACCGTTGGTTTTACTCCGAGGTAGTTGGCAGCAGGCTTTGTCTTTAAGCCAGAACCAACCTACATTAAAATGCTCCTCAATAACCAGTATGACCTGCTCATGGCCTTTAGCTAGGCTGTGCTGTTTTCAGTGTTTCGTTTTTTTGTGGATTGCATTGGTGGTTTCTCACTGTTTTCCAAAATGTTTGAAAATAGTGCTTATATGTGTTTCTTCAGCTAGCTATCCCCAAAATATAGAAAATGTGTTTTTCCAGTGTTTACAAAACACGTTCATTTAAGTGATTGTTACAGAGAATGTATTTATTTTAAAAGAGAAGTAATGCAGGATATATAGCATCCAATGGTCCCATGTTAAAATGTTTCAAGCAAAGAAAGTCGGTTTATTGCTCTCTCAATCACTTTCACACCAAATGATACTCTCTTTTTTCTCATCACCTATCACACTCACTCTTTCAGGACTCTGTCTGGTTCACAAAACTATTAATGGAATAAATAGGTAAGAGTGATATATTCAAGTGGTTAATAAACAAATTCATGGACGCAGTTGTGATCATTCACCTACTCCTTAATGAATAATAAGACACTGTGGGTGTGGTCAACTCTGCCAACAGCTTGGTACCATTGTCAAACCTTTACAATTTTGAGTTACACCAGTTTCATTTGTAGCCCTAGATCATAAGGCACCTGAAAATTGATGGTTTAAATATAATCGCCATTGGTTTACTGCACTTCTTGCCTGACTACAGTAAGGTGGTGCTGCTGTTGCGTTCACACTGATAGCTGCCAAACGTCCCCATTACAAATGCTTCACTTTAAGGCAATTCTGACAATTTAACAAACACCACATTGTATTTTGAGGCTTGAGATTTTGCTGTTAACATTGTAACTAAGGGCTCAAAAGCCCCAACAGTAAAGAGCAGTTGGGCAAAAAGCCAGGGTTAGCATATGGTATCACACATAACAATGGGGCACTTTACAATTATGGGTTGTGTTGGCACATTAAAAGTTTTTTGCTGTTTTCACCACTATCCCACATGCATGGTGGTAACACTCTTTTCACAGGTACATGTCACTACCCCTTACATTGAATTTTTAAAATCAAGGGTAATTGGCGATTGACCTGCTAAAAAAGCTGGCTTTTTAGAAAATGGGTTTTGCCCATTCTGCGTCTGTGGGTAAATGTGACAGTACATATTGGCCAAGATTTTTATGAGACAGCCATTTCACCAATCAGTGTAATCATTAGAAACTCCTAAAAGATCAAATAGAATTGTAGCATTCCAAAATACTCCACAGTGTGTAAAAAAATTACAGCAGTCTTAAAACATGCTTCTAAAACATGAAGCTTTAATCCAAGCACACAAAACGGCAGAAAGAAAAGAAAGAAGTAGAAACAATATATTACTGACTTACCCAAACAAAAAACTCAAGCAGAATAATCTTTGATTAATTTCTTCTTGCTGCTAGTTTGTTAAACAATGTTTCATTATGTTGCCCCTTTAAGAAAGAAATACAAATAACTTGTTCTCCCTCCTCAGTTCCCCTTCTTTCGCTGGCATATTAGTTTGTGGATGTTTATGTGTTATCAGTGTTAATATGTTGACATTGATGAGGAATGTTTCTCTTTTGGTGGAGTTTTATTAGCTAATATAAGTTTAACCTAAAACAGGATAGCCTACCTTTAGCCTGTGCAGCAAAGATACTGGCTATTGCCAAACTCTTCCAAGTAGGTAATCCATGCAGTGTATGCTCTTCACTGTGATCAGCAAGAGTTGCCTCTATGGAGTAGTTTATGAACAATTCATGCACATATCCCTGTACAGACAGCAATCATAAGCTGTATTTGACCATAGACCAATTTTCCATATTTTCTAAAAACTTTGCCCCTCATTACGATGGCAATAAAGGACCATCTAGTTACGAGTGATGTAAAGCAAACTATATAATTTGCTGTGAAGTCAACTGCTGCTTGTTTTTTAACCTGACAAGAGATGTTAGTTGCATTTTGGTATTCATTCTTTATTTGATTTATTTTTTCTTTGCTATATTTGGGTTCTTGGAGTGGCACTGGTAGGCACCTGCATTATCCAATGGGGGATATGCCGACATAATAAGCACAGGACAGAAATCCTACCTCCAGTATGTTAAGACTGCAAGAATTATTGTTTATATCTGTTTGTTAAAATTGTTATAAGCAGATAGTGGTAACATCCCACTTGGGAGATAGAATATAGATGTAGGGTCTGGGGTAGTGCATTTTTGCCTATTATAATGTTAGTGTCAATGTTGGTGAAAGTTTATTAGTCAATTAAAACCATAAACACAGCTCAATCATACAGAACAAATAATAAAATAGTCATCATATGTCTACTTCAGCTATTGAAAATCTTATTGATAGATCTTTACATTATTTTTCAAAACTTCCTATCTAAATGGATTTTTTTTAAGTGCCCAGTACAGGAAATGAACACCGACAATAAACCTAATTGAAGAAAAATGAAAATATGCAGAGCTGCAAATTATCATGCTCCCAAATGTACCGCTATAGGTTGTAAAAGTGCTTATGTGCAGGGTCGTGGATCGGGTATAAGTGCTATGCTGAATGAACAATGGTTTATAGTGAAATAAGGTGCCTATATACAAGTCTGGGCTTTATTAAAGTGCCTATGTGTGAGGCAAAAGGACAGATTGAGCAAATTAACCTTGTCAGGACTGAATTCACGCCTTAGTAGGCTTCTATGTTGGACAATTAGCATAGGGCAGATACATATTATGTGGAGCAGAGTCTCGATCTTCCATTGGCACAAGTGACAGGTCCGGACTTCAGATAGGCCGCCCATCCTCCATTTTGGCATTAGGTCTAGTGTGAGAATCTCTCCAAATTTGAGTGCCAAAAATGACTGTTTCACCTTCAGGTCCTAGGTGCTGCAAGTAGGAGCGATTCCCTTGGTATTGAATAAGATTTCAACACCAGCCACCCGTGACGATGTTTGGACAGCAGTTCCTTGTCTGCGGTCCAAATTTGCAATCTGTCAACTTTTTTACCACTTTCTTAAAAGATGGACCGGTGATATTAGAGTTCCAAAGGTCGCCCAACTCCAATTACCTAATGCTATTATAAAGATGTTTCTTGTGGGAGCCGTTTCCCCATTGTAGATTAATCTCAGACCAGACTAGACTTCCCAAGGTGTTATTGGTCTGCGGCACACAGTTTATGGCAGAGCTGTACAAATGCAGCCCGCCTAGCAAGAGACTGTTTTGTAAGAGAGAACTCTAAACGAAGTTGAGCGGGCGAAGCCAACCTAGGTAACCTGAAGGTTTGTTTATAAGATCTTATTGACAATTTGTCAAGCAGAAGAGCCTAGCATTATCCCTGAACTATATGCAAGAGTTGGCAACAATTTGGCTTTCATAACTGCTCCCATAGATTTCAACTCATGACTTTTGATGGATCTGGCCAATGTTGAAAAGCCATAATTAATGGCCCGAGCTTTTGCCTTAATCACTTTCAGATGAGATGCAAAGGTGCCATTTGCATCAATTTTGACCCCTAAATATACGTAGGAGGGAACTTCGCTCATTATATTTCCATTAGGATGCCATTTACGACTTTTGTTAGGACCTCAATTGCAAGCCATCACACTAGATATTTTATAGTTTACTTCCAGGTCATTCTTTTCTCTGTAAGTACCAAGTGAATTAAGCAACCTTTGGAGCCCTATTTGAGTGCTACAGCAGAAGATTGTCAGCGTATAAAATGTGAGACATTGGTCACCCTCCAACACTCAGGGCATGGGCTATCTGCCAGTCTAGCTCTGCTGAGAGATCCGCCAAATACAAATTGAAAAGAAGGGGGACTAACATGCAGCCCTGTTTTACACCAGTTGTTGTTTGCACTTTCGTTGATACATGCGTGCCATCACCAATTTTTATCTTGACCCAAGTGTCCGAATAAACCAGCCTAATTGCACGTAGGATGTTGGGTGGAATGGCCCATCGCTGAAGTTTGGTCCAAAGCTTGTTCAGTGGCACTCAATCAAAAGCTGCCTTAAAATCTACAAAACACATGTAGAAAGATGTCCCTGTAGCCTTTGCTCTATTTGTGATTAGGCTTAAACCATGAGGTTGAGAATAGTGCCCTGACTCCTTAAGAAGCCAGTTTGATTTAAGGGCAGTATTCCATTTTCATACCAGCAAGATTCCAAATCATGTTATAGTAGTGTGAAGTATTTCGGTTCAATATCCATCAGTGCAATTAGCTGGTAATTACTGGGTGAACTTGCCTGACCCTTTTTAAAAATGGGAGTATTGAACGCCCTCAAATATCAGGGATTATGTAATTTTCCAAGATGTAATTGAACAATGATGCCAGGAAGCCAGCCCAGTGTGATATAAAGTGCTTAGACAGTGCTTGGGGGAGCCCATTTGGGCCAGGGGCGCAATCAGCCCAAAGTTTTTTAATGACGCCCTCAACCTCCTCCGATGTCATTATCAGTGGTGCAGCTTTATCTTTTTCGGGACTAAGAGGATAGTTGTAACGACCGAAGATGGAAGATTCATGTAGCAAACTAATACCCCACTCTTCTTGATGTAATGCGACATGTGAATGTAGAGTGTTATGTGTTTCACAGTGCTAATATATCTCTGCACTGTACTTTTTGTTCACTTAATCAATCAATCAATCAATCAAGCATTTGTAAAGCGCACTACATACCCGTGAGGGTCTCAAGGCGCTGGGGGGTGGGGGAGGCTGCTACTGCTCAAAGAGCCAGGTCTTGAGGAGTCTTCTGAAGGTCAGTAGGTCTTGGGTCTGCCGTAGGTGGATGGGAAGGGTGTTCCAGGTCTTGGAGGTGAGGTAGGAGAACGATCTGCTGCCGAAGGTCGCTCTTTGGATGCGGGGGACTGTGGCGAGGGCGAGGTCGGTGGAACGGAGCCGGCGGGTGGGGGTGTAGAAGTTGAGTCGTCTGTTGAGGTAAGCTGGTCCAGTGTTGTGGAGTGCCTTGTGTGAGTGGGTGAGGAGCTTGAAGGTTATCCTCTTGTTGACAGGGTGCCAGTGCAGGTCTCTCAGGTGGGATGTGATGTGGCTGCGGTGCGGGATGTCGAGGATCAGGTGAGCAGAGGCGTTCTGGATGCGTTGAAGCCGTTTCAGGAGTTTGGCCAAGGCTCCTGCATAGAGGGTGTTTCCGTAGTCCAGCCTGCTGCTGACAAGGGCCTGGGTGACCGTTCTTCTCTCGTTTCGGTGGGGATCCATTTGCAGATTCTGCGGAGCATGTGGAGGGTTTCGAAGCAGGAGGAAGAGACGGCGCTGACCTGCTTAATCATGGAGAGGGTGGAGTCGTGGATGACCCCTAGGATGCGTGCGTGGTCGGTCGGTGTTGGGGCTGTTCCCAGTGTGGTCGGCCACCAGGAGTCGTCCCAGGACGAAGGGGTGGATCCAAGGAATGAGGACCTCTGTCTTGTTCGAGTTCAGCTTCAGACGGCTGTTCCACATCCATTTGGCGATGGTCTTCATTCCTTCGTGGAGGTTGGTTTTGGAGGTGCGGGGGTCCTTGATGATGGAGAGGATCAGCTGGGTTTCATCAGTGTAAGAGATGATGTAGAGGTCGTGCAGTCGGGCGACATGGGCGAGCGGTGCCATGTAGATGTTAAACAGCGTTGGGCTGAGGGATGAGCCCTGGGGTACACCGCAGATGATCTCGGTGGCTTCGGACCGGAAGGGTGGGAGGCGGACGCTCTGTGTTCTGCCGGAGAGGAAGGAGGTGGTCGAGTCCAGGGCCTTCTCTTGGATCACGGCATTGTGGAGGCATGTGCGTAGTGTGCGGTACAAGACCATGTCGAAGGCGGCTGACAGGTCTAGGAGGATGAGGGCCGAGATTTCTCTGTTGTATAGAAGGGTTCTGATGTCATCCGTGGCAGCTATGAGGGCAGTTTTGGTGCTGTGGTTGCTGTGGAACCCGGACTGGGATGGGTCCAGGATGCTGTTCTCCTCGAGGTAGCTGGTCAGTTGTTTGTTGACAGTCTTCTCGATGACCTTCGCTGGGAACGGGAGCAGGGAGATGGGCCGGAAGTTCTTCAGGTCCTTGGGGTCAGCCTTGAGTTTCTTGAGTAAGGCGTTGATCTCGGCGTGCTTCCAGCTCTCCGGGAAGGTTGCTGTCTCGAAGGAGATGTTGATGGCTTTCTGGAGATGGGGTGCGATGGTGGTGCTGGCTTTGTTGAAGATGTCATGTGGGCATGGGTCTGACGGGGATCCGGAGTGGATGGTGTTCATGATCTTGATGGTGTCGTCATCATTAATGTTGGTCCAGGAGAGCAGGCGGTTGGTGCGGATGTTGGTTGTGGGGGTGGGAGGTCTCTGTGGTTGTAGGGGTGGTCATGGCGTTGAAGCTGTTGTGGATGTCTGCGATCTTGCGATGGAAGAAGGTGGCCAGCGAGTTGCACAGGCCTTGCGAAGGTGGGATGTCATTGGTGTTGGAGCTGGGGCTGGAGAGTTTATTCACGATGTTGAAGAGCTCTTTGCTGTTGTGCGTGTTGTTGTCTAGGTGTTCTTTGAAGGAGGTGCTTTTGGTGGATCTGATGAGGTGATGGTGCCTGCGGGTGGAATTCTTGTGGGCTGCATAGCTCTCTGGTGTTCGTTCACGGAGCCAGTTCTTCTCTAGGTTTCGGCAGGTTTGCTTGGAGGAGAGGAGGTCTTCAGTGAACCAGCTGGCTTTCTTGCTGGTGCAGCTGTTGGAGGGTTTCTTGAACGGGGCGTGGGTGTTGGCGCAGTCGTCTATCCACTGACTGAGGTTGCGGGCGGCAATGTCGGGGTCGGTGGGGTCGGCGGGCTGGGTTCTGGGCGAGGGTGGTGGTTAGCTGGTCTTCGGTGACTTTGCTCCAGCAGCGGCAAGGCAACTGTTGGGTGTGGTGCTGTGTAGTGGATTTAAGGAAGGTGAAGTGGATGCAGCGATGGTCGGTCCAGTGGAGCTTGGTGGTGTGGCTGAAGGAGACGTGGGGGCTTGCCGAGAAGATGGTGTCAAGCATGTGGCCGGCGGAGTGGGTGGGTGTTGTGACGAGTTGTCTGAGTCCGAGGTTGGCGAGGTTGGCGATCAGGGTGGTGGAGTTGGTCTCGTTGTTCTCAAGGTGGATGTTCGGGTCCCCGAGGAGGATGAAGTCTGTGGTGGCGAGGGTGTGTGTGCTGACGAAGTCGGCGATGAAGTCGCTGAACTGTGGTCGGGGTCTGGGGGGGTCTGTAGACAAGGGTTCCTCTGAGGGTGGTGTTGGGATCGGTGTGTATCTGGAAGTGCAGGTGTTTGGTGGTGCAGAGGGTGTCGTCGGTGCTGGTCGAGACTCTGAGAGTGTTCTTGTGGACGATGGCTATTCCTCCTCCTACTCCATTGGTGCGGTCCCTGCGGGTGATCTTGTAGCCTTCTGGGATGGCTATGGCGATGTCGGGTGCCGAGGAGGGGGTCAGCCAGGTCTCCGTCAGAAAGGCAACGTCTGGGTGGTTGAGTCGAGTAGGTCCCAGAGTTCGACGGCATGTTTGCAGGCGGAGCGGGTGTTGAGAAGAATGCAGTTGAGGTGGTTGAGTTCTTTCACGGTGGGTGCGTTTGTGGATTGCAGGCTGGTGTAGTTGCAGTTCCAGCAGCTGAAGGGCCCTTGGGTGTGCTTCGGGGCAGCCCGGAAAAAGGTGCGTGATCGTCCGGTGTTGAGTGCGAGGAGGGTGCTGGCGTCGTATCCGAGGCAGGCGTCGTGGCGTTCGCGAGGGCCAGGGGTTCTGGCACTGGGCGTGGACGGGCGATGACGGGCTTGTGTTGCAGACATCTGTGTTGAAATCAGTGTAATTGAGTTCACTGTAAAATCCAATGAACCTTTTTTCTTTTTTGTATAACACTCATATATATTTAACATGCCTATACAGATATGGCCAACAGTTTAGCATCCAAATTGAATGTTCTACATCTAGGTTTAGAAAAATTGAAGTAACTGTGCATTTAAATGCAGAATAATTACTGTGCCGTTTATCGTGAGCAAGGCTCGGACAAGCCGAAAGGCATTGATCATATCTTTTGCCAAATAAACCTCACTAAAGGAGCTGTCGGAGTGCTAATCTCTTCTTAAGTAGGAAAGCTGAAGGATTTAGAAGCGCGCTGGGGGCGTGAACTGCGGCACAGCTGGTTTGGAGCGCTGCAGCTTTAGCGTAAGGGCAATTTCTAGGGTTTAGTGGTGGGTAGAGGTATTGGTGACAAGGGCTTTTTTCAGGGATTTGGGGTGGCTATAGGTATTGGATAGTAAGGGTGTTTTCAGGGTTTAGGTTTGGGTAAGGGTGTAGGGTAGTAAGCGCATTTTTAGGGTTTAGTGATGGATAGGGATATAGGTTGGTAAGGGTGCTTTCAGGGTTTAGGGGTGGGTAAGAGTTTGAGGGTGGAAAGGGTATTTTTAGGGTTTGGGGGTAGGTAGGGGTATTGGGTGGTATGGGTGTCTTTAATGTTTAGACATGGGTAAGGATATAGAGTTGTAAGGGAATTTTCTACTTATCCCCTTATATCATTTTTTTTTTAAATGCAGGGTCAGAGAAATTTCTCTCTTGTCATCTTAAATCTGAATGTTTGGATCTCCAGTACTAACTATGAAACCGCTTATAATAAAAGGATGACAGAACAAAATGGCTTCCTCATCCTGAGGAGATTCCACGGATTTCAACTTGCCAAGATATAATAAAAATAATAATATTAACAATAATAATTCATATTTGTAAACTGCAGCCATATCACCCCTTAAAGTTTCAAGCCACTGGGGGCCATTGGGCAAATTAAGTGAGCTATTGCCCAGAGTCACATGGTGCTGAGCTGAGCTGCCACCAGCGATCGAACTGTGAGCACCGAGCTCTAAAGGCACCGCTCTGGCCTCTGCGCCACACCTCAGTGTATATATATATATATATATATATACATATATATATATTTTTTTATACATATATATATATATATACAAACATTAACCCTTTGAAGCCCATGTTGCAACTTTTTAAAATGCTTATACCTCAAAAACTACTGAACTAATTAACACCAAATCAACAAACGCATGCTTTCTGAGAAAAAACCCAGTTTCTTTTCATGTTTGGTGTGCATTTATTCAGCTTCATGGACTGTGTTGCCAGACTACACAAAGCAATTTTCAAATTTCAACCAAATCTGTCAATGGATTACTCAAATCAAAAAATGCATTTTCTGTAGCAAGAGTGGATTAACTATAACACATGCTATTTAGAGCCACTTTGCTAATCAACACACATTTACACATCTATTAAAACAATGCAAATGTCAAATTTCAATTTAATTTCAAAGTACAGCTTAAAACAGATGAGCACATAACAGTTTACTGCCTAACAGTTTGAATGTCACAGTAACATTGCTCAGGGTCACATCTCACCTAAATGATACTTTATCTAATTGTAAGAATTTAAATATATCTGAGTGCTAGGTAAATACCTTATTTTAAAACAAATACAAATCAAACAATACCAAGTTAAAAACCAAAATATACAGATGCGCAAATTGTAATATGTTTTTTATTAAAGTAGGTGACACATTAATGATAAGACATGCAATATCCATCCAGAGTAGTCTAGTACTCTAATTTATTATATCATATGAATGGAGAATGCAACTGTGAAGTTACATTTGAATATATCACATGATTGCACATTGAAATCATTTTGTAAATTATGAGATGCGTTCAAACTTACCCAAAATAGTGCCCAATGTGAGCAGTTTCACTCCTTTGAATTCAATGTCTGCAGCAAATTTATACTTAAGTTTGGACAGTTGGTCAACCTGAAGGATATTAATAGAACATTTATCTATGTTGCACATTTTTAACTAGTTTGTGTTTTTAAGAACTACTTGGCAATGAGGTTGGAATTCAAAATATATATATATTAAACGCAAAAGAAACATTGAAATAAACTAGTAACAATAAGTTCACATTTGTATTTCCCATTCCTACTCTTAGTGCAGCCAAATTGCATTGCTTTGCTTAACTGAATTGGAAAGCATATATTTTATTGTGAAGCATCTCACAATCACTTAAAGTGTTACAACTTCATCTGAAAATTATATAAGTAAGCTTTACTATCATTTTAACTGGTGAACTCAAAAAAGATGATTAAAAAGAATTGGACGAAGACTGAAAATGTATTCAAACTCATTGGCTAAATGGGAAAGAATATTGCCAGCATGAGTACATTTTGGATATTTTTCATTCTAATACAAAAGGGCAGTGCTACATGTCATTTTACTCATGCAAAGAATGTGCTTAATATTTGTTCTTTCCTCACAGGAGATGGATTAATATTTGGGGGCCGTTTAAGAAATTTAAAAAGATGTGAATAATTACTCATGTATATATTTTCTTCTATCATCTAGATGTAAAATATCACTTTTTTGCTATTCAACATTTACAAGATGAGGATTTCTAATGTATTTCCTTACCTCTCTCCACCCACTCAATTGAGGGTGTTAAGCTTTGGTACAAATATGGCAGACGGATGTACTATCTACCTTGTTTCTAACTTAGGGGTTCATTATGATGGTGGCCGGACTTCAGTTCGCCCCTCATCATTACAGATTTGGATCGGCCGCCTATGAGGCAGCCTCCCCACATTCTGAATCACGATGCGACTGCCACCACTGCCGTCACATCGCCTATATTTTGCATTGTGGCGGTGATGCGGTCAGCAGCCCCAGCCACAATGCAAAATAAAGGGTGCAGAAACGTTCCTCACTACGTGGCAGGAACCCAGCAGTGCCTGCCACATTGTGCAGAGAAATGTAGGGGGGCACCATAGGTGCCCCCTAGTGTGCATCTCCCTGCCCTAGGGATTAAGGGGAACCCGCTACGGGAGCCCAAATCCATTTTCACCATTTGTTTGGTGGTGGTTTGTCTGCCGCAAAGCGAACGGAGGAAAGGGATATCATAATCCCTATAATTTGGGCTATGTTTCTGTTCCGACAGGTGGTCGGAAAAGGACCGCCTGTCAGAACCGAGGTGGACAGTCTTTATGACCGCCATGCTTACCCAATGATTGTCCCCTCCATCAGAATATGGCGGGGGAAAACAGCAGTATGATGATGGAAGGCCCGCTATTGCCCGGCTGTCGTGGCGGGCCTTCCGCCATCGTATGAGCCCCTTAGTCTTTTGTCAATGTATATAATTACTTTGCAAGTATTTTGCTTTTGATTTAACAATCCTATTAATACTCACATTGTTAATAATCAAGATTTTTTTAAAGTGGCATTTAGAGCACTTTCTGTTTCATTTGCTGACAACAAGAAGTAATCCGAAGCTCAAAATGCTTCTCTTCTCAAATGCATTAAAATATAGCACATTCCTACTTCCCATCCAAATTGTCTGATGTGTTAGATGACATTAGAAAAGCTAAAATTAAATTAACCAAATTAGCTACATCTCTGCTTGCAATAGTCATCTATATATTAAATCTAACTTTTATCCTGGCATAAACAAGACTGATAAATTACTGGACAATTATGTAAAAGTGAAAATGGAATGCAAACATTATTGAAAAGAATGATAATTCTGCTGTGGTTTAACTTCAATAGCTCTAATATATTTGGAAATGTTTATGAAACCCTCTATTCTGATAATACTAATCCCATACATTGAAACATTTTTCTCCAGTATTCCAAAGCCTAACCCTTAAGAAATATTGAGTTGGATCAATTATAGCATGAGATTTCCTTAGAAGAAATTATAGTTGCTATTCATTCAAAGAAATATCTAAAGCACATGAATGGGAGGTCTTACCATTGACCTTTTTCCCCATTCTTCGTTCTTTTTGCATCCACATTAGTGGAATGATCCAGCATATTTCCCCATAATTCCCAGGCTGGTGGTGCCTTTCTAAATTACTTTATTGCTTTCATTCCGAAACAATTTAAGGATAAAGGTTTTTGTGAACATTACAAATCTATCCCTTAATTACGTGACTGTAAGATATAAACCAAAGTCATAGCTACCTGTTTGATGTCCCTTATTGCAAATATTATTAAAACTGATGAATCCAGATTGAGAAGATTACCCTCAGATAATGCTTGCATATTTTGTAATATTATTTTTAATGCACCATCATTCAATTTGGCCATGGCAGCAATCTAATTAAATGCTCAAAATTCTTTTGACCATATTAATTGTCAGTATATATTTAAAAACCTTCATTGGTTTGGATTTTCCAGTTATGTTTTAAAATTGGTCAAGATACTAGTATATTCTAATGCTAGCACAAGTATTGTTTTATACATAATGATTTATCTACTTTCCCCTTCAATATGCTTTGCCTAGAACACTTTCTATAAAAAATAAGATGTAATCCTTTATTGAAAGTATGAAATATAAATGCTTTCAAGTAAAAGTTTTGGATTATGCTGATAGCATTCTCATTTAAATGTCAAATCCGGTAACATCTCTAGCACCCTTTTTAGATGGTATTTGTTAGACCTATCAGCCTTAGGGTGGCCTTGCCCCAAACTTTTTGGCTTCTTCCTCCATTTTTGCTGAGCCCATTTTCATTAGCCTTAGGACTCTGCACACCTTACCACTGCTAACCAGTGCTAAAGTGCATGTGCTTGCTCCTTAAAACATGATAACATTGGCTTATTCTCGATTGTCATATTTAATTTACCTATAAGTCCTTAGTGAAGCGGTACTACGTGTACCCAGGGAATGTTAATTGAATGCTTCTAGTGGATCTGCAAAATTATACCCCCTACACCATCCATTTGTTAAATGATTCTATAGGTAACATAATTATTCTGTGCCTACTCCAACCACCTTCCTTTGGAGCATTACTTATAGCCTTCTTTATGTGTATCCTCACACTTTTATACTAATGATACATAACATTGACATCAAGACATACTGGCACACATGTAATGTACAATGATTTAAAAAAAAAAAGGGAAATTACTTTTGTGCACAAAAGACCCTTTTGACTGATTAATTCTAGTGTGTCCACAAATATAAATTTGTCAGACAATACAAACCATCATCACATAACTAATATTCTGAACAAAAACATTGAAAATACTCAGATGAATGACATAACTTGTAACTACATATACATTTACATGTACTTATGCATTTATTCCATAGTGCTACTGTTCTTGACAATCATAAGTGTTTAACAATTATCATTCTGTTTCTAGGATCAACAAACAAAAGTGTCATACGAACAAAAGTGCCGCACATACACAGTGCTCATCATAAGATTAAGCAGATTGATTTTCTGTCACTGGGGATATATGATTTTCTCCAAGTTTATGATTTTTCAGATATTATGAGGCCCATTGCGGTTGGGGCACATATACTCCTCCAGTGTTCCAGACTATAGGCGGTATAGATCCCTCAACTGTTTTGAAAGGTATTTTTTTCACTTTGTGCAGGTGTGTGTGCCCGTTGGCCACGATTACCTACTCTGACGTGTTTCAACCTTCCAGAGGACCTGTCAATTTAGTGAAGGTCTTCCTCAAGGCTGAGTGCCTTTGGGGACACTACGAAAGACATAAAAGGTACTGTGATTACTTAATGTCATGTATACGAACAACGGTGTACCAACATCATGTTGATTATCGCTGGGACCGACACCCAAACCTAACACATACTGTTGCTCTATTTTTTAGGGACCAGCCAGTTTAAGATGTGGGCAAGGTAGCAGTCATCCATAGGGGTTTCTCCCCCTTCTTTGGGAAAAAACATCTAAAGTGGAAAAGAGAGTAAGATGTAAGGGTCCTAGTTACCCAAATGACTCAGCACCAAACATGCCCAAACAAAGAAAGTGTTGGGTCTTACTTATTCTGTGGGGGCTGTGTCCTGCTGCATGTAGAGCATTTTTATCTATCAATGGTTGACGCGTTGGAATTGGATTCACTGTGGATTAAAAAGGAAATGCTCTCAAAATCCTTACTGCAGATGGAGGTGATAGTTGCATGCAACGCTTTCCTACATGTAAATGAGGGGTTAGCCTACCGTGTCTCTCAAGGTGGACCTATATCCAGCAGGAGCCCTGCTCCTGTGACGCTTCCTGTGTGCTGCTGCTCCCGTCAAAAAGGGGGACACACTACAATAAATCACTCAAAAGAGTCTTTTGTATAGAAAACTAATTTTTTATTGTTTAAAATCATTGTACATTACAAGTGTGCCGGTATGTCTTTATGTCAATGTTATGTAAGTATTGTAGGTATAAAAGTGTGACGACACACATAAAGATGTCTATAAACAATACTCCGAAAGAAGGTGGTTAGGGTAAGAAAGGATTAATTTTGTGCCCTATAGAATCATTTTACAAATATATGGTGTATGGGGTATCATTTTTCATACTACCAATGTAGAAACCCATGCCCTGTGACCTCAACAAGATCTCTCCCTGTCACGATATACACTAGTGGACCTGCATCACCAATTGTGCCACCCATTCAAGTAGCCCTTTAAGCATGTTCCAGGACTGTCATCGCAGCCTGTGAGTGCAATTTTAAACTGTCATGGCAACTGAGCAAAGTAAACCTTTTGACTGGTCCAAACTGTCTATTTTAATGCACATAAGTCACATCTAGTGTAGGGCTCTGAACAGCCCAGAAGGCAGGGTGCAGTGTATTTAAAAAGTTGGGCATGTACTTTTAAGGTTTACATTTCCTGGTAGTGAAAAACTCTTACATTAAGTTTTCACTACTGCAAGGTCTATCCCTCCCATAGGATAATATTGGAGTTGCATTATTACATTTAATAAGCTGTAATTTCCAAATGGGAACAGGTCATCAGTTCATGTTTGGTGTCTTTGGAATTGTAATAAAAAATCCTCTCTTATAGTAAAATTAGTTTTTGGGTTACAATTTTGGAAATGCCACTTTTAGAAAGTTGACATTTTCCTTCCTCAGCCATTAAGTGCCTACAGCTTGTCTGAGGGCCACATAGCTGAGTGCAGCTGACAGTTGGGGTTTGTGTATTCCTCCTAAACAACCATACATAATAGAGAACTTAGGTGTTACTGAATGGACCATCACTGGCAGGATGGAATGGCAGAGTTTGGCACATCCATACTTAACACTTGATTAGACTGTGACCTGCTTTCACACAAAGGACTGTATACCTCTGTAGTTAGTCTGGAGCCTGGGCAGGGAATGCAGGAAGCCTGAGGACTTCAAAGGAAAACCTGTAGAATGTTCTCCCACTTTAAAGAAAGAATGAGGTATAAATATTGGACCTCAGACAACAGCTCTTCAGTACACTTCTGGACCTATGGAGACTCTGCCACTAAGAAGGACTGCTGTGCTGCTGAAATAACTTTCACTCTACTAGACTGCTGCCCTGCTGAACTAATGCCTTGCTAGGCAGCTGCCTCCCTGGATTGCTACCTGGCTGCCCTGATGCTCTCTTGCCAGAGTCAGAGGGATATGGACCTGAATCCAGGGGCTCACAGAGTGACTACAAGGGCTAGTCTGCTGGCCTCCTGTTCAGGGCCACAGGGACATAACAGCTCTTAACCACTTGAGCCAGCATCCAGATCCAACTGTAGCCAGCCCCTGAACTGCAAGTGATTTCTCTCAGGTTCTAAGATGTTGATGTGGCCTCAGAGAGAGTGATTTGAGGTTTTGGGGCTGTTAGGATCCTGAATGGGCCCTGAATGGGTCCAAAATCTTGTCACTCGCCCAGCCCACCAATGCAAAGTTCTGTCAGCATGACCCTTTGCACTACAGTATTAATTGGCTGTGGGGAGCCCCAGTGCGAAGCATCAGTCCATTCATGACAACAGCAGGATATTTGCGCTACTGTGACTCCAATCCATAATGCCAGCACTGCTCTTTGTGCTACACCACACTGCAAACAGAACTCTTTTCACTGAACTGAGAAGGTGACTTTTCAGTGGGACTAATCTGGTCCCTGTATCTGAACAGCACTCCATCGTGGCTAGCCTGAACTTGTAAATTTGTCCTGGTCTCACACGACCAGATAGCTGCAAAAGGACTTTGGGCTTTCTGGCAGTATTCTCACTGAAATCTTTAAAATATCGGATCTACTGATTGGATTTTGTCATTTTGGTATTGCTTTATTTATTGGAACTTCCTCTATTTTGCTAATTTAGGGTGGGATCGTTTTTGTATAGTGTTCTTATTTTATGCACAAATACTTTGCACATTTCCTCTGAGCCTGGTTACTCTGTGCCAAGCTACCCAAGAGTTGAGCACATGAGAATTTAGGGTTTGCTTGTGACTTCACCCTGACAAGGACTGTGGTATCTGCTTGAGAAGAGTTTCACCCCCCCCTCCCCTCCCCCCTCAGCCAGTAACACAATTTCTCACAGGGTGAATGTTATTCCTCTGACTGAAGCTATTCGGGTAAACTAATTATGTTTACTATTTATATTTGATGGTTTCAATTTTACATTGACCTACCAAAGAATTAAATATCTAGATATTTGGTTTTTTTCGGATATTAAAAAATATATATATAATGTTTCCTCTCTTAAAGCTAAACTTCATAACTTGCTAATAACCTGTTAACAACATAGGATCCCTTATCACTTTCATGGTGGAATTTGGTAGATTTCATTTACATTATGATTGCTCCGGAATTCTTCAAAGGTCTCTATACGCTTCCTTTTAAAATTCCTAGTTAATTTTTCAATCAAATTGATTTGTTATATTCAAACTTTTTATGGAACAATAGGTCTTCTCATATATCAGTTTCAAAATGTAATAGACCTTAAATGGAGGGTGCTGTCTGATTTCCTGATTCTAAATCTTATCATCAATATTTTATAATTAGATAAGCTTGCTCTTTATTGCATGATTATGTCTCCTATATGGGTTTATTTTGAGAGATGCTCGCTCTTTGGTTTCTCTTTTTAATTACTTAGGTCCAGATTATGATGACGGTGGGACCGCCACCGACAGTCTGCAGCAATTCAAGAAATAGGCATTGCGACCGCTGTGGTGGTGGTCGCATCGTAATTAGGCGTGTGGGACTGCTACCTTGTAGGCGGGTGGTTCCCGTTCCAAATGTATGGTGGACAGACTTGTTTCTGGCAATCACAGAATTGATGCTGTAGTTTCTATTACAGTTACAAAAATAAGCATGTTAGTGATGTTTTTAGGTTATTTAACACTCTTGTAACACCAGCACTGTTCAACAGATTAGCTTTTATTGTTTTTGATAGATGAACATCATTACTGTTCTTCAAGACTACTTTTTAATTGTTTTATGTTGGTTACTGGTGGATTCTTACTTACATATTTTATATTGTGACACCCTTTTGTTTTCATTCTTCCATTGATTTAGTTTTTTCCATTTTCCTCTCTTTTATCATAGTTATCAATATCATCTGTATTATAACTTCTTACAATGATTTATATTTTTTGTTATGTGTTAGTAGTTACTTATGCCTTTAAAAATAGTGATCTGTAATACTACCAATTATTGTTAAAGCAGATTGATTTCAATGAAACAAAATTACATTTAAAAAAAATACACTGCGACACTTACCATACTTTACTAAAATATTTTGTACTTCATAGGCCCTGTCTATTCAAGCTTTTCATCTTTCATTACATGTCTAGGTAAATATAGGGTCACAGATCGTCTTTGAAAAGCAACATATAAACATCTAGCTACATTGATTAAGGTTGTAGTCCTTGTGATCAATTTAAAGAAAAAACTCCAACTTACGGATGCTTCTGCATATAATAGACAGGTATTTATGTGCAACCAGTGACTATTATCACATGTGCAACCCTGTATTATGTTTCTCCTCACTGAATAAGATAATCTAAGGCCCATCTAAATGCTTGCCCTACAGAACTCTGTAGGGCAATGGGAGGATGTGAGATTACATCAGAGAGTCACCATGACTCTCCACTGCATTGGTTGGATATCACAGAAAATAGAGTCATTATTTTCCAACTGGGGAAATTCAAGACAGATTGACTTTTCACCTACCTGTATGCAGATTAATGAGATGTGCTTAATGCACAGGTAGAAACAATAACAGCAAATGCTGACCATTTACTTATATCTATGAAAACTATTTAATGATACTGAACAGTAACCTTTGAGTCCTGTACCGCTCTCTTTTGATTTTAAGGATACTTAAGACCTTTAATAGAGTTTTACAATGAGAGCCTACACTACTGGCAGTATTTCAATTTTCCCCAAAATAATCTAACTCATTATTGTGTGGCCTAACCAATGGTTACATAAATCTATTAGCATTATACCTCCCAAGGTAGTAAATAGGAAATAACCAACTGAGCATGAGATAAACGATGTTGGACATAGCCTTTCTGCAATGTCGTCCCCAAACATTTTGCCTTCCTTCTCCCATTTTTTACTGAATTTGTTTTGGTTGGCATTAGGACTTTGTGCACTTTACTACTGCTATCCCCTGCCCAGTTGGTTGTCTCTGACAAATGGCCCGATTTTGGAAACCAACAACTGGTACCATGCTTGGATAAAGTGGCCAACTGGATGTCGAACTGTTGCTTAAAGCTAAACAGCGACAAGAGGGAACTAATGATACTAGGAAACTTGGCCATACACAGACCATTGGATAGTTGGCCAATTGGCATGGGCAACCTTTCTGACCCCAAATCCTCTATAAGAAATGTGGAAATTTGGCCGGAAAGTGACCTTGCAATGGATTACCAGCACATACATTGTCTGGAATCTGCTTCAGGCTACTTAGAATGATCTGGAAGATACTAGCATTGATCCCAGATCATTTAAGAAAAATCATGATTATATCCCTCATAGTTTCGCGTTTGGACTATGGCAACTCTCTTTATGTGGGCTTGCCTAGGTATGCAATAAAGATACTTCAGGTGGTGCAAAATGTGGCAGCCAGGCTCCTGCTAAAGGTTCCAAGCTATGTTTCAGTAAGAGAATCCTTTAAACATTTCCATTGGCTGCCGACTGAGGCAAGAATCAAGTTCAAGTCCCTCTGTATCGCACATAGATAGGGCCATAAATGCCAAAGGTCCAGTAAGGCTCAGAAATCTGCTATCTACGTATGCTCCAACCAGACTCTTAAGATCCTCCCAATTACATCTACTCAGCACAACCAGAGTAAAAAGGACAAGATGGGGAGGAAAATAATTTGCACACTTGGTACCGAAGCTGTGGAATGAGCTCCCACTTGACCTTAGATCACTGCAAGATGAACTCAAGACCTGGCTGTGTCCCCTCTAATGCACTAGTAGGCACAGTTACTCAGTCAGCACTCACCAGCACGGGGCAGCCCTCAGGCAGCCATGCGCTTTACAAAACCAAAACATTCAAATAAACATAAAGTGCTTGTGCTCACTCCTTGAAACATGCTATAATTGGCTTATACCCAATAGACATATTTAATTTGCTTACAAACCCTTAATTAAACTGTACTACATGTGCCCAGAGACTGTAAATAAAATGCAACCAGTGGACCTGCAGCACTGATTGTGTCACACACTACAGTAGCCCTGTAGACATGTCTTAGTCCTGCAACTGCAGAGCCTATGTAAGCAGTTTTTTAACTTGCCATTTCGACCAGGAAAAATAATTATTTTACCATGCCAAAACCTTCCTTTTTATTACATATAAGTAACCATGAGGTAGGCCCTAGACAGCACCAATGGCAGGGTGCAGTGTATTTAAAAAGTTGGACATGTACTTTTAAGTTTCTTATGACCTAGTAGAAAAAAACTCCTAAATTAGTTTTTCACTTCTGCAAGACCCATCTCTCCCATACGATAACTTTAGAGTTCCTGATTACATTTTATAAGTGTAATTTTGAAATATGAAGAGATAACCCTTTCACGTTTGGTGTCTCTGGAATAACATTTTAAAATTTTAACTTATGGTCAAGTTGGGTTTTAAATTGCAATTCTGAAAACACTACTTTTTAAACAGCTGGCATTTTCCTACCTTACATCCTTATTATGACCTGTGTAGGAACTGCCTGCCAAATCAGGAGTTTTCTCTTGTCTGGAGGGTGGTTCTTTGGCGTTTCCAGGGTGGTGCTGATGAAGTAGGCACCGCTATGGGAACATCAAAGGCAGTACCTACATGGCATGGACTGCTGCGGTCCATGCTTTGCAGGTACTGGTGCGTATGCCCACAGGGAGTTACATGTTGTGCCCGCCTGTGTGCATCCACATGTTGTTTGGCACTAGGGGCCTTGTAAGGTCCGCTTTGTTTCCTCAACACCACACTTTTCATGGCGGTCCCTCTACCATGAAAAGTGTGGCAGTGAGGAAACTCGTAATATGAAGGGTGGGGCCACAGTGGCCCTGCCAAGCATATTGTGGCCTCATGACAACCGTGTTAACGCCAGGGAATGGTTGTTCCCTGGAGGGTGTGGTGATTCCAGTGTGGCCAGACCACTCTAGTCGTAATAGGGTGCTCGGGAGCCTGGCGGTTCGTGGACCACCAGACTCATAATAAGGCCCTTAGCCATTTGGAGCCTGCTTCAAGTCACATGACTGGGTGTAGTTGGTAGTTGGGCACTGTGTATTCCTCCTAGACCACCACATACAATGGGAGATTAGGTGTGACTGAGTGGGCCTTCGCTGACAGGATGGGAGGCAGGAATTGGGCCCAGTCTCACTTACACCTGAATAGGCTCTGTCCTGTCTCCACACAAAAGTATGCATACTCCCTGTAGTTAGTCTGGAGCCAGGGAAGATAAGTGCACTTCAAAGGCATGCCTCTAGAGGCTTCTCCCCACTTCAAAGGCATAACTGTGTATAAAAGTAGGACCTCAGCCACCACCTCTTCAGCACACTTCTGGATCTGTGTATACTCTACCAGGAAGATGGACTGCTGTGCTGATGAAGAAGTGCAACTCTGATGGACTGCACTCTGCTGGACTCCTGCTTTGCTCTGCTGGTTTGCTGTCTGCTGCCCTCTTGCCTAGGGGAAGAGGACTGAACCTGCATCTCTTGAAACCAGAGTGACTCCAAGGGCTAGTTGGCTGGCCTCCTTATCTGAAGCCTAAGGGACATAACAGGCTTCCAACAACCTCGTACCTGCATCTGGACTCTGCAATCTGTGAGTCTACTCTGCCCGGAGTGCCTCTCCACTCCTGGACACTTGGAAGTGGGCCTACTGTGCTTGCCAGCAGAGCAATCGCATCTTCTCTGCTGATCAATGCATCCCAAGAAGAACCAAGAAATATTTATTTATTTATTTATTGAATTTTATTTTACAGAGTTTTATATAGCACGAACTTCACCCGAAGGTATCGGGTATCAGAGCGCTGTACATAGCACCAGTTGCATTACATGCGGACACATACATTTTTGTTAGGCACGGGGAGATTAGGTGATTTGCCCAGAATCGAAGGATGTTCAGCTTCTTTGCCGAGACTCAAATCCAGTTCCCCAGATTCGAGGTCGACCGCCCTAGACATTGGGCCAACTCCTCTCCACGCTGCTGTCTGGATTGGGCCCATCGCAAAGACCTGCATTGCCCACCGTAGTTCTCTGAACAAACGTATCAACCAGGCGGGGCGGTGCATCAACAGCCCAGGTTCTTGCATCTCTCGTCGAAGGCAGCCCTCATGATGACAGCGGACTACGCATCGAAGCCTTGCAGCTACTTGGAACTAAAGCATTGCCAGCTGCACACTGAATCTCTGACACCAGACTTCACATCGCAAGCCCCATCAGTGGGATCCTCAGCGACAACACAATAGCACCTCACACTGCACGCTCTCCACATTCTGGGACCGATGCATTGGTTTGACTGCATGACTCATCCTCGACCCAGATCCACACACATTCCACAACCAGGATTTAAGGTACTTTGTTCTGCTGGCTTAACTGGGTCCCTGTAGTCGGGCCGCGCTATATAGCAGTTCGCCTGAACTTATGACTTTGTCCCGGTCCGTGCAACCAGATATCCCAATAGCACTTTGTGATTCTTGGCGCTATTTTCAATTTAAACTTTGGAATTAAATATCTCCAGTTCTACTAATTCCTTTATTGTTGTTTTTTGTCTTCTTCTTAAATTAAATTAAGCTCAATTTTTCTAACCTGATGTGGGATCCTTTTTATGTACTGTTGGCATTGTTTCACTGTTTGAAGCATTGCACAAATACTTTGCCTATTAGTTAAGCTTGAGTGCTATGTGTCAATTTACCAGGAAGTGAGCACAGGTTAATTTGGGTTTTGCTTGTGCCTTTCCCTGACCACGATTGTGGTTGCTGCTTGACCAGGGCTCATACCACAGTCAACCAGAAACACAGTTTCTAACAAACAATAAAACAGAAGTTCTCCTAATTCGTTGATCACTGAGTGATGTTAGCCCTTTTTCAAGTGCACAACTTATTTAAAAAAATAAGCACTGGAGCCCATATGTTTCTTCTGAACCCCGTTGCTACACAATGCTTGGGTTGCTGAATACAAAGGCAGTCTAATCCTAATTCCTCCTCATGCCTTTTTTCTCCACCACCCTGCATTCACTGCCTCCTTATCTTACTCTTACAAGTTCATTTCCAGCTCTTTTCACTTTTTTTAAATCCATTTTTTCTTTTGTTTTTCTTCTTGTTTCTTTCTCTGTGTTTTTAGCGTTTTTGATTCTGCATCAATTAATGTTGAACATTTGTGTGATAATTCTAATTATGATTGAAGCTTAGTAGGTTAACTCAAGTCAGATCTCGATCATTATTTCCTTTGGGAGGTGTTTCAAGCAACCCTACCAATTTCACTGCAATGGAGGTATATATTTCACACATTTGAAGAAGGAATAATATTTGAAGAAATAAACAAAATAAATTTCAATCATATCATTAACCACAAACTTATGACTAAGAGACAAGTTTTAACATTCCTGCAAGTACCTGTAACAGGAACAATAATTAATTTTGTAAACAATTTCTGTGGAGGAGATGTTCATATGTTTCCTCTATTTAAACAGCATTGTGATTCCAAAAATATAAAGCATGTCACAGTGTGTTACCTGAATTGAAAGCTCTTTCCCTTCTCTGTGTATTTGAACGTGGTGTAGGTTCCTCTTTGCAAAGTTTGCTGAATCTACAGTTAGCACAATGGGGCCTTCCTGGTTCATTTGGTATCGTACCTGCAAACTTCCTTAGAAAGATCAAATAAAAAAAACACGACTTTGTAAAGCTATAAAACAGTGATCGAAAGAAACATGATGAAAACATATACAATTGCAAGTAGAACCACAATGGATCAATCTCAAAATACCAGAATTAATTGGTGTAGTAGGGATCTTCCAAAACATTTGTTACAAATGACTACGTGGTTCAGGGAGGTGCTGAGAAAGCTACATTACAATGGAGGGTAAAGCTCTTGGTTGTTATTCCCCATTCCCTTCCACGTAAACAGATCATGCAAAACTTTGCAAATTAACAGAATCTCCTGGATAAGGTTATGTATATTCGTGGATATAGTCGAAAGAATTTGTGACAGGGCAAGTTCTGGTACAATGCGTATCATGATTCCATTCAACAGTATCGTATCCTGTAATGCAAGCTATAAAGGTACAAAAAAAAATGTGTGTGTTGCCTGTGAAACCTTCGCTTTATTTTTGTATTATTCTGTTGCCCTGGCAAGCAGACCGAATTTTAATAATGTCTTAAGGTACTTGTGATAAAATTGCAGGGGATGGGCCTTGTATGGTAGTTAATGACCTGCCAAAAAAGCTGATAGCCCAGAATAAAAATGAAAACATTTCTAATTGCATCTCAACAAAGCATGTTTCGACTCTAGCGAGCAATTCAAACAAGAGCACAAAAATAATGGGACAGTTAGCCTGCAGGATACACTTTAAACATACCACAACAGTGATCTTAATAATGCATTACAGAGCCATGCATAACTAAAAAATACGACTCTCATTACAAAGCACTAGGCCATGGTTAAGGCATTTAAGAGGTGCGCTGAGCATGAAAACAGCACCGACCAGCAAATTCTCAAGATCATAAAGGAAGATATCAGTGCAAATAGTTATCAATATTATTTGTGACTTTAGTCATCATTCTTATTGCGCAGCTTTATATGAATTGTCCCCCCGACGCGAGCTTGTTTTTGTGCACCTGTCACAGCTCAAAGAGCCTTTATGTACTGAGGGTGCTAATATAGAAATATCAAAATAGTGGTGTTCGCTTATTTGAAGGGAAAATAACTCATGGCCACTCATCTCTACCCCACTTTAGAATTCAACCTTGAGTATCCATTCCTTGGATAGAAAGTGCCAGTTGTGGAATTAGCCTCAAGGTGATCTTAGACTTAGAATCTTCAAGGGGAACTTTGTCATGGGCTAGGCGAGTTGCACTCACCTTCCATTGCTGTATTCTTTATGTACAACCAATGATTGATCTCATGTCAAAGACAGCCATCTAGCGTTGCAACTGTACAAATTGTTCCACTACAGATATGTAATTGTAAATGTAAATTGCATTGATATAGCATTTACTACCTCTGGCGAGACATTGAAATGCTTTTCAGAGAGTAGCACACAACTACAAAACCAAGGTTGACTTTTTAAGTTAGATTAGTAAAAAGGTTTGATTTCTTCTTCATGGGGATTAGTGATGGAAATTGTGTTAACTAAGTAATCATTGAGATTTCATGCCTTAAGTGTACAGGTTAAGAGGGATAGATTGGGTTATTAGTGGATTACTAGAGGGCAATGTAAATTTGTATTGGAGGTGGTGGCTAAGTGCACCTGTTGGTTGGATCAATAATATAAAAGAGGAATAAAAGAGGGAAAAGTTTGGAAAGGGTTTTTTATAGTCCATAGTAGTAGTATAGATTTGGGATGAGGTGGAGGGTGGAGCATAGTTTGAAAGAAGTTTAGGATGAATCAAAGAGTAGCGGTATGGGCAGTAATGTAAGGGGTTCCACCCCCCCAATATTTCAATAGTTAAGTACGTATACAAATATTTGCTAAATAGATTTACACATTGTGACAGATATGTGTTATCATAGAAAATAAACCCATAAGCATACCACTCATCAACTTATATCTGATCTATATATTGACCTACTTAAAAATGATTATATATAATACTTTAATAATGTGTAAGTATTTAGATTCATACCCAGCGTTATAATATATAGGCAAATTGTATACAAGTATACATAGTTAAACTCCCTACCATAAATATCCTCGTATAAATATGGTATGTATTAGTTTTTTATTTACTATTGAAGTTGATTGTACATTATAAACAGCCATATGTACATGTGGGCAATATCATTTACAGGCTGAGGCATTCAAATTTTAGTTATGTATAAGATTTATTTTTTATTTTTTATCTTATCTTCTTTTATCCATAAGTAATACTTATATACAAAGAAATACTCGTGTTTTTTTAAAAAACATATTGTAACATGGTGCATTTCTTCAATAAGCATTGCTCATTCATTATCATTGTTGCTTGCTTTTGGTGTATGTTTTCCTGTATTTCTATTCATTTTAAAATCCTCAAGATGTGATCAGAGCACACTTCTTTTTGCCGTGGTGATGGAGACAATGGCAGAAATGGTAGAGGTGGGTAAACATATTTGCATTATGTCTAATGTGTGAGTGATGTGTTAATATTCCTCAACAATGAGGGAATAGACCTGGAACAAATCACTAAGGGCCTTGAAAGAATTGAGACAGTATCCGGTCAGAAGATTAAAATGTGCGAGCCTTGTCTATGCCCCTGAAGTCATTAGATGTGTTTGGGTTGCAGAAACCAACTACCCCGAGGACTGGCATCGGAACAAAAAAACAATAACGTACTTGGGTGTCCATGTATTCTAAATGGATGCCAACTGGTGGGCATCAACTCCACAAAAAATGCATCGGATGTGAGGTACTGCTTTGAGGAAAAAACTCTTTCTGCTATGTGCAAGATGGTACAGTTGCTAAAGCATTCTTATTTTATTTTGCAACCATTCAGTAGAGTTGCTGACCCCTTTTTTTTCTCGGAAACTGAATAATCCACAATGTATGCACTCAATAAGCAGTGGGCAAGAACACAAAGTGTTTCTCAGCAAACTACCACTCTCTTTCAAGGAAGTGGTACTAGGTATAGCTAAGAGGAAGCACTATTACTAAACAGAACAAATGCAGTGGTTAGTGTGAAGGGCAACAGATTAGAGGCATCCCGCGATCCAGTTCCTATGCTGGTGGTTGGGGGTGAGTCGACACTGGCATACATCTTCTCACAAAACTTGCAGATGCCTCAGGGAACAGATTTGCTAAGAACCATCAGTCAATGCTGACTCCAAATAGTGCAGATGACTGCCACCAAGATGGCATATTCATTTGATATACTGCAGTGGAGCATACTTATGCTTCTTAAGCTGCGGAGAGATCCAGACTGCTTACAAAGAGTACTACTAGTCAAAAGTCTTACTAGTCAATAGGACATCTTGCATAAGGAGGATCCCTGTAGTATACTGTTGTAGGTCCACAGGCCCAGAAACCCAGTAAAGCAATGCTTGATAGCTATGATGCTCAGACCCTTATTTTGAGAGAGAAGAGAGAAGTTGTGAGCTTAACAAAAGTCTTACTTGTTCAGACCCATGGAAGAGTTAATATAAGTTCAGCAACATTGCCTCCACAATTCACATATTGCATTAAGCATAATGTCTGTTGACAAGGTTTGCTAAGGAAAGCTGAATGACAGCATAGCCCTTCCAGCAAAAGTCAAGACATTTTCAAAAGTATTCTGTGTGTAACTGAGAACAATGTTGTCAATACAGGGCAATGAATCTTCAAGCAAAGGCTCTGCAGCCCCCTGCGTACTGTATGTTAGAACTTGCACACAATCTGACTGAAGCAGATCACACCACGCTGTGGCTTGATTCAAAACTGGTATGGTACAAACCGGCATGCTCCCACGCTAACAGCGTAAAAACAGACGAACTTAAACATATGGATCCCACTGCCAAATATCCTGATTTATCCTGTGCAGGAAACTCCTCCAGTTGAGCTTTTTTTCATATTGTACAGCTTCTTTTAAGCAGTTCTCATTTCTAGCCTGTCCCATGTTATTGAAACTATGTCATTCATTGTCTCTGTCTGCCTTACATCTCAGTGAAAGTATTGCAATCATTTAAATGTCCCTGAGAATCATTTTCCACAATGCCACACCTTCATTGCCTGGGGCCATATTATGGATGCAGCACAGTTTCCTGGATTGAGCTGGGTGCACCTTTCGAAAGGTGCGCCCAGCGCAATCCAGGAAAACGCACCGCATTATGGTGAATTGGCAGCCCTCAGGGCAGCGCATTCATGTGAAAAACTGAGTGGCTGCTTTAAAGCTGCGATGTGTTTTCACAGAGCGGGCGGCAATCCGCCTGCAGTTTTGAAGGGAATTAGAGATCCCCTTGCTGTTGGGTGCAGTCAGTGACTGCACCTGCCTGCAAAGGGATGTCTAGGGGTCAATGGCCAGAAAGCTCAATCAGAGAATTTATCTTTTAATGTGCAATACACTACAAATTTTGATGGGGGTATGGGGAAAGGGTGTCTAAAGCTGTCTTGGAAAGCATTACATTGAGAAAATTACATCCAGATGCAAAAGGTAAGATAGCAGTAGCGGTCCGTGGAGGGAGTGACGGTGGGGCAGTGAGGCGGGGCGGGGGAGGGGCTGGGTAGGAAAATATAAACACCAGAATATGGATGAACGGAGGTAAGTACACATTTAAATAAATAAAACAAATTCCTTTGCGCGCGCTGCATCGCAAAATGCGATGCAGCGCGCGCAACAAAATTTGTTTTACTTTTTTAAATGTGTACTTACCTCCGTTCATCCATATTCCGGTGTTTACATTTCCCCACCGTGCCCCTCCCTCGCCCCTCCTCACTGCCTAACCGTCACTCCCCCCACGGACCGCTACTGTAAGATAGTCAAACCAAATCAAAACAATCTTTATTCGATTTACAACAAACCACAAAAGATAAAGCAAATGTACACAGTAAAACAACTACAGAATTGATACAATGATAAGATCATTTTGAAACCAAACATTTTAAGCCCTTCTTCCTAAAGGGCAGCATCCTAATAGTCCCACACAAAGTGCATGCAGTCCCAATTTAAAACTACTCAAGTCATCATTTTTAAAGTCTCTCCATCTATATAACCACGTTAACAGCCTTCCATTGTTTTCCTACTTTTTCCTGCTGATGTAAGAAAGGAGCACACACTAAAACACACGTCTTTGCTTCCTCAAAGCTGCAGGTACTGTATAGTTTCATTACATTTCTCAATAGCTGAATAGTTTAAGATTGGTTAAGAAATTGAATAAAATAATTCCTATAAAATTTGCAAAGAAAAACAGGAAGTGCAGCAATGACTGGGAGGAAGTCCATCTCACGGGCAAGCAGGCAAACTGGATTTCCATTGATGAACATCCTCCTAAACATATGCTAATCTTCACACTGCGCCTGCCCTAAAATGAAAAAGAAGCAATCTTTCCCATCTATTCTGTTGCAAGGTAAAATAAAACGCTAAATCTATCAATGCTAAGATTAAAAAATAATCCTTCACAGAACTTTTAGTGTATTCGCTATCATAACGCTGGTTTAGGTAAAGGATCCTGAAACTGTTCTTCAACAGCAATTTATCTGATTTAACTAAAGTGATCGGTGCACAAGAAAAAATAGATAAGCCTAATTCATTAAAAGACCTGAAGCAAAATTGAGCCAGGGAATAGAGAGACCTCCTTCAAGTTTGAGGCAATCTACAATTACCTCCCTATTACATAATTGAACCAGGGAATAGCGAGACCTCCTTCAAGTTCTAGGCAGTCTGTTATTACCTCCCTATTAAAACTAGCCTTAATGTTGTTCTAAATGCTAACCCAAAACAAAAGCGGGGCCAACCTTATCCTTTCAGAGATATACTGTAAGTTCAACTTCGAATGTAAAATAAAGTAAAATAAAAATTGAGCTTGAGGGCGGGAGATTAAAAAGTCACCTGCAGATACGTTTTTCTTGGACCTGCAGAACAGATGGATTTTGCCAATCCCAGATCCCGGCACCATACTTGGCTGTTGTGACACATTGTTGGTTATATAGTTTTAAAAATGGTGCAACTGTGCCCTTAAATATTGTCTGTGTGAGATTTAAAATAACCATGCAGCCCAACTTAATGTTACACATGAAAGGTTAAGCTGAGGCTGCCAGGAACCACCCGAATTGAAGGTAACCCCAAGACAACAAAAAATACTCACACAGCTCATAGACCTTTCCCTATCAATACGTTTCTTCCCTAGGCCACACACTGTAATATGGGATTTCCCAAAGTTTGTAGCTAAATCCAGACTACACATAGAGGAGGCAAAGGATTCCACTAAGCCGCGCACAGCTCTCGGGATCCTAGGCATCAAAATGGCATCATCAGCGTACAATACCTGGGTTACTGAAATATTTGCAATTTTTTGGAACATCAACATTCGCTTTTCCCAGGACTTAAGTTGCTAACATATAAAATAGACAAAAGAGGAGCCAGGATGCAACCCTGTTGCAAAACAAAGGCTAAAGGAAAAACACTTGAGGTTTCTACGGAAGGACTATAACACTCCTTGGTAGCCAAATACTTGTGCAAAAATTATAAGAAATTTACAAAGGTGACCTCAATTCCCATATACAACAGCTTTAACCACAGATAAGTCTTGTTGACAAAATCAAAAGCTGTGGACAGATCCATAAATGCTAAGTACAGTGGACCTTGTCTTATGATCCTTGTATTTATCCAGGATCAGTTGTAAATTTAGATACGCTCCACCGTACCCAGCCCAGGGTGAAAAACATATTGAAAAGAGGAAAAGATGTTATTCTGGCATAAACAAGCTCTTATCTGTTTGGAAATTACCCTGCCAAAAATCTTAACTGTGCTGTCTATGAGGGAGATCGGGTGATAACATGTAGGCAGGTTCTGATCATATTTCTTGAAGATGGGAACAATAATCAATAATGCCCAGGACCTAGTTATCTTAGAACTAAAAGAGTTATTAAAATTCAGCAAAGGACTCCAGAGATCACTGTTACTTTTAAAAAGGTCCATATGTACCACATCCGTTCCCATAGCTTCCTATCCTGGACTTTGCTTTATCGCATCCTCGACCTAACACAGAGTAAATTGCAAGGGAGAAGTATTGCACAGCCTAACCATAAGTAAATCAGTTAATGACTTATCTTCCACTACTTGATAGATAGAACTAAAGTGTGTAACCCAAACCGGGCCTGTTATACAACAAATTAAAATTGGTTTTGGCATGAAATCTCTCAATTGAATCTTGCTAACAGTATCCAAAAACACGTTGTTACAGTTTCTCGAGGCTGCATCCATGAGCAGTATCCAATATTTTAATTATCAAGTAGTTCTTCTGACTCCCGATGGTGAGTTTGTAACTTTTCCTTGCCTCAATGGCTTCATTGCCGTCCCTTGGGTTAGTTGCAAGAGTCCTTCTCAAGTGACAATTAGCCATTGAACCGGTCTGATATGTTTCATCCAATGATCCTAATGCCTGCACATAAAGGGCTATAATGGGCCAGAAGAACTTCCTCACTCTCTTCTGCTAAACAACCCAGAAAGAATATCAGAAATGTCTTCACTAGTAAACATAGGGTAACCGTAGGTTCCTTAAGGAACCATATCAATCTTAAGCTGTCTCTAGTGTGTTGGGAAATCTCTATGGCTGCAACCGGGGGATTATCCTTAAAAAACTGGAAAATGCCCGACAACTGTCAGAGCATTGTGATCCCCCACTGAGTGTCTATTATGGTACTCTGAGAGAACCAGGGAAAAAATCTCTGGAAACAAAAAAAATGTAATCAATAGTGGAAGTCCATTTCCTCTGAAAGAGAGTAAGGTTCAGCCATCCCCCTTGAAGTAAGGTACCATATCCACCAAATCATTCTCCGCTAGGTAAAGACCCAACCCTACCCCTCTACTTTTGCTGATATCTTCAAAACTAGCGGGACCCTTGGTTCCCAGATCCTCTATATTTGTGATGAATTTGGCATTGAAATCTCAGCAAACAATATATGTTGGTTGTACTGAATCAACAGATGAGGTTAAAAACGTTTTCTTAAAAAACTAAACAACTCTCTAAAATGTACACAAACTGTATCAGAAAAAGCATTATTATAAATATGAATCAAATAAAAATAAAAAGGGCTTGGATTGTCCTTGACACACAGGATTTGGAAAGCGGCACTACCAGAGTCAACCACTGACACGTTTAGGTTGAGATTCAGCTAGAACAAAACCAAAAGTTCTCTCCTGACACTCCCTCATATAGATGACACAGCAGGGCTGGAATAATAAACAAAACAAGCACATGATAATGTGGAAGTGACATATGTCTCCTGAAATGCAATAATATCGTAGTCAGCTATACAATGTATTCAGCCAGGGTCAGTTACCTTTCCCTTTAGACCAGCAACAATCCAATTCATAAGAATGAAGGAGAACCTGCCACTGGTGGACACCCAATAACCAGTCCTTGCAGAAATATCAGTTCCTTTTCAGACATCTATAGCAGGGGCAATGAAGGGCCTATTTCTGCTCAATCTCCAATAGGGCTTCAAATCGGTTTGCAACCGGCACTAAAAGCTAATCTCTTTTGCAATTCAAAGCTGTTGCTGTGATGCTAAAATCTTAGATGAGGGGTTTTGCAATTAGTTGGTTTCCTTCATTAGGCTTATGCATCTGCTAGTTCTACGCTACAGGCATATACAAACAGGATTTATAATTTAAAAAAAGTTGTACCACAGAAATGGAATGCCTCATATGGTCTTTACTCAAATCCCCAGACAAAATCCTTTGCACCAAGTATGGGTGACTAAAATTAACAATAACACAGTCCTCAGAGGTCAGTACCAGTCCAGAGCTAATTCAGCCAATCCTCTTTCTCAGCAAAATTTAATCTGCCTGGTGAAATTGGAAAACCCTGAGGTTAACAAGCCAATCTAAAACTTTATCGAACATCTCCTCATAAGACTCCATATGATTTTTCTTGTAGCAGGTTACTCCAATGAAAACAGCCACCTAAGGACAGGCTGCAGGTTGGAGATTGATATGAACTTCCCTAGAGATACAATTAGACCTCTCTCTCTCTGAGCCTGCCCTGTCTTGGTGACCTAGTAACCAACCCCCCCCCCCCCCCCCGCTGACAGGGATTTGTAGGGCTGATGGCTGCCAGGGCCACTTGTTGAAGTGAGACCAGGCCTTTGGGGTGCCATATTTTCCTGATTAATGGACATTGGGTTACTCCTCGCCATTCCCATATGATTCATACTGCTCATGTTGGGCTGAGATTCTGACAACGCATGAAAATCTGTGAGAACTAAAATCACAGAACTCCCACAGGCAGCCTCTGTAACATTAGAAGGGCGAGCTGTGACTCTACAGCTTCTAGGTGATGATACTAGGGTACAGCTTCCTCCACAAAAGCTCTCTCATTTTGGAAAAACAACCCTCCATGAGTTGCTCGCTATCGCTGCAATCAGTTTGTCAACTAGCCTCTGCCAGGTTAGTCCAAGTACCCCATTTCAATCTCTTACTTTTAACTGTCTTTTTAAGGCTACTTTGAGTGGCCTGTGTTAGACTTCCAGTTTGTGCTGTGGCCAACTCTTGGGAATTTGTATGGGTACCAGGAGGTGACATTGCCAAAGATTATGGTACTGGTTCAACTGCAGAGAATATACCTGAGCCTGTGCGAGAATTCAAATAGTTTTCTCTCAGTGAGTGCTATTTCCATGCTAATAACACCTTCAGCCCTTTCTAACATTCTATCAATAGAGTTACTTTTGGCTGCAAAAATAGGAGCAGGTGATACACGAGTGATCTTCTTTTTCCCCATCTTTCTTTGTAGCCGATACATAAAATCAAGGGACTCCCCTTGTTTCCAAGGCTACACTCATCACTATAATAACCTCCTATTACCTTGGATGGCAATTGTAGAATGGTTACATTCCAGCAAGCAAAGAGAAGCAGCCCAGCCTCTTCTGGGCTCTGATGGGTGCCTTGGCCCTGGCATGATCTCAAGCCCATACCGTGTGCATCCCATGCCCACGGGTCTCCTGTGATAGTTACAGCCTAGCTAGCCTCTCCTCCTTGGCTTACAGAGGAATTGTAAGAGATGTGGTACCCAAACAAGACTCCTCACAACAAGGCTCCTCTCAGCAGTGTCCCATGCCTGCGGGTCTCCCACGATGGTTATTGTCCAGATAGCCACACCTACCGGGCTCACAGCAGGATTTTAGGGGATGTGGTCCCTAAACAAGCCTCCTCACAACAAGGCTCCTCTCAGCAGTGTCCCGTGTATGCGGGTCTACCACGATGGTTATGATCTAGATAGCCCCTCCTACTGGGCTCAAAGCAGTATTGTAGGGGATGTGGTAATCAAACAAGCCTCCTCACAAAGGCTCCCCTCAGCAGTGCTTCTCGCTTTGTGTGAAATTCACCACCAATCTTTATTTGCATAATCTAGCGCTTGGGGCAAAGTGAGGTGAAAGCTGTCTTGGAAAACATTACATGAAGAAAATCTCATCCAGATGCAAAAGGTAACATTGTCCTAATTTGTTACCTGGTGCTACATTAGATAATTCAGACTGGTGCTGACTATTTAGAACCCTGGTACTCATAGTACGGCCCGCGGGCCGCCAGCGGCCCGGCAGGCCTTCATTGGCGGCCCACGGACCTTGCCCTCCAGTTTCTATGTTTCCAGTGAGGCCTGCAGTGAACACAAAAGATGACCGCAGGAGCATACTTAGTGAATACTATTAAATGCTCCTGCTGCCATCTTCTGTGTTTACTGCCGGCCTCTGTGAAGTCACACACAGCACCCTCGGAAAGCTGCGCAAAAGGCCCTTTAAAAGTCAGCTGTAAACGCTTTCACAGCTGACTTTTAAAGGGCCTTTTGGGAAGCTTCCTGTTTTGTGTTGCCAACCTAAGCACATTCAGACAATTGGAGAAACACAGAGACAGAGACACAGATGGAGACAGAGACACAGAGACAGATAGATAGAGACAGACACACAGATAGAGACAGATAGATAGAGACAGAGAGACAGAGAAACAGATAGAGGCAGATAGATGGAGACAGACGGAGACAGATAGATAGAGACAGAGAGACAGAGAAACAGATAGAGGCAGATAGAGGCAGACCGATAGAGACATATGGATAGAGACATATGGATAGAGACATATGGATAGAGACATATGGATAGAGACATATGGAGACAGACAGACAGACAGACAGACAGACAGACAGACAGACAGACAGACAGACAGACAGACAGACGGATGGATGGACGGATAGATAGATAGATAGATAGATAGATAGATAGATAGATAGATAGATAGATAGATAGATAGATAGATAGATAGATAGATAGATAGATAGATAGATAGATAGATAGATAGATAGATAGATAGATAGATAGATAGATAGATAGATAGATAGATAGATAGATAGATAGATAGATAGATAGATAGATAGATAGACATAGAGATGGACAGATAGAGATATATAGATAGAGATAGATAGATAAAGACAGATAGAGACATATATAGAGAGAGACATACAGACTGATAGAGACAGAGCAACAGAGACACAGATAGAAACAGATAGAGACAGAGACAAAGATAGAGACAGAGAGACAGCGACACAGATTGAGACAGATAGATAGAGACAGATGGAGAAAGATTGTAGTGTATTTCCTATATCCTTAATAGGCTCTGCGCATTGGAATAATATACCCTATAGAATTGGCATAGGACTGAGGCCAGTATGCCCATATCGAGAATATTAATCTTAATTACTTTGTGCCAGCTAACTCAGAGGCCACTAGAAACTCCTTGCAAACAGGAAGGGAGTAGTTTCTGGCAACCGCATAAACATGACAACTTTGTTCCCCTTTAGAATCGGAACACTCTCAGAAGCGTGGAAACAACAGATAACAGTTTCACTCAGCTAATCGTGCATGCTTCGTTTCTTCAGAGTTACACAGAAAGAATAGATGGGCATTTCAACAAAAGGATTTATTGAACAGTCTTGTTTCTCGTGTAAGAGATATGAGCTGTTACAATGGTAAGACAGTATGCAAGATATATTATGTACAGCGTAAGCAGTAGAAAGAAATAATACTGCACTAGCATTATCTTTTAGCTATGACACATATATTCATATACATAAATAACATAAGCTAAAAATGCGAGTGCTAATAAGATGCTTCTCTAACTAGTTCTACCCCAGTGTACCTAACCTAAGTGTAGTGCAAGGTAAGAAGCAGGTGATGTATTCTATAGTATGGTATGCTATAGTATGGTATGCCAAGTCTGGTATGCCAAGAGTCTCTCTAGGTTCTAGTCAGGTCCATACCTTGAGAATGAGAGAGGTGGGAATCTCTTTCCGGGTCTCGAGCTCTAACACCCCGCGAAGGGAGTCAGAACACTGGAAGCTGGATTCTCTGCGAGCAGAGATGACAGCGTCTCTTGTCAGTGCGTCAGGTCGGGACACGGGCTCCTCTAAAATCGAGGTCTGCTCCTACTTGCTTGGGCAAGGGAAGGTATATTATACCTGGTAGGTGCCTTGGAATGTTAGCATTGACGTAAAGTCGGGCAGAGGAAGATGTTAGGAATGAATCGTTAAGGAACAGCGGTTCATGCATAATAAATGAGTTCTTGGAGAAATCAATAATCCTGTGCTAGGGGAACTCCCAAGAGCTTAAGGGTCTGGTTTCAAAGAACTTGTTGTGACATTGGGGTGGACGGATGTAGGTGACTATGCCTGTATTTGGATAGCATGGCTATTGCCTAAATAAGGACTGGGATCTTATGCCTATGTAAGGGCAATGCAAATTGTGCCTATATAAGGACATGTTTCAGGAAAACCTATATATGGACACCTAAAGCGGAATACAACAAGATAGATGGAGACATATGGATAGAGACAGATAGACAGATAGAGACAGATAGATAGATAGATAGATAGATAGATAGATAGATAGATAGATAGATAGATAGATAGATAGATAGATAGATAGATAGATAGATAGATAGATAGATAGATAGATAGATAGATAGATAGATAGATAGATAGATAGATAGATAGATAGATAGATGTGTGTATGCCAGGTCTGGTGGCTCAGTGGACTAATGAGTCCGCTTCTGGGGCCTGTGTTTGACCTCATGGTCACAGATTTTTTTACTCTAGCCCCGCCCCCCACTGACCCCGCTCCCACTGACCCCGCCCCCCCCCCGGTGCGGCCCTTGGCCACAAACCACACTGTAAATGTGGCCCGCGAGAGAAAGTTTGTGAGTACCCATGATTTAGAGTAACACAACAATATGTTCCCTTTACACTGATCACTTATTTTTAATGTGATTGTTCTTGTCACAATGGAAATTGCACTAATTATGCCTGTGCAATGCACTGCTTAATCATGCTCTCCCAATCTATGAAAGTGCTCCCTATTCTTGATATACTCCACACACACACACACATGTATCTCCACTGGAAAAAAAGTTTAGTGTCATGTTATGGTTAGGTGTTATAATCATATAAATAATAATGTTTACATTTTTTTTTAAACAATGAAATCCAACAGTTACAGTTTACTGAGCAAATTGTAAAGTGCCCCAGCCATGCCAAGTTTATGACTTCATTATTACATCACTTATGACATGTTGAATTACATCATTGACGACATCACTGTGCCATCCCCTCGCTGGCTGCCAACCTCTTTACTGTGCATGGAATTGGACCTGTGGGGTGTATAGAACGAGTTTCTTTGACATTACACCAAAGGCAGTTAAGAGTGGCTCTGCTGCTGAGTTAAGTGTTTTTTTCACCTTGAGGGCAATGGCAAAAATGGAAAACCCCATAGGAACCCGTCTCAGCAGATGCCTTTTAGAACTGCCGGAGCACCAGCAGGACCCGGCTCAATTAAAGCCTTGCTCTTTACACCGATTATAGCTGGTGAGCTCACCTCTCCTATGTGACTTCTGATTCAAAGGATGAGCGAAGCATCAAAATAACTGAAGCAGAACTTGTTAATTAAATTTTCCATCTATGAGCATAATGTGTTTCTTGTCGCATACAATTTGCAGATAAAGGATATAGCGCTATGTATACTTTCACAACGTGTCCTTGTTTGTGTATCTCTAACCCTTTCAGATATACACCTTAGTAACCTTTTACCGGTACCTCTAGTTCATGACTTGAAAAAAATGTGAATTGTGATCTCAACTATTAAAAAATCCAACAAATCACAGTCCTTTACAATCAAACCTCGGCTGAGCTGGGGTTCATTCTTCCATGCGGTTAATGACATGGAGAGTTTTCAAAACAGGTAATCAAAGGTACAACCTAGACCAAGTAAAGGCTGTTTTATATCCCTCTCTCATAATATCATACTTAGCGTCTTAAATTATTATCAGGCATTATGAAGGCTTGTACGAAGTGCACGAAGTGCCTCATGGCACTTCAGGAGCTGAGCTTTTGCAGAACAGACAAGAAAGAGATTCGCACACATTTCGCAAAGTACAATTCCAAGAGACCATACAAATGATGGTTCGTATTCATGAAACTGAAAATCGTGGACTCCATATATTATCCAAACAATGAATCTTTATAGATATTATGCATGCACTAAAATTACGGTGCCTTACCGTTATGGGAGAGAATCACGGCCATGGAATTCTGGAAATAGTACCTTAAGACAAATAAGGTGCTAGGAGCCTGTGCGGTCAGGAATGTAAATGAAATGGATTCCTTTGGCAGGCTCGTATCCGCATAAATAGATGAAGGGGGGTCGCTGCCAATCCGGGCGACGGGATAGGGCTCCTGGAAAGCATAGGTGATTGATGTGCCTGCAGCAAACAGCGCAGAGACTTCTAAAATAAATTTTTAAAAAACATCTGCATCAGATACTGCTTCAAATAACGTTTAACTTATGCTTCGTTTTATTATTACACAAACAGCGATGCTGCGCATTCATTGAGTGCTCTCCTGCCGCGAGCTGTACCACTTCAAGACATTTTTCAGGGAGAGTTAAAGTAACAACATCCATTAGATTTTAGACATCCTCCTGGAGTTTATGTTTCCTTGAGCATACAAGTAATTTATATGTTGAAGAGACGTCATTTTGAGGTTGTAATGTGAACACATCTACATGACAGAACGCACACCAAGAGAATCAACTCTAAATTGTCCATAATATATTTCACCAAGGTTGACATGTACCTAAACCCCTCTCTAATTCTGGTTGTGTTTCCACTGTGTTGGAAATCGTCTAAATCACAGTTCTTCATATTTTGTGGGGGGTGCAACACCATGGGGGGGCGCACACTCCACCCTGAAATCTCATTGTTCCCCACTTTCCTAATCGATGGGGCACGATGTGCGCATACTTTAGTCATTTTGAAAGTAGTTCACTTTTGGTTTCACAGCACAGGAGAATCCCTGCCTCACGTCAGCTGACGCATTTAAGCTCTCAGAATGAACCGATTTCATGAAGATAGTGTGGTCATTTACTGAGTTGGCAGCATTCAGACACATTGTACAGGGATAGATTTATCATTAGTTTGAATTTTAAAGTAATTTTCTTTCTGTGTCAATGATTATGTTTTTAAACAAAGGGGCAGATTTACAAGCCCTTTGCGTCACTTTTGCACCGTCATTGCATCACTTTTGTGACGCAGCGGCAGCGTAAAAGTTGCAGCCCATTTACAACGTGACGCAGCTAGAGAGATGCGTCACATAGTGAAGCCCTGCGCCACATTAAACCTGCATCAGGTTTAATGTATGCAGGGTGGGCGTTCCGTCGCAGGAACCCAGTAAAAGTGACGCAGTGAAATCTACAAGATTTCACTGAGTCACTTTTACATCCATGCTGCGTCAAAACCCTGCGCCTGCTTGAAGCAGGCGTAAGGAGTGACGCAGCATGTTAGGCATAGGGCGCCCCTGAGCATTGCAGGAGTTGCGTCGTGCTTGCGACACGACTCCAGCAATCCGTGACTTTTCCGTCAACAGATGCGTCAGAATTTCTGACGCATCTGCAAATCCTTGCGCCATGGTTCCACGGTGACGCAAGGATTTGGCATGTTGGCGCAGGGAAAGTGACGCATCTCTACAGATGCATCACTTTCTTGTAAATCTACCCCAAAATATTTGGTGAGGAGAAATGTTTGCATGTTTCACTATTTTTATTTCTTATGGGTTTGAGAAGGGGCACGAAATCTGGTTACGTATTTTGTTTAGTTTCATGTCACCAGGAATGATTCAAATACTCTGTGGACGCTCACGGTCGTTTAATGATATATTAGCAGTTCTGTGTTTGGCAAGATGGGGCACGGATACGGTTCAAGGTATGCTGCACATTTAAATTGTGAGTTGGTTCAAGGTATATTGCACATTTAAGTTGTGAGTTAGAAACAAGCTGTTGTAATCATGTTGTTCCTGTTGAACACAGAGATGCATCAGCACGTTTCAGTTTTTTATGTCGGGTGATGGTTCACTGACACCGAGCATGTCAGGTAGAATCAAGATTAGGTCAAAGGTTTTAGTTTGTTTGCATCATGAAATGATGTGGGTCTACGCTTCAGTTGCTTTTTTTCACTTTTTTCATTTTTGTCACTTTTTTCATTTCATTTTTTTCATTTAGTATGCTCCATTCACCTTTTTCTCATGTACTTTTTGATGGATGCATGTTAACAAAGGATAGATAACACCCCTAGAGGTGTGCATTAAATACCAAGAGTCTATATGTGTTTGGGAAGGGCATTTGGATTGATATGTGTTTTATTTAATTGTAGTTCTCCTGAAGAAGTGCAGAGGCTGCCCAAAATACACTGGGTCACATACAGTTTTACCGCGCCATGAGGAATAGTGAATCCCCAAGTGTTTGGGAGAAAAGCCATTATAGGCACTTGTTGAATTTGTGGCAAAAAAGTGGAAGCATGAGTTGGTCTAGATAAAAATTATGGTAATAAAGTGGTTTAAAAAGGAGAAAATGATGTGAAATCATTTGCTTGTGAACAGACTTTATTGCTGTGTACCTTCGGTTAGGACCTGCCGAGGTTCCAGTACATTTACAATAAGCATAGGCATGCCACACGCTCACGTTTTTCTTTCAAAATTACAAAAGTACACATTTAATGTAGCCCTTTTTCATGCTTGTTTAATACATCATGCTCAAAGAGAACAATTTTAAGACTGACCTTTCTGTGTAATAGGCTGAAAACAAATGGCTTAGGGGACAAAAGAAGGGCAGTTGACTCATGCTACTGTGTGGTTTCACAGCGGAGGTTCCAACACACGAGAGAGTGTAATCAAGTAAGAGACTACCATTTTCTTTTTACTTGCGTTGCAGTGCATAGGCGGCTGTGGCGACTGGGCCGAGGGTTCTGGGGCAAAGGGTGATCTGACGAACAGTGCTTTCAACCAGTCTATTCCTGACCTGTCTCCACATGTGGGGAGCGCTTCCTTTATATAGGAGGTGGCAGGTGGTTGCCCCCGGTACTCATTTTTAGGGACCAAGAATTATTTTCCAGCATCCAATTTTGACCAAGAGCAAGAGAGAACAAAGCAGAATAGGGGAAAAGAAAAGAAGGCCAAGAAAGCTGTGAAACCAGAGACAAAGGGATAAAGCAGAGATGAAAAACCACCTGCAAGAATGAGACTGAGGCAGGAAAAACAGGGACGAGGAAGAAGGAGGCATGCGTTGGTTTGTTCAAGACCCGGCTGTGCAGGTATACAGCTATCCTGGCAAGAGCCATGGCTAGCAACTGTGACATAATAAAAGCTTTGGTCCATGTGTTTTAAAAAAAAATAATTAAGCACTGCCTTTGGCCTCCACCGTAAACCCTTTCAGCCTCTAACAATCTTTTCTACCCTCTGCCTAAACCCACTCCCGGGATGCTCACACATCAGTCGCGGCTGATGCAGGTAAGCGTGTGGGGCAGTGGGATGTAATAGGTTTTATTTATATATTTAATTTGACCTATTCTCACGTCTGTCGACTTTCCTGTCCCACTTCCGCCTGACCATGCTTACCTGCGCTGGCCACCACTGCATTCACATGCACTGCAATGCTGCCAGTTCACTGTGCAGCTGGACCCAGACCCATTTGATCACCACAAAGTCTGTCAGACAACACTGCTCTGAAGTAAAATAGGCAACATCATTCAGTTTTTATTAGTTCTAGTTTTCTAAACAGAAGCCTGATGTGTCATAAACACCCACTCAGGGCACAAGTCATAAAAAAACAAGTGGGGGGTTAATTAACATAAGCAAAGCACATTGGTGTCACATGACATCACAGGAAGGGATGTCACCACCCTGTGAGATACTTCTTGTTAAAGGGAATGTGATAGGCTTTCCTTCCTTGCTTGCTGTGGCCACCTCCTTTGATAGTTACCCACGTTTTATCAAGACAAAGCCTTCAATTGCGTTGGCAGCGCTCAACAATTTGAAGAAGGCAACAAGAAGTCTGGGACTGAGTGGCTCACTTCAATTCAAAAGGTTTTCGAAGAGGTTGGTGTGTATTTGCCTGACTTGAGTATAATTACTTAGGAGATGAGTGGGTTGCTCCGGATAACACTGTCCCATTATGACTCAACTGCATAAGTAAAACCCTAGTAAAAACAATTTGAGCACATTTTATCTTGGAAAATTTTGATTTGAACTGTGAAATAAGCCTCTGTAATTTAACCACACCCACTCACAAACCTGGAGTTTACTAAACACTCTTACGGTGTTTAACAATATTTGCCGGATATGGCCAGGGATATGAGGATGGCGGTCAATTATTTAGTATACCAGATTCCAGAAATTTCTGTCAGGTGGTGGGGGACCCGACATCTAAGAAAATTTGGCTGGGGGGGGCTGATCCTCAAAAAGTTTGAAGACCTCTGATCTAAATGAATTAAAATGAGGTCTTCACTTACAGTTACCTCGAATGTAAGCACATTTATGTTCGGCCCTTTTCTATGGAACAGGACAGTCACCATATTGTTCAGAGTAAAATTGTATGAATAGCTTATAAATATTCAGAGAACTGGAGATACACACACTCTTGGAAGAATAAAGAACACCAAGCCACCATCTGAATATAAAATTCAGTGCAGAATACACAAACTGACAGGAGTCAAATATGTGAGAGAATCTAATGCAGCACGCAGTCCATTTATCTGCTGAGAGAGAATAAATGAAACAATGTTGTGACAGTCTATAAGATAGACACGCTAAAATACGCATCCTTACACTCAAGTAAATAGTCACAAAATAGATCCAGAACAAACGCCTTCTTCCAAACAGATACTGGCCCAAAACAAAGCCATATGAAAAGTAGAAACTTGTGGATGTGCATCATTTGTCACTTTCAGCACCCGCTAAATGAATACATATTCCGCTGTGTAGATTTTGGGATAGTAATCCTCAGTAAACTAACAGAATAGCTTGAAGAGAGTCATGTACTATCAAATCTGCAGTATGGTTTCAGGAATGAAAGGAGCACAATCGATCAGTGCTTAAACCTGCAGCTGTTACTTGGGAAATACACAGCAGCTAAGACTGGGAAACTACATCCAAGCCTGTCCTCGGCATTCGATCGAGTCAATAGATCAGAATTATGGGTTTTATTAATTGATAAGGGAATGGACCGATGTATAGTTACATTTTTGTCGGACCTGCATAGGGAGCTCTCTACGAGGGTGAGATTGGACCAGAGGGGTAACTATACTGAGCACATATGTATTGGAAGAGGAGTCAGACAGGGCTGCATTTTAGCTCCCCTTCTTTTTACTTTATACATAAATAACCTTGACTCCTCTCTGTGCAGAGCTTGCCAAAATATCCCTCGAGCCGGGGATCGGTCAAACCCCGCTCTTCTATACACAGATGATGCGGTTTTACTTGCGCGTACAGCGGTGGGGCTCCAGAGTCTCCTGGATTCTTCTGCGGTCTTCGTGAGATCTCTGGATTTAAGTGATAACACCTCACAATCGCATATCATGGTCATGGGCCATAGACCCAAAAAGCTCAAAACGTACTTCTGTGAAGGAACCGTAATAAGAAGGGTGACTTCATTCACATACTTAGGGGAACTGTTTGGCGAGAGGGACTCTTGGGTACCGCAAAAGAAAGCAAAAAAGCATGCTATGGCAAGATCAACAGTAGCTCTTCTTGGTTTTGCACAGAGACTCCGGGCTGAGCCAATTGAAGCCATGCTCAATATATTTATAGAGCTAAATGCATTGCCATCTCTAAGTATGGGTCTGAAATCTGGGCTTACAAGGAGGCGGAGGAGCTACAAATAGGGGAAAACAAGTTTCTCAGAAATTTGCTCTTGATTCCTCAATCCACTCCTTTGTATATTATTCACCAAGAATTAGGCATAGGTTTTGTTTCCGCCCTGATAGGATTGCCACTACCCATGAGCCTGATAATGATCTGGACTAATCCAGAGCTGGTGGTGAATCATGAGATTGCCTGAGAATGCTTATCCTTGGATAGAACCAGTTGCATACAGTGGGTACGGTATGACAAGACCATAACAAAGAAATTAGGGTGCCCCGATCTCTTTGGGCCTCCAGACAATCTCAGGAAAGCGGATTTATTGTGAGTTAAAATAAATGTTCGAAACATGACGCATACTTAGAGAGAGATGAAAGAGCTAACGAAATCCATGGTACCAGCCTATCTTTTGCTGAAAATAACCCCATTGACAGAACCTTATCTAAAAGTAGTAGCAAAACTGTATCACCACTTATTTTTACATAGATTCAAATTTAATCTATTGCACTGTATATTGGCCGAACCGCAGGATTGGAGAAAGGTGAAAGAACTAGGCCCTTGTACATGTGATAACTTCTCCACCCAAGACACCTTGCATTTTATTATGTTTTGCGACCTCGTTCATGAAAATCGTAAACAGTTTTTAGTGCCTACTTTAAAGGGAAAAGGTTTTATTCAGGTACGGCTTGCATTAGTTTACCTACAGATGCTGAACACATGGGAGAGTTTTAATATTGCCAGTTTTTTTGTTGCTGCTGTTAGGGAAAGGAAAAGAAGGTCTACTATGCCATGTAATGCTGTAGCTCTTTTATAATCACAAATTGTGTTTTAAAATGGATGTCTTTGGGGCGTGGCCAAGATGGCGACCTGAACGGACACAGATCCCGGAGGCTCCTCGCCGGGGCTCCCCTTTCCTAGTCATCTCGCTTGCAGGATCCCCAACTGTGCACCATAAAAGGTGGCACAGCTTGGTAGAGTGAAACGCCATCACAGGGAGCAGCTTAGACAGTGGTGGGTGTCACGGTGACCTTCCAAGCAGCCCGGCGCTCTCCAGCTGAAAATGGCGCCCAGGCCGTGAGCCAAGCAGGGCGAAGCGGCTGCCGTCAGACTCTAGGCTCTTGAGACGAGGGGGCATCGCCGGATTCGGAGCAGGCTCTTGAGGTGGCGCTCTCAACTCCGCGAGGGCAAACCAGCAGTGAAGGAGGCGGGTTCCGGCTGCTGGAGGCGAGCGGGCAAGGGACAGAGGCCCCGGCAGAGTGGAAATCGAGACGGAGGCTGGAAGGCCTACAAGGCGAATGTCGGACTCCGGCGGCCACAGTTAGAAGCGCAGCCATGGTGGCGGGAAACGGGAGGGGCACAGCGGCCAGCGAAGAGACTGTGAGTGCGGAGGGTGTTCTCTGCAAGGCCCTACTTCAAGTCAGTGGATGGGAGCCGGGCCACGCTGTGCATTGTAGCGGTGAGTGCGAGCCAGTGGCCCTTACCTGGAAAGAGGTAAGAAACCCAGGAGCGTGGTTGGTGGGCCCAAACAGGCAGAGGAATCGGAGGCAGTGTCCTTGGCAGGGCCCTACACCGCACAGTGTTCACCTGGGGGGGAGCATCGAGGAAGGCGGCAGGACCCCGAAACGCTAATCACCGCGGATCTCAGGCTGTGGCCTGGTGCTGGGGGCCCACCCCGGGAGGACTTCATCTAGAGTACTGAGAAGAGGGCACGTCCTACACGGACGGTGGGCCGAGCGGGAGGGAAGCTGAAACCGGACTCATGCAACCTGACTAATAAGGCATAACTACGCAGCGCAAAACAGCACACAGCACCAGTTATCAAGCGGAGGGGCCCCCACTGCTGAGGTCGGCCACACTGGGAGAGATAGCACCGGGGTCCCTTGATTAGGCACAACCCCTAATACCCCGCAGTAGGAGGAGGGCAAGTTAGGGAAAGGGGTGGGAGGCTCCACAGCTACACAGACGTAGCAATCATCTGTGGCCTACAGAGATGCCCAAGCTGACTTCGGGGATGTCACGAGAGTGCTGCGCATGAAGATTCACAGCCATAAGCCGCAAGTTGGGAGAGTCAGATAGGAGCAAGAGCCACAGGAGTGGCCAAGAAAAGAGGGATCATGCAAAATGGCAAGGCTACACCGAACTAGCACATGAGACTCAGGTGGGGAAGGCACGCCTGCTGGCCTTTCCCTACAACTAAGTGTGAATTATAGGACAGTCTGCAAGTGAGCGCCTCAGTGGAGGGGTCCCGCTCTGGGTGTGCAGGCGCTTCCTTGGGGCTGGTGAAGCACCGCGACGCATCTTCAAGTAGCTAGAGCTTACGGAGAACTCTAGGAAGCAGCCACATACTCTACAAGACCTTGGAAGACAGAGGACTTCCATGCGAAAGGAGTCAGAGGGGGATTAGTGGCCTCTTTCCTCCTGTTGGACATTTGGGTTCACTAGCAGCACCTGCGCAGGCAAGGAACAGAGGCTCTGGAAGGACTAGCGGGGGGCCTCACGATGGCCACAATGAGGAAAAAGGAGGAGAGATCGTTGAAAGAAATGCTCACTAAGGGCTCCACAGCAGGGGACAAAGGGGGACTTACCTCACCGACTTCAAAACCACACACTGAACAGGAGCAAGGGGAAGCGCCTATCACTCGGGCGTTCCTTGAAACACTTTTCAATATGCTTCGGGAAGATTTTCAGACGCTGAAACAGGAGGTAGCAGGCGAAGTGAGACAAATACACAGAGATGTTGATAAGCTGGGGGAGCATGTAGCTGCCATAGAGAATGGCGAACAGTCCAAAAGTGAGGAGGTAGAGCTCCTGCAGCAGGAAATCATACGCCTAAACGATCAGCAGGTGGACTTACAGGTGCACACTGAGGACCTGGAAAATCGGTCATGACGCAATAACATCCGAGTCAGAGGGGTTCCACTGCATGAAGAAGGGGCGGACATGGCCAAATACCTCCAAGGCCTCTTCAGGGAGATCCTGGGGGTGCCCTTCGATTTTGAGATCCGTATTGATCGAACAAACAGGATGGGAGTGGGGAGGTGCGCGCCGGTCCCTCCACCAGACATTTTGGCATTTCTGCCGGACTTCCCACTGAAAGAACGCATATTGCGGGAGGCAAAGCTGAAGCAACCCCTCAAATACCAGGGTCACTCCGTAGCCCTCTATCAAGACCTGGCCTCCACCACCCTACAAAAGAGGAAAGAATTCAAGGAAGTGACCACCTACTTTAAAGGACAAAGGAGTACCCTACTCTTGGGGCCAACCCTCCGCCAGATTTTTAAATGGAATGGCAATGTACAGCAGATGTGATCGCTCCAAGAGACTTGTGAACTTCTGGGACTGGCACAACGCAGCTCGGACACTTCCCCTTGCCCTTCACCACGATCAATGGGGAGCGGTTGGCAGAGAGTGGGTCGTCGGTGCTCGTCCGACGCTGACTCGAAGCCAGATCAAACAACTATGTCGCCGTAAAGGGTATCGGCCCCGGAAGCAGTGTTGCAAGACACCTCAACTCCCGAGTAAACTTCAGCAGCACATAGGGATCCTAAAGCACTGAACGCTGGATGGCTTGTAAGGGGCCCGGGTCGGCTGGGCTACATGTGGACCCTGCTCTTTCTTCACCACATGCCTGCGACTTTTGAAGGCAGGCGTTGGACAATGGTAACCTGCTGGAAATGTTCAGTTGGGGTTAGGGAGGGGGAGAGGGGGATTTTGGGAGGGCGGGGCATTGAAGGGATTTGGTTTGCGGGGGTTGCTGGAGTTCGGGAAGGGGGACAGGGGGGAGGAGGGGGAGGGGGAAGGGACCAGTGTGCAATCGACAGAGAGGAACTGTGTGGGGCCTCTCGCAAGAGCAGATCCCCACTGACAAGTCCGTCCCAATTCGCGCAGACACTATGATGGGACCTACCATACAAGTTATCACCCTTAATGTAAAGGGGTTAAATAACCCCATTAAAAGACGAGCCATTCTGTCTTATTTGGAGAACTCTGGCGCCTCGATATGTCTCCTGCAAGAAACGCATCTACTATCCAGAGATTGGCATAGAATGAGGTCCCTTGCATTTCCCAGAAGTTTTACTCCTACAGATAAGAAAGCGGGGGTAGCTATATTGTTTACCAGGCACTTCCAGGGCAAGGTGGGTGACATGGTGGCAGAGATTAAAGGCAGGCTGTTGGCCTATTAGGTGAGTGTGGGAGGCACATCCATGGGCATAGGGTTCCTTTATGTCCCCAACTCAGGTCAAGAATCCTTTCTCATGGGAGCCCTGTCAGAGATTCAAAGCCCTCAAGACAGGCACGTCCTAGTGGGTGGCGATCTCAACCTAGTCATGGACCCAGAGAAGTATAGGTCGGGCCATCGCTATGGCGCCACAGGAGCAATATCGACAGAGGGGAGGAACTGGATGAGTCGTAGAGGACTGGTGGATCTTTGGCGGGAGACCCACCCTCAAAGCACACAATACTCCTTTTACTCGCATGCGCACCACACCTACACCAGGCTTGATCACTTTATCGGGTCCTCAGAGCTTAGCACACTAATAGACGAAGTGGACATTATCCCAGCTGCACTTTAGGATCATGACGCTGTGTCAGTGGCTACTGCCGTCCCTCGGACCCGACCACAGAAGGGGAGGTGGCGACTGCGGGAGGCCTTACTACAAAGAAAGGGGGTGACATAACAGCTACACAAATGTATCACTGACTACCTCACGACCAATGACAATACTGACACGCCCCTGACAGCACTATGGGGGGCCCTTAAAGCGGTGGTGAGGGGGGAACTGATAGCTATCTCTGCGGCAGAAACTAGAGAACGAAAGGAAAAAAGGGAATCACTCACGGCTAAGGTGGTGGAATTAGAGAGAGTGCATGGTCGTACGGGAGCCCCCAGGATATGGCGGCAATTGAAAGCCGCCAGGGTGCAGCTTGTAAGTCTTGACCTCGATAGGGCTGTGTATGCGGCCCTGAGGCTCAATCACATATACTATGTAGGAGGAGATAAAACAGGGCGTCTCCTCGCAAGCAAACTCAGAGCCCGCGTCCAACGGTCTAAAGTCACAGCCCTCTACAACACCCAAGGAGAGATGGTGGGAAACAATGACCTGATAGCGGAGGCCTTTCGGGGCTTCTATGCCTCTCTTTATAGCAAAGACTCGAATATCGACACCGATGGGGAGGCCTATCTCCAACAGGCAGCGACGACAGCAATCAATGCAACCGGAGCCGCAGCATTAGACGCGCCTATTAGGATCGAGGAAGTGATCGGCACAATTTCCCGACTTAAGCCTTTGAAATCTCCTGGGCCAGATGGCTTTTCGGCAGTTTTTTATAAAACATTTTGCCGGCTCCTGGCACCGATTTTAACATGACTTTTTAACTCCTTTCAGGGGCCTGCATCCATCCCTTCTGACATGCTGGAGGCAGACATAATTGTGTTGCCCAAACCGGGGAAAGACGTCACCCAGTGTGCCGCTTACAGGCCGATATCCCTACTCACCCTGGACCTAAATCTTTTTACAGGGGTCCTTGTGGCCAGACTCAGACCATGACTACCTGGTATCATCGAAGCAGATCAATCTGGTTTTATTCCAAACAGACAATGCAGGGACAACACTAAACGCCTCATGCATCTAATCGACAAGGCCCACTACACGGGAATGGACGCCATGTTACTGACGGTAGACGCTGAAAAGACGTTCGACGGGGTAGACTAGGAGTTTTTAGACAAAACACTGGCACATTTTGGCATCGGGGACCGCTTTAGGGCCTGGGTTGTGAGCTGCTATGTTAAGCCGAGGGCGATGATATGGGTTAATGGTACAAGCTCACAACCGTTAGGCATTAGACGGGGTGCGAGGCAGGGGTGCCCACTATCGCCCCTCCTCTGTGCCCTCTACGTACAACCCCTAGCACAGAGGATCTGAGATAACCCTGACATCTCAGGTATTTCCTTTGGAGGGGAACAGTACACAATCAGTTTGTACGCAGACGACATCTTGGCAGCTCTGGAGTCACCCCAGCGTTCAGTTCCGGCCTTCCTGCGAGAGATGGAGGCTTTTGGGAGTGTGCCCGGCTTTAATATAAATATTGGGAAATCGATGCTCTTGCCTGGAATATGGGGACCTACAACCCCACGCTTCGATCCCATACCTGGGGATAGTCCTAGACCCGTCTACTGAGCAGATGGTCACCCTGAACTATGCGAATCTCACTTCTCAAATACACAGAGATTTGAGAAGATGGCAGAAGCAACCCCTATCACTTCTTGGCTGTATCGCTGCTGTAAAGATGTCCATCTTACCCAAAATACTATACAGCTTCCAAATCATTCCAGTCGGTCCCTCCACGGGAACCATTTGCAGGCTTCAAGAAGCAGTGCAACAATTTATATGGGCCGGGAAGCGGCCACGGATGCGCAGAGACCACTCTTATCGACCTCCCGATGAAGGAGGACTTGGGATTCCTAACATACTGAGATACTTTCAGGCGGCGCAACTCAGATACTGGAATGGAGTCGGCCCGAATCCGAGAAGAGGTGGCTCTTTCAGGATAGAGCGATGGCACAGTTATCCCTCTGGGAGATACCCTTCTTGAGGTGATCCGATAGACCGATGTACCTCAACAAATCCCCAATTACCCGCACACTGATGCGTGTATGGAATACGGTAGCAACTAAGAGGGGGCTCACCTCCTTTCCTTCACCGCTCACACCACTGTTCGACAACCCTGGATTTGTACCAGGGATGGAGAGGGGTGCGTTCCCGCAGTGGCGGACCTCGGAGTGCAAATCCGGGGGACACCTATTTGACCTTGAAGGGTTCCTTAAATTCGCTGATCTACCATAGCTCTATGACTTTGCCGACCCGAAACGGTTCCAATACTTTCAAATTAGGCACTAGTTGACGCAGCCGAAGGTACGCCCAATGGTAGGTAGAAGGTTGACGACCTACGAGAAATGGCTTCTTACCAAGCAATCAGACCGAAAGCTGATTACCGAACTCTATAAGATGATTTGTCCTCCAGCTCCCCCACGGCCTTCAGCCGGGCAGAAACGCTGGGAGAGTGAGCTGGGGAGAGATCTCTTGGAAAAGGAATGGCAAGCCATATACTACAGGGCAAACCACACCGCCAAGAACATGGCGAGCAGAGAAGCAGCGGTCAAAGTAGCCACCTACTGGTACTTAACGCCAGTCAGACTGAACAGAGGTAATCCTGACCGTAGTCCGACTTGCTGGAGGGGCTGTGACGAAGAGGGCACACTGACCCACCTATTATGGGAGTGCCCGGAAGTAACGGGATACTGGGCGGCGGTTCTTAACGACATCGACAAACAATTTGACACTGAAATACCCGGTATGGAGCGTATACAAGTCAACCTTATCCACTCCGCGGCCTCTTTTAACACTATATGGCGTCCTTTACTATTGTTACTAGCACAAGAATTCAATGAAGTCACGTGCCCGAGATATCTTTGCCTCCTGCGAATCACTGATATCCCGCAACCAGGAGAAACCTCCGAAGGGAAACACACTTCAGTCCTCACGTGGGCTAACCGAACATGATATGACCAAGGCACACCGGTTCCGGGGGGGGGGGGGGGGGGGGGGGGTCGGTTGGGTTTTTTGTTATTCTGAGTTTGTATATTGCTCAATTGCTCATCTAGCAGGGACCTTTGCCCTGTTTGGCAGTTCTGGACACTTGCTTCACTGACAAAATCTCGTTCCGATCTGCATAGATGTGGGGTGGCTGGGTTGGATCCGGGGAGGGGTAGGGCTTTAATCGATCAAAACGGGACTGCATAGGGTCTGTAATGTGTCTTTTTAATTGCCTGAAACTCAATAAAACAAAGTTACATTTAAAATGGATGTCTTTTTAACTGAAGAGTACCTTCTTATGAAATATGTGAAGAAATGTTTTTTACATATATTGTCCTCTGTGCCTTAGAACATTTTTAGAGAACTTTGTATAGGCTCTTTATCAAAACAACCAAAAGGCTGAAGACCGTTTTCCCGATGAATTTTTTTGAAGTTGGTGATGAAATGTTTTTTAGATAAACTGTCCTTTGCGCCCTAGGAACTTTTTTTTAATGAATCCTCATATATGCTTTCATAAAATAACAATTTTTAAAGGCTCAGGGCCCGCTTTTTGGGCTGAATTTTATTGGTGCCTAAGATTACCTCAATATGACTTTTGTATATGTTCTTATGTTGTTGTATATGATGTTTGTAGTGTACTTTTTATGGTTTTTATTAACTGAATAAAGTGGATTTGACTGACTGATTGAATACATATTTATTTACACATTCTCATTGCATGCAAAACGTCACACCTGTGCACCAAACTCATACAGTACACAAAAAATAATAGCTCACTAGTTCACATGTTTAAATTAACATTTGTGTGTTTTTATTTTATTACATGAAGCAAGCATTTTTTAGGTGATGTCACAACTGGAATCTTGACCACTATGTATAGCAGATATTAGCTGTTTTTGTAGTCACCACCCTCTGGTGGCAGCATGACACAGTACCAAATAATGAAGGGCCCACACATATTTTGGCATATAATCTTTATTATGACAAATACACACCCTGACACAGAAACTGAAAGGAAATAGTCCTCCGCCTCCCATCGTATCTTCTATAGTCCCATTCCAGAATGCATGCCTAATGCATGCCTAATGTTCCATTATATTAAGGAATGCACGGTGTCATGTACGGTGTCCCTGACAGCCCGTACAAACCTTCATTACATCTTCATTACATCACAACATATCATGCCCCATAAAACGAGAATTTTTTTTTCAACTTAGTGAGATCTAAGTTTAAATTAGCAACAATTTATGCAATAAAGAAAATGTCCATCAATTGTTGTTTTTGCATTTGTCACCCCGAGTGGGAAGGGTATGCCCAGACGTGGGTCCCTTGCTCTCCATGCCACTGGAATCAAGCTATCCTGGCTGAAGAGGGGTGAAACCCCAAAACCGGTCCTAGGATGCTTGTTTCCAGTCCAGGGAGGACCTGGCTTGGCAGTTCGGGCTGGACTGTTCCCATGAGGCACAGGGTCAAGACTGATTTGCCTATGGCTGGGATCAAACTGGAACGGCATGGTGAGCAAAAAAACGATGGATTTAGGCCCAGATCTCTGTACTGGGGTGAATGTATGACATTGTTCTGCATTCTGTCCATCAACTGTTGTTTTTGCATTTGTCACCCCGAGTGGGAAGGGTATGCCCAGACCTGGATCCCTTGCTCTCCATGCCACTAGAATCAAGCTATCCTGACTGAAGAGGGGTGAAACCCCGAAAACGGTCCTAGGATGCTTGTTTCCAGTCCAGGCAGGACCTGGCTTGGCAGTTTGGGCTGGACTGTTCCCATGAGGCACAGGGTCAAGACTGATTTGCATATGGCTGGGTTCAAACTGGAACGGCATGGTGAGCAAAAAAACGATGGATTTAGGCCCAGATCTCTGTACTGGGGTGAATGTATGACATTGTTCTGCATTCTGTCCATCAATTGTTGTTTTTGCATTTGTCACCCCGAGTGGGAAGGGTCTGCCCAGACGTGGATCCCTTGCTCTCTATGCCACTGGAATCAAGCTATCCTGGCTGAAGAGGGGTGAAACCCCGACACCGGTCCTAGGATGCTTGTTTCCAGTCCAGGGAGGACCTGGCTTGGCAGTTCGGGCTGGACTGTTCCCATAAGGCACAGGGTCAGACTGATTTGCATATGGCCATGTCTGAACTGGGGTGGCAGAGTGGGCTAAAGAATGGTGATGGATTAAAGCCAGATCAGTTGACTGGGGGTGAGTGCTTGCAATGTTCAACACTCCGTCCATCATTTCCTTTGGTTTTTGCTTTGCTCACCATAAGTTGGCAGGGTATGCTCAGACGTGAGTCCCTTGCTCACTTTGCCACTGGATTCAAGCAAGCCTGGCTGAAGACGGCTGAAATACCAGAGACCGGTCCTAGGAAGCTTGTTTCCAGTCCAGGGAAGACATGGCTTGGCAGTTCGGGCTGGACTGTTTCCATAAGGCACAGGGTCAGACTGATTTGCATATGGCCATGTCTGAACTGGGGTGGCAGAGTGGGCTAAAGAACGGTGATGGATTAAACCCAGATCAGTTGACTGGGGGTGAGTGCTTGCAATGTTCAACACTCCGTCCATCATTTCCTTTGGTTTTTGGACTGTTCCCATGAGGCACAGGGTCAAGACTGATTTGCATATGGCTGGGTTCAAACTGGAACGGCATGGTGAGCAAAAAAACGATGGATTTAGGCCCAGATCTCTGTACTGGGGTGAATGTATGACATTGTTCTGCATTCTGTCCATCAATTGTTGTTTTTGCATTTGTCACCCCGAGTGGGAAGGGTATGCCCAGACGTGGGTCCCTTGCTCTCCATGCCACTGGAATCAAGCTATCCTGGCTGAAGAGGGGTGAAACCCCGAAACCGGTCCTAGGATGCTTGTTTCCAGTCCAGGGAGGACCTGGCTTGGCAGTTCGGGCTGGACTGTTCCCATGAGGCACAGGGTCAAGACTGATTTGCATATGGCTGGGTTCAAACTGGAACAGCATGGTGAGCAAAAAAACAATGGATTTAGGCCCAGATCTCTGTACTGGGGTGAATGTATGACATTGTTCTGCATTCTGTCCATCAATTGTTGTTTTTGCATTTATCACCCCGAGTGGGAAGGGTATGCCCAGACGTGGGTCCCTTGCTCTCCATGCCACTGGAATCAAGCTATCCTGGCTGAAGAGGGGTGAAACCCCGAAACCGGTCCTAGGATGCTTGTTTCCAGTCCAGGGAGGACCTGGCTTGGCAGTTTGGGCTGGACTGTTCCCATGAGGCACATGGTCAAGACTGATTTGCATATGGCTGGGTTCAAACTGGAACGGCATGGTGAGCAAAAAAACGATGGATTTAGGCCCAGATCTCTGTACTGGGGTGAATGTATGACATTGTTCTGCATTCTGTCCATCAATTGTTGTTTTTGCATAAAAAAAACGAAAGCATCATAAATAACCTAATAGAGATCAAAATGAAACGCATACATATCAAGCTGGATAAATATGTAGATGACTTTCACACTCAGAGATATAATCATCCGATTTCCTGGGTTTAAATGACAATTCAACCCTGTATACTAATTGTACCTCCTACACAAAGGCCAGGTTTAGACACTGAGATTAGATGGTCCAGGTCAACTTTCTCTACTATCACCTGTATGTTGGTTTACCAGAGGTCCAAGTGATTGCATTGGTCAACTTCTCCTGGATTCTTGTGCACCTGATATTCAGTAAACGATTGCTGTTGGTCATGCACATTCACCCTCACATCTTCCATCCATTCTAACTCATTTCTCAAATGTGTTTTCACTCGTACAGTCACACTATTTCCATTCACTTTACACAAAGATGTTGAATTTAGATGCCACATCTTTCATCGCATAATGGTGCAGTGTTGCAAAACATTCTTTGATCCTTTCATAATGTACCACTTTTTTCACTCTCACCCAATCACCAATTTCAATGTGAAATGGTCCGCTTCCATGTTTTTTATCTTAGTATTTTTTATATGTGGCTTGGAAATTGGTCAATTTTTCCTTAACCATTGTAGGGGACCACTCCACCTTCTTTGATGCTTCCATTCAGCCTACATTGTACTTTCTTTCTCTAGTTTAACTTATTGTTACTTGCCAATTTGACAATCCCTTTAATAACTGTCAACAACACAATTTCCTGCTGGATGACATCCAAAGGTTGTCTTGTGGTTGATACCATTCCTGTCCTGTCGAAAAAGGATTTTAGAATTTCTGAGGTAAACTGTGGTCTGTTATGACTTAAGACCATTCTAGGCAATCCTTCCTTCAGAAGCAGCTTATCAAGAACACTAACGACCTTACAGACATCTGCATTTTGTATGAATTGCACTTCTGCCCATTTAGAAAAGTGAACAGTAATTTGCTGTGTGCTGTCTGGGGAGCCCTGCAGTAGCTGATTCTGCTTAGGAAAGGAAGGGACTGTGCTGTGTGCTGTGTCCACCCCCTGCTTTAAGAGGAGTCTCCAAGAGCCTGTGTTAGCTGGCCTCCTGTTGAGGGAAACTCAGGGACGTCAAAGTTTCCAGGACTGTCTACACAGCGCTGTGTGCGAGTGTCCTCACACAGCTCTGCCTGTACCGCAATACCGGAGTAGTCTGGAACGCTAGGGGAGGAAGACGCGGAGGGTCTGCCAAGTAATTGTTTGCCTCCGGCCTCACACTCCCCTTTGCAGCCCAGGAAGCCGTGACGTGCTTCCCCCAGAAGAAGTAGCTACCGAGAAATACTTTGCGCCCCTCACCGCCTCGGGCCCGAGTCCGAAGCCAACGATCCTAATTTGAGGAGACAAGGCAGCGCTGCAGCGAAATTGGCTGCGAGGCGTTGCCCGGCAACCGGGATTTATCTGCAATGCCCAGCTGCTGTTTACGGAGCCATCCAACAGGACCTCAGCCGGGTAGCAATGCTGCGCTCCAGTCAGGAAGGAGCTGCCCCGCTCCTCCGTGCAGCGCCACCAAGGATTGTTCCACCCGACCCAGAGACCAAAGAAACCTCAAGCTGGTGTCTCCCTGGGCCACTGGGAACTTCAATCTGCTGCTGTCGAGCTGCCCGAGGCCCGGAAAGCCTTTTACGGGCGGCGCGTAAGGAAAGTGTCTTTTCCCCCCTCTGCCAGCAGTAGTGGTGGTGTCAGCCCCCAACCAGGGCCCTCCCATGCAGCGGACACGCCCGAAGGGGGCGGAACATCACAGCAGACCTGGACTGTTAAAAGTTAAGCTTGATCCCCGAACCAGTATGCCATGTTGTTTTGTGGTGACTGAAGCATAGGTGGTTTTGGAAAATAATTTACAACCACTCTATGACAAAGTTTAATGCAATTTTTGAAGTAACTTACAGCATTCCTATAACTCTTTGACCCATTTGCATTTACCTGAAAAATACAGATTATATATATATTTTTACATACCTCAGTGTGTAGTGTCCTTTGTGGGGGGGGTCTAAGGTGACATTGGTGCATGCTTGAGTGTGTGGTGCGCAAACGCTTTACACATTGCCTCTGGAATAAGCCTGACTGCTCTGCCAAGCTACCAAGGGGGTGAGCAGGGGTTATCCTTAGTGTGTGACTCCCTTGCCCTGACTAGAGTGGTGATTTCTGCTTGGCTTAGGCACTTGCCCTAGCCAACCAGAAATCCCATTTCTAACATTACTCCTTATACATGCCCACAATTAATATGTAGTCTTTAAAAAACAATACATCCTTAATTTCTTCAAATAGTTCAGACATCAGTCTTTGGAAAATGGCTACCACAGAGGCCAGACGAAAAGAAACCCTTTTAAATTGGAAGCAGCCAAAATATATTAGAAAAGTTGTCAGACACCCACTAAGGCTGTAGGGGAATCTGGTGGTAAGTGGTGGTTGCTAGACCTGGTACCATTGGCGTGAGTCTCCCTTCCATTTTTTCTGATTGCCTCCTCTGTTTTGATATGTTTTGCTGGTTTAGATGCTTTGGGCACTGTGCCACTGCCATTCAGTGCACAGTGCAAGTGCTCCCTATGTTAAATTGATGTATTAATCAGTGACTCCATGATTGGGTTATTTGATTTACTTGTCAGACCCTAGTACAGTGCACCATGTGTGCCCAGGGCTTGTAAATCAAATGCTGCTGGTGGGCTTGCAGCACTGGTTGTGCCACCCACAGAAGCGGCTTGTAAAGTGTGTCTCAGGTCTGCCATTGCAGAGCCTGTGTGCAGTCTGGTACTGCCATGCTGACTGACCAAGTGCACCCACTTGCCAGTCCCTAAACTTTCCCTTATCTTCATATCAGATGCCCCTATGGTAGGCCCAAGGGCAGGCTGCATTGTAAGTATAAGGTAGGACATGCCCTGGTGTGTGTCGCATGTCCTAATAGTGAATTACAGCCATTTTTGTTTTTCACTATTGCAAGGCTATCTGTTCCCCATAGGCCAGAATGGGCAGTTTGATTATTACGTCTTATAATCCTAACTGACTCAGGGAACATGGTAGAAATTCAAGTTTAGTATGCCTGAACTCAGAATGATTAAATACATCTTTTAGTAAAGTTGGTTTAACATTCTGTGTTTGAAAATACCACTTTTAGAAAGTAGGTATTTTCTTGCTCAACTGTCCAAGCCTGGCTCTACTAGGTTGTGTATTGTGTGTCTGGTTCTGTGAGTGACAGTGGATGGGGGATTCCAGGAGAGAGGGTGAGTCAGCACAGGGCTGAATAGGAAGATCTGCATGTAGATGGGTGGGAGGAGTTGCACCTGTGACCTGAATATGGCTGTACCTTCCCTCCAGAACGCTGGCTCTACCTCCTCTGGTGTGTCTGATGTCTCTGCCCTGCACTCTGAAAGGAAAGAAGGAGTCAGGTAAACAAAGTGCTCCAGGACTGACCAGAACTGGTTTGGACTAGGCAAAGGCCTCTCTGCCTTCAGAGAACAAAGAGAAAAGTAGTATAAATATGGGGTCCCTGACCCCAAGACTTTAGATCACTTCTGGAACAACAAGAAGAAACCTCTGGCAAGGAGAAGAACCAAAGGAAGCTGTAGGAGTTGGACTGCCCCCCATGCCAGTGTGCTGTGTTGTTGGGTTGGCCTGCAATGGTGTCTTCATTGCCAAGGAGAGGAGAAGGAACTTTTACAGAACTTTCATCATCTTGCAGAATATTTCTCCAAGGGCTTGAACTTGTGCTTGCCTCCTGCTGAAGTATCAGGGACAACAGACTTCACTACCAACTCCCCTCTGAATTTCCTTGCTGGGAATTCTATCTGCAGAAGCCTGCGTGTCGCTGGGAGCTGGAAGCGTGACACAATGACAAGAAGCGTGTCGCCACCGCAGCTGTAGTCATCGCATCGCCGGAGAAGCGTGCCGCCGCCGCATCTCCCAGAAGCGTGCCTTCACCGGAGAAGCGCGGCGCAACCGTGAGGGTCGCCGTCGCATCACCGGAGAAGCGTGTCGCAGGGCCTGTTGCGGCTTCAAAGTACAGAGTTGCCGCAAGGTTGCCAGGGCATGCCCGCATCATCTCAACATCGTTGCATCAAGGGTGCCATCTCATGGCATCACACCGGATTGTCGCATCGCATCGAGGCGCCATCTTGCCGCATCGCAACCGGGCTGCAGCACGAGAATCTACGCATCACCTCCTCTCCGGTAAGGATCAAGACGCATCCCCCACTCTGCGCAAGCATTGAGGCGCGACACATCATCTCCCCCCGAAGCAAGGAACCGACGCATGTCCAACGTTGCGAGCCTTGTGTTTATTTTGCGTTACGCATCCAGGTACTTTGTGAGAACTGTGTCGCATTTACCAACTTGAACTAAGCTAATTCTACCATCTTTAAGTCAATTTTAAGTACAGTATTGTGGATTTTTGTCATTTGTGGTCTTGTGTTAAGTCTATTTAAAGAATACTTATTTTTTATAAAAAACCTGTGTGGTGTCCATCTGTAGTGTTTTCACTGTATTACTGTATGTGTTTACAAATGCTTAACACACTGCCTCCGAGATAAGCCTGTCTGCTTGTGCCAAGCTGCCAAGGGGGTGAGCAGGGGTTATCCAGTAGTGTAATCTCCTTTCCCTGACTTAGAAGCAAGGGTCCCTATTTAGTCAAAGGTACCTATCTCTGACAACTAGAGACCCCCAGTTCTAACAGCGGTCATCTTTACTAGTGAACCGTTTTACCCCCTTTGTGTGGGATAACATTTCACTGATTCTTGGCAATTGGAACTGGTCCACCAACATGTTTCTTTTAAGGTCTCTGGGGTCCACACATAACCTCAGTTTGATGTTTTCCCATTTAGCTACCACTAAAGGTGCTACCTATTCTGTTGACTCAACTCGCTTGATCACCCCAGCAGACTGCAATTTCTCTAGTTCTTTTTCCACATTTCCCCTCAAACAAATGGGATTATTCCTGGCTTTGTGCACCTGAGGCACTGCATATAGTTTTGTTTTTGAATAATCCTGGTTTGGAATCATTTAATCTTTCCTATTTTACCTGAAAACACTTTACAAAAGCTTCCCAATATGTCACGCCCACACTCTTCATAAGGTTGTAGAAATGGAACAGGTTCAGGGCTATTAGGAGTCAAAGTGATTTACAATTTCCCCATATCCATCCATTCAAGCACTGTTTGACCACTGTATAGGACATATTATTTACCTAAAGCCTCTCTGTTTTTAAACATTAAAAGGAATTCCCTGTATCCCACCATGTCTGTGGGTTCTCCCACACATTTTTTAGGAGATATACCAGGTTTCTTCAGATTGTTTCCCACAACAGGAGCAAACTGATCACACAATACACTCTATTGACTATTTTATCTAGCAATCCAGAATCTGCAACTATAGAACTGAGCACTCCACTGATAGTCATGTCACGTTTCTTTCTTATGCTTACCATCCACACTTAGAACATCTTCATCAAAGTGCAATACACACATATTCAGATTATCATATGACTTCTCCAAATGTATCTCACTATCAGGATCCAACATTAAGGCATTTGTATCCTTTTTTCTCTGACACACTTTGTGAAAGTATCCTATTATACCACAGTTTGAGCATGTCTGCTTTTGGGCAGGACACTTTCTGTCATGCTCTAAATGTGTGTTACTCCCACATCCGTAACACTTTTTTGATGGCTTACAGATGTCCAATTTCCTTTCTCCATCTGGCTTGCCTTCTTTCCTATCAAACGATCTTTGAGGAAGCTTTGACCTTTTCACCCTGGCAACAGTCTTAGTGTCCTTCTTTTTCTTCTCGTCAGAAAGTACAGCTTTCGCATATCTTACAGTTAACTTTGCTCTTTTCACGATGTCCCACAAATTGTCCTGAATAGATGGGTTAGCCACATGCGTGAATATCAGATCGCAAATCAGTTCATCATGCAGTTCCCCAATTAAAGGCTAAGTTATTTAACGCAGCTACAAGGTCTTCTATGGTCTCCTCCTCGCCCTGCAGTCTCTGAAAGAATTTGTATCAATCCATGGCCACACATACTGTAGGTTTAAAATAAGTAACAAAGTACTACAAAGCATTGTAGAATACACCCCCCTGTAATCAACAGGTCTGTGTTTTATTTCCTATGTGGCTATATTTCTTCAACCCACCGGGACCTAAATAGTGCAAAAGTAGTTTTTCCTTCTTCTCAGGGGTTAAGTCATCGTCATATTTAAAGTTGGAAATGTAAGTGATAAAATATTCTCGCCACTCCTTCGATTTAAGTGTTGATTTACCAGACGCTGATAGAACCGCTGCTGGGGGTGACAAATTCCAAATGTTCCCTGAAGCCATGACGTGCAAAGAATCTTAAGCCAATGAGAACACCTTATAAATATAAAATTAAATGTGCTGTATATTGAGCAATCGTATACCTTGTGCAAATGAGAACAACTGTAAATCCGATAATGACAGGGAAAACAGGGCAAGGACATTTCTCCCTGTTGCGCCTCCCATGGGAAGTCTTGGTAAATCAGGCAATGCGCCAAATTCCATGGGTGGATGCGTGGGATCACCCACACTCAAGCAATGGAACACCTTCCGAGGGCAGCATAACCAAAGCAGAAACTTGCGCTGCCTTGCATTACTCCAGATTCACCAAGTAATGAAGGGCTAGGCAAGGTGGCCTTGCCTTGCTTGGTACATCTGACCCTAGTATCGTGTTGCCTTTGTGACACCATGCATGATGCAAGGGCAATACAGTACTATGATAAATCCGACCCTGTGTTCCCTGGTAGTGGATGGAACAGCCTACACATGCTACAAAATGAGAAGCAAATCATGGCTCAGTGACAAGTGGGCCCCAGTAAAAAATTCTTATGCCTGTGAAATCTCACAAAAGTCGCAGTTTCGCATTTTAGGAGTTTTAATTTGTTTTACCATTTCATGGCCACAGACATTGTATAATTTGAACCCACAGAAGAGCTTGCCCCTGCTCTGGTCAGAACTGTCCTGTGCACATTGTCTTTTTTCCACGCCAAGCAGCATAATGTTGCAGCTTTCTGAACGACCTCGAGTTAACCAAGTTCCAGAATTCGGTGTTACATGTGTGGTAGGTAGCAGAATTAAATGCATTCATTGAATTAAATTATGCATCGAATCCTAGATAGTGTTTACTATTCTTAAGACTTTATGGTTCCACTGGATGCTTTTTTTCCTGTAATATAAATAAACCTGTGTGATGGTGTTATCTACTATTCAGACTGTCAAATTCAGGATGTGATCAAACAGCAAAGAACAGGAGATGTTTCTGGCATTAGCATTCATTCTCCTTGTTTTAGCTCAATAGGTAAATCTGGAACTGGTAGAGCTGCCACACATTTTACAAATGTTTGTGATATCAAAATAATTTAATTTTTCTTTTTCTAAATTAGATGAACAATTCTGTGAATTGGTTGTGAGCCAGAAAAGTAATGTAGCAATTCAAACAATTTAGATAACATTAAAAACAAATTAAAACGGCCCTTAAATTTATAGTAGTGTAAAGATATCTAGGGGCAGATTTACAAGCCCCTTGCTCCACTTTTGCTTCAGCTTTCCGATGTTAAACATGACGCAAAAAAGGCGCAAGGGGCTTGTAAATCTGCCCCCTAGTTTTCAAGACAAAATATCGCTGTTGAGCGACTTTAGTTTTCGAATGTATGAAAATGTATATGGTTTCTCTGTACTTTCTTGGATAAACTGCATTGTAAGCACTAATTTCACAAGATGGGGCAATAAGTTAACCTACAGGATGTCTTCGCTCTGCCACTGCTTACTTGGTGAAAGTCCCGAAGATCCGAAGAGCCAAGTCAGGGGGTAGGGCCTTTAGCTTTGCTGCAGCTAAGCTCTGGAACAGCCTTCCTTTGGAAGTCAGACAATCTCATGATCTTTTGCAGTTCAGAAGAAAGCTTAAAACATGGCTGTTTCCCAGAGCCTGACAGCTCTGGAAATGTTTCATCTGCTTTATTTCCGCTTTCCCCCTTGCCATCTGATAATGAATCATGTACTGTAGCGCCGAGGTACCCGTTGGGTGATTGTTGCGCTTTATAAATACTGCATACAATACAATAAGTAATAAAATGACAATTTTATTCAGTAGTGCAACGGGAATCGCACAGCCTGTTGACTGAATTAATTGTCGGATTTTTAAATACTTAAAGCACTTTCAAATTGTATTAGCAAGTCTGTATTGAGCCATAGCTCCTCTTTTATACAATATTTTTCAAACTGCCAGCAGTAGATCGTCGGCAACAGACCAACTGTTTACTTAAATAAAAAATGTGTATGTACAAATTGGCAAGAAATTTATTTTTGACTGAAAGCGATGGGTAAAAAGCAGCATTTTACCTTTTTTACAAAATGCTCCTTCATACGCCGAGGTGGTGCAGTCACATGTCGAGCCGTTGTACTTTTCGATACATTTCCCTCCATTGTGACAGAGCTTGCCGTAACTGCTGCAGTGGCCCGGGCACCCGGGCTTTACGCCGGAAGTCATCCTAGCTCTCTCTTCAAGATCGAGTGTCTGTCCATTCACACGTAATGAGCGGATGCACCCCAAAAATCCTCCCTGCCGAGATGCTGTTCCCCCTGTGACAAGAAAAAGCATAAACATACGTCCAGTTACATTGAATTTTCCTTTTGTGAACACGTCACCGCTCTGTTTTTCTATGTTGTCCAGTTCACATTAACATATGAAGAGTTATGCAATATGAGAAATATTTTATTGTTTGAAATGATGACTGATTTAAAAAGTGAAATGTATACCTGTAGGCCCCCAAATATGTTTACATACATTTCAGACATTTTCAACTTCTTTTCTTTCTCTCAAAATAAGAAACTTTATTTTTATTTTTATATATGAAAAGATAGTGCAGAATAATTACAAAGTTCACTATATAGATAGGGAATATGAGCAGCAATAATGAAAATATTTTTATCAGTTATTCAAACAGATCATCTAAAAAGAACATTTCATTCATTATTTTAAGAATTCCAACTATCAAGTTATCCTAAAGTATGTTCATGACAAATAATTGCAACCAGCCAATAATTGAGCCACCAGGTAAATAACACAGTATAGGATTCTTTTGGATTCTTTCCATCTCTAAACTGCAAAGAACTACAAATTGTGACAGCCACTCTTGCAACCACATTTGCTACACATTCTAGACAAAATCTTGCAGTGTTCATTTCAGCTGGTAATATTATAAATTATCGAAAATACATTCATAGTTGGTTGGTAAATTTGAAGAGCACCAACGCAGGATTAGTTTAGTAAATGCTTGAGTTGGATATTTAATTAGTCTACACAGTTCTTGAAATACATGAGCCCAGAAATCACGAATTAAGGTGCAAATAATACAAACATGAATAATATCAGCGTCTGGGATATGACTATGAATCCTGCCAAATAACCCAAGATTAGCGTCTTTATTATGTATTACAAATATCCTCCTACATCTTATAGTGCTGAGATTTTAACCATGAAATATTACACATTTGATATGCTACAGTGACACACTTAATAATCTCTTCCTTCATTTTACTTTCTCTGGTGTCTACCAATCATCTACTACTCAAAACAGAGTGAATGATCTCATAATTTTTCTGAAATCATTTTATAAATCCAACCAATAAATCCGTTTTCTATTCTGGTCCTTAAGAGATGTATCTTTGGGGGGAATTCAAGACCTAAATTTATCATGGAGTCTGCATTAAATATTCACACATTTGTTAATATTTGAAGAATCCTCTATTGGAGATATAGCTTTGAGTCGTAAAAAAGGTAAATTATAAAAAAAATAGACCAATCATATATCTGATCTATATGTTGAAGCTCAGAGCAAGACCAAGACGGTACAAAAGCCTCTTGTAGTGGATTATGCTAAAAAGATTTATTCTGTAAGTGTTGTCTGAATGAGGCCCAAACGTACGTAAACAGCTAACGTAGTGAATCTTATCCTTCTAAAATATGAAGAATCAAGGTGACCACTAAGGGATTATGCATGTTTATGAATGGCCCTCAGTGATATCTAATTGTGAGTGAAACCATACAAGTATGAAAACTTTGACAAAATGCTCAACAATAGTTATATTTCAAATAAGGAAGAGCCCATTCATCCTGAAGAAGAAGGAGTAAAAGTTTAATTGCGTTACTGTGTGTGAGTTGCAATAGGGCCCTTGATCAGAGTGATCATAAAGCATTTTCATCATGTTTTGATTGAGATGATAGCATGGCACTGCTCCAAACCTAACTGCCTCATGTTTAATGCCCGTAAGAGCGTTAATCCGATCATTGTTGAAAATTGCAATATCGTCTGCATATGCTGCTAATTGAGTATCTATTTTGTTTACTCCCAATACAATAATATCTAAATTTAGTTTAAAAAATGGGTGGGATATAAGACAAATAGATGAGGGGGCAGGGACAGCGTTGCTGCATTCCCCTGAAAATAGGGAAGCAAGTCACTTACTTCTCATACTAATGACCAGAGCTCTCAAACCTTCATAAAGGGATTTAATACTGTACACACAAACATTGGTCCAAAACCTTATAAAAGACCTTCTCAGAATCAAGCATAATTATTGCAGTTGCCCCTTAGTGACAGTAAAATTCTATTGGAGAGAATTTTCATGAAGACTTTATAATCACTATTAGGAAACTGGCCTCTATGATATACACACGTTTGGATCCCTATCCTTCTTCAGAAATATTGCAAAATGTGTTTGTTTCCATTACAAGGACGGTGGTGTCCCTGACTTAAATACATTAAATTATGCCACGAATATCGGAAAAGGTTTTCATAAAATTCAGATGGAATAGAATCTGGACCAGGGTTCTTACAATTAGGTAGCCTTTTGATGGCTTTTTCGAGTTCATACTTAGCCAAAGGTGTTTCCAACGTCTGAAGTTGAGTGTATGCTACCTTCTAAAGATGAATATTAGCTAAATATGATGATATTTGAGCTGTGTCATCTGGAACTTCATCATCAGAAAGTGAAGTGTTGTAATCCCAAAATGCGGCAGCAATAATATTTTGATCTCAGATTTCTTGACAAACCAAGTCTATAGTGCTTTGTTGGAATTTGCTTAATACATACTTTAATCTAATTTGAGGGCCATAATTTTACCCACATCTTCACAATTTCCAAAACATTCAACAAGATTTTGAGACTTATAATGGGGTGCTTGTGCCAAACTTTTTTTCTTGAGGAGATTCTTAATCAGTCAGTCAGTCAAAATCACTTTATTTGATTATTCAAAATCATAAAAGCATGTTAAAATACCCAACACGTACAAAACATATAACACTCAAAATCCATCATTAATAAAATACAGCTCTAAAAATTCAGCAGTGAAATATAAAATACATAATATTAAAGGGAGAATCCATTATACAGAGAAATGAGCAATTACGATTTAATTTCTTTTACTCCTTGCTCTAACTGCTGCAACTATAAAACTAGCAATATTAAAAGTGGCATTTCTCCCATAGTCATAATAAATCTGTGCACACCATTGCGCAGCATTTATTCTCACAATTTCATAAATACCAGACTTGACCACACTGCTCCTCTCATACCAGGAATTCCCACAGACACACACTGATCAGGGAATCCCATTCCTATGGGAGAGCAGACCAACCTTACTAATGTAAACACAGAGAGCGCACGCACTTTACACTGGAACACAGTGCTAAAGTGCCCAGAGGCCTAAACCTACCAACACCTTGTCAGAACTTAAGGCAAAAAGTTTAGGGGTGAACGTGCCAAAAAGGGCCAAGTCCAACCCCCTGAGAACTATCTTGACAAATAGCAATCTCAGTCCCTACAGTGTTTAGCAGGTCACCTAAAAAAGGGCCTGGTACCACCTTAGCCCATTTCAATCTGCAGCCTTGATACCTAGTTTTTATCTGAGGAGCCAGGGTCCCTGGTTCTACCATTGCTGTGGTCTTCAAACACCCTCTCAGACTAATATAAATTGGGATGTGGTCGCTATTTAGCAGTATAGTCTAAAACAAGGGGAATTAGGGTTGTATTAACAAAAATAAAATCAAAAGTGGAGAACAACCTCACCAACTTTCGATATATTTGGGAGGTCCAACCCAAAGTCAGCTAAAAAAGTGGCTCAATATCATAAAAATATAGAAACCGCTCGCAGAGCCCATATTGCTCTGCAACTTGATCAGGCAGGGAATGCCCACAAAACTCTCTACCAAATCCTAAAATCCTTCACTAACCAGAAGGCATGCAACAATGAAGAAGCTCCCTTCCAAGCTCTATGTGATAAAATAGCAACTCACTTTCCTCAGAAAATTGAACTTATCTATGACAAAACCACCTCAGTCGGAAGCTCCAAGCAGGATCCTACAGCAGACTACTATTCTTCTCCGCCTAATGTGCAGACACTAGAAAATTTCCCCACGCTCACGCATGGTGATGTAGAGTCTTTACTGGACACAGTAAAATCAGGCTCCCCTTTGGATATAATTCCGGCTAAGACCACCTCACTGCTCTCCAAACAGCTAGCCATCTTTATTTTGCTCAATCCTCAATCTCTTGATGGGAGAGGGTCAACTTCCCTCTGAATGGAAGGCAGCACAAATAATCCCCATCCGTAAGAACCTTAAGGCCCCCATTGAAGACCTATCCAACTATTGTCCAAGTTCACTGCTACCTCTCCTGAGCAAGATATTAGAAAAACACATCACCAAGCACCTGTCTCACTACGTCGAAGCCTCTAGCTGCCTTGATCCATCCCAGTCAGGCATCAGACCCAGGCACCGCACTGATTCAGCTTTGATCGCTGTCATCGACAATATTAGCCCGTCCCTGGACAACGGACAAGCAGTACTTCTCATACTGCTCGATTTGTCGGCGGTCTTCGGCATGGTCTCTCATCAGACTCTGCTCAGGAGACTCAGGGAAATTGGAATCCAAGGGACAGCCTTACAATGGACGTAGAGTTTTCTCTCTCATAGAACTCAGACTATCAATCTAGGCCCTTTCCACTCAATGACTATGGGACTTACTAAGGGAGTACCCCAGGGATCCTGTCTCAGTACCACCTTATTCAACATTCATGTTGCTCCATTAGCGGGATTACTCAGGAATCTAGGTTTTGTACCAATCTCATATGCTGATGATACTCAGATCCTCAATGCTCAGTCTACCTTTTCGGAGGACATGACGGCTATCGCTAGCTAGATGAGGAACAATTTCCTCCAGTTCAGTGCAGGGAAAACTGAGATCATGTTGTTCGGAGATGCATCTGTGTTGTGGTCCGCAACCTGGTGGCCAGTGGAGCTGGTCGCCGCTCCGGCTCCCAAGACTGTGGTAAAAAAACTGGCCGTCCAATTGGACAAGTAACTGATAATGAAGGAGCACGCTGTAACTACCGCCGGCGCCTGCTTCCATGTGTTAAGCCTCCTTCGTAGGGTATTTCCCTTCCTCCTTCTGACCACTCGGAAAACCATCATCCAGGCAATGGTGCTAAACCTCCTGGACTACTGCAATGCTCTTCTGATCTCTGCTAACGTAGCTTCACTGAATAGATTGCAAGTAGTCCAGAACACAGCGGCTCGCATGGTCTCTAATGCTCCCCCAAACTGCCTCCCTCCCTCTCTTGCAGTAGCTGCATTAGCTCCCAGTGCGTAACCAGATCAGATTCTAGATCTGCTGCATGGTGCATAAATCCTTGAATGCCAAAGCTCCCAGCTACCAGGCAGAAACATTTACTAAATATCTGCCATCTAGGTCCCTACGTTCAGGAACCAAGTCTCTACTCCTTGTTCCAGGTTGCAAAAAATCACGACTAGGTGGTAAAGCATTCTGCCACCTAGCTCCTTTCTATTGGAACCAACTCCCGATCCATCTGCGGCAATGCCCAGATCACTTACCGTTCAGAAGGCTCCTCAAAACAGTACTGTTTTAACTGTTTCCCTTTTCTGACCAGGTGCAGCAGTTCCGTAGCTCAGAGATACCCCTTGGGGGGTGATTCAGGCACTTTATAAGCTAATAAATATCAAATATCAAATATCTGACAGAGGTTCAGTTCAAGATCCGGAAATGTCTGAATTCTGGGGGTCAGAGGCCTAGTACGTATACACAAAATTGCCTTGGATGTAAAGGGTGACTTCAAATCAGCTTTCTGAAGTGCACAAGGGTCCCTTTCAACCCAGTACTGTCAGCCAGGCTATCTGTGGGGGGTTGCAAATTAGGTGCTTACTGCACACTATTTAGTGAAGTGTAAGTGCCCGGCTCTCCCATTCCTCCCTGCCTATGAAGTACCATAACAGTGCGGATGAGTGCTCAGAATGCATATGAGCCTCACCTTCCTGTGTTTGTGGCTGTCTAGAGGAAATGTACAAAATGTCGTTGTCACCCACACCAGATGTGTACTGGAGACAAGCTGACAGGCACATAGAGCAGAAAATGCAGAGAAATATCCACGTTCTAAAAGTCGCATTTCTAAAACAGTAATGTTAAATCCAACTTTACCAGTAAGGAGGATTTATCATTACCATTACAAAGATATGAAACATGAAAAAGCTACTCTTCTCTGATCAGAAAGTATAGCTTAAAAGTGTATTAAGCAAATCCCAATACTGGCCTATGAGAGAGGTAGGGCTCACAGTAGTGAAAAACGAAATAGGCTAATTGTGACTACCAGGACATGCAAAACATAAAAGTGCATGTTCTATCTTTTACTTATATAGCACCCTGCCCTTAGGGTTACTTGGGACCTACATTGGGGAGGACTTATATGTGATAAAAGGGATGTTTAAGGCTTGGCAAGTCGTTTTTAAAGTCAAGTCGAAGTGGCAGTAAATTGCCCACACAAGCATTGCATTGGCAGGCCTGAGACAGGTTTGAAAGGCTACTTCTATGGGTGGTAAAATTAGTACTGCGGGCCCACTAGTAGCTTTTGAGTTACAGGCCCTGGGTAAATGGCATGCCACTTTACAAGGAACTTACCAGTACCTCAAATATATACCAATGTGATCATGTTTAGGGGAGAAGCACATGTATTTTAGTACTGCTTAGCAGTGGTAAAGCACTCAGAGTCATAAGGCCAACAAAAAGCATCACCAAAATGAGGAGGCAAAAGGCAAAATGTCTAGGGGAAGATGATTCAGAGGATGACAGGTCTAACAGGTGTCCCCCCATCTGAAATTTGGGAGCTCTATCCTACCTCTAGGGAGTTCTCAGAACTAAGGCGGAAAAAGCTAGATAGACCATCAGCATTGGCATGGTCTACCTCAGGGCTGTGTTTCACATGGAATTCCATACTCTGTAGGGAAATTGACTTCCTCAACAGTTTGGGATTCCCACCCTTCATTTGCATGAGCCACCTGAGGAGTCTGTCGTCAGTCTCTATCAGGAAGCGAGTGTCAAACAGGAAGGTCCTCAACTTCTTCAGTGTTCAGACCACATCAAAAGCCTCTCTCTCTATAGTACTCCACCTCTGGTCCCTGGGAAGCAACCTTCTGGAAATGAAGGCTACAGGTTGGTCTAGGGCCTCCTCATCAAGTTGGGATAGTTCTGCCCCTATGCCATGTTCTGAGACATCTGTCTGAGCTATAAACTCCTTGGAGAAGTCAGGAGTCTTGAGCACAGGAGCTGTGCGCTTGGCCTGCTAAAGGGAGTCAAATGCAGTTCAGCATGCCTCTGTCCAAATCATATTCCTGGGCTGCTTCTTTAAAGTTAGCTCAATCAAGGTGGCGACAATGATGCTATATCCCTTGACAAACATTCCAATGGTACCCAGTGAGGCCAAGTATGCTCTGACTTCAATTTGGGTTTTTGGGGGCAGCCAGGCCATGATGGTTTCTATGCTGGGCTGAAGAGGTTGCATCTTCTTCCTGCCTACCAGAGACCCCAAGTACACCACAGACCCCTCCTCTATCTGGCAATTACTTGCCTTGATGGTCAGGCCTGCCTGGTGCAGAGCCTAAAATACTTCCTGGAGGTGAAAAATATGGTCCTTCTGGCTGCAGAGAAGGCCTCCAAACCAGCAAGGTCCTGGGTCACCAGCCTCTAGAAGGGCATTCTTTAATCCAAAGGGCATCCTGTAAATTGAAAGTGGCCCACTGGAGTGGAGAAGGCTGACCAGGCTTGATGTGAGATCAAAGGTACTGAGATATTTGGCAGCTCCTAACCTGTTAATTTGCTCATCAGCCTGGGATAGGGGGCGCGCATCAGTCTTGCTCACCCTGAATCTAGCCCTCTGTAATCCCCAATGAACCTCAGTTCATGTGTGGTGCTCTGTGGGGGCAGCTTTTGGTGCCAGAAACACAGGACTGGACCAGAGGTTACTAGCGAGTTCTATCACCTCCAGCTCCAGCATTTTGGACACTTCAGCTGTAATGCTGGACCTCACCTTATCTGACATCCTGTAATATTTATTTTTAATTGGGAGGTTGTCCCATGTGTCCACATCATGGGTGCACAGGTGGGTAGTCTCAGCGATAAGGAAGAACAGGGAAGAGTATTGCCCCATCAAGTGGTGGCAGTCTTGCTGTTGTTTAGGAGTTAGTGGTGGAAAGGATTACTCCTTCCACAAACCCATCCTTCTCCCTGGAGTCCAAGAGGTTAGGGGGAGGTTAATTCTCCTCTTCCTCTTTTCCATCAATCACCAACAGCCTGGTGACCTCAGTCCTCTTAAAGTGTGGTTTGAAGTGATTTACATGCAGCATCCTGTAGGGTTGCCTAGGGTTTTGAGATCCACCAGGTATGTGGCTCATCCTTTTTTCAGTCACCTCATATTGCCCGTTGCAATGGTCCTGGAAGGCCTTCAGATCTACCTGCTCCATTACCCAAACTTTCTGACTATGTTGAAATTCCACAGTGGTAGAATGTTTGTATACCACTCTTTCATGACTTCCTGAGGCTTCAAGTTTACTGGAATCTTGCTTCTATAACTAAGGCTTTTGGTTTCTGAAGGCCAGTATTTAGCTCACTACTTCCTGGGGTACCTTCTTGGGAGATTGCTCAAACACTTCTTTCATAAGATTCAGATGTCTTTAGATGGGGTGCCCATACAACAGGGGCTGGAATCCACTCTTCTCTGTGGCACCTCTCTGTAAGTTAACAATTGGCATGGAAAGAGGATATCCCACTTTTTTCTCAAGTCCTCAGGAAGGCCTCTGATGATGCCTTTCAAGGTCTCGTTGAACCTCTCAACAAGCCCATAGGTTTGTGGATGGTCAGGGGTGGAGAACCTGAACGTTACCCCACACTCCTTCCACATTGAGTGCATATAAACAGACACAAAGTTTGTGCCCTGTCAGACACCACTTCCTTGGGGAAATCTACTCGGGTAAAAATCCCCATCAGGGACTTTCCCACTGCCAGTGAAGTAGTACTCTTCAGAGGGACTGCCATTGAATACATAGTGGCATGATTCCCCAGAACCACGATAAACCTGTTACCTGATGCCGTCTGGGGATCCATAGACCCTACAATGTTGATGGCCACCCTCTCAAAGGGGGTGTTTATGACAGGCAAGGGATTAAGGGGGCTTTAAGTCTTGGCCCTGTCTTCCCACTGGCCTGGCAGGTCACACAGGTCCTAGAGAACGCATCTGAGGAATTCTTGATCCTAGGCCAATAGAAGTGGGGGACATTCCTTGCAAAGGTCTTGCCTTGGCCTAGGTGTCCTGCCAGGGGAAGTTCGCGTATCTGCTCTGGTAGGAAGGCCCTATAGCTTTGAGTGACCACCAAGGCCCTTAATGTCTAATGCCCATGTGCCTTAGGCTCACGGTACAGGAGATTAACCTCCTAGTAAATGTGGTCACCACCAGGGGCATCACCTGCTGCTTGGGTCGGGGTGTTTCCTCATGCCCACAAGTGTTGGGCACTCCCTTTGTGCCTTACATAACTCCTCATTGGTGGATCCTCCTTCCACATGCCATACAGCATACTCAGGCAGGTCACCAAGGGAAGCAATGTCCTCCTCAGTGGCCTCGGGGCAACCAGTGCAGGTGCACCATCCATGTCTCGGGGGGTATATTCAGAGGCTGATTTATCATGCCTTACCCCTTGTTAGCAGCTGGATGGGAATTGTTTCAGGCACCAGCCCTTCTTGATTTCCTTCTCAGGCAGCTGTGGACCTTGTTGTGGCACAGATCGCCATAGGTAACCCTAACATCTCTACATGAGCTTTGAGCTCCACTTCCTTCTCGATAGTGTGCTCCAGGTCATTACCTAACAAACAGTCCAATCAATCAATCAATCAATCAATCAGAGTACTTGTATCGTGTGCTACTCACCCGTGAGGGTCTCAAGTCGCTGAAGGGAGGGGGAGCCGCTACTGCTCGAAGAGCCAGGTCCTGAGGAGTCTTCTGAAGGCGAGCAGGTCTTGGGTCTGTCGTAGGTGGGTAGGGAGGGTGTTCCAGGTCTTGGCGGCGAGGTAGGAGAAGGATCTGCCACCGGAGGTTGTTCGCTGGATGCGAGGGACATCGGCGAGGGCGAGGCTGGCGGAGCGTAGCTCGCGGGTCACGGTGTGGAGGTTGAGTCTGCTGTTCAGGTAGGCTGGTCCGGTGTTGTGGAGTGCTTTGTGTGCGTGGGTGAGGAGCTTGAAGGTGATCCTCTTGTCAACGGGGAGCCAGTATAGATTTCTCAGGTGGAGGGTGATGTGGCTGCAGCGGGGGACATTGGCGATCTGTCGGGCGGAGGCGTTTTGGATGCGTTGTAGTCGTCGTAGGTGTTTGGATGGGATTCCTGCGTAGAGTGCATTGCCGTAGTCCAGTCTGCTGCTGACAAGGGCCTGTGTCACTGTTCTTCTTGTTTCGGTCTGGATCCACTTGTAGATCCTGCGAAGGGTATTGTAGCAGGAGGAGGAGACGGCGTTGACCTGTTTAGACATGGAGAGGGAGGAGTCAAGGATAAATCCTAGGTTGCGTGCATGGTCGGTGGGTGTCGGTGCGGCTCCCAGTGTGGCTGGCCACCACGAGTCGTCCCAGGCTGAGGGGGTGGGTCCGAGGATGAGTACCTCCGTGTTGTCTAAGTTTAGCTTCATGCGGCTGTTCAGTATCCAGTCGGCGACAGCCTTCATTCCCTCGTGGAGGTTGGTTTTGGCAGTGTGCGGGTCTTTGGTGAGGGAGAGGATGAGCTGGTTGTCGTCGGCGTAGGAGATGATGTAGAGGTCGTGTTGGCGGGCCACTTGTGCGAGGGGGGCATGTAGATGTTGAACAGCGTCGGGCTGAGGGATGAGCCGTGGGGGACGCCGCAGATGATGTCGGTGGCCTCGGATCGGAAGGCTGATGTTACGCTGTTGTCTAGTTGGCACCTGATGTCGTCTGTGGCGGCGATGAGGGCGGTCTGGGTGCTGTGGTTTCGTCTGAACCTAGACTGGGACGGGTCCAAGATGTTGTTGTCTTCCAGGTGGCGTGCCAGTTGCATGTTGACGATTTTCTCGATGACCTTTGCTTGCCGGGAACGGTAGCAGGGAGATGGGCTGGAAGTTCTTGAGGTCCTTGGGGTCCGCCTTGGGCTTCTTGAGGAGGGCGCTGATTTCAGCGTGTTTCCAGCTTTCCGGGAAAGTCGCTGTTTCGAAGGAGATGTTGATGACCTTCCGTAGTTGGGGTGCGATAGCAGCGTCTGCTTTGTTGAATACGTGGTGTGGACATGGGTCTGCCGGAGATCCTGAGTGGATGGAGTTCATGACCTTGCGTGTCTCGTCGTCATTGACATTGGACCAGGAGGTCAGGCGGTTGGCGCTGGTGGTGTCCACAGGGGAGGTGGGGTCTGGTGTAGTCGGGGTGGTCATGGTGTTGAGGCTGTCATGGATGTCAGCGATCTTGCGGTGGAAGAAGATGGCCAGTGAGTAGCACAGTTCTTGTGAGGGTGGTATGTCGTTGGCATTGGCGCTGGGGTTAGAGAGTTCCTTTACAATGCTGAAGAGCTCTTTGCTGTCGTGTGCGTTGTTATCCAGGTGGTCTTTGAAGGAGGCTCTCTTGGCTAATCTGATGAGGTGGTGATGTCTGTGGGTGGCGTCCTTGTGGGCTGCGCTGTTGTCCGGAGTGCGTTCGTGGAGCCATATCTTCTCCAGTTTCCGGCAGGCGCGTTTGGAGGTCTGCCGAACCAGGTGGCTCTCTTGCAGGCGTGGTTGTTGGAGGGTTTCTTGGGTGGGGCGAGGGTGTTGGCACAGTCGTCGATCCACTGTCCGAGGTTGCGGGCTGCGGCTTCTGGGTTGGTGGGGTCGGTGGATGGGTTCTGGGCGAGGGGGGTGATCAGCTGATCTTCGGTGACTTTGCTCCAACAGCGGCGAGGCAGCTGTTGGGTGCGGTGGTGCGTGGTTGGCTTGTTGAAGGTGAAGTGGATGCAGCGGTGGTCGATCCAGTTGAGTTCGGTGGTGTGGTTGAAGGCGACGTGGGTGCCTGTGGAGAAGATGGGGTCCAGTTTGTGGCCAGCGGCGTGGGTGGGTACGGTGACGAGTTGTCTGAGGCCGAGGTTGGTGATCAGGGTGGCGGAGTTGGCGTCATTGTTGTTCTCGAGGTGGAAATTCAGGTCCCCGAGGAGGATGTAGTCTGTGGAGGCGAGTGCGTGGGTGCTGGCGAGGTCGGCGATGGAGTCGCTGAATTGTGCTCGGGGTCCGGGTGGTCTGTAGATGAGTGTTCCTCTGAGGGTGGGGGTGGGGTCGGTGTGGATCCGGAAGTGCAGGTGTTCGGCGGTGTTAAGGGTGTCTTCTGCGTGGGTGGTGACCTTGAGGGTGGACTTGTGGACGATGGCTATTCCTCCTTCGATTCCGTTGGCGTGATCCCTGCGGGTGATCTTGTAGCCATCCGGGATGGCTGTGGCGATGTCGGGCGCCGAGGAGTCATTCCACCAGGTCTCGGTCAGGAAGGCCACGTCGGGGACGGAGGTGTCGAGCAGATCCCAAAGCCAACAGTGTGTTTGCGTGCGGAGCGGGTGTTGAGGAGTATGCAGCAGAGGTGTTTGGGTCCGGTCCTTGGAGGTTTGGTGGTTCTGTCGCAAGTGAAGCTGCAGGTGTGGCAGGTGAAAGGTCCGTGAGTCTGTTTCGGTGTGGTTTGGAAGCAGGTGTGGTTTCGGCCGGTGTTGAGTGCGTGGAGGGTGCTGGCGTCATAGCGGAGTCTGGTGGTGTGGCGTTCGCGGGGTCCAGGGGTTCTGGCGCTTGGCACGGTCCAGGCACGGATGGGCGCAGACCTCCATAAGAGGTGGAAAGAGAGGGAGGAGCAGCTGGGAGGTGGGAGCAGGGTGGCCAATGGGTGTCAGGGGGGCGGGGCCGCAGGGACGCAGCGGCGGGAACGAGAAAGCAGGAGATGGTGGCGGCAGGAGCAACGAGGCAGCTGGCTGCTGTGTGGTGCCGTGGGGGGCGACCTTCCTGCGAGCAGGGTCAGAGGTCGCTCCTGCGCCACTGCACAGCCCCCTTAAGAGGTAGAAAGGGAGGGAGGGAGGAGCAGCTGGGAGGCGGGAGCGGGGTGGCCAATGGGTGTCAGGGGGGCAGGGAAGCAGCGGTGGGAACGAGGGAGCGGGAGACGGTGGCGGCAGGAGCAATGAGGCAGCTGGCTGCTGTGTGGTGGTGTGGGGGGCGACCTGCCTGCGAGCAGGGTCAGAAGTCACTCTTGTGCCACTGCACAGCCCCCTTAAGAGGTAGAAAGGGAGGGAGGAGCAGCTGGGAGGTGGGAGCGGAGTGGCCAATGGGTGTCAGGGGGGCGGGGCCGCAGGGACACAGCAGCAGGAACGAGGGAGCAGGAGACGGTGGTGGCAGGAGCAACGAGGCAGCTGGCTGCTGTGTGGTGGCGTGGGGGGTGACCTGCCTGCAAGCAGGGTCAGAGTCCCTCAAATTGAACAAGGGCCATAGGCTAGTAACCCTATCTGTTGTCAGCCACCACAACCTGCTGGAATGCATTAGGAATTACCTGCTCGTGGAAATCCAGCTGACTCCTCACCGTAATCATACCGGCTCATGTAATCCCCCAGAGCCTCCACAGCTTGCCCACTGATGGTGACCCATTGCCTATACTTAGTAGTATTTGAGGGCATATGGATCTTAGGAACCCTCTCACTATAACCCAAGGACACTATGGTAATCCCTGTAAACTTCCCCTCATTAACTGGGATAAACTCATCCCGAGCACTATGATAGCCACCCATGGAATCTTTCCATCCAGTACTAGGTGCTGCTCTTTTTGTACACTTGGGACCCTCCTTTTAGTGTGTGTACTCATAGCACTCATAGCACATGATAGGCTTGGGCTGCTGACTTTTGTCAGAGTGGCCAGATGGGGAATGTGAGCCAGACTATTTCCTCCATTAGGTTTTGCAGACCTTTAGCATTGCAACCATTTATCTATATCATCCCCCAAATTGTAACTGGGCACCATATCTTTTGAGATATGAAATCTGGACTCACGTGAAGACATGGCAGGTATGCTGCCACCAATACTGTTGTTGCTGGACCTCACTCGGAGGACTCTAATATCCTGCTCTCTGAGGCTAAGGTCATTGGCCATCTTTCATTCCTCCATAGCCATCCTCTTCTCTTCTAGACCTTGCTCTTTCACCAAATTAGCAAGGGCCTGCTCCTTCTCCAGTTTGCAAAGGGCTTATTCCTTTTCAATCTTGGCAAGGGCAGGCTCCTTGTCAACCTTTTCAAGCTCTAGTCTCATTTTTCTCTCCTCACTTCTGTCCAGCAGCTCCTCTGGGGCCAAGCTCTTTGAGGACACACTGCTGCTTGCTCTAGAGTGGACTTCCAGTCCTGGGAGGAAATTGCTCTCCTACCTCTGTATGCTACATGAGAAGACCCTCTGTCAGGTTCTTGCTCTGACCCTTCCTCACCTGCGGGCAGCAGTGCAAAAATTAGGAAAAGCAGTGCTTCAGAAAAGCAGACCAGTTAAGTCCTTTAAGCAGCATAACAGTCCTTCTGAAAGAGGTTCAATTCAAGATCTAGAAGTGCCTGATTTCTGGGGTCAGAGATGCAGGACTTGTATCAAAAAGTGCCTTAGATGTAGAGGGTAACTTCAAAGCAGCTCTCGGAAGTGCACATGGGTCCCTTTCAACCAAGTCCTGTCTGCCAAGCTATCTGTGGGGGAAATCAGTGCCCCTCCCACCCATTCCTCTCTGCCTAGAAAGACTCATCAGAATTTAGATGAATTCAGATGAGTGCTCAGATTGCAGATGAGTCTCACCTTTCTCTGTTTGTAGCTATCAAAAGGGAATGCACAAAGAATAGCTGTCACCCAATCCAGACATGTATTGGAGACAGGCCGTCAGGCACATGGAGCATTAAGTGCAAAAAATGTCCACAATCTAAAAGTGGCATTTCTAAAACAGTAATGTTAAATCCAACTGTAACAGTAGTATTAAGAAATTCCCAATGGTGTCCTATGAGAGTGGTTGGCCTCACAGTAGTGAAAAAGGAAATATCAGGAAACGCACAGTATAAAAGTACATGTCCTACCTTTTACTTTCATACCACCCTACCTTTAGGGTGACTGAGAGACTATCTTAGGGGGGACTTATATGCAATAAAAGGGGAGTTGAAGGTTTGGCAAGTAGAATTGAATATCAAGTCAAAGTGGCAGTAGCCCACACTGGCCTGCAGTGGCAAGCCTGAGACAGAAACGTAAGGCTACTTTTGTGGGTGGCACAATTAGTGCTGCAGGCCCACTAGTAGCATTTGAAGTACAGGCCCTGGGTATATGGTATACCACTTTACAAGGGACTTACTAGTACCTCAACAGGCCAATCAGGTATTCACTAATGTCATCATGTTTAGGGGAGAGGCACATACATTTTAGCACGTGTTAGCAGTGGTAACGTGCTCAGAGTCCTAAGGCCAACAGGAAGGAGATAAAAAAAGAAAAGAATGAAAGGCAGAATGGAATGAAAGAAGAGAAATAAGAAACAAAAGAAACAAGAATGCAAACAGAAGGAACAAAACATTGATGAGAAAAACATTTAATAAAAGAGTAAAGTGAAGAGAAAAGGGGTGTAGCAAATGGCGAACAAAAGAGAAAAGGAAAGGAAATGGAAGAGAAGAGAAAAGAAGAGAAGAGAAGAATAGAGAAAATAAGCGAAGTAGGTAAATAAAGGATATGGGGAATACAGGATTTAACAAAAGTAAGAGGCAATAAATCAGAGAAAGAGAATGAAAGGGAGAGTTGAAGAAAAGAAAGAAAGAAAGAAAGAAAGAAAGAAAGAAAGAAAGAAAGAAAGAAAGAAAGAAAGAAAAAAACAAAGAAAGAAAGAAAGAAAGAAAGAAAGAAAGAAAGAAAGAAAGAAAGAAATGGAACAAACTAGAGAATTAGCAAAATAGAAAAAAGAGAGGAACACATAAGAGAAAGAAAGAAACAGAGAAACAAACAAGGAAATGGAATGAAGAAATAGAGAGCGAGAGAGAGAGAAAGGAGACCCCACATACCTGGGCACACAGAATATTAAAGCTTAGCATTAGAAGGAGAGCAGCATAATACTCCTGAACTCGAATGACAGGCAGCAAGCTACTCCAAGCCAGCCTGAGAGCTACAGGTAGTTCGTGGTTGACCTGTTGGAGACTCCTGAACAAGGTGCTCAGTGGGCAAAAAACAATTGTCCTGAATGATGCCTCAATTTTTGTCTAAGGCTGAGATAAAATTAGGCTTTCCTTACTTTGATTTTGTTTGTACAGAAATGTTATGCCATTTGATCCTTTTCTATGACAGCTACAGATCCCAATGAATTGCTTCTTTCATGTATCTTGGGGTAATTGAACATATAATACAGGTCTGAGGAGGTCCTTTACTTTTTCATGTCTTCATATTAACCATCTCCTCTTTCCTCTGATCTTTTGGGTTTTGTGAATTTACGTTATCCTATTTCTGTGTGTGTATGTATTAGTTTATCAAGATGAACACAAATATGAAAAAGCAATAATAAATGACAAAGCATTTAATGGCTTTCAGAAAAAAAAAAATTAAGAGTTTGTGTTATTCTAACTTTAAATTCAAATTTGTATACCAAACTGACTTGTAAATTGGCAGAGCACGACAATGCACTTTCAGAGGAATTTCCATAATCAGCAGATTTTCTTCAGCTTTAAAAATATAAATACATCCATTGTACATACCCACAAACAACTGACTGTTTAATTGTAGGTGGTAGTGTCCCTCAGATGATGCTTTCAAAAACTTTCTTGGTAGAGTGCCCACTTGAAGAAATGATTCGTTTATATTCCAAACAACTTTGATGTAATGCCACTGATTGTCATTCAGTGGCGTAGGTGACTGTACAGATATATTTCTAGGGCCATTTCCAACATCAAATGAGAACATGACCACTGAAGGAGCTGCAAATTAAAGATATTTCGTAAAGTAAAGCAAGACAGCTAGCTGTGGGCTTATATGAGCAAACAGTGTAATATTGTTATGATAATAATGTTATAATATGATCATTATAATTACTATTATTTTTTTTACTCTTATTTGAGGTTAGTATAAGCAGTTTCTTGTACATGCTCAAAACAATAATAAGAAAATAAAGCAGTGGCTAAACAGTGTTAAATAAACCCTTGACATTGAAGAAAATAGTTCCCCCATCCTTACACACAATTATAAACATTATATTTGTAAACATAGCAGCTAGAATTAAAAAAGATTTGAAAAAAGCAAAATTAGCAATATTAGCAATATTTTTGTGGTAACAACTTCTGAAAAAAATCTTAAGAGTATAGCGCTCTGAAGAACATCTTAAAACTGGTATCTGTTTATCAATCTAATAACAAACACTAAATTAAACTAACATTACTAGGGTATATACATATCACAAAAATATCTAAAACATTTTAAAATCAAATAATTAAAATAATGCATTGATACTGTACAGAACACAAATTAAAAAACTGTAAATCCACAAAAATCTGGGGTGAATATTTGCAAGCATGCAAACATATTATATATATATATATATATATATATATATATATATATATATATATATATATATATATATATATATATGTCTGCCATTGGAGCGGAATAAAAAAACATAACCATCTTTGAAGTGTGTGCGCCACGTTTTTGCTAATCACTCTAACGTTTGGAGGAATATATATATATATATATATATATATATATATATATATATATATATATATATATATATATATATATATATCATTTCCACTTTGGTTCGCGTTAATCTCTGCCTCTTCCAGGTGGCGGGCTACCGGCAGGGTCGCGACCCCTCCAAATCCAAGAAACAATCAATCCTTCATAGTGCAAAGACTGCGCCGAGCCCCAATTCTTTTTCAAAAAGCGTGCTTTAATTCAAGCAAAGACAAACACTGTCCCGACGCGTTTCGGAACCGTAGTTCCTTGGTCACGGGTCAAGAGACGTTTACGTGCATCACATGATTAAGTGCAAAAAATATATAAACAATACAAATGAAGGACTACGGATACAACTTTCTTTAAGCAATGTATCACCGCCATATTGGAATGGTTTCACTATATCACCTTATACGAAACATAGAGTTGAAAAACAAGTGTTCTCTGACATACAAATAAAGAATTGTTTCATCATCAAATAATATGTTTTTCTACCCAAGTGGGTCATGAATGCATAAACAAAATTAATTTCACTGTATAATTTTATACATCAAATTGATGAACGAGTGTTTCTCTGACATAAGACTTTCATCGTCAAATATTTCTTTACCCTAGTGGGTCGTGAATGCATGATCAAAAATAATTGAAACAAACAAAGGTAACAATATAAGTAAGCCAGTGAATTGTCCTGCCCTAGTGGGCTAATCACTACAAGTGTGTGATGTAAGAAGTGATACCATTAAAAGGTGTAATATTACTGCCATTCTTTCCACTCAGTTGAACACTCCGTCTCCTGAAAAAATATAAACCAAATGCACCTATCATTAAAATGAATTATTAAAATTACTACACAAACATCTTACAACAAGGCAATACTTTCAGCTTCATAATATCAAAAGATATTTAAAAAATATTTAAAACCTAGGATGGACATGTGGTGATCAAGATTATATATACTTCAAGTATATTATGAGTATATTTTAACCAAGGTGGACTGCTAATTCTTCATCTTTATTTCTACCCCCAGGGGTCATTGTCTCATATTTAATTATCAGTCGAGATTCTAATCTGCGCAATTCCTGCGTTCTGTTTCCCCCTCTTTCAGATTTCACAATCCTGTCCAGGGCACAGAATCTCAATAACCTGCTATCTTTGTTGTGACATTCCTTAAAATGTCGAGCAATGGGGTATTGCTTATCTTCGTTGGTTATTGCACGCATATGTTCTAAAATGCGCAGTTTCACCTGGTTAATGGTACTGCCAATATAAACTAACTGGCAGGGACATATTAGTGCATAGACACAAAAATCGGATTTGCAATTCAGGTGTTTTCTTATGGTGAATGGTTTCATGGTTTTGGATAAAGCAATCTCCTTACAATTGAAGCTGTTTCTGCAAGCTTTACAAGAGGTACATGTAAAAAATCCCTGAATGGTCGATCTCCCTTCAATCCCTGGAAGATTATTTTTACAGAGTAAATCCTTCAAAGCTGGACATCTGCGAAATGTTATGTTAGGGAAACTATCTGTACAGTTTACGAAGGTTTCATCAATTCTTAACACCTTCCAAAATTTATTTAAACACTTTCTAACCCCCTTGGCTTGATTACTGTAAGTGGTAATAAATCTTACTGTTGTGTCCTCCTCTTTTGTGTTTATCTTAGTCTCAAACATTACATCTCTTTTTATTTTAGCTACTTTCTCGCAGGCCTTTCAAATCACTTTCTTGGAGTAACCTCTTTCTTCGAATCTGTCTTTCATCTTATTCATCTCTTATTCATCTCTTGTGTGAATGTGATGTCAGAGCTACAATTCCTTCTGGCTCTTAATAGTTCCCCGTAGGGGATACTATTAATAAGATTAGTTGGGTGGCAGCTTGCTGCGTGCAGCATGCTATTATTTTTACATTTCCCTCTTGTAAAGCTTGCAGAAACAGCTTCAATTGTAAGGAGATTGCTTTATCCAAAACCATGAAACCATTCACCATAAGAAAACACCTGAATTGCAAATCCGATTTTTGTGTCTATGCACTAATATGTCCCTGCCAGTTAGTTTATATTGGCAGTACTATTAACCAGGGGAAACTGCGCATTTTAGAACATATGCGTGCAATAACCAACGAAGATAAGCAATACCCCATTGCTCGACATTTTAAGGAATGTCACAACAAAGATAGCAGGTTATTGAGATTCTGTGCCCTGGACAGGATTGTGAAATCTGAAAGAGGGGGAAACAGAACGCAGGAATTGCGCAGATTAGAATCTCGACTGATAATTAAATATGAGACTATGACCCCTGGGGGTATAAATAAAGATGAAGAATTAGCAGTCCACCTTGGTTAAAATATACTCATAATATACTTGAAGTATATATAATCTTGATCACCACATGTCCATCCTAGGTTTTAAATATTTTTTAAATGAAAAATATCACTCCTTGGGAGTAAAAGATGGCTAAGCCAACCTACTGCTGAAGCTCATTTCCCTTAACAACCCCTTTCCAATCCTCCCGCAAATTCCATTCTCGGGGCTGCCATCTGGCTGGGGGTACAGGAAAAGGAGGTAGGCATAGCTGGCTTTGCTTAATGTCCTGCTCTCTTTGAAGCCCAGTTTGAGTTACCCAGCCCCTGTACTGGTCTCGTCACAGCAACTGCAGAGCTCCCCCCATCAGATACCCTCTGTCTCTGTGCAGGCCATTTATCACCTCATCAAAGCAGCTTGGTTCAGCCTGTTGTGGTTTGGACAATCATGAAGAGGCTGCTAGAAGACTGGATTTTGGCTCACAGAAAACAAAGTTCTATAATAAAAAAAATCAGCATTAGTTCTGATAAATTGAGCAGTGGCATAGTTCTTGTATTTATCAATACCTATCTTTTAAGTTCCTAAAATATTATTTTAGGTCACTCTTGTCAATATATATATTATATTACAGTATTCCCAGGTTACCCGATGGAGATAAAAGGCTTTAATGGTGGAAAAATGGTGGAAAAATGAGACTGGTTGTGTTTCCCTCACCAGGGCTTATAAAACATCTTTTAAAATGTTCCTGCTTGTTTTTACATGGCACCCTATCATGGGGGCACCTAGAGTAGACCTTAGAGATGAGGTATATGAAAAAATAAGGGAGGTTAATACTTTGGAAGTACTTTTAAATCCAAAGTCGAATTTGCATGTGATTTCAATTTAAAAATAAGCTTGCAAAGCCGGGCTGACTTTTAAAATGACAGCAGGCAGTGTACACAAATCTGCTGGGCCTCTAAACTTGCATGCCCTACAATATATTAGGATGACAGGTAGGTTGTCAGAGCCAATGGCAATTACACCTAATTACCATATACATTTTTAATCAGAGCACTGGCCCTGGGCCTGGGTAGCAGAGCACAGGATGCAGTCAGAGTCAGTTACCATCAGTATCAGTCACAAAATGGGGGTGATCAGGAAAAAAGGATGACCTTCTCACACTCAACCGAACAGCTACTCACATACCCACTTATTCACCCATGCAGCCGCTCATGCACCCAAGACTCACCGAAACAGCTTCTCAACAGAGCCAATCAATCACCCTCACCACCACTCATACACCCACTCACACACCCACACACATACCCACACAACCACTTACATACACATTCACATATCCATATCAGCCCAACTAAAACAGAATTTCTTTTGATCTCCCCTCCGAAGGTTTAATCACCAGTATAAGAATGATGGCCAAACTTCCAGTCCTGGATGGCTGCCCCACCATTGTCCAGAGTGCCAAATCACTCGGAATCACCCTTGATAATCATATCAATCATCACAGCCACATAGCAGCCATGAACAACAGTGCACAACACCAACTTAATCAGCTTTGGAGCATCAGACAATTGATTCCGGAACAAGACTTCAAAATAGTGGCGCAGTCTCTCGTTCTTTCTAGACTAGAATACGGAATTACCCTTCTCTAAGGCATTCCCAAGGCTTACCTAGGCCCACTGCAAGCAGCACTACATGCTGCAGCATGCTTCGGTTTAGGTCTCAAGACATTTGTCCACATTTCTTCTGCCCTGCTTACCCTCCACTGGCTCCCCATTGAAGTGTGGGCCCAATTCAAAATCGCCTGCATTATCCACAGAGTGCTGCTTTCCTCCTCACCCTCCAATCTAAACAAAACAAGAAGCTGAAGCTCTCCAGACAAATAGAGGTTCCAGAAATTCCCAATCCTTGCTACGGGAAACCTTACTTTCAGTCAAGAACGATACATGAAGCAAGGAAGTGCTGCTACAATCTGGAACTTTCTGCCTTCTGCCGTCCGTCTAACCACCTACCTAGTAACCTTCAAAAAGGACCTCAAGCCCCTTCTGTTTGACAGACATCTTAGTTAATTCACCCTCGACGACTTAAACACTCTTCCCACTGTGATCTGACCTTCCCTCATTATATGACCCCACCATCTCAATCAATGCTTTAACTGTATTTTCACTGCTCATTTGCTCTACCTGTTTCTTGTGATAACCACTGCACACAATCACTGATGTAAACGTCCAAGTTTAATTGCAATTATTGTAATCTGCTATAACCCTTGTATCCTGCTTGTTGTGAATTAAATTAAAAATAAATTTGTTTTTAAACATCTAATACTACTGCTAATGATAATACTAATAATTAGATAAATAATCAGGTTTAATATTCAATATTGCAGTTGTTACTGTCTCTATTGCACTAAATAGCAGTTGTTATAGTCTTCAAATTTAAAAGTATGTACTTTAACAGCATTGTAGATTGAAAGGCTGAATTAGCCTTGCAGGAATGCAAAGTGATTAATTCGCTTTGCCATCTTACTATGAGAATGGCATCCGCACTATGGACGTAGCCACCAGGCTAGTATACCCAGCATAACAAAAATGTACATAACTCATCAACCACCCATTTTTGTTACATTTCTTTTATACATTTTCAATTAATTAAAAGCATGCATGTACAAATCACCAAAAAACAGTTAACAGTAAAATCGCAACAAAAACAGCATTTTAATTAATTGATCTAAGTGACATATGTAAAACAAATACTGGAAGAATTCAATCTTTTTTTTCTGACATTGCCACACCCAGCGTACCATAAAACATTAACTCTATCTTGTTAGACATATCCTGTGTTTTATTGTTATTATTGTCTGACACTCCCTGTGCGTTAATTTCCTGGATCATGTGTTTGCCCACTGTGAGAAACTTTGCTTACCCCTTCTGAGCAGCCAGCCATATAAGGTGAGGTCTTGTGCAGTCTGTACCTCATTCCTAATGCAGTCATGTCCTTTTAAGTGGGTATCCCACAATTTCTTCAGACCCAGACCCCCATTTGTGAAAACAGAAGGAAAATGCTTAGCAATCCCACCACCTTGGGAGGACTGCAGTGAAGGTTCAATAACAGTGTTAGCCTAAAGCCATGCGCAGGATGAAGCAAGTGCATACATGAAAGCGCACTCAGCAAGGTACACCCAAGTCTTTTTAGCAACTGCTCATTTCTTTGTGAGCTAACGGCCACAAAAAATGGATAAGAAGGAAGCCTTTAAGTCTGAATGTCAGCTACAGGCACAAACTGCCCATCTTGTGTTGTGCAGTCACCCAAGCAAAGCCCACAAGGATGTCTCCGCAACAAAGGCAGACATTTGAAAGGCTGCTACAGGGGAATCTTGATTCACTTCGAGTACTACCTACAGACTTTTTTGTTAAATTCTCTGGAGACACCACATTCGATTTTTACTTTCTATATACTGTGTCTCAGAAGATTTATTTTTTTATCACACCTAAATGCACTGGGAGGCATATATGCCTGGTCTTGCAAGTCTTACTACTTACATTTTTAATGAACTCAGGGTCAGAAGCGGGTCACCTATGGTAATGCCTTGGTTATTAATGTAGGATCATCGTAAAACATTGTCTTAATTTTCTTTGCCTTAATCCCTGCAGATAATATTACCTGCCTGCAAAGTTAACTTTGAGAACTTGGCATACTGATTTGTAGTCAACTAACAACGTGAGCGGGGTGCTGCAGTCTTAACAGGGTCCTTGGGAGGGACGTTGGGCCTTATTACAACTTTGGTGGTATTCAGCTGGGTCCCAGAAAGACTGCCAAGGCGGTGGTGAGCCCGCCTGCCAGATTTCGAGTATAATCCTCGGCGGGTGTGCGGGCTGGCGCTGTGGTGGTCTCATGGTGGTGCTATGTAAAGCTCACGGGAGATCCCATACAGCATACCACCGCTGTGATAGCACTGAATGCTCGTACATGCACGGTGTAGCATGCACCATGTTGTGCATGCCACACAGTGCATGCACAACCATGCACATGTGGGGGGGCATCTCTTGTGCCCCCTACACCGACCCCCATGGGTAGATTTGCCCAGGAGCCCTGATTGGTGCCCTCCGTTGCCCTTCTGCCAGCTTTTTCTTGGCAGGAGCACCACAATGAAAAGGCTTGCAGAAGAGCAAGTCCTAATATGAAAGGCAGTGCCGGGATCGGCATACCCTCCATTTCTCCTCATTTCCAACACCTGGCTAGCAGTGTTGTAGCGGGCTGCTGGTGGTGGTACAACCACTGCACTCTTAATACAGCAGGCGGACAGCAGTAGTAGGGCTGACCCCGCAAGTACAGCGGTCCTAGGACCGCCGTAATCGTAATAAGGCACTTACACCCTTATGCATCAAGCCAAAATCCAGTCGGTAAAATACCGATTCCTTATTAGCTCCTGGTATTAAGTAAAAAATACCCAATCCCAATGCATCAACCCAAAAGCAGAAATCGCTATTTAAGGAATCCTTAAATAGCGATTCTTTAAATAGGGATTCCTTAAATACCGATTCCTTAAATAGCGATTGCATTTAAGGAATCCCAAAGTGAGATTCCTTAAATGCAATGCATCAAAGTTAAAAAATTAGCGATTTCGCTAATAGGGGGAGCAAATTACCATGAAGATGAACTGCATGGTAATTTGCAAAAACTTTGAAAAATGCACTTTTGTGCATTTTTCAAAGTTTCATGTTGCGCACACACATGCCCTTAGAGCATGTGTGTGTGCAACATATGTGCACATATCATTTTCAGGGGTGCAACAGGGTGTCCTTTTGACACCCTGGCACCCTTGAAAGTGCTCCCGCTATTAGCGATTCGGTAATACCGAATCGCTAATACAGACTGGCTTTACATTCATTCCTATGGGCCTCCAAGCCCATAGGAATGAATGGGTAGGTATTCCTTATTACCGATTCGGTATTACCGATTCGGTAATAAGGAATATTAAGGAATCGCTATTTGAATAGCGATTCCTACATGCATAGCCTTTTGCTATTCCTTATTAGCGATTCCTTATTTTTCGCTAATAAGGAATCGCAAATGGCATTGTTGATGCATAGGCCCCTAAGTCAAGACGGGGTGATTTGTGAATAACTATACTGCTTGTGGTTTTGCAGCCTAGCCAAATTCCTGTCTCCAATATGCAAAAGCACCCCTAACATAGTAAGGAGTGAGACGAGGCAATATAGGGCCTGAAGTGACAGAGTTTAAGAATAATTATTTACACTTCTGGCCAAAAGGCCTGTTGTGAACGAATACGTTAATAAAAATGTACGACCTAAGGGTAGAAATGTTCAGTGACATAATACAAAATACATAAAATGGGAATGAAAATCATCAAAGACTACTCATGCAGTTGTTTTAGTAAATTCAAATATGTTTTATGATATTATTCCTAGTAGAATGCATTAATGTTTTATAAACATCAAAGCTGGGGTATATTAGGTAATGAAACCATTCCATGCAAGTATAAAAGTAGCCCATTTGGCATGGATTGCCTTTCAACGTAATACATGGTGAATCAATGATTTCCTTTGATTTTCGAATGCTTCATAGGCAGGGGCTTTAATCAATACATTCATTATGTCCGCTGATTTGATTGAACAAAAATGTAGGTCATTCACCCATATTCCGTACTGCAATCACAAGGGAAATCCACGAATTGATAAAACATTTGTTGATTCTACAAATGTTAAAAAGAAAATATGGGCTATAACTACATTTGACTGAACGACAGAAATGTGGTAATTAGTCGAACCCATTAATTCACGAAATGGGCATCATGCAACATCATTTAGCCCTAATTAAAAATTTATTTCGGAAACAGGAATGCTGCTTTTGAGTGTGTTGATTTGAGAACCCCACAGCGTGTTTGCATTCATAAAGAGTTTCAATGTTTTTACTGCTGGCAATTATGAAGATGAATGCAAAACTGTTTCAGTCTCTTCGTACATAAAATAATCTCGTTCTCTGAGCAGCTACTCAACGAGCAAGGATGAGTGGCTTTTCTATACCTCCACTTCAAATCCAATACAGAACGCTTGCATTTAAATCAGGCACGCCCGTCTGCAACAATGTGGGAGTCAATTACCCCAGAACACTATCTCCTCCAAAACAAAACATATGACTTAGTTAAGTGCTCTACTTAAAATGCAGGACAAGGTTTTTTGTTTTTTTTAAATAATTAAATATTTTAAAATCTGACTTTTGTGTTAATATTGAATTAATAAACTAATGAATGGTTGGTTATATATAGCTTACTGCTACTCAATGAGGGCCACGTGGCTGGGCATAAGAGACCAGATGTAGAGAACCGACAGGGAGTGGGGAATTTCAGTTTACAGAAATATGTGTTGAGAGATTTGTTTTATTTAAAACCGCTTCATTTGTAATGGATCTTAGTTGAGGTGGCATCTGACTCCAGCTCTTCTTTGCAAGAACCACAAAGGAGGCACCCTGTCGTTTTCTTCTGAAGTGGGGGATAGATGTCAGCTGTGCATTACTCGAGTAGAGCGCCCCTGCTGGACGGTACTCGAGAGTCCTCATTAAAATATCTGGGCTCTTTATTGTGAAAGGCTTGGATGGGCTATCATTAAGGCCTTAAACATGATTCTCTTACAGACTGACAACCAATGTAGCTGCTCCTGAAATTGGTACACCGAAGAATGTTTATTCAACTTGAACAGAAGGTGGATTGCCGTATTCTGTATCACTTGCAGGCATTGTACTAAACAGTCCAGAATTCCCAGGTATAATACATTGACATAATCCAGCCTAGAGAGAATCAGCGCCCTCGCCACTGTTATCTGTGCATCACCCGGAAGAAAGTACAGGAATTTCTTGAGTATTCTTAAAATCCATATGCAGGATTTCACCAGCGCCACAATCTGGGCTTTGAAGGAGAGCTGAGTATCTAGCCGTATATCCACATTTTTTGCCACCTCCGTCAGAGGGGGAGGCGGGGTGTTCCTGGTAGGCCAGGCTCTCGTCTAAATCGGCAAGGGGTCGGAACCAAACTACAGGATCTTGGTTTTGTCAGGATTGCATTGTAAGTAATTCATTCTGAGCCAAACCATCAGTGCTTCCATACAGAGTGTAAACTTTTGTTTTACCATAGATGAATCACCTTCATACGTAAGCAGTAGCTGCATGTCATCAGCATATGATATAATCTTAATGCCAAAGGACACAACCAAGATTGCTAGTGGGGTGATATAAGCATTCAAAAAGAGTGGGGCTCAGAGATGAGCCCTGTGGTACCCCCTATTTTAATGGTTTCACCCAGGAGAAGAACAGCTTCAGCCAAACCATTTGCTCTCTGGGCTCCAAGAAAGAGCGCAGTGAACTCAATGCTGCTCCAACTACCTCCATGATCTCCAACCTTAGTAAAAGGATTTCATAATGCACTGTGTCAAAAACTGCTGACAGAACTAAGGCCATATGAGCCCTAAGCCAAAGCTTGTCTTAAAGTATTTTGGAATCTTCTATGGTGCAGTCCCAGTGCTTTGCAGAGCCTGGAACCCAGATTGAGATGGATGCAGCAGGCTGTCAGAAAATCTGAGGACTGGGAGATCACAGTGTTTTTAAAAGTAGAGGCACAGGTAGCAGAGAGACCAGTCTAAAGTTAGAGACACATTTAGGGTCAGCATTATCTTTCTTTAAAAGTGGAAGTACACATGACTTCTTCCATGAATTTGGAACTACCCCAGGTATGCTGGAACAATTGACTCATCCATTTGTTTCAGGACATGCAAAGAGAACAGATCTGAGGGAGATCCAGACTTACATCTCATAAGTTGGTCCTTCGACTTCTCTTTCTTGGGGGACTGGAGATAGCTCAACTTCCTCTTAGCTGTCGGCCCGTCTGTGTTTTCTGACACTTCCTAGAGATTTTATCACCCAAAAATCACTTAATCTCATGCAAAGGTCCTGATTGATCTCGCCTTTGGATTAGTGAACCTTAATACTATCTTGGAAATGTCTTTACTGTTGCTATCGGCCTCCCTAATGCATTGAGAGTAGAAAGCACAATGAACCCGCTTTATATTCATGTGATGAATATTAAAGGTCTGCTTATGTAACACCGTATCAGCCTCCTTCTAGTGGTGCCACCGTGCTCTTTCCAGTTTTTTGCATGCTGCTCCTTCTAGAGCAAGATCCTATGAAAACTGGTGAGCAGGGTGTGCTTGTACAACTTTCCAAGAAATCATGATCGGCACGACCGAATCTGCTGCTTCAGTGAGCCATTCATTAATGGCAATAAAATCCGCCGCAACTTTGCCTTTGAGCCCTGGTTTATATGAACTTAAAACGTTATGGAGAGATGAAATTATTGCTTTGTCCATGATCTCCCTCCCAAACCTTGGGATTCTACCCTGCTCTCCTTAGGTAATGGTAGAGGCCACGAGAAAGGATGTGGAAAATGACCTGACCAAACTACTCATCTTGGATTGACTCACTGAACTGGTATGTTGGACATTATCCGATCTATAGCATGCCCAGCACTATGGGTTTGGCCCATGTGAAACACTGAAGAGATTAAAGGCAGCTAATGTTTCTAAAAAGCGATTGGACAGTCGGTCATCCATGTTGTCCATCTGTGAAGGAGGGCCGGCTTTAGGGCGGTGCGACCAGTGCCACTGCACCAGATGCTGACTTGAAGGGGCGCCGTGTTTTCAAGTTTATATTTGTTTGAAAAGCGCCGGCTGCTGTGTTTCTTGCCTTCAGCAATTTCCAGGCAACAATAAAAATGTCACAATAACTCCAGTGATTAATGTTCTTCCTGGAGAGAGATGGGAGTTTTGGCTAGTTACGGTTTTGACTGATCATAAAATAGCACAGAGAATTAATGTGCCTGCTGAAAAAAACATGTACAATGTAGATAACAAAGTGCATATAATGTAAATATGTCAGTGAGTTACTGCTTTTCGAAGAGACACCCTTTTGTTACTGGAAGATTATAAGTTAAAATCCTAAAAAAGAATAGTGAATTATTAACTGTCACCAAAGAATTGCATGCATGCTGCAAAGTATAGATTAAAGGATAGATTAATGTTGCAAAAATGGTTAATTCTTATTATAAAAGAGAACCCTCAAACATGGTGTTCCATTTTCAATTCTGAGTTGTGCTTCTCCATACCAAGCACACTTAAACTATACTGCCTTCCAGTATGGATGACATGTCACTCCCACACCTTGTAGTCCTCTGGCTTGTGTAGCATTTCCTATTTGCCGAGTTACACACGTATTATTGATTGTCTCTGTGTAATGTGTGTGTGATGCAAAGTGCTCTGACACTCTTTACTGGTATGAGTGGCGCTATATAACTAATTACATGCATCTGAAATAGAGCAGTTATGGAGACTCGAGGGGCACTATTCAAAGGTGGTACTGAGGGAGTCCGTGGTGGAGGTGGTCACCACCTCCACCATGGATGGAGGGGTGTCAACAAACATTGTTGCCAAGGGCATCACCAGTGAAATTGGCATAAGTAATACACTTAGGCGCAAAGGCCTTAGCTAAAGAAGTAGTAAAGTCCCCAGCACAGCCTAGTGGATGATACACTAATACACCGGAGAAAAAACATTTGACAGAGGGATATAGACTGAAGCCGAGCGCTTCTGCTTCCTTCAGTTCTTCTATCGGGAAAGTAAGGCATTTATTTACAAATTCTTGCTAAACACAATGGCTAATTTTCCACCTCGTTTGTCCATCCTATCCACCTGGACACAAGTGTAATTTTCAAGGATAGCAAGTTGTAGGTCTGGACAGAAATCCTCCCTGCTGATATTGAATATTGAAAAGCTTTCCTAGGAAAACCAAATTATGTTTTGATTTCTGTATCGTTAACCATAGCATTTGTTTGGGGGGGGGGGCACAATGCAGGATGCTTTTTATGGGTGACTATAAAAGAGATGTGAATCCAGCCAATCTTATCAAATCAAGTTGCAGGTATAAGAGTATTAAGTGGCTAAGGTGAAACACGTTAAATTGCTCCCTCTCACTTGCTTCACCCCTGGAATCATATTTTAAGAGAGCGGTATGTCATTGTAATGCTTTTTTGAATTTATTTTGGTTCTTTTAATGCTCCATGTAGGAGTGGTGGTGAACCTAGATTGAAACCTGGGGGCATATGTACCAGCGCCTATTGTCACCACAACGCCACCTATAGTGACGTTGTGGTGGCAATAGGGGCTGTGCCTTATGTACAAGGCAGCGTTAAGCCACTTAACGTGGCTTAACGCTGCCTTTTGCTTAAGACTCCATTTTAGGCTATGGTTAGCATGAAAGGGGTGGGCAGTGGCAACACCCATTCATTTTGATGTTGCTCCCTAAGTACAAGGGTGGCGTACATAGGAGGCAGGGCCAAAATTAAGACCAGGTCAAAACTGGTCTAAAGATGGCGAAACTAGGAGAAATTTATTATTTCTCCTCATTTTTTCTTTTTCCATGTGTGCTGCACATGGAAAAAGCAAAACGCCATTATTTTTTTATGTACAAGAAGGTGTCCCTTCCTGTACATAAACAAACTTTTTTTTAAAATGCCATTTTGTCACTTTCATGTGTGATGCATGAAGCAGCACGCATGAAAGTGGCAGACTAGGATTGTTTAAGTGCAGGAAGGGACACCTTCCTACACATAAACAATCCTCCCCTGCATGCAGAGACCCTTGCACTCTGGTGCAAGGGTGCCTGCATTCCCGCTAAGTTGCTAAACTTAGCGCCATCACAGGGGGAAATACAAGGCTGCACCACATTCTTGTAAATATGGAGTAGCCTTGCGTTTCAGAAGTTAGTGGAGGAGAGAGGTGTTAAGACAGGAAGGCTAACACCGCTCTCCTCCCTTCCTTTTGCATATCCCCCCTTGACTACAAAGAAACCATTGACATCAGGCATTAGCCACTCAAGCACCTGTGTGCATTTCAATTGCAGTAGCAGGATACTACCTAATCATAACAACTAGTGGTGTAACACAAAATGGTGGGGTCCCACTGAATAATGCGACGAGGAGCCCCAAAGACTCCCATATCTTGCAAATATTCATTGGACTGGCCTAATTGGGGGGCCCTTGAAGGATTGCAGGACACCTTGCGCCGCAGGGGCCTGCTTTACGACCCTGATACCAACTCAGTCATAACAGCATGGTCCAGTTGCTTTTCTTATTGGCTGAGTGGAACGAAATATTCAAATGGATTACTTATATGTCCAATAAAATGTGAACTAGCTAATAAACACTTGAAAGGTAGGAAGATAAAAAATAATGCGTGTACATTGCGTTAGCATGTTTGTAAAAATATACCTACAGGGAAAAAAAAAATTAAAATGGAAAACAAAAAGGTAAAATTGTCAACATTATCGCCTCTTTCCTGCTCTAGAAAATGTCCACTGTATAGTGTACACGACATTAAAAAAACTAATTAGGCCACTGCGCTGCAGACGAGTCACTGCCCTTTAAACTGGCTTGTAGAGATGTATGTGAGAGGAGAAGATATAGTAGATTAATAAACTTCCTGCCTTGCTCATCAGGACGGCCTCTCTTTGGCGCCAAAATTCCCAATAAAAGGATGCATCAAGGGTCCATGAAGGGGCGCACCAATATCCAGTACCAGCATTTGCAAACCAAAGCCATTAACGATTTTTTATTTACTGCTGAGTTATCCTTCAGATGTCCTCAGGCTGACCCATGTCAAATACGTCTTCCTCACCAGGTTTTATAAAACATTCCCATGGAGCATGGCCTACTCCCTCTCACTCCTAAAAACCTCCCTGTGCATGCCAGTTGGTGACAACGTAATCAACTCTTATATAACATTGGAATACAAAGTACTATTGTGCCACCATGCCTCATCTTGAAGATGTGGTACTTAGATTCAAACATCAGAGACACGAGTAGTCCACCAGGATCTTGGACCCCGGAATAGGGAATAACTTTAGTACCCAATATGATGTGGTTGCTTTGTTCTCAGGAGCCTGCTGTAGAACGGATTTCACAGCAGGTCTTGGACAAACATGAAATACATGCAATTGGTTGCTTAAGGCATTCACATGCACTAGGAGTGGTACCTTGAAACATAGTTCTTGTGGTAAAAATGCTACATGCAGTGCAGTGTCTTGAGTCAGCTACCTTTTCTGATTGTGATGCGGAGCCCAAGATACAGGCTCCAGGACTACTAGCTATGTATGTGCAACGCCATTTTTCTGCTGGCACATCACATTAGTGTTTTTTAGGTCTCGCCTGACCCAGCGCATGCACTGGTCTGGCGAGACTTATTGAGAGGGCTTCAAAAAGTGCTACCAGGCCAGCCTAGAGCTACAGTGCATGGGCGCGGGCGCGCGTGCCGCGCATTACCGCGATTACTTTGATGTTTGATCACGATCACTTTTACTTTTGCGGCCACACGGCTGCCTGGCATAGCCAATAGGTCTCGCTTTTGGGACCTTATAAGTATTTAGTTATGCAACTGTTGCATGGCTAAACACTAATAAGGTCCCAAAGGCGAGACCTATTGGCTATGCCAATGCTTGTTTTTCCTGTCAACGGCTCCACAGAGGTTTGCTCAAGGTTCATGGAGCATGCTTCTGCACTCGCCTCTGCTGCATAATTTCCAGTACTGCAGAGCATAGGAGTATTAAAGACAAGAACCAAACACGAACCAGCCACAATTTCACCTGGTCTGGCCAAATTCAGCGAAATTCGATTGGTTCTTCTCTGTCCGCCAAACTCTAACGCAGGCCCTTAGTGTCATAAATGCCATCCGTAAATTTGATTTTTGCATAACGAAAATACACAGAATACACTTTCAAAACCCATGACAATTACAATAAAAGGAGAAATGTGGAGTGTTGCATTAAGAGTGAATTCCCTAGACATGCCTGGCATTCCTAACTTGCAGGAAGGGCATTTGAAATCTTTGGAGCGCGCCACAAAAGGCCTGAGCACCTATTGTTAGATGGTGAATCCGTAGGGAACAGAGCTCAGCTAAATTTGAGGATTGCAGGGGCTGTTCCTGTAGTTAGTCAAGGACACCACCGTGGTCCTGGGCACATGTTACTGTCCTCTGAATGACTCTGGTACTCACCTCAGTTCATTTGGACGAATGAAAAGCTGCAGCTGCAACTTGAGCTTGAAAAACAGCTGGAAAAAGACCACATTGTAGACTATAGTCCTTTCTCTAGAACTTGATTAACATCTTGGATTGTAATCAATTTCGAATAGAAATGATTAAAAATGTGTCTGTGCCACTTTAAAAAATCCAAATATGATAAGATATTATATAAATCTATGCCTTCAAAAAAAAGTATATTTTGCCTCAATATAAGCAGATATGGTGAATAAAAAGTTTTGAGATGTACTTCGGTACTTCGAAAGTCCGGAAAGTATTTCTGCAGTCTAATTTGCTAAATTATACAAATGTTACCCTTGTATATCGCACATCGCAGTATGTGCAGAAAGTAGAGTCAACATTAAGACGTTTCTAGGAAATGATTTCCGTAAAAAATATCATCTTTTGAATGCAAATGTTTCAGAGCAGCTCTAACATATTATGTTACATTAGAATTTGGTGCCTAATTCCAAATTAATTTTGTACTGTGCAGGCTGCCGACCACATCTTGCAGCTGGGCACTGGTCTCAGCAGCAGTACTGGCAACATCTGCGTTGAGACACCGCATCTGTAAAACAGTGACTTATTATCCAAGCCTCTGGCCTGATCGACGTTAACAGCAAACCTCTCAGCCGTAGTATCCATCGACTGCGAGAAACAGAGCAAGGCACTGCTGAAGAGAATCCCAAAGTAAAACAAGGTTAAATAAATCCTGTAAACTTGCGAAAATGCAACATAAATTGTGCCACTATTCATTTCAAGAAACAAACCCAAGGTCTTTATTTTATTAAATGCTATGTGTTAGACCTGACACCCTAGGTGGTAATCCCACAAACGCCTTGCCTTCATCCCTGCTGTTTTCTGAACCTATTTTTATTGACTTTTAGGACTCTGTGCACTTTACCACTGCTAACCCGCCCTAAAGTGCTTTCTGCTTTAAAGATGGTAAGATTGGCTGGCATCCAATTGAAACACTTAATTTACTTGTTAAGTCCCTGTAAAGTTGTACCACATGTGCCCAGGGCCTGTATATTATCTGCTATTTGTGGGTCTGCAGCACGTATTCTGCCACCCACCTAAGTAGCCTTTTAAAACATGTCTCAGGCCACCCACTGCAGTCTTGTGTCTGTACTTTTAAACTGTCACTTCGACCTGACAAAATAAACCGTTTGACAGGCCTAAACCTTCCTTTGTAATACCTAGCCATCCCCCTAGGGTCGGCCCTAAACAGCCCATGGGGAAGTGTATTTTTAAAAAAACTGTTTATGTATTTTTAAGTTTTACCTGTCCTGGTTGTGAAAAACTCACAAATTTGTTTTTCACTATTGTGAGGCCTATCTCTCCCATAGGATAACATTGGGTTACATGCCGGTTTTGGGATTCGGAGTACTCGCCTCGTTTTTATTAGAGTTCGTGGTGAAGCTGGACTGTTGTACACTTTTACAATATATTACGCTCTATGGAATAATCTTTGGTGCCGTTCTGCTTTTACGAATTGCAAAACTAGTGGGCATTTCTGTGCGATAATGATGACTTTATGGTAATTGAACAACAAACATCAGGAGTTTGATTCTTATGATTATTTTGACGGGCGCCCTGAGGAAGTCTTGGGTGAATGCCCATATAAGACGAAACCTGTGTTGGCTCAGTGGCTTATGTTTGTTGGAAGAAAGAAAAGAAATATAGGAACTTAAGTACTTACCTGAAAAAAGATTGGTCATAATTAAACGCCAAGAAAAACAACAGAGAAGAACACCGTGTGAACAAAAAATTTGTTTGCGTTAATACATGAGTTTTGCTCAGGGCATTGAATTTGTTGTTAACATTGGGTTACCTCAGTACACTTAATAAGTGATAACGTTTGATTGGGAACAGTAAGAAATAGCATGTTTACACTCTAATGAATCATAATTTAAAACAATTTTTAATGGTAAAGTCAGATTTTAAGTCACAATTCGAAAAATGCCACTTTTAGAAAGTTGGCATTTTCTTGTCCTAACCAGTAGGTGCCTGCAATCTGTATCTTGAGTCATGTGACTAGGGTAGTTGGCAGTTGACCATTGTGTATTCTTCCCAGACAGCATCACAATAAAGGGCCTGGGTGTTAGCAGGATGGGCCATCTTGACTTGATGAGACACTGACCAGAATCGTTTTAAGGCATGGGCAAAGTGGGCTCTGGCACAGGGCCCCAACCTTTCAGGCCCCCCCCCGATAGAACCAGTTCTCTTTGCAAAGAGTCTTGCCCTGATGACCTTGAATAATTCTTAAACAGAGTGTTTTAAATAGCGTTTCCATCAATTTATTTGTTAAGTGGGTGATGTGTGAGATTCTATTACAGACATTTTGCAGAAAAATGGTGTGCTTATGTTTCACCAAACTTCCATAAAAAACGGGTTTTTTTATATCACAGTAGGACCTCACATAAGAGGAATGGGAGGGCATCACAGAGGTAATTTGTAGTGATGTTTGTGAGCTGAAACACACATCACTATCCCTGAATATTAGATGTAAACATAGTCATGGCCAAAGGGGGCATGAAAGAGCTGAAACTGAATCATAAAATCAAAGCCGCTCCATACAGGGGCCCCAAAATACATTTGGCCAAAGGCCCCCAAAATCATTAAGATGTCCCTGATTGTGTCTGCTGACAGACTGAGGCCAGGACAGTGAAGCAGGAAATTCCGAACGCCTCTGTGGAGAACTTCTCCCATTTCAAAACCTGCACCAGGTATAAAAGTAGGACCCCCAGACTCACTCTTCACATCACTTCTGAACTTGTGGAATACTCAGAAGAAGCACTGCTCTGCTGCTGGACGGATTACCCTGCTAAACTGATGCATTAAGGACTGCCCTGCTCACTGAAGAAAGATGGCTAGACATGCTTCTTGAAATCAGAGCCACCTAAGTGACTCCAATGACTAACTGACTGGCCTCCTGTTCTGAGCTATTGGTACATAACAAACTCCAGAGACCTGCCCTGCATCTGTCCATCTGCCCAGACTCAACTGGACCTGTCTGTTCCCTGCTGATGGCCACTGCTGGCGTGAGTCCTAATTCCCCAATAGGTGCCATCACAGGTCCTAGACCCTTGGCTGGCATTAGAATGTACTCCTGGACCAACTGTGGGGATCCTCAGAACTGACGCAGCGCAATGCAATTTGACGCAAGGTGATGAAGAGTTCGCAGCTTCTCATCAGAACAGACAGAGTAATGCAACCTAATGCCGTCTTCACAGCTCCTCATCGGAACCAACGGAGTGCTGTGCAATGCTACGAATCAAGGACATAAGGTACATATCTCAGCTGGACTAATCTGGTCCCTCTACCATTGTGGTTGGCCTGAACTTGTAACTTTGTCCTGGTCTGGCACAACCAGATATACACAATTAGCACTTTGTACTTTTAGGCACTAAACTAACCTTAAACATTTGAAATTACATATCACTGGTCCTACTGATTGTATCTTTCTTGGTTTGGTGTCAGATAATTCAATAATATTTACTCTATTTTTCTAAATTGGTGTGGGATCTTTCTTTTGTGGTGTTTTAAATTAATGATGTTTTTGTGCTGCATAAATTCTTTACACGTTGCCACAAAAGTTAAGCCTGACTGCGTTTGGGCCAAGCTACCAGATGGTTAATTTATTGGCTGTTGGTGGTTCACCCTGACAAGGTTTGAGATGTTGTCTGGAAAGGGCTTATGACCACCCTCAAACTACAACCCAATTTCTCACACTATGAAGAAGCGCATTAACTAATTTACCATGATAGGAATTTGCGTTCTTCGGAAATGCACATTTGGAGTTTGAAATCAATAACCTGCCCTTTCAGTGGATCTTAGAATGAACTAAGTTAAAGGAAACATTTAAACACCTGCCTTTTTTAGTTTTCTGAACATGCACTGAGTCTTGTGGCAGACGTGTTGTTCTCTAAGAGGCCCATTGGGTATCTATGTGCTATACAAATTCTCAAGAATAGAGTAGAATAAAATAGATAGTATTGAATAAATACTCAATGTCAATGCCATAATCTTTAATGCATGTGACAATTCTCTTTGAACCGCAACTTTATCTTTACTTTGTTATCATGTCTTGTCAAAAAGCCTTGGAAATCACTCCTCACTTTGGCATGTGGATTTGAAGATAATGGCATCTATTTCACAAGTCTTTCAGTCAGAAGTAATGAATGATTTTCAACATCTATACAGGTTTCCAAGACCGGTCAGAGCTGACAGGTGACATATTTATATCAGAAAAATGAACTCTGATTTTTTTTTCTCAGACTATTATACTAGCCAAACTTCACAGACAAAAATAAACATTTAACATACCAATAAATCTGTCACTAAAGTGCCAATGTGTGGAAGCAACATGTGTACGTGCTTACGCTTGCATGCCTTAGAATTTTCTGCATGTTTGTGTTTGCTTGCATTAGCACATAAAAGGCAGACATATTGATCTTCCAGTGGTTCCTTTCCAAAGAAAACTATCACTAGATGCCCCTCATAAGTCTTCACAAGTCTTTGAGGATTCCTTAACCCTTTCGCTGCTAGGCCTTTTCGAAGTTGGTCCTTTTGTCTAACATTCTGGGATTCTAAAGACTCCCACGGTTTGTGGATTCCCTGGGCCGGTGGGGGGGCTGATAAAATAGCCAAAATGTAGCTAAATTTTGAGTGGCAGATCTACAAGAAAGTGCTGCAGCGCGGCACCGCAAGCCCTTTGGCTGTGCCACGCAGCAGCACTTTCAGAGCACAGGAATGCGACATATCTACAATGATATGTCGCATTCCCATGCTCTCCCCTGCGCTGGCGCACAAACAGCTGCTATGCGCCGGCGCAGGCACCCTTGCACAATGGTGCGAGGATGCCTGTGCCATGGGGAGATTGTTTTTGTGCAGGAATGAGCATTTTCCTCTTTCAATGCGTGCTGTAGAATGCAGCACGCATTGAAAGAGGAAAAAACGTGGAGAAATGGAAAAATTTCACCTCATTGTGCCTAGCTACGCAAACTGACACATTGCTAAGTTTACAATTTCTCATAAATCTGGAAATGTGTCTGGTTCTATGGGTGTTGCATGGGAACACCCACAGCAACACCCATGGAACGCCCCTTTCATGCAAAGTGCTGCGTGTAAATATGGGGCAAAGAAATGCGCTGCCAGTGCGTCACAAAAAGTGACGTACTGGCAGCGCAAGGGGCTTGTAAATCTGCCCGAGTGTTTTGTGAAAAATAGGTAAAAAGCGCTCTGTATAAAAGTGTCTGTTATTTTGTTCATAAAAATTACATCAATGAATGGTTTGATGTGCTAAAGTCACCCTCTTCCCAGATTTCAGGAACATGCAGAACTTTGGCAATTTTCAAAGTGGTAGCCTATTTTTCCTATCTTTTTGTGCTTTGAACCTACTTTCAGTGTGTGGTGCAAACCAGTGTGAAACACACAGGAGATTCTCAAAAGCTATATATTTATAAAATTTAGACAAAATTCCAAATTTAGAAATGGGTAATATGTGTGTTTTTCTCCAGGTTTTCCCAAAGCAACTAACTGTTGAAATAAAGAAATATTGAAAACAAGTAGTTAAAAGCAACCATTTGTGAAAATATTTTCTTCTTTAACTTTTTGCCACCAGGGCTGATTTACAAAAGCAAAGTACTATTACATTCACTAGACCCTTTTAGTTGTAGGGACGTACAGGGTTTATAGGTTGTCCAAGAATCCGAAGAACCCAAAGGCAACAACTGAGCTGCATTGTATAATGGTTTTCATTGTGTACTGAGAATTGACCAATTCATTTGGTGAAATATATAGAGGGAAAAGTTGGTATTAAGGTAACCTATGTATTTCTGAAATGGGCACAAGATATGGAGTTTATGAGCCATGGTTATTTGTGCATCACAGAATTTGGGGGTACCCATACGACCATATGATTTAAAGGGTATTGTTCAAAATGTCTAATTTCTTATGCGCAGGCTTACATTTGGAAGGCGCAAATTCAGCAAACTTCAATTGGTAATAATAAATAGCCTACTGTTCTATGCTCTAACAAGTCTTCTGGTACAAATTGTACCTCACTTGTGCAGGTAGTCCTAGTGCCTGCGACAGTAAACGGTCCAAAACGCAGCATGGATACTCACTCTTTTTCCAGTCAAAAAGGACCCTTTTTTAGCAAAGTGGGTAGCTCTGGATTTTGGGCCCTAGCTCAGCCGGCACCTTGGAAAACCTACCAAACCTGTACATTTTTAAAAACCAGTCACTTAGGGGAAGCCATGATGGAGTCATTTTCATACCTCTCACTAGGTTGTTTTACCCAAAATCCCTTCCAACCCTCAAACTGTGGCCAAGAAAACACATTTTTCTCACATTTCTGTGATGAAAAGTTCTGGAATCTGTGGGGAGCCACAAAATTCCTTCCACTCAGCATTCCCCTAAGTCCTCTGATAAAAGTGGTACCACACTTGTGTGGATATGCCGAGTCCCCACCACAGAAAGGCCCCAAAATACAATGTGGAGAGATAAACATTTCCTGTAACAAAAATGATCTCATTTGGCAATTAGCGTGCTGGCATTTTTTGGGACAGGTAACAACGACCACCAAGGGACACCTGCATAACCCAGACATTTATGAAAACTAGAGACTCAGGAGAGTCCAGGGTGGTATGCCTCCCATGGATCCCACAAAGGTTTCTTACCCACAATGCCCTGCAAACCTCAAACTTTGCCTAAAATTGCACATTTTCCTTGCATTTCTGTGATTTTTAACTTCCGGAATCAGCAGGAATCCGCACATTTCTTACCACCCATTGTTCTACCAATTGCCTCAATAAAAATACTACCTCGTTTGTGTGGCTGAAACTAGTGCATAGACAGACAAGCGTAAAACCAATGTCAATGGGACCCTCAAGGAGCGAGTCAATTGACCTTGGTTTAATATGTGCCTTTTGAGGGCACTAGGCCAAGGCCCACCAGTGGGGTAGCAGTTTTATCAGAATAAGACAGGGAATGCTGGGTGGTAGGAATACTGTGGATTCCTACTGATTCCGGAAGTTTACATCACCAAAATGCAAGGGTGATTAACTTTTTGTTTGCAGAATTTGTGGTTTGCAGGGCATTCTGGTTAAGAAAACTTTGTGAGAGCAACATGAGGAATACCAACCTTAACTCCCCGGATGCCTAGTTTTCAGAAATATCTGGGTTTGGTAGGTTTCCCCAACCAGAGCCCGAAAAGAGCAGCCATTCAGCATAGCAGTAGGCTGATATTGGGACTTGTACCAACTCTGATACCCATTTATACGAAAAAAAGCTTCCAAAATCAAAATTTCCCTTATTTCCAAAAGGTGGGGATACCTTAATTCCCAGGGGGGCAGAAAAATGTTGGGATGATATTAGCGGTCATAGCTAGGCCCGATATGTGGGCAGGTGGGCAGCGCACCCCTAAACTTTCTAGCGAAAATAACATTCCCTGGTGTCTAGTGGGATTTTGGCCCCTCCCACAGGGACAGAATGGAGGTAAAGACCTCTTATCTTCCCCCTAGGTGGGGCAGAAAGACTGTTGCGGGTCATTAGAGGGGTTAGGCTCAGTGCCTAGGCAGGCTGCCCCCACCCATTTCTCCACTAAAATAATCAGTAGTGTCTAGTGGGCTTACTGCCACCCGGGGGGGCAGTTTAGGGGTAACAACTTCCAATCTGCCCCAAGGTGGGTAGAAAGACCTGTGGCTGTTTACCCTTGAAATATATTCCCTGGTGGACTAGTTATCTTTCTGGCCCTCACGGGGGGCAGATTGGAGGGAAACTCCTTCTATCTGCCAACCAATGGGGGTCAGTATGATTGCTGGTGGTCATTTGGGTGAGTGGGGACTAGGCACAATGTCTGGGAGGGCCACCTGCACCTATTCAGCTAAAAAGAAAATCCCTGGTGTCTAGTGGGCTTTCTGCCCCACTGTGGAAAAATGAAGGCAGCATCCTCCAATCTGCCCCCGGGGGGTGGGAGCGGGGGGGGGGAGACGCGAAAGACTTTGGTCCTGTGGAGGGAAGAGGATTACGCGGTTGCAGGGCAGCTGCTGCCTCTTTCAGAAATAGTCATTTATGTCTAGTGGGAAATTCTTGCTTGTAGATCGCCGTCTTGCGGCGATCCCCAAGCAGGATCCACTAGGGAATGGTACCATTGGAAAAGGGAGATTCTCCCCTTTCCAATGACACCTCCCTGTTTGAGCCCCCCAAAATATCATTGCAGGAAATATGAAATGAGCTGATTTCACTTTCACCTTCAATGTAGTGAGGTCAGCGCACGAGGACTGGTGCAGAGGACAGCACGTAGTCGTCCTCCACGCCGATCGGGTTAAAAAAGACTAGTACTGCAAGCTGTTACTAGATTTCTCTCTTCAGGGATACAAAAGTCTTTGTTTAGCCTGGCTGCACTACCTGTGACTTTTATACAGTTCCCTGAGGGCATCCACCATTAATCCTCAAGCACAGTGTAATAGAGAATTCTACTTCCATTGCACGTGGAGAAGAACAATGGCATACAAACTCTACTATGCTTTTGTTTTCAGCAAGGCATAAGAGGTCAAATGTTGTGCAAATTTCAGAACGTCAGAAAGCATGATGCGAATTTCTTGGTGAAGTGAGACAAGATGATTAATTTTTATCAAAGATTATACCTATATTTTAGTTCTTTTCTACTGAGGAGGCATAGTTCCAAAAGAGGGAGGCAATTAGGAGTTGGAACAATAAGGTTTAGGGCCTGATGGGAAAAGATTAGAAACTCAGGCCCAGATTTACTAAGAAGTCACACAACCTAGTGCAGCAAGTAAAGTTTCTGGGCTGAGTTGTGTGGATGAATTCCATATTTATTAAGATTTGAAGATGTTCTGATCATGCGCTGCATTGACACACTTTATGCTGCCATGAGCCAATGCAGACACTCTTATGCCATAGGGCAAGGGTATCTCTGTTGTGGTAAGCATAGTTTTTTGTACAGGAAGGGATACTTTCCTCTACAAAATCTATGCTTTAATGCACTATATTAAGGTTTTTAGGTTCTTCCCTTCTTCCTGGTCCCATTTGCCACTGAGGTACAAAACTTCTGCCCCGTACAAAACCTGCGGGGGAATCAGTGATTCATATGCTTTTAGCATTGGTCTATGGGACATTTCTCCATATTCCTTATTACATTTTTTCAACACGCATATTGAAGAAAAGGCTTTTGCTTTTTGGGCTTCCAGGTGAGTACACCATTTTAGGGCGCTGTCAAACCAGAGACCCAGATATTTGGATTCTTTCACAATCTCCAGTTTCGTTTGTCCTAAAAACCAGCTAATTTTTTTTTTCTCTTTTCCCAAAACATAAAATCTTCGTTTTATCCATGTTTACAACTAAATATTTTGCCTCACAATAGTCTCTAAAAACATTTAATTTCTTTTGGAGCCCGAGCTCCGTTTGATCGAGTATCACAAGGTCATCTTCATATAAAAGACATGCCACTTTGTTTCCACTCATTCTAGGGCTAGCACTTCTTTCCACTTCTAATACTGTGGGTAGGTCGGCCAAGAATAAAGCAAATAGCAGGGGAGCCAAAACGCAGCCTTGTCTCAGCCCGTTCCCTAACACTATTTTCTGTGTCAGTGCCCCTTGTGTATCCTTAATTACCTGGGCCCAGTTTCCTGTGCGTAGGTCCTTTAAGATGACCAATAAGCCCTCCAGTATTCCATACCTAATCAAGCATTCCCAAAGACACTTGCGATCCACTGAGTCAAATGCTGCCCGGAAGTCAACGAAACAGCAATACAATTTCCCATTCTGCTCTATTGACTTCCGGGCAAGTGCCCAGAGGGCAAAGCAGTGGTCTATGGTAGAGTGGCCTTCTTTGAATCCCCCTGTTCTACTGGTATAATCGAGTCCTGTTCCATCCAAGCTTTCAGCTTTCCTAGTATTATTTTCGCAAAGATCTTTTTGCCAATATCTAACAGATTTATTAATCTGTAATTCTTTGGGGCATGCATATCTCCTTTCTTATGCACCGGTCTGATTATTGCTCCTTTTCAATTGTTGGGAATCTTCCCAGTTTCTAGGATAACTTGAAACATTAGTGAGAAGAATTCTGCCCACCAATTCAGCTGTGATTTTATTATCAGAGCTGGGAGATTGTCTGGTCCTGCTGCTCTGGTTAAATTCAGAGTTTTTATTGTATGTTTGACGTTTAAGGGTAAGAAATCTGCTTTAAGCTCTTCTACTAGCCCGCCCCACTCCTGAGGCTCTCCAACTTCCGATTCTCTTCCCGGGCTATACAGTTCCAGCAGATTATCCTCCCATGCCGCTTCTTCCACCACACAATTCATTGAGGCAGCCGGGAGTTCTGCTGCTGATTGTATCAGCTTCCAGAACTGACGTAAGTTCTTTGTTTCAATTGTCTCCAGCAGTTTTACCCAGCAGGATTCTTTGTGAGTTCTTTTTGCGCTACTCGTTAACATTTTATATTCTTTTTTTAATTGTACACGCTTATCTACCCTTTCCAGTTCATATTTGACCCGTAATTTACGTGCTTCTCCCCTTATCTCCCTCTTCTTTTTTAGGCAATCCTCAGTGAACCACTTTCCATGTCTCTTTATTATGTTTTGATGCCTCTTTACATTTTTTGTTTCCTTTCTAAGTTCTACCCGGAGGCTTTGAACCACTTGTTCTAATTTGTCCACATACCAGTCTAGGCCCTGCCATCTCTCTTTTCCCAAATCAAGGTTCTGTTGTAATATTTCCAGCCCTGCTATATATTCATCTGATAGTCTCGTTGTAATACGCCTTGGGTATCCCACCTGTTGATCAATAACTTTATCACAAGTCTTCAGGTGGACCCCTAAGAGCTCTAGCTCCAAAGGATTATGGTTGCTTCCTTCTCTTTGATATGTCCTAAAATCCTTAGCTAAGGCAAAATTAGAGGGTGACATGAAGACATAGTCTATTGTACAATTTTGTGTGCCTGGTTTAAATGTTTTCACAAAGAGCCCAGCATCTTCAATTCACCTTCACTAAGACGATACCTATCATCCAGGGCTTGAGGAGCACTACTTAGGGGGCTCAGGGGATTTCTCCAGCTGGTTCAGGTGGCTGTGACTCTGAACAGGAGGCCAGCAGACTAGCCCTTGAAGTCACTCTGGGACCCCTGGATCTAGTTGCAGATCCAATCCCTCTGCAACAGGCAGGATGGCAGCTGGTCAGCACGGCAGACCAGAATTGCAGCTGTCCAGTAAGGCACTAGTCTAGCATATCAGTAATCCAGCAGAGTGCCTGTCCTTTCAGCAGCACACAAGTCCTTCTTCCTGGCAGAGTCTCCACAGTTCCAAAAGTGTACTGAAGAGCAGGTGTATGAAGTCCAATATTTATACCAGGTACTTCCTTTAAAATGGGAGAGCATTCTAGAGCTTTCCCCTTTTAGCACATACGTTTCTGCCTCCTCTGCCCTGGCAACAAATTAACTACAGGGAGGATGCAGACATTTGTGTGGAGGCAGAGCACACCCTATTCAAGTGTAAGTAGGGCTGTCCCCAGCTCCACCCTCCCATCTTGCCAGTGATGGCTCATCCAGGCACATCTATTATGTGTAGCTGTCTAGGAGGAATACTCAAAGCCCAACTGTCAGCCACACCCAGTATTGTGACCCAGAGACAGACTGCAGCCACTAACTGGCTAAGGGAATAATATATATATATATTCTAAAGGTGATATTTTCAAAATTGGAATTTAAAAAGTGACTGTACCATAAGAGGGGATTATTTATTACAATTCCAAAGACATTGTTATAAATTGGGTGTCTAGCTGGCAGAGATCTGCACCTTGTCCAAGTAGGGACCACAATACTAGTCAGGGTAAGCTATCTACATACTAAAAGATAACCTGTGCTCACCCTCTGGTAGCTTGGCACAGAGCAGTCAGGCTTATCTAAAGAGGCAATGTGCACAGTATTTGTGCAACACACACCAAACAGCAACACAATTAAAACACCACATAAATACTCCACACTTGTTTTGAAAAATAGAGAATTAATTTTCTGAATAAAATAAGATCAAAACAACAACAATCCAATAAGTAGAACTGGAGTTCTGAATATTTAAATATTAAATTGAAAAGTAGTGCTTAGAAGTCAACAGCACTACGTTGTTACTTGAGGTCACGCTGGACCGGGGCAAATTCAAAGGTCCCACTGAGAAAGTACATTGGATGGAGAAAGCGTTGACTTCAAAAACTAGTTGCGAGGAGTGGCGGAGGCAATGCGTCTTCATTATTCTTGTGCGTAGAGACGAAGTGTCAGTGCCGATACGCTCAGTCGATTAAGAATTTGGCTTTGAGACAATGCAGGCTCTGCATCATCATCGAGCTGCGCTGTCTGCTTACGTGAGCTGCGCAGTCCATTGAGGCGATGTCGTTGATCGATGTTGAAGAGCAATCCATCAGTTTCGATTAGTGCAAAGTCATCACTGTGTCAATTTTGATGGTTCTGGACAGCTGAAATCACCTTTCAAGGGACTAGGACTGGATTTCCTCCACTTGGCAGGGCAGGACTCACAGACGGCGCAGGTGCTGTTGCAGAGTTGCAGGAAGTCTTTGATGACCCTGAGACTTCGGAACAAGGTGCAAGACAGTAATCCTTTGGAGTCACTTTAGGTTCAAATGAGATGGGTACAGTCCTTGTCCTCAGCAAGCAGGCAGAAGGGCAGCTCAGTAAAGCAGAAAGCAGTTCCTTCAGAGCAGCAGTCAGGCAAAGTGATAATCCTTGTGGAAGAGCACTTTTTCATCCTGTTAGGGTTCTTCACTGGTCCAGTAATGTACTGTCTTGGTAGGGTCAGAGCACCAGTACTGATATCTAAATGTGCCTTTGAAGTGGGGGTGACTTCAAAGGAAGCCCTTGAAACGTACATGTCCTGCTTTCATCTCACCTCTATCTGCCAGGCTATGTATGGGGATGATGAGCTCTCTGTGTGGGACACAGGACACTTCCAATTGAGGTGTAAGTGTCAGCTCCCCCTCCCTCTTCCTTCCCAGGAAGAGCTTTCAGAATGTAGATGAATGCAGATGAGTACTCTGTCACACCCACCATTCCTGTGTTTGTGGCTGTCCAGAGAGAAGGCAAAAATGCAGCTGGCACCCATCCCAGACATGTATTTGAGACAGGCTGCATGGCACACAGAGCAGTAAGTCAGAGAAATGTCCACTTTATAACAGTGGCATTTAAACAAAAAGTAATAATAAATGCATCTTTACCACAAGAGAGAATGTATCATTACAATTCCAAAGATATGAAACATGATGCAGCTACTCCTTCCTAATCAGGAATTACAACTTAAAATTGTTTTAGGGAACTCCTAATGCTAGCCTTTGAGAGGAGTAGCCCTCAACTACCTTTTAGTTGCACAGCCCTCTGCCCCTAGAGCTACCTAGGGCCTACCTTAGGGGTAACTTATTCGTAACAAAAGGGGAGTTTAAGGCTTAGCAAGTGGTTTTAAACGGAAAGTCATTTGATAGTAAACTACACACACAGGTCTTGCAATGGCAGGCCTGAGACAGGTTTCAAAGGCTACTTGTAGGGAGGAGTAACCAGTGCTGCAGGCCCACTAGTCGGCCTGCAGCACTGAGTATATGGTATACCACTTTACAAGGGACGTATAAGTGAACTAAATATGCCGCTCGTCGGCTCGGACACTGGTTTCACTTGCCTGGGCTCTCTATTCCAGAATCTGTTCTCTGCTTCAAAAGACGCTGCGCTGCTAACAAGGGGGACGCTGCCTGTGCCTGGACTACACAATTATCGGGACTGCGAGGACCAGGTTGCTCGGTGGTCTTCGCACCTGGTGCCTCTTCCTGACTCCTCCCTCAGCTGCTATTTGACGCCTCGCGGCCCCCGCTTCGCGGGAGCCGCTCATAGGCTCGGACACTGGTTTCACTTGCCTGGGCTCTCTGTTCCAGAATCTGTTCTCTGCTCCAAAAGACGCTGCGCTGCTAACAAGGGGGACGCTGCCTGTGCCTGGACTACACAATTATCGGGACTGCGAGGACCAGGTTACTCGGTGGTCTCCGCACCTGGTGCCTCTTCCCGACTTCTCCTCTTCCTGCCCCGCCCATTAATACCACAGTCCCACCCATACGCGCCAGCGGGACGCGCGTGGGACGTAGCCCGGGGCGAAGACCGGGCAAAGAGCGGGCCGTTTGAGGCCGTTCGAGTACGGTCGAGGTAGGCCAAGGCCCAACTCCCTGCAATTGCACGTCAGCCATTCATTCGAGGTTTGTTGCACGGATTATGTCTGCCAGAGAAACCAGGAGTAAATCTGCGCTGGCCGCTGGATCGGCCACTGGCACCCTGGATATGTATTTTGCCAAGGCAGGCTCCTTGCTGATTGATGAAATAACTACCCTAGAAAGGCGCATTTCCCAGGAAATCGATTGGGTGAGGAGATCCTCCCTGGGACCCCTGGCACTGGTTGCCTCCCCAGTCCATGCGCCCGAATCTATGGCATTCACTGCGGGGGCAGAACCTGGCATCCCTGAATCAAATATCCCGATTACATCTGTTGTAGATTGTGACACCTCAGCCCCTACAGAGCTTAGCATTGTATCCCTCCCACCACCTAGACCACACCCCGCCCAGACGATTTTAAAACCTAGCATTCCAGACCAGGTTCTTACCCGGGACAGAAAGCACTTATCCAAACAGCTAAATCGGGGGGAGCGGGTAGGTGCAATTCCGAAGAGGAAAAGAAGGGCACAAAACACAGGGGGGCGTATGACTAAAATTGCAAAGCTTAACCCGAGGAGCGAAGAAAATCAACTGAGAGCAGCTGACACAGGGACCGATTTACTTGATACACTCGATCTTACACCCCATAGCCACAACGTTTCACCGCGTGAGATTGGCCTTTCTCTTTCGGATGTAACTTCTCTCCTGAAGAAATCGCTTACTCCTATAGTCGATTGCCTGGTACAACTAGAAGCATCCCTAGCGAACCTCCAAAAGGGAATTGATTTACTTCTAGACGCTCCTAGATTAGTCACTCAACATGCAAACCCTACGCAAGTACTCCTGGCTAAGGAAGGCAGTCCCTTACCCAAAACTCCTCAAACACATCACTCTAGGCCACCTATTCCGCATACATCAAACTCCCTGACCTTACCTTGTACTGCTAACCCCCGCTCCTATGGGACGTCAGCAGTTCCATTAGTATCGACACAAGGCAATGTTATGGGATGCAGGCCAATCAACTTACCTCCCGAGGCAGCCCCTTATACAGTCATCCTAACTGGTATTCCCGAACTTAAACCTTCTGCCAAGGAACCAGTGGAGGCTCTAAAAAACAAGGTTATTCACTGGCTTTCCTTAAATAGACCCCTTCCCCGGGGCATTCATAGTGAAGTCCTTATGGTGAGGAGAGTCCCGTGGCTAGGCAATACTAGGAAAATAATTCCTGGAGACTGTGTACTGATCAACTTTAGGGACTCCCGCACAGTTTCCCATATATGTAGCTGGCCCTACAATACCCAGGGGTCCTCTATCCAATCCCTTCCACTCTCATTCTTTTACCCGTCTACGACTCCCGATCATGATGAGGCACAATGGGTACTAGTGGGTAGGAGAGGGAATAGCAGGGACCAAGTGGTAAGAAGGGAGCACCGTCTTTTCGGTCCTCCTAGATCTGATCATTTTCCCACCTACAATAGGTTCAGTACTTTAGATATGGTGGACTGACCGTGTACCCCGGGGGGTGGTGGTGTTCTGATCCAAAACAAGCCTAATACATCCCCCACTCAATTAGTAACTCTTATTGAGAGGGACCATTCGGAGCATGGCCAATCGATCGGAGAAGGACGTTTAGAGACTACCAGCCCTATATCCAATTTAGCCATGGACAGGTGCCCCCACGAACACAACTTTGCTTCTAACTTATCTACTGGGATGAACTTAGGCCCGGTCTTACACCCAACTGTACTCCCCGTGATGGGCGCTCCCTCTCCCCTCAAGATTCTATCGTGGAACGTAGCGGGTTTAGCTACCAAATTGAATAATCCGGCCTGGAGCTCTTTTATCGAGGACAAGGATATTTGTCTGTTTCAAGAGACCTGGGCAAGGGAAGACACTACCCATTTGGGTTTTGCAGCATTTTCTACTCGTGCAACCTGGGGGGGAAAGGGGTGCCCCTCAGAAGGCCTAGCAATATGGGTGGCTTCCGATCTGGGTTGTAAGGCCCTTATTTTCCCGTCATACACAGAAGACATCTTAGCTGTATTGCTGGACTGGCCTAATTCCCAAAGCCTTTTAGTGATTAATATCTATTCAAGGCCAGTTAATATCACGCAGGAGTCGCCCACAATTGCGAAGCTTGTGTTGTTCCTCAATGAAATCCCAGAGGGTACACCATTTCTAATTGGAGGCGACCTAAATTGCCACTATGAGCCTTTTCCAGGCAGATTGGAAGGTTTGGCCTTGGAGGAGGACCTTCTGTGGTCCATTCCCCCTTCACAGGCCCCGGCCCCAAGAACGTGTTCTCCTTTAGTCCTACAAATTATTTCCCTGTCGTTGAAATTTGGTCTTCGGGCCTGCAATGGAAGGTTTAAATCTGACATTCCTTCCAGATGTACTTTTAACCGGATGGGTAGCGAATCACGACTAGACTATGTCCTGGTTCCCTTGACCTCATGGTTACATATTAGAGATTTTTGGGTCACAGCTAGGGATGACAGTGACCATAATGCCCTCGAGTTAGTCTATGATCATCCTGGGCTTGAGGCCAGGGATAAACCAAGGGTGCCCACTGAGGACAGCCTGGTTCTCACAAATAACAGGCGCAGAGTAAAATGGGAGCAATTAGCTCTACACCCTGGGAGGATACCCAAACTATATGCACAGGTAATTCCCATCTTTGAAAAGCTCCTGGTATTTAAGATGAACGGAACTACCCAGGATGCTTTTATCCAAATGGGGCAGATCCATGGTGACTTAGTGAAAACTCTTTCTGAATGTCTAACTAAGAATACAAATAGATCCAATAGAAAAATCGCTGGTCCCCACTGGTATAACAATGCTTGTCGAAAGGCAAAAACTGACCTTTTGCTTTCAATCAAAGAGAGAAAGGGCAGGGAGGAAATCAGGGAAAGAAGAGTAGTTTACAAGTCCCTGACCACCAATGCCAAAAGTGAATGGGAGCACGATAAATGGGCAAGACTAACCATCTTTTTGGCCGGAGGGGACTCACGTAAATTTTGGTGTTGCGTTAATTCGGGCTCGGAGGAGCCGGCCTTTGCCATTCAACCTAACATATCATCTAAGGTATGGCAAAACCATTTCCAGTCCCTGTACAAATTACCGGAGGATGACCCGACAAGCACCACTCAATTGTTCCGTCCAGCTGAGATTGGGGAGCCGTTTACAGTGGCGGAGGTACGAGTGGCCGTAGTCGGCTTGGCATCTGGAAAGGCACCAGGCTTGGACGGCACGCCTGGTGACTTATTCAAACAGGAACCGGATGTCTGGACGCCCTACTTCACGATCCTTTTTAATGCTATCCTGGAAGGCATGGCTATACCGGGCACTTGGCTGGGCGCAGAGATTGTCCCAATTTTTAAAAAGGGTTCTCCTCTGCTCCCAGCCAACTACAGACCCATTAGCCTTATTGATGTGCCACAAAAGATCTTTGGCAGACTTATGCTAAATCGCCTCCAGGATTGGATCGAGGAGAATGCGATTATGAGCCCATATCAGGCTGGATTCCGAAGGGGGATTTCCACTACTGATCAAATTTTCCGTCTGAATCTCATATACTGGAAGACGGTGTTGTTCGAGGGCGGCAGTCTATACACGGTTTTCGTGGACTTACGCGCCGCCTTCGACCTAGTCCCAAGGGACAAACTGTGGTCTGTTTTATCGGACCTTGAGGTCCCCACGGACATCCTATCAATCTTGAAGAGACTTCATCAGGGAAACTTTGCCCGGGTAAGATGTGGCAGAGGGGGCTTTCTCTCGGATGCTTTCCCCGTCGACAGGGGGGTCAGGCAGGGCTGTGTCCTTGCACCCACCCTTTATTGTCTTTTTGTTAACGGGGTCATAAATTATCTCAATGAGCTGAGTAACATCGATGCCCCTAAGCTCGACGGCAGCAGGGTTCCCGCCATTATGTTTGCGGATGATACCCTGCTGCTTTCCAATTCCCGCATGGGCTTGCAGCGGGTCCTTGGATGGGTTTACATGTTTCTGTGTTGACCGCGGTTTGGAGATCAATGCTGCAAAAACTAAGTACATGATCTTCAACCCGCCCTCCAAAACTCGCGCAGCTCCCTCTATAGGGACCTCAAGACTAGAGCGGGTCTATACGTTTGAATACCTGGGGGTAGTAATTAATCAATCTATGTCGTGGGAACCCCATAAAACCAAGGCAAACATGAAACTTTCCCAGCTGGTGGGGGGTATTGCAAGGATGACGAGAGGATTAACCTATAGGCCATTTGCGCCCTGCTTGCAAATTTACAAAACCCAGGCTAGAGCAACAGTGACCTATGGGGCTGAAATATGGGGCCATACGTCAGGGCAGAAGTTGCAGACTACGGAAAACAACTTCCTCAGGCAACTGACAGCTTTACCTACTAGTACCCCACTTTTGCCACTTAGATTGGACCTGGGTTTAAGACCGATTTCAGAGGTTTTGGGTCTTAAACCCTTAACTTTCTGGTGCAAAATATGGTCTTCCCCGGATCTTTTGAAATATAGAGCTGAGCTGTTGGAGATCATGCGTCTCTGCAAAAATATTCAAATCCCATGGCTCAGCCATATTAAGCGCATTTGCAAGGCAATGGGTAGACCAGAACTGTGGTATGATCCGACGTCCGCTTGTCCCAGAGTCTCTCGAAAACTCATTTTGAATGCATATTATGAACACAACTTGCGTGTTGCCATAACAAGCACACGAGAGGGCTCCCAAACAGCTCACTTTTTGGGCTTTAAAGATTATTACCATCTGGAGCACGTATTCGATGATATGGGCCCACCACTGACTAGGAAACTCTACATGCAATGGCGTTTCAACACATTACCCCTCAGGGCACACACGGTTTCGTGGGCACAATCAAATCACACAGCCCATTGCCCTAGTTGTGCATACCCCCATGAAACGGACTTGCACGTCATATTTTTCTGCCCTGCCTACCATAAACCAAGGAATCATTGGCTTTGTCCCCTTCTTAGAAACATGGGCTTCAGACAGCATATCCCTGCTTTTAGAATATTGAAATCAGATCTCTCCGCCCCAATCGTATTTGCGGTCGTAAAATTCTTATCTTCAATGTGGTTTATTCGTATGCATTGTCTTAAGTCCTCCCCATTGAATGATTTAGCGTGATGATTTTAGTCCAACTGTTCTATGTTTTACTATCTGTATTTTTTCTCCATATTTTACATTTATTGTTGTATTTGTATTCTTTTATGGTCCTGGTGACCAAAATAAAGATAATTGATGAATTAGAAATATGCCAATCAGGTATACACAGATGTCACCATGTTTAGGGGAGAAACGAAACATATGCAGTTTAACACTGGTTAGCAGTGGTAAAGTGCTCAGAGTTCTACAGTCAACAAAAAGATACAGCAAAAAAGAGGTAAGGAGGTAAAAAGATGGGGGAAGACCAACCTCTAGGGACTTCTTATCACTAAGGCAGAAGAATCTAGATAGACCATCAGCATTGGTGTGGTCTACTGCCAGTCTGTGTGTGTCCCACGCTGTAGGGAAATGGACCACCTCAACAATTCTCATCCCTCATTTGCATGAGCCACCAGAGTGGCCTGTGGTCAGTCTGAATCAGCAAGTGAGTGTCAAACAGGAACGCCTCAACTTCTTCAGTGCCCAGAATACAGCAAAGCTTATTTCTCTATACCCACCTCTGTTCACTGAGGAGTAACCTCCTGGAGTTGATAGCTACAGGTTGGCACAGGCCCTCTTAGTTTACCTGTGATAACACTGCCCATGTGCCATGTCCTGAGTCATCTGTTTGAACGATACACTCCTATGAAATGTCAGGGGCCCTGAGCGCAGGGACTGTGTGCATGGTCTGCTTCAGGGAGTCAAATGCAGTTTGGCTGGCCTCTGTTCAAATCACATTTCTAGGCTGAAGTCTAGGTTTTGGTGGGCTTCCAAGCCATGATAGTCTATGTTGGACTGGAGGGGCTGCACCTTACCCCTGTCCACCAGGTGTCCCAAGTACACCACAGAACCCATGCCCTATCTGGCACTTACTGGCCTTGATAGTCAGGACTGCTTGTAGAAGAGCCGGAACCAGTTCCTGAAGGTGAAAAAGGTGACCCTTCCAACTGCTAAGGAAGACAACGATGGCATCCAGATTGGCAGTTGAGAAGGTCTCCATACCAGCAAGGACCTAATTCACCAACCTCTCGAAGGTGGCAGGGGCATTTTTGAGACCAAAGGATATGACACTAAATTGGTAGTGGCCATCGAGTGGAGAAGGCTGACCTCCACTTGGCACCGTCTGTTAGGTTGATCTGCCAGTACTCTGACGTAAGATCAAAGGTACTGAAGTACTGGGCATCTCCTAACCTATCAATAAGCTCATCAGCCCGGGGAAAGGATGAGCATCTGTCTTTGTCACAACGTTTAGCCTTCAATAGCCCACACAGAGCCTCAGTTCAGGTCTGTTGATTGGTCTGACAGCTTTTGGTACCAGAACCATAGGACTGGGCCAGGGGCTACTGGAGGGTTCTATAACCCCTAACTCCAGCATTTTGGAGGCTTCACTCGTAATGCTGGTCCACACTTTATCCGATAACCTGTAAGATTTATTCTTAACAGGGAGGTTGTCCCCTGTGTCCCCATCGTGGCTACACAGGTTGTAAGCCCCAGGAATAAGGGAAAACATAGAGGAGTCCAATACTTGGTGGCAGTCTTTCTGCTGTTCACGATTTAGACAGAGGGACAGGATTACTCCCTCCACAGGCCCATCTTTATCCCTGAAGTCCAAGAGGTCAGGGAGAGGTTTAGTCTTCTCCTCCTCTTCCAGCAGCATGGTGACCTCAGACCTTTCAAAGTGATGTTTGAGGTGATTGAAATGAAGCACTCTGTGGAGTTGCCTGGGGTCTTCTTCTCAGTCACCTCATAGGGCTCAGTCCAACAGTCCTGAAGGGCCCCGTATTCTACAAGTTCCATAACCCACACTTTCTGCCCAGGCTGCAATTCCACAGTGTTAGAACTTTGGTCATACCACTCTTTCATTACAGCCTGACTGCTCCTACGTTGTCCGAAGCTTGGCTCCACAACTTAGCCATTTGGCTTCTGAAGGCAAGTGTGTAGCTTACTACATCCTGGGGAATCTTCCTGGGAGATTACTCCCACCCTTCCTTGACCAAACTCTGAAGTCCTCTGACAGTATGTCCACACAGAAGTTCAACAGTGCTGAAGTTCACTCCCTTCTGTGGTACCTCCCTGTTGGCAAACAACAGACATGGCAAGAGAATGTCTCACTAATTCCTCAGGCAGGCCTCTAATCAAGCCCTTCAGGGTCTTGCTGAATATCTCAGCAAGCACAGTTGTTTGTGGGTTGCAAGTGGAAAACCTGTAGTTTAACCAACACTCCTTCCACACTGACTGCATGTATGTAGATATGAAGTTTGTGTCCCAGTCAGACACTACTTCCTAGGGGAAACCCACTCGGGTAAAAAAAATCCCTTTTAGGGTTTTTGCCACCGCAGGTGTAGTCATGGTCCTTGGAGGGATTTGCCTCTGGGTACCTAGCATCATCCACCATAACAAGGATAAACCCATCGCCTGGTGCAATCTGGGGATCCATAGGCCCAACACTGTTGATGCCATCTGGCTCAAAGTGTATTCTAATGGTAGGCAAGGGGTGAAGGTAGCCTTTCAGAATCTGCCCTATCTTCCCACTGGAATGGCAGGTTACACAAGTCCATTAAAATGTAGCTGAGGAATTCTTGATCCTAGGTCCATAAAAGTGTGGGACAAGCCTTGCAAAGGTTGTATCTTGGCCCAGTTGTCATGTCAGGAGAATCTCATGAGCCAGATCCAGTAGGAAGGCCCTAAAGCGTTGGGGGACCAGCACAACCCTTGTGCAGCTTATGTTCACTGTAAAGGAGGTTGTCCTCCCAGTAAATGTGATAATTCCCAGAGACAAAATCTGCTGCTTGGGCTTAAGCCTGTTTTCTAATGCCCTTAAGGGTTGGACACTCCCTCTGTGCTCCACAGAACTCCTCCTTGGTGGGCCCTCCTTCTACATGCCATCCAGCACGTGCAGGCAGGTTGCCAAGGGAAGCAGTGCCCCCCTCAGTGGGCTCCAGGGAAGCCACCATTGGTGTCTCATCCACCTTACTGGGAAGACACTCGGGCTGGTTTCCCACACACTCTACCTTTTCCCTCTTTAGCAGATGGCTAGGCCATCTTTCTAGGCTCCAGCCCTTTTTGACACTCATCCTGGACAGCGATGGTGCTTGTCGCTGCACGGATTCAATTGGGTAACCTCAACATCTCCACATGACCCTTGAGCACCACTTCTTTCCAGATAGTGTGCTCAAGGTCCTTACCCAACAAGCAGTCCACAGACATGACAGGGTGTAATGTGGTCCCAAAAGTACCCTGTCATGCAGGACCTACGACGTTTACAGATAACATATACTGTGGGTCTGGTGGCAGACTAACTCCGTACACCCCTGCCTCATATGTTAGCCTATCGTTTGCATTAGCTAGCTCGCAGTGCCACTAGACTCTCCTGCTATTAGAGAAATTAGTTTTTGGCAAACCTCAAAACACAATAACCTCAGACTTGTGGAAGCAATATATTGCTTTTCACCCAGGCACTCGTGCTTGCTTGTTTTGCTCTCTGAGAGATGCACAGAAGAAACAGTCAGGAGTTTTCACAATAAGAGTTTATTGTACTTTTGTTCTTCTCATGAAAAATATGTGCGCTGCTATAACTGTAATACAGTAGCAGAGAAATAGAACCAGCAGTACAGTGAATAAAAATAAATAGTATTTTTCTACCATTGTGTAATAGTCATGAACAGATACATGAATATAGAATGCATTTATAAAATAAAGTGTGTACTCCTAAGATGCCTGACTAGATGTACCTAAGTGTACCTAGCATGTGAGTAGGTACTATATAGGCTAAGCCTAAGAGTCAAGGAGCCAAGAATCCCATTAGGCTTTTAGTCGAACCCCATTACCTTAATAGTGAAAGTGTGGGACTTCGTCCCGGATTTGAGCTGGATACCCCGCAAGGGATCGTCAGACCACTGTCAGCTGGAGCGATGGCATGCCGGAGCTGCAGTGTCTCTGGTCAGTGTGTCGGCCTCGAAGTCTTGGGTTCCTCCTGCTTTCTAATAGCAAGAGGTGCCGTATTTATACAGTCTATGTACGTGTGTTACCCATTTTTCAGTATGAGGATGACGGTGGGGATTAAACCTTGTGCGTCGATGGGAGAGGTGAAGTGTACCTTCTGGAGAGTGTACTCATCAATTATTTATATGTGCTAAGGATGACATCTTAGCAATATCGATTGGGAAGAACCCACCATCTGCATGGAACTAGGTGAAAGGTTTAGTCCATAAAAGGCTACAGTACTTATAAGGCGTTATGTCCATACAAGGCATTCTGTCCTTATTTGGAGTTATGCCTTATAAGGCTCGTTCATATGAAATAACGGGCGCTGATGTAGGGAAAGTGTATGATGTTCCCTGGGCCTATAGTAGGGTACTGATATGAAATATAACAAGGACTCACAGCAACTTTCAGAAGCCCTGAAGACCCCGCACACTCAAATTGAAAAAGTGCCGCTGGATAGTGACTCTCTCTGTTGTCAGCCACCACAACTTGGTGGAATGCATTTGGAATCACCTTCTCTGGGGACACCAGCTGACTCCTTACCCTAGTTAGGCTGGCACCTGTATCCCTCAGAGCCTCAACACCTTACTCATTGATGGTGACCTATTGCCTATACTTAGTAGTATTTGAGGGCACATGGATCTTAGGAACCATCTCGCTGTCATCCAGGGATACTTGGATAATACTCCCTCCCCCATTAATGGAGACAAACACCTTCCCCAGAACTACAATAATCACCCCTGGAGTCTTTCCTCCAGAGTGAGATGGTGCTCTTGTTGGACACTTCTGATACCCCTTGCTAGTGTCCATACTCATAGCACTCATATCACTTGATGAGATTTGGTTGCTGACTTTTGTCAGTGTAGTTTTCCTTCTGGTAGCCAGATTGTGAATGAAAACCTGATGCTTTCCTCTGTGAGTTGTTTTGGGGGCCTTTAGCAAACTCTGTATTTTTATCTCCCCGTCATTCTTCTGGTGGGAATCCTGACAACCCTTTTGGGAGTCCCCCCCCCCCTCCGATGGATTCTTCGACACTCTGGTGCTGACCGAGGTATCAGCCTCCTCAGCAAGTTTCCTGGGGTCAGTTAACCTCCTATCAACCAGGTTTTGGCACAGCTCTGGATAACAAATATCATGCAAGTGTTCTTTTAAAATTAATTTGTATAGCCCTAATAATCAACAACCTAGCTCCCCCTCACCCAACCCTTCAGTGCCAAGAAATCCATCCATGTTTGTGTGGAGATTTTGTAGCTGCCCCTGAATCTGAAGCCTCTACCTCTTAGGGGTGAGTCCAAACTTACTGAATAGGATGGCCTTCATAGCAGTGTAGTATGTTTGGCCCCCTACCGGTATAGTAAGTAGTGTGTCACTCCTCACCAAGGGCATATGCCTACAATACCAAACATCCCAGAACTCTTCAGGGACATTGTGCACTCTTAGAGCCACTTCATAGGCTGAAACACATCTGTCTATGTCATTCCCCACCATATAACTGGGCATCAAAACTTTGGGTATCCTGACTCTGGACTCACCAGTGGACACTGCAGGTATCCTGCTACCATTTTTGTTAGTGGAACCCACTTGTAGGGCTCTCTGAGACTGAGATCCTGGGACATCTTCCTCTCCTCAATGACTATTCACCTCTGCGCTAGAGCTTGCTTTTTCGCAGCCAACGCAAGTTTCTCTGCTTGCTCCAACTTGACAAGCTCTAATTTGAGATGTCTTTCCTCCCTCCTGTCTGCAAGCAACTCAGGAGAAAAGGTTCCTGGAGGACACTTCCTGATGTGGGAACCACTACTGCACCTGGCAAACTACAGGCAGTCCCAAATCCACATTGGAATCCAGAATCAGGTCATCCTCCTCCTCAGGGATTTCCTGCTTATTCTCCCCTCGATGGTCATCCTCTGCTACCTGGGTCTCCACCCAGGCTCTCAAAGCCTTTTGTAGCTCAACCTTCCTGGTGAAACCCCTTGTACACACTTGATAGTCATTACAGAAATCCTTCAGCTGCTACAGAGTGTGAGACGCAGTCCAGCTCAAAATCAGTTACTGCATATGACGCTACTCCAGAGTGAGACATGGTTTTAGCGGAATAATCAAAAAGCCAATTAGGGAGAATTGAACATGGCTTGAATCAGTCTTAGTATAGAGTTGTAGTGAAGAATGAGGTACTATATGGTTTTGCACAAACACAAGTCCTTTCCTCATCGCTGATCACCAATGTGAGAAATTGGATCTCTAGTTGGCAAATAAATGCATCTTGTCCACGTAGGGACCACAATCCTTGTCAGGGTAAACTAGATACACTCTAAAATATAACCCGTGCTCACCAGCTGGTAGCTTGGCACATGGCAGTCAGGTTCATCTAAAGAGGCACTGTGTAAAGTATATGTGCAGCACACACACAGTATCCCAATGAAAACACCACAAAAATACTTCAGAGGTTTAGACAAATAGAGAATGATTCTATGAATAAAACAAGACAAAAACTACAAATATCGAATAAGTAGAACTGGAATTATATAATTCTAAAGATTAAATCAAAAGGTAGTGCTTAGAAGTCAATAGTGCTAATGGGTTACTTGAGGTCACACTGCACCAGGGAAAATCCAAAGTTCATGTTCAACACGATGGAGGGCAGGCTGGCTACAGAACTCATGCAGTTCCCGCTAAGAAAGTAACTTGGATGGAGCAAGCATTGACGTTGAAGACTCGATGTGATGAGTCGAAGAGGCGCTGCGTCAATCCCATGGATGGAGACAAAGCTTCGGTGCCGATCCCCACAGTTGATGAAGACTTCGGCGTTAGACCCCTTAATGATGCAGGTGCTGCGTCATCACCAAACCACGCTGTCCATCGTCATCGAGACGTGGAGTCTGTCGATTCGATGTTGTTGATCGGCTCCTGCGCCAGTATCGTAGGGCAATGTGTTAGTTCCGATCAGCGCAAAGTCATCACTGTGTCAATTTTGATCGTGCTGGACAGCAGAAATCACCTTTTAGGAGTCCAGGACTAAATTGGCACCACCTGGCAGGACATAACTCACAGATGGCAGGGTCCAGGTGATGATGCAGAGCTGCAGGAAGACTTTGGTGGCCTGGAGACTTCAGAACAGGAGGCAAGCCAGGAAGCCCTTGGAGTCACTCTGGGTTCAAGTGAGATGGGTCCAGACCTTGTCCTCAACAGGGCAAAGATTACTAAGTAGTAGGGCAGCTCAGCAAAGCAGAAAGAAGTTCCTTCAGAGCAGCAGTCAGGCAAATTGATAATCCTTGTGGCACTTCATTCTTTATTTCTAGCATGGATCTTCACAGCTCCAGTAGTGTACTGTTCTGGTAGGATTAGATCCCCTATGATTATATCCAAATGTGCCTTTCAAGTAGAGGTGACTTCAAAGTAAGCCCTTAAAGTGCACAGGTCCCCCTTTCAATCCCAGCCCTGTCTGCAAGGCTATCTGTGGGGGGTAAGCAGCACTTTGTGTGGGACAGAGGACACTGCCTATTCAGGTGCAAGTCTCAGCTCCACATCCCTCTTCCTGCCCAGGAAGAGCTATCAGAATGTGGATGAAAGTAGATGAGTTCTCTGTCACACCCACCATTCCTGTGCTTGTGGCTGTTTGAATGGAATGCACACAGTGTAGCTGTCTCCCACTCTAGTTGTGTATTGGAGACAGGCTGCAAGGCACACAGAGCAACAATAGCACAGAAATGTCTACTTTCTAAAAGTGACATTTCTAAAATAGTAAACTTAAATCCATCTTTGCAACTAAAGAAGAATTCATCATTACTATTCCAAAGATAAGAAACATGATGCAGGTACTCCTTTCTAATCAGGAATTACATCCTAAAAGTATTTTAAGGAATTTCTTATGCTAGCCTATGAGAGGAGTATGTATAACAGTAGTGAAAAACATATGTAGCTGTTTGTCACTACCAGGACATGTAAAACATCAAAGTACTTGCTCTACCGTTTATTTACACAGCACCCCGCCCTTTGGGCTACCTAGGGCCTACATTAGCACTGACTTATGTTTAATAAAAGGGAGGTTTAAGACTTGGCAAGTGGTTTTAAATGCCAAATAGAAGGGGCAGTAAACTCCACAGACAGGTCATGCAATAGCAGGCCTGAGACTGGTTTGAAAGGCTACTTATATGAATGGCACAACTACTGCTGCAGAACCACTAGTAGCATTTAGATTACAAGTCCTGGGTATATGGTATACCACTTTACAAAGGACTTATAAGTAAACTAAATATGCCAATCAGATGTACACCAATGTCACTATGTTTAGTAGAGAAGCATATAAACTTTAGCACAGGTTAGCAGTGTAAAGTGCTCAGAGCCCTAAGGCCAACAAAAAGATACAGTAAAAAGTGGAGGTAAGTAGGCAAAATGTGAGGGGGCAAAACACCCTCGGATGACAGGTCTAAGAGACACAATCCAAACATGAACTAGTTACCTATTACCATTTGGAAGATGCAGCTTATTACATTTCATAAGGTAACTTCAATGTTATCCTCTCAGAGACAGGCCTTGCAGTCGTGAAGGTTTTCACTACCACAATAAAAAGTTAATGTCAAGCTTTTTAAATACACTGCACCCTTCCCTCTGGGCTGTCCAGGGACTAACCTAGGGGTGATATATAGGTATTAGAATGAAAGGTTTGGGCCTGGTAAAAGGTTTATTTTGCTTAAAACATACAACGTAGAGATTCTCTAAGAAGAGGTGCGGCGAAGACGAGGAAGAAGAGCGGTCAGGGCAAGGAGGAGACAGCCACGGCAGGTAAGTGCCTTTTTTAGCTATTATAATTAATTTGGGAGGGTGGAGGGGCCGGCTGACTCCGCTCTACCACAGAGTTGGAGTTTTGTCTAAGCTCCATGTTCTCAATGGAACACAGAGTAGGCAAAACTCCAGAAACTCCGATGGCGAAGCGGAGTAATCCACCAGGGTTTAAATTTACCACTTGGTGCTTATGACTAATACATTGAATGGCGGCTACCCCTAACAGATGTAAGAAGGTTGCTTATTTGCCTGAAAGAGTCCTATGGTGGACCCTGTTTGCATAAAATTAGTATTGACCCTGGGTCCTGTGGTCACAGGAGGGGTTGTCCGTGTCATAATATGGATATTAAACCCAGGCCATTCAACCGCCCACTCTAAATTGGGCAGGTAGTTGAATACAAAACTTCCGAGGAGTATGTCAGCGATGGAAACAGAGTAGTCTCCATCGCCAACATACTTAAGTTCCGCCCGTCTGTAAAGCAGGTGGGTGCAGGGGTGGCTCTTCCGTTGGAGGGGAGGAACATTGCCTGACTTACATGCCCCCCAAAGCCCCAGAGATTAAAAATAAAATGGTAATTTTTTGCCATTTTATTTTTCATCACCCCGCCCTGAACTGAATGTTAGGACATGGTGGGACCTGCTGAGTGGCAGCAAGGAGGAATGGTGGGCAGAGAGCACATGTCTCTTTGGCTGGCCATCTTTTGTCAGCCATCCAGACATGTCCACTTTAATTCTCTCAACCCAGCTGTGTTAGACAGCTGAGTTGAGAGCAAGGTCAGGCCTCCAGTGCACTGGGGAGGGCTGAGAGAGGCCACTCCCTCCAATCAGGGCCCTGTTCTCATGCTGGTTAACAGCATGTGAGCAGCGCCAGGATTGATCAATGGAGTTTACTGGGGCCTGCAGTAGACCAAAGAAGAAGCAGAAGAGGTCTGGAGTGGAGGGTGTGTTTGGTAAGTGTTTATTTTTTGTTTTATTTGTGCATCTCCATAGATGCCAGCTGCCACTAGGTGGGTGCACCTTTAGTTTGGTGGAGACCATTCTCGATTGCATACCTTAATTACAAACACAATGTGAACATGTGGCTTGAGGGATAAAAATGATCTGAATCAGGACAGACCGTCCCTAACATGTGACTTCTGCTCCACAACAAGATGCCACCCTTTCAATTGAAATAGATTAAATGCTCAGCGGATGGAGTAAATTCATTTGAAGTATAAGCAATTTACAAACACTTTTGCTATGCTCATGAAAGACAGTCCCGAGGCAAATGCATGAAAACTATTATAACATTCAAATTTATTTTTACCACTCTTACTAAAGCAAAATTAACAAATTACTTACAGGTCAGTCCTACGCGTATGAAATCTGGTACCCCAAACGTTCCCAAGAATATGCCAGGCACGGCTGTAGTTTTAAAGAAAAATGAAACGTCTGCGCTGAGCTCGGCAGGAAAAGTGGGGAAGTGCAGGTAAGACGCCTCGATGTGAAAGGAGGCCGCGTTCCAGAAGCTTCCTGCGAATCAAAGGCATTCTTGTCAACGACTTGAGCGCAGCGTGACTCCGTGAAGGAAAACACGTGTAAGATGTTTGCTCTACTTACTGTCACCATAGCAACGTAAGGGGCCAATTCTCCAGGCTGCCTCTGAGTTGGATCTGTTTGTGTCTGTGATTACTATTCCAGTAACAGGTAAATGGTCCTTGAAGGTTAGGAGACCCGTATCACTGGTCCTGTGAAGAAAACAACCAGCTTCCCTATTAGGTATGTATTTGGCAGTTTTGTATCAATAGTGACACCTGTTAATTACAGTGATTAGAAGAGCAAACACTATAGTATGAAGCTGTATGTAAGAACAAACTATTAATATATGTGAGAGAAGCAGCGGCAGTAGTTCCAGAACTACTCTAACTACTGATACAAATAATAGTAATTAATGTTATTATTAACACTACTACTAATAATAATAGGAGAACCAATACTACTACTACTATTAATGATGGTACTACTACCACTACATCAAGCTTGCTAATGTTACTAATAATAACAACTATTGTTAGTATTAATAGTAGTAATAGTAGACGTTGTATTTGTGATAATAATAATAATCATAATCATCATAATCATCATAATAAGTATTATTATTATTATTATTATTATTATTACTAATAATTATAGTAGTAATAATGTTGTTATTGTTGTCATTGTTGTTTTGTTGATGTTGATGTTATTTACATTATCATAATTATCATCACCATGATCATGTTATTTGGCCAGAACCATTCTCACTAAAATACACAAAAATGGATTCAGATCAAATACAACAGGAACTCAGTAGTAAACCACAGGCTGCCCTGGTTAGCCCCTTCTGTTTGTGGAACGCTCATCACAGGAGCTCCATCGCATCAAGCGTCATGTAGCAGATGTTAATCGTGTCTTGGTCAGAAATCTATCAAAGGATTCAGTGATCCCAATGTAAAATATGAGATGCCTTTCATCTTTGTTTAGGTATTAGGTTAGTTCTGCAATAGTGTATTGCAGTTACATTCAATTTTGACATAAATCTGACTGTTTCCTTTTACATTAATGACCAAAGTACATAGTTGGAACCTGCAAACCCTGGGACAGATTTACAAGAAACTGATGCATCTGTAGAGATGTGTCAGTTTCCCTGCGCCAGCCTGTGACACACTTGTTGCACGATGGATGCGTCATATTTACAATACGGCGCACCATGGCGTAAGGATTGACAGATGCGTCAGAAGTTCTGATGCATCTGTTGGCCCAAAAGTCACGCAATGCTGGAATCGTGTGGCAAGCACGACGCAAATCCAGCAATGCATGTTAAGGCCTATACTTATTATTCTGCATCACTCCTTACGCTGCAGGCGTAAGGTTTTGACGCAGTGGCGTCCTCCAAGTGGTGCAGTGAAATCTTGTAGATTTCACTGCATTACTTTTACACGGCTTTCCTGCATGGGAACGCCCACCCTGCATACATTATACCTGACGCAGGTATAATGTGATGTGGTTTACAATGTGACGCATCTCCCTAGATGTGTCACGTGTAAATTGGCCGCATTGTTTACGCCATTGCTACATCACAAAAGTGACACAACAGCGGCGCAAAAATGTCATAAGGGGCTTGTAAATCTGCCACATGTATTTAAGGTGAGTAGCAACATTTTGATATTTTTCTAAGGCATTTAAATACAAAGTTCAGTAAACAAACAGAATACTCCTGCTCCCCAGATCTCTAAACTGATGAAGAGGTGAGATGCTTGCTTCAGCAGATAGTGGGTAACTATATTCATAAGAGATAGCGATAAAAAGAAATGTGACAAGATGTTTATAGCACTGTCAGTACTCGACAACACAGATGTGTAAAACGGATTCATTTAAAATTCAGCACTCTGCATGAAAATAGTTCGCAAATTTACCAGACTCCTTCACTTTATGTAGATTTATTTATCAGACACGATTTTAATATTAATTTTTCTTCAGTACGTTTACGCAGGGTTGTGTTCATGTTTTAATTCATCTTTTTTAGATTGGAAAGGGTGTCAAACACTATGTATTGCCCTTTAGCAGCAACTGTGACTATTCAAATAATTTCAAAATTTTGGAAATAAAACGACAGTGAAACCATATCATACATTGCCTATTTACTTAATTATCTAACAAACATAACTTACCACTTGGTGTGAGGCATCTCAAAACAGTACTTTTATAACTAACTATGGACCATGTGGCTAAAGATATGGAGCTGATTCTTCTCATTCACCAAGACTGGGAAGCATTCATAGCCTTCTCAGTTTTCTTAGTTTTATTAGACATCAGTCTTTATTTGTCCCTGAGATAAATCTTCACCACAGACATTGCTGCACTTTGTGGTTTTCTGCATATTTTATTAACTCCTCATGCACCACTTTTCCATTTCCTGTTTTAGAGAATTACAAATTTAGTAAATGCAGACCAACACTTTGTTTTAACCAAAATTTTAAATAATGTAGAACTTTGCAACTCTGCTCAATGCTTCTTAACATCTACAATCAGCTTGTTAATATGATTTTTAAAATGATTTTCCTTATTTATTAACTTACTTTTAATGTTATATGCTGCTCTTTTATGATAATTTCTTTTAATAATCAAATATATTTTAACTTCTCTTGACTTGTTTTGACTTTAAGGAGACATTCGTGACACAGATAGCGCCCCCTGCCACAGAGATTGAGTGGGAAGTGCCGACGGGGAGCGGAGTAGAGTGGCATGCGGCCCGTTCATGCTACCAGGGAGCTGAACCATGGCAGTGCGGAGAAGCCGGAGGAGTCTCGGTCCGTGGGGGCGAGCCTGGGGGCTCTCGGGATGAGAGGAGGCTACTGAGCGGCTATTCTAGGTGATAACGGGAAACAGCGCAGAGTCAATCGAGCCCATCACTGCATCGCTGCCTGCTCTGCACATCACGGGGACTCCATCCCCTAGCTAACTTTGCAGCAGGAGTCGCCGACGCACTTCCACACGCCAGCAGGCATTTCATGAGCTGCTCAGGGCTCCCGTGGCATAGGAGCTCATCACTGCATCGCCACCTGCTCTGCACATCACGGGGACTTTATCCCCTAGCTAACCTTGTAGCAGGAGCGGCCGATGCACTTCCATGCACCAGGAGGCACTTCTTAATCTGCTCAGGACTCACGCGGCGCGTGACATGCCCGGGCAAAGCCTGGGCCAAGGGTGGGCTCATCTGTGCTCGTCCGAGCCCGGAGGAGGCCGGGCTGGGCAACCCCCCTGAAATTTGCATCTCAAGGACGTGGACTGCTCCCCCTATCAAGGTATCACCTTCTATCTGACATTGTAGGCTGCTATTAGTCAAATTGCATTTACCTCTCATGGCAGTGCATTTTTGTAATTATAGGGAAAAGGAAAGTGACTGAGGGCGGGACGGGAGGTGCTGAGAAGAAAAAAAATAAGAAACTTATTCAGAACTTAGGTCTTGCATCAGGGAGGGCTGGGTAGAATCGAGTTGATGCGCCCGAGCACATTGATAACATTATATTAGAGTCAAGGGTTTGCTCTCAATATCTGCACTCTCTTCCAATACCTTCTCTCTCACCCCCAAGGCTCCTCAAGCACACACTCCTGCTGGGTCGAATAACACTGGGTGTGGAAACATACCAAGCCTATTTAAAAAGGCATCCAGCAAGACTCGCTCCATGAAGACCCCAGAAGTACTTAAAGAGTCCTCCACCAGTCTATTTAGTGAATCCCGCGTGTCTGAATGTGCAATGTTAGCAGATCTCCCCTGAGTAATCGTTTTGCACCTCTTGCAGAGCGACAACCTTCAATTGATGTACCAATCTGCAAAGAAGGCTCGGGTTTCCCACGAGCACAGTAATCAACAGGTCAAACATGAGTTCACATCTTGGTGGCAGGTTGACAGCCAACAAAAGGCCACCCTCTAATTTAGACCTCTTGAGGGAGACAAGAGGTTTTAAAGAAACCATAGGAGCTTTGACTGCCCTTATGTGGAGACTGTACCTCAAGACTGTAGAAGTGCAAAGTAGCCTTGAAACCCTTCCACCTATGTCTCCCCTAGATACAGCCAAAAACTTGAACATGAACATCCCCACCCTTTATAGTACGAAAATACCATGTAACGGTCACAACACCAATTGTCTACCCCCAAAGGGTACCTCAGGTCACTATGATAGGGTTCCTTGTAATCCATCAACCATGCATGGCAAGCACTAAGAGGGCTCTCGGGGGGAACCCAGGGGAACCACTAGGAGAACAACAGGACCTAGGATGGCCATAGAGCAAGAATTACCATGCTAAAGTATAGGTCGCAGTATGGTGCCTCTACTCTCTCGGCCTCACCCGACCCCTCACTCTGCTCCCCAGTGTACTATCCACATGGTCAATGTACCCAAGGTTGACTGTAATAACATCAAATATGAGAGTGGTGAAGCCCTAAAAAAAAAGGTATACACTGGAATAGGCACACAAGGGGATGTAGATCTGTAATAAGAGATGACATCGTGAGGGCAAGAAGACGAGTCTTACCTAACAGCACTGTTGACGCAACGTAGCATACCCTAGCTAGCAAATATCTAGTGCAGAATTTGGTTGCCCTTGAAGCTAGAACTTTCCCACCACCCACCACAAACATACAACTGAAGTTGAACATCCCCAGCAGGGCGGGTTCAGTAAAGACCGCTATATTGACTTTAAGGGATCTCCCTCTCTCGTCCATATACCAGAACGATTGACTACACGCTTCTATGATGCATACAGGACAGGAGGGTCCTTCCCCAGGGAATGAATTAATGACTCCCATTTTCCAGCTTGCTCTAGACATAAACACAGCTCTACATTTGGGAGATGAAACTCAGGCCGCAGATACAATCACATGCATCCATCCAATTACCCATGCAGCTGAAACTGCCATTCCTTTCCTCCCCCAGACCCTTTCCCAGACCACAGACATAAGGAAGCTGAAAATAGCGTCATTGAATGTGGCGGGTATAAGGTGGAAGCTTGACCTCCCCCATTGGCTTGAGCTCATTAGCCGACACAAGATCCGCATTTTGCAGGGAACTTGGAGCTTGACTCCTATATTCATTATGGGATTTGTGACATTCTGCACACTGGCACCTTGGTCAAAACATGGCCGGCCATTAGGTGAGCTGCTCATTTTGATCACTATGTCACTAAATTGTGATGCTGCGGAGCTGCCCATTCATAACCCAGATATTCTTGGGATTAGGCTTAAGAGTGGTAGAGGTACGCCAATTGACATCTTTAATGTCTACAGCAGGAGCTCTAGAGGAGGTTGATCACCAACCCTCGAGGCCCTGGATGAGATATTGGAGATATTGGATGCCAAACCAGCCAGTCACCCCATAATTGTGGATGGCGATTTTAATATCACTTTTGAGCCACTCGATTAGAATGATATACATGCGGTCAACGAGGAGGATAAAAGGTGGCTGGTACCACCGCTGGAGGTTCCCCCAGTAAAAAAGTGGTCTCAAGCGGCTCTGCCGTTGAATGCCATATCATTGAAATATAGGCTACGGCGAACTAATAGGAGAACTTGCTCTGACAAAGAAGGGGGGGATGACTTTCACTGGGCCGAATGGGTCTATTCAGATAGACTATATACTTGTGGACCTTATATTATGGCCACTAGTACAAGATTTGTCCATTATCCTGGTCTGTGAAAGTGACCACAATCTCCTCACCCTGATTATTGAACATCCATGGGGCGAAAAGGTCGGGGTAGATTTTGCCACACTTATCACTAAGGTGACTCAAATGGCCCGCGATCATGGCAGATAAACACAAGCTTAACACACTAAAAAGTGATCTAGAAACCCATCTGGGGTATTGCTCTCTACGCCTGATGAATCGATCGCAGTGGCAAGTTGCAGCACCCTGCACCCGAAGTACTTTGAACATTTGGCCAGAAATGTTATTGTCCATTCAGGTGGGGTTTGGCCAACTCAAGAAAGACTACCAAAAACAAATCTGTGGTTCACAAAGGAGTGAGAAGTGCTAAGAAGGCGATTGTCCATAGCTATAAGAAATAGGGACACCGCCTTGACACGCAATTAAGGAGGCAATATAAATCGGTACAAACAAAGGGGAAGAGAAAATGGGACGAAAGGAGATGGGAATAACTTGGGGAGTCCATTTTGCATCCAGACACTAGGTTGTTTTGGTCACTTTTGTCAAAGGGCAATTTTGAAAGGTCACCCTCTCTGACCAACAACATTCCAGCAAATGCGCGGCAAGATCACTTTGGCATACTTTATTCCATCATCTGCACCCAAGCTAGAGTAACGACTTTGCCTGATCCATGTGAACCAATATATGGCCTTTCATTTAGTAGACATTAAATTCTGGCCTCCCTGGAGGCAATTGCACCCGCTGAAGCCCTGGGTCCAGATGGCATTCCAGGAGACCTTTTTCGCTCAGATAGGGAGAACTGGGCATCTTTCCAATGACATCACTGGTGGGGAGACGATTCCAGAACCCTGGAAAGGGGCCGAAGTGATTCCCATTTTCAAGAAGGGTGACGGGGCCAACCCCTTAAACTATCGGCCAATTAGCTTGATCGATTGTGCCCAAAAGTCTTCTGCCGCTCACTCCTAAACAAGATCCAGGTTTGTATGGATGAGAATCACATCCACTCTCCGTTACAAGGCAGTGTTCTGACGGAAGACTGGCACAATCGATCAAGTATTTTGCCTTGTCATGCTGTATTGGAAGGTGGTTTTGCTGGGCAAGGGGAGTCTATATAACTTCATAGACCTAAAATCAGCTTTTGATCTTTTCCCTAGGGACAAACTATGGTGGGTGCTTAGGGATATCGGCATGCCTCCGGGAATTTTGGTACTATTAATCAGGCTACACCAAGAGTACTTCACCCAAGTGAGACGGGGTGGCCAGGCACATGTCACTGATCCCGTTAAAATAGGGTCCGACAGGGCTGTGTCCTGGCCACAACCCTCTTTTCACTCTACACAATCAAGTGCTGAGGTCCTATCTTCTATTCCAGCAGATGCTCCCTCGCTAGCAAACCAAAGAATTGCAACCCTATTATTTGCAGATGACACTTTTCTGGTCTCAGAAACTCCCATGGGCCTACAAAAACTACTAAACCAATTTAAGATCTTTTGTGATGGGAAAGGCTTGGAAATTAACGCCTCCAAAACTAAGTTAATGTTGCTGAACTCCCATAAGACCTTTGAAGGAGACCTGCTTTTGGACAATGCCCCTCTTGAGAGCGTGAGCTCCTTCGATTACCTGGCAATCAAACTATCAGAGGTTATGGCCTGGAAATCCGATCTTAATAAGGCTTCCTCAAATTCTCCCAGGTAACTGGGGCTCTGAGGAAGGAGCATTGTCTCTCCTATACCAAGCCAATAGCACCTGTACTGAAATTATATAGCTGTAAGGCTGTGAGTGGTGCACTATACAGGGCTGAGCTGTGGGGTAGGGCAAGTGCAAGTGACCTCCCAGCAATGGAGAACAAGATTCTTAGAAATCTAGTATTTCTCTCGCAAAGCACCCCTCTCTGCCCATTAAAGCTTGATTTGGGCTTTAAGCCCATTAGTAACATAGCAAAGCTTTGCCTCCTGCTATTTTGGCAGAGAATGGTCACCACCCCCGAATTGGCACCTTACACCGCAGCTTTTGATGAGGTTAGTGCCCTGGATACCACGAAAATAAATTGGCTGGATTAAACATGCTAAAAGTTTTTTATCCAGCATTGGCCTACCAGGTCATAGTTTTGGCTGTCCACCAACCTACACCGGAGGCCAGATTAAATCACAATATTGGCCATGGGTTGAGCAGATAGCACATTCCAAAAGCAACCAGGGCAGACTAACAGAAGAATATAGAGATTTGAAAACCTGTCGCTCTCTAGAAAGTTACTTGGACATCATTAGGGTGCCAGCCGACAGGAAGCTCTATATCCAATTCAGTCATGGTAGTTTACCAATTAATGCTTTTACAAACTCTTGGCTGATTAACAAAGCTAAACCCATGGGCTGCCCTTGCTGCCCCTGCCCAAATGAATCAATAGGTTAAGTTCTTTTTGATTTTATAGCTTATACGAAACCTAGGGGCAAATGGTTAGCCCCAGTCTGTGGACAACTTAGGACCCAAGATCCCAGAGTGGTCTTGCGCATATTGAAATCAGATGCAAGACCCTTATTTGTTTGCGCAACTACGAAATGTCTGGGCCAGTCTTGGGCGATTAGAAAGAGAGCACTGTCAACTCCCTTATCTACCCCTGAGAGCCATTGATGTGATGCCTCGCTTTTATGAGACCACTTGCCATTATGGCCACCTGTTTCAAAATGTAAATAGATGTCTGACTTCTAAACACCAACAATTTGTAATTTTTACATCTTTGTTTTATTGTAAATATTGAAGTTTTAACATAATTTTATGATTTTTTTTATGTCATGCTCTGGAATGTAAACTTAGGCTCTGATCACTGCTTGAAATTCTATGAACGCATTTGCACTTTAGATAGGGGTCCAAGTTATCTCGCATTGTATCTTCTGCTTTGTCTGCAGCACCAAAGCCATGAACTACGCAACTATTGCCTTGCCTAGGTATCTTTCATATGCTGTTACAGTCTTGTCAACTTTTGTAATTTCTCAATTGTATCTCTCCTAACGTTTATTTGTATGTTGTTTTTTAAACCGGAAAGTATGATGCTTGTTCTGAATGTCTGTATCTTTTATGGTATTTTACTGAAATAAAGATGTTTGATGATGACTTGAATGTGGCAGGGCTGAATTAGCTACGTCCTTGACAAATACTGATAGAGTCTCAAGCATATAGTGGAAAAGGGATCATCTATTTCCCATCCAACAAGGTTGTCATATGATGGTAGTAGTCAAAGCTCAATCTTGCTTGACAGGGACTTTGGTTGATAGTCTAGTTGTTTGGTGGAAGTGAAGCAGAATGTGACAACATCCCTCACTCTATGTTTAGAAAGTGGAGCACTGGCTATTTATTTTTAAATAATCAGAATCTAATAACTTAATCAAGCGTGCTACAATGGTGAACATGCTGTCTAACATGTCAACACATTGCACAAACAGAATTCAAGTACTTGACCATTGTGCACTGTTGCTATAAGCAGATGCTTAAAATATAACACAAGGGGAGGGCGTGGCTAGGGGCCAACGAAGATGGCCGCCGCCTGAGAGAGTTCCGAGACCGACGGAGTTTCTCCCTGTAAATCCGTTCATTAATCCGTGGCCTGCTTCGCGATTTCCTCCAGCTACGAGGGCCGGAGAGCAGCGGAGACGTTCGCTGCTGCTTCCGGCGCTCTCAGTGCTCCTTTGACGAGGTGACGGCGGGTGGGAGGTCCGCGGCCCGGGTGCAGCGTTGGAGCCGGGACCTCGCGTAGCGGCGTCCGGAGGCGGATGCTCGGAGCGCCTCGAATTCGGGGGCAAGCCAGGCGTTGCGGGGCCTAATGCAGCGGTGGAGCCAGGTTCTTGAAGAGCCTCGCACATCTCCGGCTGACAGGCGGGGGCGCCCGGTTTCGATTATGCATGCGGGCCCCATCCGGAATGAGGAGGAACCCAGCTACATCTCCTAAAATATACGGCGGCCTCTGAAGAGGCAGATACAGCGCGATTCTGGAGCAGCCGGTGGAAGGCTGAGAATTACCATAAATGAATGATCGCTGGTCATAAGAGGACTTGGGGGGCAGCGAGGAGTGATCAGTAGGGCAGTGGGGCACTGAGAGGCTACATTTCAGAAATACCGGGAGCCTGAGCACGCCACGGCCAGCACAAACCTGATGGCTCTGATGGGGGGGCCTCGGACATAAAAATAATTACAACCAAAGAAAAACACTGTTTCTGTTTGGCTGGCGGATTGGGGGCCCACGCTGGAAGTGTCACTGCCTCCTGCTGCTCGGTGTTTCAGCTATCTTCTGCCTGGGGTTGAGGAGTGCCCCAGTCGCGGTCTCACCACCATTGTCAATAAGAGAGTCCTCAGGGGCAGACGGACACCACTGCGAACCAGGCTGTCTGGCAACTGCAGGCGGTAGGGGAAACCGAAAGGCCGTGCGCATCGGGTCTTGCGCAGTCAGGCAGCGGCGATTACCTCTTGCCTGAAGCGGCCTCTGGATCGGCGCAGGATCCTCCTGTCATGGGCGCTAAGGGCCAGCGTGCGCCACAGCAAAGTAAGCTGGACAAATATGCCTATAGAAGTGATCTGTCCACCGATACGGTGATGCAAAAGAGTAACGATGAAGGTGGTCGAGCCGCAGACACCAAGGAAGTAACTTTGCAGGATGTAATGGCCCTGCTGACCCAGATGCAGACCTCGATGGGGACTATCTCCACTGATATCTCCCTGCTCCGGGGGGATATCTCCAAAATAAGTAACCGACTGTCAGACGTAGAGTCCACCACAGCGACAATCTCATCGGACACGGCTGCGCTGCAGCGTCAAGTTCATAAATTAGAGCTGGCCCAAAGGCAGATGGAAGCCAAACTGGACGATCAAAAAGGGCGCTCTAGGCGTAATAATGTTCACCTGGTGGGGTTGCCGGAAAACATACAAGGACCGGGCCTCGACCTATTCATTGAAGACTTGATCAAGACCAAGCTGCAGCCCCGTGGATTGTCTAACTTCTTTTCAGTGGAACGTGCGCACCGGGTACCCGGCAGGAGGCCGCGGCCGGGCGCACCACACAGACCTATCCTAGCCCGATTTTTCAACTTTAGGGACTGCGATGCGATCCTGCAGGCGGCCCGAGTGGCACCTCCCCTTAGGGTGGACAACTGTACAGTGATGCTGCACCCAGACTACACAGCGGCGGTTGCAAAGCAAAGAAGAGACTTCACTGAAGTTAAAAAAGAACTACGTAGTCGAGATTTGAAATATGCCATGCTATTCCCGGCCAAGTTAAGAGTTGAAGCAGACGGAAAGACGTGGTTTTTCACATCTCCGCAGGAGGCTCAGGAATGGCTTGAGGGATGGAGGAAGCCTGGAGGGACCAACCGGCAAGGGCACAGAAATAGACGGACGTCTGGGGGATCTTGTGCACCGGAGGCGCTGTCCATGGCGACAGCCGCGGGCAGGACATCGCCACACAGGTCAGAGAACTCAGACTGTCATTAATACTGACAATAATATGGACTTCCGCCTGGACTGTTATCTGGGAAGTAGGGCCCTGTGGGGCTTTCTAATGAAGGTGCCGATGAGGAGTAGCCAAGAACTTGCCACAGATTGGAGCATATGGTAGTAATTCGTCCACTATAATGCCGGGACTGACAGCTTTCTCCTGGAGTGATCGCCTACAGGCAGACAGGATTGATTCAAGGGAGAGACCCGAAGTGGTTGGTCGTAGCTCTCCCCCTACACGCAAGTAAATGGTTTGGGGAACAAAGCACTCTGCTAAGTTGGGGAGGCGGGTAGTTCAAAGTGTGCTAGGCAGGGAAGCAGGGAGGTGGGCGGGGGACAGGGTTCAGTTCAGGGGGTTAAAGTTAAGGTTTGTTTTTAAGCATGTTTCACAAAAGGCTTGCACTCATCACCAGGTCAGGGTGCACCCGATTCTTGAGCTGTGGCTAAATAGAATACAGTGCCGGAAAACCCATGACACTATGTACCCAGGATGATAGTATCTGCACCACATAACCCACGTGCCCCGGAGAGTGGGCAGCACTCCACGTCACAGGTGGTCCCCCTGACACTAGTTACCTGGAACGTCCGTGGTTTAGGGGACAAAATAAAACGTTGTCTAGTCCTGCATAGTTTAAAACAGTGTGCTCCCACAGTAGCCTTATTACAGGAAACGCATCTTACTGGTACCACCTGCAAAACACTGGATCGATGGGGCTTTAAAATGGTTGCGCACTCAGAGTTCACCTCTGGCTCAAAAGGGGTGGGCATCCTCGTTAAAAAACAGTCTCCACTGATAGTACATCGCACGAAAACTGACAAATATGGCTGCCTTGCGGCCATATCTGGTCAATGGGAAGGGAGCTTCATCAACATTGTTTCGGTCTACATTCCTCCGGCCCTTCACGCTGTATCACTCCCAGCACTTGGTGAATTTTTATTGGATCTGCCAGAGGGTGAATTATTGATTGGGGAGGACTTTAATGACACCATCGATACAGCCATAGATCGAAACCCAACTAGAACACGAACATGTGGGGTCTTCCCAGTAGGGGGGTTTATAGAGGCACTGGGACTCACTGATACATGGAGATATCGACACCCTGATGAGCATCAATTCACTTTTCACTCAGGAGTCCACAATAGTCTCTCTAGGATAGATTATTTTTTTGCCTCCCCTGAATGTCTAAGAAATGTGGCGTCAGTAGAAATTAAGCCGAGGGGCATTTCGGATCACTCTCCAGTGTTATTGACATACGCAAGTAGTCACAAAGTACGACAGCGCATTTACCCCATATACCCAAGGTATCTACAAGTCCCTAAAATCAAGAAGGCTATCACTACTACGACCCAGGCTTACTTTCAGGATAATGAGTCATCAGTTAGTTCCCCTACTGTTCTCTGGGAGGCTTACAAGACTGTGATCAGAGGGCAAGCAATTGCAACTATCACGGGTCACAAACGTGATAAACAACGAGAATTAAAAGACATAGAACTTGGATTGCATGAGGCGGAAAGGCAATGCGCCCTCGATCCCTCCCAAGCCGCGACCCAACGCCTGTCCCTCAGACAACAAGAATACTGGGAGTATCTCAAAGACACGGTTAGAACACGTATGACAACAACACAACACAAGATTTATGAAACTGGCGATAAGGCCAGTAAACTCCTGGCATGGTTGGATAGGCGAGAGGAGGGTGAGAACTGCATAGCCCAGCTCCATGCAGCCAATGGGCAGGTAGTAACTGACCCAGAAAAAATAGTACAGATATTAGCGAGGCACTTCCAACAGGTCTATACGTCGTCATCTGATATGTCCATGGAAGAGGCGCAATCATAAATTATAGATATCGCCATGCCCAAACTCACACCTGAGGTGACCCTCCAACTCGAAGCTGATCTCACGATTGCAGAACTGCAGTTGGCGATCGGCTCCCTACAATCCGGGAAGGCCATGGGACCCAATGGTATACCAGTAGAACTATACAAAAGAATGGCGGGAACAATTACACCTTACCTGCTTAATATGTTTCGCGACAGTTTGCAGCGCGGTGAACTTCCATTAGATCAAAGACTGACCACTACAGTAACGATCCCAAAACCGGGAGAACCCCCCGAGGAGTGTGCCTCGTATCGTCCCATATCCTTTATTAAAGGGGAGGCAAAAATTCTGGTGAAACTTCTTGCGATGCGACTCACGCCACACTTAGGGACACTTATACACCCAGACCAATCGGGCTTCATGCCGGGCAGAAGTACAGCATTAAACTTGAGACGCCTACATGGGGTGATGGCTCGTATACCTCAGATACAAGAACCAGCAGTTATCTTCTCCCTAGACGCCCGTATGGCGTTTGATATGGTGGAATGGCCCTTCCTCTTTGCGGTCCTTGCCCACATGGGCTTTGGTCCCATATTTTGTGCATTGATACGCTTGCTATACACCAACCCAATGGCACATGTGACAGTTAACGGGCACATTTTTCGGAGTTTCCCACTCTCTCGCGGCACACGCCAGGGTTGTCCACTGTCGCCACTCTTGTTTGCTCTAGTCCTTGAGCCATTGGCGGCATGGATTAGATGGGAACCATTGATTAGGGGACTGAGATGGACGGCGGATTGGGAGGATCGCATCTCACTGTACGCAGATGACGTGTTACTGTATATGGCCTCCCCCAGTCGTTCAATTGAGGCGCTACTTAATTTCAGTAAGCTTTTTGGTCGTGCATCTGGGTATACCATAAATTGGTCCAAATCTATTTTGTTTATTTTAAATGGCCCGCCCCCTCGGCTCCCCAAGGACTACCCACTGCAGGTCTCTAATGGCACATTTAAATATTTAGGAATCAATATAACTGCAAGTCAGGAGGCCTTTTATAAGCTGAATCTCATACCTCATCTGGAGCGTGTCAGACGGGATGTGACACATTGGGGCACGTTACCATTGACGCTCCTGGGTAAGGCAGCGCTTTTTAAAATGATGGCGCTTCCTCAATTTCTTTATGTACTAGAAAATGCACCATTCATGGTACCCCCATGTTATTTCAAGACAATAGAGGCACAGGTCTCTAGTTTGCTATGGGGTAACAGACCAGCACGGATTGCATAGGGCAAACTGGTAAAGGGATGGTACGACGGGGGAATTGCGCTCCCAAATATACTTGGGGTAGAAGGTATGATGTCGGCACTATATAACGAGAGGTGAACCCCCTGCTTGGTCCCACAAAACACACTATTGCTCTTTGGCACAAGGCACATACTAAGTTGGGCTGGCGGGGTGTTATAACCCAACTTACTCCCTTATGGGACACTAAACGGTTGGGGCGATTCAGGAACAGCAAGGGGTTCGCTCAATGGGATGCAATTGGCATCTCCACAGTGGGTGATATGTGGATTAAAGGGGAAATAATCTTGTTCGAGCGTCTTCAGGACCAATACCAACTGGCAGCATCAGAAAGGTTTTGCTACCTGCAGATTAAGCACGTGTTACAAGCTGCCCTACCAGCTGGAGTTAAGGTTCCGGAAGCTACCCCTCTAGAAGATAGATTACTAACAGATCATATGCATAGGTGAGCTACTTCATTCACCTATCGAAAGCTAGTCAATAACTTACCAGACCCCACTGAGGTACTTAGGAGAAAGTGGTCAAGAGATGTTGGAGAATTGCAAGACGCTGTTTGGCAAGATGCAACGGCATCCCCGCGGGAGGTGGGCATAACCTCGAGGTTCAGGCTGGTACAGCTCAAAATATTGCATCGTACTTATTACACTAGAGTCCTCCTATGTAAAATTGGGAAAGCTTCTCATCCATACTGTTTGAGGAGGTGTGGGACTGAGGGGACTTTTTTTCATACGTAGTGGGAATGTCCAAGAATTGCGGAATATTGGGCCAGGACAATATCATAGGTGGAGGGAGTATCACTGCTGCCCGAGCCCAAGATTTGCCTACTGAATGTGTGGGAATCAAATGATCTTACGCTCCTGGCTCAGGTGTGGGTTACAATGGGGATAATGGTTGCAAAGCGGAACATCGCACAAAGATGGGGTTTGGAGGAAATACCAACGATTGCAGCTTGGTGTAATGACATGGATGGTGTTATGATAACTGAAAAATCAGTGTATATTAACCGAGGGTGTCCGAGCAAATGGAATAAAATATGGGGAGGGTGGAATAAATTTAGGGGATACATCTGTGATCCACCTAGGGCGCAGTCTGAGGAAACATCGGAAGATGAGACAACTGGAAACATGTGAGAATAATGTAAGATAGGTACTTACCACTGAAGATTTATTTGTTGCATAATGGTTCTGATGAAGTCCTAAGGTTTTTGGAATGTGATTGCAATTTACATTGTCAATGTGAAACGTGCAAATTTACATCTTTTGTTAACAATTAATATAAAATGTTTTTAAAAATAAAAAAATAAAAAATATATAACACAAAAAATCACTTAATACATCTAAAATAATTATGTTATATACATATCTTCGTTGACATATACAGAAACTGTTTTCCAAAGAAAGAACTTTTTCAGAGAAAGAACTTCAACATAATGTATTCTGTTTTATATCACAGAAAATACATTTCTTCTGAGAGATATATCAGATTTCTCTGTTCAACATCCATGCCCAATGCATTTTGGGTCCAGCAGCCCTTCTTCTGGGGCTTAAATCTACAAATAACAGAAAAAAACATGAAAACAATGTGCAGTGAGTATCAGTCTCCTTTCAGTTAACTAATTGTCATGTCCATAGATAATATTGCTTTAAATTGTGAGCAAAACCTGAAAGCGTCTTATTCTAGGTGATAATATGGGCCTCTCTGTTTCTTACTGTGCCTGTCATTGTTGACGTAAATGCACATCTTGTGTGCTGTTAGTTACAGTCCATGTGGCCAAATGCGAACTATAGATTATGTTACGACTACATTGTGGTCAATATTATTCTTACAAACCAAACCTCAACAACATAAACCAACAAGATCCTATGTACCCATTAGTGCAGCCAATTCACGCACACCTCATGAGTGTAAAAAAACGGCTTCCAGTGCTCAAAGCAAAAATAGTCCCAATCTGCAAACCTACTGATAAACTCTCCTTTATCAATCTATAACAAATAGATCAAAGGATTGTTACAGCCTACTTGTACCGTAAGTCTCACCTTTCTATGTGCATGAAAACAAATAGTCAACATAGATGTACTAACCTGAGTAATGATTAAAATGCCTCTCTAGAAATATGGTGAATGTAAATGGCAAACTATATCTGTAAAACAGGAAAAACAGGAAAACAAACCATAACTCTAAATGCTCCGGCAGACCATGATGAATAATGTCGCAACTGTCAAAGACCCTGTCCTTAACTGACCACCTGAATCCTAAGGGCGAAAAAACGCTCAATACACTGCACAAATGGCTTTCGTCTGGCTTATGCGGCTCACGCATAACTCCATGATAACCGGTACGGGCTCCGAAAAATCAACAACAGACTCGGAAGATGAGAAGGTCTCAGTACTCAGAACCATAATGGCCATCTTAGAGTGGTGAAAAACATTGAAAGGTGCTGATGACATTAAAAAAAGGTTGGCAAAACAATAGAAAAAGGGTACAGAAATTGATGGTCATTGAAACCCTAAACACTATTGCACAGATTAAATTCCAGGTAATAGAGACTGTAATACCCATTCCTGGTAAAGACCTCACGAGATCGTTACTGCAAAGAGAAATTTTTTGGATCTGGAAATCAGACACACAACAACCAAAGGGTTTAAATGAAAAAACTGACATGACAAGCTGACCTTCTGCAACTGGATAAGCATGGACCTGAAGCTAGACCTGCCTGAGCCCTGCTGGCTTCTGCCAGAGTGACTCCCTGATTCCCAAGAGGTGCATCCCCAAGTCCTGGACCCTTGCTGCATCAGAGTGCAGAAAGGAGAAATCCTGAACGTTTGGGCTTTTCGTGGCTGTGAATGGGCCTGTTCGTGCTGATACTCTGCCACTCGAGATGAACACTAACACAAAGCCCCAATAAACCTGACTCCTTGTGCTACATCGATCACCACCAACTACTGGCAAAGTGAGATCTGCACTTTTCACTACACTGACAACCCTCCACAATGCCAGACCTGCTCTTCGCGCTACAACAGTGACCATCTGCAACACTCTCCCTATTCCTCGAGGCTGCCTCCATTGCGAACTAGACTATTTTTGCTAGACTTTGAGAAGGTAACTTTTTCAGTGAGACTAATCTGGTCCATGCATCGGGCCTGTACTACATCGCAATCGGCCTGAACTTGTGACTTTTCCCTGATCAGCATGACCAGATGACATCGAGCAGCACTTTCTGCTTTTAGGCGCTATGCTTACCGGAAATTTTTAAATTGCATATCTCTGGTTCTACTGATTGGATGTTTGTCTTTCTGGTACCATTTTATTTATCCAACTATTCTCTATATTTCTGAATTAGTGTGGGACTTTTCTTGTGTTTTGTTTTTTCACTTTATTACTGGTTGTATTCTGCATAAATTCTTAACACAATGCCTCTGAGTTAAGCCTAACTGCTTTTGTGCAAACTACCAGAGGGTTAACCACAGGTTAAGTTTGTGACTTATGTGGTTCACCCTGATAAGGATTATGGTTTTGGCTTGAGAAGGGTGTTCACCCTCACAAACACCCAATATTCTACAACTATAATTTAAATTAAAAGGTAAATAATTGTTCATAAATATATTTTAATAGCACAAATATGACCTAAAGATAACAAATAATCATTGATATATTATCTTTAAAATAAAAACATATGTATTAAAGCAGTTACAATTTATAATAAATTAAAAATAAATACATGACTGACATTTACCAGACACATGAAGATAATTCTTAAATTAAATGTATAATAATTGTAAAAGATAATAAATGATAATGAAGAATTAAAATACCAAATAAACTTAAAGTACTCATTTAGAAAATATATTTAATATTCTAAATATATTCAAGCTAACAAGCTATTAAAAAATGCTCTAAAAATCCACCAAAAAGTAATATATGATACCTAATTCTAATCACAAATCATTAAAAAAAATTATAAACAATTGAAAAATAAAAAATACTATGAAAGGACCTGATTAGGATGGCGGTGAAGCAGCCATTTCCCACCCGCTAGATAAGGATGGCGTTCGGAGTGCTAGCGGGCGGAAAGCCCGTGTGCCACAGGTCTGAAAGAGGCAAGTGTTACGGTTGCCTGTCGGACCCTTCCCGTATCCCTAGAATGGTGGCAGTGCCTAGGAAACACCGTCCGCCACATTAGGATGCTGCACCCCCACCAGCCTTTCCATAGCGGTTCCCCCGCCATGGAAAGGCTGGTGGGGATTAACTTTGGGGTCCCGTTGCGGGCCACCCATGTGCAGGTGGACTTTTGTTTTGCACTTGGGGGGCATTCCCTGCACCATAGGGCAGGCACCACTTGGTGTCAGCCACGTAGTGCAGGGAAAAGTAAAACCTGCATTTTTAACATTGTGGCAGGTGCTGCAACCAGCAGCACCTGGCCCAATGTTAAAACTACCTTTTACGGCCGTGTAATTTGAGGTGCGGGACTACAGCCATATAGGCGTAATCAGCCCCTAAATAACTATAAAATTTAGAAAAAAGTATACATTGGGGAGAAGAGTTAAAGTGTACTATTCTAACACCAAGCTTACAAATATTGGGAAAATTACACACATTGTGGAAGGGCGTCAAATTTACTATTTTAACTCCAATCTAACAAATATAGGAGGAATTGCTCACATTGGAAGGATCAGATTTATTATTCAAACTCATGTGCAATAAAAATTTGGGAGAGTGCACATACTGGAGTAGGGGGCTCAGATTTAATATTAATTCATATATTGCAGGCATCTGTGTGATGTTGTAACTCAACTCCAACAAATATTGGTGAAAATGTATTAATTGTAGGTTACAATACAAAAGACACAGATAAAATAAATAAAAATGTAATAAAGTTTAATACATCTAAATAATTAAATAAAAAAGCCAAAATATGTTAAAAACTTAAATCCATATCTTGAAGTCGTAAAATTAAATCTGCATCTGAAAGTCGCAAACTTCCTGATATTGTAACTCCATAGAGCTTTAAATGTTGAAGATGGGCTTTCTTATCTGACCACACAACATTCCATATTTTGGAAGTAATGTCTATTCCTAATTTAGTAGGGATTGCAACCAGTAGCATACCTGGTGTGCAATTGTATAGTGGTCCTCCCACCATTTTCACAATTTGAACACCCCCACAGTGATAATTGTAGAGAGGACCTTCTGGCAAAGTCAATATCTGTCTTGTCAGTCAGTGGTTCGAAATTTGCTTTTTTCATATGTTCTAAACCGTGAGTGACTAAGACCCAAATGTATTTAAGGTGTGAGAGGTTCCTTGAGAAGCCATTTGTTTCTGTAATGTGCAGGTTTACTCTTTTAGATATGAGAAATATTTCACTTTTGTCCTCTTTACTCCAAAAATGAAAAGGTGGATAACAAATTACTGAGATTCTTAAGATTTGGTAATGAGCAGTCAATTTCTTTTACTTTTAATGTGAAGATGATACTAATATTATACAGTAGGATTTTGGATGTGGCAATCATTTGGTTTAATGATTTCTGATTGTTTAACTGATGCTGCAAGTGGTTTAGGGCAATTAGGAAGAGCATTGGATAGAGATGCATCCCTACCTTGTCGCCCAGTGGATCGAGGAAGTCTCCGAAAGAAAGCCCTTTTTATCATGGTGTGTCATGGGGTTATCCAGCCATTGGAATTTAGTTAGAAAGTTCATACCTTTCCCAACTGTCATCAGTGACCGTAAAATGTAACCCTCTTTCAACTTGACTGAATGCTTTTTCAATACCCAGTGAGGTTAGTATAGTCTCTTCAAGGTCATCTCTTCTGGTCCAGAATAAGTTAGTAAGCAGCCTGAGGTGATGTCTGTATGTATGGCCTGGTACGAAGCCCATCTCTTTTTAATGAATCAAACAAGGGTTTACTTACAGATTGATATTATTTTGATTAGGATCCAAAACGCCATATTATGGATTGAGTGAGGCCTATAGGCCAAACAATTCAAGTGTTCTTGATCTGGCTTGGAAAGCAACATGTTAATTTCCTCATCCTTTTCTTCTGTGGTGATTGCATCATCAAAGCATACCTTCTGTTCTTCTAACAGCTTTAGTAGTTTTATTGCATTCAAAAGTCATGTTCAGCAGGGGTTAGGTCTGATTGTTACAAATGATGTAAATATTTATAAAATTCTAGAATTGCATTAGTAATTTCAAGTGGTTGTATGATTAGTTTGTCAGAGTCGTTATATTTGGCCAGAATGACAGATTGGGCATCTCCTTGACTTGGGCCACTAGAAGCTTTCTTGCTTCTTCACCCCAATCGTAGTGCTGTTTTTTTTCCCTAATGAATCATTGTTCTTCTTCACATGTATTTCTTATTTCATTCTTGCCTTAGGGCCTGAATAGGAAGACGGTCGGACTTTTGTCCGATCGTCATCCCTTTGGAAACGGGACCGCCCGACTACCTCTTTTTCTATAGAAAAGTCTGCAAGGCCTACCTTTGGCTTCACTTTCACTGTGTCAGCACAATAATCCCAATATGTAGTGTAACCTATTTTTTATAAATTAGCACTCTGTCCTGTGGCTTACTAGGCACACTTTAGGGGGACGTATACATATTGAAAAAAGGCCTTTCACCCATGCAAATGAATTTTAAATTTCATGTGCCACTGTAGTCTGTTTAAACTGCAGCTCATCCAATGCACAGGCTGCTCTTAGCAGACTTATTGTTTTGTCATAAAGGTGGATTATGAAAATATGCACTGCAGCTCTACATAAGGCATTTAACTTTCCATGCCAGAGGTGCACTTTAAGCAGCATTTAAATTGGACGGATAGGAAGTTTACTAGATCAAACAGGGAGTCCCAATTATTACTGTAGCAGCAGTTTGATAATAGAGTCCAAAACCCAGCAAGATAAAATCAGTTTAATGTAAGTCGCATTAGAAAAATGCAGGCAATCAGAATGTGTAAACACATGCAGAGAGATTTTATCTTTCCTGTAATGACTCATATTATGGAAAAAACATTTTTACAAAATATCTTCTTTCTGTTGATCACTGAAAAAACATTTCTCCTTTTCTATGTTTAAACTGCAGCTTTAATTATGTTCTGTGACAGACCTTTAACTTTAGCTGTTGACCCAACAGGAGGAATTATTAACTCAGAACTCAGCTGTAATAACTTATTATAGTTGAACAGGTGAGTCATTGTCTTATTACAGGTAAATACAGGTCAAAACTTAACTGTAGTGAGGAACTTAGAGACATGTTTGTATACAGTGATTGCAGGCTTCCAAGTATTATATTCAAAATGAATGGCTACTAAGAAACTCTTTATTGGAGTGTGAGACTTTTCAAAAATGGTCAGCAGATGTATTAGAAACATTGTAATTCATGCTTTCTGCTTGGAGCCAAACACTTGAAATATGTTGTATGAAAGTTGTGAAAATAAATGACTGAATATCTGGATATATATGAAACAATCACTTGGGGGCCAATTACGATGTCGGTCAGAGTTGCCTCCGACTGACACCCTCGTGAATTTGGGACTGACCGACCTCTGGTTGGTCAGAACTGTCAGTCAAAAGCTTTCTGACCCACATCATCATCTGCGCCTTAGTCTCAAGTAGAATTGAGATATACCATTATCAGTTCTTAGCTATTAGAGAAGCATATTTGTGTTATCTACACCTATTCAGTATGTATACTTAACACCTTCCTGACCTAAATGTATGGCACCTAAATCTATATGGGATAAATAGCATAACCTGACTAGAAAATGTCCTAATCAAAGTTTTTTTTTAAATAGATAATGAGATAATTAATAAATTGTATATTACGCCATAATCAGTAAAATAATGTAACAATTTGGAAAACAAAAATATATAAACAACTTTGAATTTCATGACAAGTGACCCAGGGTGATATTGCCCAAGTGTCATGGAGCCTCGTCTGACCACCATTGTAAAAGACAAATGCTTTTACGTGGACAGAAGTCTATAAATAATTATCAGAAAAGAAACGAGTGTCTATCTCAGCTATCATTTTTACTGAAAGTTTTAAAGTACAGGCAATACTTGGGTTTCAGCTTTATATATAAGAAATATTGCATCTAATGTTCACTAGTAAGATCATAAATTGCTGTTATGCTACAAAGGTGTATATTTGGTCATGATTCTAGCTTTAGTCATACTTTCCTGAAATTAACAGACATTTCTGCAGTGGAAAGTGATACATGTTCTGATTTCACAACATACAACTTAGGGGCCGATTCCGATCCTGGAAAAACCGGGAACGAACCGTCGGTCGGAGCGTTTTCTCCGTCCGACTCGTACCCGGGAAAAAAACATTACAAACATGCAAGTACGATTCGCACGGAAACACCATTTCCGTACGAATCGTAAAAAACACTGACCGACGAAAAAATACATACCAATGTGATCCGGGACAGCGCCGACGTGACGTCGGGACGCATTCAGGCTGCGTTTCACGAACCAGGAAGTACAATTCGAACCGACAGCAGTCCGGACGGCAATATTTTTACGGCACCCAAAAATTGCCGGAAAAGCGAAGTACGCTGCGATGCGAGCGGAATTGGGGGCCCGGTACGCGCCGTACCCCCCCCAGGCCCCCCGTATGTACGCACCGAACACCCACCCAGGCCGCGGATGGATGCGCCGTACCCCTAGCCCCCCCGAGGGATGGACGCGCCGTACCCCTAGCCGCCCCGTGTATGTACGGAGCGTACCCCCACCCCACCCCCGTATGTACGGTGCAGACCCCCACCCCACCCCCCGTATGTACGGTGCGGATCCCCACCCCACCCCCCCGTATGTACGGTGCGGACCCCCACCCCACCCCCCGTATGTACGGTGTGGACCCCCCACCCCAACCTCCGTATGTATGGTGCAGACCCCCACCCCACCCCCCCATATGTATGGAGCGGACCCCCACCCCCCGTATGTACGGTGCGGACCCCCACCCCACCCCCCCCGTATGTACGGTGCGGACCCCCACCCCACCCCCCGTATGTACGGTGCAGACCCCCATGCCCCGTATGTATGGTGCGGACCCCCAGCACGTAGGGGGTACGCACAGGACATACGGGGGTGGGGTGGGGGTACGCACTGGACATACGGGGGTGGGGTGGGGGTACGCACCGTACATACGGGGGTGGGGGTATGCACCGGACATACAGGGGGTGGGGTGGGGGTCTGCACCATACATACGGGGGTGGGGTGGGGGTCTGCACAGTACATACGGGGGGTGGGGTGTGGGTACGCTCCGTGCATACACGGGGGGCTGGTAGGACAGCACGTCCATCCGCGGGGGGCTGGGGGGATGGCGCGTCCATCCGCGGGGGGGCTGGGGGTACGGCGCGTCAATCCACGGGGGGCTGGGGGGACAGCGCATACATACGGGGGGCTGGGGGGTACGGCGCGTACATACAGGGGGCTGGGGGGATGGCACATACATACGGGGGGCTGGGGGGACAGCACTTCCATACGGGGGGCTGGAGGGGGGCGGCGCGTATGCAGGCACATGTCTCCATGGTTGCTATTGAAGTTCGCTCCGTGCGATGTTTTTTCCATACGGTTGTACATTCGGACGGACGGGATGGATCGTACTTGCGCGCTCGGACTTCAGTTTTCCGATTCGTACGTAAAATCGTCCGGGGACGTGTCGGACACTTTTTCCGACCCGAGGACGTGTGGGGGAATTTTCCCAATGCGATTCGTATGTATTTTTTCCCATGCGAATCGTACTTGCCAGTTTGTACGGTACTTGTACGATTCGGACGGAAAAAAATCCGGATACGATTCGTACGGGGAACATTTTTCCAGGATCGGAATCGGCCCCTAACTGTCATGTGTATAATTTTTCATCAGCAATCTAGATACTGCAAGCACAAAGACAACAACCATTTGCAAAGCCACCGGTCTTCATGTTGCACAGAGGTATGACACAAAGCAAATGCACTTTTGCGCATGCCCTTGTTTGCATGCATTAGCAATTTAAAGCCAGACCTTTTAGTTTTGCTAATACCTATTCTTGGGCAGGTTGTTGATAACATACAAGAATAGGCAGATAAGTTGTTATGGTGGACTCATTCATGGATACCCCCCTGATTAGTTTTTTCATTGCAGATCTTCATTCCCTCGCCTCAGCTTAAAACCTGGTGATTCAGCCATATAAATCAATCTTCAACTTTTATTACAGCCATGATACAATTGTTACAAGGGACTTCAGGTTGTTGAAGATATGCCCTGCAAGAAGCAAATAGTTTGTACATGTTTGTGTTGTGATGCCCATTTAGTTGAGGACTCTTGGTAAAATGTTGTTACTCATGTGCCTCAAAACCTGAACCTTGGCTCCTCTCCCTTTTACCTCTGAAGCGCTGATATTTCTTGCATTTAGTATTACTAGGCTCATGAATGCGAAAGAAATATCAGAATGGAGGTCTCCAGTCTTTCAAGAAATGGTGGAAGCATTTTTTGGAATCTAATGCCCTCAAACACAGTTTGACTGCAAGAATCAGAAGTCTTTCCTGGGAAAATGATAACTCTACTGCTGACATAACTTAGTTCCTCAAAACTTGCCCCCTTTACCTGGTTTGCAGTTACGGCTTGTGTCCGGGCGGAGTGGCGGGGCAGGGAAGGGCGGGTGGGCAATGGATGACAAATAACAAAGGAGAAAAAATACCTGCTGCATCACTGCATCTCTGATCTTCTGCTCCATCCTCACCTGCACAGGCCCCCAGAATACCCTGCAGCCAATCTTGACGCTGCTCTCATGCTACTGGCATGCTGCTAGCAGTTTGAAAACAGCATCAGGATTGGCCAGAGCACCAATGATGTGCGCTCCCAGTAAGACTGGGAGCTTGTGCTTGCTGTCTTCTACACAGCAATGCAGCTCGGGTTGGAGATAGCTTCAGTGTGCATGTCAGTTTGGCCGTCCTGAGATGTCCAGCCAAACCCACAAGTGCACTGACAACAGTGAAGTGCCCACCACTCCCCCTCCATGATGGCCCCCAATTAGGCCTCGCCCCCAAGACTTGGCTATTGATAGAAAAATCAAACGATAATAAACACTTTCTTTATCGTTTTCTTTTTAAAATGTTGAGGCTGGTAGAGGGTTCGCCGTAGCAGAGGAGCAGCCACTGCTTTTTTGACTACTATTTATTTTTCTCCTAGATTACCCCTTTCTTTTCTCTATCTTGTTTCTGCATTTTCATTTTCCTTCTCTTTATCCTGTCCAGCTCTGGGCCCCAAATGGTTATGTGCATAATGGAGTTTTAGTTCTATTTCAATTTCCAAGCAATGTTTTTAAAAAGCTAGTCGAAAATTAGGTTGATGATAATTCATGAAGCAACTGATATGTTCCAGCAGCACTTGAATTCATATTCCCACATTAATAGAGTAAGCAATTGCACAAATGGTGTTACATAAATGTGTAGCTTTTCATTACCATTCATTTTTGTCTGAATCACAGTTGCAAAAGTGTCTCAGGTCCAAACAACTTTCCTCCAGTCCACATGAGCATTGTTTGATTCCAGGAAGTGATCCACCCCAGTAAGTTTGTTTTTCTCCAGACCGGCTAATCCACCATGTAAACGGAGTCCCACCTGCAGGAGAACGAAACATATTATAAAATGTAATGTTTATGTACCTAAGAAGATAGGAAAAGGGAAATTTGAGTTATTTGGAGACATTAGCCAATTCATGATTTAATTTTCAAAATAATAGACATACATTTGCGAGGTACTCTGGCCGTTTTCAGCTTATTCTTCACCAATCATTCCTTTATGGCCGCAGTCTTGAGATTTGTAGTGTAGATATTAGGAGTTTACGCTATGGCCCTTATTATAAGTTAGGCAAAATAGGGTGCAGTATTCACCTTACAAGGTAAATACCATTATCCTGGAGTGAGGTATTTAACTTTTCTGGAGAATACTCCCTGTTATGTGTTTTCAACTTGCAAATGAGGCATAATATGCAGAATCGGTACGGTAGACATCATTTCAAATATTTAGCCTTTTTTACAAGCCTTTGGAGGTTTAACCTCCAGCTACAATCTATCAAGGGAAAACAACAAGGGTGTGAAAAATTACAACACAAATTGTAATTCCAATCCCTATGCAAACAAGTGTTTGTATGGGGATCTGAGTTTCGTCCTGAACTTGTAATGAGGGCAAATGTAGATGGTATGTTCTTGATGGATTACACTATAATAGGCCTTTACCAAATGATTGTTTCCCTACAGACCTCTTGTGACACTAATAAATTGGCCATTAATACTAACAAAATAAGAGAAATTGTCATTGGTGAAAAAGAATAGATTTTTCAGTCGCTTTCAGGAAGGCAGTTGTGCAAATTTATAGAGATTACCCCAGAACTGTCAGGTTTTTGGGATTATCTCATAGATGGATGCAATATACTGTGGGAAAGTAACTCCACTCATATGCTTACGAAATGTTGATGCAAAATGGGAGTATGGGCTTTGATCTTAGAAAGTAAATGTTTACGCAAATTCGTCTGCCTAGCAACTCTATGCTGAAACTCTTTAGTTAGACTTAGGTTGACCTAAAACTGGTACAGTCTAACCTGTTGAGGTAGATCCATGCTTTAGGAAGAAGTCAAGACGAGAAAATTTAATGTATGTCAGAATTTGTATATATACATAGGGGAGTATTTACAAGGATCCTACGCCACCGCTGCATCAGTGCAGACACATATTTACGAGGCCACACAAAGCCACTTTACATGGCTTTCATAGCCTCGTAGATCTGGAGTAAGGCAAAGCAGTCCAAGTCACTGCATTGCCTTACTATGCATCAAAGAGGCATTCCATGGGCATTGCAGTGGGTATTCCCACGCAACACCCATGGATTTTAACACATTCCTAGATTTACAAGGACTTGTAAAACTGGGAATGCATCAAAAGCCTATGACTCCCCAGGGGAGACTAACAACGAGAAATATCTATATTTATCCTAGTTTTGTTCCACTTTCTGTTTCCTGCATTCTGCAGTACACATAGGGGGAACATGCCTCCATTGATTGTTTTTGTGCAGGAAGGTGTCCATTACTACACAAAAAACACTCATTCATACAATGCAATCTCCCTTTCATCATTGTGCAAGGGTGCCTACGTTGGTACTAGACAGTCAACTGTGCGCCAGCACAAAGGAAAGGGCAGGGATGCGCATATTGTTGAATATATGACACACCCCTGATATTTCCTTATGGCGTAGCGTGGTGCAGCAACCTGGCTTGAGGTGCAGCGTTGGGTTAGTTTGTTGCAATTAGGCACCATATTGTCTCCTGAATATCATTAACACACAAATCGTCCCATTGTCAATATTTTCGTTTGCAATATTTTGAACATGATATCTATATCTGTCTATAATCTGTAGATGATATTCCGGTACCAAACAAAAAACAATAATTGACAAAGTTAATAGATCTGTCGCTGGCTACCACACGTTTGTCTCTGCACAAGTAAACTACTTTACACACATTTCTGTTCGGTAAAAAATTGAAAGCAGAACCCAACAAAAATCGAGCACAGCTTGTCAACCAGTGCTTGTGTTGTAAGGTGGTAGCTCTGCAGCACAGTGCTCCATAAAACATGGATCCCACATAGACAAGTTAATATGGGAGTAAATTCGCTCTGCGAAAACATGCATGCAGGCTTTTCCTTTTAAAAAAGCACAATCTGCCACTAAAAGTAGAATCTGAAGAAAATCTGCGAAGGAGCACTTGGTTATGATTTTGAAGGAGCACTTCATAAATCACAAACTTTGAAGTACTGTACCTCTTCAGGGCACTTAAGAAGGAGTTCAAGGCTATCAGCCAGTGCTCATTTTCCCATACAATATAAGTGGTACTTGAAAATGTTAGTAGTTACTAATATAATCATACCGAAGTGGAATCAGTGAATGTTTCTGCTCAATTAACAGAGGAGATTATTTTCCAAAACACTAAATTGTAAACTGTAAAAGAACAAGCCTTTTAAAACAAACCTATACTTTCAAAAAGATAGGTATGTTCCAGTAGCAGTCTTCTTTTTCATTCATATTTATTCATATGTGTCAGTAAGGCGATGCTATATTTTTCTACATTTTTAATATTGTATGTTCAAGCTGGTTATTAGGTCAGCACTTCGTAGGCTTACGGTTGAGATTGTTGGTCTTTTTTTACTGATTTTATTCGGTGCTTCGCTCTTTTAAATAAAGTCTTTTTCACTTATCTTTTTAGGTTGAGAATCTTACCTACTTGCTGTCCCTTGACTCTCCGGTCTGCTGCGAGTGTTCATTCAGTTCGAGCGGAGAGAGTTCTATGGTGGTATTTCATTTAATCTCTGTTCCCTTAGCTGGCCACCATTTTTAGGAGTTTGTGGTTCAGCTTTTCTGAGCTTCCGGTTGATTAGGGATGTATTGCAATGGAAACCCAGGCATGGAGCAGACGGGCACAGCAAGCGTGCCAAAGGCAAGCCTGTTAGCGCCCGTCCTTGCCGGGACGACACCAGGTAGCAGGACCCCGGCCCAATCGATCAAATATACAAGAGAAGAATTGCAGGTCATACAGAAAGCTGCTAATTTGAGCCTTTGTTAACCCCATAACCTATGCTCTAATTTAGAGTGTTACAATTGTCAAACCTGCAACTATGATTTAAAAGACATGTATACAGATCAGCAAGGTCTCTTTAGGTTCTTAGAAGCCCCTACTGGGACAACAGAGAGGCAAGCTTTAGGGAGGAAGTTACATGTATACTACTCAACGGAAGGTCCCTTATTAAACATAAATACGAATTTGCAGACTTTATGATTCAACACAATCTAGATATTGCCTTTCTTACTGAGATATCGGCACATTGTTTTTCCGACCGGGACATTAACATTGCTATACCAACGGAATATAACATTGAAAGACTGGACAGAATAGATAAGAAAGGAGGGGGCCGTGATTGTATTTTGCAGGCCAATTAAGGCTACTTTTCAGCCCATATTCCATCTGGACTGTGAAGCACTGGGTTTTATCCTGAAACTGAAAAACAGATTCATTTTTCAGGGACTATTAGTTTATCGTCCACATGGCCCGGAGGCCAATTCTATTAATAAAATTGAAGACTTCATGGAATTGCATTGTATTGTAAGCGGTCTTGTATAGCGCGTAGTTACCCTCGGGCATCCCAGCGCTTGATCAGCCATACCCTGGCCAAGAACACAGAGAGCACATCAAAGAGGAAACAGGTAAGTTTTCAACAATTTCCGGAAGCGAAGGGTGCCAGTTTCTGAACGCAACTCCAGCGGGAGCGCGTTCCAAAGGGTAGCGATGTGCACTGCGAATCTTCTGCCGCCCGTACGGGCTTTATACACCCTAGGGACCTTGAGTAGGGATTTCTGGTCCGAGCGCAGGATTCTGGAAGCTTTATAGGGTACCACCAGCTTAGATAAAATAGGGGGGCCCTTACCCTGCAGGACTTTGTGGGCTATACAGAGGGACTTAAACTTGACCCTCTCCCGCACTGGGAGCCAATGCAAAGTCTTCAAGGCTGGTTTAGCTGACTGCCTCCTAGGAGCATTGGTCAGTTACCTGGCCGCGGCATTTTGCACTTGTTGGAGCTTGCTCAGCGTGGCTTCTGGGGCGCCAAGGAAGATCGCATTGCAGTAATCTAGCCTTGATATAATCAGCCCCTGAATAAGTAGCTTCCTGGAGGTAGGGGGGAGGAGGGGCAGGACTTTGTGGGCAGAGCGAAGAAGCCCGAAGCAGATCCCTGCCGTTTTCTTGGCCTGCGTCTTAAAAGAGAGATCCTGCTCCAGCCAGACTCCCAGGCTCTTAATCTCCTGTTTGGAGCAGGGGAGGTCTCCCAGGCAGCTAGGCCAGCTGGACATAGGAAGAGGGGGGGCCTTATGCCCTAGTAACATAATTTCAGTTTTTGAGCCGTTGAGTTTCAACGCTGAGTCGCACATCCAAGTGTATACCTGGGACAGGCATTGGTGCAATACATCCGGGGTCTTCACCAATTGGGAGAGAGCCACCACCAATTGAGTGTCATCGGCATAGCTGACGATTTTTATCCCAAATGGTGCCACCACATCCTCCAGGGGGGCCATATACACATTAAATAGTGTGGGACTCAGAGAGGAGCCCTGTGGTACCCCACACTGGAGGGGGATAGGATAAGACCGCGCACTACCTTCCCAGACCTGATAGGTTCGGCCCGAGAGAAAGGAACGAAGCCACTGCAACACAACACCACTTACTCCCACATTGGACAGCCGTTGGATCAACACTTGATGGTTAACAGTGTCGAAAGCAGCGCTAAGGTCCAGAAGGATCACTGCCACTGACCCCCCCGAATCTAGAATGCTTCTGGCTTCGTCCACAACTGCCAAGAGGGCGGTGTCGGTGCCATGACCTGGACGGAAGCCGGTTTGAGTTTCTCGAAGCAGCCCGTTGGACTCCAGAAAGCTGGACAGTTGATAATTAACCAGCCTTTCTGCGATCTTACCAAGTCCCGGCAGCAGAGAAATGGGCCTGAAGTTAGCCAAGTCCGAGGAATCCAGACTAGGCTTTTTCAGGAGAGCCTTCACAACAGCTCTTTTCCAACCTGGTGGTACCACCCCTTGAGTGAGGGAAAGATTGATGAGGTTCGTGATTGGGGCCGTGATGACAGAGGCCACTTGTTTCAGGAACCTCATTGGAGCAGGGTCTTCTGGCGAGCCGCTCTTTATAGAGCTAAGTTCCTTTATCACTTCCGGCTCAGATATCCGGTCAAAGGAGTCAAATAGAACGTGTGCACCTCTTCCTTGATTCACTACCTAAATGTTCTATGGGGCCCGAGGTAGCAGAGAAAGAATATTCTCGATTTTAAGGTGGAAGTAGTCCGCGAGTTCCCTACACTTCTCCGCGGGATTGTCATGAGTGACTGGTGGCTCAGGGATTTTGAGAAGCTCCTTAACTACTTTGAAGGTCTCTCTAGAAGAGTTGGACGCGCTAGTAATTTTTTCCTCGAAAAATTTGGCCTTAGTAACGCGGAGGGCTTTCTTATACATCCTCATGGCTGCACGATAGTTCTCTCGACTGGCCACCTCCCAGTCCCTTCTCCAGGTCCTCTCCAGCTTCTTACAATTTCTCCTAAGGGTGCGCAGCTCTGCAGTGTACCATGGGGCCGAGCCCATTCTGCTCCGACTCTTAACCACTCTCTTTTTAGGCAAGATGGCATCTAGGGAGTTGGTCAACCATTGATCAAAGGCCAAGTCGGCCGTTGATGGATCATCGGCCAGGGGAGGGTAGGAGCTCTGAAGCTGCGCCGTCCAACTTTCAAGTGAGAGTTTAGACCAGGAAAAGATCGGGTCGAGAAGATGTCCTTTAGTGTGAGAAGCTCCCTGATTGCTAAGGGTCAGGTTGTGAGCTTTCAAGTCACAGCCCAGGTCCGTGGCTATTGAATCTGAAGGATCATTAAAATGGAGATTTAAATCCCCCAGCACCATAAAATTGGTGGTAGTAGAGGCCAGCAGCATAACAGTTTCCATGAGGGAGTTAATGAAGTACCCCAGTGGACCTGGAGGACGATATATTAGCAGACCCGAAACTGTCGTGGTAGGGGAGATCCGTAAAGCGAACTGGCAACTTTCACAGTCCTGTATCTCGCTATTTTGGGCCCTGCATACAAACACATCTCTATAAATGATGGCTATGCCTCCCCCTCGGCCTGAGGGTCGATCCAAATTGTAGATGAGAAAGCCTGAGGGGAGGGCGCGTACCATGTCCGCCCCTGAATTGGGCGTAATCCAGGTTTCTGTTAATCATGCGTGAATCACTCTAGCTTTACTCTAGTTTAATGTTGAAGAATTGAGGGACATTCTTTCCAATACATAACCAGCTCTAGATAGCAAAGTGAATAATGCAGTAATTAATCACACTGACTGGTTAAGCTCGGCAAAACTGAGGCTGGTGCCTAAATAAATAGTAAAAAGCTATAGGAAAAATCCATCAGCTCCATGGTTGTCACTAGAACTAAAAGCTTTTCAAGTGAAATGCAGGCATCAAGAACCTTTGTGGAGGAAAGAATACTGTCCAAATGAAAGGGCCAAATACAAAGAATTACTTGCACATTATACGGGTCTAATTATAGCAGCCAATACAAAATTTTTCTCAGAAAAAATTAGCTCAGCAAAAACATAAATGGGGAACTTTTTAAAACAGTTAGATCCGTGTCAAAATGGAATAATCATCGTGCTTTTAGTCCAGATGAAGCTTTTTGTAATAAGCTAGCAGACTACTTTCAGTCCAAAGTCAACTTCATTTTTCAAACTTTTTCACCTTCTCAAAATATATTAAGTACAGGGGATGCTTTAATCTATGCTATGAAGTTAGAGCTACAGCAAACCTCGAGTCCCCAAGCTAATGCACAATTTGGATGTTTTTCTCCTTTCACTAAGGAAAAAAAATAGTTTTTTCAATCTCTTTAAAGCTAGGACTCCATCGGATCCTTGTCCACCTCTGGTTCTTAATCAAGTAGCGAGTGCAGTTGCCGGTCCCCTCTGGGATTTATTGAATGCTATACTGACCACAGGGCAATTTCCGAATGTGTAGTAAGATGCATCCATTCTTCCATTGGTGAAAAAACCCTCTTTGGATCCAATCAAGGTGGAAAGCTATAGACCCATATCCTGCCTACCTCTCCCTTCTAAAATACTAGAGAAGGCAATGAACGAGAACATTTGAGCTTTTCTGGATGCTAACCTGTTGCATGATTCATCACAGTACAGCTTTAGAGCTAATCATTGCACATAATCGGCCTATGTAGCAGCCTCAGAGGAACTAAGAATGGTAATCGACAAGGGTGGCAAAGCTGCATTGATTTTATTGGATCTATCTGCCGCTTGTGATACGGTTCACCATTCATGCCTCGTTAAGCGCCTCCATCTGCTGGCTTTAGAAACTCGGCACTAACCTTGCTGAACATATTCTTGAGTAAAAGACAACAGCAGGTTGAGATGGAGGACCGGAGTTTGTCATCTTTCTCCCTTCCCTGTGGTGTTCCCAAAGGGGTCTTTCCTCAGCCCCACACTGTTTATTATCCATGTTATGCCCCTTATTAACCTCATTCACAGCTTAGGTTTAGCAGTATTTTCTTACACCAGTGATATTCAGATAGTGGTGTCTATTTCATCTGATGTAAATAAGGAGGCACGGAATTCTTGCAACTGTATGACTCAAGTTGCAATTTGGAAGCAGAATAATTGTCTAAAATTTAATTCTGAAAAACCAAAGTGCTGTTTTTTGGTAAAGAGGCCACCTTCTGGAATGAGCTGTGGTGGCCATCGACCTTAGGCACTTTACCTGTCCCGGTCCAGAATGCAAGAAATCTGTGAGTCATTTTTGATACAAATTCATCCTTTTCTGAGGAAATAAATGCAGTCACACCTTCAGGTTTCTTTGTGTTGAAGGTTTTGAAGAAAATCTTTCAGTTTACCCCCTTTGACCTGCAAAAAACAGTGTTAACAGCTCTTATTTTCTCAAAGCTGGACTGCTGTAATGCCCTGTATTTAGGCACTCATAAATGTGTGGTTAGGAAACTGCAGTCTTTGCAAAATGCAGCGGCAAGAGTGCTGTTGAAAATCCCCAAGTTTACATCTATATCCCAATCATTGCAGGGTCTCCACTGGTTTTCAGTGAGAAAAAGGATTGTCTTTAAGTTCATGTGCCTGGTCCGTAAGTCCCTTTATCGGACAGGTGAAAAATATTTTCAGGACCGGGTCTCCTGGTGCTCGCCGAGCAGGAACCTCAGATCTAGCTCCTCACAAACCATCAATATTCCGAGATCAATCAAAGCTAGGATGGGGAGGCAGTGCTTTTTCCATCTGTGCTGAAAAATTGTGGAACTCTTTGCCTCCTATCCTACATCTTTAACCATCCCTGATGCAATTTAGGAAGCAGTTCAAGACCAGGGGCAGCTCCTCTGCTATGGCGTCACTAACAACATGTATGTGAAGCACATTGCAACAGTAAACAACAAGGGTGAATATGCTGTCTAAAATGAGGAAGTACTTGCAGTTTCTTTAGCCACACACTGATTTGATGATCACATTTTGAAAAGGCTGACCATTAATACTAACAAAATAAGAGAAATTGTCATTGGTGAAAAAGACTAGATTTTTCAGTCGCTTTCAGGAAGGCAGTTGTGCAAATTTATAGAGATTACCCCAGAACTGTCAGGTTTTTGGGATTATCTCATAGATGGATGCAATATACTGTGGGAAAGTAACTCCACTCATATGCTTACGAAATGTTGATGCAAAATGGGAGTATGGGCTTTGATCTTAGAAAGTAAATGTTTACGCAAATTCGTCTGCCTAGCAACTCTATGCTGAAACTCTTTAGTTAGACTTAGGTTGACCTAAAACTGGTACAGTCTAACCTGTTGAGGTAGATCCATGCTTTAGGAAGAAGTCAAGACGAGAAAATTTAATGTATGTCAGAATTTGTATATATACATAGGGGAGTATTTACAAGGATCCTACGCCACCGCTGCATCAGTGCAGACACATATTTACGAGGCCACACAAAGCCACTTTACATGGCTTTCATAGCCTCGTAGATCTGGAGTAAGGCAAAGCAGTCCAAGTCACTGCATTGCCTTACTCTGTATCAAAGAGGCATTCCATGGGCATTGCAGTGGGTATTCCCACGCAACACCCATGGATTTTAACACATTCCTAGATTTACAAGGACTTGTAAAACTGGGAATGCATCAAAAGCCTATGACTCCCCAGGGGAGACTAACAACGAGAAATATCTATATTTATCCTAGTTTTGTTCCACTTTCTGTTTCCTGCATTCTGCAGTACACATAGGGGGAACATGCCTCCATTGATTGTTTTTGTGCAGGAAGGTGTCCATTACTACACAAAAAACACTCATTCATACAATGCAATCTCCCTTTCATCATTGTGCAAGGGTGCCTACGTTGGTACTAGACAGTCAACTGTGCGCCAGCACAAAGGAAAGGGCAGGGATGCGCATATTGTTGAATATATGACACACCCCTGATATTTCCTTATGGCGTAGCGTGGTGCAGCAACCTGGCTTGAGGTGCAGCGTTGGGTTAGTTTGTTGCAATTAGGCACCATATTGTCTCCTGAATATCATTAACACACAAATCGTCCCATTGTCAATATTTTCGTTTGCAATATTTTGAACATGATATCTATATCTGTCTATAATCTGTAGATGATATTCCGGTACCAAACAAAAAACAATAATTGACAAAGTTAATAGATCTGTCGCTGGCTACCACACGTTTGTCTCTGCACAAGTAAACTACTTTACACACATTTCTGTTCGGTAAAAAATTGAAAGCAGAACCCAACAAAAATCGAGCACAGCTTGTCAACCAGTGCTTGTGTTGTAAGGTGGTAGCTCTGCAGCACAGTGAATCTAGAATGCTTCTGGCTTCGTCCACAACTGCCAAGAGGGCGGTGTCGGTGCCATGACCTGGACGGAAGCCGGTTTGAGTTTCTCGAAGCAGCCCGTTGGACTCCAGAAAGCTGGACAGTTGATAATTAACCAGCCTTTCTGCGATCTTACCAAGTCCCGGCAGCAGAGAAATGGGCCTGAAGTTAGCCAAGTCCGAGGAATCCAGACTAGGCTTTTTCAGGAGAGCCTTCACAACAGCTCTTTTCCAACCTGGTGGTACCACCCCTTGAGTGAGGGAAAGATTGATGAGGTTCGTGATTGGGGCCGTGATGACAGAGGCCACTTGTTTCAGGAACCTCATTGGAGCAGGGTCTTCTGGCGAGCCGCTCTTTATAGAGCTAAGTTCCTTTATCACTTCCGGCTCAGATATCCGGTCAAAGGAGTCAAATAGAACGTGTGCACCTCTTCCTTGGTTCACTACCTAAATGTTCTATGGGGCCCGAGGTAGCAGAGAAAGAATATTCTCGATTTTAAGGTGGAAGTAGTCCGCGAGTTCCCTACACTTCTCCGCGGGATTGTCATGAGTGACTGGTGGCTCAGGGATTTTGAGAAGCTCCTTAACTACTTTGAAGGTCTCTCTAGAAGAGTTGGACGCGCTAGTAATGTTTTCCTCGAAAAATTTGGCCTTAGTAACGCGGAGGGCTTTCTTATACATCCTCATGGCTGCACGATAGTTCTCTCGACTGGCCACCTCCCAGTCCCTTCTCCAGGTCCTCTCCAGCTTCTTACAATTTCTCCTAAGGGTGCGCAGCTCTGCAGTGTACCATGGGGCCGAGCCCATTCTGCTCCGACTCTTAACCACTCTCTTTTTAGGCAAGATGGCATCTAGGGAGTTGGTCAACCATTGATCAAAGGCCAAGTCGGCCGTTGATGGATCATCGGCCAGGGGAGGGTAGGAGCTCTGAAGCTGCGCCGTCCAACTTTCAAGTGAGAGTTTAGACCAGGAAAAGATCGGGTCGAGAAGATGTCCTTTAGTGTGAGAAGCTCCCTGATTGCTAAGGGTCAGGTTGTGAGCTTTCAAGTCACAGCCCAGGTCCGTGGCTATTGAATCTGAAGGATCATTAAAATGGAGATTTAAATCCCCCAGCACCATAAAATTGGTGGTAGTAGAGGCCAGCAGCATAACAGTTTCCATGAGGGAGTTAATGAAGTACCCCAGTGGACCTGGAGGACGATATATTAGCAGACCCGAAACTGTCGTGGTAGGGGAGATCCGTAAAGCGAACTGGCAACTTTCACAGTCCTGTATCTCGCTATTTTGGGCCCTGCATACAAACACATCTCTATAAATGATGGCTATGCCTCCCCCTCGGCCTGAGGGTCGATCCAAATTGTAGATGAGAAAGCCTGAGGGGAGGGCGCGTACCATGTCCGCCCCTGAATTGGGCGTAATCCAGGTTTCTGTTAATCATGCGTGAATCACTCTAGCTTTACTCTAGTTTAATGTTGAAGAATTGAGGGACATTCTTTCCAATACATAACCAGCTCTAGATAGCAAAGTGAATAATGCAGTAATTAATCACACTGACTGGTTAAGCTCGGCAAAACTGAGGCTGGTGCCTAAATAAATAGTAAAAAGCTATAGGAAAAATCCATCAGCTCCATGGTTGTCACTAGAACTAAAAGCTTTTCAAGTGAAATGCAGGCATCAAGAACCTTTGTGGAGGAAAGAATACTGTCCAAATGAAAGGGCCAAATACAAAGAATTATACGGGTCTAATTATAGCAGCCAATACAAAATTTTTCTCAGAAAAAATTAGCTCAGCAAAAACATAAATGGGGAACTTTTTAAAACAGTTAGATCCGTGTCAAAATGGAATAATCATCGTGCTTTTAGTCCAGATGAAGCTTTTTGTAATAAGCTAGCAGACTACTTTCAGTCCAAAGTCAACTTCATTTTTCAAACTTTTTCACCTTCTCAAAATATATTAAGTACAGGGGATGCTTTAATCTATGCTATGAAGTTAGAGCTACAGCAAACCTCGAGTCCCCAAGCTAATGCACAATTTGGATGTTTTTCTCCTTTCACTAAGGAAAAAAAATAGTTTTTACAATCTCTTTAAAGCTAGGACTCCATCGGATCCTTGTCCACCTCTGGTTCTTAATCAAGTAGCGAGTGCAGTTGCCGGTCCCCTCTGGGATTTATTGAATGCTATACTGACCACAGGGCAATTTCCGAATATGTAGTAAGATGCATCCATTCTTCCATTGGTGAAAAAACCCTCTTTGGATCCAATCAAGGTGGAAAGCTATAGACCCATATCCTGCCTACCTCTCCCTTCTAAAATACTAGAGAAGGCAATGAACGAGAACATTTGAGCTTTTCTGGATGCTAACCTGTTGCATGATTCATCACAGTACAGCTTTAGAGCTAATCATTGCACATAATCGGCCTATGTAGCAGCCTCAGAGGAACTAAGAATGGTAATCGACAAGGGTGGCAAAGCTGCATTGATTTTATTGGATCTATCTGCCGCTTGTGATACGGTTCACCATTCATGCCTCGTTAAGCGCCTCCATCTGCTGGCTTTAGAAACTCGGCACTAACCTTGCTGAACATATTCTTGAGTAAAAGACAACAGCAGCTTGAGATGGAGGACCGGAGTTTGTCATCTTTCTCCCTTCCCTGTGGTGTTCCCAAAGGGGTCTTTCCTCAGCCCCACACTGTTTATTATCCATGTTATGCCCCTTATTAACCTCATTCACAGCTTAGGTTTAGCAGTATTTTCTTACACCAGTGATATTCAGATAGTGGTGTCTATTTCATCTGATGTAAATAAGGAGGCACGGAATTCTTGCAACTGTATGACTCAAGTTGCAATTTGGAAGCAGAATAATTGTCTAAAATTTAATTCTGAAAAACCAAAGTGCTGTTTTTTGGTAAAGAGGCCACCTTCTGGAATGAGCCGTGGTGGCCATCGACCTTAGGCACTTTACCTGTCCCGGTCCAGAATGCAAGAAATCTGTGAGTCATTTTTGATACAAATTCATCATTTTCTGAGGAAATAAATGCAGTCACACCTTCAGGTTTCTTTGTGTTGAAGGTTTTGAAGAAAATCTTTCAGTTTACCCCCTTTGACCTGCAAAAAACAGTGTTAACAGCTCTTATTTTCTCAAAGCTGGACTGCTGTAATGCCCTGTATTTAGGCACTCATAAATGTGTGGTTAGGAAACTGCAGTCTTTGCAAAATGCAGCGGCAAGAGTGCTGTTGAAAATCCCCAAGTTTACATCTATATCCCAATCATTGCAGGGTCTCCACTGGTTTTCAGTGAGAAAAAGGATTGTCTTTAAGTTCATGTGCCTGGTCCGTAAGTCCCTTTATCGGACAGGTGAAAAATATTTTCAGGACCGGGTCTCCTGGTGCTCGCCGAGCAGGAACCTCAGATCTAGCTCCTCACAAACCATCAATATTCCGAGATCAATCAAAGCTAGGATGGGGAGGCAGTGCTTTTTCCATCTGTGCTGAAAAATTGTGGAACTCTTTGCCTCCTATCCTACATCTTTAACCATCCCTGATGCAATTTAGGAAGCAGTTCAAGACCAGGGGCAGCTCCTCTGCTATGGCGTCACTAACAACATGTATGTGAAGCACATTGCAACAGTAAACAACAAGGGTGAATATGCTGTCTAAAATGAGGAAGTACTTGCAGTTTCTTTAGCCACACACTGATTTGATGATGACATTTGGAAAAGGCTGAGATAAGGAACTATATAATTTAGAGAATATGCATTTTGAAAGAGGAACAAAAAATGAAAGAGTGAAAGGGGTATTGTTGACTCTTCTCCCCACACGGGCCCACCTGAGCAAGAGGAAAGAGATAAAAGCCGTTCTGACTGGCATGAGAAAAGATGTACATACCATGGCATCTGAAACCCTTACACAGAAGTCAGTACATAACTGAGTGAGAGTCACCATCAGCAGTTATGTCTCAGCAGCACTTTTGTTGGATAAAAACAATTAAAAATAAGTATAAAATTAAACAAGGTTCCTGGCAGTCCTGTAAGAATCTTAAAAATATGCCCCTCGCTCATTAAGGTGTTGGATTTGATGGTAGTAGTATAAATGGGTAACAATATTAATTATGCATCACTACCTTATCTTCCGAGAGAGATACTGGCTGACTTTCCACATCCAAATCAGAAACTGAGAAACTACAAAGACATTGAATTGTCTTGTGTCTAATTTAATGATTCTTAATGCCTCCTCATACTCACTAACACCCAATTTGCGACACAATGGTACTATATATTTCTTCTTACTGACTGAAGTTAACAAAGCCTGTACGATAGAGAGGCTGTTATTTCTAGGCACGATAATATTAACAGTTCCAGCATTAGACTTTGCTGGTAGTATTTGATTAGATGTTTCACATTGGGTTTGCTGTCCCCCCTGAGGAATTTAAACTAGGGCTGTTCTTGAGCATAGTTGGCAAAAGATTAATGCTAGCCTCTCCTACAAGGTCTACCCACAAATACAACCCTGTACAAGAGGAGGCTAGTCCCAATGGACCATGAGTCGCAGATCCATAGAGTCTATGTCTATGTAAGTCCAACGTCCCCATATTGTTCATGCTATGTACTGCAGAAACACACTTTGACAATGCAGAAAGTGGAGCACAAAATGAAAGTGATGTCCCTCTTTTGCATGGATGAGTTTCTCACTCAAGTACCTACTTCCCTGGTGCTTGTCCTATTATGGAATATGTGCTGTAGCAGACAACCTCAATGAATAGTCATTGGCTGTACACCAGCCTAGGTGTAATTGCATCAGTATCTGTGTAGGATACCCTTCACAAGATGGATTGGGGGCTGGTATAAATAAAAGCAACTGTGGCCAAGGCCATACTATTTACATTTAAACTAACAATAGCTCTTGATCTCTTGCGGTTATTGTTTTTTGTATTTTATGTAATTTATTATTGCATGTGTTAATTGTGTTGTGCGTTTTAATAGTAAATACCATTGTGTGTATTCGTTGTTATTATTTTGAGGATATAGTTTGGTATTGTATTTAAAATAATATTTGTATTAATGTATGGTATGTATTAAACAATGTAATAAATATGTAAATTGTTTATTAAAATGATATATGGAGATTTTATATTCAATTTAAAAAAAATATTTAGTATAGTTTTGAAACTATTTTTTTTTCTTGAAGTAAATTGGTCTTTTTCTAATGTTGCACAGAGTGGGAGTAGTAAATGTGACCCCTCTGCAATCCAACACTTTACCTACTGTTGCATTGACTGGAGTTGGAATAGTAAAGTTTACCTCTCCGCATTCCAACACTTTGCCTACTGCTGCACTGACATTAGTGGTAATACTAAATTTTACCCCTCCACAATCCAACAATTTCCCTACTGTTGCACGGACTGGAGTAGGGATTGTAAATGGTACCCCTCCGCAATCTAAGACTGTTGCAGTCACAGGAGTGGGAATAGTGGGTTGTTAATTGCCAAGAAAAACAAGCAATATTTAGTCCAAATCTGAGTCAGCGGCAAGAAGCAGGACCAATTCAGACACCACCTTTCATACAACACCAAGTTACTTGGATTCACAATCAACACCAACCTCTGTCTCAAGGACCACACTGCTAAGGAAACAAGGACAGCCTGGTACCATCAGATTGGAGTCAATAATGTCCAAAAAAAACTAAAAACTAAATGACAGACTCAGACCTTCTCATAAATGCACCCAGGATCTGAAACAACATTCCTGTATCTATCAGGGTGTAACAAACTCTGCTTGGAAAAAATCTAAGCGGCAAGAAGCAGGACCAATTCAGACACCACCTTTCATACAACACCAAGTTACTTGGATTCACAATCAACACCAACCTCTGTCTCAAGGACCACACTGCTAAGGAAACAAGGACAGCCTGGTACCATCAGATTGGAGTCAATAATGTCCAAAAAAAACTAAAAACTAAATGACAGACTCAGACCTTCTCATAAATGCACCCAGGATCTGAAACAACATTCCTGTATCTATCAGGGTGTAACAAACTCTGCTTGGAAAAAATCTAAAGTCACACTCACAATGTAGTAACAGTTCACATCTCTGAGAAACCCTGTGCCTCTCCAATCAATCATTGAGACTGCATGAGGCTGTTCAGCAGAAAGGATAAAATTACATCTATGATTTTAATTCCTGCATCAACTTCATAACAACTATTTTAAGGGAGAAAAAAGTACTTTCAAGGCCTGGCTTACATTCCCCCATTCCCCAACTGCCCAATATAAGTAACATAATAGGGAGCTGCGGCCAACAGCCAATAGGTCAAGTAAGATGTGGGTTGAAACAGTTTGGGAACCACCGCTATAATAAATCTGATATAACTATTGTACAATACTCGAGCAGGAACAGGTCTGAACCCTACTTAGCAACAATTATAAATAATACACAAAAAGTAATAAATGAATGAACTAATACATAGAAAGTGAACAATTTCAACACATATCCTTTTCTCTTTTGTAATTTTCAAATGAAGCTAATGCCTTCTTAAAGAAAAGTACTTTAATGGAATTAATGTTTTGGTAGTTCCAGCAAACCTACATCAGCATGTAATCTACTTCAAAGATCAAAATGAATTAATATCCGAGGATTCTGCAATGCTGTCTCTTTTTAATCCCAATCCTGATTGCAACAGTCCCTGAAATACAATGTTTAAACATTACAAACAAGATACATACACCAAATCCCCACAGGACTTCCAGGGTTTACCTTACAAATCTGAACCATCAATCTTCTTTCTGAGAGAAAAAGATGAACTATCACATGTATTTTTTCTCTTTTTGACAGAAAAATTAGAGATCAAGAATGCAACGCAACTCCAATTGCCATGTCCCACTCCTGGAGTTACCAGTACTTTTGCTACTGGTAATTTTGTCCCTCATTGAACTTTAGAGTTCCCTGTGGAAAGATGAATTGTAGGGAAATCATTAATTCCAGGATTTATTTCAAGGCTAGTTCATCATTTTGCCCAAGATTTTCACCTCAGTTTTCTGGCAGAACTCATAATTCCAATGGGGCATATCAGAATTATGGGGATAATCATAGTAAGTGTCAAGGAATAAAATCGAAACTTTAGACAACCCACCAATTTTCCATTTATTGTAGGAATTCCCCTCCTGCTAATCTGTTTATTCCATGACAACATGTATTACCATCCCAGCAGGCTCTTTCTTCCTCTTTAGCTACGGCTCATTGGTAATATTTTGTAGTATTTTTAGTGAGAACTGGGCCAACATTGGAATCTTCTTTGGTTTCATTGGTATGTTGCTGCCACCATGAATTCAACATTTATTGACACAACATAAAACATATCCTTAAGAAAATCTTGTTTAATAAGTTATCCATATTGAAAGATATTTTCCCCATCTAAGAGGATTACTTTTTTGGCAGCTGTATGCTGATGGTTTTGAAACCAACTTTCAGATTGTGCCCAAATTTCTGACTGATGTTTGCAGCAAAATGAAAAATATTTATAGAACTAAACATTTTCAGTAAAACCTTGCCCTTGAATCCTCTCTGAATTGTTCTAGGGGAAAATTCTAATGTAAGCACTCGGGCCCTATTACGATGTAATCACTGGTATCAAAACCAACAGCCTTATTATGATAATGGCTATGAGATTTGAAATTGGCCGGTCAGACCGAGATAAAATATACTTCTTTAGCAAAACCTGACTTTGACTAGCCATTGAAAAATCACAATATTGTTGCCAAACAATTTGGCACCTTGAGCACTTTTTGCACAGATATAGAATGTCTGAGTCATTCATGTCTGCATTCAAACTTGTGCACTTTAAGTAGATCAAATCTTTCTACAGCTCGCTCTTTCACATACTATTTCATATTATAGCAATGTGCTGTCTTTTCTAGGCAACTTTCATAAAAAAAAGTAGCAACAAATTCCTTTTCTCTGACAGTTTTCCTTACTATCTCGCAAGTCTGTAACTACTCAAGTCCTCAAATTTCCTCTGTGTTCTCAGGACAGAGGACAGTCCTGAAATTCCTTCTAATCACCTGCTTGTTTAGTCATATTGCATAACCACAGTGGTTAGAAATGTGCTCTCCTTTGGAATGTTCTTGTCACATTTCAACAAAGAAAACTCTAAAGAGTTAAATGTTTCTATCATATTTTACAACTCCCTACTCTTCTAGGCTATGCAGCATCAGCAGGTGGGATGTTTTTAGATGGTTTCTGATGCAAATGTATTCATATCTTGGAATTGCATCACTGAACTGTATTCAACCAAGCTTTCTCCTTTTGGGACTGATGAACTAAGCAATAATCATTAGGTAATGTCTAATCAATGCAATATCTGTTATTCAGCAGATATTACCAAGTCCTGAGTGCATCCCCTTGCTAGCCACAATATCTTGTGAAAGCCTTTGGAAGCTTTTAGGACAATAAATGTGTCTATCTATATTAAAGAGTGCAATAGAAAGTTGTAGCAAAGTATATCCAAGGCATTAAGAAAGTGAGAGATGTTTTGGGGTCTCTCAATCCACAGGAGACATCATGACAGTCTTCAAAGCTGTACACTGAGCTGTCATGTCAGTTCAGTCCTCCAGAACTAGAAGTGAATGGATTCTTCAAAAATGTGATGTTGCTTTCTAAAGAAAGCATTGAAATTGGTGTCATATTTTATGATTGATTTTGTTACGTTTCTTTTATAAGGTACATGTGGGAAGTTACCCTGGCATATGCTGTCCATTAGTTATAGGGGGCACCGTGCACCAGTCCAATTCGACTCTTATGGTGATAGGTTAAAGACAACCTTTAAAGAAAGCTATCCTAGTGGTAGCTGTGGAGAGCAGCCTTCAGGCTAAGTCTTGAAGGAGTGTTAAGCTTATTGTTTTACCATAGATAACCTCTTGAATAACCAAATGAAAGAGTAGTCCACACAGGTATATATATAAAATATATGTATTTATTCTAATAATAATCCCACTAGTCTCTTTATGAGGCTGGAGGTAAATATACAATTCAAACAAGCATTGATAGTTACAATAAATAGCACTGGAATCATAGGGCCCCAGGGGGGACCAAACCATATATCAAAAAAGTGGTATAAGAACCACAACAATTCTACAGACAATGCCTAGGGCATTTAGGGTCGCTGGCCCCTTGTGAAACCACCCAAGGTAGTGAGGAAGGGGACCCACGGGAGACGCGTGCAGTGGCTGAAGCTACTGTCGGGATCTCTATTAAAGCCTATGGAGAATGTCGCGGTTGAATTTTACAAGATTAAAAACACTTCTAGCAGGAGTTCAAGTTCAATACTTTAGAGTTAAGCTTTTGAAGGGCCCACACCCACAAGAGTACCGAGGTATCACTGTTACCTGCCCCAGGGAAGCCGGGTGCATAGGTCGTTTTCAATGTCGGGTCGCGGGCTGATTTTCAATGGCAAAACGTGAAGAACTGCTGCTAGCAAGAAGCGTTGTCGATGTCGTGAAGATTGAAAATGTAGATCTTGAAGAGAAGGACCTAAAAGCAGAGGGGACAGAGTCTGGGTCACGGCACAGTGACCAGGAGGCTCAGGAGAAGGAGCCCTTCAATGTCGGGTGCTTCCAGGTGGAAGAGGTGTAGCTTGGATCATCAGCCACGGGGTCCAGAAGGCGTCAAGGAAGGCCAGCTTCTGGAGGGCAACTGTCCCATAAAGGATGAGGGTCGCTGCGGTGTTAGTGTCCGGATTGGATCCACTAAGCCTTGGCAACCGCAACCCACGCAAGAAACATAAAACAGCTACTGGTGCAGACCCACAAGGTCTGAGCAAGGTCTCCAGCAAGGAGACTGAAGAACAGGCCTGGAGCAACCAGGGGAACTCTTAGAAGTGAAGATTGACCTCCGCTAGGGCCCACCAGTCGAGAGACAAGGGACCGCGGGAGGCAGAAATTTGGCGTGCGTAACAATGCGCCCACGGGTCGCTGGAGTGGGCTAGGGCATTGATCTTTGGCACAGATGATGCTGAGAGGTTGGCTCAATAATGGGACAAAGCACAACTTCCCCACTGGTCGGGGTCGGGTGCTGTGCAAGAGGTAGCTGGTGTCCTGGGGTATGGGGGATCTCGGCACCCACGGGGTCCATGGTGCTGAGCTTTGCTGTGCACACTCACTGCCCTCTGGGATGCTTGGAAACCCACCTCAAGGTAGGAAAGAGTCGTCGATGTCCATAGGAGCAGCGAGGTTCGAACAGGGTCACTTGCAGTGTTTCAGGTGCCTGCCAAGCAGGGGGGTAACTCCTTTACCCCAGGGAGATCTCTTCCTTTAGCTGTGCAGCAGCAAGTCGAAGTTCAAGTCTGTGAAGTTCAAGAATAATCTGAGGCTCTGGGGAACCTGTATTCACCTTTATCCAAAGATTAGTGGAGTGTCCAGATCAGAGCCCACCAATGAGAGTTCAGGCGGGAAAGGGTGGATACACCCTCCCCCCTTTGTGTGGTTTCCCACCTGGGCAGGAGACAGGATGCCCCTGAACTGGTTTGAGGTGGTGTATGCAGAAGTAGGCACTGGAGAAGCCTACGTGCAAGTCTGAAAGACATCCTATGGTGCACCCACCCAGTTCCAATCCACATAGTCTGTCTGGGGAGGTGGGAGCACCACCCTGCAACAAGATCCCTATTGCCCAGCTGCCGTGGCTGGAGTTCTGCTCAGCAACAGGCAGCCAGAGTCGTGTGGGTGGTGGGTAGCATTCATTTTGTACTACATGTGCACTTTTAAATTGGTGTCTAAATTCTGCCGCTTTTCCCATATCCCCCCTCTAGCAGGGGGGAATCATGTCCTCACTCCCATTGCTGGATTGGGGGTATGATTCCTACATGTTTGACACCAAACGCGATATGGTTCTGTGTAGCCATTCTCAAGTTATCGCGCTATCGCGATTACTTTTAATGCGGTTAAGAGTATATGGTATGGCTGCACTACAAATAACCCAGCAATCGTTTTACGAAGGTTGCAGAGGGGCCCTACTCAGGTAGGGGTTCCTCCTCACACATATCTCAGCACCCTACCTTGTAGGATTAGCAAGGCCTGCCTTAGGGGTGACCTATGAGGATATATGTGTTGTATTAAGTGGGATACAGGATACCTATATCCCTGTAAGGGGTGCAAGCACCGCCTTACCCAGACTACAGTAGTGTTCTGCTGGTGTCAGTTTGTATGGCTGTCCCAGGGGTGGCACAATAAGTGCTGCAGCCCCTGGTAGGCCTCTGAGGGACCCATGCCCTGGGTACCTAGGGTACCATCTACAAGGGGCTGACAGGGTGTCCTCAGGATCCAATAGGTAGGTACCTAGGGTACTCACATCAGTTCAGAGAAGAAGCAGATAGGCTGGGGTCCTGGATAGCAGGGCCACGGCCTGGCTAGTGTCATAAAACAGTCAAAACATCAGCAAAAAGTTGGGGGCAACTATGCAGTCGATGCCACTCTGTTACATTACAGAACTTCAGGGCAGATGTTTTTTGTATTTTTATAGGCTACCAGGTAAATAATGATTGTTGCTTCACTTCTTAATCAAATTCCTTGATCGATTTTCAATTTTATAGATGTAACAAGTTATGTCATTATGATATTTTTTTTAAAGTTCCCCATTCCACAAGCATCAAAAGCTATGACTTGAGAAAGCAGGGTGCTTGGTATTTAAAGTTACAACATGTGGGAATTTATTGTTAAAATGTCCTTACAGTGAAGACACAAAATATATTTTCACTGTAGGAAGGCTGACTGGTCCATAGAGAAACATTGGGTCCCAATATTAAATATTGTTTATCTTATCTTCAGTTAGCAAACAGCTAGAAATATAATTCAACATCTCTTTTTTATAATTATTAAATGCATAACTCATTGATGAAGTCAGATTTTAAATAAATAGTAAGAAAACAAAACTTGTATAAAGTTACATTTTCACTGCCTGAAGCTCCTGAAAGCTAATGAGCCTTCCAACTGTCACCCAGCTAGTAAATAGCCCTGAATGAGGTGTGAAAACTGCTCAGAGCTGAGATAAAAGCTGAGACAAAAACATGGGTTTGTAAAGGTGTTCTGTTTCCCTAGTATCATGACCATTTGGCCTGTGATTGAAAACTTAATTTACTTAAAAGGGATTACCACTGTCACAAGTAAATATCAGATGACACCTGGGCCAGCACCACCCCAGTGGGAGAGGTGCTGGCATGGCCCCATATAGGAGGTGCTGCTCACTACCCCATACACACTTCTGGGTCAACACATAGGGACTGCATGAGGGGAGCAGGCTTTTACCAATTTGATTTTATGGAGAGAGGGGCACTCTGAGATGGTTTGCATTAGAGCAGATAGGAGATGTTGTAAATGTTGGTAGGTTTACTCCAGGAATCTTTTACCCCATTGGTTATGGAGGGGACATCTGTCACCTCTACTCACAAGCAAGTGCCAGGCATAAATGTAGCATCAAACACAACAAAAGCTCTTGGTATGACACACATGAACAATACACTTTCTACAAAATGGGGTCCCCCTATTCTATATGCAGGGTGGAACTGGTCCTATTATTTAATTTAGGAACACCCAGTGTGTGTGTCCAGTGACAAAGCAAAGACAAATACAAGATAAAAAAAATCATACAAAAAAAGGGAATAGGAAGCTTATCACGTAAGTAACCACCAAGGAGCAATTGCCAGGTTCTCACCAATTTGCTCACTTTATCACCATTGGCAGCTTTCCTATACATAGCAAGGAATTAACACCCGAACAGGTTCAGTAGAATGTTGTATGTGTGTGTTTGACCATCTAATTGTGTTTGTGTGTTACACACATTTCAACACCCCCTTGGGTCCCCATAGAGGGAGGAGAAAATTCTTCCTCACAAGAAAAGAAAGTTAAAGACGAGTTGTGAAAGGCCATAAGCAACTGTCTTTAATTATTAATATTCACGCTCATGATTAAAATTAGCATACCATGTTAAGACCACTTTACCCAGAACGGCTGACTTGTTTCCTTGCAGCTTTCTACTTACTACTCGAAAATTGAGTAACCCAATGCTTCTGCTTTATTCAGTACGCTGATCAGAGACAGCTACGCAAGCCACGAAAATCTTGAGCACTGTCTCGTTAAATATTCAACTAATACGCTACTCAGCATATATTACAAAACTGGATGTTAATTGAGTTACGATATCCAGATTGAATCGAGTCGCTTCACTTTGAGATAATTCATAATGAGCTCACAAAATTATCATACCCTAAGATTCTTTAGTCTACATATATATTTTTGGTCCTGAAGATGGTCTTCCTGTACGTTACGATATAAGACCGAAATGTTGACAACTATAACCCACTTTCAGCGTCATTGTGATTAGGCAGTTGATCATTACTTGTTGAATGACAATTTGTTTACATAAATGAAATGTTTCTTACAAAAATTATTATGAGAACTAATTTTTGTAATAGCTAATTTTCTCAGTCATTTTCGTTCATGTGAACTGTCTTTTGTACCCTTGTCTTGTGCTATTTATTTATTATTTATATAAATTTATATAGAAAAAGAATACAGCCTTCTGTCTTAGTTTGTTTTGACTTTGTGAAATCTCGATTTTGTTTGATTGTATTTTTTATGTTAGTTTTGTTCTGCTTCAGTTTTTTTTAGGTCTTTTGCAATTTTTTTAAAATTGAGTTTAGACAATTTAGTTGATTTGAGGCCACTGCTTTGGGTTCTCTCAATTGATCTAATAGAAATTTAGTAGAACTGTGTATACAAAAAATCCCTTGTAGGCACCTTCACCTGACAAGAAGCTTTCTACTTTCTTCAGGGCAAGGGGACCACATTTTACCCATATGTGTATTGGAGCAGTGCATTTAAAAGCAATAACAAGCAAAGCAAGTAGCATGAAAGGCAAGTAAAATTCATATTGTGATATAAAATTGCCTAGACCCTGTGATCAAAGGGGGAAAGTTATCACATGACTAACGGGTGAATGCCTACCAGTGTGCCACAGGGATGGAACATGATAAAATTCATGGAGTTTGTCTGCTCGCCGGGAACACAAATAATATATATTTTGTTCACACCCATTTTTTATTGATTTTATTTGAAGAGATAAATCATAAAATAATGTATACACTTTTAAATGCTGATTTGTTCTCACATCCAATATGTATGAGTCCTCTCTCTAGCGTTTATAGGACACCACGTCTCAACCTCACTTACGGGAGATCACTCATATACCAGGCTTTTGTGCCACTCCCGCAGCTTTTTCTATCAGACAGCCCTTATCCTCACATCTTTTGCCTTACCGGTAATTAAGGTAATGGGCCCACAAATATCTTTGACCATCCAGCAGTATTACTGAGACTGCAGCAGCAATGTTAAAACCATGTATACCAACATTGTACAATCAAATGCTTGTACTCCTCCTCTCAGTCACGGGCCATTTTTTTAAAAAGTCTGTGAGGTGTGAGTTCTCGTTCCATACACGCAAAACCAGATTTCCTTTGTTACCAGGGTCAAGAGTACTGAGGGCTTATTCTCTGCCCACCTTGGTGGCTCCACACACGGTGAGCATTGCTAATTACCCCCGACTACCAGTTCAGTGCTCCCGTCAGTCTTCCAGCCTTGTCAGAACTACTGAATGTGTTGGCATCTCCATAAACAGGCGGACCACAATCGCCATGTTCACAAAGCTGCATTTTAGAGACTGTTTTCTTGGTGTGTTGGTGGGTTTATTGTATATGGTGAGTGCAGACTGCATGTAAGAACTGGTGCAATATTGGAATGGAGTCTATAGCAAATATGCGGGTACAAGTGTTTTTAGGGGGTAGGTTCAAAAGGCCAGGACCCCCTACAGAAGATGATTCTCCCCACTTTCTGAAACTGATATTCACCCATTAATTTATTAAAAGCAAGAAAAAAAATAACTTCCTCTGTGAAATGTCTTTCTAGGGAACCTACACAGGGCATCTATATTCTGCTCATAGGAGAGTCTAATCCCCTTGGTGCAAAACTGGTTGTGGTGCCGGCGGTCCAGAAGCAGTATTATTTTCCAATTTAACTCAAAGTATTTAGGCATAAGTCTTGGGGGTCCCATGTTCAGTGCTAGAAGAGTGATGTCATCACACAGGGCTGATATGATATCAAACTGCACCCCTCCTAACATAGCCTGAAACCTGGGACTTAGAAAACTTTTGTTTCCAAAGCCCTTGGGATGACTGGGACCAATCTGCCAAGCCAATCCAACAAATGTGTGTTACCACAGTGCCAGAGATTCAGGTTTCTCCCACTGAAAGCTTTTGCACAGCAGCAACTCAGATTCAACAGGACCTCATGGAGCCCTCTTTGCCTACAGTCTGCAGCCTTGCTCCACTGGAAGAAGCTGAGCTCCCAAAAAGTGACTAAGTCTGAACATAGAAATCTTTATCAGTCACAGGCACCAAAAGCATCCAGTTGACAAAGTACCTTCTTGGGTACAAAAACATTTCACCTGTTGTGAGTTTTCCCACTAAAGTCAATTGCTCCTCCTGCACCTCCTCCAGCAGCTATCCGTTGTTGAGGAGACCTCTTGGGCCACAGGCTGCTGCTTTGTACAGTTGAGGATTTTTGACTTCTATATGAGAGACTAAGCGGCCAATTACAATGTCATTTGGAAAGGCCCCGAATGGGATTCAGTTTTGTAGAATCCGATTCAGAAGCTTTGTTTCCAAACGAATCGTACACATTTCCCAACAACCGATTACGATGCCTGGAAACCATTTGAGCAATCTGAATCAGTTCCGAAAGGCATTCGGACAGCCCGAGTCTTTCAGAGCCGATTTGTACAGCTCTATGGACACGGTTCCGGACGAGCGATTATGATGACCAATTTGGACAGCTGTTCCGATTCGGTCTGCCCAACACGAATTGGATGTTGGAATCTGTCTTTGGGGGCCTATTGCGGGACTGCCTTCACCCAGAAGTGTACAAATGGGGCCTGTGGGGCTACCCAAGGGACCCCTCTTCCCAACCATGCACAATGTGGCGGGCCCCATGAGGTGTCCGCCACATGGTACAATGTTTTGCCCAACCACCCCTTTTTTTGAATGATAGCCTGTGTTCTCGTTCAGAAAACAGACTCCCATTGGAGCCAATGTGAGTCCGACCGAACGATGTTGGAAGTATCGTAATCGGTCGTCTGGACTCACAGGACCCGATTAAGTCAGAAACGAGTCCGAGACCGATTAGTTCCAACATTGTAATCAGGCCCTAAGAATGAAAAGTAAAACTTTGAACTGTGTTGAACCTGTTTTCTGCTCCATCATGGTCACCCTTAACTTGTACCTCAGGACTGGTCAAGCACAACCAGATGATCCAGGTTGGCGCTTAACGCTTTTTAGTAGTATTTTCACATTACAATAAAAAAAATTAATTACTCTTTCTCTTATTGGATTTTTGTCATTTTCGTGGCATTTTATTTAATAAAATATATCCTATTTTTCTGAGTTGGTTTGAGACTTAACGCATCATGTGTGTCGACTTTATTATTGTTTTGACACTGCTTTGCCTCTAAGTTAAGGCAGGTCTGTGGTCTCAAGTTTATTTAGTACTTTAGTGATTCACCATAACAATGATTGTGATTATTACTTGAGGTAGGTAAGTATTAGTCCCTCAACCAATGCCCCAATTCCTTACAGTAACTAACGAGACAGCCTCAATATCATAATACTTTATAGTTGAATAGTATTCACCTGAGTATATTTCTACAAAACAGTAAAAAATAATTAAAGGAGGAATAATGACTAACACTGAAACCTGAGCCAAAGCTGTTATTTGCATACAATAAATGCATAATGTGTCTTCATGCTATAGTGAGTTCCAATGCAGTCCCTATGATTTTGCTGTGTGCCTTTCACGGATTCTATTATTGTCTTTATCGTCACAGTGCAGTTATGTAAATATAACACGAGAGATTAAAGACTAAACTCCTGCGCTTCAGAGACATGTCCCCTGTCTCTAATTATTATACCTTGTTAACAGAAGCAGTCCCCAAGGACTTCAGTCAATGGAGCAAGTCAATTAAATGTCTATCTAATTAGCGCACCAGGTTAATGGATTGCGAGTAGATGTCTCCATGAATGCCATACAATTGGACTGAAATGTTTATGCCTAGTTAATATTTCTTAATATGGTTCAATGGTAATAATTTTCAAAAAGACAAAATACTTAAAATGTAAATTGTCAAAACATCTTGACAATTGAGACTGTTCTGCCAATATATTGGGTGGATACCCTTATCTTGGGGGTTACCGCCATCATCTGACATGGTTACACAGAATATAGGTAAGAGGCCCCGGTGAAAGGAACTGTGCAGCTACAGTTAATTGCTGAATTTTCACAGTAAAGATTCCCATGGGTGCAGTGGAAAGTCAAGCTCGACCATTAGTGCAGACTGCATCTCCCACCCTCCCCCCTCCCCCCGCACACACAGGATGTACCAGAAATGATCTGATGCTCTGGACTGGAGGCAATATTTTTAAATTCTTTATAGTGTACATCACACAGCTGCAGGGTGTGCACTGCTTATACGATTTAGAGGCAGCATACACTTCCACAGTTATAGGTTGCAAAATATGCATATTTATCTAAGTGGCACATCCGGCATGGAGTATGGCAGGAGGCAGTGATGTGTGTACTGTTCAATGTGTAACTTTGCTTAAATACTCACATAGAATATCATTGCAAAACCCCTCAAATTCACGGAAATAAAAATCTCCGTTATTTACCACTCCGGTATTTATGTATGCATTTAATTAATGATTTATGTGAGGACAATCATTGCCTTGAGCATTACGTCTTCGAACTCTTGAAAATGCTACACTACAGCCAAATAATTTCCTGGGCAGAAGTTGCCATCTCACTCCACCCCATATGACGTCACCAGTCCCTAACAGCAGCCCACGCACATTCCCTGCGCACCGCTGGCTAAACCCCACCTCTCCCAACGGCACATCAGTAACATTCAAATATAGCTAAGCAAGGGGCATATTATCAAGCCAGGCGATAAAATTATCGCTGCTTTAACGGCAGAAAAATTCCGGTAAAACGGCGATAATGGGCTTGATAATATGCTCTATGGAATTCCAATAGAAGCCCATGTTAGATATGAAGGACATCTAACATGGGCTTCAATTAGAATTCCATAGAGCATATTATCAAGACCATTATCGCCGTTTTAGCGTCAGTTTTCTGCCGCTAAAGCGGCGATAATTTTATCGCCTAGCTTGATAATATGCCCCTAAGTGTCGAAAACAGGTTCATGTTGTTCGAAAGAGTTCATGAAATTCGTACAAAACAGACTGCTTTTACGGAATTGGATGGCAGACAATTTAATTTTCGAACATAAAAACGTTTTTGGGCAAGAGGAGCGACACGTGTTTTATTAATAAATGGCAGACAAAAGACACATTAATTCAATGATTTATCTGTGCACCTCCCAGTACTAAAGTATTCCGTTATCACTGTAAGGAACAGACCACTCACTTTTACAAGTGGAGCGGTAATTTTGCTAGTGCTTTTACATATCTATGTTTTTGAATAACACCCCATGCTTATCCCTGCAGAGATGGAGTGTATGAACGGCGGCCTAGCAAGCAAGACAGACCAGCCCCGCCCCATGCCGGGCTTCATCGAATAGCGGCTTGTCTGCTTTAATGATTGAGTGTTCTGCTAGCCATCTGGGTTGAACGTTGAACCTGTCAGTATTTTCAGATAAGTATGACAATGTAAAATGGATTCAGAAAGCCTGAGGAAAAGGAAAAAATAACAGAGCGCTACTAAAATCACTATCTTCTCTCTAACAACCACAAAAGATGTGCCTACTGGCATGTGTTTAAGGCAATACTGAAAATGGAAAGTTGTAACAGGCAAGAGTTATTTTGCCATATATGATCCATTCAGTAGCTGGTTTTTCTGCCAGTGTAAATGGCAATTTTACCAGTTTTTCAACGCTCAGAACTGTATACTTCGCTCCCCTTTGTGCCAGCTCATTCTGTTTTTCAGTGAGATTGTAATCAGAAAACAGAGAAGACGTGTTGATGAAACGCCAAGGCACATAGCCTGCATGCAAGTTTTGTAGCGTCCAGCCTAATGACAGAATAGAACGTAATTGAGACTGGCCTTGATGCAGCAGGACCAAATCTTGTTCCACAATGTCTATAGTAGAGGATACAATGTTGCCCAATGAATATATCCAAGATGACAGAGTCATTAATCCATAGTCGACCACAGCGAGAGATTTCTCTAAATGAATACGATCAATTTCTCGTATTCTTTCTGTAGCGTCTGCTTGGGTAACCTTCCATATTTCATTATAAGCAGCATAGATGCTGGCATATATGAAACATTTTTGAAGCGGTTTTCTTGGACCTTGCAAGAATTCCCTAAGGTCTGCATCTTCTTTAAGTAAAGATAAGTGTTGTTTCACATCCTCTAGTGTAGATGTCTGTAGCCAATCAAGGCATAATTTTCCTACACTGTATTTTGTTACTACCCCTGGATGCTGTATTTGAACATAGCGTGGGTCTGGCCTATTGATTGCTAAACCTTGTGTTTTGTTCAGGAATCTTTCTTGACAGATGCTTGTGTCTGTGGGCCAGAGCAACCATTTTTTCCATTCGGAATCTGATCTGTTGTATTGTAAGATAGTATGTACGTCGACCACCCCCTGTGTAGTGCTTTTACTTGCAGGTGTAGGTATGGACGGTTTGTTCATGTCTTTGATCTTGGCTAACCCAAGGCAAGACGTTTGTTGGACAGTGTCATTCAAAAACATTATCTGCTGTGGGATGATGCAGGCTCTAAACAAAGCTTCTATCCCCTGTACTTGCCAATCTTTTGTACCCCAGACAGATTGTGTGTCAATAATCTTTTTCCAAAGGTCGAAACCCTGTCTAGACAGTTGGGCAATAAAGGCTGCAGAATAAATCTGTTTCGTATTAGTTAACATATTTTTCGTTCATGTTTTGTTCACATTTTTAAAATAAAACGTTTCTGGATTGTATGTATTGTACCCTGAAAATATGAAAACTTCCTTTTAAACATTTTTTAGCTACCCCTTGGTGGTGTAGGACAATGTTCCCATTGGTTATACATAAATACATTTCTAGGTGTTTCAGATTTATGCAAGAAATGATGACCATAGTTGTTGTAAAAAAAAGGCTGTTCAAAGTCTGTTGAACCCTCTAAGTATTCATGGTTAGAGAATGCAGCAGACCTTTCTAGATCAGACATCATGTTATTAACAGTCTCAAAGTCCCAATCATCAGAATAGGTACTGGAGGCAATAAAGTCACTTAATGATATCTTGAATAAGTGTGGAATCTTCAAAAGTTTCGAGGGACCGAATATATCATAATCTGTTTTGTCCCAAACTATACCATCTTGTATAGGAATGGCTGTGATGTTCACTGCTGACAAGCCTCTTGATTCACGATGGGATGATTTGTGTGGTTTCAAAACTAAGTTCACATTTTTACTTCCTGTGTCCAAATGAATATATCTTCCATCTATCAACATGCTCAGAGTTATTACTAAAGCTAGCCAAAGCAGAAAGAAAAATATTCCAGAAATAATCCATAGTTCAATCCATGGTGAAACCGGATAAGTCTTTTTCACGTGTTAAAAAAAGTCTTGTGCTTGTTCTTTGAAAGTTATTTTGGCTGGTGTCATTTCAGGCTTGCTGGGATCCTCAGAAAACGTTTCAAAGTTAATGAAATAGCCAGAGGCAGTTCTGTCAATGGTTGAAATTGCATCAGGATTTGTTGAAATCGCTGGAACCAGTGGAACACTTGTTACGTTGGTGTAGACAGGTGTATCAGGACGAACTGTTATTTGGGTTTCAAGAGGTATGAGTTCCATAGCATTGTTGCTTAGTCCTTCATTTCTTACTATTGGATTCTCAATGGTGATGAGTCTTTCAGTTTGAACCTCTTGGATAGTAGCTAGAGGAGTGCGTCTGCTACTTGGTCGGAGTCCACATGGCCTACTGCTTAGTATCGGCCACATAGTGTGGCTTGATGAGGTCGATGGACACACATCTTTTCTCCTTTTTACCAGCAAGGGGCAGCAGAAGTACTGTTCTTGATCCGTGGATTGCTAGGACAGGTACTGGTTGTCTGTAAGAAGGCCCAAATTCCTTCTTGTCCGCGATCTTTTCTCTGACTAGATCCCCAAGGTTTGGGATACAGACAGGCCTTGCTGGGACGGCTGGATTATCCCCAGTGGTGGTTGGCAACAGGAACACATTGCTTTGTTTCAATCTTAGTTCATTTAAGTCCTGTATAGACCCAAACGATCTTTGATATCAAATGGTTTAATTTCCACCACTGTGCCTTTGCATTCGAGATCAGGAACCCACATTCTTGTCCCAAATAGGACCTCATATTGAGTGACCCCTCCTTGAGAACTTCTTGGCAATTTTTTTAATGAGTGTTGGACCCCATAAATATGTTTAACCCACCCATCACCCGAACCTAATACCCTAGCTGTTATAGACCGCTTTATGTCCCGGTTTTTCCTTTCCACAACCAAATTTCCCTCTGGATGGAATGGCGAGGAGAACCGCAATACAACGCCCAAACTGGCCATGGCTTCTTTGTAAGCCCGAGAGCTAAACGCAGGGCCCTGGTCAGAGTGTAGTGTGCCTATTGCGTATGTGCCGATAAAGACTGGCAAATCTTTTATAACTGTTCGAGCGTCAGCCGAGCGCTGAGGCCACATCCATAGGAACTTTGACTTAGTGTTTGTGGGATTGCATTTGTCCAAGAGGACGCCTGCACGTAGATAGTTTAATGCTGTCTAACAATGTTGTCTGTATTGGGCAGGCTACTTCGCAGCTTGGTATCTGGTGGCGTTCTGCCCTGAGATCTCTATTGCTGTCTATGCAGTTATTGATGAAGATGTGAATCAGTGTATTCATTCCAGGCCACCAGTACATCTATTTTAATTCTAAAATTGTTTTAGAGATCCCCTGATGTGACAGACCCTCTCCCAGATGTGCTTCATAAATCAAAGCTGCTCTACGTTCCATGTTTGGAATTACCCTATCCCCTACTCCAGGGATTCGAGCAAACGGAACATTGTTCACATCAATTATATACGAGTATTTGAGTGGAAACTTTTTAGGTAATGCTGCACCACTGCCTTTGCTTGAAGCATTGACTGCCAACAATATCTCACTGTCTATTTTCATTTTTGAACGAGTGATCGCAGCTAAGGAAGCCGTTTGCACAGCCCCCTTTGCGGCTTTGTCAGCCAATGAATTTCCTGCAACGTGAACGCCATCACGTTTATGACTCAGCGTGTGATTCACGTGAGTGTTTTGTAGTCCGTCTCGCACCTGAACTACTTGTTCCCAAAGCGTTTTATGCTTGATTGTGCCACCTTTTGCATCTTTGAAACCATTTTGAACCCAATTCTGTAAATATTCATTGTATGATTGTACACAGTAAAACGAATTGCACACTATAAGAGTGGGGAATTCGCGATCCATATTCTCAAGTGCCAATTTGAATGCTTACAGTTCAGCTCGCTGAGCTGTACAATCTCCTCGAGATTGTGTTTTAGTAACCATCGGTCGGAATTTACCATTGCGCATACGACCGTTAACGATTGCGCAGGCTACACTGGAAGATTGCTTACTTCCCGTAGCAGGTTGTGCTGATCTGTCAGGATAAATTATAATTTCATACTGGTCAAGAGGGAGAATCTCAATAGGCAGAGGACATTCGTGTTCATATTGCAGGAATGCTTGTGTTTTTAACCCCTTCAATGCGTGTGACGGAGCGGTTCCGTCATGCGCGTCGGTCGCGCTGAGCGGATGACGGAACCGCTCCGTCACGGCCCCGCCCACGCACGAACCCTTCATCACAGCGCGGTAACCCGCGCCGCGCTGAAGGGGTTAAATAAGGATCAAAAACATCTGTTGTAGCAAGAGAATTAACCCATTGTATCCATCTTGGATGTAAAGCATCTTGCATTTGGAATGCTCGCTTTTGTAACTGCCTTTAAGGCTGGTACTGGAGTTACGACAATAATGCGTTTTCCCTGAGCTAGAGCTCTTTCTTTTGCTACAGTGGTTTGAACTGCTGTCAGATTTTTTTCTGCCGAAGTGAATCGCATTTCCGCTTGTGTGTACAAATGTGATATTTATGCAATTGGTACTTTTTCACTTTCATTAAAAGTTAAGTAGGTGAATCCGCATTGTCCCGAAATTATTCGGATCACTAAATTGCGTGTATTTACGCGTGTTTGTAAGTGATTTGTTGCTAACATGTCAGCTTGAAGTGAACGCAGGATTTCTGTGTGTTCTTGTGTCCAATCTTTGTTTTTGAAATCAGGTTAGATTAATTCGTAGAGAGGTTTAACCCTTTCTGCGTAATTTAGACTGTAAATTCTTCCAGAATCCAGGAAACCTAGAATCAACTGTAAGTTTTTCAGCATTTTTGGAGGTTGGAGCAGCGCACACTTTTCTAAAAAGTTAGCTACCAGACTTTTGCCTTCACTTGAAAGCTCATATCCTAGGAATAGGACATTGAGATGGGCAATTCTTGATTTTTTTTAATTGAATTTTTAGCCCCCAGAGGCTAAGCCCAGTATAATGGTATTTACCCTGTTCAAGTGCCTGTCCAGGTTATCGTCAGATAGATATCATCGACATATGACAATGCCTCGTCGTCATAAATTTGTAGTAACTCTGTTACTCCTGCTGAGATTAACCCGGGCTGTTCTTGAACCCTTGTGGGAGTCGACAGAAGTGACGCTGGGTCCCCATTATTGAGAAAGCTGTCAAATACCTACTTTCAGGTGCTATGTTTTGACAAAAGAAACCATTTGAAATATCCAATGTGGTTTTATATTTTTTTTGCACAATGTTATTCATTAATGCTGTACTGTGTGCATTTTGCACGGTAACTGTTTTAGAACAAGTGTTCAGGTGTCTGTAATCCAAAACTAGACAATATGTGTTGTCTGGTTTGAAAACAGGAAACAAAGGACTGTTGATTGATGAGGTGCATGTTTCAATCACCCCTTGGTATTCAAGTTGATCTAAGATCTCCCTGACCCGTTTTTTAGCTTCTTGCTTAATTGGGTACTGCCTTTGTGCAGTAGTTTGACATTTTAATTGTATTTTATGGTGAGGTGAGTCCTCATCCTATCCTACATGATTTTTGTATAATGCTGGGGCCTGGGCAACTGCCCATTTCCTGGCATAAGTGTATTTTAAATGTATAGGAACATGGTTGGAGAAGGCTGGCATAATGATGTCTTTGCCATGTGGGCACTCCCTGACAAATTCTGGTAGCCAGTCTTTTTCTGCTAGAAGTATATCATAACCCCTTGAAAGCTTTTCCCAAAAGAGTGCTTTCACTTTTCTTGGTATGTCTCCCTCCATCCGGAGTTTTATTTCAAATAACTTTTGTGGAGAACTAACCCTGGTGTCTACAGTTTCAACTGTTATGAATTCATTTAAGTCCACTGTCTCCAGAAGTTCCTTCAGGTTCTGGAGAGCTATTGTTACTTCTGCTGCACTGTCCAGCATTGTCTGAGCGCATTCTCCGTTCTTGAGTTGTGTCCTCAGAATTCTCTGCATGTCTGATCTTCAGACCTGCTACCTTTTTCTTGGTGAATTGAGGTTTTGGTTTGTTTTTCTGAACGTGTTGATTGTCTCTGGACTTCACGCGTTATTCTTTGTGATCTGACCGTCCTTTCAAATGTCTGTGAAGATGTCTGAAAGGTACGAGAGGAACGTGTATCAGTATCTTGATACCTGTCAGGTTTTTTTTTAATTATCCCTAATCCTGAGGTTATACCTCTTGTCAGAGTGCTCCTTTTGGGGAGACCTACCTCGGGATTGAGAACGTTTCTCTGTTGAATGTTGTTTTTTGTATTCCCACTTCTTTTTAGAAGATGTAGGATTGTGTTTAATTGAGTCCTTTTCAGGACCCTCAGACACTTGTTGTTTAACTGGTTTTCCACCCAAACTGTCTCTGCCTAATTCTTCATAGGATTTTTCTATTATTCTGGGTAGTTCTTGTTGATGTTCTGTTACATCAAATTCCCTTAAGCTCTGGCAGATTGCCACTGTCTCCCCTTTAATATTAGATAATATTATTGTTGAGAGCTGGTCGAAGTTTTTCAGTAATTTCATACCTAAGATCAGAGCAGGCTCTGCCCCGTATTCGTTTTGAATTTGTTTCAGGACATCAGGTATTACCGCAATAGATGGAACACCATGTGTTTTAGTATAGATGGCAGCAAAGACTGTGCCCCAAGTGGTGCAGTCTTCCAGATGTGGTGTGATCCCCATTGGTAAACAGATTGTTAGGATTCTGTGTTTCTCATAAGGGCTAGTATTAGGAAACTCTGCTTTGATTTGAGTAATTTTTTGAGCTATCCAGAATGGAATTTGTTTACGTTTTGTGGGCATTTTACCCATGACTGCGTGTAAAGTCTGTGGAGTAATTTTTAGTGCATTCCCCTGATGAGGGGTTTGATTTGGAATGGTTATTGGTGGTTGGACTGGTAAAGTCCGCATGACATATTGTACTAACTGTCTGTAAATTTTTATCAACTCTTTGAGTTGAGTGAGTTATTCATCGTCTGACATTGCTTCAATGTCAGGATGTGGTGTGTAGCCGGCTAAAATCGGCCATGTTGCTCCTGGTCTACCTAGTGGACCGAGCCTGGTAATGTGATTGTAATGTTTTAGGGTGCCTTTAAACCAGAGCTGATGCTCCTGGTATGTGAGTGGAATTTCAACATCCTTGAAGGGAATGTATTCCTCAGGTGGTTCATCTTCTTTGACGAAGTGAAACATTTGTGTTACTGGATTTGATTCTGGAAATACTATCCATGAATAGAATACCTCTGTCTGAAAAGATTCATGTGCCTCTATTACAAAATATGCTCTACCACCTCTTGGTGTCGGACTATGTTTTATAAGTTTTAGAGTGATGGCTCTCCTTAAATTTGGATGGATGTTTTTAACACCCTCATCGGTTTCATTTAAACCTGTAGTATTAAAAGCTGCTACGACTTGGTCAGCCTCAGCCTCTGTATTAGACATTTTGTTAAAAAAATGTAGAACAAGTTTCAAGGAAACAAAGATAGGGTGCACAATATTTTGGAACACTGTATCCTTCAACGTTGAATAAACCAAACAGCTAATACATAGGATTTTCGTCCTACTCAGCTATGGCGGATTTTCTCCCTACCCACTCTAGATGTCTTATGGAGTATTATGAGTAGGGGTCTCTGAGAAAAGCACGACTGAGTTACTTCAGCATCTAGCGTTAAATTAGTGCCTTACCAAACGTTGGGCGCCATGTAGTGTAGTTCCTATTTCCCTCATAGGCTCTGCGCATTGGAATAATATACACTATAGTTTTTGCATAGGACTAAGGTCAGTATGCTCCTATCGAGTACATTAAACTTAATTACTTGTGTGTTCCAGCTAACTCAGAGGTCACTAGAAACTTCTCGAATGAACAAGGAGGGATTAGTTTCTGACAACCGCATAAACATGACAACTTTGTTTCCCTTAGAATCAGAACGCTACTCAGAATCGTGTAAACAATAGATAAAAGTTTCACTCAGTCAATCGTGCATGCTTAGTTTCTCCAGAGTTACACAGAAATAGATAGACGGGCGTTTCAATAAAAGGGTTTATTGAACAGTCTTGTTTCTCGTGTAAGAGATATGAGCTATTACAATTGTTAGACAGTAAGCAAGATATAATACGCACAGCGTAAGCAGTAAGAAGAAATAATACTGCAATAGCATTGTCTTTTTGCTATGACATATAATCATATATACATACATAAATAACACAGGCTGAAAAGTGAATACTCATCTGATGCTTCTAAAATATTCCTACCCCGGTGTATCTAACCTAAGTGTAGTGCGAGGTAAAAGTAGGTGCTATTTTCTATAGTATGGTATATACTAAGTTTGTATGACAAGAGTCCCACTAGGTTCTAGTCGGCTCCATACCTTTAGAATGAGCGAGCTGGGAATCTCTATCCGGGTCTCAAACACCGCGCGAAGGGAGTCATACTGGAAGCTGGATTCTCTGCGAGTAGGGATGACAGCGTCTGGTCAGTGCGTCAGGCTGGGATATGGTCTCTTCTGAACTTGCCATGGCGAACCGTCCCGTCAAGTCGTGCTGAGTCATGCCGTGGTTTGCCAGGGTAAGGGAAAGCATATTTATACCTGAAAGGTGCTTAGGAATGCTAGCATTGACGTAAAGTCAGGCAAAGGAAGACGTCATGGATGAACCCCTAAGGAATAGTAGTTCTTGCATAATAGATGAGTTCTTGGAGAAATCAATAATCCTAGCTAGGGAAAGTCCTGTCGGCTTAAGGTTCTGGTTTCTAAGAACTCGTTGTGACGTGGTATGGACGGATGTAGGTGACCATGCCTGTATTTGGTCAGCATGGCTAATGCCTAAATAAGGACAGGGATTCTATGCCTAAATAAGGGCAATGCAAATTTTGCCTATATAAGGACATGATACAGGGAAACCTATACACAATTACTGTGGCACATTGAGAAAGTTAAACTGAAAAATGATGTTTAAAGCTGTTTTCCCTTTCCAGGAGCATCTCCAAATATTATGTCTCATGCCAGCACCTTTCGTGCCTCTTTTAGTTTTTATTCTTTTTGCAAATCATATTTAAATGCTACAATCCAAACATCTCTGACCGAAACACCACATGTTTTGCTTGACATTTGAAGATCAATCTTTATATTTTTTAAATAACGTTTTTTTCAGGTTGTCGAATAACCCTGGGAGATTCTTTGGTCTGACTTCACCATAAACAATTAAGACTCGTCTGCAATTTGAGCTAAAGTTTGACAATCGTTACAAAGATCTCTGCAAAAGAGGCATCTATACTTTTGGTGTTAATTTTTGATGAGTAGTGTTGTGCAATAAAAGCAGGCGTATATTCAGTAGCGGCTCCTTGAGGGAGTGCTGCGGGGCGGTGAGGCGGGGTGGGGGAGGGTCAGGGTAGGGGGTAGTAAACTCGGCCATACGGCCGAACGGAGGTAAGTAAATATATAATTAAATAAAACTAATTATATTGCGCACGTTGCAACGCCAAACCCTAAAAATACCGAAGCCACCCAAAGGCCCTTACCACCCTGAAAATAGCCTTGCCACCGAATTACCTCTACCCATAAAAAACTCTGAAAATATTATTGCCATCAAAATACCCCTACCCACCATAAACCTTAACACACACCCTAGCCACCCAAAAACCTCTACCCACCGTAACCTTGAAAAATACCCTTGCCACCCAAATACCCTCATCCACCCTCAACACTAAAAATAACCTTGCCATACAAATACCCCTACCCTCTCAGAAAGCTAAAAATACCCCAGCTACCCAATACCTTCATCCACCCTTAAACCCTAAAAATACCCTCGCTTTAATTTATAATATTAGGACCTAGTTTCCATAGGAAAAGAGTTTTTTCATTTGCAATAACTTTGGCGCAGTTTGAAAAATCTGCACAAAATATTTAAAACTGCTATAATGCTCACTTCAACTGCTATCTTGAAAGTTTTGGGATGATCTATCAAATGGGGGCAGAGAAACAGGGGGTGCCTTAAAGCTAACTTTCCCCATGTTAATTACTATAGCACCTTTAGACTCGGCTACAGCCCGCACTGCTGAACGGAATTACACCAAATTTGTCAGGAAGGTTGATGTTGCTCCAAGGAAGTGCCTTTTTGTGATTTGGTGTAAATCTGTTCAGTAGTTGTGGAGTTATTAAAAGGTTTCTCAGATATATACTGGGGATGCAGAGGATCCACAACCCCACTCAAGATCTTGTGCTGAGACCTGATTGGCTGCCAACACTTCAAATAAGGATGTGTTGGCAGCCAACTTATGACCCGGTTGAACAGAGTCAGAGGAAAAAACATTAAAAATAAAGAGAAGGGGGCAGGGTAGAAACACCCTGACTGCCTAGGCCTCTGGCATTTATAAAAAAAAAAAAAAAAATTAAGTGCAGACTCCCGCGCTTCATTTGTAATTGGCCTCCGGGTGGGTCAGGTCCTGGGAGCAAGTGTACAATACTTAGGATGGGTGTGCACAGGGCACCCCTCCAAGGAGCATTAAAGCAACGGGAACCGCCACCTCCCCAGGTCAAATTATTATTGAATGCTGGGTGGCTCGTGCCCCTCACAGCCCCAGGGACTGCCACCTCACTGAGGCAAAATTCCAAATGAATTTGCAGGCTGCACACCCCACCAGCAACTCCCCGGGGCTTAAATGAAATAAGAGTGGAAGGCCCATGGAGCACCCACGCAGCCCCAGGGACTGCCGCCTCCCTGGGGTAAATGGCTAAATTTGAAGTGGGGGCCATGCTCCCCACACAGCCCTGGGGACTGCCATCTCCCCGGGCTGTGTTCTGCAATGGGGACCATGTGGCACCCCTCCAGGAGCCACAGATGGCCCTGGGGACCCCCCCCCAGGGCTAACTCCAGCGATGTCCTGGGGTGGCCACCACTGGCACATTGATGTTTGCTATGCTTGGCGGGGGCTAAGCCATAGCAAACACTGCTCCGCTTTAAATTGGTGAGAGCAGAAAATACTCCTGCTTACTAGAAGCGTAGCAGAATTGCTTTTGGACTGAGGGAGTTGCATGTTTAGCAGCTCCCTCTGTCCAAAAGCAATTCTGGCACCCACAGGATGAAGGGAGCAAGGCAGGGACCTCCAGTGGTCCCATTGGTGAGTGGGTGAACTGGAGGCACCTACTTCAAATAGGCAGACCTTATGGGGTCCCTGGGACCCATTTCAATCCAGGGAGGGGACCGTGCAGCCCCCCACCCCATCTGTAAAACGCTGGGCCCTGGGGCTTGAGGTCCCAGGAGCAAAAACCAGGTTTGGGAGGGGGTCTCCACGGCCCCCTTTCCCCTCTTTAAAAATAAAAAAACGAAGTTGCCAGGCCCAAAGGGAGGGAGCCCCTGGGGCTGACATTGGCCCAAGAAAGGGGGGCTGCATGGCTCCCCTCCCCTATTTTACAATAAAAAAATTATGAAGTGGCCAGGAGTGACAGTTGGCCCCCCAGGTGATGTAGTTGGCTCTTAAGGACCTTTCCTGTTACGTCCAGTAAGTCCCACAAAGCAGGACTGCTAACAGGTCTTCGTAGGCCATGTCTCCTTTCTTCACCACTCTGCAAACACACCTCCTGGTGCACTACTAGTTGGGGTATGAAGTCCACTTTACTCCTGAGGCACCTTGGGGGTCAAGAAGCTCTCCTGGTACCTCCTGTAAGTCATGCACAGCAGGATTCCTAAGAGCTGGTCAGAGGCCCAGCCCCCTTTGTCCACCACTCTGCAAATGTGACCACAAATTTAAAAAACATAGAAATTCATTGAAATAAACAAGGTTACAGTGACATTATAGTTAGGAATTAGCATTTAAAAACATAGAAATTCACTGAAAAAACAAAGGTTATAGGGATATTATACTTAGGAAATGGAATAAACAAAAACCTTAGAAATTCACTGAAAAGCCAAAGGTTACAGAGACGTTAGAGTGAGGCTTAGGTTTTACCCAAACAAAACCAGTGTGATTCAGCAGTTATAGTTAGCTGAGCTAACAATAACTTACGCCCCCGCAAAGCACTGCTTATGACCACACATATTACATTACTCATGACATGGTCAGTGACATCATTGATGACATCACTGATGACATCTCAAATAACTTTACTGATGACATCATCCAAAGAATCTCTGACTCACCCACTCACCCCCAAATAACCTTTCATGCACCCACTCCAACTTCCACACTACCATTCTCAAACACAACCACACCCTTAACAGTACTTACACAGCCACTCACTGATTCATAGATCAACACACACATCCACTCACTCACCCATAGAGCGACTCATACACCCACTCACTCACTAATACAGCCAGTGACATATCCACTCATCACCCATAGAGCTACTCAAACAACTACTCACTCACCCATAAAGTCAACAACTTACTCATCCATATAGTTATACACACATTCACTCACTTACTCACACAGATAATAACATGTACTCACGCACCTATACAGTCACTGACACAAGCACACACTCACCCACACAGCCACTGTCACATTCACTCACTCACCCATACAGTCACTCACATACCCCATCACTCACCTATACTACCTTTCACATACCCAGTTACTATCCCATATACCACTGACACATGCACTCACTCACCCACACAGTCATACAAACACACACACTCACTCACCCATACAGCCCCTCACACATGCACTCACTAACCCTCATAGCCACTGACTCACCCAGTCACTCATCCATATAGGCAGTCACACACCGCTTCACCCACCCGCCCACACAGACAATCAGATACCCATACAGGTACTCAGATAACCAATCATTCACCCATATAGCCACTCATGTACCCACTCACACACCCATGCAGCCAGTTAGATACCAACTGATAGACTGATACAGACATTCACAGAACCAGTCACTCACCCATACATTCACTGAGACACCTAATCACTCACTTATATAGTCAGTCATGCACCCACTGAAACATCCATACAGGCACTGAAACACCCACTTATTCACTAATACACCTAGGATTATATAGTTAACACTCTTAAACTTTTTAAAAACATTCACTGTCACTGAATGATGTAATCAGTGATGTCATCGGTGATTTCAATTGAGACGTCATCAGTGACGTCATGAGTGATGTCACTGAACATGTCATTAGTGACGTAATATGTTTTACATTATTAGATGTTTTTTCAAATTCCTACTCTGCCTTTAATTTAGCAATCACTCAATTTCTCAATGGCAAAAATACACATTTTCTTGCTTGCATATTTTTGTAAAATGTTTGAAGCATTTTTTCTTCTCAGTTGCCTTTTCTAAGTCATGCACCGCATCCTCTCTTTCCGGTGTGTGTCATGGACACTTATTTAATTCAAATTTGTTTCATTAGATGTAGTACCAGTAATACTCCTCGAGTCATCTACTTCTTGATGTGTCAGCAGGGGGTCATGCATCTTAATGACCCACTACTTTAAATATGTGACTAGTTCTGTTTCCACCCACATTTGCATCCGAATTGGAAATTCTATTTGGCCTGCATTTCACACGTTCTATTAGCCTGTGTGTAAATTACGTACTCTGTCCTGTTTGCCCATACGTTTAAGGCAGAGGTAAAACCTGGTAAGAATCTGGTTTGTAAGTAGAATTAAATTCCAATAGGCACATCTTGAGATGTGTCGCAGTGTGCACAAATCTGAATTTTGTGTTAATTGCATGAATATCTAACAATAATGTTATGCTTATAAGATACATTTTAAAATGTGATTATGGTTGTACATTTCTCTATCTGAAATCATAAAGACGTGAAAGAAACTCCTGCTGGCTTTTGGCTGGCATCTTTCATTCAAACGGATTTTTAAGGAGTACCTTGTAGTTGCAAAATAAACAAACTAAATAAAACGAATTAATTAATACCCGCTACCTGAAAGACTGGCAAGTGATTTTTGGCATTGTTTTCAAACACTGTGTATTCGCTCTCCTTTTCTGTTATTCCACTTGCTAATACTGTATGTCACTGCCTGTGGAACTTTTAAAGAAATGTATGTTTGCTGCCTTCCACGTGCTCCTCAACAATGACACCCCTACCCCTGGTAGATATTCCACAAATATATGGTAAACATTTATCATTGAGAGTCTTATTTTTTATTGGTTGTAGCCTATTTTTGTAAAACAAAAAGCCTGCTGTTCAGGGAGTTCATTCACCCCTGCCCGTCGTCAACAGCCACTGCTAAATAAAGCAGGAGTGTTAAATATAGGAACACATTTTCCAGAATGCTTGGAGGATTTACAGGGAAAAAGTAGGGCCTAAATTTCCCAGTGGAAGGAAGTTCTCCCTTGTGGGTCACGCCTCAACATCCTGTTGGAAATTTAAAGAGTAACATTTTTCAGAAGGATTTCTACTGAATACTTCATAGGTCAGATATAATGATTTTAACTTTATTGTACTAAGGGTTGAGCCAGTTGATGAAACATTTGGGTCTAGACATCCCTTCTGCTGAGATGAAGCATGCCTTGCTCCAAGAGATTTTTGGGGGGTTGGAGGGGCGGGAACCTGGTCTCCATTGAGGGGGAACTGAGGCACTTCCTCATCAATCACTCCTGTATTCCTGAAGCAGTGCTCCTTAAAACACTACAAAACATGGACGATAAGCAGCCAGCTGAAGTCGCCTACCGGACCATACATATTCAACAACATTCTGTGATTCGTTTGTCATGGAATAATTAACAGAGGGAGTGGAAACAGACTTGTATTTGGTTTCCTTCAGTCCACTGCAGTATATAATCTTGCCAGCCTGAATTGACCTTATCCATTGAAGGATCCGACTTAAACCACCTACATGGCGGGTTTTGCCTAGTTGGTTGCTGCAAGTGCCCATTCAAGGAGTGAATCTATGAAAAGAAGCACTGCCATACATTGAGACATTCAATTCAAAATAACTTGACAAATGCATAAAAGTAACATTAAAACAGTATGATAGTAAACAAGCATATTCTGAAATCAACAATTGCAATACTTAGAAAAAATACCACAAGTCACAAACATGACCGGCACAATATGTTAGCAGCAAAATAAGCACCAAGGAGCAATTCATTTTCCGCAAGTTAAAAAACTTATAAAAACAAGTTTTTAAAACAAGCTAATTAGAAACAGCACAATTCCAAGACAAGCTCCCCTAATCCCACAGTGATCTTGGGCTATTGTAAACACATCCTTACAGTACATCAATAGATGATAAAAGCAAACTATTAAAACACATCCATTAGGGCAACCCCCTCGCTGATGCAGCTTTCCTAATGCACAGAACTGAATATAGAAAATCCGCAATCAAACTAAGGGGGTTTCAAGTGTATTGATAACTATGAGAGCAGAGGAATGAGAAGATAAACTCAGTTTTGTTAACAATGGATACATTAAACTTTTCCTTTCTGTCTTATGGAAAAAGGCAGACAAATAGAATATGTGACATAGTTTGCATAGATTGATCATCACAGGGGCATAGCAATAATTGATTTAGCAGATATGCTTTTGCTGGATCACCTACCATTAACCAAAAAAAGTTCAGTCTCATTCTAGTTAATAAATAACGGTGCAAATTGTTTGAGGCAAAAGAAAGGTAAGAGTCATTGCCTGTTGCTGCTCTAGACACATTCTGCTAAAATTGAACCATAGGTTTACTTTGATTACGTTGTCAACAATCTAAATCACACTTATTTATAAAAGCCTCTCTTAACTTGGCCTTAGAAAAGGACAAACATTTAGAGGGTGATGTATACAAAAAAGCAAGGCCCAGGTCTGTAAATGACTGCTTACCATAAGCTAACCATGGGATTCTATTTGCTCGATCAAGTTTGAGAATATCATTTAGTATCACTTGATTTAACATAACTGAGTCTCTCTTCCAAATTCCAAATTCTCAACCAAAGAAAGAGCGGGCCTAATTTGATTGTATCAGTAATAAATGACAAACCAAGTTCTTTATGGGCAATCAGATTTAAGCAGACCTGAGGGACCAATAGCAACTTTTTGACAAACATGTTCTCCACTGTTTGCAAGGTCCCCACTTGAGTCGTACCCCCTATTTCAGTGCCATAGGTTGCTATGGCGACAGATTTTGCCAGATAAACTTCTGCCATTTCCCTACAAGGTTTTTTGCCCAAATTAGAAGCAAACTTCCAGCTTTCAGCTACACCTCATTTCAGCATGTAGATTCTATTTCTACCATGACGGTTCAGTTAAGTTTGGAATCAAAGAGGAGACCTAAGTACGTAAAAGACTACAAATACCAGGAGGCACCCATCTAATTTGAGTGGGATTGACTTTTTCCTTCCCTAGCCCGCTGTCTTAACAAAAGTTTTCAATTTATTGACAGACAAGCCCAATTCCGCCCTATATTTTGAGTAAATACCAATCAAACGCTGAAGTGACAGATGTCTTCAAGCCATCAACATGGAGACATGTTATTGCACCTTGTGCGATTCAACTCACAGCAGGTGGTAAATGCATGAATTGTGAATTCCTTATGGTTTTAGTACTGGTGAACCTAGTCCCAAAAGGTAATTCCCCATTCTATGGAATTTAACTCAGAATGACAAGGTAATGGCATGGTGTATCCACACAGTAGCAATATATTAAAATGAGGATTTACCATCCAGCCAGTACCATGCAAGCCCAAGTGGGCATGCTAAGGGTTATGTACCTGCCTGAATTGTTGAAGGCAAATGTTTCCAGGCTTTTGGAGTTCTAATTTAATTTTGAGACAGGTGGGGCAGTCAATGTGCATACATGCCAACCCTTTGTGAGCACTTCAGTTTGCATGTCACGCTACCAATGATCCAATGGATTAATGGCTAGCTATTGATATGTTTGGCTGCTGTGCTGTGAAATTTCATTCTTTTATGTTGCCCACCTTCAATGCCCCATTTCGTCTCTTCTCCCTGACTTTCCCTTCCTACTCGCCAATACTGCTCTTCACCTACACACCCATTGCCACTGTTAACTTCATAACCACACAACACCAAACCCAAATGTAAGGTTTTAATAATCAATGCACCATACGTTTTCAATTTGTGTACCCTCTCATTTACTTTTGGTTTAATCAATGATAATTCTTTTCCACAGATGTTTTTCACTCAGCTAAATGTAGCAGGTTTCCAAACTATAACATTTTGAAGTACTTTCAATTTTACATGTAATTCTCAATTTTCACTGTACCCAACAATGTGTAATTTTTACTGGATCTCTGTGTGTATCAGGTGTAAGGTGCATCCGTCAAGTATCAGACCCTTTTTTTCAAATATTGTGGATTCTGATTCGTATTGTGTTTTCCTTCATAAGATGAACATCTATTGGCATAATTTTAACAGGAAGGTTTTCAAAAAGAGTTAGCTTGCTATTCTCCATTGAGGAATCCTTGTTCTTGAGCAGTTCAGTTAGAACGGAAGAAATTGTGCATTTATACTTGCATCAACGGGGTCCTCTTTAAATATAATTTCATTTAGACCCAGATTTAGCATAATATTTATTATGCTGCCCTTGCGTCATGCATTGTCTCACAACAGCAACGCAATACTAAAGACAGATTTACCAAGCAGCACAAGGCCACCCACAATGCTGGGAGGCAGTGTAAGAAAAAACACAACACCTTGCAACACACATTAATTTGCAATTAGTGCATGCATCTTCACAGCAAAACAGTGTTGCTTGCTTAAAACATTTTTCTGTGACTTTGTGTGCAGGTGTATATAAGCTATAAATACATAGAAAGATAAATGCACATATACAAAGTCAGATTTAAACATTTTACGAAATTGTGTGTGTGTGTAAATTTTGTAGGTGGCCCAATTTGCGCCTCAATTACATGTCAGCTCCAGAGGTGTCACGGATTAGCTATGCATTTATACAAACCACAAGAATACATCAAAAATAGACACTTAATATATTCTCGAATCCAATATTTTCCCCTGCACAGCACGTCTTCCAAGTATTATTTACGTCAATCAGGTATTTCATATTCACGATTGAACACGCGTCATAAATATGATTCAGTACATAATTACACTCAACAGTATGTTTGCCACCGTGCTCAGTGAGGCGAAATCTACGTAATCTGTTCCTTTCTTGCCACTAGCTAGAGCTACAAGCCGTGTACAAGTGAAGCTACAAGGCAGGTGCACAATACATACAATGTTGCCAGAAAATATGGCAGTGTGTTTACTTACTGGGACTGTTGAGCAGCCGTGACCTCCGGCAGTGGTAGGCCACTTCCTGCTCACAGTACTCCGCGCTGCTTGTCAGGGCCTCCAGCTGCTGCCTGCTGCTGCCGTAGTCGAAGGACATGGAGTACGGACGCTCGGTGGTATACCCTTGGACACTGGTGAGCGCTGTGTTATTGTGGCCCATCACAGTCCAGATCTTATCCTCTGCAAAAGTGAAAGTATTTGTGTTAGAGAAGAAATGAAAAAGAACCGTGGAGTGGAGATGCAGACATATTCACGGCCGTGTTTCAATGGTATTTGCACAACAGAAAGCCAGGCCTAAAATTGATGTTAAGGGCTGCGGTGCTTCAAAACCGTCCTACCTTCACAAGTAAATATGTTTATTTTAACATTCAATCTTAAAGTCTGGTAAAAACAAACCCTGTTTGGATAGTGTAATACAAAACCGTGATCCAGCTAGTGATTCTCTGTGTGAAAGTCAACCATAGTACCTGTGAAAGTTCATCTGTAGTGTTTGAAATTCACGTGTTTGGCAACTCAAGAATTGAACTGAGAGACCTCTCTATATACAGTTCTCCTGGAACAGTAAACTGTTCAGCTTTCTCATGAAATAGGGACATTTTAACAGACACTGAGGGGCCGATGCTGATGTCGGACAGAGTCCGTCCGACATCGGTTGGGAACTGGAACCGAACAACCTCCTGTCATCGGTTCCAGCCCAGCAAGTAGGATGTGACCGAACCCTGTTTGGCCGCAATCCTATTCTTTACAATGGGAGCATCCATTCCACAGCAGAATGCATGCTCCCATTGCAAAGAGCAGAGCTGCAGTTCATCCCTGCACCCGGTGGCAGGCACCTGAAGGTGCCTGCCACCGGGTGCAGGGATTAACAGGGGGTAGCATGGGTGACCCCAAGGCTGCCATTCGGAGGTCTTGCACCAATGGGGGCCCTGCTGGGGGATCCCAAAGTAGGATTCCCACAGCCTTTCTGTGTCGGAAACGCCAACACAGAAAGGCTGTGGAAATCTTCCATTGGAATCCCTCGGCTGGAAAGTGAGTTATCCGCAATGGCAGAGGAGCTTTGCCCCACTGGCTCAGAGCCAGCAGATGACAAATAAAACAATATTTTATCATTGTTTTAATTTTCAGCTGCAGTCTCAGCCAGCATGTGTAGGATGGGGTGGGGCGGAGCCATGGGAGGGGGGAAGAGGGCTAGTTGGTGAACTTCTAAGTGCATATGTGTGTTTTGCCGGCCGTCTTAGGCCGGCCAAACACACATGTGCCCGTAAGTTTCTCCAACACAGCTGTATTGCACAGCTGGGTTGGAGAAACAACACACACTCCCTATGCCTGAGCGAGCATTAAACCAGCCCGCTAAGGCCAATCCCTGTGCTGCATGAAAGCAGTGCGGGAATTGCACAGGGAGTCTGTGATGCTGTCCTGGAGTCTGCTGGGACCGGGAAGCACAGGAAGGCCGAGACGCGAGGTGGCAATCAGCTCAAGGTAGGTCTCCTTTTTTTATTATTATTAAACCTCCCCCCACACTCCCCTCCCCCACTCACCGCCCCGCCCTCTCCACCCGGTCCAACACTTTTTGTTTGTGGTGGTCGCAACTGAAAGTCTAGCCTCTCACTTTGTCTGTTTTGCAACTTCTGCATGCTCTCTTTTTCACAGCACCTACCAGTGCTTCGATTGGAGTCCCTAATCATTTGTATTAGATTCCATTTGCTGTACTCAAGGTGCTCCCACAATTACTAATTTCACATTTTCTAAACAGTTGCAGACTCACTAAGAAGGCATCGCGGACTCCCATGGGTCCTTGGATTATAGGTTAAGAGCCACTGTCCCACAGCAATACCTGGGGTAATTTGAAGATGTGGTTTATAGATATAGGGCTATATAATGACTGCAGCATTAGCATAAAAACATTCAGGTGAAGAGGGGCACATTCGGCGTTGTGTCATTTTGCCTTGATAAGCAATAAGTCGAGATCTCAAGTTACTGATATTTTCTGTGGTGCCTCTCCTACCCCACCAGTTCTCTGCCTGGGCAAATCTGAAAGCATGGTCGGATCTCATAAAACAAGCTTGTGATCTACAAAGAAAGCATGGGCTGTGCCACCTCTTCAGGATGATTTGGCCTTTGTAGGCTTTATCATTGAGCCGTAGCTACAGTATTTTTATCACTTTTTGCATTGGTAAATGGTTTTACTGCCATTTTACTAAATTCTGTTTCATCATGATTTTACTGCAACCATGCCCTATTTTAAAAGTCACTCAATTTACCCACTGCTGCTAATTAGTCACCACGTCCTCAGGGGCAAGCAGTGCTTCTTATTATATTTACTGTATAAATGACAATAATTTTTCACATACCTGTTGAACAAACATCCAGAGAGAAAGGATAGAAAGAAATCTTGTGGTTCATATTTTACAAAACAAAGGCCGAAGTGTACAATGAATTGTGTCTGTTTTTAACCCTTGATCACACACTTTGAACCCACGCTGCCTTCACCTCTTACAGGTAAGTGATGTGTCTGATTTACATTTTAACTGAGGCTCCTTCACTATAAGCCAGAAAGAAATATTTGTTTCAATGCCTGAACTGAGATGACTGTGCACTATGATATATGCCGTTGTGGGAGGAACAAATGAGAAAGACATCTTAACAGACTAATGGACGAAAAAAGCTGGCTGAAAGCCCAAGTTTGAAAAGGGGGTCTCTAGCTGGCAGTGGTATATGCCCTGTCCAAGTAAGGGCCTTTCCTTCTAGTCAGGGTAAGGGAGTTACATACCTAGATAACCTCTTTCACCCTCTTGTTATCTTGGCATGAGCAGTCAGGCTTATCTCAAAGGCAATGTGTAAAGCATTTGTACATAACACACACAGTAACACTGTGAAAATATCACAAAGGGACAGCACACCAGTTTAGAAAAATAAAGTATATTTATCTAAACCAAACAAGACCAAAGCGACAAAAACCAACATACACAACTCAAAATGTAACTTTTAAAAGGTTTGATGGAATTCTGTCTATAGAACTCTATGGATGCAGTGATTTTACACAAAGCACCTCAGATGTGCCAAAATCCACAAGGCAAAACAGCTGCAGAGGAGGGAAGTGCCGGAAAACACAGTGATGCGTTGGTTCCTGAGTTCAAGGAGAGGCGAAGCATCAGTCCTACAACACGCAGAAGAAGTATTGCGACAAATTTAGACTGTTCTCATTTGCAGGTGATTCATTAGAAAAACGTGGCGCTCAGGTGAGATGCATGGAAATCCAGATGCTCTGCAGGTCGATGCAGCAGTGGCAAACAGGCGCTGTGTTTATTTTTTCAGCTGCGGTCCCACTATGCATCAATTCTTTCAGCTGCAAAACAGGGCCTGCGTCGGAGTCAGTGCAGGGGTTTTGGACTTTAGAGACACAGCACGTTGAGTTCGGGCTGTGGTGGTTTCTTGAGCCGCTGACAGGCATTGCATTGATTTCTTCAGCCGCACAGTAGCGGTGAGAGGAAATTTCTCCCACACGGTGGTGCTGCGTAGAAAAAAACAGGCGCTGGAAAGGAAATGTGTCAATTTTGTTGGTTTCAAACAGGTCTTTGCAGCAAGTACAACCTCCAAGGGCCCAGAACTGCAATTGGCACCACTTGGCAGGTCAGAACTCCCAGCAGTGGAGTTCAGGGATGCTGCAGGTAACATCTTTGATGGCCCCGAGACTTCTTAACAGGAGGCAAACACACATAAGCCTTTGGAGATACTTCACAAGCAGCATACAAAGCAAAGTCCAGTCCCTTTTCCTCTTCAAAGCAGTAGCAGCAACTGCCAGCCAACCCATAAAAGCAACATAAGCAACGGGGCAGTACTCCTCCTCAGCACTTCTCCTTGGCAGAGGTTCCTCTTGATCTAGAAGTGTTCTACAGTTTGGGGTTCTAGGTCCAATACTTACACCAATGTTGGCCTTTGAAGTAGGCATTCTTCAAAGGATTGTCTTTATAGTGCACAAGTTCTTGTTCTGCCTGGTCTTATCTCCAGACACACTCCGGGGTGTGGAGACGGTATTCTGAATGACCAGGCACAGCCTTATTCAGGTGTAGGTGACAGCTCCTCCCACCATTCTAGCTCAGAATTGCCTGTTAGCTTGGCGATGGGCCATCAGGACATGCTGGGCACACCTCAACTCCCTTTGTGAGACTGTATTGAGTGAATCCACCAACAGGCCTTAGACAGTCTAAACCAGACATTGATCCCACAGGCAGGGACACAAGATTGTTAAACAAGAAAATACCCACATTCTAAAAGTGGCATTTTCAACCACCTAATTTACAAACCACCTTCACTAAAACCCTGAGGAGAGAGAGCCCAAACTCCAACTCTCTAGCTGTTCCCAAATGATAATTACACTTGTAAAATGTTACAAGGCAGGTCAAATGATAGCCTATAGGAGAGATATTCCCTGCAATAGTGACAAAATGAAATTGACAGTATTTCACTAGCAGGGCATGTAAAGCACAACAGTACATGCCCTACCTTTCAGATACACTGCACCTTGGCCATGGCGGTACCTTCGGACCTACCTACCTTACATGTAATAAAAAGGAAGGTTAGGGCCTAGCAAATGGGTGCATTTGCTAGGTCACCATGGCTGTTTAAAACTGCAGCCACATACACTGTAATGGCAGGTCTCAGGCAGGTTTACAGGGCTACTCATGTGGGTGGCACAATCAGTGCTGCAGGCCCACTAGTAGCACTTGATTTTCAGGCCCTTGGCACACACAGTGCACTTTACTAGGGACTAACCAGTAAATCAAATAAGCCAATCATGGACAACCAATCAGAATTACAACTTACACAGGGAGCATTTGCACCCGAGCACTAATCAGCAGTGGTAAAGTGCCCAGAGTACATAAACCAGCAAAAATGGAGTCCAGCATAACATAAACAACACTGGAGGTAGAGCCAACAAAAACTACTCCAAGGATGGCAGGTCTTAGAGCCCCTACATATATATGTGCAATTTTCTTAAAATCAAAAGGTTTTAGCTAAGGCCAGCCTTAAACTTTTATTACATAATAAAAATCCTATGAAGTTTAAAAAATCAGACTGGCTATTGCTGTTTGTAGTTAAAATGATATCTGTAATAGTCATAAATTACTACGTCTACATCAAGTTGAACATTTACTGGTATTGGTGGGATGTGGTAAATTTGAGTACTGGATTAGGATGTGTCTTGTGGTTCCTTATAATCCTTTGCTTTGCAAGCCTTGGAGATCACCCTTTAGGAAGACAAATGTTATAATGAAGAGGTTTCAATCAGCTAGGAGGCATTTGGTAGAGTAATAACTCCAAATGAGGCTTCCTCGATTAAGCACACAGGACTCAAATGTGTGAATGCCTTTCTGATTATATAGTATGGTGCAACCTACGAATATGACTCATTACAACGTGAGTCATTACTTCGCGTGCCATTACAAAGGCGATTGTTACAACAACCGCATTGTTACCACACAAAGCCATTACTACGCAAGTCATTACATCGACTTGCAGTAGATGGCGCGCTGTCATGAGAAATTTATAATTTACTATTCCAACTCCAGCCGACGTAACAGTAGGGAATGTGTTGGAATAGTAAACTATACTATTTCTAATGTTCGCACGCCATCTACTGCAAGTCGATGTAATGACTTGCGTAGTAATGGCATTGCGTGGTAACAACGCGGTATTTGTAACGACCGGATTGTAATGGCATCGCGATGTGATGCCCCCGTTGTTAAGGTTATTTCTTGCAACCTACAGCCAGGAAAAAGAATAAAGCATCAGAAGTATTCATGATGATGGCAAACAGTTCCTTACTGACAAAATGACATGGGATGAGACAGGTCCCAATACTCCCATCTCAAGCAGCAAGACAGCGGCGGTAAAGGGAATGACGGGGAGCTGGCATCCTGCGTTTTTACATCGAGTCCCAAACCAGCTCCTACCAGCACTCCTCAACAAAGGCATCTGAGGAGACACAATTCCCATAGATCTTGTGATGGCATAGTTAATACACCACAGTTATCCAGGAAGAAGATTGTAAGGGATTCCTTTTATATAAACGGTGGGATACTACTCAGGGATGAGTAATGGGCACAAATCTGCAACAGCAGAGGTAAGAAAAGGGAGGAACTACTGACCTGAAGAACAATTTGCATAGAAGAGCATCCTATCAGTTCTCAAGAAGGTACTAGACAGACAGACAATTCCCCTGTCTGTTCCATGCAAGTGAGACATAGGAGGGAGGGAGCGTTGCTTAATGACTCTCCTTTTAATTTTTTTCTGGATTCATGTGCCTCATCACATTTAGCTAAATTAAAAGGAGAGAGAGGACAACATGGTCAGAGAAAGGCATTTGACTATCCCGGGGGTCAATGAGAAAAAGACACTCTGGGGCTTATTTATGAGCTCTAGCGTCACTTTTGCACCGTCGTTGTGTCACTTTTAGTGATGCAGCAGTGGCATAAATAATGCACCATGTTGTGCCATATTTACGAAGTGATGCATCTAGGCAGATGAGTCACTTCATAAACGCCTGTGCTACATTATACTTGCGTCAGGCATAATGTATGCAGGTTGGGCATTTCCCTGCAAGAAAGGGTCATAAGAGTGGCGCAGTGAAATCTATAAGATTCCACTGCACCACTTCTATGACGCCGATGCATCAAAACCTTACGCCTGCCTCATGGCAGGCGTGAGGTTGAAGCAGGCCCTTTCACATGGGGCTTGCCCCATGTGAAAGGAACATTGCTGAAGTTGCGTCCCGCTGCCGACACAACTCGAGCAATGTGACACTCTTGCTCCAACAGATACGCCAGTAGTACTGCCGTATCTGTAACTCCTTGTGACATGATGCGTTATACACTAAATATGGCACATCCATCATGTTGCAAGGAGGGCGCACTGAGAAGTGTTGCTTCGCAGCTTTCACGCAGCGATGCAACACTTCTCATAAATGAGGCCCCTGTCCACAAGACATGATGTAATGTCCAGTGGTTGGAAGAACCCACACTTGCAGTAATGCTTAATAAACCCTCTTAAAGTCCATAAATCTGCTGTCCCATCATGTTTTGCAGTGAATGTGACTGTGACGTTGATTAGAAAATATGTTTGGGGTTCAAGAGAATGACTTTGAACTTGGGCCAATTCAGTCTAAACCCTCCAAAAGACAGGAATATTTCAAATAGATTTTGATGTGCATGCATGGAACCTGTGACACAGAGTTGGCGTAAGTATAGTATTTTCCAAAATGTCATTTAACACTGTTTGTGTGAAATCCTGTCATTACGCCAGATGGTGTAATTTAACTCGCATGGGTGTAAAAAAAAATCTTTGCTTTCGTGAGAATACCCCAACAACAAGAATAGACAGAACGCAAATGGCTCTTGCAAGCAGAATTTGTGATTTTGTCTTTTTTTTTTTAGCGAGCATTGCCTCCTCACATAAATGTTGAACATGAGGACACATTTCATGCCATGAAAAAAGCAACATTTCAATTTTTCGTTTCACATAGCTTCATTTAATTTTTCCGACACTTAACATAATGTATACAAGGAAATTATACAAATTTCGTACAGCACTATTTATATGTCTTCTGTAAATCATGAGCTAATACATGTTTTTGATGAAGGGGCATAAGAGGAAAAATGCAATACCTAAAAAGAATAGGAGATAAAGTTGTTTAATCAGTGACACCTAGTTTGATTGGGGAGGTATAAGGCGGACAAAAGTCAATCCTGACACACAAAAGGGGCAGAACCACACAAGGATTAGTCTTCTAGCACAGTAGCTGGGAAGGAAGGCAAACAAAGTGCTACCAATAGGGGCACTGAACGCTGCATGATATAAGAATGATTAGCATGGAAAGGGCTGCTTCACTAGTTGTTATAGAAAGAACAGTTGGAATCCATATTGTAGGGCTAAGGGATAGTCCATCAACTTGCCCGGTGTCTGCCTGCCACGGTGCTTGAACAAGGGGTGTAATTTCTTCTTCCAGATGCCAATGTGTCAAAAAATAGAGGCTCAATAGAGGAAGATTTACTTGGCCATAATTGGTAATTGTGGCTACACAAGAATACCCACTTATTTCTCTGATACAAGGAGAAAAAAGAGCCGAGGAAGTAGACGCTTTCACTGTCCCCTCATCTCTGGGAGTCCACGCATAGCTTCTCATTCTTCAAAGAATCAAGGTTTAGCTCAGTGACATACATAGGGATAGGAAGAGGCAATGGTGGGAGGTTGTCAATTGAACAATGATGAACAATGACTAGCATCCAATGTTTCATATGATGATTACATGAACGTAAATAATCCTTTACAGTGCCAGACCAAAGCAAACCATCATCATCTAAGGCAGTCGTGGCAAGGCAATAAACAGCAAGATGGCAAACTGCAAGTCACACTAAGAAACAAATGGACTGGGATGGCACCACTTATGTCACTTTGAGCAATCCTTGCTATACGATGATGGCATAATGTATAAAGATTGGCGACAAGGCATGTTGCAAATACACAGGGTCTACTTTACTAAATTCCCGCTAGCATGAACTTGTTTTTGGTGTTTGATACATATGTGAGAGTGTCTTTCCTAAACTGAATCTGTAGAGGGCAGCACTTCTCTCAATCAGATAGTTTGCGTTCTCCTGACACATAAAACAATGGTCAATAGCCCTATATAACTTCAAGAACTCCTGTTGATTCAAATGGGAGTTCAGCAAAGTCGACACAAGAGCTGACAGAGCACACAGGCTGTCTAAGAGCTACTGTTATCATCATGAACCAGATACACCTATATACATATTATAGCTCTGTCCTCCTTTCAAAATCTTAAGGGTAGCATACTTGAAACCATTGTTCATCGAGAACAGAACGCCCCATTTGGATTCACCTTCGCTCTGAAAATAGACTTCTTAAAGTCTCCCAAAGGCTCTCCCTATCCACCAGGTCAAAAGACGCTCGGAAGTCGACAAAGCAGCAGTATAGTCTACCTTGCTGCTCCATGGACTTCCGAGCCACTGCCCATAAGGCGAAGCAGTGGTCAATCATAGAGTGGCCCTCCTTAAAACCTCCTTGTTCCACTGGCACAATCGACTGTTGCTCCACCCAATCCTTCAATCTCCCAATGATTATTTTAGAGAAAACCTTTACTCCAATATCCAACAGATTAATCAATCTGTAATTCTTAGGGTACCTCCTGTCGCCTTTCTTGTGTAGTGGTCTGATCACAGCCCCCCTCCAGGATTTAGGGATAAAGCCTGGATCTAGAATAGTTAAGAACATCTGGGATAAGAATTGTGCCCACCAGTATAGCTGTGTTTTAATTTTAATGGCAGGTAAATTATCTGGCCCTGCAGCGAGAGTTAGATTTAACTTTCTGATTGTATCCTTCACTTTTTCTACCGAGAAGGATGACTTTAACTCTTTTACTGCCCCTCCACAGTGGGCATTTTCCTTACTTATTACTTGCCTCATATAGTTGGCATACGTACTCCTCCCAGGTTGCCACATTGACTACGCAGCTCATGGTTCCTGAGGTCCGACCCGAGGCGTCCTGAATCAGCTTCCAGAAACCTTTAACATTTTTTGTGTCTATTGTTTCAAGTAGATTTTCCCAACATTTTTCTTTAAAGATCCTCTTCTTGGACCATACTAACATTTTATATTCCTTCTTTAGTTTAATTAGATTAGTCAGACTCCCCTGGTCATACCTTATCCTCAAACGTCTTTCTACTCTCCGTGTGATCTTCTTTTTTTTCAAGAGCCAAACCAACTTATTTGCCTTCTTTGCTGGATTGCATGTCTTTGGTATCCTTTTTCTTCCTTTTTAGGTCACCTTTAAGGCATTGTACAACCTGTTCAAGTTTGTCCTCAAACCATGCAACATCCTGATCAATGGCATCCTCCATATTTAATTTCTGTTGAAAATTTGCCAATTTCACTAAGTATTCATCTGTTAATTTTGTGGACTGGCATTTGGGGTATGACATATTTTGGGGGGACTTTTTTGCGATGACTTATAGGCCCCCTTATTAACTCAGAATACAGGGCATTATGATCACTTTCTTTACGCCGGATTACCTTAAACCTTTTTACAGTGGCATAGTTCCATGCATGTATAAACACAAAATCCATGGGACAGCGTTGAATTCCTATTCTGAAGGTCTGTTTCGCTGGACAGTCAGATTCCATCCTGCCATTTAAACTAAATGACCCCTTTCATATGATGTCTTTGAACCAAGGGTCTAGTTTTTTGGGATTTAGTTTGTGGTTGAAATCACCCATGATGACCATCAAATCGTTTTCATGCTTTTCACTTAAAGAATTCATAACATCATTAAATAGCCCCATTTCCATTTCGTACTCCTCTTGAGAACCCCATTGTATGTAGATATTCACCAGAATCAAGAGGTCATTCAACTTTTCAGAAAACAGTAGAGATATCGCACTAACCAACACCCATTTGCAAGATGTATTTATTAACTTCACTTTTCTCGCGATCCTGGTGGAAGTAAGTGTTATAATCCCCCCGGATGGTTGTCCAAATCTTTTTTTACTGGCAGGTTTATGAAGTTGGACATAACCTTTAATTACCGGGGTGTTGTTGCATAGCCATATTTCCTGTAAACAAATAATATCTGCCTGCAGTGAAACATATTTTATGCTTTCAGCTTTTATTTGCCCTGCAAACGCATTTATGTTCCAAGATATTATTTTCAAGCTATGTGACAACCCACTTTCCTAATCAATATCGCTAAGACGACCAGACTCATTCAGGACCCACCAGGGTGTGCTCATATAGCTATCTCCTGGGCTCCTATTACCCCAGCTTTTACTGGGCTCCGGCTTCTCAACCGCTATGTTGGTATTTGCTCTTTCCCTGCATGCCCCTGCTATCAATCTCACTTGCCTTTTTCCCATGCCTGCATGATATTTCAGAAAGGCACTGCCAAGCTGGTTTACCCCTTCCAATTTTTGCCTTTGCCTCTTGTTATTTTGCTGTGTGTTGGACTTCGTTTTTGCTGGTCTAGATGCTTAGGGCACTTTGACACTGCTGTTCAGTGCCAAAGTGCAAGTGCTCCCTCTGTAAATTGTTGTCATGGATTGGTGTTTCCATAATTGGCTTATTTATTTTACTGTTAAGTACCTAGTACAGTGCACTGTGTGTGCCGAGGGTCTGTAAATCAAATGTTGCTAGTGGGCCTGCAGCAATGATTGTGCCACCCACATGAGCAGCCTGTAAATGTAACTCAGACCTGCAACTGCAGTGTTTGTGCACAGTTTGGTAGTGCCATGTTAACCTGGCAAGTACACCCACTTGTCAGGCCCTAACCTTCCTTTTTCTTACATGTGAGTTAAATCAAATTAAACTTTATTCGGTTACACAATGTCAACCATAAAAGTTACAAATCAACATATACATAAAATCAAGCATGTTAAAACACGACATAAAAACAAACCCACTCTAGGATATTTTGCGTTATTAAAAGAAAGGGGCCAGAAAGATCGGGATGTGTAAAGCTACTAATTCATAAGGAACAAACGTCCCATAAAACATCATAGAAAAAATAGGCCTGCTTTTCATTTTACACCCTGAAGGGGACTTAGGCCAACATGCTGTTATCTACCCAAAGAAGCAACAACTCCCACGTTATACATCCATACAAGGCCATGATTTAATTATAGATTTTAAATAACCCACGACAAAAAATATACAATCCTCATTCAGTAATTGTAAATACTAGAGGGCTGGGCGAGCTTGTCTAAAATTCAGTTTCTTTAGAATAGGGACCAGGAAATGTTTCCGTGGAACTAAATAAAATTTGCAGAAGAACATAAAGTGCAGCAAATCCTGTGGAGACTGGCCGTCGCAGCCACAGGATGCTAACACTTGTCCTCTGTGACAGCCCTTGGGTCTAGCCACCAGAAGATGAAAGAGGTTCGTCCGGAACCTGGTTAAAAGAAACTTCTCATGTGTGGACAGGGACCCTAGGAGGTAAGGCTCTGTAAGTGGAGTTGTTTTGAGCATTAAAACCCTACAGACACTTACTTTCTTAAGTTTCTGCTCATCCCTATCCAGTTTCTTTAATGATAGGTAGGCTACCTTAACTAGTTCCACATCCTTCTTAGTGATAGTTTCAGGCTTATAAAATAGCTCTATGCGACCTACCTCTTCCAGGCTTCTTTTAATATAAGTAAGCCATGGAATTTGGAGTGCTTTATCAAGTGTCAAGCATTATCGTGTGGGAGAGGTTTAACTCCTGATTCAAACATGTGAGTCACTCCTAAGGTAAGCCCCAGGTACCCCTATGGTCAGGGTGCAGTGTATGTGAAAGGTAGAACATGTAATGATGTGTGTGCATGTCCTGATAGTGAAGTATTGCCAATTTCGTTTTTCACCATTGAAAGGCTATCTGTTCCATGGGATGGAATGTGAGTTCATTTATAACATCTTATAAATATAACTTCCCATTGGGACAAGATAGGTAGAAGAAGTTTGGTATTCCTGAACTCAGAATATAAAGATGTATCTTTTAGTGAGGATGATTTTTACATTCTGTGTTTGAAAATATTTTTTTTAGAAATTAGGTATTTTCTTGCTTAGCCATCCTGTGTGCCTTTTCTAGGTTGTGTATTGACTATCTGTCTTTGGAGTGACAGGGGCTGGGGATGTAGATTCTGTTCAGACAGCCAATTGGGGAGGGGGGTCTGCCTTTGACAATGCTGTCTCCACCTCCTGCCAGGAAGCTGCACTAAAGAGGACAGAACTGGTTTTGGCTGGGCAAAAAGCATCTCTGCCGCCAAACAACAAAGGAATACATTCTATAAAAATTGGTGCCCAGACCCCTGAAATGTATATTACTTCTGGAATTCAAGAGGAACCTTTGCCAAGTAGAAGAGCTGTAGAAAATGAAGGAGAAGTACTGCCCCTTTGCTGTGTGCTATCTGGGGTTGGCCTGCAGTGGCTGTTTCTGCCAAGGAGAGGTCAAAGACATTGCTGTGTGCAGTGTCCCCTGCTTGAGGAAGATTGCCAAGGGCTTGAAGTAGAGACAAAGACTTCACCCCCAGCTCCCCTGAACTTCCTTGCTGAGAGTTCTGACCTGCCAAGAGGTGCCTGTTGCTGTTCTGGGCTTCTGGAGGTTGTTCCTGCTGTTGGAAGCTGGAAAAGTAATACAACAATTAGAAGCGTGATGCATCAGCCCCTGTTTCTGAGGCATCACCGAAGAAACCGACGCAGCACCTGCCCGTGGCCGGAGAAATTGCCACACGCTACGTCGAGTGCACCGATCTACCGAATCTGAGATCCCCACACTGATTCCGATGCAGGCCCTGTTGTGCGGCTGCAAGAACCAACGCATCGTGGGACCGTGGTTGGAGAAACCAACGCAGCGCCATTGCCGCCGCCACATCGAGAACTGTTGCATCCCCGATCCTTACGTGTTGCACCGGGACGCCAAGTCTACATCAACACTGGGGCCGCAGTAAGAAACCGATGCATCACCTCCCCGCACAGTAAGAAACCAACGCATCACCTTCCCTTCAGTGAGGAACCGACGCATCACCTCCCCTGTGTGGTAGTAAGGAACCAACGCATCATCTCCCCTGGAGTAAGGAACCGACGCATCACCTTCCCTGTGCGTAAGGCCGGCGCATCACCTTCCCTGGGACTGTTTTTGTGTAAGATTTTGACGCATCGAAGGTAGTTTGTGTTGAAAGTGCTGCATCCATACTTTGCTTTGGACAGAACTGTTTCAACCTTTTAAAAGTCTTATTTTTATTACTATATTGTGTTTTTTGTCATTTTGGTCTTGTTTGGTTTAGATAAAGATTACCAATTTTTCTAAACTGGTGTGGTGTTCATTTGTAGTGTTTTCACTGTATTACTGTATGTGTGCACAAATGCTTTACACATTACCTCTGAGATAAGCCTGCTTGCTTGTGCCAAGCTACCAAGGAGTGGCAGTGGTTATTTTAGCACTGTATCCCCCTTACCTTGATGCCATCTAGAGACCCCCATTCTAACATTCAGCATTTAAGTTCCATAAAAAGTCCTCCGGGATGAGATGGCAGCATTCAAAAACATTGAACTACTCCTGTCACCTAATAGCAGAATGCAGGCACTTTGAGACCATGCCAGTCATCTGATGCAGCACCCAAGAGGCCTTGAGAAGCCTCCAATCATTTAAAGGCAGCATTCAGACATATGGGGTGATACCCTTCCACATACACACAGCAGTATGGTGGCATCATCCATGCAGTGCTGGATGTACATTGAGACCATTGTAAGGAGTCGCCTTATGGTGTAATGGCTACTTGTAATTTTGCTGGGGCCCAATGTTTCCTTGTTCTGAAGATTCATAAAGCACACAAAGAAGTCCCCTGAAGTATAATTAAGTATAGTAATTTTAATGTTTGTTTTGTTGAACTTATAGTGACCCTACTAATTTATATATTTTTTAGGATCTTGTAATCCCTCTCATGAAGTTTCTCCCAGTAATGTTATCCGAGACAGTGGTCATATTGTGTAATTTAGTGCGATTTCATTTGTAATCCAAAAGTAACATAATTTGACTTCTGTTATAGATTCTAATTGTACGGCAGCAACTGCAGGTTGTTACTTGTTTCATCTTAATTCGCTTTCATGTGGTAACTTGCTATAGCCTCCTTTGCTTGATTGACTGTAAAACTTTACTTTTTCTTTTCACTTCTTATTGTCTTGACTCCTGAAGGATTTTTAATTGTTTTGAAGCTACTGGAGATTGGCGTAAGAAACATGCTCCTTCATCTAATTTTATTTTACATGATAATTGTATAATCACCATCAACAATATAGGAGATCTGTTTAGTAACAATAGCAGTGTGTCAACATTCACGTGAACATATTATCACTCAGAGTGATGCTTTAGCTGTCAAGCTTTCATGTACAAAACACCAATCTGTGTGGTTGCTTGCATCTCACGGCAAGCACGGTATAACTCATTTGTTTTATAGTGTTTCATTACATGCTCTTACTGTTTCAAGGCGCTCTAAATAGCAGGTATTATCTTAATTATTAATATTAACTAATTTATGAGCTTCAGACTAATGAAATTACTTTTCCAGGATTTAAACTCATGACCAGCAAAATGACAACCAATGTAATTGGCGAGTGTTTAAACACCAAATCAATATACCCTATTGTAATCTATATTTCTGAATTTGTTTAGTGTTTCAATAAATTAAAATTGTTACAAAAGGAACTGGGCGGGAATCTCTCTGTGCCACGCGTTCTCTTCAATCGTAGATAAAACATAATCATTTCACAAATCTATTAATCATATCTAACACGTAATCATTTCATTAAGCAAATCTAATAGTCCCAACACTGGACAATGAGCAACAATTAAAAAAATGAAAACAGTAGATTAAAACTTTAATCTGCCTCTTGTCCTTGACTGAGTCTTTACATAGAAGTTCTTTCACCTGATGTGCAAATTTCGAAAATCTGGCCAATTCCGTTGCAGTCTCCAGATTAAAGAGAAGTTTCATAGCATCTGTGCAGGTGCGTGTGCCGTATTTTAAAAACAGAGGTTTCAATAACGTGCGACATGCATAATTCAAGCAGTGGCATATGCAAACCAAGTAAAACATGGATTCCTCATGCTGATGGCACTGTCTACAAGTAGTGACCGCCTCTAATGTTTTCCAGCGAGTGTTAATATCTTTTATCAGCAATACCATCAGTCTCACTGACAAGAATTGCTTTAGAATTGTCTTGTTCATGGCGAAGTCAAGGTATGGCCGTCTCAGTTTATCATGGAAGGAACTGGCTAATAACCTGATATTGCTACTGGAAGACTCTAATTCCTTCATATCATCTTCCTTAGATAATAGCCTGACTTGTTTTTTTTTTTTATGGATTTTAAAATTCCGGGTTGGTAGATAAAATCCTGTCAATTGGTCTAGTGAAGGTGCAATTCAGTGCAAGCAGTAAGGAGGCCATTGCCCCACAAATTGTTGCCTTTCCCAAAAATTTCCTTCAGGATTGCCTTCATTGTGTTCGGTGGTGTGGCGCAAGCCCCTTGATAATACCGAACAATCGATGCCCAATGTTCGTATCGTTGTTTGTTCAGCCCGAATTCAAGTCGTATCAAGACCTTCCGGGCATGGTGGGTATATGAAAACATTTTTTGAATGCTCGGCAGTTGGCGCATTCCATGGTGTTAATTAATGCCGCAGGAAATGCTAGTTGTAATTGATGAGAGTAGCTTAGCTCTTATAACCTTTCTAATGGGTTCAGTTGTTGGGCTTTTTAGTTTGGAGTTCAATTTGCATAGGTCATACGTCACTGCCTTGGAGTTTGATTTGATGGATGCGGTGTGTGCTACGAACTTCCCGTTGCTCATAATCCAAACCCTCAAGTACTTGTATTTGGTTGTTGTTGCTATTTTCAGATTGCCCATTCTCCATAGTTGTTTACATTGGTTTGCATACTTCCCGAAGATCACTACCTTCGTTTTTCCTGTGTTTGCTCTTAAATCATTTTCGTTGTTGTAGATGCTTAATGCGTCCAATTTTCATTGCATACCCATTTTAGTACGGTCCATTAGCACCATGTTAAACCAGATTGGTCGCACACTGCTACACCTACCAGGCGTGTTACCCCAATGAAAATGGTCCCTGAAGGTCAGCGTCGGCGGATACACCTATGCTCGAGTGTGAATGCAAGTATGCGTGGCGTGTGCCATCCCTGGACACGTGTTTCGAGGTAGTTGCCTCTCGTCAGCAGGGAGTAGGAAAATGTGTGGGGTTGCTGTGTAAGCTGCTAAAATCGTTATCAGGTCTAGTACCTCTCATAGCGCGCAGGTGCGTAACCATGAGTCCGTCGACTCCACCGGCTCAAGGGAGCCTGAATATAAAGTTAAACCAGATTGGTCGCACACTGCTACACCTACCAGGCGTGTTCCCCCAATGAAAATGGTCCCTGAAGGTCAGCGTCGGCGGATACACCTATGCTCGAGTGTGAATGCAAGTATGCGTGGCGTGTGCCATCCCTGGACACGTGTTTCGAGGTAGTTGCCTCTCGTCAGCAGGGAGTAGGAAAATGTGTGGGGTTGCTGTGTAAGCTGCTAAAATCGTTATCAGGTCTAGTACCTCTCATAGCGCGCAGGTGCGTAACCATGAGTCCGTCGACTCCACCGGCTCAAGGGAGCCTGAATATAAAGTTAAACCAGATTGGTCGCACACTGCTACACCTACCAGGCGTGTTCCCCCAATGAAAATGGTCCCTGAAGGTCAGCGTCGGCGGATACACCTATGCTCGAGTGTGAATGCAAGTATGCGTGGCGTGTGCCATCCCTGGACACGTGTTTCGAGGTAGTTGCCTCTCGTCAGCAGGGAGTAGGAAAATGTGTGGGGTTGCTGTGTAAGCTGCTAAAATCGTTATCAGGTCTAGTACCTCTCATAGCGCGCAGGTGCGTAACCATGAGTCCGTCGACTCCACCGGCTCAAGGGAGCCTGAATATAAAGTTAAACCAGATTGGTCGCACACTGCTACACCTACCAGGCGTGTTCCCCCAATGAAAATGGTCCCTGAAGGTCAGCGTCGGCGGATACACCTATGCTCGAGTGTGAATGCAAGTATGCGTGGCGTGTGCCATCCCTGGACACGTGTTTCGAGGTAGTTGCCTCTCGTCAGCAGGGAGTAGGAAAATGTGTGGGGTTGCTGTGTAAGCTGCTAAAATCGTTATCAGGTCTAGTACCTCTCATAGCGCGCAGGTGCGTAACCATGAGTCCGTCGACTCCACCGGCTCAAGGGAGCCTGAATATAAAGTTAAACCAGATTGGTCGCACACTGCTACACCTACCAGGCGTGTTCCCCCAATGAAAATGGTCCCTGAAGGTCAGCGTCGGCGGATACACCTATGCTCGAGTGTGAATGCAAGTATGCGTGGCGTGTGCCATCCCTGGACACGTGTTTCGAGGTAGTTGCCTCTCGTCAGCAGGGAGTAGGAAAATGTGTGGGGTTGCTGTGTAAGCTGCTAAAATCGTTATCAGGTCTAGTACCTCTCATAGCGCGCAGGTGCGTAACCATGAGTCCGTCGACTCCACCGGCTCAAGGGAGCCTGAATATAAAGTTAAACCAGATTGGTCGCACACTGCTACACCTACCAGGCGTGTTCCCCCAATGAAAATGGTCCCTGAAGGTCAGCGTCGGCTGATAGGATTAGCAGAGTGCGGCCAATTGGATTTTTGTTTATATTCAGGCTCCCTTGAGCCGGTGGGGCTGACGAGCCCATGGCTACGCACCTGCGCGCCTTGAGTGGTACTTTACCTGAGAATATTTTTTGGCAGCCTACGCAGCAACCCCACACACACACCTACTCCCTGCTGACGAGAGGCAACTACCTCGAAACACGTGTCCAGGGATGGCTAACGCGACACTCACTTTCATTTTAAACTTTTGGCTTAGGCGTACCCGCCGACGCTACTTCATGGACCACAATTCTTTGGGGCAACACGCTGATAGGATTAGCAGAGTGCGGCCAATTGGATTTTTGTTTATATTCAGGCTCCCTTGAGCCGGTGGGGCTGACGAGCCCATGGCTACGCACCTGCGCGCCTTGAGGGGTACTTTACCTGAGAATATTTTTTGGCAGCCTACGCAGCAACCCCACACACACACCTACTCCCTGCTGACGAGAGGCAACTACCTCGAAACACGTGTCCAGGGATGGCTAACGCGACACTCACTTTCATTTTAAACTTTTGGCTTAGGCGTACCCGCCGACGCTACTTCATGGACCACAATTCTTTGGGGCAACACGCTGATAGGATTAGCAGAGTGCGGCCAATTGGATTTTTGTTTATATTCAGGCTCCCTTGAGCCGGTGGGGCTGACGAGCCCATGGCTACGCACCTGCGCGCCTTGAGTGGTACTTTACCTGAGAATATTTTTTGGCAGCCTACGCAGCAACCCCACACACACACCTACTCCCTGCTGACGAGAGGCAACTACCTCGAAACACGTGTCCAGGGATGGCTAACGCGACACTCACTTTCATTTTAAACTTTTGGCTTAGTCGTACCCGCCGACGCTACTTCATGGACCACAATTCTTTGGGGCAACACGCTGATAGGATTAGCAGAGTGCGGCCAATTGGATTTTTGTTTATATTCAGGCTCCCTTGAGCCGGTGGGGCTGACGAGCCCATGGCTACGCACCTGCGCGCCTTGAGTGGTACTTTACCTGAGAATATTTTTTGGCAGCCTACGCAGCAACCCCACACACACACCTACTCCCTGCTGACGAGAGGCAACTACCTCGAAACACGTGTCCAGGGATGGCTAACGCGACACTCACTTTCATTTTAAACTTTTGGCTTAGGCGTACCCGCCGACGCTACTTCATGGACCACAATTCTTTGGGGCAACACGCTGATAGGATTAGCAGAGTGCGGCCAATTGGATTTTTGTTTATATTCAGGCTCCCTTGAGCCGGTGGGGCTGACGAGCCCATGGCTACGCACCTGCGCGCCTTGAGTGGTACTTTACCTGAGAATATTTTTTGGCAGCCTACGCAGCAACCCCACACACACACCTACTCCCTGCTGACGAGAGGCAACTACCTCGAAACACGTGTCCAGGGATGGCTAACGCGACACTCACTTTCATTTTAAACTTTTGGCTTAGGCGTACCCGCCGACGCTACTTCATGGACCACAATTCTTTGGGGCAACACGCTGATAGGATTAGCAGAGTGCGGCCAATTGGATTTTTGTTTATATTCAGGCTCCCTTGAGCCGGTGGGGCTGACGAGCCCATGGCTACGCACCTGCGCGCCTTGAGTGGTACTTTACCTGAGAATATTTTTTGGCAGCCTACGCAGCAACCCCACACACACACCTACTCCCTGCTGACGAGAGGCAACTACCTCGAAACACGTGTCCAGGGATGGCTAACGCGACACTCACTTTCATTTTAAACTTTTGGCTTAGGCGTACCCGCCGACGCTACTTCATGGACCACAATTCTTTGGGGCAACACGCTGATAGGATTAGCAGAGTGCGGCCAATTGGATTTTTGTTTATATTCAGGCTCCCTTGAGCCGGTGGGGCTGACGAGCCCATGGCTACGCACCTGCGCGCCTTGAGTGGTACTTTACCTGAGAATATTTTTTGGCAGCCTACGCAGCAACCCCACACACACACCTACTCCCTGCTGACGAGAGGCAACTACCTCGAAACACGTGTCCAGGGATGGCTAACGCGACACTCACTTTCATTTTAAACTTTTGGCTTAGGCGTACCCGCCGACGCTACTTCATGGACCACAATTCTTTGGGGCAACACGCTGATAGGATTAGCAGAGTGCGGCCAATTGGATTTTTGTTTATATTCAGGCTCCCTTGAGCCGGTGGGGCTGACGAGCCCATGGCTACGCACCTGCGCGCCTTGAGTGGTACTTTACCTGAGAATATTTTTTGGCAGCCTACGCAGCAACCCCACACACACACCTACTCCCTGCTGACGAGAGGCAACTACCTCGAAACACGTGTCCAGGGATGGCTAACGCGACACTCACTTTCATTTTAAACTTTTGGCTTAGGCGTACCCGCCGACGCTACTTCATGGACCACAATTCTTTGGGGCAACACGCTGATAGGATTAGCAGAGTGCGGCCAATTGGATTTTTGTTTATATTCAGGCTCCCTTGAGCCGGTGGGGCTGACGAGCCCATGGCTACGCACCTGCGCGCCTTGAGTGGTACTTTACCTGAGAATATTTTTTGGCAGCCTACGCAGCAACCCCACACACACACCTACTCCCTGCTGACGAGAGGCAACTACCTCGAAACACGTGTCCAGGGATGGCTAACGCGACACTCACTTTCATTTTAAACTTTTGGCTTAGGCGTACCCGCCGACGCTACTTCATGGACCACAATTCTTTGGGGCAACACGCTGATAGGATTAGCAGAGTGCGGCCAATTGGATTTTTGTTTATATTCAGGCTCCCTTGAGCCGGTGGGGCTGACGAGCCCATGGCTACGCACCTGCGCGCCTTGAGTGGTACTTTACCTGAGAATATTTTTTGGCAGCCTACGCAGCAACCCCACACACACACCTACTCCCTGCTAACGAGAGGCAACTACCTCGAAACACGTGTCCAGGGATGGCTAACGCGACACTCACTTTCATTTTAAACTTTTGGCTTAGGCGTACCCGCCGACGCTACTTCATGGACCACAATTCTTTGGGGCAACACGCTGATAGGATTAGCAGAGTGCGGCCAATTGGATTTTTGTTTATATTCAGGCTCCCTTGAGCCGGTGGGGCTGACGAGCCCATGGCTACGCACCTGCGCGCCTTGAGTGGTACTTTACCTGAGAATATTTTTTGGCAGCCTACGCAGCAACCCCACACACACACCTACTCCCTGCTGACGAGAGGCAACTACCTCGAAACACGTGTCCAGGGATGGCTAACGCGACACTCACTTTCATTTTAAACTTTTGGCTTAGGTGTACCCGCCGACGCTACTTCATGGACCACAATTCTTTGGGGCAACACGCTGATAGGATTAGCAGAGTGCGGCCAATTGGATTTTCATTAGCACCATGTTGTCTGAGTACTGCATTAGAAACTTTCAGGTTGACCCAATTTTAGGAGATGACAAATTGGCTTTGGATGTTGTTTTGCCAAATTCTGCAGTGTAGAGATTAAAAAGCAGGGGCGCCAGTACACTCCCCTGTTTAGCCCTCGATCAGTGTAGAATTCTTTTTTTGCTGAGTTCATCGATAATTTCACACGTACCTAAGTTCCGGTATAGAGGACAATAATTGCTTTCAGCAGCGTAGTCGGAATCCCCCAGTTTTGTAGTTTCCACCACAGCAGGTTCATATTAACACAATCGAATGCCGCAAAATAGTCCACAAAGCATGCGAAAAGTGGAAGCCGTTTTTTCTGAGTAGAATGTTCTACCAGATAAGCAAGGGCTAAGATGTTATCCAGTGCTGATGCTCCTGGCCTGAAACCGGATTGGTAGACTGGTAAGATTTCATTGTTGTTAGCCCAATTTTGCAGGTCTTGCAGAAGGAAGCTTGCATATCCTTTTGCCTCAATATCCAAGAAGGCAATCAGCCTATAATTGGATGGATCTCAGGTGTCACCCTTTTTATGGATCGGTTGAAGCAGGGAACCTTTGCAGGCTTTGGGGATAACCTGGAAGAAGCCACATAAACGCTTGAAGAAGCAAGCAAAAAACATCAAACACCGTGGCGGTGCAAAAGAATTACAGCTGGGCCCTGGCCGCATTAGACGGCATCCGGAGTCAAAAAATTAATTTAAAGAAGGCCCAAGCACAAAGCTGCCCGGAGTCTCAGAAACTTTATCCAATCTTTCAAAAGGATAGACCTGGTGTTAGGCCAGGTATTTGGCTAGACAAATAAAACACTAATATCAAAACCAACCAAAAATTCAAACTATGAGGACGGCCAGTCACATAAAACACTAATATCTAAACTACCACAAATTCAAATTGCGAGATAAGCCAGACTATCGAGAAGAAGCAGTAGCCCCTACAGGAGCCCGAACCTCCACTACAAACAGACAGTAGAGGGAGCTACCCTATAGAACGACACTTAGAAAGTCAAGAGCTGAACGTATTGCCACATGCTATGGACAGAGAAAGGATATCTCTCCCTCTATTTGATAACACCGAGATATGGGGGGGCAAGGCTGTCCACAAAAGTAATAGAGCAATTACATCAACTGCCCAACACTTGGAAACACATTCTCTCGCCGCCGGCCATAGCGTTCAAGCGCAGAGGGAACCGGAGAATAATACCACAATCTTTACAGCTGAATATATTTCTCATGGAAGGTCCGACATATTAAACAGGTCTAATATTCTACAAATCATCCGATATATCCCAGAGCTTTCCTCCATTGCGACCGAAGACCTCATTCAAGCACAATTTAAGGTATTGGGTAGCAACACAACAAGAGAGTCAACAATATTAAAATGGAAAAACAACTTGATAGCCCAAAATATCATGAAAGAAAGAGATGAGTTCGAGAAATGGGGGATCATTGTACACACATCAAAAGAGGAAAGATATCCACACATGCTAGGAGGCGGACCTAATGACAAAAAGACACTGACCTCAAGAAAGTCCATCTTAAGAGGGACAAATCAATTCCTCGCACTACATCATTTCTTAACTGAAGAATACATCTTTCGCTAACTCTAATCAAACAGGGCGCACAATCACAGAAAGGGGAAAAACTGACCAACATAGAAACCCCCAAGATGGAGCCGCAGTGACTGAAACATTGTCTAAAATCAAACTGCTCCTAGCATACTAAGAAATGACTGCCTTGGGAGCAGAACACCATGAAAGTATTCTCATGGAATGTGTATGGATTAAAAACTATGTTGCAGAACAGAGCCGCATTCTAATTTTTACAGTCTGGGGACCTGTTGTGCCTCCAAGAAACTTGGCTGCTTGCTCCAGTAGTCATTCCAGGTTTTATGGAATTCCAACAGCCAGCAAAAAAGCACAATATATTTGGAAGGCCATCTGGGGGCTTATCTATATATATACGAATCGGCAGCAATATAAAAGCAAAATCTTTATTGAACATGGATATGGTTCAAGTTACTTATTTGCAAGGTCAGAAATTGAATGGAGGTCCATTAACGATTCTACTTTTGAATGTTTACTTTAACTGCAAAGATACACCAAGATACTGCGAGATGAGGGTTCTAGTGGACACTCTTGAAGAGCAGCTTAGTAACCATCCGAACTGTGGGATCATATTGGCCGGTGATTTTCTGGGGTTAGTATTGTAATCTATACATTTGTTATCCACAAATGTTTTCTTGGACCTGTCTTTCTAATGAGAGACAGAAGCTGTAGAGACAGAAACAAGCACCACATGAATATATGTCGTTACTACGCATTCCGTTGCAACGCATGCCTTTACAACGCATGCGTTACAACGGAATGTGTTTTCCACGCTTTGCCGTTACCTCGATTTTACCTTTACTCCGCTTTTTCTTTTTTGGGGGGGGAGACCCCCCCAAGCCCCCTTTCTTCTTTTTTTTCCCTTTTTCCGCAGGTCTCCGCCGACACTGAAAACAGACTGATGCTTTTTTACGGAGTAGGATGACGTTGTTCCGTGATGACGTTGCTTGCGTGGTGAAGATGGTCGTTGAAGCATCACGCGTCGTGAAGACGTTTACGAGGTAAGTGTATCGTTGTAAACGTAATGCGTAGAAAATGCTTCGTGGTAAAGGCTGTTTGCCGCAATTAACCAGGTTCTGGAGCTTTGCTGTTTCCCAGGGCCATCTCTGGCTTGCTTGCTCGCTCTGCGTGCTCAGTCTGTATTCTCCAACAGGCAGCGAAAGCCATGGCACTCCAGCAGTCACTTACCATTTATAGCACATATTTCATCAGTGCAAACTGGGCTCCCCTCTCTCCCCTCGTATTCCTTGGCAATTTAATTTCATTTGCTGTCATTAAAGGGAAGACGCATGATTATTTTACTACCTGAGCTGAGCAGATTTGAACGGGGATGGCCCTGGCGGTGCTATCAGTGCCCATCCATTACCTTGTCTGGCCCACAGTTCAGGCCGGCTCTTCAAGGAGGAAACGAAGCAGTTTTTCTTGGGTAGCAGTAAAACTGCTCACATGAAGTAAGGTGACAATGCCCTAATTTCATGGAAATACTCGAGCTTTATGACAGAATCATTTTATTTAATGGAGCAATTTCAGGGGGATGATAGTGAGGGCTCTCCATTCTGCGAGACAGATTTACACAGGAACGTTTCTTCCAACACATGTAGCTTAAATGGAACCCGACTTTCTCATCAACCTCGTGTTTTTTTCCCCGCTAGCAGTAAGACATTTTATCATTTACAAACTGTTTGCTGGGAGAGGCAAATTACTTTTGTTCCTTATTCCGGATAGATTTGCAATGCATTCTGCATTTTGTCTTCTAGTCTTTTCCATTTAGGGATGCACAGATAATCACAACACGGACGGGCCCACGCTGCTTCTGATTCGACAGTACCAAATGTAGCAATGACATTATGTATTTGCACAGAATGTTCAAATGCTGATGGGTTTATGATGATTGAGTTTCTCTGAAGCAATCTGCAACAGATTCTGCTGTGCATGCTACGTTACTTTGTATTCTGCTGTTGGCAAGGTCTTGTGTTACTGTGATCTCTATGGAATTGTGGCACTGCGTGAATGTGGGTTACAGTATGTGTGTGCTGCACTTCTGCTACTGCTGTGGCCTTCTAGTGCTGTGAACTTTGTAGAGAGTTGTACAGCATGGATATGGGTTTCCTGTATTTTTTGTGTTGTCCTTCTACTGTTGGTATTCCCATGTATTTGGATTCCCCTGTGTTTCCATGGCCTCTTGTGGGGTGGTATTGTTGGAAGTGGGTATCCTGTATCTGTGTGTTTCACATGTTGGTATAGCCTTGTGTTTTCATTGTCTCTGAAGTGCATGCCACACCATGGGAGTGAGTATCCTATAATGGTGCACTTCTCCCGTTGGTATTCTGTGTTTCCATGGACTCTGGTGCATGTGGTACTGCTTGGATGATGCGTTTCTGGTATTTTTGTGTGGTGTATTTGTGATGTTAGTATTGCCTTGTGCTTTCATAAGTTTTGGTGTGTGCTAATCAGCATATATCCAGGTTTCCTGCATTTGCATTTTGCACTTCCGATGTTGTGTTTTCATGGGGCCCGATTCACAGAATGAACTTAAGACAAAATCCTAAACTTACTACTTTTGGTATTCACAGAATGCACTTACTACTTTTGGTATTCACAGAATGGATTTACGACTACTAACTTTACGTCCGCACTCGGGCCGGAAAATCCGGCCCGGAGGCGGAGCTTCCGGCCCGGAGGCGGAGCTTCCGGCTCGGAAGCCCCACCTCCGGGCCAGAATTTCCGGCCCGAGTGCGGACGTAAAGTTAGTAGTCGTGAATCCATTCTGTGAATACCAAAAGTAGTAAGTGCATTCTGTGAATACCAAAAGTAGTAAGTGCATTCTGTGAATACCACAAAGTAGTAAGTTTAGGATTTTGTCTTAAGTTCATTCTGTGAATCGGGCCCATGTTCTCTGGAATGTGTGATACAGTGAGGATGTACCACAACCTCCAGTAATTCCTTTATTTAAGGGTTGAACTTCTGCTATTGTTATGGGCTTGTGTTGCTCTGATCGCTATGAAAATTGTGCTACTGCTTGGATGTGCGTTTCCTCTATTTCTCTGTTTCACTTGTGCTATTTGTGTGGCCTTGCAGTGATGTTTTCTGCAATGTTTGGCACAGTGAGGTAGGTTTCCTGTATTTATGTAAGGAGTAAAATATCACTAGGTGTTGCACTAAAGGAAGCAAGCAAGATAACCCCAAAGGCGGTATTATTGGGGCTGGTTATCCTCACAAAAAATAGTCGGATATATAGGGCAAAGTAGTCCATTTCGAGGAACGAATTTAGAAAAAAGCGCCCTTAAAAGCAAGGAATTTTGTGGGCAGTCTTAATGCATTTCTGTAAAATAGAAATGTTTGGGTGACTTGAGCAACAATGCATGTGTGATACAGTGTGCCATTCATGGTTTCCCTGCCAGTTAGCAGCCCTCAAAATGTATAGGCCAGGACTAAGCCTGGGCAGAGTTTGTGGAGTTCTGCGTATGCAAAAAAAACTCAGCCGCGCTATGGGGAGCTCCACAAGCGGCACAGTGCGTTAGAAAAATGCAGTTTTCAGAAATTATCGCGAACGGCACCATGCACAGCGTTAACGAGCGCGAACGAGGAAAAAAACGTTGCCCTGCTAGGTATGGCGTAACGAGGCGTGTGGAAAACTCTGCAAACTCTGCGAGTGGAGCGGAGTTCACCACCCAGGGTTAGTCAGGATATAACTTGTAATCATAAATGCTCATATCATACAGTAGGATGCTGCTAATTTTGCATGAGAACTGCTTAAATATTTTGGGATGATACTAATAATGTCTTACCAGTGATTAAAACATGGTGCATTCTGCTATTAATATGATGCTATGTAGAGCAGCCTAATAGGGGTGATCCTGAAATATCTCAGTCTCAGCCCTAAACCTTGCATTTGAACAAATCAGCAGGCCTTTGTCACCAGGCTTTCGTAGGCAGAGGGGGTCACCAATACACATCATGTTATTTTAGGTAGCAGAATTCCTTCCTCTATCGTCAGACATTAATGCAAGTAGCACCTGCCCGAAGTCATGAGGTAGACGCTTTCTTCAATCAAATTAGATGCAAACCTTATCAGACCAATGCAGTTTCAGGAGTCTACAAATTCCACACATATTTCTTACAAGAAGCAGGTTTCTATAACCAGTATATAATTGCTAATATTTCTTTACCTGTATGATGGGCTTTAAGAACAGTAGTCATTTTCCAAATTTCATAATTTGTTTACAGGTCTCCTGCGTTAAGTGCAGATGTCTGTTTCACAAAAGACCTTCAAATTAAACATTTTTAAAGCACTAAATCTCATATGTGACTGTGCCTACTGACAACTTATTTCACAAGTCTGGAGGTTCAGGACTGAGGTGCAGAGGTGTGCATGCAGATGGTGCTAGAGGGTGAGAGGGCAGAGGCCCTCAGCACTCATATGACACATTACTGCATTTGCCTGCAGATCACAGGGGCCAAAGAGCATCTAACTGCAACTTACAGTCTCAGGTGTAAATGGGCTCCCAGGGCAACAGTCATGCCCAGGCACCTAGCTTAAAGGAAAGGACAGCAGCAACATACCTGATGTGGGACATGGGTAACGAACGACAAGAGCAGATGCTTTCATAACTCTTTAAACTCGCCATTTTGTGCTCATCTCCCCACATCCTGTTCTCTTTCACAGGGCCTCCATTAGGTCAGTCATTAAGGAGCAGAGACAGGGATCTGGGAGATGGCATGAGCTAGTTGATGCTTGTTCACCTTATAAAATTGTTGGTTGTGCTCCTTGTCCTCGCACCTGCACTCAGACACAAGCAGTTTGTAGATGAACAACATCTAAGGTGGCCCTTAATTATGTGCAGGGTGTGTAAAACGTATCTGCAGGTCTGCTGGCATGGCACTGTCAGACAATTAAGTGCCAATGCTGCACAAGGCTTTTGCCTACTCTTTTTTAACTGTGTATTGAATTAAACAATCACATGGTTGACTACTTTTTCGGTCAGATTTAATCAAAGAGGTAACTTAATTACATCATATTTTTCATTTTTCAACAACTGATAATTTCTTAATTAAAAAACTGCACCGTGATTTGAACAATACCCTTGTTACACAATTTAAATACAACAATTTTGTAAGATTTCGACACCCTCAAAAATGCAATATTTAGCAAAAAAGACATTCAACTCTTCAACATTCATACCCACTCACACCCATTCATATTCCTCAATATATACAAAACTAAGTGAAAACTGTGTCGAATGACACGTGAAGGCCATCCAGAAAGATTTTTGTACTTTCGTTGCCTATACTCTTTCTTTTCTTGAAAAAAGTTTTTTTAAGATGATCGGTTGGCCTTTGCTCGTAAGGTCTACGCGTTTCGGAACCCTTATCTTGCTGGGAACCTCATCAGGACCAATGTACTGAAATAAATGAACAGAAAATTGTTTAACCAATGTCCTGTCTCTTGGTGACTGTGGTGGCTGCGCTATCTTTAAAATTCTCACCTGCAACTTAGATGCAGTCTGTGCCTCGCAGGGGATGTGTTGGCCGTCTACCTCTGTCTGTCAAGCCCAAATTTTTGCCTGTCAAACCAAATAATACAAGGAATACAATCAACTCCTGACTTCCTTATCATACAACAACAGATACAACTCTCTCTAAGTCAAAAGTCAGTCTGTCTGATGAAATGGCGCTTACTTGAAGTGTGCGTCAAGGTGCAGAGTCTCTGGGGTCTCGGTTCTGGTTATCTCCGACTCCTCAGTGAAACTGGTAGTGTTAACACCGTCCGTGTGTTTAAAAAAATGGCTTCAAGGTTGCCAGTTGCATTCGTAACACTGTGTGTCAGAAAAAAGCGGAACTCGTAAACATTGTGTCTCAGTTGGTGTTGTATGTACAGCATCGCGGGTGGTTGGAGTCTCACCTCAATGGAACGAATTTCCCGCGTCTCGTTGGGGTTCTTTGACGTCGCTGCTATGCTCGGTTCCCGTTCTCGTCAAGGTGTGTTCTTGAATAATTGACGCATCACGTGAAGACGTGACGTCAGTCTGATTACTTCTGGGAAATGTAGTTCTTGAGAGCTGGTGGCCTCTTTTTTGTTCTTTAACAAAAAAACTTTATTTAGTCCGGCAAGGGGGCGTAATGATGTTTAATGTGGATCGCTAAAGTATTCTTAATATGGTCTCGAGATCTCCGATCGGACACCACTTGTCTTGTAGAGTCCATTTTTGAGTTGTAGTAAAGACTGTTGTATTTCATTAGCCAGGTGGATGAGCATGACGCCACTGAGCTGTGGTCGACTAAGCCTGAAACTGTGTCGGATGGACCTATCCATTCTTTGAGTTCTTTATGTCCTTATTTATGATCTCTCAATTCTGTAGAATTCCAAAGTAGGTGGAGATTTCCGGAGGGTGTATTGACATCATGGTAGTTTGTGTTTGCGCTTCAGTGAATAAAATCCAATGATTGTCACCTTCCTTCCTTCTCTCTGTTCTTATAGGTTGAAAATTTCCGAGAGTTCGTTAAGTCCGTCAACTGAAGTGTTGAATTTGATAATCAACATTGCTTCCCGTCTCAATAGTTTTGAGTCCAGATCCCCACCTCTGGCGTCCTTTTCGACTTTGGAAATAATAGTCCATCTCAGCTCTCTTTCTGTATGGTTTTTAGAAGACCAATGATTGGCAAGAGGTGCATTTAGGATATGTTTGCGAATTCTAGATTTGTGTTGTTGAATCCTCTGTCTAATTTCTTGATTGGTCTTACCAATGTACAACTTCGTGCAGGGGCATATTATTCCATATACCACGAATTTAGATTTACAATTTGAAAACGTGTCATGTTTCCAGTTGATACCGTTGTGTGAGAAAAAATCGCCTTCGATGGTTGACTCACAACATGTGCAAGTGCCACATTTGTGGTGCCCTTGTATGGGAGGTAAGCTTAAGAAGCTTCTGATTGTGGCATTCTTGGTTTTGGGCATGGCTGCCCGTACAATCTGGTTGGCAATGCTTTTGTCCTTTTTGAAGGCAAAAAGAGGAGTTTCTTTGAATAATGGGTCCAGCTGTCTGACCAAGTGCCAATTTTGATTGATTGTTTTTTTGAGCCAGTTTGATGTTGGGCCGAATGTGGTCACACAGACAATTCTGTTGGTCTTCGTTGGTGTTTGCTTTTCTAGCAGTGTCTCTCGCGGGGTCCACCAAGCTCTTTTTATGGCTCTTTTTAGAAGTTTCTTGGGGTAACCTCGTAGCAAGAGATGTTCTTCAGGGCCTCTGAGTGGAAAAAATATTCATCCTTGAAAGTGCAATTGCGACGAATGCGCAAAAATTGCCCATAGGGTAAATTTTCTTTGAGGCTTCGTGGATGATTACTAGAGAAATGTAGAGCCTTGTTCCTGTCGGTCTTTTTTTTGAACAGTGTAGTGGCTAGATAGCCGTCCGTGGTGTAAATTTCAACATCAAGGAATGACATTTTAGATTTAGAATGGTTCATGCTGAATTTTATGTCCTCTGTGCGGTTGTTGAGCCACAAGAAAAAGGATTGTAATTGTTCTTCTTCCCCAGTCCAAATCATAAAAATGTCGTCTATGTATCGAACCCAACTCCCAATATACTCTGTAAAGGGATTGTTGTTGTAGATGAAAGCTTCTTCATATTTTGACATGAATAAGACCGCTAATTCTGGGGCAAAAGGACAGCCCATAGCCACGCCTTTTATCTGGTAGAAGAACTCATCTTTGAAGCTGAAATAGTTGTTTTTTAGTGCGAATGTTGCTAGTTCCATGATGAATTGAGACGGTACTTTCTCTGGTTTTGGTCGTGTATTGAGAAAGCTGTCCAGTACTGCCAGACCCTCATCTTGCGGTATCTCTGTATATAAAGATACTACGTCTAGCGTCACTAGTAAATTAGTGTCTTTTTCAAATGTCATCAGATCCAATTTTTTGAGAAAGTCTGTAGTGTCTCGAAGATAAGATTTAACTTCCTCCATAAACGGTTTTAGAAAAAAGTCTACAAACTTTGAAATTGGTTCAAGCAGTGACTCGCAGTCCGATACAATTGGTCTACCTGGGGGGCAAGTCAAATCCTTGTGAACTTTAGGTAAAACATAAAATACTGGAATGCGTGGATGTTTGTTTCTCAAGAATTCATATTCGCGTTTGCCTAGAAAATATGAATATGAATGGGTGTGAGTGGGTATGAATGTTGAAGAGTTGAATGTCTTTTTTGCTAAATATTGCATTTTTGAGGGTGTCGAAATCTTACAAAATTGTTGTATTTAAATTGTGTAACAAGGGTATTGTTCAAATCACGGTGCAGTTTTTTAATTAAGAAATTATCAGTTGTTGAAAAATGAAAAATATGATGTAATTAAGTTACCTCTTTGATTAAATCTGACCGAAAAAGTAGTCAACCATGTGATTGTTTAATTCAATACACAGTTAAAAAAGAGTAGGCAAAAGCCTTGTGCAGCATTGGCACTTAATTTGGTACTTACTAATCGACTTGGCCTTGCTGCCATCAAGTCAAACCCAGAACTGTTCTTCCAGTTTAATAGCAGGTGCATACCTGCGAGGTTGTCCAAGGGAGAAAAAGATAACCCCACAAATAGGCATTGGTTCACAGAGTTTTTTTTCACACAGAGTTTTTTGGTGTTGGGAGTTTACTAGTTTAGGGCAGACAACAAGAAGAGTTTTTCGGACAGACCAATACAACTAGATCACGATGGACGGCGACACCTTCGCATACAGCGAAGAACATATTGCAAAATTGATCAATGATCCTCCTCTTTTTGCTTCGGTGACATTAAGCGCTACAGCCAAAATTACAAACGAATCAGATCGGCTTATTAGACTGAAGAAAAAACAAATCAGAACAGACCTCCACGGCCACTTCCTTGTGGAACATCTAAGGGCAGGAACGATACCAGGAGGCTTACAAATACGTAATGTACCTGTAATCTTTACAGAGGATCCGACCTATAAAAAGGGTTACAGCCTCATTGAAACCAAATGCAGTAGGGACCTAATGGTCCTCACTGTAGAGACAGCACAAAGACTATCAAAACAACAACTAGAAGAGATAGCCATCTTAGAATCAGAAATAAAAACAAACCAACTGATCACGGATTCAAAAACGCTCCTTGAAAAAGTAGATAAAGAAATCATGGAGTTTAAAGATTTTTCAATCAATCAAAAGGGAGCAAAATTTGAAAAAGATAGAAACAACTTTTCAATGGAGAAAACTTACCCCTACCTCCAATCAGATTTCTATTCGAGACCGGAATCACGCAGGTTCCTGCCTGAATTTCAAGGGAGATCAAGGAACAACTTTATTACCTTTTCTGACACAACGTCATCTAGTGGAAGTGAGGCAGAAACCCCAAACAATCGCCAAGAGTTTAATAGACGAGGAAACTACCAACAAAACTTCCAACAACAACCGCCTTTTTTAGGAAGGGGCCGCCAAAAACCACGAGGCAGGATGCGATACAGCAACCAACCATGGGAAATGTCAACAAGGAGACACAACTACAAGAATTAGACAAATCATTGATTTACAATCTATCAGACAAAACTCTAACACATGCGGAATTGAGTGTGCTGGAAAAAGGCTTGACCTTTGTTCCTTCAAGAGATACCAACTTCATCCAAATTAAAACCGAATTCATTGAATTCTGCAGAAAAATTCGTCTGACCACCTTTTTTAAAGATAACCCGACAATCACCAACGTCGAATCCACAGGTTTAAAGAAAAAATCCACATTCTGCCCTCCACCAGGAAAGATTCCGAAAGAGGTCATCTTGTTTGAAAAAGTGGTATTATCTGCCATAACAGATGTTGAAAAAAAACAGAAACGACACACAAAATCAAATATCACCAAAATTCAAAGAGAAGCCCTAATGGAATTAAAAAATGATCCATCAATAACAATAAAGCAAGCAGACAAGGGCGGCTCAATTGTGGTATGGGGAACAGATCGTTACACGGCAGAGGTGAACAAACAACTTAACAACGAACGTTGTTACAAAAAGATATCTTATGACCCAACTTTTGAATTACAAGGAAAGCTTTTCAACATACTCCAAAAAGGCTTTGACCAAGGTTTTCTAGGCAAACGCGAATATGAATTCTTGAGAAACAAACATCCACGCATTCCAGTATTTTATGTTTTACCTAAAGTTCACAAGGATTTGACTTGCCCCCCAGGTAGACCAATTGTATCGGGCTGCGAGTCACTGCTTGAACCAATTTCAAAGTTTGTAGACTTTTTTCTAAAACCGTTTATGGAGGAAGTTAAATCTTATCTTCGAGACACTACAGACTTTCTCAAAAAATTGGATCTGATGACATTTGAAAAAGACACCAATTTCCTTGTGACGCTAGACGTAGTATCTTTATATACAGAGATACCGCAAGATGAGGGTCTGGCAGTACTGGACAGCTTTCTCAATACACGACCAAAACCAGAGAAAGTACCGTCTCAATTCATCATGGAACTAGCAACATTCGCACTAAAAAACAACTATTTCAGCTTCAAAGATGAGTTCTTCTACCAGATAAAAGGCGTGGCTATGGGCTGTCCTTTTGCCCCAGAATTAGCGGTCTTATTCATGTCAAAATATGAAGAAGCTTTCATCTACAACAACAATCCCTTTACAGAGTATATTGGGAGTTGGGTTCGATACATAGACGACATTTTTATGATTTGGACTGGGGAAGAAGAACAATTACAATCCTTTTTCTTGTGGCTCAACAACCGCACAGAGGACATAAAATTCAGCATGAACCATTCTAAATCTAAAATGTCATTCCTTGATGTTGAAATTTACACCACGGACAGCTATCTAGCCACTACACTGTTCAAAAAAAAGACCGACAGGAACAAGGCTCTACATTTCTCTAGTAATCATCCACGAAGCCTCAAAGAAAATTTACCCTATGGGCAATTTTTGCGCATTCGTCGCAATTGCACTTTCAAGGATGAATATTTTTTCCACTCAGAGGCCCTGAAGAACAACCTCTTGCTACGAGGTTACCCCAAGAAACTTCTAAAAAGAGCCATAAAAAGAGCTTGGTGGACCCCGCGAGAGACACTGCTAGAAAAGCAAACACCAACGAAGACCAACAGAATTGTCTGTGTGACCACATTCGGCCCAACATCAAACTGGCTCAAAAAAACAATCAATCAAAATTGGCACTTGGTCAGACAGCTGGACCCATTATTCAAAGAAACTCCTCTTTTTGCCTTCAAAAAGGACAAAAGCATTGCCAACCAGATTGTACGGGCAGCCATGCCCAAAACCAAGAATGCCACAATCAGAAGCTTCTTAAGCTTACCTCCCATACAAGGGCACCACAAATGTGGCACTTGCACATGTTGTGAGTCAACCATCGAAGGCGATTTTTTCTCACACAACGGTATCAACTGGAAACATGACACGTTTTCAAATTGTAAATCTAAATTCGTGGTATATGGAATATTATGCCCCTGCACGAAGTTGTACATTGGTAAGACCAATCAAGAAATTAGACAGAGGATTCAACAACACAAATCTAGAATTCGCAAACATATCCTAAATGCACCTCTTGTCAATCATTGGTCTTCTAAAAACCATACAGAAAGAGAGCTGAGATGGACTATTATTTCCAAAGTCGAAAAGGACGCCAGAGGTGGGGATCTGGACTCAAAACTATTGAGACGGGAAGCAATGTTGATTATCAAATTCAACACTTCAGTTGACGGACTTAACGAACTCTCGGAAATTTTCAACCTATAAGAACAGAGAGAAGGAAGGAAGGTGACAATCATTGGATTTTATTCACTGAAGCGCAAACACAAACTACCATGATGTCAATACACCCTCCGGAAATCTCCACCTAATTTGGAATTCTACAGAATTGAGAGATCATAAATAAGGACATAAAGAACTCAAAGAATGGATAGGTCCATCCAACACAGTTTCAGGCTTAGTCGACCACAGCTCAGTGGCGTCATGCTCATCCACCTGGCTAATGAAATACAACAGTCTTTACTACAACTCAAAAATGGACTCTACAAGACAAGTGGTGGCCGATCGGAGATCTCGAGACCATATTAAGAATACTTTAGCGATCCACATTAAACATCATTACGCCCCCTTGCCGGACTAAATAAAGTTTTTTTGTTAAAGAACAAAAAAGAGGCCACCAGCTCTCAAGAACTACATTTCCCAGAAGTAATCAGACTGACGTCACGTCTTCACGTGATGCGTCAATTATTCAAGAACACACCTTGATGAGAACGGGAACCGAGCATAGCAGCGACGTCAAAGAACCCCAACGAGACGCGGGAAATTCGTTCCATTGAGGTGAGACTCCAACCACCCGCGATGCTGTACATACAACACCAACTGAGACACAATGTTTACGAGTTCCGCTTTTTTCTGACACACAGTGTTACGAATGCAACTGGCAACCTTGAAGCCATTTTTTTAAACACACGGACGGTGTTAACACTACCAGTTTCACCGAGGAGTCGGAGATAACCAGAACCGAGACCCCAGAGACTCTGCACCTTGACGCACACTTCAAGTAAGCGCCATTTCATCAGACAGACTGACTTTTGACTTAGAGAGAGTTGTATCTGTTGTTGTATGATAAGGAAGTCAGGAGTTGATTGTATTCCTTGTATTATTTGGTTTGACAGGCAAAAAATTGGGCTTGACAGACAGAGGTAGACGGCCAACACATCCCCTGCGAGGCACAGACTGCATCTAAGTTGCAGGTGAGAATTTTAAAGATAGCGCAGCCACCACAGTCACCAAGAGACAGGACATTGGTTAAACAATTTTCTGTTCATTTATTTCAGTACATTGGTCCTGATGAGGGTCCCAGCAAGATAAGGGTTCCGAAACGCGTAGACCTTACGAGCAAAGGCCAACCGATCATCTTAAAAAAACTTTTTTCAAGAAAAGAAAGAGTATAGGCAACGAAAGTACAAAAATCTTTCTGGATGGCCTTCACGTGTCATTCGACACAGTTTTCACTTAGTTTTGTATATATTGAGGAATATGAATGGGTGTGAGTGGGTATGAATGTTGAAGAGTTGAATGTCTTTTTTGCTAAATATTGCATTTTTGAGGGTGTCGAAATCTTACAAAATTGTTGTATTTAAATTGTGTAACAAGGGTATTGTTCAAATCACGGTGCAGTTTTTTAATGAAGAAATTATCAGTTGTTGAAAAATGAAAAATATGATGTAATTAAGTTACCTCTTTGATTAAATCTGACCGAAAAAGTAGTCAACCATGTGATTGTTTAATTCAATACACAGTTAAAAAAGAGTAGGCAAAAGCCTTGTGCAGCATTGGCACTTAATTTGGTACTTACTAATCGACTTGGCCTTGCTGCCATCAAGTCAAACCCAGAACTGTTCTTCCACTGTCAGACAATGGCAGTGCGATGACAACAGAGAAGACTGGCAAGCTCCATTTCCTCCTTCATTCCTCCAGTTTGGGTGGCCCTGTCCAAGACGCTTTTGTGAAGGAGCCATCCCTGTCTACCATAGACATTGCCTTGTAGCATTCTGCCTGTGGTTCTGCTTTGTTGTGGGATTCCTGCAGGCTGAATCGTTTGTCTTTTTAGCAAGATTCTATTTCTTCCCATGAATATCTGTGTCTCTCATACCTAGTGTGCGTGCATATGCCTTGGAGTCTGAGCCTTCAAATGTCTCTGTCTCTCACTGAAGTGTTTATTCGTGTTACTCAGTCCTTGTATTTGGGTTTCCATGTTCCATTATCTCATTCTCCTCATCAATGGGTCTGCATTTCTTTGTTAATTGTTTGTGTTTCCTTATCTCAGTATCTGCATTTTTCAGCCTCAGTGTCCCTAGTGCCTTGCTCTGTTTGAGTCGTCTAGCCTTTGTGTACATATTCCTATATAGTCCTTATCTCAATACCTTAGTTTGTGAGTTTGGCCTGCAGTGGTGCTTGTGTGAGTGCAGTATCCTATGTGGATATCAGCATGGCTATGAATGTTGCATTAGACAATGGTCTGTTTTAGCCAGTAGAAGCATGTGAAAAGAGCAAACCATTGAGAGCATGCAGACAGAAAGTGCTAGGCAGTGAAGGTGCTCTGCAGTTGGAGTGAATGCTAGTACAATTGAAAGGGAATGCAGGTAGCGGCTGGTATAAAGAAGGTGCTGGTAGGAAACAGTAAGATGCAGGTGTCAGGGAGTGCAGCTGCAGTGTGTGTGTCAATGACTGCAGGAACAAATCAAGTGCCAATGCATGCTGGTTTAGAAGAAAGTCAGAGCAAGTTCAATGTTTGTACCAGTCGATGTTGATACCAGTGGGTTCAAATAAAAATGGGTACCAGTGAACTCAGGTGCAGTATAAGTGCCACAGAGAGCAGGAGCATTTCAGTTACTGGCAGCTGCTGAGTTGTCTGTAGCTGCAGCGGATGGTCAGTGTAACAAAATTGCAGGCACCAAGTGGAATAGGTGCATTCAGGTATGATGCTATTGCATGCAGGAGGAAAAAAGCCATAGGGTGGAGGAGTTCACTATGCAGGAAAGCACCAGGGGTGCAGGCACTCATGGGTGTGTGTGGTTCAGGTGACAGTTTGAGTAGGAGAAGTGCTTTAGACACTAGTTGCATTTGCGAGTAAATATGCAAGTGTCAATGTGGTACCATTCCAGGCAGTTGATTATATATGCTTGCAAATAGGATCTGTGATGACATCATAGCCTGAGTGTGATGGAGAATGTTGACAGGTCCATGAAAATAGCATCCACAGATGCATCAGGGAGCTTCTCCAGTGCCATCTAAAATTCAAATTGTGCATATGCTACACACCTCAATTTAATTATCTACTGAAAATGAAGATTACATCGTTTCTTCAAAATCTGTGCCTGAAGAAGGCACCATTGCAATTTAGAGTCCGGTATTTAACATTTTACGTCTATGTTCTGTAAATGGTGGATTTTACGCCGAGAGTTTTAATCAGTCATTAGGAATAAATTGAATGAAGCTAATACATATGAAATTGTTTTTCTAAAATATTTGTCGATTAGTTCATATTAGTGTTAAAAATATTCTTTGACATAGCTCTAGTAAGCATTGCATTGTCTTTGTTTTATTTGAAAAGTGTCTTAGAAATATGAAATTTTTATTGCAATTGCCAAGAAATTTATATTTCCTCATCCTTATAGCTCTTTTTATAAGATTTTAAAGGTATATGTAATTTTTGTATAACACACATATCTGACATCTGGCAAAATATTTTTTTTACATTGTTTTTTTTTTTTTAGGAGTTTATAACTAGTTAATTTCGGCCCTGATTTAGAGGTTAGCCGAATGGTAGATAGTTGCCTAGAACTACCATCACTTTCATGATTGGGCTAAATAATGTTATTCATTGTTAATGGGTGCCTTGGAAATGTGCCAGTGGAATTTCCATTTGAACAAAGAACACTAGAGACCCTATCAGTAACGAGAATCATCTGCCTCTTTGGATTTGGAATTTGTGTGAGTGTTTTATGGTTTGAAAACGGTTTGGAAAAAAATTGAAAAACAAACATCAAGGAGCATAAATAGTGAATTTTAAATATCGTGATGCCCAAATATTGTGTGCAAAAATATAGTTGGCGGGAATATTGATTTTAAGGTAAGTAAAATATCTATGCTGGTAATATCGTTAACAAAAATATCTTTGTTAAAAATATTAATAACATTATTTTTTAAATATTTCTATGTTATATAGCTTAATTGTCTGTGTTATAAATTATTTGTAAAATTATTGTTAATGTTTTCTAATGTAGTTACAAACCTATAGTTATTTTGTATTTTTCGTGCCATAGCAGGTTGCAGGGTTTATAGAGATACAGGGTGAGAAGTAAATTAATGACAATTAATAAATAATTAATAATTAATTATGTTAATAGTGTAATACATTTTCTACATTACGTTAAGATTTAAGTGCAGGTTTTGGGTTTCTAGGGGTATAGGGTGGTGGTCATTTAATTGTAATTATTTATTATTGAATTGTTAATTATCATTAATTATTTAATTGATAATTATGTAAGCTGTGTAATTAAGACATTTTTCAAAGTTATATATGATGTGGGGGTTGTTGTGTTTGTAGTGGTAAAGGGTAGGAAGTTAATTAGTTATGAATAATGTATTATTAATAGTTGGTATTAATTGTTAAATTGATAATTAATAATGTAAATTATGTAATTAAGACATTTTTTGAATATATATGAGGTCCACATTGTTGGAATTTTTGGGATAAAGGGAAAGAAGTTAATTAAATATAATTATTTTATTATCACCTAATTACTGTTAATTGTTTAATTGACAGTTATGTAAAATATGTAAATTATTACAATTTTAAGATATATTGTCTATATGTGTTGTTTACTTTGTGGAGGTATAGCTTAGAAGTTATTTAAGTAATAATAAACATAAAAACTGTTATTTATTGTTTAAAAAGTGTGTTATTTATTATGCTATGTTAATTGTAAATATGTGAAAATATAGTGTGGTATTTTAATTATGTTAATAATATTTGTTTTAATTCAAAATATTTACTAAATATCGCAATTATATTAAAAATCTTTTATTGATATATATATATATTTATTAGATGTAATTTATTTTTTATTTTTTATTGAATGTATTGTTAAATATGTTATTTGTTTGAAGTGAACTACTCTCTCTATTGTTGCACAGACTGGAGTGGGAATAGTAAATGTTACCCATCTGCTATTCAATGCTTTCTCTCCTGTTACACAGACGGGAGTGAGCATAGTCAATTTTACCCCGTGTGAGTCCAACCATTTACCTACTGTTGCACATACTGGAGTGGGAATAGTGAATTTTACCCCTCTGCCATCCAAGACTTTTCTTACTTATGCGTAAACTGGAGTGGGAATAGTATATGTTACCCCTCTGCTATCCTATGCTTTCTCTACTGTTGCACAGACTGGAGTAGGAATAGTAAATGTTATCCTTCCTGATTCCAGCCGTTTCCCACTGTTGCACTGGCTGGAGTGTGAATAATAAATTTTTACCCTCCTCAGTCCAACACTTTCCCTACAGTTGAACAGACTGGAGTGGTAATAGTAAATGTTACCCCTCCGCAATCCAACCACTTCCCTACTGTTGCAAAGACTGGAGTAGGAACAGTAAATGTAACCCCTCCTGAGTCAAATCCTTTCCCTACTGCTGCACAAACTGAAGTGGGAGTAGTACATTGTACTCCTCCGCAATCCAACACTTTCCATACTGTTGCACCAATTGAAGTGGGAATAGTGAGGTGTTACCCCTCCTCTGTCCAACCTTTTCCTTACTGTTGCACTTACTGGAGTGAGCATAGTAAATTTTACCCTTCATCAATCCAAAACTTTCCCTACTGTTGCACATAGTCAAGTGGGAATAGTAAATTTTACCCCTCCTGAGTCCACTGCTCTCCCTACTGTTGCAACAACTGGAGCTGGATTAGTACAGTTTCTCAACTGTTGCACAGGCTGGAGTAGGAATAGTACATTTTATTCCTCCTGAGTTCAACGCTTTCCTTCTGTTGCACAGACTGGAATGGGAATAATCAATTTTACCTCCCATAAGTCTAACCCTTTTCCCACTGTTGAACAGGCTGCAGTGGGAATAGTAAATGTTGCCTCTCTGCAATCCAACACTTTCCCTACTGCTGCACTGACTGGAGTAGGCATAGTATATTGTTGCCCCTCCCGAGTTCAACCTTTTCCCTACTGCTGCACCGACTGGAGTGGAAATAGTAAATTCTACCCCTTCGCAATCGTACACTTTCCCTACTGTTTCACCGATGAGAGTGAGAATAGTAAATTGTATCCCTCCGCAATACAATACTTTCCCTACTGTTGCACTGCCTGGAGTGGGAATAGTATGCTTCTTGGGAATATTTCCATCTGATTTTAGAATGTCAATACGTGATCAGCATTCCTGAACCATTTGTACTCTCATTGCAGTAGAAAATTGGAATTTCTGTCAACAAATGGGAATACCAGAACACTTTAAATGGCTGCCTATGCAGGTGATAAATACTTGCTGGCTTAACACAGAGTTCATTTAATGGCGATACATTTAGACAGCTTAGGATTCAATTTAGGACACCAGTACTGCAAAAACGATCGTCATCTCATAACTCATTTAGACGTTCTCTATTGTCCTAGTATGCAGAATTAATAGTTTTTACATCAGCATGCACCACCCATTCAGCTGATAACGATGTACATATATCCTGTTCCACATACTTAAAGTGAGTGTCATATTTTGGAACTGGGGGTGGTTTATCAAAAAAGAAAACAAGGTTTATCTGAAGCTCTAGCCACTTGTAGTGTTATATGGCATACCTCAGTGGAATCAGAAAAGACTAAAACATTTGACCAGCCTTTCTTTAGGTAACTTCTCATTCACCATTTTAAACATGAGTCACAATTTCAGGAAGTGGGCAGAAGCACTAAGTTTGGCCAAGGACTTTCTGCATTTTAGATACTGACACTTTAATAATACTCTCATGCTGACTCATTGAACTTGCTGAGAATCAAGAGTGGGCACCCAAAGAATTTAGAAGGGTAGTAATTAAATCGAGGTCTATGGCCTTCAAAGTTAAACAAATTCACACATATAAAAACAAAAATATATATTTTGGAAGACAGCCATCTTGATTCACTCAACTGTTATTATCTGTAAATACATTTATGACACTTGTGGGACAAATATACGGGCTAAGAACCACACTGGTAATAGGAAATGGCATACATTGCATAATATTTTTTTGAACTCAGCCTGTGATGAATATGGCCCTAAGGTGAATTAGCAAGCTTGGTAATGAATATCTCTAAATAGACTAGCATAAGAGGCGTTTTCAAAATATAAAACGATCAATTGTGTAAATTGTATTGTATTGTATTGTATGCAGCAGTCATTCCAGTGTTAGTAGAACGGGGTGAAGTGGTAGTCGCGGTGGATAACACCGCTTCTATCAGCAAGGTTGCAGACTTACATGCAGGTCTGGTCGTAAAGCTTGCTGATGTATTCTACCCAAAGGCACATGCAAAGGGCAAAAAGAGGGCCATCCGCTCATGGTTTAATGACAGCTGCCGTGTGGCAAAACAAGCTATATTGGAGGCCATCAAAGCTAAAAACATGCCATTAATCAAAGAAAAGAGGTCGCTGTACAAAGAGACCATTAGGCTAGCGAAGGAGGCCTGGGAAATGGACAGATTGGATGCTCTGCAAACTGCTCTGACCAATAAAGATCAAAGAGAGTTCTGGTCAATAGTTGCCACTGGGAGTTGTCAGGGCAAGGCTGCTATCGAACCTAATATATCAGCAGAAGCCTGGGAAGCTCACTTTCAGGCTCTATATACCTTAAAGGATGTCCCCGACTCCTGTGGAGATGTATTTCCAATTGCTCCTAGTGCTAACCATGATAAACTTACGGAATTTATTCTCAGAAGTTTTAAGTGTGATAAGCAAGCTCCCTATGGGCAAAGCCCCGGGATTGAACAAGATCCCGGGGGATCTCTTCCGACCAGAACCAGGAATCTGGGGACCTTAACTGTGGGCTCTATTTAATGCCATCTTGAAGGGCATGCCAATTCCCAAAACCTGGGCTGGGGCAGTAGTCCCAGTTTTTAAAAAGGGGTCGCCGCTTTGTGGAAATATGGATTTTTCTGGTCAGTTATGTCCCCTATCTTGGACCCCAACGGTTCTATGTGCATGTCACAAGTACATGTATGCTCCCTCCAGTTCCAGTAATGATGACGCAAACACATGTGCGTCCACCGTCAACATGTCCTCTGTCAGATCCGCCATAAATGGGCTGGATATTCCATTCCTAAATATGAAAGGCCACCGGCTTTATATGGTTCACTTATGCCATTTTACAGTCCAGGCAAGAAGGCCCTGATTCTGTCATCGAACTCCTCTTGCCTTCTGCCTCTGAAAGCTCCAGTTCAAGCCTGCATCTGTGACCATGAACTTTGTCTCATTCTCTGCGCGGCTCACGAAGCCTGACATCAGCCTATTCTCTGCCAAGAACTGTATTTCACCTTCGAATTATCTGCTTTCCCCTCAGCCGATGCATTCCTGCCTAGTAGCTTAAGTAAACATTCTTCCAGTTACCAAGCAAAAAGGCCCATCTTCTCTGTCCTCATGCAAATAATTCATAGCCCTGTTACCATGGAATATTCCTACCCCCTCGCATTCAGTGTAGACACCTAGACGCTTGTACACGCACGCACAGTCAGTATAGAATAGATTCTGTCCGAGAGTCCTTCTTTTGTGGATAACATAGTTCTTTAAACATAGGATGTTAGATATGATTTGGGATTAGGTTGACTTGACCCCCCAGACTTCTTGTCTCCACACGTAGAGCTAAATGTCAAGTCCCCGTCACCCCCTAGTTACACGTCAATTACACGTCAGACTGCTGCGCGCGCATCAATGCCAAGTATTATCTTATAGATCCACCTATGTATTACATCATAGCCAATCATGTTCCTTTTTTCTCATTATTACACCCATTTTCGGTTACGTAAAACCAAACGTCAATGTCCTTATCAATTGTTACGCCTACTGTATTCACTTCATTATGATGTATGTATTATAAAAGTTACTGCTTGTCAATAAAGTATGTACTTCACTTCCTGAACTCCCGTGGTGATGGAACTTGAAGCATCCGATTATAATCGCTTATTGGAATAAAGCCCATTCTGAAACTCTAATATCACGGATTCTGCCTCTCATTTTACTGAGCTACTTTATAATGTTCCTGTATCAAATTCAGTCCCGGTAAAGGAGAAATATTTACCACATGATGGCGCCCGAACAGGGACACTTTCTCATCTCACGCGCCGGCGGTGCGTTGCAGGCCCGGTCTCCTGCCACAGCTGGACGGACAATAACGCGTACCAGCAGGATTTCCTGTATCTCCCTCCGGTCAAGCGGGGGCGACTGAGACTGCAATCAACACCCAGACGAGGCGGTGAGAAGTGTGAAGTATCCCGACCAGAGCCTAGCTGAGAGAGCAAGATCCGAGGTATACAGAGACCCACCAGTCCGACGTCAAGCCCAGTGTCCGACGAGTCGAGTCGAGTCCAGTCCAATCCGAGTCAAGTTCAAGTTACTGAGGCCTTCCGTTTCCGAAGCTACCCGGTGAGTACCATTGCTGGGGAGGCATTTCTGACGTGCACATAGGTTGTGCCGGTCAAGACGGGTTTGGGTACACAAATCCGGTCTGCACCGTTTTAGCAGTGTATCTGTACTGTTTAGCAGTATATCAAGTATTCCGAAGTGTCTAGTTATTTATCTAGTTATTGTCGAGAATTAAGCTTGGTGATTAGTTATGCAGACGATCATCATTGTTGTTTCAGTTAAAGGGTTAATGTTTAATGTTTGAAGTGTTTAAGTATATCGTGGTATGAATGACTGTTCATTATCGTGTTTATTGTATTAAGTCTGTTCAAATTCAAGTATCAGGTCAAAATCAAGTATAAGGTCAGTTCTCAATATGCCGCTCTTTTCGAAATTAAGGCAGATCACTACCAGAAAAGGGGTTCTCGAAGAAGCCGTCCCTATTCCTCCTAGGGACACTCCAGGGCATTTTATGTATCACAAACATGGCTTAGACGCTATATTATTTCTTGACTTATGGGTAGACTATACCAAGGGATTACCAGAAAGTCAGAGGTGGCCCACAGCGGGTACCTGGGATGCAGAGTGCATCATGAAAGTCGAGGAAGAGTTATGGAAAAGGAAAGTCAGACAGTCACAGAAAGACGCCGTTGAATTATGGCGTAAAGAATCACATAGACGAACAGAAAAAGCACGTAGGCAGGAGGAGAAGAGTAAAGAGAGTTCCAATAAAGTTCGAGAGAATCTATTAATTGAGGAAGGTATCCGAGTGAAATCAGAACAAGTAGACAGACAAAGAAATGCCCTTATGAATGGTATATATCCCCTTCTGGCCGAAGGATTACCTAAGGCTACTCCGGAAACGCCAAAAGACTTGCCAACCCCATTGTTCCCCATAAAGGTACATCCTAAGGGGCATCCTAGAACGGCAGAAGATGTTTTTCTTTCCTCATATTTAGATGACGCAGCTCCCGAGTATGCCAATTCCGCCCCACATAGACCGCATACCAGGGAGGTTCAACGCCAAGATCCAGTACCCGTATCCCTACAGCAACAAATCGAGTCACAAGTTCCGGCAAGCACATCTGTTTCTGTATCCGCTCCTACAGCTACTTCTATGGCTGTGTCCACACCTGTAGTTGCTGTGTCACGTTCAACGAATCCTTTTACACCCGACGCCACAGATGGGGCCGCGGGAGGAGCTACCAATGTCTTTTCTACGCCACCCAGAATAAATAAGCTTACTTTTCAAGAGTCAGCGCATTCACGTACACCCAAACTCCTTAGTACCCGTACGCTTAAGGAACTTCTTATAGATTGTAGATATGACCCGGTGCCTGGAAAAGAGGACGAAATGACCCTAGCATCATTACGTATCAGACGAGCCGCAGTGTATTTAGCGAAGTTACCAGGAATGACTGCGCATCTAGATAATATATATCATTTTGTCCAAACAGGGCGAGATCCAGAATGTATTTACAGAGCTATGGAATACCAGAAAGTAGAGATACAGGGGGAACTGTTACGTTTCCTCATAAACTGTGTGATCAGAAATCAAGACCGACCGGGGGTAGACCCGGAAGCCATGAGAATTCTTACAAGATGGAGCCAGAATATATCAGAAGGGAGACATGATAAACAAAATTGTATAATAGCCATGTGCCGAAAGATCCGTAAAGAAATAGAACGCCTACACGAAGAGAGATTAGAGACAGACGAGTTCGAACAAAACGAGGAAGAAGGGCCAGGACTGCCCACAGGACAGTCAGACACCATAGCCTATGTAGGTAGAGGAAGATCTTGTAATAGGAATCAGACTAGATATCATACTGACTCAATACATCCGACGTGTCCAGACAATAACAGGAATTTTCAAATACCTATAATTAATATAAGGTCTAACGAGCATTCGTTCCAAACCGCCGACAAACTACTCCGAGAACGAAGGGGTTATCATTTCCTCGATTCTATGGATGAACAAGATTTAGCCAGGGCAGCTGTCCATTGGGTGGACAGTCCCGGAAAATATAGTGATGATACAGTAGTACGCACATTTTTGAATCTTACCCCAGATGAACAAAGGTTAGCTGGGATTTATATGGTCCAACAACTCATTATACTATATCGGAGTCAGCATTCGGACCCTGGTCCCTTGCCTGACATACTGACTGAATTACTTATGAATAAATGGAGAGGTCCAGGTACTGAATTAATTAAAGAAATTCTAGAATCAAGAAAGCAGTATATTCTTTTCGTATGTTCAGAACATGTTCCATTGTCCGTCAAGGAAAGAACTACGTATCACATAGATAGACAGAATCCCTTACGAGAAGTGCACCCAATAAAGGGTGAGGACAATGAGTTTAAACGCGTATTTGTATATACGCCTATATCGAAAATAGAATTATTAGAAATGAAGTAGTACCCAGTCATGACAAGGACCCAGCGGGGTTCCACCGAGAAATTAAAGACATGTTACTCATGGGAGAGTATACCTACCCCGACATTATGACAATATTAAAGGTGTTGATGCCTGCTGGCATTTATGAGAAACTCAAAGAAAAAGAGTGGGAGGTAGGTGATCAAAAGATAGAATGGTCAGCATTAGAAGCAGAAGAAAGAGCCCGAGGTCCAGGTTCGGGGCTTGGGGACAAAACTAAGGCATTACCAGGACTGCTAGTACAGGTACTGCCACGTTTATTAACCACGAAAAAGGAAGATTGGGGTACAATTTCAGCCTGTAAACAGAAGCAAGATGAAGACACTAGTGATTACTATGCCCGTTTTGAAAAATGTTTTGGTATAAATAGTGGCATAAAAGCAAGTAGCGAATCCTATCCACATCTGTTTGTAACAAAATTAGTAGAAAATGCTCTGCCTCCAGTAAAGAATAGAGTATTAAAATTCGAAAGTACCTGGCAAGGTAACACTCCAACACAAATGTTACAAATGTTACAGTACCACCACAATAGAATTAAAGAGGAACAAGAACATGAACACAGACGCATGAAAGACACAAAAATGAAAATGCTAGTTTCCCAGACAGTTCCAGCTGAAGGACATAAAAAGGGTATGACACATTCCGATTCAGCAGGACCTGTAAAAGGGACATGCAATTATTGTAAAAAGCCAGGCCATTACGTACACGATTGTTCAGTTTTAAAACATAATATCGCCATAGGTAAAACACAAGAAAGATCACGGCCACTCAGACAAGACCAGAGTGAACAAGGAGCTATACCGAATGCCCAGGCAATGCCAGCCGCACAACAGCCAATACAGTTTGTGCCAGCTGCACCCCCATTGCCTGTTGCTGCCACACAGACAACAACACGACAAATGTATCAGACCGCACAGTATGAATATCCCGAGTATCAGCGTTACGCATGAACTAGCCTAGAGAGGGAAGTTGACTTACCCCTTATCGAGATTCCTGTAGATCAAGAAGGACCTTATGTACATAGTAAATTATTAGGTCAAGATAGAAAATTTTTACTCGATACAGGGGCAAGTCGAACAACAATAAAACGTAGTGAAGTTCCAGGGGCACCCCTCTCAGGCTCACAGAATATTTCCCTTGGTTTTTCAGGCAAACCTATTGTTAATGAAGTGTCACAGCCCCTTCCACTCACGATAGGACCTCTGACCCGAACTACAGATTTACTGCTTACTAAATCATGTCCAGAAAATTTATTAGGAATAAAAACGTTAAAAGCTCTAGGAGCCATAATATGTTGTTCTCCGGAAGGAGTAAGATTGTTTTTACGTGATTTTAAAGGTCACTATGTATCTAGAGACATGGATCCCCGACTGCAGACTTTACCTACACATCTATGGGCACAAGGCCCTACTGATGTTGGTTGCATGAATATTACACCATATCGAGTCACGCTAAAGGCAGGAGTGGTGCTACCACGAATGCGACAATACAAGTTACCACCAGATGCTGTAGTGGCTTTACTACAAATCATTGACGAGCTCATTGCCCAAGGAGTAGTTGTGGAAATAGACTCCAATATATGTAATTCACCGATAATACCGATTCTTAAACGAACAGATCCGAAGGCCCCGCCAGTATATCGATTGGTTATTGATCTGCGCGAGTTAAACAAATGCATTGTGCCACAATTCCCTGTGGTCCCAGATATCTCGTCATTACTGACAGCTATTGATTCCGAAGCGACATTCTTCACTGTAATCGATCTCAAGAATGCCTTCTTCAGTGTCCCAATAGATCCGGAAAGCCAATATTTGTTCGGATTTAGTTTAAATGGACGTAGCTTTAAATTCTCACGCGCACCTCAAGGATTTACAGAAAGCCCCAGCATCTATAGCCAAGCATTGAAACGAGAACTTGACAGTATCCACATGCCAGTTAACACGGCTCTGTTTCAATACGTCGATGATCTGCTGATCACCGCAAGAAGTGAACCTGAATGTGAGAAAGCATCACTGACAGTTTTACAATTTCTAGCCGAAAAAGGGCACAAGGTGTCCCCTTCTAAGCTGCAATTCTGTGTCCAGCGAGTTGTTTATCTTGGACACTCGCTGGACAAGGAGGGAAGGCAGCTTACACCCGACCGCATTCAGTTAATAGCTAACATGCCAATACCCAAGACACAAAAAGAGGTGCGGGCTTTCATAGGCCTCACTTCATATTGTAGACAGTGGATCCCGCAATATGCATTCCTAGCAAAACCACTCATTCAGTTGACAACCCAGGAGGCAGCCACATCGACTGTTCTCCCTTGGACTCAGGAACACACACAAGCTTTTGAAAAACTAAAGAAAGCTTTATGTCAAGCACCAGTTTTAGCAACACCATGTTACAGAAAACAGTTTACACTCTTTGTTACAGAACGCGAAGGTACTGCTTTGTCAGTACTCACACAGGAACAAGCAGGAGCACACAAACCATGTGCTTATTTTTCTAGTACATTAGATCCCGTAGCTCAGGCTTTGCCTGCATGTCTGAAATCAGTGGCAGCAACAGCCTTAGCAATCAGACAAAGCGATGCCATAGTGTTAGGACATCCATTAACAGTTCAAGTACCACACGCAGTAGAGGTTCTTGTAAATAGAACACAAACACAACACTTGACCGTAGCACGACTTACAGGGTATGAACTTACATTGTTTCAGCCACATATAGAAATAAGACGCTGTAACACATTGAATCCTGCCACACTTTTGCCAGTAATCGGAACAGACCCACTAGCCCATGACTGTATTGAAGTTATTACTGTAACGACAAAACCCAGACAAGACTTGACCGATGTTCCATTGTCAGATCCAGACCTGACATTTTATGTCGATGGTTCATGCATGAGAACAAGTACAGGAGAGTTAGTAGCCGCTTATGCAGTCACAACAGATACTGAAGTCATTGAAACTAATCGTATAAATACTTTGTCAGCTCAAGCCGCAGAGCTCATCGCTCTGACACAAGCCTGTATTCAAGCCACGAATAAAAAAGTCAACATATACACTGATTCACGTTATGCATTCGGAGTTGTACATGACTTCGGCGTGCTGTGGCGAGAGAGAGGCTATTTAACTTCTCACGGTGCCCACATTCAGCACGGACCCCTCATTCATGCATTATTAGATGCAATACATCTACCCACTGCAATATCAATTATGAAATGTAAAGCCCATACAAAGGTTACTGATACCATTTCCCAAGGCAATGATCTAGCCGACAGAACAGCTAAACTGACTGCTCAAACTCAAACCCCCGATATGACAAAGACAATAGTCCCGACACCGACACATTGTATGACAGTTAAAGATCCTACTCTTGACATAATTGACATACAGACACATGCTACACCGGACGAAATAAAGAAATGGACTGAATTAGGAGGGATCCAAACGGACCAAGGATGGATGATGAAGGAAAGGTCTGTATGGTTCCTTCCTGATTCAATGGTCCAAGTCATAATTAACACTATACATAGTCCAGCACATCTAGGAGAGAAAGCTATGCTAGACAGCATTCAACACATTTGGTTCAATAAACATTTACGAGCAGCAGCCAAACAAAAGGTCCGTACCTGTATGATCTGTTGCCAGTTCAACCCAGGAAAAAGTGTTCCCGTAGAACAGGGTGGATTTCAGCCTCCTGATCACCCTTTTGAAGTCCTACAGATGGATTATATCCAGATGGAACGATGTCGAGGATTCAAATATGTTCTCGTAGTTGTCTGCGCTCTGTCCCGTTGGACAGAGGCGTACCCGGTTTCAGATTACACTGCCCCGACTACTGCCAAACAGTTGGTTCGAGAATTCTTCCCACGATACGGTTTACCACGTGTTGTCTACTCAGATAACGGCAAGCCGTTCTCATCCGAATTAATGAAACACGTTTCACTTCTGTTAGGTTATCAGTGGAAATTCCACTGTGTCCGACATCCCGAGGCAGCAGGTCTCGTAGAAAGACATAACCAGATACTGAAAATCAGACTGTCCAAAATATGCAGAGAGAAAGGGGTCGACTGGATAGTAGCATTACCAGTTGCACTCTTTTACATGAGAATGGTAGCACACTCTAGAACAGGGCTATCCCCGTATGAGGTGATCTTCGGTAGACCACCGAATATGTGGGGGACGCCCATACCACGCAAAATAACTGATATTGACTGTAATATGCTGACAGATTACTTGGCTTCCTTGATGTCTGCACTACAATCTTCTCGTTCACAGGTAGCTGCAGCCTTTCCCGACAACACTGAGGTGAAACCCCATGACGTTGTTCCGGGTAATCTTGTCTTTGTGAGAAATTTCGACAGGAAAACTCAACTGGAGCCCAGGTGGAAAGCACCCAAGTTGGTCCTGTTGACCACAAGAACAGCCGTGAAGATCGAGGGCCGCAAGGGCTGGATTCATTCAAGTCACATAAAAAAATTTCATGGACTACCTTCGGATATAGACACTGTGCCCTGCACTCCCTCCCGGACTGATACAAAACTCCCTTTTGTTGAACCTAACAAATCTGAAAATTACAAACTAAAGCTTAGGCCCACCAAGTCGAGCAATTTGATTGTTTAAGTCCTCTCCAAGGTGAAGCGGTTGAATTGTCTCTGACATGTATCCCCTGGACCTAAGTAGAGGAAATACCGGGAAAATGTTGAAACGACAGGCGTATTGTAAATCACTGCGTAGCCACTGCATAGTGACATTATTAATTTTGTTTTTATTGAGTCTTTTAATAATTATTACAAGTATGTTGTTGCACATATATTACCCTATTTCTAGACATGTTTATAATGTTGCTGCTGAACATTCTTTTAGTGACTTACCTCCGCATGAATTGTCTTATAGACTTGCGCTGCGCAATAACACTTTCATTAGTATGTTACATCATTCCCATCAGACTAGTAACGCCACCAATTGTTGGGTGTGTGGCCGACTCCCTCCCTATCAGAATTATGAAGGAGTCCTGCCTTTCTTTCCACATCCATTTACACATAATGGCTCCTGTGGAGCATGGTTTAGTTTAATTAATTCCATAGACTCAAACACAGCAGTTTACCAAGATCATTGGGTATGGGGAAACCTGAACCTAGTTTTACTCAAAATCTGCCACCCTGACAAGGAGGGTCGCCCCAAAAGAACAGGAACTGATCTAGAAAATGAAGTATATGGATTAGGTAATTTTACACCTAATCTCATGATTCTAAATGTCGTATCCGAAGTTGAGCTAGTCTTACCCACCATGTCAGTATTCCCAGCGAAAGGTGAATTGTGTGTAAGAAAGGTTGGTTCTATACATATGGGCCATAGTAAATGCACTACTACAGTAGAATTCGGTGATCAAGGCAAATCTTCATTCAGAGCTTCTCGCCACTCCTACTTTATATGTGGTCAGACTGCATATATGCGTCTACCTCTAGATTGGGATGGTACCTGCTACATAGCATTCCTTTTGCCACCTGTTTTCCTAGCTCCTCCTGATTATTACAGAAATATTCATTTAGTACACAACAGAGAACGGAGAGATCTCCCCATTGTCGATTACACTGAGACGGCATGGGACAAGTATGTAGATTTTAATAAAGGCATCTTTCCCTATATAGGTACTGTTACTAATAGTAAGCTAATACGTAGATTAACTAGAACCCTTGAAGCAGTAGTGAATGAAACTATTTCCGCCTTAGGCAATTTAACAGAAGAACAGTCTGCTATGCGGATTGTTGTGCTTCAAAATCGTCTTGTCCTTGACGTCATCCTGGCTGATAGAGGCGGAGCTTGTAGGGTCATCGGATCAAGCTGCTGCGTATTCATACCAGAAAATTCGCCATCCGTATATAAAGCCATCACTCGCCTTCATAAGATAGTAAGCCAGATACACCAGAACCCAGGCACTTGGACTTGGTCCAGTTGGTTTTGGAATACGGTATCAGCCTGGGGATGGAGAGTTTTATCCTTCCTAGGTATTGGCCTTCTCATACTATTCAGTTGCTGTCTATGCCTGCAATGTGGACCAGCAATTTGTGGTCTATGTGCCACATCGTGCATTCCACATCAAGATTTTCATTCAAGATCCCGGAAGAAGAAAGAAGAACAAATGATGCTATATGAACAGATCAATGGATTGATGAAGATTGATATCTCTTGAAGGGCAAGAAGGGGACAAGGAGGGAATGTGGAAATATGGATTTTTCTGGTCAGTTATGTCCCCTATCTTGGACCCCAACGGTTCTATGTGCATGTCACAAGTACATGTATGCTCCCTCCAGTTCCAGTAATGATGACGCAAACACATGTGCGTCCACCGTCAACATGTCCTCTGTCAGATCCGCCATAAATGGGCTGGATATTCCATTCCTAAATATGAAAGGCCACCGGCTTTATATGGTTCACTTATGCCATTTTACAGTCCAGGCAAGAAGGCCCTGATTCTGTCATCGAACTCCTCTTGCCTTCTGCCTCTGAAAGCTCCAGTTCAAGCCTGCATCTGTGACCATGAACTTTGTCTCATTCTCTGCGCGGCTCACGAAGCCTGACATCAGCCTATTCTCTGCCAAGAACTGTATTTCACCTTCGAATTATCTGCTTTCCCCTCAGCCGATGCATTCCTGCCTAGTAGCTTAAGTAAACATTCTTCCAGTTACCAAGCAAAAAGGCCCATCTTCTCTGTCCTCATGCAAATAATTCATAGCCCTGTTACCATGGAATATTCCTACCCCCTCGCATTCAGTGTAGACACCTAGACGCTTGTACACGCACGCACAGTTAGTATAGAATAGATTCTGTCCGAGAGTCCTTCTTTTGTGGATAACATAGTTCTTTAAACATAGGATGTTAGATATGATTTGGGATTAGGTTGACTTGACCCCCCAGACTTCTTGTCTCCACACGTAGAGCTAAATGTCAAGTCCCCGTCACCCCCTAGTTACACGTCAATTACACGTCAGACTGCTGCGCGCGCATCAATACCAAGTATTATCTTATAGATCCACCTATGTATTACATCATAGCCAATCATGTTCCTTTTTTCTCATTATTACACCCATTTTCGGTTACGTAAAACCAAACGTCAATGTCCTTATCAATTGTTACGCCTACTGTATTCACTTCATTATGATGTATGTATTATAAAAGTTACTGCTTGTCAATAAAGTATGTACTTCACTTCCTGAACTCCCGTGGTGATGGAACTTGAAGCATCCGATTATAATCGCTTATTGGAATAAAGCCCATTCTGAAACTCTAATATCACGGATTCTGCCTCTCATTTTACTGAGCTACTTTATAATGTTCCTGTATCAAATTCAGTCCCGGTAAAGGAGAAATATTTACCACAGCTTCTCCCTGCAAATTACAGACCGATCATTTTGATCAATGTCATGCAAAAACTCTTTGCAAGGGTAATTCTTGACCGTTTGCAGGGATATCCTAAGCCTGGATTTAGGAAGAACATTTTCACTGTGGACCAAATCTATAGACTCCAACTTATATTTTGGAAAACGGTGAGAATGGAGGGTGGCAGCCTCTATTTGATCTTCATGGATCTGAAGTCGGCTTTCAATTTGGTGCCCAAGGCCAAGCTATGGGGGTACTTGGAGACAGGCGGATTACCCCATACCTTCTGAATATACTTATTAGATTGCATGAAGGTAATTTTACCCAAGTAAGGTGTGGAAAAGGAGGTGAACTGCCCCCCCGACTTCCAGTTGACAGGGGTGTAAGGCAGGGGTGTGTGCTCGCACCTACCCTGTTTTGTCTCTTTGTCAACTCTCTGGTATCCCACCTTGCAGAGGTCAGGGACAACGATGCCCCCAAATTGGCAGGTACCAAAGGCCCCGCAATGATGTTTGCGGATGATACTTTGCTACTGTCAATGTCTCCGATGGGCATTCAGAGGGTCCTGGACAGCTTTGCCACTTTTTGTGGCAAAAGGGGGTTGAAGATCAATACCCTGAAGACAAAGTTTATGGTCTCCAATCCCCCCAAGACATGCCGCCCTAACCCTAGTCAGGAGGGTACCATCTTGGACAGGGTGTCAGTGTTTGAATATCTAGGGGTTACACAAACAGAAAATATGGAGTGGGGCCCACAAATTGCTAAAGCAAAGCTTAGGCTAGCCCAGACCTCTGGGGGGATTGCCAAATTATTGAGAAATTCCACCTCTAAACCTGCCAGGCCCATAGTTGAGATTTACAAGGCCCAAGCCAGGGTCACAGCAATATATGGGGCTGAACTCTGGGGGCATTGCTGCTGTGGACCTGTGAGCAAGGTGGAAAATAACTGTATGAGGCAGATCCTGGGTCTCACCGCTAGTACCCCCCTTGTTCCCCTGCGGTTGGATCTAGGAATTAGACGGATTGAGGAGGAGTTGGGCCTCAGACCCCTAACTTTTTGGTGTAGAATGTGGGTGACTCCAGAACTGCCAGCATACAGAACAGAACAAAAAAAGATATTGAGCCTTCCGGGAGTAGTAAAAATCCCCTGGTTTGCCCATATAAAGGATGAATGCACTAAGATGGGAAATCCAACGTTGTGGAGCAATCCTGAGGAAGCATGTGCTGCAACCCCATGTTCTGAAGTGGTAAAAGCTTACCGTTCGAGCAAGCTTGCCGCTGTACAGGGACGTTCCTCTGTAGGTCAACTGACGGCCCAATTTCTATTACTAAAAGATGACTACAGAATGGAATATTTTTTAGATGACATCCAGCCATTTTTGGCGAGAAAACTGTATGTCCAGTTTAGAATGGGCATTCTGCCGCTCCGTGTATTCACCCGCAAATGGACACAATCTTCTCCTAGAGAATGCCCAGCTTGCAATTGGGAGGAAGAGACGGAGCTTCATGTCTTTTTCTTTTGTCCGGTTATACATTAATAAGGAAGCGCTGGCTTGTCCAACTGTGCAGGAATTTGGGGTTCGTTCACTGTGCTGAGGCATTTAGAATTTTGAAGTCTGAAACCCGTAAGCCCATTGTCTTTGCCGTGTCAAGATTTCTGACTTCAATGTGGCATAGGCGCATGACTTTTGTAAAATCGTTACTTTAGTTGCAGCAGCACATTGTTCTCTAGGGTTTTAACCTGTATTTTTTTTTTAACAGTTTTAACCTTAAAATGCATTTGGTTTTACTTTTTATATGTGTGTATACAGTTTGTATTTCAAAGTTATGACTCTGATTGCTGCTTCAACTAACTCCTCAACTAACTCCTCGGTATCACCCGCATTGAAACCATTCACACATTGTGTTTTTCATACTCATTGTTCTTTGCACAGTATTTATCTTGCACATGCACTTTATTGAGCCGCCGGATATGGAACTATGTCAGTGCCTGATTACAGATCGGGAGGTCAATCTATTAGATTTCCTTTTTTGTCTATTTTCTTGTATTGCATTTACTGTTTTCATTCCATGCTTTTATGGTCGTAATGACCGAAATAAAGGTTTTTGTAGTGAAGTAAATATAATATTCAACTTTAGATTAGCCTTATGTTACATTTGTGAAAAGTGTTCATTAAGACATGAATCGAATCTAACATATTTATCATATTGTTGGTTTGGCAATATGTTTCACAAACATAAATAATGTAAATTGGTGTTTCTCAATAGAGTTTTTAGATGCTAGTGAGCCAACAATGATAGTACTAATTTGGAGTTATTAAACCGTTTAAAGTTACAAAATGCATTAAATCAGTGTCTCTGTTCTGTTAGAGTTTGGGAATGTTAGCCATACTTCCAGTTTCAATCATCAGCATTGTCGCTTCTGAGATGTCTCATGATAAAGGATGTTTACTCTTGCTCAACAGAATACATTTCCATTAGAGGCAGATGAACGATGTAAAGCACTGTGTGGAAACATTTTATTTTCATGATTGATGTCTGCATCATTTATGAGATTAGTACAGCACAGACATGCTGAACTGTTGAACTATATTTATAGGAAATATTTACAGGATGCAATGTGTATGAAAGCAAACTGCGTTAGTCTTTCTAGTAAAGCACAATGAAGCCCCCCTGCAATTCTCTGCGGTCCCCCAAACTTGTAATAAGGCTGGTATTGTTGTACCATGTGAAGACCTTGGGCCTGGAATGCCCCCATCACACAGCATATATTTTGTCCATTGTATTAGAATGGCCATGTCAAGTCACAATATCTTTATTCGATCTTTGTATACAAACCATAACAGAGCAAGATACCCTTTATCACAAAAATACAATAAAAAACATCATAAAACTATAAAACATTAATACAAGATCGAATAAAAAAACATAGCTTCAGTACAATAAAAACTGCTACAATAAAGTGAGTTAACTTAGCGATGAGCAACCTCAGCTGCTAATTATGCTTTCATCGATTTCCTTCTTCATACATACATTTTGAGGAAACAACAAACTCTGAAAAAAATGGCAGGACTGTCTAACATCTAGAGATATGTTAAGGAATCCCTCAATTTCTTGAAGTAAGTTGTTTCAAAATATGCTTAAGACAGTATTGAATAAAACAACAATAGAATTTACAAAGAAAACAAAATGCAACAAGGATTGTGCAGCCAACCCATCACAAAGGCAAGTCGGTGAGCTACTGTCCTAAGCCTTTGACCCATCAGAAAAGCACAAAACACACTACACAGTAACTGCCCTAAATCTAAGAAGAGACCTCTCCCACTGAGAGAGCTGGAGAGAAATGTCAAATGCCAGATCTCCAATTGTTAGAGAAATAAAGTAGTTGTGAACGGAGTGCTTACTAAAAACCTCCTCCGTTCTTTGAGAGAGACTGAACTCTTCATGGCGGGACTTTATCAGCCTCTTATCATACTTACCTATGTAGGCTAGGGGAATAAACATTTCAAAGAGTCCAATATCAGTGAAAGACCTACTGACATATTTCAAACAGAGGATTGAGAGACCCTTGTTTAAACTAAGGCAACTAAAAATAACTTTTCTATTAAAACTGGCTTCAGGATTAGACTGCACGCTCACCCAAAGCAGGAGCAGGGCCACCTTAACTTCATCTGAGTCATAGTCCAGATTCAGTTTAGAGTTTGAGATAAAGTGGGAGCTAGTTGGTTGAAGATTCAAAAGCTGCCTGCACATCATGTTTTTTTCACCTGAATGGGGGAAGCATTATGATACCAACATACCCCTGCTCCATATGTAGCTGTGGGAATGCACTGCAGATTAAACATCTTGATGGAATGGGAGATAAGGCATCCCTCCGAATGAGATTGAATAAGGACCCGGCCTAGTTTCATCCGCACTGCATTAAACTGGGGTTGCCGAGTGTTGGAGGAATCGAAAATAACACCCAGGTAACTGAAATTCTGCACAGAGCTCTGGAAATGAACTTCTAACTTTAGGGACAAGAGATTCCTCCTGCCTGGCCACAGGCCATTATGTGTGATTTTCCATAGTTAGTTAACATATCTAAATAACCCATAAATGAAACAAAGTATTCTACCAGAGTACGCAAGCCCTGAGGCCTCCTAGCCATTAAATCTGGATCATCACTGTATAATGCTAGGACGGATAAGTAAGCAATTTTGGTGTTGTCTCTGGTGGAAATAGACATGTGGGTACTGAGTTCATCAATATAGATGATGAAGATGAGGGTGGCTTCAGCGCCTAAGAAGATGGCCGCCACTCCTTGAAGCTCCGTGTCGGTGTGGCGAGGGAGGAAGTGTTTGAAATGTCGCCACTGGATATTTTGCTGCCACAGTGACAGCGAGTGGAAATGAAGCTGTCCTGCACACATTGTGGCGTTCCTGCTCTTCTGGGGTGAGCGTTTTGTCTTTTTTCTCTCTGACTTCAATTCAGTCAGCTCGTGGCCGCCATTTTGAGTGCTGATGTTGCTTGATTTTCAGTCCTATGCCTGGTGGGTGTGAGAGCTTCGACAGATGAGCGCTCCCCCTCGTTTTCATGACTGGGTACTGTTTTATGACTGGCTATTGTTTCTCTTTGCCATTTTTTGCTGTTTTTCACAATTTTTTACTGCTTTTGGCATTTTTTGAAGTATTGCTATGTGCTGGAGTCCTGGAAGAGTAATGAGGTTATCCTCATGTGCTTTATTATAAATGTGGTGAGTTCCATCTGGCAATACTGGATTTCATAACCATTTTTCTTGATGATGAGCACCCTTAACTTTCAGTTCAATATTTCCTTTCATGGCAGCCTTGGGGCATTACAGTGTTAACTGTTTCATGAAAATGCTTCCTCTTGCTTAGCCAGGACTTTTTTGTTTGAATCCTGTTTTTCTACTCAGCGCTTCTGTAACATATGAAACTAGCCTGGCTAGTTTGATGTCTTAGGACCTTCGTTGGCCTGCTTAACTTTTTACCAAGGACTCCCTATTGGCACCAACCAACTCTTTCCCAGGAATCTCAAAGTTATAAACCAACATCTAACTATATATATAAGGGTGTTAGAATCACTGGTGTACGGTTTATGGCGAAAGCACAAGTTACCCGTGGTGCAGTTTCTTCTCTCGATCCTGCTACTCTGGTAGACTATAATCCTTTCAATATTCTACAAGATAACATGGAGGAGATTGATTCCAACTCCATTCCCTCCACCACAAGTGGAGCTGTACCTGCTTTTGCACGAAATGCGCCTAAACCAGTGTCTAAACTGCCATCTGCATCATCATCAGCAGCTGGGAAATGTGTCAAGAAAGACCTGCCTTCTCCTTCCAGCTCTCCAACATCCATATCTATGGAACTACTTCTTGACGAAATTCGTGCTCTCCAACCTTATATGACAGAAACAAATGCTCGCCTCCAAAATCTCGAAGATAATTGGTCTCATCCAATGAAAAAGTTACTCATTTGGAGAATAGAGTAAATTCTGTTCAAGTGGTTGTCAGCCAAGTGCCTTCCATGCATCAGGAAATCTCCCGCCTAAAGCAGCAAGTGGAAAATCTGGAAAATAGAAATAGGCGTAATAACCTATGCATTTATGGCCTTGAGGGCTCTGACCCTCTTGTCTTCTTCCAAAGCTTTTGAATATTTCAGAATCTCCACCTTCTGGATATCTATAGAGCGCACCGTCTGGGTCGTGTCCCACAAGCCTTTTCCTCATCAACTTAACCAAGAGGCGTCATTTTGTATTTTTTGGAATATACTGATTTACTTAAGGTTTTACAGGTGGCCAAATTTAACGGAAACATTTCTTGGCAAGGTTCTAACCTGTTTTTTGCTCAAGATTATGCAAAAGCGACAGCAGATCGTCGGAAGCAGTTTCTGGATATGAGACCTTCACTTCGAAATTTCAATGCCAGATAAGGTTTGTTTCATCCATGGCTCTTTAAGGTGACTTACAAAAACAAAACCTCTAACTATGAAGATCCTGCTCTACTACAGTGTTTTTTGGATAACTGTAGGGAAGAAGATATGGAAATTCCTCGTTGATTTGAATGCTGTGTTAACATTGTTGTTCTCTGTTTTTTCTCTGTTTTTTCTCCTCTTTTTCATATTTTTTCCAGTTCAATTGTCTGTAGAAGAAAACACATGATGTTTACTAATTTCTCTTGGATTGAATGTTCTGTATTATCTTTGTTGTCATTTGTTTTCCCCTTAGCTGTTATACGTTTTCAGATTATATGGTATGTATATTCTATGCTCTTTTTTCTTATCACTAGGTAAGATTTTCGTAGTCCCCTGATTTATGACTGTTATCCAGTCAGGATGTTCTCCCCCTTTTCTCGTCCTTCTCCTGGAGCTTTCCGAGTGACTGTGCCGTCCTCCTTATGTGGCTCCACTGAGGAAATATGAATTTTATGACCAGTTATGTCCCCTATCTTAGACCCCAACGGCTCCATGTACATGCTACAAGTACATGTATGTTCCCTCCAGTTCCAGCTATGAAGACGCAAATGCATGTGCGTCCAACGTCAACATGTCCTCTTTCAGATCCACCATGAATGGGTCGAATATTCCATTCCTAAGTATGATTGGCCACCGACTTTATATGGTTCACTTTTCTAGTTTTACAGTTCAGGCGAGTAGGCCCTGAATTTTGCCATCAAGCCTTTTTCTGCTTCTGCCTCTGAAATGCTCCAGCCTGGACCTGCATCGGTATCCATGAACTTTGTCCTACTCCCTGCGCGGCTAACGGTGCCTGACGCGGCCTGTTGCCTGCCAAAAACTGTATTCAGCCTTCAAGTTATCTGCTCCGCTCCTCATCCAATGCATTCCTGTCTAGTAGTTTAGGTAAACATCCTTTCAGCTACCGAGCAAAGGGCTCGGCCTCGCTGTCTTTATGCAAGTAATTCATAGCCCCTGTTACCATGGAAGATTCCTGCCCCCTCGCATCCCATGTAGACACATAGACGCTTGTACATGCACTAACAGTCAGTATAGAATAGATTCCGTCCGAGAGACCTTTCCTTTTGGATAAAACAGTTCCTTAAACAAAGATATTAGATACGATTTGGGATTAGGTTGACCTGACCCCCCAGACTCCTGTCTCCACATGTAGAGCTTAATGTCAATTCCCCTTCACCCTCTAGTTGCACGTCAATCACACGTCATGCGGCTGCGCGCGCATCTCTGCCAAATATTTCTGCTGACACTGCAGGATTCTCTTATGGATCCACCCACTTGTGACATCATTCTAAATGACGTTTCTAGTTTACGCCTATTACCACGCCTATTTTCATTACGTATGTGTATTCTTATCTGTATTATCAGCTGTTACGCCTCCTGCATCTGTCTTAATGCAATGCTTTTCATATATATATATTTACTTGTCAATAATGTATTGCCTATCCCTTCCTGAACCTTCGTGGTGATGGAATAAGATTGCCTGGTTCGAACCATAATTCCTTTGTAAGGAATAAAGCCCTTTTCAGAACCTCTAATACCACGGATTCTGCCTCTTATTTTGACTGAGTTATTCTTACTAGACTTTTCCGCATAAAAAATAGTACAGGTAATTTAAATATTTACCACATAAATTGGCGCCCGAACAGGGACACTTTCTCATCTCACGCGCCGGAGGTGCGTTGCAGGCCCGGTCTCCTGCCACAGCCAGACGGACAAAAACGCGTACCCGCAGGATTTCCTGTATCTCCCTCCGGCCAAGCGGGGGTGACTGAGGCTGCGATCAACACCCAGACGAGGCGGTGAGAAGTGCGAAGTATCCCGACCAGAACCTAGCTGAGAGAGCAAGATCCGAGGTATACAGAGGCCCACCAGGTTCCGAAGTTTCCGAGTCCAGTCGAGTCCAGTCCGGTCCAGTTCAGTTCAGTTCCGAGGCCTTCCGTTCCGTGCTACCCGGTGAGTACCGTTGCTGGGGAGGCATTTAGACGTGCACATTGGTTTGTGCCGGTCCTGACGGGTTTGGGTACACAGATCCGGTCTGCACTGTTTTAGCAGTGTATCTGTACTGTTTAGCAGTATATCCAGTATGTTCATGTATATAATCCAGTATTACCTAGTATTAGTATTATGTCAGTAGTTAGTTTTCTCTTAATTATCATTGTTCGTTAAATGTTAAATGTTAAATGTTTTAATGTGTTTAAAAATTGTGGTATGAATGAGTGTTCATTATAGTGTTTATCGTATTAATTGTGTTCAAGTCCAGTTTGAGTAAGAATCAAGTAGCAAGGTTTAAAGATGCCGTTCTTTTCAAAATTAAGACAGATCAAAACTAGAAAAGGAGTACTCGAAGAAGCTGTTCCCATTCCACCTAGGGACACTCCAGGGTATTTTATGTATCATAAACATGGCCTAGATGCCGTACTATATCTTGACTTATGGGTGGACTACACCAAGGATCTAGCAGAAAGTCAGAGGTGGCCCGCAGCTGGGACATGGGATGCAGATTGCATCATGAGAGTAGAAGAAGAATTATGGAAAAAGAAAGCCAGACAGTCACAGAAAGATGCCATTGAATTATGGCGTAAAGAATCGCATAGGCGCACAGAGAAAGCGCTCAGACTGGAAGAGAAAAGTAGGGAGAACTCAAATAAAGCCCGAGAAAACGTATTAGTTGAGGAAGGTATCCGAGTAAAAACAGAACAAGTAGACAGACAACGAAACACTCTTATGAATGGTATGTATCCTCTTTTGGCCGAAGGTTTACCTAAGGCCACCCCGGAAATACCGAAAGATTTGCCACCCCCATTACTCCCGATTAAGGCACATCCCAAGACCGCAAAAGATATTTTCCTTTCCTCCTATTTAGACGATGTAGCTCCCGAATATGTTAATGTTCCACCACACACGCCACCTGTCGATGGTGCTCAACCCCGAGATCATCCGCCCCCAACTCCGCAACCACAAACTCCTCCGCATATTCCAATAGGTCCATCTGTTTCCACCGCTTTTCCCGCATCCACAGTTTCTACCTTACACCCCACAAATCCTTTCGTGCCTAGCACCTCAGAAGGTGCAACAGGAGGTGCGGCAGCAATTTTTGCCACGCCACCATCACGAAGTAAATCGTCTCTTAGAGATTTAGCAAACCAACGTACACCCCAAATAGCAACGTCCGACATGTTTAAGGAACATCTTGTAGATTGTAGATATGATCCAGTGCCCGGTAAAAATGACAGAATGCTGCTATCATCACTACGTATACGACGAGCTTCAATGTATTTAACGACGCTACCAGGAATGATTAAACATTTAGACGATATATATCACTTTGTCCAAACAGGGCAAGGCCCTGAAAGTATTGACGAAGCCATGGAATACCAGAAAGTGGATATACAGAGACTACTGTTACGCTTCTTCATAAACTGCTTGATCAGAGACAGAGATAGGTCCGAGGTAGATCAGGATGAAATGCAAGTACTTACCAGATGGGGTCAGAATATATCTGAGGGAAAACATGATAAACAGACGTGTATAGTAGCTATGTGCCGAAAGATCCGCAAAGAAGTAGAACGAATACATAAAGCTAGATTGGAGGCAGACAAAACTGAATCCGAGGGAGAGGAGGAGGAAGAATCAGAAATGCCCACAGGACAATTAGAAACGATAGCTTATGTAGGTAGGGGAAGACCTTGTAACAATACCAGATACTTTAATGACCCGATACGTCCGATACGTCCAGAATGTAACAGACATTTCCAAGCCCCTATGCTAAATACGAAGTCCCCTGAACACTTATTCCAGGCTGCTGATAAATTACTCCGAGACCGAAGGGGGTATCATATGCTCGATTCTATGGATGAACAAGAATTAGCCAGGTCAGCAGTACAATGGGCTGACAGTTCTGAAAAATACAGTGATGATGCGTTAGCACACACGTTTTTGAATCTTACCCCAGACGAACAGCGTTTAGCTGGTATATACATGATACAACACCTCGTTATATTATATAGAAGCCAACACTCCGATCCTGGTCCCCTACCTGATATATTGATAGAATTACTCACGAATAAATGGAGAGGTTCAGGTACTGATTTAATTAAAGAAATTCTAGAATATCGACACCAGTACATTGTCTTCGTATGCCCAGAACATGTTTCAGTTCCCCCCAAGTTGGAAAGAAAAACGTATCACATAGACAGACAGAATCCCTTACGCGAAGTACACCCAATCAGAGGTGAAGACAATACTTTTAAACGCGTGTTTGTGTACACGCCCATAACTAAAATTGAATTATTAGAAATGAAGAAAGTAGTACCTAGCCATGACAAAGACCCAGCAGGTTTCCACCGTGAAATAAAAGACATGTTACTCATGGGAGAGTATACTTATCCTGACATTATGAAAATATTGAAAGTTTTATTGCCTGCCGGTATTTACGAGAAACTCAAAGAAAAGGAATGGGAGGTGGGAGACCAAAAGATAGAGTGGACAGCATTAGAAAACGAAGAAAAAGCCCGAGCTGCAGGTTCAGGGCTTTGGGAAAAGACTACAGCATTACCAGGATTATTAGTGCAGGTACTACCACGTCTATTGACTACGAAAAAGGAAGACTGGGGTGCAATTTCAGCCTGTAAGCAAAAACAAGATGAAGACACTAGTGATTTCTATTCCCGATTTGAAAAATGTTTTGGTATTAATAGTGGCATAAAAGCAAGTAGTGAGTCGTATCCACATCTGTTTGTGACAAAATTAGTTGAGAATTCCCTGCCCCAAGTTAAGAATAGAGTATTAAAATTCGAGAGTACCTGGCAAGGTAACACACCGTCACAGATGTTACAAATGTTGCAATATCATCACAATAGAATTAGAGAAGAACAAGAACACGAACAAAGACGTATGAAAGACACGAAAATGAAAATGCTTGTTGCTCAGTCAGTTCCAGTTGACGGTCATAAAAAGGGTACGACGCAGTCCAATGATTCAGCGGGTCCTGTTAGAGGGACATGCAACTATTGTAAACAGCCAGGTCATTATATACACGATTGTGCAGTTCTGAAACATAATATCTCCACGGGTATAACGAAGGAGAGACCACGTCCGCCTAGACAGGATCAGATCCAACAACAGGTCCCTCAGCATGCGCAACCTATGCCAGCTCCACAACAGACCGCACCACAACCACAACAACAACAACAACAACAGCCACAGCCTATTGCTGCAACACAAAACACGACACAACAGATGTATCAGTATGCACAAAATGACTATCCAGAGTATCAGCGCTACACATGAAATAGCCTAGAGAGGGAAGTTGGCCTACCCCTTATTGAGGTTCCTGTAGATCAAGAGGGTCCCTATGTGCAGAGTCAAGTATTAGGGAAAGACAGAAAGTTTCTACTCGATACAGGGGCAAGCAGAACCACTATCAGTCACAGCGAAGTCCCAGGGGTACCCCTCTCAGGCTCACAAAATGTTTCCCTTGGTTTTTCAGGAAAGCCCACTATTAACGAAGTATCACAACCGCTTGCATTCACAGTCGGTCCATTAACACGGACTACAGATCTATTGCTTACAAAATCATGCCCAGAAAACTTGTTAGGTATAAAAACATTGAAGGCTCTAGGAGCTATAATATGTTGTTCTCCGGAAGGAGTACGACTATTTTTGCGTGACTTTAAAGGTCACTACGTGTCTAGAGACATGGATCACCGGTTACAGAATCTACCTGCACATTTATGGGCACAAGGCCCCACTGATGTAGGTTGTATGCACATCACACCATATCGAGTCACACTTAAAACAGGAGTAGTATTACCACGAATACGACAATACAAGTTACCACCAGATGCTGTTGTGGCTTTACTGCAAATCATTGACGAGCTCATTGCACAAGGAGTGGTTGTAGAAACGGACTCCAATATATGTGATTCCCCGATAATTCCGATTCTTAAACGAACTGATCCAAAAGCACCACCAGTATATCGATTAGTTATTGATCTGCGAGAATTAAATAAATGCATTGTACCACAATACCCCGTGGTCCCAGATATCTCTTCATTGCTAACAGCCATAGATTCAGAAGCAACGTTCTTTACTGTAATTGACCTCAAGAACGCTTTCTTTAGCGTCCCAATCGATCCGGAAAGCCAATATTTGTTCGGATTCAGTTTAAATGGACGAAGTTTTAAATTCGCACGCGCACCTCAAGGATTCACAGAAAGCCCCAGCATCTATAGCCAAGCACTGAAAAGAGAACTTGACAGTATCCACATGCCAGCTAACACTGCCCTGCTTCAATATGTCGATGATCTGCTGATCACTGCCCGAAGCGAACCTGAATGTGAAAAAGCATCACTGACGGTTTTACATTTCTTAGCCGACAAGGGGCACAAAGTGTCCCCTTCAAAGCTGCAATTCTGTGTCCAGCAAGTTGTGTACCTTGGGCACTTGCTTTCCAAGGGGGGAAGACAGCTTACACCCGACCGTATCCAGTTAATTGTTAACATGCCGCCACCCAAGACACAAAAGGAGGTACGGGCATTCATAGGCCTCACTTCGTACTGTAGGCAGTGGATCCCTCAATATGCATTTCTAGCAAAACCACTCATTCAGTTGACAACACAGGAGGCAGCGACATCGACTGTCCTCCCTTGGACTCAGGAACATACGCAAGCTTTTGAAAGCTTAAAGAAAGCTTTATGCCAAGCACCTGTTTTAGCAACACCATGTTACAGCAAACGTTTTACACTTTTCGTTACAGAACGTGAAGGTACTGCTTTGTCAGTACTCACGCAGGAACAAGCAGGATCACACAAGCCATGTGCCTATTTTTCCAGTACATTAGATCCCGTAGCTCAGGCTCTTCCTGCGTGCCTGAAATCAGTCGCAGCAACAGCTTTAGCAATCAGACAAAGCGATGCCATAGTGTTAGGACATCAATTGACAGTACAAGTACCACACGCAGTAGAGGTTCTCTTGAACCGGACCCAAACACAACACTTGACTATAGCAAGACTGACAGGTTATGAATTGACATTGTTCCAGCCACACATAGAAATCAGACGTTGTAGTACATTAAATCCTGCCACACTTTTGCCATTAAGTGGAACAGACCCATTGGCACATGATTGTATTGAAGTCATTACTATTACGACGAAACCCAGACAAGACTTGACAGATATTCCATTAGCAGATCCAGACCTGACATTGTATGTAGATGGTTCATGCATGAGAACAAATACAGGAGAGTTAGTGGCCGCTTATGCAGTCACAACAGACACTGAAGTTATTGAAACAAATTGTATCGATACCTTGTCAGCTCAAGCAGCAGAGCTCATCGCTCTGACACAAGCCTGTATTCAAGCCAAAAATAAGAAAGTCAACATATACACAGATTCACGTTATGCATTCGGAGTCGTCCATGACTTCGGCGTGCTTTGGCGAGAGAGAGGTTATTTAACTTCTCACGGTGCCCACATTCAGCACGGTCCCCTTATTCAAGCTCTGTTAGATGCAATACATCTGCCGACTGCAATATCGATTATGAAGTGTAAAGCCCATACAAAAGTGACTGACATTATTTCTCAGGGTAATGACCTAGCTGACAGGACAGCTAAACAGACTGCTCAGAATCAGACTCATACAACTGACACGACAAAGACAATAGTTCCGACACCAACACACTGCATGACAGTTAAGGATCCCGCCCTTGATGTAATTGACATACAGACACATGCTACACCAGAAGAAATAAAGAGATGGACTGAATTAGGAGGGATCCAAACGGATCAAGGATGGATGACGAAGAAAAAATCTATATGGTTTCTTCCTGACTCCATGGTTCAAGTCATCATTAACACAATACATAGTCCAGCGCACCTAGGAGAGAAAGCTATGCTAGACAGTATTCAACACATTTGGTTCAATAAACACTTGCGAGCAGCAGCTAAACAGAAAGTACGTACCTGTATGATTTGTTGTCAGTTCAATCCAGGAAAAGGCGTACCTGTAGAACAGGGTGGATTTCAAACCCCCGATCACCCTTTTGAAGTCCTCCAGATGGATTATATCCAGATGGAACGTTGTCGAGGATTCAAATATGTCCTCGTAGTTGTATGCGCTCTTTCCCGGTGGACAGAGGCGTATCCCGTCTCAGATTACACTGCCCCGACTACTGCCAAACAGTTAGTTCGAGAATTCTTCCCACGGTATGGTTTGCCCCGTGTTGTGTACTCAGATAATGGCCAGCCATTCTCATCCGAGCTAATGAAACATGTTTCACTTCTGTTAGGCTATCAATGGAAATTCCACTGTGTCCGACATCCCGAGGCAGCAGGTCTTGTGGAGCGACATAATCAAACTCTGAAAATTAGACTGTATAAAGTATGTAGAGAAAAAGGTGTCGACTGGAAAGTAGCTTTACCAGTTGCGCTCTTTTACATGAGAATGGTAGCACACTCTCGAACAGGGCTATCCCCGTATGAGGTGATCTTTGGTAGACCACAAGATATGTGGGGGACGCCTATACCCCGTAAAATAACTGATGTTGATTGTAATATGCTGACAGATTACCTGGCTTCCTTGATGTCTGCACTACAATCTTGTCGTTCACAGGTAGCTGCAGCTTTTCCCGATAACACTGAGGTGAAGCCCCATGACGTGGTTCCGGGAGATTATGTACTTGTAAGGAACTTCGACAGAAGGAACCCGCTGGAGCCTCGCTGGCAGTCGCCTAAACTCGTCTTATTGACCACGAGGACAGCTGTGAAGATTGAGGACGTAAAGGGTGGTTGCACTCGAGCCATATAAAAAAAATTCATGGACTATCATCCGACTTGAATTATCAGCCCTGCATTCCCTCACAGACTGACTCAGAACTCCCCCTGGTTGCTGAGCCAGAAAAAGAAAACTATAAACTGAAACTAAGGTCTAGCAAGTCAGACAATTTGATTGTTTAAGTCCTCTCCAAGGTGAATCGGTTGAATTTGTCTCTGACATGTATCCTCTAGACCGAAATAGAGAGAGAAATAGACAGAAACAGCTCAAGAAATATGCGTACTGTAAATCACTTCGTAGTCACTGCATAGTGACATTGTTAATTATGTTTTTCCTAAGTCTTCTTATTATTATTGTCAGTATATTATTACACATGTATTACCCTATTTCCAAGCGTGCTTTCAATGCTACTGCCGAGCATTCTTTTAGCGAATTACCCCCGCATGAGTTGTCCTATAGATTTGCGCTGCGCAACAACACATTCATTAGTATGTTACATCATTCTCATCAGACCAGCAATGCTACAAATTGTTGGATATGTGGCCGACTCCCTCCCTATCAGAAATACAAGGGAGTTCTGCCTCTCTTTCCGTATCCATTCACACACAATGGCTCCTGTGGAGCATGGTTTAGTTTGATTAATTCCCTAGATTCAAATTCAGTAGTTTATCAAGACAACTGGGTTTGGGGAAACCTGAACCTAGTTTTACTTGAAGTCTGCTACCCTAACAAGGAGGGACTTCCCAAAAGAACAGGAACTGATCTAGAAAATGAAGTATATGGATTAGGTAACTTTACACTTAATCTCATGATCCTGAATGTTGAATCCGAAGCTACACCAATCTTGCCCGCTATGTCAGTATTTCCAGTTAGAGGCGAATTATGTGTAAGAAAGAATGGTTCAATACACATGGGCCATAGTAAATGTACCACTGTAATAGAATTCAGTGATAAAGGCAAGTCTACATTTAGAGCTTCTCGTCACTCCTACTTCATCTGTGGTCACACCGCATACATGCGCCTACCCCTAGATTGGGATGGTACCTGTTACATTGCATTCCTTCTGCCACCTGTTTTCCTAGCCCCGCCTGATTACCATAGGAATACCCATTTGGTACACAATAGACAGCAGAGAGATCTCCCGATTGTCGATTACACCGAAACAGCATGGGAGCAATACACAGATTTCAATAAAGGTTTCTTTCCCTACATAGGTACAGTCACTAATAGTAAGCTGATACGTAGATTAACTAGAACCCTTGAAGCAGTAGTGAATGAAACTACTTCCGCCTTAGGCAACTTAACAGAGGAGCAGTCTGCGATGCGGATTGTTGTTCTCCAAAATCGTCTTGTCCTTGACGTCATCCTGGCCGATAGGGGCGGAGCTTGTAGGGTCATCGGATCAAGTTGCTGTGTTTTCATACCAGAAAACGCGCCGTCAGGATATAAAGCCATAACTCGACTTCATAAGATCGTAAGCCAGATACACCAGAATCCAGGCACCTGGACTTGGTCCGGTTGGTTCTGGAGCGTGTTGTCAGCCTGGGGATGGAGGATCCTATCCTCCCTAGGTATTGGCTTTCTCATTCTATTCAGTTGCTGCTTGTGTCTACAATGTGGGCCAGCGATTTGTGGTCTGTGTGCCACATCGTGTATCCCACCTTCAAATTTTCATTCAAGATCCCGGAAGAAGAAAGAAGAACAAATGATGCTATATGAACAGATTGATTGATTGATGAAGATGGATATTTCATAAGGGTCCGTAGGGGACAAGGAGGGAATGAGGAAATATGAATTTTATGACCAGTTATGTCCCCTATCTTAGACCCCAACGGCTCCATGTACATGCTACAAGTACATGTATGTTCCCTCCAGTTCCAGCTATGAAGACGCAAATGCATGTGTGTCCAACGTCAACATGTCCTCTTTCAGATCCACCATGAATGTGTCGAATATTCCATTCCTAAGTATGATTGGCCACCGACTTTATATGGTTCACTTTTCTAGTTTTACAGTTCAGGCGAGTAGGCCCTGAATTTTGCCATCAAGCCTTTTTCTGCTTCTGCCTCTGAAATGCTCCAGCCTGGACCTGCATCGGTATCCATGAACTTTGTCCTACTCCCTGCGCGGCTAACGGTGCCTGACGCGGCCTGTTGCCTGCCAAAAACTGTATTCAGCCTTCAAGTTATCTGCTCCGCTCCTCATCCAATGCATTCCTGTCTAGTAGTTTAGGTAAACATCCTTTCAGCTACCGAGCAAAGGGCTCGGCCTCGCTGTCTTTATGCAAGTAATTCATAGCCCCTGTTACCATGGAAGATTCCTGCCCCCTCGCATCCCATGTAGACACATAGACGCTTGTACATGCACTAACAGTCAGTATAGAATAGATTCCGTCCGAGAGACCTTTCCTTTTGGATAAAACAGTTCCTTAAACAAAGATATTAGATACGATTTGGGATTAGGTTGACCTGACCCCCCAGACTCCTGTCTCCACATGTAGAGCTAAATGTCAATTCCCCTTCACCCTCTAGTTGCACGTCAATCACACGTCATGCGGCTGCGCGCGCATCTCTGCCAAATATTTCTGCTGACACTGCAGGATTCTCTTATGGATCCACCCACTTGTGACATCATTCTAAATGACGTTTCTAGTTTACGCCTATTACCACGCCTATTTTCATTACGTATGTGTATTCTTATCTGTATTATCAGCTGTTACGCCTCCTGCATCTGTCTTAATGCAATGCTTTTCATATATATATATTTACTTGTCAATAATGTATTGCCTATCCCTTCCTGAACCTTCGTGGTGATGGAATAAGATTGCCTGGTTCGAACCATAATTCCTTTGTAAGGAATAAAGCCCTTTTCAGAACCTCTAATACCACAAATTCTGCCTCTTATTTTGACTGAGTTATTCTTACTAGACTTTTCCGCATAAAAAATAGTACAGGTAATTTAAATATTTACCACACCACCACCCCCGTTTTTCATTGTATGTTCGTGGTATGTGCTTTTGTTTTCTCTTTATTTTTTCTCTTTTCTATCCTCTTTTGGTCTCTCTATTCGACTACATATTTATTCCCTGGCCCTTTTTCCTATTTATTTCTATATTTTGTAAAGTTTTCTTCCTTTTCCTCTTTCTGGCTTCTCTATCTCTCTTCTCTCATTAATTATTACATGATCTTTTTGAATTATGTTCCTTCTTCCTTGATATTTATCTACACTATTCTTTTCTTATTCGCTCTTTCATCACTATTTTCTCTATTCCATAGTACTGTGCTTTTTGAATTATTGTTACATAAATTAAGATGTTGTTAAAAGTTTTATCATGGAATGTTAAAGGTTTGGGTTTGTCTATAAAATGTCAAAGGGTTTTTTCTCATATTGCTGGCTTGAAAGGTGATATTGTTTTATTGCAGGAGATCCACATAATCCAAAAAGAGATATCCAAGCTTCAACAACAATGGGTGGGCCATGTTTTTGCTTCTCTTGGTTCGGGGAAGCGTAATGGGGAAGCTATTCTTTGTCATAAACATTTGGATATCCAAGTTGTTGCACAAAAGGTGGATACTGAAGGTAGATGGGTTTCGGTTTGCTTGTTAGTTAAGAAAGTTCCTTTGACTATTTTTAATTTATATGTACCCACTACTCCTGATAAACTATTTTGGCCCCAGATTTTATCCAAACTAATGACATACAGTGACGATTATTTGATTGTTGGTGGGGATTGTAATATGATTGTTGATCTTTTTATTGATAGACATTCACAATCTAGATTTATCCTCTCTACTATTCATTCTCAATTCACATCTACTATTACCCAACGCTCCCTTGTTGATGCCTGGAGATTATGCCACCCTACCCTTCAAGAATATACCTTTTTCTCTCATGCACATTTCTCTCCATCCCGTATAGATTACTTATTTATATCTATGGCCCTCACACAACCTATTTCACATTCCAACATAGGATCCTTTTTGCTTTCAGATCACGCTCCCGTATCTCTCAATTTAGATTTGCTCTCCCCATGGTGGGTTCTAAACTATGGAGATTCAACAACTCCCTTCTCCTAGACCCCACCTTTACCCCAGCCTTTCAACATTTTTCAAATACATTTTTTCTAGAAAATGAATCTCCACATACTTCTCCATCACTGATTTGGGACACATTCAAAGCTGCTTCTAGGGATTTCATTATTTCCTTTGTAGCTCAGAAACGTAAATCCTCTTCCAAAAAATTAAAAACACTCAATTTGCATATTAAACAAATAGAACTATCCTTTTATTCTACTAAATCCCAATCTGACTTGGATGCACTTCTTAAAGCCAAATTTTCGTTTAATACACTTTCAACAGAAGCTGCTAACCTAATTTTGCTTAAATCTAGCGCTAAATATTATGGTGCCCAAAATAAAGCTGGGAAAATTCTCGCAAATTATTTTAAGATTAAAAAAGAACAAACTAAAATTGATTACATTTTAATTCAGCTGGCACTCAGGTTCATAAAAATGAAGATATCCTTTTAGAATTTACAAACTTCTATCATTCCCTGTATACCCCTGAATCCCCCTCTCGCCAAGAAGATATTCTTCACTACTTATCTTCTATCACTCATCTTCTGAATTAGATTTTTCTTCCCTAGAAGACGATATTCAAACTAATGATATTTTGACGGCCATTCATTCTATCAAAAAAGCTAAAGCTCCGGGACCTGATGAATTTGCAATTGAATTCTACCCTCACTTCTCCCAGATCCTTCTTCCTAAACTTTATCAGCTATTTCAACATTTTATCTCTACTCAGAAATCTGAAGGATCCTTTCAAGAAGCCTTAATATGTCTCCTCCCTAAAGAAAACAAAGACCATACTTTATGCAAAAATTATAGACCCATCTCTTTGATCAATTTAGATTATAAACTTTTTGCAAAAATACTTGCCCTTCGCTTAGCCTCCTTATTACCTCATTTGATTGGGAATGAACAATGTGGTTTTATTAAAGGACGTCATTTATCTGATCATACCAGACTATTTTTTAACGTATGAAGTAAATCCAAAAAGTATAACAATTCTTTAGCAGCAATTTCATTAGATGCTGAGAAGGCGTTTGATAGAGTCAGTTTATCCTTTATTTTTCAAACGCTTGCCTGGTTTGGTTTTGGCCCAAAATTCATCAATTATGTTTCTTTATTATACTCCTCTCCCAAATCCTTCATTTCAGCCAATAGTCTTGTATCCCCTTCTTTTTCGCTACATAGAGGAGTCCGACAAGCTTGCCCCCTTTCCCCATTATTATTTATTCTTGCCCTGGAACCTTTCTTAATTAAAATCAGATCAAATACAGCTAGGACATTTTTTTAAGACTCTCAGTATATATAGATGCTATTTTATTATTTATTTCTAATCCACAGACATCCTTATCAGCTATTTTGTTAGAAGTAGATCCCTTTGCCCTTGTCTCCGGTTATAAATGAAATGCTGATAAATGTGAAATTCTTCTTTTAAATAATTTCTTTTTTCATGCTGATTTTTCTGTTTCATCTTTTCATTGGGATCCAAACAAGATTAAATACCTTGGATTATGGTTCACTACCTCTATTAAAGATGCTGTTAATCTAAATTTGAAGGAGTTATTATCAGTAGTATCTGTATCCACTTTGCGATGGCACCCCTTGTGTTTATCATGGTGGTGTCGACTGGATACCATAAAAATGATGTTAGTTCCCGTCATATTGTTTTATTTATCTAATATCCTAATCAATATTCCTAAATCTTTTTACAAAAAGCTATATACTATTCTATCCAACTTCTTATGGCATAATAAAACAGCAAGAATGCCCCTTTCTAAACTTAAAAGACCTAAAAAAATGTGAGGCGTTAATTTCCAGATTTCCACTCCGACCATTCTGCTTTCTTTCTTAAACAATCTGCTGTTCTTCTATACCTTACCCTTTATGGGTGGAATTTGAAAAATCTCTTTTTCATCCATTCTCTTTTGAAGAATTTATCTCACTCTCCCATACTCCTCCCTCTTTAACTTTTCCCATTCTTAAAAATGCTCCAAAAATATTCCAACCTCTCTTTTTCTCTTCACAGGATGATCGTACACAATTTTTTAATTCATCTCTTTGGTATAATACACATATCAAACTTAATAATAAATCTATCTTTTGGAAAGATTGGTTTGTTCAAGGCCTTGAATGGACCCATCAGCTTTTCCAAGATGGTGTTTGTATCCCTTTCCCAAATATACAATCTCGTTTTTCTCTTCCCTCATCATGTCAGCACAGATACTCATCGTTGATTACAGCAGCTCAATCTTCCTACAATGATTTACCCTCTAACCCTCCTCCTGTCCCTTCATCCACTAGCATAACTTCAATTATATATAATACACCCTCTGCCTCTCAAATTTATAAATTCTTAACTAACATCACCCTTTCGCGAGACAAGTTAGACGTAGAACATAGTTGGGAATCTGATCTTGGTGAATCCTTCTCCGTTTTTCTTTGGAATAAAATCTGGGCTAAAATATGGAAATCCTCTAGAGCAGCTAATACAAAACAGACCCTATTTTTTGTTTATAATAGACTTCTCCTCACTCCTGCTAAACTTCACAAATTCGACCCTAACATTCCCTCTACCTGTTGGTCCTGTGCCAATACATTTGCGGACCTCAAACATATGTTATTTACTTGTCCACTAATTCATACTTTCTGAACTCGTATCTGGCAACACATTAACAATATTTTTCATATTCATATCCCATTTTTCTTCACTCATATTTTTCTCTGAAGCATTTCTGAGATTTGGGCTTCAAAACCACTGGGGTGCACATTATTGATTTACTCCTTGCTGTTGCCTTGCAACAAATTACAAAATCATGGAAGGATACCTCTGCGGTTTCTTTTCAGGCATAGTGGTACGGAATTTGTTATAATCATAGGTTAGTTAGAGCCTATGTTTATCCCATTTCGCTCGCAATCAAAAGAAATTTACTTTGGTTACCTGTCACATATTTTTTAAATGTATCTGTCAAAAAGATGTCTTTGCATGAACCCTCCGTGGAAGAAGTACGTAAACCACCATGACTTTTGCAATTTTTGTTGTGTAAATGTTTCTATTTTATTGTTATATGCTGTTATAATGCATTAGGAACATTTTATTTGTAATACTGTTTTACCTATTCAATTATTATATTTTTCTCCTTTTTCTTTTTTCACACTCTCTGTCCCCCTTTTTCTTTTTCTTTCCCTTCCTACTTTCCTCTTTTTGATATAATGCCTTACCATCATTTTCTAGTTTTATGATATTAATCCTGTATATTTTCTGTATTATGCTATAATTGTTTTTATTCATCAAATAAAAACCTTTAAACTTAAAAAATATAGATGATGAAAAACAGAAGTGCCATCATGCACCCCAGAGACACCCCCCACTAGCTAAAGGGAAGGCATCATAGGATTATCTTGCCCAACCATATCACACCCTGGCCCATAAATTTCTGAGTAAGGAGTGCAAAAAACTTACCAGGGAAAGTCCCACCCCCAAATCTATCAGGATCATCCATAGCTTGGCCCTTTTAATGCAATTAAATGCAGAAGATCAATCCATAAAGGCCAGGTACAGTGGGGAGCACATGGCTATGGTATATTTGCTCATAGTCAGGTGCAAGTTCAGGCACTGCTCCACTGTACCTAGCCCTGAACGAAAGTCGTACTGACATGGGGATCAGACATTATTGTCACTGATCCAAATCTGAAGACAATTAAAAAAAAAAAAAGATGATATAGCATTATTTAGCATATGATGTATCATCAGCAACTCAGAAGCCCTACCACAATTATTGCATAAAACACTTCAGGCATATTTATAAAATGTTCACGCAACGTGGGGCAGCAAGCATAGTTACTGTGCTGCATTGTGTGAACAGCAGAGAGCTGAAGAGCACCATATCTACTAAGATATGGCACCCTTCAGCTCTCTCTTAAAACTTGCATACTTGTGGTTGCCAAATACCAACCTAGGCACCCTTGCAGCTTTTGTTGCTATGTGTGCACTAGGGGTGGATAATATTGTAGTTGCCCCGACATGGTAAGAAGGACCAATATGGCTGATATCTGTGTTGTGTATATGGGTGAACATAATTGAGGATACCAGAAAGTAGTGTAATTTAGAATATGAACTATTGTTTAAGGAAAAGAAAGTTAACTTTATATTGGGCGCACTAAACATCAACTGCTGTGGAACCATTCTTAATATTCTTTTAAACGTCTAACTATATGTCCTAATCTCATAGAGGATCTAGCTTTGACTTAGTCCTTAACAACTATAAGATTACATTCTATAACTATTTTTCCTGCTTCTTCTAAAACCTCGGCAACGGCATCTTTAAGGAATCTGTTCTGTTCTGCATTTGTTGCATAAAATTTAGTTATTGTAAATTTATATGAGCGATCTTGAGCAGTGGAATCAAGGAACTGCCCTTTTCATCTGGGAAAATACTTGTCACTTCACATATGGGCAATGAATATTCCTACACCCCCTCTTTTTTTCAGAAGAGAAATATTGTCTGGAAAACCATCTAGATGTTTGATAATAACTATCTTGTATAAGGGAATGTGTTTCTTGAAGCAGACACATATCTCTTTTCAAATCACATAGGATATCAAATACAGCCAGATGTACTGCCAGTGAGTTTAAACATTTATCTTTAGAGCTAATGTGTTTTTTTCATACTGCTATGACTGGTTATCAGTAATTTAAGTTTATAATGATGTGGTTCTTTGTGTCTGTTCCTTCGTGTGTTAAGACATCTTTTCCTGAGTCGGAGCCGTCTGTTACTCCCAACCCTGCGAAACACATGAACAATAATAAAGGAATATAGAAATGGCAATACTCTTCCATGGCTCTCTTCTGCACCCCTGCTTGGAGAGACGTAGGTCAACATGTTCTCTAGCTCACGTTGATTGTTTGCTTCTCCCCCACTCCACAGAGCGCAAGCATCTGAAAGGTCTGAAGTGCTCTGAGTCTGGCTGCTCCTCTGTGCTGTTCTCTTGTAAGATGATGACGCTGTTCACCTTTTGCAGCACATTAAATAGCCTTCATGGTCTCCTTGTTTAAGGCTAATCTCCCCTTGCAACTGTGACACAGGTTTTTGTACCTGTCCCCGTTGAACTCTCCTTGGGTCAGCCTCCTTTGTCTTCATTGCTTTTCTCTTTTTTTCCAAGACTCTGGATTTGAATCTCTAAATGTTGCATGTGAAGATTGTCCAGAATGCATGACACTATTCGCACTGGCCATTTTAAGCATTTTCTTGTCGGTGCAAGCATGTGCTCAGTGATATGTCCCACTGAAATGTGACTAATTTTGCTGCCTTTCAGAAGCATTAACTGATTAGAAAATGTCCCTGTACAGGAAGCAGCCGCGGTCGGTAGTAGGAGTAACTGCAGGGCGGTGACGTAGGGAGGGGGAGGGGGAGGGCAGGGTGGGGGGTAGTAAACTATGGATTACGGAGGTTTACAGGTAAATTAACATATAAATTAATAAAACGAATTTAGTTGTGTGCACTGCATCGCATTTGGGGATGCAGTGCATGCAACGAAATTCGTTTTATTAATTTATATGTTAACTTACCTGTAAACCTCCGTAATCCATAGTTTACTACCCCCCACCCTGCCCCTCCGCCTCCCCACATCACCGCCCTGCAGTTACTCCTACTACCGACCGCGGCTGACAGGAAGAGTTCATCTCAAGCAACGTTTGCACCAATAAATATATATAAATCACACTATGGGTGATGTTTACTTAAAATAAGGGAGACAACCATGAATAATGATGACAGCGTGGTCTCCGTATTCATTTTTGACAAAAATTCCAACACAGTTAACGCTAATCTGGCACTACCAATGGCCACCTCTTCAGCGAGACCAAGTATTACATGGTCACGTAGTCTGAACTTCTCCCAGCTGACAGGAGAGGCCCTTGTTGTGTTATTAGATTCTTGTCTCGGCCCAAGTCTAGTGTTGAAGCTCGACACGGGCGGAGTCAGGAATCTAAATTGGAATATGGGGTTTGACCAAGGGACAGTTAATGCCAGCTGTAATGGTTGTCAGTGGCGTTTCTGTATACTCCTGTGCGGGGCTGGAAAAAAAGGATTATTCACATGAATCCTCTCTGTGAAGTATCTTCCTTCACAACAGCCCTTAACCTCTAGTGGGCAGAAGGCATATTTGACAAGTGACATATAGCACTTTATTTCTCTACTGGTTCTGCAGCTTAGACTGCTATGTGTTCTGGCCATTACAATTTCTCTAATTCTAAACCTGAACTTACAAATCACAGAATGCAAAGCGATGTTGGCTTAAAAGGCAGTACTTTATTTAAGTGTCATGCGGGATGGTGCTCCATTCGAGGACTTTAATCCAGCGGACTTCCAATTTTACATGTATGTAATATTTTAAAGAAACACACATGAAAACATCTCTCAACCCAATCCCAACATTTAGTTTTTCCTTCGGATTTCTTATATAGTGCAAACTTGACCCAAAGATATTGGAGCGCTTTAAATGAGCCCCAGCTGCTTACACAAGGACTCATTCATTTTTGCTAGGCACGGGGAGATTAACTGATTTGCCCAGAATCACAAGCTTTTGTGCCTCCCTGCGAGACTTGAACCCGGTTCCCCAGATTTGAGATCTGCCGCCCTAGCTAGAATCACAGTTTGTATATGCGAATAAAAGACATTTTGATACATCGTTCCATTTGCACCACTCATCCAAAAACAAAATCAAACGTTTAATATTTCCTACCTTGTGTCTGTGTGCTGGACGCTTGCCGTGGCTCAGGTTGCTGTATGTGACCCCCTTTGTAGGTGTCAAGTGGGACTGATGCTGCGGACAAGGTGGGTGCCATGTGTTGTGATCTAAGTGTACCTGGACCGCTGCACATGGACCAAGGTAGGCCTTGGGGACAGGACACCATAAATATGACATTCACACACTTGTATAGTGTGGGCCAAGACCCCGAGCGGTCATGCGCCCTTTTATTTATACCTTCAGGCGCGCACGCCCTCCAGGTGCATGCGAACAGCAGCAAAGTATACTACAGGCCGGGTGGCTCCATTACTACACAGTCCACATCTGGGTAGCCTTTGCCATGCATACAGAGGTACATTGCTCATGGGACAAGGGTTTCGGGAAGAGGGCAACTTGGCATGGTCCAGCACAAGGTTAAAGTGGACAGAAATGAAGACAGCACACATACTTGCCTGCATGGCTGATTCTCTACCACAACTAGTTGCACAATCTCTCACAACTTTGTAATGTTGCCAGAAAGACTACCGATCTCACTTAAGCAGTGTTATGGGTCACAAATGGTACATATTAAGCACATTTTCACGGATCTCTTTTCAGCAGCTTTCCCCTGTTGCAAAGCTTTTGGACTTAATGTACCCACTCCTTGTCAAAGTGATTGGTGGGTGCTCTGAGTTCACAATGGAGCAGGGAAAGCAATGAGCACTGTCAATTTGAGAGGGTAGCATGGAAGCACCAGGAAATGTCTGTAAAGTTAATGCTCAAAGCACGCTGAACCACTCTTGTCAGTAGATGAAAAGGGTTGTCCAAAACCCCACTTCACAATCTGTATATATGTGTATGGGCATGTTGTGTATGTGTATATTGTGTCTTGTGTGTTGCATGATGACATTAGCTTTGAGCAAACATCTTGAGCTTTCTGGAGGCCCAACCTAATCAATAATCATTTGTTGAAAATAATTTCTAACAATGATTCACAGGAAAGTTAAGGCTCCGGGCTTTGACTCCCTTTGACGCCATTTTGCTATTTGTCAATGGGTCTTCTACAGCTCCTTCTCTATTACAAAAGTAAAGAAAAATTGTATTGGCTTTAATCTTTTTTATTTTTCGAATTATCTTCAGTCTCTGGAAACATTACTGCTCACAAAATAGCTCTCAGAAAATTAAAGTAAATATTACTTTACATGTATCACAACTACCTTCAACTTTGAGGCTGTCAGAAAAATCCACTTTATAGTGACTGCATGAAATACATTTTCCGTAGTTCAAAGACGTGAAGAGAGAAATGTGTTTGGTTTAAAATATACTAAGCGATTTAGAGGTATAGATTGAAAATCTCAAAACTTACCTGTGATATTACAGTAAACCTTCATGGGTCCTAATGGTCCACTTCCATCTGTATCGATGTAGTAGAAACCTGAAGAATTTCCCAAGTGCCTGTAAGCTTCACATGATTGTTCATAAATTGCTGAAACATTGACAGATATAAGCTGTTACTTCGATGAACTTGCAAATATCAACCAGTACAAAGTAAGGTGCATTACATTCTAAATATTAGAGCTCATCAAATGTTCCATGTAATATTGTTCTACCATTGATCCAGAGAGGGTATTACTTGCAGCTTTCTTAAAATAATTTGTAACTCTTCTAGTCAACATTTGACTTTTGTGAAATACCTAAGCCATCTCATATAATTGATTACTGACATCTTGGCTTGTGAATTCAATGCAATTTGTTGAACCTTGTTTCATCAATGAACATTTTGACAATAATCTAACATCTAGGGTCTTTGTGGTAAATTTGTGTGATAATACATAGGGAGGTTCCCACTTGCTGGCATTTGACACTGCAAGCCATGCACGAGAAAGGGATGACATGGACAAGTGATATGAAACCATGAATATATTTACAGAAGACATGGACAATCCAAGCACAATCTTTGTGCATATAGCACGTTACAACGCGTGCTTTTACTTCGCGGTAGGTAACAACGCATTTGTTACAACGACCGTGCTGTTACAACATGATGCCATTACTACGCAAGTCATTACATCGACTTGCAGTAGATGGCGCCGTAACATTAGGAATGTATAATTTACTATTCCAACTCCAGCCTACGCAACAGTAGGGAGGGTGTTGGAATAGTAAATTATACTATTCCTTATGTTAGAGCGCCATCTACTGCAAGTCGATGTAATGACTTGCGTAGTAATGGCATCGCGTTGTAACAACGCGGTTGTTGTAACAACCACGTTGTAAAGGCATCACGGTTTAATGACCGCGATGCAAAGGTTGTTTCCCATCTTTGTCAATCATCTAAAGTCACCCTGTTCATGAACCACAAAAAAGGTTATCACTGCATCGACGTATCATGAATAAAGGCTGTGTGTACTTCCAACCCTCATCATACTTTAGGGATGAATGGCCCTATTCACAAAGAAAAATATATGGGCAGAAATGTCTGCACTTCTAGATGTATGTCTATGTTTAGGCATACATCTCCACCTGTTAGAAATGGGGGTATCTAGTTGGCAGTGGCTTCCACCCTATCCAAGGAGGGTTCCTTCCTTCTAGTCAGGGTAAGGGAGTTACACACCCAAGATTACCCCTGCTTATCCCCTTGGTAGCTTTGCACAAGCAGTCAGGCTTATCTCAGAGGCATGGTGTAATACATTTGTACAAAACACACACAGTAACACAGTGAAGAGACTACAAATAGACACCACAACAGTTTAGAAAAACTGCATGCAGAAGCGATGCATCGATTTTCAGAGGTGGCTCCTTACTGCGGGCGATGAGGTGGAAACTTGGCGCACAGGTGCGATGCGCAGAAAATGTAGATGCAATGGGTCGATGCGGTGGTGAAACAGACACTGCTTCGATTTCCACAGTTGTTGACAGGTGATGCATTGATTACTTCAGCCACACAGTAGGGCCTACATCGAAGTCAGATACACAAGGATTTGCAGTTGGGCTTCAGTAGTTCTATCAGCCACAAACCGGCACTGTGTCGATTTGTCGGCCGCACCACAGCAATGCGTTCGTTTTTCAAGCGCATGGCAAGGTTGCTGTGGGAAAATCGGTGCTGGAGGGCGAAGCATGGATTTTCAGCTCTTGAAGCAGCAAATCTACCTCCAAGGGCCGAGAACTGTAGTTGGCATCACTTGGCAGGTCAAAACTCCCAGCAGAGGATTTAAGGGGGGCTACAGATAAAGTCTTTGATGTCTCTGAGACTTCCAACAGGAGGCAAGCACACGCAAGGCCCTTGGAGAACTCGGAAAGCACAATTTAAGACAGAAAAGTCCAGTTATTTCACTGCTCTGAGACAGGAGCAGTAACTGCAGGCCAACACAGCACAGCAACACAGCAAAGAGGCAGTACTCCTCCTGAAAGCTCTTCAGCTCTTCTTCTTGGCAGAGTCCTCAGTCCAGAAGTGTTATAAAAATGTGGGATCAGAGGTCCAATGCTTATACCCCTTTCAGCCTTTTAAGTAGGCATACTTCAAAGGAAAGTCTTTGTAGTTCATAAGAACCATGCGTTGTCCTGACTTGGCTCCAGACACACTACAGGGGGGTGGAGAAAGCATTCTAAGAGGTCAGGCACAGCCCTAGTCAGGTGTCAAGGACAACTCCTCCAACAACTGTAGCTCAGGAAGACCCATCAGGACATCTAAAACACACCAGTACACGTCCTACCTTTCACATACACTGTACCCTGCCCATGGGGCTACCTTGGGCCTCCCTTAGGGGCGTCTTACATGTAATGAAAGGGAAGGTTTGGGCCTAGCAACTAGTTGCACTTGGCAGGTCAAAATGGCAGTTTAAAACTGCACAGGCAGACACTGAAGTGGCAGGTGTGAGACGTGGTTGTAGGGCTAATTATATGGGTGGCACAATCAGTGTTACAGGCCCACTAGTAGCATTTGATTTACAGGCCCTAGGCACACACAGTGCACTTTACTGGTGACTTACTAGTAAATAAAATATGACAATCATGGATAACCAATCATAATCACAATTTACACTGGGAGCATGTGTACTTTGCCACTGACGAGCAGAGGTAAAGTGCCTAGAGTACAAACACCAGCAAAAACAAAATCCAGCATACAGTCAAAAATACAGGAAGTTGAAACAAAACTACAGTGGCTACCATGCCAAGGATGCAAGGTCTAACACCATCCAAATGAAATTCAATACTTCTGGGTGGAGAATTACACCTGGAGGCCCATTCCGATCCTGTATTTTTTTTTCCCGTACGCCTCGTATCGGTAAATTTTTCCGTACAAATCGTACAAGTCCGGTCCGACCCGTGAAGTACGATTCATACGGGAAAAATACAACTTTTCCCGATCCGATTTGTACGGCTCGGCCCGATCCGTACAAATCGGATCGGGAAAAGTTGTACGAGACGGACCCGGACACTTTTCCGTACAAATTGTAAAAATGCAGTCCGACCGTACTAGTACGATCCGGACCGGCTTTCCGATTTACGATTTGTACGGAAAACGTCCCGTACACGGGGAATGCCATTACCCGCTACGAAGCGAACTTTGTACGACTCGTATCCCGGGAAATGCTGTTCCCGGGGTGCGAGTCGTACAGGCATACACCCCCGTGCGTTGTGTATGTACGGTGCATACCCCCAACATCACGTACCCCAACTTCGTGTACCCCAACATCGCGTACCCCAACATCGTGTACCCCGACATCGCGTATATACTGTGCGTACCCCCAACATCGCGTACCCCAACATCGCGTACCCCAACATCGCGTATGCACTGTGCGTACCCTAACATCGCATATGTACGGTGCGTACATACGCGATGTTGGGGTACGCGGTGTTGGGGTATGCAATGTTGTGGGTACACGATGTTGGGGGTACGTACAGTACATGCGCACTGGGGGTACGCACCGTACATACACAACGCACAGGGGTGTATGCCTGTACGACTCGTACCCCTGCTTTTACGGCTGTTTTTGGCTCCCGTAAGAAAAGAGCCATACGGAGTGCCGTAGGGACGAATCGTACTTGCTGGGCTGGAAACCGCTGCTTAAATACGCACAGACGTCGCCTACAAGCTGTTCCGGATCAGAATCGTTGGTTTATTTTAGCCGTATGGTCTTTTGTACGATTTGTATGGAAAGAGGCTTTCTGTACGAATCGTACTTCCTAGGTTGTAAGAAAAGTTTACCGGGTACGAGTCGTACGGGAAAAACGCTCCATACAACGATTTGTACCGCCTTTTTCCCTAGATTGGAATCGGCCCCCTAGTGTGAGGAGCATGTGCCCCACCTCATTATGTGGGTTGTGAGGACACATACAAAATATGCCTAATAAAGTTAGTACTGATAATTTTACCTGCATATTTTAGGATGCCTGCCAAAAGAAGATATACAAAGGTTGGTCAGACATCTCCACCTATGCTATTTAGAACCACAAACCAAAAAGAATAGGGAATCAGGCAGCACCTGAGAAAAAAATACAGACCTGACAATCATCAAAAGTGGAAACACATAAATACAGATCAACTATGGGTTCTGCCCTTTACTACTTGTACTGCAAGATACTGTAGAACCAAACACCAACAACAATTTTATTGTGAAACACTGATTGGATGTGTACTTGTGTGGGTGTGCGTGTGGGACATGGATTGTAGTTTATTAAACTGTCATGTTGAGTGTTAGATGTGAGATAAGCTGGTAAACAATTTACATATTTGTAATTTTCTATGTATGTGCATCTCTATTGTATGCAATGCTATAATGTAATTTGCATAGCTGTCTGCAATTTGTTTTATTTTTTCATAATTACACAATGCGGTATATAGAGCTGCACCTAGTATCTAATGGTATATGACCATTTGATTTATCATAAATGTTTTTACTGTATTGATGTTACTTTTTAGTTTAGGTTTTTACTGTTATAGTATATTTGTGTTGGTATATGCAATGTATACATTTATAGAACTATTTTTTTTACATTAATATTATTCTTTAAATGTTATTTGTTAACACTGGTACAATGGGATGCATTTGGGTGTATGCAATATATAAAGGTATGTGACAATGTTGCTTTACGTTTTAGGTTTTGTGATTGGTGATTGAATCTGGTAATGGCATTCTCTTGATGTACCTCTAAGTGACCGTTGTGGTGTGTGACTTTCTCCAAAACTTGATTGAGTAGATTTGGGCTGAAACACTAGCGTTAGATGTGGGTGTAACTTTAGTGAATTTCATCTAACTTACACTTTTGTAGGAATGTTTTTGTATTTGCAAGTACCCACCTGTGCCTGCTTCAATTTCTACTTCCCCCTGCAAATTATGTAGCTATATTCCTCTTTCCAGCTACTCCACCTTGCTGCTCCCTCATTTTCATCTGAATCTTAAAGCTATGTATGCAAAATAAATCTGAGTTGGTTAATATGGATGGTTACCACTTGAATTCTTAGGTCAATATTTTCTAAAGAATTAGGTGCAAATGTTTGCTGTCTTCCTTTAGTGTTACCAGTTTTACGACTGACTGATACATTCTTATGGTGTAATAGACATAGGATTTTGCTTTATGAACTTTAATTGATTAAGGCATTTCGATTTATCAACTGAGGATAACCACCTTATTGGAAAATATAAATATTTTTATTACCAGGTTTTAATAGAGACAGAAGGGCATATGGTGAAAATATTAGTCTTGTCTACTAAAATATATTTTTTCAATGACTATGCTAATTCTGGTTGTACATACTGTATTCTACCTCCACATAGCAGTAGGACCAGCATTTTTTATTATATGGTGTTTGGAAAACCCCAATATAGCCCTAGAGCCCGCTGTAGCATGGTCTAATGGCCATTAAATGCCCACTCCAGTGTTAAAGCCCTGAGCCGAAGGAGAGGGCCTTTTACAAGGGAGCGATCCTTTAATGGCCAGTAGAGCCTGCTACAGAGGTCTTTAAGGCTACTAGAACATTCCACCCCTAGTGGACAGAATGTTCTAATTTTAGTGAAAACAAACGCCTCTTAGAGCGCTAGGGGGTTTTAAATCGTCGCGGGCTCCAAGAGGCCTTTGTTCACAGCACCAGCTGTGAACAAAGTCAAACATTGGAATGTTGGAGCTCCGGGCTTCTACCAGCCATTAGAAGCCCAGAGCACTCCATTGTTTTCAATGGAGCTCACAACATTCCAATGTCGTAATCCCTATTGAACTATTTTGGGGGACTGTTCTTTCACTTGGAACAAAGCTGGGTCTTGACTATAAGGCAAACCATTTTATAAAGGTGGCATGTGAGAGAGCTGTCTGTTCAAGTGCTCAAGTATCTGTTTTTGATTTCAATTGCATGGCTGTGATCTGCTTTGCTGCAGGTACCTGGATGGTACTTGTCCGTCTTTCCTCTCAGCATATCACCAATCATTTCAAAATGGTAGAACATTAAGAGCCCAATTACAATGCTGTAAGGAATGACTCCGACCCTTGTTATTTAAACAACCAAACAATCTACTAAATTACCTAATAAATGTAAAAAAATCATTAAAAAAATAATTAAATATTAGTTAAAAATAAAAACACAAAAAATAAAAAATAAAAACATTCCACCTGCTCTTCTGTAGTCCCAATATCCCTCAAAAAATATTATATGCTACTAAAAAAAGTAAATGAATCAGAACAAAAGCAATTAAAAAATAAATAGTTGAAATAAACATAACAGGATAAAAAGAAAATAAATGAACATGATCAATTAAATAATTTACATCTGTATATATTTCTTTTTAGTAAATTTGTTCAGAACCAATGAATACAGACATTGCACCTCAAGTTACATCATTATATTAGGTTACACAGAAACATGCAGTGACATACAGTAAATAATAATTAGAAAACAGTCGGGGAAGTGTTTATCCAGAGATCGTTGTGATCATGCTACTGTTTGTGAGTATTCCCACCATCGGCCACATATCTTGGCCTGCTTTCTTACCCCTCTTGCTTTCTACACCAGTTCCTCCATTTTGGCATAGAGGTTCATACCTCTAGTGCACTCATTCAGAGAGGGTGTGTATTCTGCCAGCCAGTGCAGACCCAGGCCTTTCATGGAGATCAATAAGCCAATAGCGATAAAAGGTCAAGGGTTCTATAATGCTCAATAACATCATCGTCTGGTTCAAGTATATTTTAGTACCCACCACCCTACCCACCTAGGGTGGTAGTACCCACCACCCTACCCAAATGTCCCAAATTTCCCTTTTTTGCACCAGTGTCCGATCACTACTGGTCAAGGCCACATTATGTGGAAGTATGTACCTAGAGAGGGCCTACACCTTGGGTAACTTGGGTTGCAAGCCCTTCCAATCTTCCTAAGTCTAGAAAGGAAAAGTGATATTTGTGAAGAAATTGAAAATAGATGAGCTGGAGTTTGTGGGAGATGACTATATCCTTCCGCACCATCTCACCTTCAATCCAGTCCTCATCTTCTAGTTTTCCTTAGTCCAGTTCCCAAACCTCTCTCAACTGTAGAAATGAGTCTGGTGAATGTATTACCAATTATTTGTACAGTTGCAATATATCTTTTTCCCGAGGATGCCTGTGGCACTTTTCCTTCTAAACTTGGGTTCAGCTCTTAACTTATTACCATAACTTTCTTGAGCGTGTTTAAGTTGTAAATATCTAAAAAATTGAGAAAGATTTAACTGACAGATGTCACCAACCAAAGAGATCCTAAACCCCCTCTGGACCTCGACACTCTGGCCAAAATAGCATGCCAAGTTAAATCGGGCTCCCCACGTGATCCAGCCCCACCAGAAGTTCTGATACAGGCACACGAAGCCACTCTGCCTGTAATCCTGGAACTTCTAAACACGTCCATATCCGCATGCTCTGTTCCCACAGCGTGGAAGCAAGCCATGGTGCGGGCGCTGTTGAAGAAACCCAACCTGGACCCCGACGACCACTCCAATTATCGCCCCATCTCACTCCTCCCTTGGGCTAGCAAGGTGCTGAAAAAATACATAAATGCCCAGCTGGTCCAGTTTATTGAAAACCACTCCCTTTTGGATACGTCCCAGACAGGTTTTAGACCGAAGCACGGCACCGAAACCGCCTTATTAGCGGTCACCGAAGAATCTCGAAGGGTTCTGGATCGGGGAGGATCAGTGGCAGTGATCCTCCTTGATCTAAGCGCCGCCTTCGACACGGTCAGCTATGCCACCCTGCTGAACCGTCTCCAGGACATCGGAGTCTCAGGCGACGCTCTAAGGTGGTTCGACTCTTTCCTGTCCGACAGATCTTTCCAGATCTTCGACGGTGACACAGTATCAACCAGCAAACCTCTTAGCTGCGGAGTACCACAGGGCTCTTCCTTGAGCCCTGTACTATTTAATGTTTATATGAAACCACTGGCTGGGATCGTCGAACCGTACGACATCAAAATCGTGTCGTACGCCGACGATACTCAGTTAGTGGTTTCATTGGCCCAAGAAAACATCAGGCAACCCCAGGGAGGTTTGCTGAATTGCCTAGAGGACGTCAAGGAGTGAATGACCAACTCCTCCCTCAAACTGAACGGAGAAAAAACAGAGCTCATGCTTCTAGGCCCAGCTTCGCCAGTGCCTTTCATTTCCTTGTGGCCCCAAGTTCTGGGCGTTCCCCCAACTCCCAAGGAAAGCGTTAAAAGCCTAGGAGTGTGGCTGGACAAGAAGCTTTCCTTTTCCACGCAGGCCACCAAGCTGTCCGCCACCTGCTTTGGCATACTTAGAACTTTGAGGAAAGTACTCCCACTTCTGCCTCTAGAAGCCAAGAAGGTGGCAGTACAAGGTCTCATCCAGTCCCGCCTGGACTCAAATAATGCCCTATATGTAGGGGCTCCTGAGATGACTCTCCGGAAGCTGCAGGTGGTGCAAAATTGCGCCGCTCGCACCTTGCTGCAGATTCCGCGAACCCAGTCAGCCAGACCCGCATTGAAAAGTCTTCACTGGTTGCCAGTGAAGCACAGAGTGGCATTCAAGGCGCTGTGTATTGCGCACCGGGCCTTCTGGAAGACGGGACCCGCTATCAACAACAACCTTGTCATCCCTTACCACCCAAACAGGAACCTCCGCTCCACTAAGGCCTTCTTGGCAGTGGTTCCTAGAGTGAAGAGAGCCAGGTCCGGAGGTAGGCTGTTCTCACTGAACACCGCCAAGCTCTGGAATACCCTCCCCTGCTCACTTCGTTCCAACCCAGACCTGCTCTCGTTCCGGAAAGAGCTGAAGACATTACTATTTGCCAAAGCCTCCGAGCTCTAATCCCGGTGCTCCGTCTCGTCTCTCTGTCTCACCTCAGCGCTTGGACGCCCCTGGGCAGCAACCGCGCTCAATAAATTTATTTTCAATTCAATTTTCAATTCAAATCCCACTGACAGAACCCTGTCAGCTTTACAGTCTGGTCGAGCCATATAACAAACCACAGTCGGTTTACTGCTGTTGGTTCGGAATGCCATTTGATGTTTCTCAGGGCAGAGGCAAACTAGTGATTGCCAGCAGTGTATGTGGGACTGCTCTCTCATAACGTAGGGAATGCAGTCCATTACAGCCTAAAACGTCCAATTCCAATCTAAGTGGTGGGTCCCATCTGTCTCCGAACAACCAATCATTAGGGGTAGCCGGCTGAGAGGCCCAGAAATACAACTTGACATATGTCCATCCTAATCCTTAATCATATGGAACTTCACTCTTGGTTATATTATCGACAAATGACTGCAGTTCTGTGAAGTAAGTAGTTGGTGGTAGTAAATAAGGGTAAACTTGCAAAATGTATAGAAGGCGTGGTAGGGAACATATTGAATAAAGCTCTACATCTCATTACAGAAGGGGCAGGGAGGACCAAGATTTGAAACTGAACTTTAGTCTCTTGAACAGCTTTATTGAGTTCCCAGCTTCGGTGAGGATACTGCACTATTTCCATCCCCAGCTACTGTAAATGATCGCCAGCCACATGCAAATCAGAGGTGATATTACCAGGTGAGGAGCCTCCCTTCTGTGGTAAGAAGGTGAATTTCTCCCTGTTTACATTTAGCCCAGATACCTTACCATATATGCACACAATCTCAATGAATCAAGGGATGGATTTAACTATGTGTTTAACTTATAAAAGCATGTCCTCCACATATAGTGACATTCTATCTTCATAGCCATTACTCTATTTTATGTTGTTTCCCAGAGGGTCTCCATGGATCCACTCTGCCAGGGATTATACCACAAGGGCAAAAAGTAGATGGAAGAAAGGAAAGCCCTGATGTGTATCTCTTACAATAGAAAAAATGGGTAATAGGACACCATTGACTCTAGCTTGTATCAAAGGAGCAGTGTACAGGGTTTTAACAAATTAAATCAACTAAGGTCTAAATTGAATTTTATGGAGGATTTGGTACATGAATGGTTGCTTTATAATGTGCTGGTGTACCCTCGGAGTGACTCTTCACCTTCCAATATCGGAGTTTTCACATCACCTCTCACAAAACCAGCAAAACCTTTTAAACATTTCATATTTTCAAATTATTCAACAATGAGCAAGGTAGTTAAAATCTTCAATGTTTTGATTCTAATCCGTATACGTAAAATTTCTTTCTCCAATCCAGTTACAGCTTTAATACTTGAAGACTTGTTAACTAAACTCAATGCAGCACTTACACAACAATTGACCTATGCCAGTGTAACACTATGTTTCCTCATTAACCAATACCAGCGTGAGCGTACATCAACCAACCAATAACAGCGCAGTACAGTAGAAAAATGGTCACAGTAGCGACAATTTCAAAGCATAAAGGTGAAAGCATTCACAGCATCGCATTCACATGTCTGCAATAGATGCAATTTATTCACAAAACATCAATGGATTATTGAAGACATCACAATTGTTTATGCACATGAAAGAGCAGTGCTCAGAATGAGGGGAGAAAAGCAGTGCTCTGGGGAAAATGGAGTTTGTGAGGGTTGTAAAGGAGGGAGAGGTAATGTGCCATATATACATTATATTTACATGATCAAACCTGTCCAGCCTATAACAGGCAAGCTACTACAACAAAAACACATAGCATTGTGAGGCCGCTGATAGCAAATCTCAGTCATCCAAGCTTGTTTCAAAAGGAGCAAAAGTCAACGTTTCAACCCCTTCAAATTATCAAGGTTGTTAAGTCCTCAGCATGGGGTCTTCATCAGGACAGAGAGGGGGAGCACTGAATCAGAAAACAGTGAGGGAAATCAGACTGAAAAATGCGGTTTATGGGCTCCTTAAAGCTCTGAAGAAGTGAATAGAGGCACGGTCAGTCACCTTAACACTAGGGGTGGGAGGAATTTGCGAAGTTGCCTTTAGCAAAATTTCACGAAATGGCAAAAAATATCCGCGAGCACGCGAAATTTTGCGTGCTTGCAGAGATTTGGTGCTGATTAATGCTTACTGAATTTGAGCTTCAACTCAGGCACCTGCTTTATTTATATCTGTAAAGTGCTTCCTGTTGAGGTTTAATTTTTGTGCCAGGAGCATCGTGCCAGAATGAATACTGCCCTGCATATTTACCCAAGAAGATGCTACCGTTTTGTGCAATACCTCTACTCAACTGGAGTACTTTCTACTGGCTAATCAGTAAGTGCAACCTCGTTGGGTAAATGTATAGTGTTTTTCCAACACTACAGCTGCATAAAGGGCCAGAATAGTTGTCTACAGCGACCATGTGTGTCTGTAATGTTGCCACCGCGCCGACAGTCGCCGGGGTCCCTCGAGTGAGCTGTCCATCATAGTGGGGGAAAGAGCGGGAATATGTTGCACACCGCTGGTGTGTGGGCCGGGGCCAAACGGGCGGGGCTTCCATGCAGTTCACATGTCTCTTGTTTATAAAGGGCCAGAGACCGATCAGAGCAGCAGATGAGGAGACAGAACCTCCTGGTATCAGGAACCACACGGGGATTGCGCTCGAGAAACTCAATGATGCACAGAGCTCAATCAAGGATTACAGCAAATTTTTGATGGTAGATATGGGGAGACAGCACACCTGCCTAGCCTTGACCGTGCTCACGAACGTTTTGTGCTGATTAATGCGTTACTGAATTTGAGCTTCAACTCGGGCACCTGCTTTATTTATATCTGTAAGTGCTTCCTGTTGAGGTTTAATTTTTGTGACAGGAGCATCGTGCCAGAATGAATCCTGCCCTGCATATTTACCCACGAAGATTCCACCCTTTTGTGTAATACCTCTACTCAACTGGAGTACTTTCTACTGGCTAACCAGTAAGTGCTAACTCGTTGGGTAAATGTATAGTGTTTTTCCTACACTACAGCTGCGTAAAGGGCCAGAAGAGTTGTCTACAGTGACCATGTGTGTCTGTAACGTTGCCAGCGCACCGACAGGCGCCGGGGTCCCTCGAGTGAGCTGTCCATCATAGTGGGGGAAAGGGCGGGAAGACGTTGCAAACCGCTGGTGTGTGGGCCGGGGCCAAACGGGCGGGGCTTCCATGCAGTTCACATGCCTCTTGTTTATGAAGGGCCAGAGACTGATCAGAGCAGCAGATGAGGAGACAGAACCTCCTGGTGTCAGGAACTACACGGGGATTGTGCTCGAGAAACTCATGGATGCACAGAGCACCATCAAGGATTACAGCAAATTGTTGACGGTAGATATGGGGAGAACGCACACCTGCCTAGCCTCGACCGTGCTCACGAATGTTTTGTGCTGATTAATGCGTTACTGAATTTGAGCTTCAACTCTGGCACCTGCTTTATTTATATCTGTAAGTGCTTCCTGTTGAGGTTTAATTTTTGTGACAGGAGCATCGTGCCAGAATGAATCCTGCCCTGCATATTTCCGTTCCGACATTTTCGTGTTCTGCGCGAGCGGAACTGAATTTGTCGACCACCCTTACTTAACACGACCGTCCTGTTCACAGATGGCTGTGGGTCCAAGGATCCCACAGTTACAAGGGACAATTCTTAAGTGGTGTACTTCCTGGAGTAAATCCTATACTTCACTGGGTTAATCTCCGTCTGCCGTCTGGGTCGGACTTTCCCCGGTGTGAAATTGGGGGAGCAGCAGCGACAATGACTGACTACTCTTGGAACACAAACTATTATAGATATCTCAACCTGAAGCTTTTGAGACATGTTGCATCTTCTTTGGTCAGCCAGTCAGCTTCCAATGCACTCATGGGAACAGTATCACTCCAATCTTCTCACCAAGAATACAATGGTCTTTAGACAGCAATTTCAAAGTCGGCAACTATATTTTATTATTTCCAAACATTTCTATGAATCATTCTCCCTTTCAAAATTACTTTTCCACGTGCCAAACTACATTTCTAACCTTCTAAATAGCAAACTTATTAATTATGGTCTATGTAGAAGGTGAAACATCTGTATGATGAAAAGAAAACATATCGTGCAGCATCCATTCATTTAAAAGAAAAACAAAAGTCAGTTAAAATGGTCAAGATAAGTTTTAAAGCAAAATCTACATATGTCAACTGCTTCATTACCCCACTAAATCTCACATTTCGAATCAATTGTTAACAGTGGTCTTTGTGTAAGTAGAAACATTTGCAGAGATATATGAAAACATTCAGCGCTGTAATTTCAGACTTTCATGCCTAGAGAATAAATGTTGTTGCTTACTACAATTTTTTCATTGAAACACAATAATTTTCATTAACCCCTTCAGCGCTGCGCGGATTCCCCCGCGGTGCTGAAGGGTTCTAGCGCGGGCGGGGCCATGACGGAACGGTTCCGTCATGAGCACAGCTCAACCGATGCTCATGACGGAACCGTTCCGTCATGAGCATCGAAGGGGTTAAACCTACATGTTAATTCTGAACATTCATTATAAACTGTATTATTTTCTTATTATTAATCAACTGAATCTACTGCATCTTTAAGCCTTTCCAAAAATCTGGTTGTGAAAATGTTAGCAAGAAATATTGACTTTGGGAGATAAGAGTAACAGAGGTTAGGGTTTCATTAGCTTTAGCTATAACTGTAATAGCCATGCCACAAAGATCATGGGTAAAGGAATGCATAATGTAGGCTTGTTGTACATTTCCATTAGATGTGGAATAAGTAACAATGACTATTTTTAAATAGTTCATGTGAGAAAACATTAGGACCGTGAGAGCTCCTGGAGTGCATGGCAGTATTTTCCAGTTGTATTTCCTCTTCCACAATAAGGATGTCTAGTTTGTTTCTTGCCTCTAAAGTTAATGAATGGGTCAGCAAATTGTGTGCAACAGGATTTTGCTGTTCTCCTGTGGGAGGGGTTTTGCTAAGGCATTTAGGGCCCTATTATGGCTATGGTAGCCCTACAGTGGATGGTGCAATGCAGCGTCTGCTGAAGGACCGCCAAAGCCGTGGTGTGACTGCCAGTCAGATTAGGAGATACATCCTGGTCTGGCCGGTGGTCCTGCAGCAGTCTGATGGCAGTGGTCTGCTAGGCTCATAGAAGAGCCTATCATGCACCTTCCTGCATGATTGTTGAGATTCTGCCACCCTTTTCCTGGAGGGTTCACCGACTTGAAAACGGCAGTGAAATGGCAACTAGGAATATACATGGTGGTGCTGGCTGCAGCACCACCAGCATATTTCTGCCTGTGAAAGACCGTCGGCCCAGCCAGATCCTATGGATCACCAGACTCGCAATAAGGCCCATAGTCTTTGAAAATTAAAAAAAAAGCATTTTTAATATCTGTCGTTCATGTGCACCCCTCACCATTTTCATCAAAGGAACTTTTCTGGATACTTGTTTCCTGCAGGAGAGTCAATATAACAATATTCCTATATAATTGTCCATTTAATTAATTCTGCTCTGAGAGTGCAACTATCCAAATTAGGGCTGGACCTAAGCAGAAGGATTGCTAATCCACAGGAACGCCGATTGAGATTAGAATGATAAACCCTGCTGTAGTCACGTTGACCAAGGAATGTTCAATTGGTGCCCAACAAATATGTTTCCTTGAGCATTAAAATAGATTCTGTGTAATGTTTGGCATAGGTCATGACTGTACCGCTTTTAATTTTGTCGAATACCTGTTGATATTCCAATATAATACCCAGTGGACCCTAGTGGGTCTGTTTGTGAATTATGGGCCGTTATTAAAAGACGCAAGTATGATGTCATCAGAGATGCCCCTGAATGTCAATCTTGTACAACAAAACAGATAATAAAAACTCCTACCCTCTAACAACACAAACCCTCACTAAGAAGCCTTCAGCTTGTAAAATCATAAAGATAATGAAAAACTGGCATACAAGACCGCTAAAGCTGCATAGATAGTGACTACCAAGCTGTCACCATTCTGTATCTATTTTCTATCCCAACAGGAGAATCACTGAAAATAGTCCCTACATAAGAAACCACAAAGAACGTCCCCTATCAGGGCAACAGCCACCATTGAGTGGGCTGACCCCCTAAAAGTATTATGCCTACAACAGAAGTCAGATGGAAAGTTGCGAAAAGTCTTGGCACAGCCAAACAGATGTTGATAAAGAGGCATCTTGGTGCCCACACCTCTGAACCAGAAAGCAAAATCCAAAGTTCCTCATTTTGAGTTGATTTGAGGCCACCCAGGGAACTTTTCCAATTTCCTTGTCTGATTTTGGGAGAGTATCCACCAGTGGGCCCGGGTTCCTTACTGCCTGTCTTTGTCTCAGCCTTTTGAGGTCTTCAACAACAGTTACTTGGTTGGTGGCAATGTCTTCGATTCTTGGGCACTGGGGCCATCCGGAAGGCACCCAGGCCACTTCTCCCTCCAATGATGAAAAACACACGGATGGCACTCCTCAACCCATGGCTACGTCTGACCCAGGGTTAAAAAATAAATGTCTTTGGTTAAAAAGGTCTTTCACTTTTGCTGGAAACATATGCATGTACTGGAGTACCAATGGCCCCATCTTCATCTTTACCTGCTCAAAAATCCACTTCTTTTGTCAGACTAGTATGGTGTAGCAAGGGAACACCAGGATCTTTTGCTGGTCAAACAGCATTCCTGTTGATGTTCTCGCTATTCACTGGATTGAATGTGTCGCTGAAGTTGAGTGTTGGAAGGTGGTTTATTGGTAGAGGTAGGTAGTCAACTAACACCAGAAACAAGGCCACTGACATGGTACTGAGTCCTAAATAGGGTATCAATAAATTAGTCACTTGCTCAACTCTTGGTAGCCGAAACCAAGCACTAAGCCAGGCATGTAAAGCATTTAAAAACACCAATACCATAAACAAGTACGACACCACACAATAAAAATTCCACACCACTTAATATAAATAGGAAATATTTGCATCTTAAAAATGACACCAAAACAACCTGAGATGTGAATCTTTAAAGAATAAACACTTTGTAGTGCTTAGAAACCAATACCACCACTTAACTTCCTACAACCCCCTTAAAACTCCACTGGACACACTCTATTAGAGGGACTATGGCTGGAGAAGAGAGAGTTAAACTCTGTTAACCTGCAGCTGCAGGGAGTACACTCCATCTTGAAGCAAGGCAAAGTATTCAGAGCTGTAGTCCCATATAGTACAGCAGTTGCAGTCTTTACCGGTTCAGGAGTCCAGCAGGACAATGCTCCTTCTTCTTCTTGTTTCATGTAGCAGAACTGAGAGGCTATGCACCTCTCACATATTTAATCTCAGCTTCTGGGCATCAAGAGGGGGGCACCCTTGACCAATGGGATGCAGGTGTGCCACCAAGTCGCATGACCACTTTCTCCAAAGTGTGTCATCTTTCTGTCCCAGAAAGCACTATTCTTCTAAAATCAATCCTGGCTGAAATCTCTGCAGAACATTAAGAGCTAACTAAATAAACTCTCATGGTGGCTCATTTCCATTAGTCTACTCCCCATAACATCTGCCAATTCCTTCCTTAATCCTGCTTGCTGGCTGGGGAACAGGGGGCTGGGGGTAGATAGGCCTGGCATTCCCTGCCTGTCCTATCCTCCTTTGAAGCCTCATGCTTTACACCCCTCTCCCCTGCTCTGGCATTCCTGCGTAGCTGCAGAGCTCTCTTCAGCAGATAGCTTCTCCCCTGGATAGAGACTTATCACCTAATCAAGACAGACTTGCTAAGCCTGTTAGCACTGACCAATCAGGGAAGACTGTAGGAAGGCTGGAGTTTGACTTGCAGACAAGAAAGGGTTCAAACGTATTGTCTTTATGAGTTAGGACCAATTCAACAAGAGCAATCTATTGGAGTTATCAGTACCATTCTGTTAAGTCTTTGAATAATATGTTCATACGTTCCTAGAAATAGTTATGCATCCAGAAAATATTGCCATGTTAGCCTATGATGACAAGTATCTACAATGGGGAAAAGGAAATGTGCAATTCCTCCCTCCACAGGGTTAATAAAAAATATTTGATAAAGACCCTACTCATAATTAGAGGACCCCCTCACTCCTAGGATACCTAGGGGACACCTGGGGGTTGCCTAATATTTAAAATTATTATTGTTTAATACTTCACAGTGCCCACAGCACCAACGTCAACTTTGCAGGGTATTTCATACACTGAGGAAAAATAAAATTGGCAGTTTTCCCTCACCATGGTTTATACAATTTCTTTTATAGGGACCCTGCTTATAGTTACCTGACCCCTTCTCCCCTGAAACACCTTTGAGTACCCGATATGCAACGATAATGTAGATTATCAATATATAGTGCCCCTGCCATCAAAGTTGAGTTTGTAGCGAATTCAGTTTTTAAAGGCAGTGCTGCTTTTAAAACGACCTCAGGATCTCAGCAGTGCACACATGCAAGGGCAAAAAAGGCTGCCGACCTCTAAAATGCCCGGCACTATTATATACTAGGGACATATAGGTAGTTTTTCATCCCCTTGCCCTATTACAGGGTAGGTCATGCCAAATATAAGCATACCTCAATGCATGCCTGTGTGTCTATCATAGCACTGAGAATGGACCTGACTAGCAGGGCTCGGGGCACAGTCAGAGTCAGCTATCATCAGTACCAATCAACACACAAAAAGTGGGGGTGAGCAGGCAAAAAGGGTGACTTTCTAACATTGACACATTGAGCAAACATGTAGCAACATGGTGCACTGGGCAATGGAAAATAGGTAAGTGTGCAGTAGGCCTTCTCATTTAAGAAACAGGAAAAAAGTTGGTTGTCTGAAAGTTGTGTCCTTAGCCACCTCTCTAGGAATGCCACTGAGTTGTCGCCTTCAGTGTACTCTGGAAAAAACCTACAAAACTTATATTGTTGCACCGTGATCTTTCAGTGGCATCTTCCACACTACAATATAGCTTATGATTGGTGCTGAAACGTAAAAGATCTGCTCAACTTCAGTGATATAACAATCAACGGGGCCGGTTGGGCACACAAAAACCCGTCAACAATGGGTGGTTGCTTTCAACTTCATTTCAGTATCCAACAGAGGGGAAGGAGAATAAGGGTTTCTGCCCCTACCAGTCAATTGACAAGGTCAGAAGGGACCTGGCAGGAGTTTCAGGGGACACCAGCAGTCTCAGGACAGGAGTTACAGTGGGGAAGAGCCAATGATGTTGTGCTCACAGGATGTAGGGGCAAAGTGTGTTGCCTTTGCAGGACTAGAGGGCTGTGTCATGAGGTCTCACTTGTGGTCTCGCAGTGCACTTGATGCAGAGGAGTATCATGCAGGCCTCTGGCTCAAGCTCGCCTCCCTTGAAATCAGAATTTGATGTGGGTGAAGGAGGGGTAAGGAACACATAGTGACATCCAACTTCAACCCTCAGTGAATCCTGTACTGCCCCATTGAGCACATCAGCATTAAAGGCCACAAACATATATCTGAAGAAGCAAGTAGGGAAAGGAGAAACAGAAGCAGGTGGAGTCCAATTCTACATGTCTGATTAATTTAATTACATTGTACTGCAGTTACAAGCAGGATGTGGGTGCTACTGTTCTGAGAACAGAGGCAGGCCAGGTTGGGGTAAGTCTGGTGGATGTCATAAGCATCTAAGCTGTTTGAGGCCATCACTCCTCGGAGCCCTTGGTCTCAATCTGGATTACAGTGTTGCAGCTGAAAGCACATCATCCCACCCAGACAAGCTACCATCCAACCTCTCACCTGCTGGGTGAAGCCCTTGTGGCCCATTCCACATCACCAACCCCACCAATCAGTGGTCCCAGGTGAGGTGTGGTGAATGGTGGCCCATGCAGCAGCTAGAGACATCGCTCACGAGGCTTCAGGCCTCTGTGCCCCAAGCGGCACCCCAGACTGGGCCTCAGAAGCTGTCCCCCTATCAGGAAAAACAACTTGTCAACTGGGAGCTCCACCGGCCGTAGATGTTGGGAAACTAAAGTGCTGAGCTCCACCCATGGTTGCTGCAGTAAATATATATTAGCTGGCAGGATATGGCATCCACCATTTTGAGCAGTAATGCTATGTCACAAATAATTTATATAATTAATGAAGCAATTATTTATAAAAATAGTTACTATTTTAAACAAATAAATAATTAATTAATTAAAATTGGTAAATTATATTATAAAAAACCAACTGATTTTTTTTAAATATATAAATGGAAATACTGTACTCTTCACCTTCCAATATCGGAGTTTTCACAATTGAATTTTATGGAGGATTTGGTACATGAATGGTTGCTTTATAATGTGCTGGTGTACCCTCGGAGTGACTCTTCACCTTCCAATATCGGAGTTTTCACATCACCTCTCACAAAACCAGCAAAACCTTTTAAACATTTCATATTTTCAAATTATTCAACAATGAGCAAGGTAGTTAAAATCTTCAATGTTTTGATTCTAATCCGTATACGTAAAATTTCTTTCTCCAATCCAGTTACAGCTTTAATACTTGAAGACTTGTTAACTAAACTCAATGCAGCACTTACACAACAATTGACCTATGCCAGTGTAACACTATGTTTCCTCATTAACCAATACCAGCGTGAGAGTACATCAACCAACCACTAACAGCGCAGTACAGTAGAAAAATGGTCACAGTAGCGACAATTTCAAAGCATAAAGGTGAAAGCATTCACAGCATCGCATTCACATGTCTGCAATAGATGCAATTTATTCACAAAACATCAATGGATTATTGAAGACATCACAATTGTTAATGCACATGAAAGAGCAGTGCTCAGAATGAGGGGAGAAAAGCAGTGCTCTGGGGAAAATGGAGTTTGTGAGGGTTGTAAAGGAGGGAGAGGTAATGTGCCATATATACATTATATTTACATGATCAAACCTGTCCAGCCTATAACAGGCAAGCTACTACAACAAAAACACATAGCATTGTGAGGCCGCTGATAGCAAATCTCAGTCATCCAAGCTTGTTTCAAAAGGAGCAAAAGTCAACGTTTCAACCCCTTCAAATTATCAAGGTTGTTAAGTCCTCAGCATGGGGTCTTCATCAGGACAGAGAGGGGGAGCACTGAATCAGAAAACAGTGAGGGAAATCAGACTGAAAAATGCGGTTTATGGGCTCCTTAAAGCTCTGAAGAAGTGAATAAAGGCACGGTCAGTCACCTTAACACTAGGGGTGGGAGGAATTTGCGAAGTTGCCTTTAGCAAAATTTCACGAAATGGCAAAAAATATCCGCGAGCACGCGAAATTTTGCGTGCTTGCAGAGATTTGGTGCTGATTAATGCTTACTGAATTTGAGCTTCAACTCAGGCACCTGCTTTATTTATATCTGTAAAGTGCTTCCTGTTGAGGTTTAATTTTTGTGCCAGGAGCATCGTGCCAGAATGAATACTGCCCTGCATATTTACCCAAGAAGATGCTACCGTTTTGTGCAATACCTCTACTCAACTGGAGTACTTTCTACTGGCTAATCAGTAAGTGCAACCTCGTTGGGTAAATGTATAGTGTTTTTCCAACACTACAGCTGCATAAAGGGCCAGAATAGTTGTCTACAGCGACCATGTGTGTCTGTAATGTTGCCACCGCGCCGACAGTCGCCGGGGTCCCTCGAGTGAGCTGTCCATCATAGTGGGGGAAAGAGCGGGAATATGTTGCACACCGCTGGTGTGTGGGCCGGGGCCAAACGGGCGGGGCTTCCATGCAGTTCACATGTCTCTTGTTTATATTGGGCCAGAGACCGATCAGAGCAGCAGATGAGGAGACAGAACCTCCTGGTATCAGGAACCACACGGGGATTGCGCTCGAGAAACTCAATGATGCACAGAGCTCAATCAAGGATTACAGCAAATTTTTGATGGTAGATATGGGGAGACAGCACACCTGCCTAGCCTTGACCGTGCTCACGAACGTTTTGTGCTGATTAATGCGTTACTGAATTTGAGCTTCAACTCGGGCACCTGCTTTATTTATATCTGTAAGTGCTTCCTGTTGAGGTTTAATTTTTGTGACAGGAGCATCGTGCCAGAATGAATCCTGCCCTGCATATTTACCCACGAAGATTCCACCCTTTTGTATAATACCTCTACTCAACTGGAGTACTTTCTACTGGCTAATCAGTAAGTGCTAACTCGTTGGGTAAATGTATAGTGTTTTTCCTACACTACAGCTGCGTAAAGGGCCAGAAGAGTTGTCTACAGTGACCATGTGTGTCTGTAACGTTGCCAGCGCACCGACAGGCGCCGGGGTCCCTCGAGTGAGCTGTCCATCATAGTGGGGGAAAGGGCGGGAAGACGTTGCAAACCGCTGGTGTGTGGGCCGGGGCCAAACGGGCGGGGCTTCCATGCAGTTCACATGCCTCTTGTTTATGAAGGGCCAGAGACTGATCAGAGCAGCAGATGAGGAGACAGAACCTCCTGGTGTCAGGAACTACACGGGGATTGTGCTCGAGAAACTCATGGATGCACAGAGCACCATCAAGGATTACAGCAAATTGTTGACGGTAGATATGGGGAGAACGCACACCTGCCTAGCCTCGACCGTGCTCACGAATGTTTTGTGCTGATTAATGCGTTACTGAATTTGAGCTTCAACTCTGGCACCTGCTTTATTTATATCTGTAAGTGCTTCCTGTTGAGGTTTAATTTTTGTGACAGGAGCATCATGCCAGAATGAATCCTGCCCTGCATATTTCCGTTCCGACATTTTCGTGTTCTGCGCGAGCGGAACGGAATTTGTCGACCACCCTTACTTAACACGACCGTCCTGTTCACAGATGGCTGTGGGTCCAAGGATCCCACAGTTACAAGGGACAATTCTTAAGTGGTGTACTTCCTGGAGTAAATCCTATACTTCACTGGGTTAATCTCCGTCTGCCGTCTGGGTCGGACTTTCCCCGGTGTGAAATTGGGGGAGCAGCAGCGACAATGACTGACTACTCTTGGAACACAAACTATTATAGATATCTCAACCTGAAGCTTTTGAGACATGTTGCATCTTCTTTGGTCAGCCAGTCAGCTTCCAATGCACTCATGGGAACAGTATCACTCCAATCTTCTCACCAAGAATACAATGGTCTTTAGACAGCAATTTCAAAGTCGGCAACTATATTTTATTATTTCCAAACATTTCTATGAATCATTCTCCCTTTCAAAATTACTTTTCCACGTGCCAAACTACATTTCTAACCTTCTAAATAGCAAACTTATTAATTATGGTCTATGTAGAAGGTGAAACATCTGTATGATGAAAAGAAAACATATCGTGCAGCATCCATTCATTTAAAAGAAAAACAAAAGTCAGTTAAAATGGTCAAGATAAGTTTTAAAGCAAAATCTACATATGTCAACTGCTTCATTACCCCACTAAATCTCACATTTCGAATCAATTGTTAACAGTGGTCTTTGTGTAAGTAGAAACATTTGCAGAGATATATGAAAACATTCAGCGCTGTAATTTCAGACTTTCATGCCTAGAGAATAAATGTTGTTGCTTACTACAATTTTTTCATTGAAACACAATAATTTTCATTAACCCCTTCAGCGCTGCGCGGATTCCCCCGCGGTGCTGAAGGGTTCTAGCGCGGGCGGGGCCATGACGGAACGGTTCCGTCATGAGCATCGTAGGGGTTAAACCTACATGTTAATTCTGAACATTCATTATAAACTGTATTATTTTCTTATTATTAATCAACTGAATCTACTGCATCTTTAAGCCTTTCCAAAAATCTGGTTGTGAAAATGTTAGCAAGAAATATTGACTTTGGGAGATAAGAGTAACAGAGGTTAGGGTTTCATTAGCTTTAGCTATAACTGTAATAGCCATGCCACAAAGATCATGGGTAAAGGAATGCATAATGTAGGCTTGTTGTACATTTCCATTAGATGTGGAATAAGTAACAATGACTATTTTTAAATAGTTCATGTGAGAAAACATTAGGACCGTGAGAGCTCCTGGAGTGCATGGCAGTATTTTCCAGTTGTATTTCCTCTTCCACAATAAGGATGTCTAGTTTGTTTCTTGCCTCTAAAGTTAATGAATGGGTCAGCAAATTGTGTGCAACAGGATTTTGCTGTTCTCCTGTGGGAGGGGTTTTGCTAAGGCATTTAGGGCCCTATTATGGCTATGGTAGCCCTACAGTGGATGGTGCAATGCAGCGTCTGCTGAAGGACCGCCAAAGCCGTGGTGTGACTGCCAGTCAGATTAGGAGATACATCCTGGTCTGGCCGGTGGTCCTGCAGCAGTCTGATGGCAGTGGTCTGCTAGGCTCATAGAAGAGCCTATCATGCACCTTCCTGCATGATTGTTGAGATTCTGCCACCCTTTTCCTGGAGGGTTCACCGACTTGAAAACGGCAGTGAAATGGCAACTAGGAATATACATGGTGGTGCTGGCTGCAGCACCACCAGCATATTTCTGCCTGTGAAAGACCGTCGGCCCAGCCAGATCCTATGGATCACCAGACTCGCAATAAGGCCCATAGTCTTTGTAAATTTTAAAAAAAGCATTTTTAATATCTGTCGTTCATGTGCACCCCTCACCATTTTCATCAAAGGAACTTTTCTGGATACTTGTTTCCTGCAGGAGAGTCAATATAACAATATTCCTATATAATTGTCCATTTAATTAATTCTGCTCTGAGAGTGCAACTATCCAAATTAGGGCTGGACCTAAGCAGAAGGATTGCTAATCCACAGGAACGCCGATTGAGATTAGAATGATAAACCCTGCTGTAGTCACGTTGACCAAGGAATGTTCAATTGGTGCCCAACAAATATGTTTCCTTGAGCATTAAAATAGATTCTGTGTAATGTTTGGCATAGGTCATGACTGTACCGCTTTTAATTTTGTCGAATACCTGTTGATATTCCAATATAATACCCAGTGGACCCTAGTGGGTCTGTTTGTGAATTATGGGCCGTTATTAAAAGACGCAAGTATGATGTCATCAGAGATGCCCCTGAATGTCAATCTTGTACAACAAAACAGATAATAAAAACTCCTACCCTCTAACAACACAAACCCTCACTAAGAAGCCTTCAGCTTGTAAAATCATAAAGATAATGAAAAACTGGCATACAAGACCGCTAAAGCTGCATAGATAGTGACTACCAAGCTGTCACCATTCTGTATCTATTTTCTATCCCAACAGGAGAATCACTGAAAATAGTCCCTACATAAGAAACCACAAAGACTGTCCCCTATCAGGGCAACAGCCACCATTGAGTGGGCTGACCCCCTAAAAGTATTATGCCTACAACAGAAGTCAGATGGAAAGTTGCGAAAAGTCTTGGCACAGCCAAACAGATGTTGATAAAGAGGCATCTTGGTGCCCACACCTCTGAACCAGAAAGCAAAATCCAAAGTTCCTCATTTTGAGTTGATTTGAGGCCACCCAGGGAACTTTTCCAATTTCCTTGTCTGATTTTGGGAGAGTATCCACCAGTGGGCCCGGGTTCCTTACTGCCTGTCTTTGTCTCAGCCTTTTGAGGTCTTCAACAACAGTTACTTGGTTGGTGGCAATGTCTTCGATTCTTGGGCACTGGGGCCATCCGGAAGGCACCCAGGCCACTTCTCCCTCCAATGATGAAAAACACACGGATGGCACTCCTCAACCCATGGCTACGTCTGACCCAGGGTTAAAAAATAAATGTCTTTGGTTAAAAAGGTCTTTCACTTTTGCTGGAAACATATGCATGTACTGGAGTACCAATGGCCCCATCTTCATCTTTACCTGCTCAAAAATCCACTTCTTTTGTCAGACTAGTATGGTGTAGCAAGGGAACACCAGGATCTTTTGCTGGTCAAACAGCATTCCTGTTGATGTTCTCGCTATTCACTGGATTGAATGTGTCGCTGAAGTTGAGTGTTGGAAGGTGGTTTATTGGTAGAGGTAGGTAGTCAACTAACACCAGAAACAAGGCCACTGACATGGTACTGAGTCCTAAATAGGGTATCAATAAATTAGTCACTTGCTCAACTCTTGGTAGCCGAAACCAAGCACTAAGCCAGGCATGTAAAGCATTTAAAAACACCAATACCATAAACAAGTACGACACCACACAATAAAAATTCCACACCACTTAATATAAATAGGAAATATTTGCATCTTAAAAATGACACCAAAACAACCTGAGATGTGAATCTTTAAAGAATAAACACTTTGTAGTGCTTAGAAACCAATACCACCACTTAACTTCCTACAACCCCCTTAAAACTCCACTGGACACACTCTATTAGAGGGACTATGGCTGGAGAAGAGAGAGTTAAACTCTGTTAACCTGCAGCTGCAGGGAGTACACTCCATCTTGAAGCAAGGCAAAGTATTCAGAGCTGTAGTCCCATATAGTACAGCAGTTGCAGTCTTTACCGGTTCAGGAGTCCAGCAGGACAATGCTCCTTCTTCTTGTTGTTTCATGTAGCAGAACTGAGAGGCTATGCACCTCTCACATATTTAATCCCAGCTTCTGGGCATCAAGAGGGGGGGGCACCCTTGACCAATGGGATGCAGGTGTGCCACCCAGTCGCATGACCACTTCCTCCAAAGTCTGTCATCTTTCTGTCCTAGAAAGCACTATTCTTCTAAAATCAATCCTGGCTGAAATCTCTGCAAAACATTAAGAGCTAACTAAATAAACTCTCATGGTGGCTCATTTCCATTAGTCTACTCCCCATAAAATCTGCCAATTCCTTCCTTAATCCTGCTTGCTGGCTGGGGAACAGGGGGCTGGGGGTAGATAACCCTGGTATTCCCTGCCTGTCCTATCCTCCTTTGAAGCCTCATGCTTTACACCCCTCTCCTCCTGCTCTGGCATTCCTGCGTAGCTGCAGAGCTCTCTTCAGCAGATAGCTTCTCCCCTGGATAGAGACTTATCACCTAATCAAGACAGACTTGTTAAGCCTGTTAGTACTGACCAATCAGGGAAGACTGTAGGAAGGCTGGAGTTTGACTTGCAGACAAGAAAGGGTTCAAACGTATTGTCTTTATGAGTTAGAACAAATTCAACAAGAGCAATCTATTGGAGTTATCAGTACCATTCTGTTAAGTCTTTGAATAATATGTTCATACGTTCCGAGAAATAGTTATGCATCCAGAAAATATTGCCATGTTAGCCTATGATGACAAGTATCTACAATGGGGAAAAGGAAATGTGCAATTCCTCCCTCCACAGGGTTTATAAAAAATATTTGTTAAAGACCCTACTCATAATTAGAGGACCCCCTCACTCCTAGGACACCTAGGGGACACCTGGGGGTTGCCTAATATGTAAAATTAATATTGTTTAATACTTCACAGTGCCCACAGCACCAAAGTCAACTTTGCAGGGTATTTCATACACTGAGGAAAAATAAAATTGGCAGTTTTCCCTCACCATGGTTTATACAATTTCTTTTATAGGGACCCTGCTTTTAGTTACCTGACCCCTTCTCCCCTGAAACACCTTTGAGTACCTGATATGCAACGATAATGTAGATTAGCAATATATAGTGCCCCTGCCATCAAAGTTGAGTTTGTAATGAATTCAGTTTTTAAAGGCAGTGCTGCTTTTAAAACGACCTCAGGATCTCAGCAGTGCACACATGCAAGTGCAAAAAAGGCTGCCGACCTCTAAAATGCCCGGCCCTATTATATACTAGGGACATATAGGTAGTTTTTCATCCCCTTGCCCTATTACAGGGTAGGTCATGACAAATATAAGCATACCTCAATGCATGCCTGTGTGTCTATCATAGCACTGAGAATGGACCTGACTAGCAGGGCTCGGGGCACAGTCAGAGTCAGCTATCATCAGTACCAATCAACACACAAAAAGTGTGGGTGAGCAGGCAAAAAGGGTGACTTTCTAACATTGACACATTGAGCAAACATGTTGCACTGGAGAATGGAAAAGAGGTAAGTGTGCAGTAGGCCTTCTCATTTAAGAAACAGGAAAAAAGTTGGTTGTCTGAAAGTTGTGTCCTTAGCCACCTCTCTAGGAATGCCACTGAGTTGTCGCCTTCAGTGTACTCTGGAAAAAACCTCCAAAACTTATATTGTTGCACCGTGATCTTTCAGTGGCATCTTCCACACTACAATACAGCTTATGATTGGTGCTGAAACGTAAAAGATCTGCTCAACTTCAGTAACATAACAATCAACGGGGCCGGTTGGGCACACAAAAACCCGTCAACAATGGGTGGTTGCTTTCAACTTCATTTCAGTATCCAACAGAGGGGAAGGAGAATAAGGGTTTCTGCCCCTACCAGTCAATTGACAAGGTCAGAAGGGACCTGGCAGGAGTTTCAGGGGACACCAGCAGTCTCAGGACAGGAGTTACAGTGGGGAAGAGCCAATGATGTTGTGCTCACAGGATGTAGGGGCAAAGTGTATTGCCTTTGCAGGACTAGAGGGCTGTGTCATGAGGTCTCACTTGTGGTCTCGCAGTGCACTTGATGCAGAGGAGTATCATGCAGGCCCCTGGCTCAAGCTCGCCTCCCTTGGAATCAGAATTTGATGTGGGTGAAGGAGGGGTAAGGAACACATAGTGACATCCAACTTCAACCCTCAGTGAATCCTGCACTGCCCCCTTGAGCACATCAGCATTAAAGGCCACAGACATATATCTGAAGAAGCAAGTAGGGAAAGGAGAAACAGAAGCAGGTGGAGTCCAATTCTACATGTCTGATATATTTAATTACATTGTGCTGCAGTTACAAGCAGGATGTGGGTGCTACTGTTCTGAGAACAGAGGCAGGCCAGGTTGGGGTAAGTCTGGTGGATGTCATAAGCATCTACGCTGTTTGAGGCCATCACTCCTCGGAGCCCTTGGTCTCAATCTGGATTACAGTGTTGCAGCTGAAATCACATCATCCCACCCAGACAAGCTACCCTCCAACCTCTCCCCTGCTGGGTGAAGCCCTTGTGGCCCATTCCACATCACCAACCCCACCAATCAGTGGTCCCAGGTGAGGTGTGGTGAATGGTGGCCCATGCAGCAGCCAGAGACATCGCTCACGAAGCTTCAGGCCTCTGTGCCCCAAGCGGCACCCCAGACTGGGCCTCAGAAGCTGTCCCCCATCAGGAAAAACAACTTGTCAACTGGGAGCTCCACCGGCCGTAGATGTTGGGAACCTAAAGTGCTGAGCTCCACCCATGGTTGCTGCAGTAAATATATATTAGCTGGCAGGGTATGGCATCCACCATTTTGAGCAGTAATGCTATGTCACAAATAATTTATATAATTAATGAAGCAATTATTTATTAAAAATAGTTACAATTTTAAACAAATAAATAATTAATTAATTAAAATTGGTAAATTATGTAAATGGAAATACTGTAACAAATAAATAATTGGCATATTAATAATCTCACTAAGCAATTAAAGCTTACAAATTGTAAATTGTAATAAACATAAAAAGATGACACTATATATTTAAATATTTAAATATTGCACCACCCTACTCACCTACTAACCCAGAAAACCTTCCACTAATAAAAAAATAAAAACACTATTTTTAAAATATTACCCAAACAATAAAACAACTACTCATAATATTGACTAACACATTAAAAACTTAAAACATAGAAACTATTTTAAAATCGAAATTATAGACATGTTAATTTAACAAATAGTCTTGAAGACCTTTAAAAACGATAAACTTACCTGCAATATTCTGCATCACGATATTCTTGTCACTGGGATATTTTGTGAACGATATGTGTGCCTGACAGCACGTTTGACACGATTTAAACACTGTCCACCAAAAAAATAACAATGTGCTTATATTGATTTCTGCTCTATTGACAGCTTTGGTGAGCAAATATCATGAACGATTCACTCACATTGCAAATAGTGGCAACATAACTGCCTTCTTGCAGTAGAACATTCTGTTCTGAAGGTTTAAAAAGCAGTTCTCCCTGTCCAAAAATTACAATTTCAGCCATCAAGTTCATAATAAGGATGTTCTAAGTGCCACCAGCAAGTAGCCAAATAGGTAAATATGCTTAAATTAATAATGTAATGAGAAAGACTCATCAATAAGAGCTCTTAACGAGCTTGTTGAATAACAAAACTGTAGCAAGAAAAACAATTATCTCTGCACTGGTGGTCAAGTGGAAATCATAGCTTAAAGGGGTAATCATGATTGACTTAATAACATCCTTTGACCTTTAAAGGTCAGATCTTCTGACAGTATTTTCATATCAACAAATTATATCCTGCTGTTGAAACCAACATTCACCTTTCCTTATGCTGTGGATCAATATGTGGCTAAAAGCAAGAAGACTCCTTAGTCATTTTTTTTAGGCTCATCATTCTGGGTCACAGTAACATATTGAGCTTTTATTGTGTACTCACAGCTGTGGCAGGTGGCTCCAGTGTAACCTGTTCCGGTGCAGTTACATGTAAACGTGCTCCATGACTGATAGCATTCAGCACCATGTTCACAATAATTTGGTAAACACCTGTTTAGAGAAAATATGATTGTTGTACTTATTTTTGCATTTTATTGAACAAGTAAAGGAAGACATACATGATCTGTGCATGGGAAAAAGTGGGTCAAAGGCATACATGCCCTTCTCTCAAAAGATCATTGTTTGGAACCAGGACCTGTTCATATTCATGACAAAAAATAATCAGGCGTGTACCACGTTACACATTTTTTCCTCAGCATGTTTGTGTCATTTTTGTAAACTTCTTACTCTTAGTGGACAGCTGGGAATTTGTGAAGTGTTTGGAAAACAAATATATCCACAGAAAACCTATCCAGAAAAAAACACTTTCAGTAGAATTGCAATGCGGAAAGGTCTTTGAGAACATGTCTCACCAAATGATTGTTTTTGTGGAAACATAGTAGTGTGAAGTTAGGAAACTGTTTAACAAGTTGCTCCAAATGAAATTTTCACCAAAGTCCCCCAATTCAAAGGAACACATTTTGAAACCTTGTCACACTCTGGGGCATATGTACAAAGAAGTGGTGGAGCGTGTCATTAGCCTCCTTGGCCTAACGTCTTGCTCCGCCACTTCTGAAACTCAGGGCTGCACCATACTTACTAGAGTATGGTGCAACCCTGCATTTCCCCCTGCGCTGTCGCTTAGTTTAGCAGCCTAGCACCAAAGCAGGCACCCTTGAGCCATAGTGCAAGGGTGTCTGCGTTCACGAGAAGATTGTGTATGTGCAGGAAGGGCCCCCTTCATGCACATAATCAATCTTTAAATGGCGCTTCGTAAGTTCTATGTGTGCTGCTTAATTCAGCACACATAAAAGTTGCAAAAATGCATATAAAATTTTTTTTTTTTTATGTGCAGGAAGGGCGACCTTCTTATACATAAACAATCATTGGTATTTTGCTGTGTTCATGTGTGCTCCACAACGCAGCACACATCAAAACAGCAAAAACGAGGAGAAATCTAACATTTCTCGTTGTTGTGCCAGGGTAACACCAAGTTTTCCCTGTCTTAATTCTGGCGCTGCCTCCTATTTATACCTCTATTGTAAATAGTAGGCAGAGTAAGAATCAATGGCAGTTGCGGCGGATGTATGACGTTACAACGCATACATTTACATCGCGGTACATTACATCGCGGTTTTTACAACGCAAGTCGTTACAACGACTTGCGTTGGACGGCGCTGGACTTAGGAGTAGTATAATTTACTATTCCAACTCCAGTCTACGTACAGTAGGGAAGGTGTTGGATAGTAAGTTATACTATTCCTTGTCCTAGAGCGCCATCCAGCGCAAGTCGTTGTAACGACTTGCGTTGTAAAAACCGCGATGTAATGGCATCGCGATGTAATCCCCGCGTTGTAAACGATGTTTTTCGTTGCGGCTGGAACGTCCACAGCAACACACATTGCCCTCCCCTTTCTCGCTAAGCATAGCGTGAAAGGGGGTCTTATTTAGAACTTAGTGTCAAGCCACGTTAAGTGGCTTAATGCTGCCTTGTAAATAAGGCGAAGCCCCTATTGCCACAGGAACGTCCTAAAAAGTGACGTTCCCGTGGCGATAGGGGCTTGTACATATACCCCCCTGTGTCTTAAATCTATTTTGAAAGGTGTCAGGCTTACTTCAAATGCATCCATACAAATGCCATCTGTCTTGTTACCTTTGTAGTAGTGGCAGATTTTAGGTGGTATTGAACACTCTCACTGACAATGTGGGACCATGCAAAATAAAGGGGTGGTGTGGAGGACTGTACGCCTATAAGGCATATTTTGAATATGCAATGTGGGGATCCGCAGGAGATCAAGGCCCTTTCAGTTGCACAAAAAAATCACAGAGTAAATATGCGAAAAATACACACCCAGTGAATGCAACTTCTTAAATTAACAAAATTAAAATGTAAGCAAGCATATCTAAAATATATGAATTATGGTTTAAACACATGATTGCACTTGCATAGAAGATTAAACACAAACAGCACAATTGCATTTTAAAGAATATAAACATTATATTAAATTAATTAGCTATAGAAAAGGAAATGTCCTGGATACCGTCAACAATTCAAAATCCATGTTTTTTAGGAACTAAAATACATTGACAATGCACTTGGATAATTGGTTAATGCACCTCTATGGCTCTAAATCAAATACCTTTTTGAACTTTTGTAATTCGTTTTTTGAATCTTTCTGAAATTAAATAGCAGAAACGGTATATAGTGTTGTGTTTCATTCATGGTTGTGCCCGTTAACTTCCTTTTGTACCTTATCAAATACACTGGGGCTGATTACAATGTCACACGGAACTGCTTCAGCAATCTTGTAGGAGTCAGTCGGTGCACTCAATTTAGAGTCAGAAGCGGTCGCTTTGACCACAGGATTATGATGCATTAGAATACATCTCTTACCGTCCAATGCGGTCCTTCCAACTCTGCCAGTAAATTTCGACAGCGCGGCTCTCGGAAAGGACCAATTGAGCCAATCGGAGCACGGCCCGACCCTGGAACCACTTGCCCAATTACAATATGTATTTCTGACATGCTGTCTGTGTCGGTCCAACCATCTCATCAGAGATGGCGGAAGAGTATGCTTATAAGGCCGAAACTTACCACTACGCAGTTTCACACTTCCTGTGCAGCTATGGAGCACTTTTTTTTACCTACTCGATGGGCAGCAGAATAAGAACCTTTGCAGGCTTCACCACCTGTAAGTAACACACCTACCTGTACACATTAAAGTACCCACAAAGACAAGGTGCACCAGTGTGAAACTGCTCTGTAGCATGGTGAGCGTAATGAAAGAGGGAAGCACAGCATTGAGTGACCAGAGACTGATCAGAAAATAGAAGGACAGACCCAACATAAAGGTAGGACTACAAATGCGCATAGACACATATATGAATATATATATGTATGGTGAGCTCACCACTGATATATGTGCCACATGTCATGGCAACATACCATCAATGCACACATAAAAGTATGTGCTAATGATGCCAATACACAGGCACACAACATCCTCCCTGAACCCAATATCCTCATCACCACTGCTGGGAAAAGAGACTGAGGGTCTAGCTGACCTTCCAAACTGTACCATGAGGTTTTCTCAGTGCAGTATCGGGGGGAAGGTATACCGTGAGAAGTACCACATGAGGGGGCTAGAAGGTGCATTGGAGGCACGAGCACTGACAAATGTAAATCAGTATATGAAGTGGTTTTAAGAATGATAGTGCATAGCATTGGCATTAGGAAAACTTGTCCGAACAGAAAGCTAAATCCTAAACTCTATTGAGTGAAGCAACATCTTGAAAAGACAGCAAGCAGACTTTGCAGCTGTATCACCTAACACTGCCCCAGAACTAATAGCTGAGATATCTGTAACACTACAACCACAATCTCCTTCAGTCAGCATTGAGCGGATGTATGACGTAACAACGCGAGTCATTACAACGCGTGCAGTTACATCGCGGTCGTTACAACAACTGCGATGTTACTACGCTATGCCATTACAACGCAAGTCTTTACATCGACTTGCGCTAAATGGCGTTCTAACATTAGAAAAGCGTAATTTACTATTCCAACTCCAGTCCACTTAACAGTAGGGAAGGTGTTGGGATAGTAAACTACACTATTTGTAATGTTAGCACGCCATCTAGCGCAAGTCGATGTAAAGACTTGCGTTGTAATGGCATCGCGTGGTTATATCGCGTTCGTTGTAACGACCGCGATGTAACAGCATCGCGGTGTACTGAATGCGATGTAAATGATGTTTCCCGCATTGAGCCTATACAAAGCCTTATGCATTGAAGTTGGATTTGTGTCACTAAAGTGAATTGATAATAACAGCCTCTGCCAGTAACAAAGACTCTGGCAACTTAGGTACAATGTAAGGTGTGCATTCTCCTATGTTGATCTTGTCACATTCCAGAAGTCTTGACATATCATATGTGTACCACTAAGTGAAAACACGTTAATGTGGCCCATATGGCTGTAAAGGGTAGCCACATAGACATGAAACACATCCCTATGAGTCCCCAACCTAATTCCCTGTTAAATGAAGCCACTCAAACTCATGTTGTCACAAACAAGATACAGTAGGTACAATGCAAACATCACTAGACTGATTCACTCTACCACAACCCTGAAGTCCTAAAGCTTGTGTAACTGCAACTGTTTGCATGTGACACATCCTACCTGAACATAGACACACACTCCACATCACTTGACTTACAAACACTCCTTGAAAACCATGACCCACACCTTACAACCAACATGACCCTGTGATTGCACACACATCCCCTTGGAGGCTGGAAACCATGGTAAAGTATAGTGAATTTCCTCCCTGGGTGGAATATCAATTGTGGGGCCATGTCTACCCATCACTGTGGAAGACAGCGGTGCTTAAAAAGCCCTCTTTAGATGTCGCGGAATTAAAAAACTTCCGGCCGATTTCACTGCTTTCCGTTCCTGCTAAGATCCTGGAGGCCCATCTAAACTTTCACCTCAGCACATATCTAAGGGATCATCATTTGCTTGATGGTTCTCAACATGGCTTTAGGAGACAACATAGCATGGAGAAAGCTCTGACGGTAGTCTTTAATAACATTCGGACGCAGGTCGATGCTGGCCGTACTACGCTCCTGGTGCTTCTGGATCTTACTGCAGCCTTCGACACAATATCTCCTCATAGGCTGGTGACCCGCCTCCGAGAGATGGGTGTCGGGGGCACAGCGCTGAGCATCCTTGCCTCCTTTTTGGGGGAACGTGAACAGAGGGTGAAATTGGGGCAATATTTCTCTGCCCCTAAGGTCCTGCAGTGCGGTGTCCCCCAGGGCTCGTCCCTAAGCCCTACACTTTTTAATATCTATGTGTCCCCTCTTGCAGAGGTGGTTAGATCCTTTGGGCTAGAGGTATTATCCTACGCGGACGACACCCAAATAATGGTATCGATAACTCATACCCGGAAAGACTCAGCCCTAAATTTCAGGAGTTGCATGGAAGCAGGTTCCCTTTGGATGGTGGAAAACTTTCTGAAGTTGAACGGGGAGAAGACCGAGGTCTTGATCTTTGGCAAGGATCAGGGAATTTCGTCCACTGATTGGTGGCTGACCTCTTTGGGGGCCTGTCCCTGTCCAGTCTCCTATGGGAAAAACCTAGGGGTGATCGTGGATAATGTGCTCTCCCTGAAGCTGCAGGTAAATAGGACGGTCTCCATCTGCTTTGGTATTATCAGAATCCTTAGAAAGATCTCTCATTACCTCTCTCTTGAATCATGCAAACAGGCGGTAGTGGCTTTGGTAACCTCGAGACTGGACTATTGTAATGCCCTTTATTTGGGCATCGATAAGGGCCTCATCCTCCGGTTGCAGATGGTGCAGAATGCTGCGGCTAGATTTGTCTTGAATCTTTCTAGGTCTCATTCAGCCACAGCCTCAATTAAATCTCTGCACTGGCTCCCGCTGAACGATAGGATTATTTTAAAGATCCTTTGTTTGACCCATGGAGCCTTTAATGACGCCGGACCTGAGGGTATAAAGTCGACGGTCTGTCATTATGCCCCTTCTAGGTCTTTTCGGTCTGCGGACAAGAATCTTCTTGTTGTGCCCAGGTTTAGGAGGGCCAAATGGGGAGGTAGAGCTTTCTCCTCCTTGGCGCCCAGAGTGTGGAACTCTCTGCCTTTGAACATCTCTGGAGAGCCTTCACGACTTTTGTTCGGTAGGGCCTTGAAGACCTCGCTCTTTGTTAATTCTTCAGTATGAGCTTGCTCCTTCTCTCTTGTCCTCTGATGGTTTGCATCAAGCGCCTTGACGCCCTTGGGCATAGTTCGCGCTCCTATAAATCTAATTTCATTTCATTTCATGTGTGCATCCAAACAGAATATAAAGCCACATCATATCAGCATGATGTGCCCTATGTATAGTTTACTGAAAATGTCCTTGCACAGACTGACATACTCTAACTCTGAATGCAGCCCAGAAGATTAAGTACATTTGTGTGCTATGAAGTGTAAATCGAGATATTCACACCATATTCCAACTAGCTATTAACTCCTATGACACCAATTCCTGATCCATAAGCTAGGTCCTCATGCAACTAACACATACATCTGTAGGGAATTTCAAAGTAGACAAACACAGTTTAACTTACTAAGCACTGTCATGGACCCACATACATCTCCCACATGAAATAGGCAAAGTAAAGTAAATGGTATTACAACCATCCAAGTTTCACAACATCAGGAGGCCACAGTGCATAGACACATTCCATGACATGGTTCTCAAAATTAAGAGGAGTCCTGGAAGTCAACAGGGCCAGGGCACAGTCTGATTTGTAGCTACCTCACAGTCTCCATGTAGTCAGGACAGTGAGAATAAGTCTAAACTGGGAATAATGGGTATTGGCACAAAGTGGCCCCCAAATGTGGCAAATGCGTCATTGGAAGTTCATTACAACATCCACAGAAGAAACAGCAATTGGCCCATATCTGTTAAGACATAATTTGCAATTCACACATTGTTTTGTGTACATGTGTGTCTAAAGTACTTATCGTGTATGAAGAGACAAAACTCTTACACGTATGTTGGCAAGAATATTCACTTCGTACACATCAGATACATATGCAGCATACATCTCATTGAGTTCTGTCCATTGACACACTTGCACACCAGATAAAGAAAGCTGCAAAAACTAAGAATGCATAGAATGTCCAAAGCAAGGTTTAGCCATTTACACCACACCCCAACAGATACATCTTGGGGACATTGACACCAAGCCAGTCTAGGTGCATAATTCCACACAAGATCACAATAGAGTTGCCTACTCTAAGAACGATATAATATCATGGTTAAACAAACACAACCGTAGTCACACATCCTAAATCATACAAGAATAACAGTTAGCATCAGTAGCAATGTTTGGACACAGGAATACCAAAACAAGTAAGTGCTTTATTCAGAGATAAGCTTTATTTAACTGTAAGAAACAAAGGCCAATGGCAGTCCAAAAATATATATAGTGGAAAGAGGATCATTGCCCATCCAAACTTGCCTTCAGAAATATTGCCAAGGGATACCTCCCCCGAAGGGGCATCTGAGGGGCAGGCCAGGTACCAAAAGAAGAAAACTAGGGTGGGTTAGGTTGGTCCTTGGAAAGGCTGGGCACAAGATTGAGAGGGCCGTCTGGGTCAGTGGAATGGCAGGATTCAGTTGAGGGGGGTTGGGCTTCAATATTTTTGGTATCTTTTATATCCATGAAGGGTGGTGAATGGAATAATTGTCTTATTTTTCTTCAATGTGGAAGTACTGGGGTAGGAAGGGGAAGATGATCATCTAGGTTTAGGAGGGGATAGGGTGGTGACAGGATGGGGAGATTTTCTCTTTTGGGTTCCTTGGGGTTTAGATTGGGTCTCTGTAGGGGGCTGGGCAGGTTTTTGGGGTATTGAAGTGGAAGGGTATGGCAGGGGTAGCAGGGTCTTCTGTTTAGGTGTGGGAGGGGGTTGATCTGTTTGGATAGGGAAGAGGTCAAGGGGAATGAGGTGGAGATTTTGGACAGACTTTGTATGAGGAGAGACAAGTGTAAGGGTTGTGGAGGACGAGGGTAAAGAAGTATGTGGTACATCTGTGTCTTTTGGAGTGATGCCTGTCGTGGCTTTAAGTGATGCTGTGCTGTCTGTCTGTTTTTGTGTGTGCCATGTGCTGCAGTGGGTGTTGTGTCTGCCTGCGTGTAAGTGGATGTGCAGGTGAGGGTGTCTTGTGTCTGGTGTGTGTGTGTGTCTTTCTTTGACCTTATGTCTGTATGTTTGTGTGCTTGTTTGTGTGCTGTGTGTGGATGTTGAGGTGGGTGCATGTTCATGTTTGTGTGTGCTTTGGGCAGGTATAGGAACAGACATTGTGAGTGGGGAAGAGGCAGGAGGGGTGGAAAGTTGGATTTAGGTTAAGTCTGCCCTGAGTGTGGAGGCTAGAGCCTAAATGGATCTATGTAGGAAAGACATGTCAGAGTGAATGCACTCCAGAAAGATACCATCTGTGTCTGCTGATTAGAATGCACCTAGAGGACATTCAGCACTGCTGTCTGACCCACAGAGGTTAGCCTCAGGAGATTAATGGCCTCTACACTCAGGGCAGCAGGGGAGACAGAGACAGGGGGTGAGGTGCTTGGCACAAAGGAGACTCCTCCCATTTGAGTGAAGTGGCAACAGACAGAGACAGCTGTGATGGAGGAGATGTTAGGGATGGTGGTGGACTGAGATGGAGTGGACATAGGTCCAGGGGAATCCAATACCACCACCTGAGACGGCTCACAGGAACTGGAGTTGGATGATTACGACATTGGTGTTATGTCTGCTAGCTCCCCAGTGGTGCTCTGTGTCACTGGGTCCCTCTTGGTCACTGCCAGAATGTGAACACAACTGTGGCTAGCTGCTTCCCCAACATTTGTGGCACTGTCTCCTTTGCTGCCCTGGTGTGATGCTAAAAAACATATTTAAATACAAATAAATTGAAATGTTAATATATACTGGCTAAATAGGTGAAAAAATGTTTTTGCATATATTACAATTTGTACCTGGATGACAAAATTAATTTGTCATTAGCCATTAACACATGACTGTTCGCGACAAGATCTGTGCACACTCTCACATATTGGTGTAAGAATCATAGTCTGATAAAACTTCATGTTTCTCCTTGTTAATATTTTACCCACATGTATGTACCAGATGATGTTTTTTGTCTCTTACTTCTTATGCCTTTGTAGTGTACCATACTTACCTCCTGTGATCCAAGGGAGTATAGACATTCTTTTAAGAAATTGACCAACACTGCATGGCTTGACACTCAGCATATAGGGAGTGTTAGACCTGGCACCGTTGGCGTGGGTCACCCTTCCATTTTTGTTTGTGCCTCAATGTATTTTTGTGCTGGTGTTAGCTGCTCAGGGCACTGTGCCACTGCCATCCAGTGCCACAGTACAAGTGCTCCCTATGGTCAAATGTATTATGTGAATTGACTTCCGTGTTTGGCTTATTTGGTTTACTATCAGTCCCTAGTAGAGTGCACCAGGGGTGCCAAGGGCTTGTATATCCAAATGCTGCTAGTGGGCTTGCAGCACTGGTTGTGCCACCCACAGAAGCAGCTGGGTAAAATGTGTTTAAAGTCGGCTATTGCAGAACCTGCATGCAGTCTGGTACTGTCATGCTGACTGGGCAAGTGTCCCCACTTGCCAGTCCCTAAACCTTCCCTTACCTTCATATTAGTCACCCCTATGGTAGGCCCTAGGGCAGGGTGCATTGTAAGGATAAGGTAGGACATGCCCTGAGGTGTGTGGCATGTCCTAATAGTGAATTACAGCCATTTTCGTTTTTCACTTTTGAAGGCTACCTGCTCTCTATAGGCCAGAATGGGCTGCTAGATTATAACACTCTATAATCCTAGCAGACTCAGGAAGCATGGTAGAAATTCGTGTTTAGTATGCCTGAACTCAGAATAATAAAATACATCTTTTAGTAAAGTTTATTTTAATATCCTGTATTTGTAAATGCTACTTTTAGAAAGTTAGCATTTGCTTGCTTAACCATTTCGTTCTGCCTCTGGAGGGGAGGGCTATCTTCTTTGTGTGTAGCTTGAGTGACATGGCTGGGAAGTTCCAGGAGACAGGCTGGGGCTGCCAGGTGGTGAATAGAAAGATTACACCAGGATGGGTGGGAGGAGTTCACCTTGACTCTGAATAGGACAGTGCTCTGCCTCCACAATGCTGGCTCCACCCCCTGGGAGCGTCTGATTTCTCTGCCCTGCCTGCTGAAAGAAGAAGCCAGAGTCTCAACAACAAAGTGCTCCTCACTGAAAAGAACTGGACTGGGATTATGCAAAGGCCCCCCTGGCCTGTAAAGACAAAAGAAACTGAGTATAAATGTAGGAGCCCTGCTCCTAAGAAATCAGATTCTGATGAACCACGAAGAAACTCTGCCTGACTAGAAGGACCTGGAAGAAGCTGAAGGAGGAGTAACTTTCCCTGACCTGGGGGATTGGCCTGCAGTTGGTGCCTTGCTGAGAAAGGAGAGGAAAAGACTGAAAGAGACTTTTCACTTTGTTTTTCAACTATCTCCTAGGGCTTGGAAGAAGAGCTTGCCCCCTGAACTGAGTCCCAGGACCATTGGACTCATCTGCCTTCAAAAACTGAGTTGCCTGGACAATTCTTGCTTGTTTCCCGCTGGATTTGGCCCAGTACGCCTCGTACTACATCCGCCGCAAAGCCGTGTCTTTGCCGCCCGGCACCGTGTGTCTACGCTGAACCAAAAGCGTTAGTACGCACCGTATCCCTCCCGGCTGCATTGCACCTAACCTTCCCCGCCGATTCGAGACGTACATCCCTGGCTGCCGAACCCTGTACGCCGGACTCAAGCTTCGATGTCCCGCAGGTACGGTCCGTACGCTGCTAACGTACTGCACCGTGCCGTACTCAGAGCCAAGAAGCCTCAGTACGCTGATCATCCCCGTACGCTGTACGGCGCCGAGAAGTGTCACCGCCGATCCGCACCGAAGGTACGGCCCGAACGCTGACGCCACGGACTCTGCAAGTTGATCCGGCTCATCCGCCCGTACCCCTGAAGGTCCCGTACCAACGCCGCGTCCCGACGCCGCGACCGGACCAGACCGAGTACGCTGCCGAACTACGACCCGGACCCATCAACTTGTCCCGCACTGTCCGTCGCGGACCCCACGAACTAAGGGTACTTTGTTCTGTACGCACCGCAGTGTGCACGTCCCGGACCCCGGAGTCCGCACCGAGTGTTTGACTCGTACTTTCTTTGTTTTTTAACGCGGACGAGTTGTACACCCAGGTACGAACCGTACAAAGCCTGAAAAGAAGCAGAATTGAGTAAAAGAAGCCTATTTTTGCATTTTAATCCTTTTTGCAAGAACATTGAACTTTGAAATAATACGGTGGTCATTTCTAAACGTTATTCTGGTCTTGTGCTAAGCCTTACATAAAGAAACCTATTTTTGATATAACCTCGACTGGTGTCCATTTGTGGTGTGTCATTGCATTACTGTATGTGTTCAGAAATGCTTAACCTATAGCGCCCTGAGAATAGTCTTGACTGCTTGCGCCACACTACCTAAAGGGTGAGCAGGGGTTATTTAAAAGGGTGATCCCCTTATCCTGACTTAGAAGTAAGAGTCCCTGCTTGTCACAAGTGCATACCTGTGCCAACCAGAGAATCCCAATTCTAACAGGGAGCTATCCCAAATCTAGACCTGGTTCAACAGCAGGTCCCCTGCTTCGGTTAACATATTTTGATATGTCACAATCAAGATGTAGGGGGCAGGGAATAGGCCATTTCACACTGTTCACATGACACTTGCACATCTGTCCACTGGCAGATGAAGCAGTTGTAAGTGTCACATGTGCAACTCATATACAAGTCACACATAGAATATAGAATTTGAAAGGCAATATTTATCTGTGCAGGTATTGTGTTGTATCAGCACAGTGGGTGTGTATGGGCCTTTATGAACTTCGTACTCCGAGAGAGAGGGCAGTAGGGTAAATGTTGTGCAAGATTGTTTAGCTATAGTAAACATCAAATATTTTTCTCAATGAAAGTGCTCCAAGGTTATTGTACAATGACCACCCCACGTTGTAAAAAAGGTGTTGACCTAGGTCCACACATATAAAACAATGAAAGAGTCAATATCCTGAGCAGCGATCATATAATCAAGCTAAAATCAGTCCATGCAGTAGTCTTCACAATTTCTTCTTTGTACTTTATTCCGTATTTCGTTTGCATAGGTCTGTACTTCAATCTTCATCAACCACCAATAGCCACAGATTGAGCCAACAAGTGTTTCGTCTTTTGGGTATAACCAAAGATTTCATCAGGGCTAAAACAAACAAATACATCAGCTCTGTTAAAGGCCATGTATAACATGTTTGTTAATTAATTACAAAGTCCTTCACCATATGCAAGAAAAGGGAGCCAAGTGAGAATCAGCACAGGTAATGATAGGCTACCTTGGGTCCCTAAATCTCAACAAGACGTGCTTAATTCAAATATAAGATGCTTAAGAACTTGGACTCCAGATATCCCATTGTGAACCATGCTCTTGACTGTACTGCTCAAAGCAAACAACTTGTGTTTACATTTCATGGCATCAAATCAATACCTAATTATATCAGGGGTGGAAACCGAGAACTTAAGGTTATGCAGTGCGAAGCCAGCTGGATTCTGAAACTTCGTGCTGTGGAAGTTGGTATCAATATTGATAATTAGCTACAGTACTTTTTGGGATCGTAGGTGAACTGATCTGTAACAGGGAATCTATGTTATTGGTAACTGTCTTCTGTACTGCACTATTATGTTTGGATTATTATGATAGACAAATTTGATGTGTCATTTTAAAAAAGTATATGATTATTTACATTACTCTTGTGAGTTCTGAGAAAAACATTCAAATTCATTTATTTTCTTATTTGATATGTTTACAAAACGTTTACGTGAATTTTGAGAAAAATGTATCATTATTCGACAATTCGGGTGTACCCTGTGATTAACTTATGAATGTATTTTTCTCTTAATTGGAGATGCTATTAGTCTTTCCTCTGCTCTCTTTCTTCTTCTATACTGATTGTCTAGGCTTCCTACTATTGCCTCTTCCGTAACATTGCATTTTAGGCTCATATCTTTAGTATATTGGTGGTTGGTTCTTTGAATACACTTACTACTACTTTTCATATACTATTTGAGATGGGTGGTATTATAGTCATGATATTAAGTAATAACTTTATCTGGGTGATTTTTAATAATGAATGTATGTGCACACCGTCTCTTCGATTACAATCATTTTGGAATGAATTGGCCCAATTTTTTCAGTGATACATTTTACTTACGAGCTTGGATTGCAACAACCCTTGGATAGTACGTGGCTTGTAAGTAATAACAGGAAACCCGTAACATGGTATTTAAACACATGAAATTGACACTACTCACTTGCATTATAATATTTAGGTGGGGTAGTTACCGTCTTATTTTCAATTTTTTGATTTACTCTAGCATTTACTAAGGATAAGTTATACTCCTCTGGAGAAGTTTTATTATCATCAATGTGCACGGTATGATTTTCTAATATGGCACTTACTTTAGCTTGAATTTTTATTACCCTCACACGTTGGTTCCTCCTTGATGTTTATGGAAGGGTGATGTATAAATTGATGCTTCAAGATGGCGACCATGCAACACGCCATGGCTATGTTTCCATTGTCAGCATTCCGTCCATCATTTGTTTGCTGTAATACTTTTTGCCCTAAGTGGGATGGGTATGTCCAGACATGGGTCTCTTGCTCACTGTGCCACAGGATTCAAGCTAGCCTGGCTGAAGAAGGGTGACATACCCTGAAACCAGTCCCGGGATGCTTGTTTCCGGTACAAGGAGGACATGGACTGGCAGTTCGATCTGGACTGTTCCCATGGGGCACAGGGTCAAGACTGATTTGCATATGGCTGGGTCCAAACTGGGGTGGCGTAGTGGGCAAAAGAACGATGGATTCAACCCAGATCTTTTGACTGGGGAAGAATGTTTGCATTGTCAGCATTCCATCCATCATTTGTTTGCTGTAACACTTTTCGCCCAAAGTGGGATGGGTATGCCCAGACGTGGGTCTCTTTCTCACTGTGCCATTGGATTCAAGTTAGCCTGGCTGAAGAAGGGTGACATACCCTGAAACCAGTCCCAGGATGCTTGTTTCTGGTCCAGGGAGGACCGGGCCTGGCAGTTCGGTCTGGACTGTTCCCATGGGCACAGGGTCAAGACTTATTTGCATATGGCTGGGTCCAAACTGGGGTGGCATAGTGGGCAAAAGAACGATGGATTTAACCCAGATCTTTTGACTGGGGAAGAATGTTTGCATTGTCAGCATTCCATCCATCATTTGTTTGCTGTAACACTTTTCGCCCAAAGTGGGATGGGTATGCCCAGACGTGGGTCCCTTTCTCACTGTGCCATTGGATTCAAGTTAGCCTGGCTGAAGAAGGATGACATACCCTGAAACCGGTCCCAGGATGCTTGTTTCCGTTCCAGGGAGGACCTGGCCTGGCAGTTCGGTCTGGATGGTTCCCATGGGGCACAGGGTCAAGACTGATTTGCATATGGCTGGGTCCAAACTGGGGTGGCATAGTGGGCAAAGCAACGATGGATTTAACCCAGATCTTTTGACTGGGGGAGAATGTTTGCATTGTCAGCATTCCGTCCATCATTTGTTTGCTGTAACATATGGATATGTGCGGAGCACTCTCCGTCGAATTACTATTGGGTTTTAGGTAAACGTTTTATTGCTGATATAGTTTTGATAAACTTTATTATTAATTTGATTAGCTTACTTTAGGTTTTTTCTTTTTCCATTTTGTATTTGTTGTGGAACCAGATAGATTAATGATTGTAAAAATCAGGTAAATCTGATAATAAGCTTTTTTGGAAGTAATTGGATCAGGTATTAACTTATGGATGTCCGTATTCTTTACAAAGAAGTCGGATATACTATTGGTGTTATGTGTTTTAGATATAGGATAGTTATAATGTGAGCTTTTTTGTCACCAACGATGTTATATCTATGTCTCAACATGGTCTGAGAATGGATGTGTTTATTTTTCACTATTCTTAGGATATGTGCTGATTTTTGAGAATCCTATGAAGATGGTTTTTGATATAGGATACTACGTTAAGATTCAGACATATTTCGCTGCAGGTGGTGAGTTTGAGTTACACTGTCACATTTAGTATGTGGATGAGGTGTATAGGTGGTTTCTCCCTTTTTGTTTTACATCATTATGAGGTCTTGGTTCGTTTTAGGTTTTCTCTTTCTGCACTCTGTGGGTGACTTTACTTTCCCTTTTTACCTGTTCTATCAGGGATACATGCTTTTATATTTCTTGTTGAGATTTATGGACCCAAGGTAGCCTATCATTGAGTGTGTAACTTCATGATCACACTCTGTGGAAAAATGGATATGTGTCTGAAACAATAGGACAAACAATTGCATTTGCCCGTGTTAGCCTGTGACAATTCAGGTGTTAAAAAAACGAATTGTATGCCATATGTGCCAGAGTGAAGGGGACAACTTCAACATACCATTGTACAACAATCATTGCCACAGTACAACAGTGTGTGTGATGCACCTATGCTCTTCACTGTGGTTGTTCGAACATATCGTCTGGTGACATGTTTGTGAACACAAACGTGCACATACATCTTGGCATCACTCATGCCAGTCTCACTGACAACTGGCATGGCAAAAGGTGCCAGTTTCAAACAAACATACTGAGTGGCAATATGCGTATACATGTCCTGGAGAACCTGGTCTGTGCCTCACAGCATGTACTTTAACATACATTGCCACACTAAGAGCACTTTTCGAAAAACCAGAGTCCAATGAGAAGTGATGATGAAAAAAAGAGGCTACAGAAGTAACACTCTGTACAACAGTAACATTGGCCACATAACTGTGCTCCAGCTTGGTCCAAACAGTGCTTCAACCTTGCCTGTGTGTTAGGTCAGCCTTATTGCACTGTTGTTCAACATGATCAACATATAGCCTGACTGAACATTTTAACCTATACACCAAGTGGCCTTGCTACATCTAACATGACCATAGTTGAGCCTTGTGAATTGCTATGTGAGGTGTTGTGACATGGCTGATGTAACAATAATATGGCCTCTTGTGTGTTGAGTTGTTGTTGTGACTGTAAACATCAACAATGTTTCCACATATGCAACTGATAACAGAAAACACGATTACATTATGTCAAACTGATGTGTACATGCATTACTAATACACCATACGATGTATTTGGGCTATGACGAAATATGCACATGATAATAATGATGGAAAGTTCAGAACAGTACTGTCACTCCTACAGAAGTAAACTAGTCCATCACATTTACCAGCACACTTTAGTAAAATTGGCAACAGATTCTGATCTTTGTATCTTTGCTAGATTCTGCACTAAGTCTATGGTTAGCTGACATTTTGAATAGTTTTACTGTCAGAGTTGTGCTCACCTGCTCCTCTGGTGTGCCATACAGCTACTTGTACAGGGGAAGCCCCGTGTCTACCAGGCTTTCAAGCTCCTGTGGTGTGAAGGTAGGGGCACTGCTCCCTGTACAGTGCAGCTCTCAGAGGATAATAACAGCAGTGGTACAAGTAAAACTTGTCCCAGTCCTGAGGCGGAAGCCGGGAGCTGGAGGTACTCTGCTGCTTTTTTAAAATTGTATTTTGTGTGGTGTCACTTTCTAACTACTTTTAATCTAAAGCACAACGTAGCGCTCGCGCACAGCTGATCACTTGGGCTGCATCGCGCCCTTCATCGCTCTTCACCTGCAGCCGCCATAGCCACCGGCGTGCGCGCAGACTCCGCCCCTTTCTCAGGCCACGCCCCCTGATCTTGACTACTTAAACCGCTGACCACAGCGGCAACGTGTAAAACTTGTCCCAGTCCTGAGGCGGAAGCCGGGAGCTGGAGGTACTCTGCTGCTTTTTTAAAATTGTATTTTGTGTGGTGTCACTTTCTAACTGCTTTTAATCTAAAGCACAACGTAGCGCTCGCGCACAGCTGATCACTTGGGCTGCATCGCGCCCTTCATCGCTCTTCACCTGCAGCCGCCATAGCCACCGGCGTGCGCGCAGACTCCGCCCCTTTCTCAGGCCACGCCCCCGCCTTCCAACATAAATGTGAATGCATAGGACGCGCAGCGGGAGCGCCGTTTGCGCGCCGAAGGCGCGCCTAAGGGAAGCCCGTCTGCGCCCGTCCGCGCCAAGACCATGCCAGGCGCAGGAACCCCTGCCCAACATCCTCTAAACATCAGGTATGCTCCCAATGACCTTCTCAAACTTCGAGGCAGATCTGCCTGCCTCTGCAAACTTGATCTTTCTAAAGTATTCGGTTCCACCAGTTGTAACAAATGTCGTTGGATTCTCAACTTCGCCACCAAGCAGCCAACATCCCTCAAACGACCTCACTTTTCACGAGGTCTGATAAACGCCAGGTCGATGTGCAAACACAGTCAGGATATCCACGACCTCATTATCGACCATGACCTGGACTGTCTCATGATCACCGAGACCTGGCTCACTGAAGACAGTAACCCTGACATAGCCATCGCCCTCCCCCCAGGTTACTCCTTTCACAGACAGGATAGACTGAAAGGTAGAGGAGGAGGCGTTGCATTCATCTTAAGGAACCCCTTTAGCTGCCACACCTTCTGCCTCGACCCCCTCACTGATGCAGAGGGACTAGGTTTCTCCATCAAACTCAGTCAAACCCTCTCTTTCTCAGGTGGTCTGATCTACCGCCCACCTGGAAATGCCGCGAAATTTCTCGGCTCCCTTAATGACGCACTCGGACACTTCCTACTCCGATACCCACATTTCACCCTCTTGGGCGATTTTAACCTGCATCTCGAAATACCTGTTGACCCCTTCACCAGTAATCTGCAGCTGACATTAGATATTTTCAATCTGCAACAAAGCGTCAAGCTGCCCACTCATTCCCTTGGTCACACCCTGGATGGTGTCTGTTCCAATTTCCCAGCCATCTCCACCTTACCTTCCATTCCCCAAATCTGGACTGATCACAGCCTGATCCTGTTCCATATCCTCAACGTCCCCCCTTCTAACTGCAAAAAACCAACTCTCCAACACATTCACTCCATCAATTGGAAAACTGTTCAGGAAAGTCTTATTTCTCATCCCTTTTCCCCTACTAATGCCCCCCCTTCCTCTGGTAACATCGATAAAGATGCAGTCTCTCTTAACAACTGGCTTTCTCAAGAAATCTCAAAACGATGTCCACCTAATAAAAAAGACAACACCCTTAAGAAAACGAAAATTAAAGCCCCTTGGTATACGCCTGATCTTACCGCCGTACACCTACTCTGCAGGAAAGCAGAACGTAAATGGCGTAGATCCTACGAAAATGACGATCGGAACAACTACATTCTTCAGAGGAAAAATTATCTCTCAACCATTAAATCAGCAAAAAGAACCTACTATGTAAACGCCATTAAAGAGGCCAGCCAAAAACAACAAACCCTCTTCTCCATAGTAAAATCTTTCACCAAACCAAAAGCTCTTCAACCAGAGATCCCCCCGTCCCAAGAACTGTGTGATTAGATCTCCGACTACTTTGAGGAAAAAATCAGCTCTATCCACACAAACTTCCCTCCTTCCCCTCCGGTGTACTCAATCTCGGAGCTAGACAAATCTCGCCCGACTGCACACAGCCTCAAATTTTTCACCCCGGTGACCCTAACTCAGACCAGAGAAGCGATCCTTTCATGCAAATCGGGCTCCCCTTCTGACCCTTGTCCCCCCAAGATCCTCCACACCATCATTGATGAAATCAACCCCATCATTAATGAAACAGTCAACCTCTCACTCAAATCTGGCTCTGTCCCTCTCGCTTGGAAAAAGGGTGTGGTTAAACCTCTTATGAAAAAGGCAAACAAACCCCCCTCTGACTTAACTAACCTTCGTCCCATCACCCTGCTACCTGCGCTGGGCAAAATAACAGAACAGTTAGTCCATAAAGAGCTAAAATCCTTCCTTGATGCCCACAACCTACTTCTGTAACGCCCTGAACGTCTCGGGATCGTTTAACAGACACGATAATGAGGACGCAACCACTTGTGAAGGGTTAGTTAATTTAATGAAGGCAAAAATAATACAAAGAACAAACAAAAGTTATAGTCACTGGAATCCTCCAGGCTAAGTACGTTACCAGCCCACCGCACGGATGGTCCTAACCGTCCTCTGCATATACGCCGATCCCGGCGTATGCCAACAGAGGGCAGAAATGAAATGGCCGACAATGCCAATTGGTAGGCTGTGAGGGGCACGAAGAGTGTTGGGGAGAATCGAGGAGTCAGGGAAACACCCAGCTGGGGTCTCTACCTGAAGGGAGCAGCCGCTCAACCTCTTCCTCAGACTGCACCGGGACGCGGAGTCACCTCCTGGTGATGCGTCACCGATACCCCAATCAAATAGCAAGAAGACTGAACCGAGAGCAGCCGCTCGATCGATCCTGTGGACTTCCGAGTCTGTAACGCGGCAAACACCTCCTGGTGTGCGTTACAGCTGGCAGTCCCTGTATCTCTGGTCTGGCTGGGAGTTACGACTCCAACCAGCAAAAGCGCCACTGCGCTTTGACTCAGCCGAGACAAAAAGCGAAGCTCAATGGTTGACCGGTAGAGCTTCCGGGTCCTTCACAGGTGACGATGGGGCAAGACACGGCCCAGGGAGTAACGACTCGACCTACCTCCGTTCTTGCCTTACTGGAGCACCACTCCGGAACACTGCTCTTCACGAAGCAGGTACGTCGGTGTAAACACAATATCCGACAGCGTTGTACCTCCCGGTTCCTCCCTTTATAGGGCGTGTTTTCCTTGAGTTATGTAACAGCTCTCCTGTTTACATAAGGGCGTGTTTTCCTTGAGTTATGTAACAGCTCTCCTGTTTACATAAGGGCGTGTTTTCCTTGAGTTATGTAACAGCTCTCCTGTTTACATAAGGGCGTGTTTTCCTTGAGTTATGTAACAGCTCTCCTGTTTACCTAACCTCTCAACCGCTAAGCATCCTGGGAGATGTAGTCCGTTTTCGCTGGTTACCGTTTTCTTCCCCTCGCATGACAGGAATTCTTGACAGTACATCCTCCCTCTCAGCGGCTCCCCACGGGTCCAGCGCTGGCAGGAAAACGCCGATGGAACAAGGAGACCAAGCGCGGAGCATGAACCCCTTCAGCCGGTTCCCATGATTGCTCCTCCGGGCCATAGCCTTTCCACGCAACCAGGTACCACAGCTTCCCCCTGCGCCATTTGGACGCCCGTATGCCCGATACTTCATACTCCACCTCCGACTCCACGCATACCGGCCTAGGTGTCCCAGACGGCTTGGAGGGTGCAGGTTTGAGCAATGATACATGAAAGACAGGGTGTATCCGCAATGACTGGGGCAAGCACACCTTCACGTTCACGGGACCCATACACTTGGCAAATCGATAGGGGCCCATGTACTTGGGATGGAACACACTGTTCTTTCGAAACCTCATGTTTCTTGTGGATATCCAGACGTAGTCTCCAGTGCGGTACAGTGGCCCGGGCCTTCTCTTCCTGTCTGCCGCAGCCTTGTATTTTCTCTTGGCCTCTATTAGGACAGCCCTTGAGCGCATCAACGTGTCTTTTATGTGTGCCACCCTGTCCGCTGTGGCGGGAATCCTGTCCTCTCTGAACGGATGTAGAAATGGCAAGAACCTGGGATGTTGGCCATAGTTGCTATAGAACGGAGATGACTGTGTGGAGCTGTGAGTGGCGTTGTTATAGGCTATCTCTGCAACCCATAGCAAGTCGACCCATTCTTCCCTGCCCTGGTCCACAAAACATCGCAGATACTGTTTGAGCGTTTGGTTCAGGCGCTCGGTTTGGCCGTCCGTTTGAGGGTGGTAGCTGGTGGACAGGGCGGTCTTAACATGCAGCGCAGTGCACCAAGTCTTCCAGAATTGCGCAGTAAACTGCGACCCCCGGTCCGACACGATCACCCCAGTTAATCCATGCAGTCGTACCACATTCTTTAGAAGTAGTGACGCCAATTCCCCGGCCGTAGGGACTCTCTTGCAGGGGATGAAGTGCCCCATTTTCGTCAAGTAATCCACCACCACCAGTATTGCCGTCATCCCCTGGTCTACCGGTAGGCCCACCACGAAGTCCAGTGATATGCTATCCCATGGTCTATCCGGGGTCGGAAGTGGATGTAAGAGCCCTTGGGTTCGGCCATGGTCTGCCTTCATGGTAGCACACGTAGGACACTCCTGTCCCCACCTCCTGACATCCACTCTCATGGTTGGCCACCAGAAATGCCGTCCCATGCTAGTCACCGTTTTTTCAAAGCCCAAATGACCTGCGCATGGAGAGTCATGGCACCAGATGAATGCTTGTTTCCTTAGCCTAGGCGTGGGTATCAATAGGCACCTGCCCTTCAGGGGTATCCCGTCCTTCAGCTGCCATTCTCTGTGACTGAGGAGCCACCTCTGCCATGCGAACGACCTGATCCCTCTCTTTATTCCCCTCAGGAAAGTATCCGGTTGGATAACCCCCAATACCATCCGCGGGGAAATGATGGAACGCTCGGTCGCAGGCAATGGTTCCTTAACTGCAGATTGACGGGACAGGGCGTCCGCCTTCCGGTTTTCCGTCCCAGGCCGATATGTGATGCGGAAGTTGAACCCCGCAAAGAAGATCATCCACCGCAGCTGCCTGGGAGAAAGGTGTCTTGTGGCCGTCATGAACTGTAGATTCCGATGGTCCGTGTACACCGATACCACATGTCTTTCCCCCATCAACCAATGCCTCCATTCGGTGAAGGCGTCCTTGATTGCGAGAAGCTCCTTCTCCGCAATATGGTAGTTGCGTTCGGCGGCGTTGAGTTTGCGGGACATGTACGCAACGGGATGAAGCACCCCTGTGTCGTGGTTGCGTTGGGACAAGATAGCCCCCAGCACCACATCCGAAGCGTCCGCTTCCACCACGTAGGGGAGATCCGGATCGGGGTGAGCCAACACCGGCGCCTTACCAAAGGCGCTTTTCAGGGCCTCAAAGGCTGTGTTCGCTTCAGGGGACCAGACAAACTTCTTGGACTTCCTCAGTAGCTGTGTGATGGGGGCCACCACTCTTGAAAATCCATCTATAAACCGCCTGTAAAAGTTGGCGAAGCAAATGAAACTTTGGACGTCCTTCACGCTTTGGGGCACCGGCCATTCTTTCACAGCCTTGATCTTTCGTTCTGCCATCTCCTGTCCGTCTGGACTCAGCATCACTCCGAGGAATTCCACGGACGTGACGTGGAAGTCACACTTGCTGAGTTTACAAAACAGCTTGTTTTCCCTCAGCTTTTGGAGCACAGCTTTGACGTGGTGTACGTGCTCCTCCACACTGGACGAGTAGATGAGGATGTCGTCGATATATACGACCACGTAGATATCCAACTCCTCTCTGAATACCTCATTCAAAAAGTACTGAAAGGCTGCCGGGGCGTTGCACAGACCGAACGGCATGACGAGGTACTCAAAAAGGCCGAACCTGGTCTTAAAGGCGGTCTTCCACTCGTCTCCGTCCCTCATGCGCACCAGATGGTATGCCCCTTTCAAATCCAACTTGGTGTAGATACGAGCTTTCTTGACCTGTTCCAGAAGTACACTGATGAGAGGCAAGGGGTACCGATTCTTTATGGTTATCGCATTCAATGCCCTAAAGTCCACACAGGCTCTCAGCTCCCCATTAGCTTTCGGGATGAAGAAGAGTGGCGAGGCGGCCGGAGACTTGGACGGGCGGATGAATCCTAGCTTGAGGAGTTTATCCAGGTACCCCCGGAGATGCACGTTTTCAGGCTCCGTCAGGGCATACAGCCTGCCGCTGGGAACGCTGGCCCCTGGCACCAGGTCGATCTGGCAGTTAAACTGTCTATGTGGTGGTAGCACTTCCGCCTTTACCTCATCAAATACATCCTCAAAACTGAGATAAGCCTGGGGGAGAGCTACATCTTTTTCTGCCGCTGTAGCCACCGTCTGACTCCCGCTCTCATCTGCGTCAAGGGATTCCGTTCTTTTTCCACAATGCAGGATGCAATACGGTGACGTCATTTCGACGCGATGTGTTGGCCAATCCACAGAGGGGTTGTGTTTCTGTAGCCACGGCAATCCCAATATGACGCCATATTGGGGCGCTCGGATGATGTTAAAATCGATTTGTTCCAAATGGTTCCTCCCATATCTCATCGGAAGGACCCCCGTGTGCTGCCCGATGGGCCCCGTCACCAATCGCCTTCCGTCTACAGCATAGACGTCTTCGGGTACAGCTTTGGGAAGAAGCACTAGCCCTAGCCTGCATGCCTCGTTGTGGTCCATAAACATGCCAGTGGCCCCTGAATCCACCATGGCCACAACGGGTATCCACTGGTCATGCACTCCCACGTGCACCGTGAGAAACAGGTGTCGGTGTCCTTTAGTGACCGAGTTGGAAAGTGAAGGGATGGATGAGTGACTCCGAGATGCCCCTTCTTTGGTCTGGGAGTCCTCAAGTTTTCCGCCGGTATGTCCACCACGGCTGTTACCGACCGGTTGGCCCGATAACGTGACGTCTTCGGTTTGGCAGGGCATTCACGTACGTAGTGGCCTTTTTTGCCACAATATAGGCACAATCCTTGTTTACGGCGTGACTCTTTCTCCGTGGCTGTGAGGCTCGCTCGTATTGCGCCGATGTCCATGGGTTCTCCCTTGGATGCGGTGGAAGTTTCAGGACTTCCCACCGTCACATAGGATGGAAGGGATTTTCCTTTTCTCCCATGATCCCCTTTTCTTTCACTTAGCCTATGTTCCAGCCGTAATACCAGGTTGATGAGGCCCTCACATGTCTTGGGTTGAGGGTCAATATGAGCCACGGCGTCTTTGAGCTCATCGCACAGCCCGTGATGGAAGAGCGCCGTCTGTTTGGCAACAGGCCACTTGGTTTCCGCAACCAGGTCGTTGGATCCCTGTCTCAACTCAAGCATTTCACGGTCCGCCGTGTACGAGTCAGCCCTTCTGTCGAATACCTTCAGGAATTCCTCGCGAAAAGCACCCCAATCACATAAGATGGGGTCGTCCCTGCTCACCAGAGGTACGGCCCATTGTGCCGCGTTTCCAGCCAAATAGGAAATAAGGAAAGCCACACGAGCCTGACTCGTGGGGAACGCCTTTGGTTTGCACGATAAATGTAGCGCCACTTGTGTGAGGAATACCTGCACTGTGTTAGGATCCCCACTGTACCTCTCTGGTGTTGCCAAGGGGATGGCTACCGGCATTTCCACTACTACAGCAGGGGTCTGGTCCGTGAGGGAGGTGCTGGGCGTGAGCGGGTCCAAGTGGATAGCATCCAGTCTGGCTTTTACATCGGCTGTTTCTTGCCTAGAGGCAGCCAATTCAACTTGCACGGTCGCTAAAGCAGCCAGCACATCATCAAGTGTTGCCATGTCTGTTATCGACCGGGAGACAGTTAGTGTATTAAGGTCGGATATTTTGTAACGCCCTGAACGTCTCGGGATCGTTTAACAGACACGATAATGAGGACGCAACCACTTGTGAAGGGTTAGTTAATTTAATGAAGGCAAAAATAATACAAAGAACAAACAAAAGTTATAGTCACTGGAATCCTCCAGGCTAAGTACGTTACCAGCCCACCGCACGGATGGTCCTAACCGTCCTCTGCATATACGCCGATCCCGGCGTATGCCAACAGAGGGCAGAAATGAAATGGCCGACAATGCCAATCGGTAGGCTGTGAGGGGCACGAAGAGTGTTGGTGAGAATCGAGGAGTCAGGGAAACACCCAGCTGGGGTCTCTACCTGAAGGGAGCAGCCGCTCAACCTCTTCCTCAGACTGCACCGGGATGCGGAGTCACCTCCTGGTGATGCGTCACCGATACCCCAATCAAATAGCAAGAAGACTGAACCGAGAGCAGCCGCTCGATCGATCCTGTGGACTTCCGAGTCTGTAACGTGGCAAACACCTCCTGGTGTGCGTTACAGCTGGCAGTCCCTGTATCTCTGGTCTGGCTGGGAGTTACGACTCCAACCAGCAAAAGCGCCACTGCGCTTTGACTCAGCCGAGTCAAAAAGCGAAGCTCAATGGTTGACCGGTAGAGCTTCCGGGTCCTTCACAGGTGACGATGGGGCAAGACACGGCCCAGGGAGTAACGACTCGACCTACCTCCGTTCTTGCCTTACTGGAGCACCACTCCGGAACACTGCTCTTCACGAAGCAGGTACGTCGGTGTAAACACAATATCCGACAGCGTTGTACCTCCCGGTTCCTCCCTTTATAGGGCGTGTTTTCCTTGAGTTATGTAACAGCTCTCCTGTTTACATAAGGGCGTGTTTTCCTTGAGTTATGTAACAGCTCTCCTGTTTACATAAGGGCGTGTTTTCCTTGAGTTATGTAACAGCTCTCCTGTTTACATAAGGGCGTGTTTTCCTTGAGTTATGTAACAGCTCTCCTGTTTACCTAACCTCTCAACCGCTAAGCATCCTGGGAGATGTAGTCCGTTTTCGCTGGTTACCGTTTTCTTCCCCTCGCATGACAGGAATTCTTGACAACTTTACCCCCAGCAATCCGGTTTCCGGTCTAGACATTCTACCGAGACCGCCCTGATCGAGCTGACCGATACCATCAAAAACCTACAAGATCAGAGGAAGAAGGTCATACTGATCCTTCTTGACCTCACGGCGGCATTCAATACTATTTCCCACTCCATTCTGTTCAACAGACTTATGGACATCGGCGTCACAAACTCGGCCCTTGCCTGGATCAGTTCTTTCCTCAGTGACAGATCTCAAACCGTCTCACTGGGTCCTTTCCAATCGAAAGAGAAAAAGATCTCCTGCGGAGTTCCCCAGGGCTCCATTCTTAGTCCCCTCCTATTCAATATATATCTCATCCCCCTACTTTCACTTATAGTATCGTTTGGCATAACTGTCACGTCTTATGCTGACGATACTCAGCTTGTCATCCCTCTCGACGACAATTCCAACTCGGCCGAACTTAATCTCAAGCGCTGCCTCACAGCGGTCTTTCAATGGATGGACGCCAACCATCTCCGCTGCAACTCGAATAAAACCGAGATCTTGCCCATTGGAAAGAATGCTTCTTTCAGTCCCGCCCTGTGGTGGCCTGATAACTCTGCTGCCCCACCTCAGACAGTTTCATCGGCCAGAAACCTCGGAGTTATTTTCGATTCCGATCTTTCTTTCGATTCCCACGTCGCAACTGTAGCAGGTAAATGCTTCGGCATTATAAAATCCATGCGAAAGTTCTTTGACTTCCTCCCGCTCGATTCCAGAAAGACCATTGCGGTAGCCCTCATACTCTCTCGAGTAGACTATTGTAACGGCCTCCTGGCAGGGACCAAAAAGTCCACCCGAACTGCAAAGTGTCCTGCACACTGCCGCGTGTCTTGTCTTAAAACTCCCACGCAAATCTTCTATCTCCACTGCCCTCAGATTCCTTCATTGGCTTCCCTTGCACAAGAGAATACTCTTTAAAATTCTCGTTGTAGCCTTCCGAGCCTTCAACAAATCCGGCCCAGTCTACCTGTCGAGACGCTTCCCTCACTACACCCCGGGTCGCACTCTCAGATCCTCTCAAGAAAACCTCATGACCCCCTCTAAATTCAACCTGAAGTCCAAAGGCGGAAAAACACTCAGTACCCTGGCTATTAGAGCCTGGAACAGTATGCCAAGGCATCTTAGACTTCAGACGCATGAGAAGCCGTTTAGGAAGCTCCTCAAAACGTGGATTTTTAGTCTCTCTGATGACTGGACTAATGCAGCCATTTAGCCCCCCACCACCTTTCCAGTGATCTGGTCCCAGGTTTTACAGCGCCAAGATGCTCCCTTCGGAGCGAACGTTTGCGCTCTATAAATACCTATCCAATATCCAATATCCAATATCCAATGGGGAGGTCTGTAAAAGTACAGTTTCTGAAGGCAAGTGATTTGTATTGCAATTGCAGTCAAAGGGATAGGTCCACGTTGAGTGCATTTTCCAACTTCGTCCAGTGGCTGCATTGCTGGCAGAATCTCTGCCTACCTTGGAGTCCAAAATAGCCAGCAGTCCGCAAAAAAGCATGTACATTAGAGGTGGAAGTTTACTGCTTCAGTCTTCATCGTAGTCAGACACAATAAGTGAGCCGCAACTGTCATCATAACAAGTCACACCTATGTCTGTGTCCGACTCAGTTCTGGACTGTCTACCGCGTCTTTTGAATTTTGGTTTGGTGGATACAAATACATTTGCCAATATTGTGGCTTTGGACTCCACCATGGCTGGATTCACAATATGGTGTGTTGAAGAAGCATCAAAATGATTTGCTAACACACCCATAACAAATTCACCTTAAGATGAGGCTTACGCACTCCTTGGCAGGCTAAACAAGCATGAAAGCACAAACAACAGTTTCAGGTTTACCTCTTTCTCTTTGGCAGTAGGCGGCCCATGTACATTAACAGATGTAAATACACCACAGCACATTATTGAAACCACTGTCACCCAATGTGATACCTGTGTGATTTTCAGGTGGAGAGGGTGTGTGTGTTTGATTTAAAGAATCCAACATTCACAGATGGCTGGAACACTCAAATTTCAAGCACCCTACTGACTCAGTGTGAATAAATGGTCCATTGTAAGTGATCTATATTTTCTATACTTAAGTTTATATCTGCAGATTAATGAAGATGTACTTTGTAAATTGGTAGTGTATGTCATTGTATGTGCAATGCAGAAATCAGAACATGACAGTGACCACCATGGAACATTTGTCTGCATGAAGTGCTGAATGCAACTCAAGATGTATGTGGTGTACAGAAGGGTATGCATAACATGATCCTACTATGATGCAAAAATCTACTCAGCCAGTAAACATACCTAAGTCATGTGTTTTAGGCTTGTGAGATTTGGACTGTCTACTGCTTGAATTGGCCTCAACCCAATCTGTCACCAGTGAAATATGAGTCTAATGTACTTTCATTCCTGTGTTTCTAAGCATTTGAGACATATTCTGAAATGCTATGTAAGCTGTGGTATGTTTTGATCCATATTTGATTGTTCAATCTAGTTTGCACTGACATGGACTGTCATGTGTTGTTGTTCGAACTAACATCTACTGTGTATACACTCCGCACACAGGTATCGTGGAGGAGCCGAAAGACAGCTTCCTGTCTACAGATCCTTTCCTGACCTACAAACCATGGGAGAGATGAGATCCACAAATACCGACTCAATAAGGTGAGCATAAATGATATATGCCAGCAGTTGGCACCTTCATCGCAAAAATCCTACATCACTGACACCCAAAGTTAAGGTGATGGCAGTACTGAATTTCTTAGCCACAGGGTCATTTCAGCACACAGTGGCAACATCTGGCGGAATGTCCCAGCTAATGTTCAGCAGCTTACTTCAAGATGTCCTGCAGGCATTGACCAGACACACTAACAGCTCCACTAAATTTCCCAAACATGAAGACTTGTCCAATATCAAAGCAGATTTTTACAAATTTGATCGAACCCGACATGTGATTGGAGCAATTGATGGGACACAAATTGCTTTATTTGCACCACTGGCCAATGAGCAGGTATATAGGAACAGGAAGCACTTCCGCTCAATCAATGTACAGTTGGGTTGTTTGGCAGATATGAATATTTCCCACATCTGTGCCAGATTTCTAGGGTCAGCCCATAACTCCTACATTCTACGGAACAGCATCATACCATATTTCATGACTCAATTACTTCCAGAGAGGGACTGGCTTGTTCGTAAGTAATATTTTTAATAAAGTTTGTTGTGAGTGGTTTTGTGTGTGTAAATTTGATTAATCTTTGCTTGAGCGTTTAGCTCGTGTCTATCTTACATGTAGGAGACTCAGGATACACCAACCAGCCATGGTTACTGACACCTATGCGGAATCCGGTCATCCCAGGGGAAGTCTGCTTCAATACGGCCGATGGGAGAACAAGGCGGATAGTGGAGCAGGCTTTTTACCCTCCTGAAGGCAAGATTTTGCTGTCTAGATAAAACTGGAGGAGCCCTACAATACTCACCTTGTAAGGTGTGCCAGATCAACGTTGCCTGCTGCATGCTCCACAAACTGACAGTGAAGAAAAATATCCATCTAACAAAGGAGACCAGTAGGAACCACCAGCTGAGGATCCGGGACTGGGTGATGATGACAGTGGTGAGGAGGAAGGAGGTGACTTACGCCAAAAGCTTATCAACAACTTCTTTTCATGAAATCCAATGAAAGCTTTAGACAACGGACTTTAACGATAAGCTGTACTCCAGTCCTATTAGATAATTGGTTCGTGCACACTTCTCAGCACCTGCTGCCTTTTGGTGCCACTGATCACAGATTCCAAAATATTTTACATATAGAGCAATGCACGTGAACAAAGGAGCTTGTTTATTCTTTTTATATTTATTTCAGTCCTTTATTTTCAAATTTATATAATATTTCACAAAAAAAGGGGGCAGCAAAAGCATTTTGTTCAGTTCGGCAAAAAGCCAAGAGAACTTCTTCAGGGCAAGTCAACTTAATAAGAGACCGTAGAATGATGATAAAAAATCAGAAGGGTAAGTGCCCTCAGTCCCCAGGTGGAAGATTTCCACCTTGATACGCGGTCACAAACGCCTTCCAGCTAGCACCATCCATGGGCAGAGAGACTTCTTTTCATGACTATAAGTATTCACTGAGGTGTATTTCTGATTCTACAGTGCTTGTTGTTGTGTAGCTGTGAAGACTATGTGTATGTACACATCAGTAGCAACGGCACCTCCATTAGGGTAGAGGAGCACTGCCCCCCTGCCACCACCCAGAAATAAAACATGTTTCGCCCGTTTCATTATTGTTGTATTTTATCTCCCTGGACCCACCCCCAGGACTCTGACGAGTCTTGGGGGCAGGTCCAGAGCAAATACACTGTGGGGGAGTGCACACTCCCTTTTCCCTTCATTTCACTTGAGGTGTTTGGCTGGCCGTTTCAGGCCGGCCAAACATCTCATGCGATGTGAAGCTTTCTGCAGCCCCAGCAACGTTGCTGGGACTGGAGAAAGTAGGCCAAGGCTCCCAGTCTGTCTAAGAGCACATAGTCATAGCCCTCAGGCCAATCATGACGATGCTTTACTGCAGTGTCATGATTGGCTGTAGTGCAGACTGGGAGCCTGTATCATGAGCAAGAACAGCGTGATGGAGCAGACGGCGGAGGCAGTGGCGATCTGGTGAGTTTCTTAATTTTTTGATTCTTTTTTTGTTTTGTCCCCTGAACAAAAACCCATCACCCCCCCCCCCCCCCCCCCCCCCCAGCTCACCCACCACTTGGCAGGGGACGGGCTGCGACTGCACATCTGAGTGTAGGATAAGTCTGCTAATGTTTGCGCAAAACAGGTTTTGAAAAGGTTTCCTTTTACATGCACACTGTATTATTCATTGTTCTGGATGAAGTGTAAGTTTACACTTACTTGTGAGACATAATTTATCCTTGCTAATCTTGGTACATATTGTTTTTCAGGGAACTTTGCCATGTCATCAACTGGTGGGATTTTCAAAGCAATGCCATCACCAGACATATGATGTTGTGTCAGAGTCCAACCTGGACATGAAATGATCCTCGAAATGTCTGTCACAGACTGTAAACATACAGATCTGTCATGACACCAGCTTGCAAATTGAAGGAATGAAAGTTGCTACAATGCCAATAGTCTTATTTCCAATCGTGTGGTATTTTTTTTGCAATATGTGTAACTTCCCGGGCTCCAAGACAAAGTGGTTGTGTGGGAAGACCATGGTAATTTACAATCACATCACCTATTTCATCTATGTGTGAAAAATGGATGTAGCTGTGGATGTATGTCATCATTGTATGTCACAGTGCAAGTGCCACACCATTGTCATATGCTTGCAACCTCCTTAAAGATGCTGAAAAACGTGTTTGGAGGGGACCTGTTCATACCCATCAGTAGTACTGGCCTGTTTACTTTCATTTTCTCTACTGATTATATAGGGTATTTATGGTGTCTGGGATCTGGTACCCGGTGTTGATGCAAATTAAATTTGATGTTTCACATTAAAGTTTACATTGAAAGATGTTACTCCTCCTAAATTGTTGTTTATTAATTGTACATGTCAAATTACATTAGTAGCACAGATTGCTGCGTGGGATGTCAGCTTGTGATGATTATTTGTGCAATCGACTGTCTGTGATTAGGTACCTTAGACATACGTTTGTATGATACTGTACATGTGTATGTCTATCTTGTGGTGCCATGTTTGAGTGAGTTTGTTGCACTTAAGTTACAATTTACATATATGTTGACATAGGTTGATGACACTTTCATCAGAGTGATCACATGGTAATTACAACAATTTGCGATAGATATCCAAGGCACAACATGAGCTAGGATTGATGTGTTAACCCTTTTACCGTGGCGCTAATTCCGCCTCGGTGCGGATGAAAAAAAGAGTGGGTGTGGTCCAGATGGCCCCCGGCCATCATCTGCACATGCCCACCGTGACGTCGGACGGCCGGGGGCCGTCCGATACATCGAAGGAGTTAAGTGATTTTATTGGTCAAACATGGTGATTAGATGGGAGAACACATTATGTATCAGAACAAAAAAAAACAATGGAGTGAAGTTGATAGTGGGGGACTCTTTCTTACTGGCTGGGGGGTTGTACATTGCTATTCGACCCACTTGTATTTTCTTGGACGTCCCACCCCACATCGGGGGGATTCACAACTGCAGGCTCCTGGGATACTAAGCATTCTCCAGCTGTCTCACAGTGTCTCCCTGTGGCTTGCACAGATGTAGGGGACAGATGTAGTTGGCCCACAGGGAGGGTACTTTTCTGTGAAAATGCCTGGTGGAGGGTGGTAGTGGTGTCCCTCAGCACCCCAATGACCTTGTCCGTTTGGCTATTGTGTCATTGTAGGTGGTGGTCTTGGGACCCCCACAGTTGTTTGATGTCACAGAGGTCTTGAAAAATCTGGCCCAATGCTCCCTGGCACTCCTCATAGGCATCCAGTACTCAGGAGAGGTTGGCCTGGGCATCTGTGGTGCCAGCTGTTGGCTGATGTGGGCCCACATGTCCCCTCCCACCACCCCTACCCCCACAGGCTGGCACGGTTTGTGGCTGCACAGTCAATTCAGATCCTCCATCCTCATTGATTGTGTTGCACTGCTGATGTTGTGGTCCGTGGTAGATTGTGTGTCGGCTGGGATAGGGGTCAGCTGTCAGTTTGTAGCTGAGATGGGAGATGTCACAGTGGACCCTGCTGGACATACTGGTGTCATCTGCCGAGCCAAACCTGATGAGCCAGGTTCCTCCCTTTCGTACAAGTTTTCAGGAGAGTCATCTTCGCCGGGGAGCTTATTCAAGTTTGGGGTCTGAGGCTGGCTGGTTTAGTCATTCAGCCTGGAGGTGTTCCCAGGTCGTTCTGTTGGTGCAGATATGACAGAGTCAATTATGTGATTATACATTGTACCTCAAAAGGTACACATTGATCAAATGCCTGGAACAAAAGAAAGATTTAGATGGAGGAATTGGCACCTATCACCATCATGGTAGTAGTTATTTGGAGTGAACAATGTAACTTTGTCACAATGTGGATTATGGTCTTGCTCCCCCTCTGTGCTGGTATGGTCATTGTTACACATTCTGAAGGTGACACTTTAGGATTAGTGAGTTCAAAATCAAACTTTTTTGCAGGACATACTTAAACATTAATTTGTAATATTTAGTTGTTGTGATTCCTGTGTGCTGTGTATTTTCAATGTATCACCAGGCATACTGAAGTGACAGCCTTACCCCAAACGATTTTATTTTTTTAAAGTGCAAATTAGTCATGGTGTCAGAGATGTGCTCATTATTTTCTACTCAAGAGTCTGGGGTGCATCAGCCTAATTATGCAACTGTGTAAGTGCATAGCATTGTGTATACACAGCTCAGTGAATTTAACCTTACACTCCATAGTAAGATGTTATAAAAATGTTTTTGAGGTACATTACAGGTAACTATTTTTGTGAGCTTGGGTTAGAAGTCCTGATGGTAGTTGTGATCATTCCAAACACTCCTTCCACCCCCCTTGCTAAATGGCTCCCTGCCAGTGAGGGGAAGACGGTAGTTGTGGTCAGTGCAGATAGTCATCCTCCCACTCAGCCCACCTTGGCCTATTGGTCCCTGCCAGTGAGTGGAAGTTGAGTAGAAACATGGCTGACACAGTTGACTAGGGTTAGGAGTACAAGGCCCGATGGTAGTTGTGGTCAGTGCAAAGAGTCCTCCTCCCATCCAGCCCACCTGGTCCTATTGGTCCCTGCCAGTGAGTGTAAGGTGAGTAGAAACATGGCTGACTCAGGTGACTGTGGTTAGGAGTACAAGGCCTGATGGTAGTTGTGGTCATTTCAAACACTCCTCCCCCCTTGACCAATGGCTCTCTGCCAGTGAGGGGAAGTTAAGTTGAAAGATGGCTGACACAGTTGGGTGTTCTTAGGCGGATTGCGAGTGGCTGATGGTAGGTGTAGTCCTTCCCTTTTGGGAAATCTGATTACTTGATGAAGTGGTTAGCATTACATACCTAGTAACTACCTACTCTAGTTATGGGCCAAGTTTTAGCATGTTGTTAGATGTTTTTGTGGCTGCCATGATGACTTAATGGGTATAGACTTGCAGCCTACATTTAGATATTTGTAAATGTCACTGTTTTGGTAATTCCTAATCTTGACTGCAGTTATACAGGCTGTCAGCATGAATTACAAATCTTCAATAGTTTGGCTACTGGTTTATTTTAATAAATCATATTTGCAAGACATGTGTGCTAAGGCGTAATGAGTAACTTGAGGCACATGTTAAGTTGTTACTTACCAGACTCTGTTCCTTCAGGTATTTCAAACAAGCTCTCCAGCTGCAAGAGGCATGCACCTTCTCCTCCAAGGCAGTAAGGTGCAATGGTGGCACAGGAGGGCCACTACCAGTTTGTTGTGCGGCCAGGTGGTTTCTGTAGGCCAAGCCTTGACCCTTATCTTGACATTGCACCACCTCTTTCTGATATCCTCCATTGTGCGTAGGGTGCTGGCTACTGCATTCACCTTGTTGACCATCCTGTCCCACATCAGGTTTTTCTGGGTGATGGATGTTAGTTGGACTTGGGTCCCAAATAACTATGGGGCTACTCTGAGGATTTCATACACAAGCACTGTCAACTCCACATCTGAAAAACATGGCTGCTTCTTTTTGGCCATTGTGTGTGGGTGAATTAGTGAGTGTGAAAATGAAGGGGTGTACAAGGAATGAAAAGAAATTGTGATATATACAGCGAATGGTGCTATTACACTCTATGGGTGTGTGAAGGACTGGCTACAGTGTGACAGGAGGCAGCAATGATCTCAGCCCAACTCTGCAGGATTGGAATAGCAAAGGATCATGGTCTGGTAATGTTTTGTTTTATAGGGGGATTGGTAGGTGTGTCTACTTTTTCAATTGACATCAGCTGTGTAGTGTTGTGAACTCATACTATGGTTGGTGTTGTGATAGTTAGCATGAGTTTCTCACATTCACACTGGCAATGTGGCCTACAAGCCGCCTTGGACCCACCAAAGCGTCTGATGCATCATCATCGGCTTGACGGTACAACTGATGCATTTGCGGAATCGAAATCCCCATAGAACAGCCTTTCTGATCAACGCTGTTGTGTCGGAGTCATTTCTGAACGACGCGGTTGTGTCTGAGCCGTCTCCAACCGACACTGTTGGAGAATATACTAGTATTCATCATAAGACATTGCAGATTAGTTGGTCGGAATTTCACTGCAGCCACATCAGTTGGACGGTCATTCAATCCGACATCGTAATCAGGCCTACTGTCTTTACTTCTTCAAGGCATTATATCAATTACATTGGCTGTAGCATGAGTGCACTTGTTTGCCTCTTTTATGAATTATTCTGTCGTGACTAATTGTTAATAGTCTTTATTATTCAATAAATACTGATATCAAAGGATACCTTATAAGCATTTAGCAAGTAAGATGTCTGCTTGTTCGCTGTAGACAAATGGTTTCAAACCAGCGTTAAAGCTATTGGCACGGCAATGTCAGTGCACTTCCTTAGTGTAAAAAAAGCATTTAATGTTGGCATTCTAGAGAGAGTTTAAAGATACCTTTCCAAAAGTGAAATAAAAGAACCTGAACATGTCAAATATCACTTCAAGTAGAAATTGTAATTTAGTAAATAAAAGTAAATACAGGAAAACATGCACATACGCTACTTAACAACATATATTAATTGTGCAATGCCCAGATTGCCTTATTTTTTTTTTTAAATAATCATGTGAGCATGCGCATTTCTCGCAAGAAATGCGCATGCGCGGGTGTCCGCGCATGCGCATTTGCCAGAAGAAATTAGAAACGAGAAAGAGGGAGCCCCGGAGACGCCGCGCTTACGGTAAGTCGCTTTACTTTAATATATTTTTTATTGCTGATATTATTAAAAGGATGGCAGGCGGGAGGTGGGTGGCGGGTGGCAGGCAGCTACGCTTCGCCCTCGGCGTGTGCGTAGCGCTGCCCTGCTTCGCCTACTTCGGAAAGTGCGAAGCAGGCAGCGCTACGTACACTACGTGGGCGAAGCGTAGTGCTACGTCCGGGGTTATTATTTAACAGTATCAGCAAATACATGCCACAAAGTCAGAGAATTGCTGGATCACGATAGTGAAACACTGACGCTGGAAATTTCTCATGTATTGTAAAGTCCTGTACAATACTGTAAGTCTGAAGTGCAAGACCTGCAAGTGCATGAAAACACAAAATGCAATGGGCCTCATTTATGGCATTTTGGCTAAGTACAGAGCAACAAGGCGCCTTGCTGCGCTGCTCTACACCACAGTGAAAGGGCAGGAATGCACTGTATTTAAGCAATATGATATATTCCTGTCCTTTCTGCCTGCGCTGCCACTGTTTTAGCAGCCTAGCTCCAAAATAGGCATTGCAGGCAGGATTTTTTTTGTGCAAGAAGGGGCATCTTCCTGCACAAAAATAATCCTACAAGGCATTTTCCTCTTTCTTTCTGCAGCACACATGGAAAGAGGTAAAAATGCGGAGAAATAAACATATTTCTCCTTGTTACTCCTCACCTCGTGAGGTAATGTGGGGCAGCGTCAAATTCTATGGGTGTTGCGTGGAAAAACCCGCTGCAACACCCATGGAACACCTCCCGGGCGCAGAGTAAGGCGACTCAGTGATTTGCATTGCATCACCTTACTCATGGTTTGTGAGACCACTCAAAGTCACACAGGGTGGCTTTGTGTGGCATCTTTATGAGAGCCGTGTGTTAAGCATATACCACTTTACATGGTGCAAAAGTGACGCAGGGCTGTCATAAATAAGCCCCTATCTTCTTTGGCCCTTATTACAAGTCAGACTGACTGACAGAGTCACCAATAAGTAATTCCTGTTTTTCTCCCGTCGCATAATTACAGTTGCGGGGAATCAGATTAATCTGGTTTTGAAGTAATGATAGGAATTAGAAGTTATGGGGAATTATACGTGGGAATCAGACTTTCTATGCTCATGCCTTCATGTGTTTTTCCCTTTTCTTTGAGAATTTTCCTACTTGCGTCAGGTGAAACCGTTGGCTCTAATAACTCTAACCAGCAGTGCCCCGGCTAAACTTAAAATTCTGAACCCAATCAGAATAAGGGGGCCGCTCAAAATGAGTGCTAGAGTAAGCTCTCCCTCAATGCACTTCTTACTAAACACATCTCTATTACACTATGCCAATCTTTTCAGCTACGATCCTTGGAGTCTATCTATGCATGCAGAGGCGCATATCTCTGCAATGTATTATTTGAAGCTTTTTCTCTCTCCACTATATCTTTTCATATAACTCTGTTTATTTCAAATAGGGAATTGAACGAATTATACTCCCTACAATACTATTCTATATTTGTAACCGAGCCCAGAATTCAGTTTTAATAAGCAAGAGACGTTTTCTGTTAAAAAATAATAATGAGAACAAAACTATTCAGAATTCACATGAGCCTACCATTACACCGACATTCAGTATCAAAGTCCAGTTATGTAAAGTCAATTAAATACTTATATATAGATGGAGATAGAACAGTTGACTAACGAGTATATCGCTAACACATGCCAATTAATTTGTGGCACCAAAACTGGCAAGATCAAAATGCTCTCAGAGTCCAAGTGTGACAAGATTAGCACCACACAGCACAATCCAAAATTTACAGCATCTGTTGAAAGGCATACAGCAGTACAGGACATGTGTTAAAATATGCTTTGGTCACGGTGGCAATAGATTTACTGAATGTGTGGCAGTACTGGACATCTTGCGATCTTGTGGAAAGTGCTATCAACAGCTCAAGGAGGATCCTCATGTACTGTAGAAGAGATTTACACCTAAAATATTGTCTGACCAAAATATGGTGGCTAACATATGGCGATAACAAAAATATTGTGGACGAAAATGTTTAATATATTTTTGGCAATAACATTGAAGTTTAATAAATAGGTTACTGTAAAAATGTATGGTATTGCAATGTGGCTTTATCTAATTTATATTGTGGTGAAATGTATGCTTAATTATCACTAAAATATTGCAGCAATCATTTTTAGGATTTTGGGATATATTCGACTTTGGGTGGGTTCTGTTGTTTTAAATTCCATATTAATCAGCGTTATTTGATTAATATGGTAAATTACATCATCATCATAATAAACTTTATTCGGCTTATCAGATAAAAACCATAAAAGTCACAAATATAACAGTACAGACAAAAAAAGAAGGACTGAAAGGCGCCCAACCAATTAATGTAAGCAGTCAACAGGTGACATACAAATATCTGACACATTGTATAAGTTAACAGGATAAAAGAAATCTAGAAGCCTAATAAAAGTGGGGTTCTAATCACAGCTCAATCTGAGCCTAACTGCTGCCTTTAAAAGGTAAGGACGTACCATAACGTGGACCTTGAAAGCAGAGCTAAAAATTAAAAAGCAGGACATACCTGATTAAAATTTAAGGTTTTTAAAGTGGGATTATGTAAGTCTTCCTTGGTACCTCTTAAAAGCTGCAAAATATTACAAACTGGATCATGTCCTGCGGAGAGCTTTTGTCGCAACCGCATAAAGGCAAGGTCTGACCTTTGCTACTCCCTCGGGGGTGCTCAAGGAGAAGATACAATAAATCAAAACAGAACCTTGTCAGTAGAAAACGGTTCTACGTGTTTTGGAGCTGAAAGGGATACGGTTCAGTTGATTATACTGTTTTTAAGATAATGTGTTTCCGTACGCTGGGTTTCATTAGTTCCGACTCCTCCCTTTTTACTCCCTGGAGACTGAAGAAATGCTCCTTGGCCCAGGCCAGATTTTCCTGGTGATGGTTTACGGCGCACTAAAGAGTTCCGCCCTCCCAAGAGTCCTGAACCCAACCGCAATATATTTTATCCAGGGGCTATGGTGGGCATAATCGAGAGCCATACAATCCCTTATGATGTCTCTGTGTAAAGAGGTCCCCTTGTTCCCCCACACTTTAAGCCAGTAAAATAAAGGGCGAGACGATAATAGGTCTGACAAGTAGGGCATACCCAAGTCTTCGTATACCAAAAAGGTAGAGTTCCCTGAGGTACACATAGGAGTCGTCTTAGAAACCTGTTTTCAATTCTTTGTATCTCATCGGCCATGGAGTAACCCCAGATTTCGCTACCATATGATACCTGCACTAGACACATAGCTCTATATATCTCTAGTGTTGCACCTATTAGTTTTCTACCCAACCGAAAAGCAAAATTAGAATTTGCCGCATTGACCCTTAAAAAATCCCCTTTCTTCTTTCTTCTGAGGGGGCCCCAGTTTAGTTTTGCTTCCAACAAAACCCCAAAATAGGAAAACGCCCCGGTTTTGGGAACCAATGCAGACCTCACCTTAAAGTTAAAGGACTTGCCTGTACCAGGACCCACCTCCATCACATGGGATTTTGGAGTTGGTAACTAACAGGTCCCGGTCCTCCATAAATTTCACAAAGGAATTGAGAAGGGCTTCCAGTCCTCTCGCTGTCCTAGACATGAGGACAGCGTCGTCTGCGTACAATAGTACTGGCAGAACACGTCGTCCCACCATTCATTGATGTAAAGGTTGAATAGAAAAAGGACCAGGATACAGCCCTGGCACACCCCTCTTTGGATAGGGAATTGCAGAGTAACCTGACCCTCCTTCGTGAACCGTACCACAGCTTTAGTGTTCCTGTGTGGCTCTAGGAGGAAGAGGACGATCTCTTTGTCCACGCCGATGCCCAGTAAACATTCCCATAACTTATTTCGGTTAACACAACCGAAAGCAGACGACAGGTCCATAAAAGCGAGATACATACATCCTGAACGAGCAACAGTGTATTTGCTGACGATCATATACAAGTTCAGGCATTGATCGATTGTGGACCTCCCAGGGCGAAAGCCGTATTGTATATCTGTTGAGATATTGTTAGCTGCATCAGCGCATGTGGACAACCTTTCCAACAGGACCTGTCCCAACACATTTAATCCAATAAGGATATAGGCCTATAACATAGGGTGCTATCTCTGTTTCCTTTCTTAAAAACCAAACTATGATTGATAATGACCAAGTACTAAGCAGTTCCTTGTCGATTGCAGCATTTATAACCGTAGTGAGGATTGGCACCCATAGTTGGGGTTTAGATAAAAAAAGGTCCGGAGAGATGCCATAAGGACCAGGTGCTTTAGTCTTAGACAGCCCAGCCATACCTTTACTTACTGTCTCGGCTGAAATGAGAAGGGATGACTTCCCTCCGACTCCAACTTGATGTATGTCTGCTGGCTGGCAGAACATTTCCTGAAAATGGCAGACCCATTACTCTTCTGTAATATGTGCATCTAAGGGCTCGGAGTATTACCATGGTAAATATGTTTTTATTTGCATTTAAATGTTTACATATTAATTTTGGGTGCTGAGTGTTACCGAGGGGGTTAGAAATGAGGGTTCTAGTTGGCTAGGGTCTGCAACTAAGCCAGGCAGAATCCACCACTCTAGTCACGGTAAGGGAGTCACACACAGAAGATTACCCCTGCTCACCCCCTTGGTAGCTTGGCTACAGCAATCAGGCTTATCCCAGAGGCAATGCGCAAAGTGTTTTTGCAACACACTCACACCATTGACACAATAATTACACCACAAAAAGAGTCTCCGCACAGTATTATATAAAAATACGTTTCTGTATTGCATATAAAGATAGACCAAAATAACATACATCACTAATCACTTTACAAACTAGGCAATTGTCCAAAACATCACAGTTAGTAAAATAAGATAAAGATGTATATGTTACACGTCATGAGAATATCCTCGCTGCACAAACAAATGCAAGTCCTAAATTGATATTCATTATCCTGAGTATACAACACAAAAACAACATTTATCAACGCATTCAGGGTAGGTACTGCAACAGGTAAAAAACAAAAACACAGGAATCACCACATATTACTACTAAATTGCAGGGCCTAGCAGCTCCTGCGTGGCTCTGCACAGTACTATTGTAATTTCCGGGATATCATCAAAGCAACTTTTCTCCATTGAAGATCCATCTCAGAGTGTTCCAATGGTAGCCCAAATGCCCCCAAAACAGCAAGATGCGTTGCCCCTGAGGTATGTCTAGGAGGGGCAAATAAACACACAGACCTCTTTGGCAGGGTGACCTCCCTGGGTCCCCTGCTTATAACCAGAAGCAAAGCGTCGCCCCCCCAATTGCGAAGAGTGCAGGGCTCGGGTCCCCTAAACAGCGTCTTCCTTGGGGCAAGTAGAGCTCGCTGTTTTAGGAAGAATCTCCAGCGGTGTGTCCTCTCCTCCCGAAAGCATCTCTTAAGTGTTGTGGTAGGTATGCGCTGGAGGGTTTCTCAGGAGTTGGTGACAGGAGCGAAAAAAGGACAGTTGTGCCTCCAATCCACACAGGGTCCTGTCATCGTCACTCATGGTGCCTTTCTTGGCAGAGATGTGATCACCACCAGTCGAAATTTCACACGCCAGAGCCTTTCTAAGTTAAGTCATGCAAAGCAGGGTGGGGGGAGACAGCCCATTCCATGGAGAACAACTGGGGGCACAAGAGCAGGGAATTAGCAGCATTCCAGCCCACCAGGGTCCTTGGAGCAAAATGCCAGTTCTTCTCGTAGCCCAGCAGGCCACAGGTCAGCACAACAAACAAGGAAGTCCAATTGTAGTTCCTCCTGGCAGCATCATAGTTCCTTCTGGTAAGGTGCACTCTGTAAGAGGCAATGGCGCTGGTTACAAGTCCATGCAGTGTCCAGAAACATGGGGTCAGAGCCCCTGCACTTATACTCAAAATGTGTTTTATGTGGAGGCAACTTAAAAAGATCTCTTAGAATTGCACAACACCCCCAATCAACCCTAGCTCTGGCTCAGGGCACCAGTAAGGGGTAACCAAGCCCTTTGTATGACAGCAGGGCACAGCCTTTGCAAATGTAAATGCGCTGTACATCCCTCTCTCCCAGTCCAGGAAGACCATTCAGTATGTAGATGAATGCAGATGCAACCTTGTTACACCCAACCCTTGCTGTGTCATGTCTGTCTGGAAAGTATGCAACAAGCCCAGCTGTCACTCTACCCTAGGCCTGGATTGGAGTCAGGATGCAAAGCACAAAGATTCATCAACACAAAGAAAATGCTCCTTTTCTAAAAGTGGCATTTCTACAATAGTAATAAAAAATCCACGTGCACCTATAAGCAGGATTTATCACCTCTGTTCCAAACATAACAAACATGGCAACACTACTCCCTTCAGATCAGAAATGACCACTGAAAATTATATTAGGGTATTCTCAAAGCAAACCTATGAGAGGAGCAGCATTCACAGCAGTGAAAAACCAAATATGCTGTTTGTCACTACCAGCGATACCAAAGGGGATGATGGACGGAGCGTTTGAGCAAATCAAACACTCACCCCCAGTCAACTGATCTGGGTTTAATCCATCATCATTCTTTAGCTCACTCCACCACCCCAGTTCAGACATGGCCATATGCAAATCAGTCTGACCCTGTGCCTCATGGGAACAGTCCAGCCCGAGCTGCCAAGCCATGTCTTCTCTGGACCGGAAACAAGCATCCTGGGTCCGGTTTCGGGTTCATAACCCCCATCAGCCAGGCTATCTTGAATCCAGTGGAATAGTGAGCAAGGGACCCATGTCTGGGCATACCCTGCCAACATAGGGTGAACAAAGCTTTCCTGGCTGAAGAGGGGTGAAACCCAGAAACCGGTCCTAGGATGCTTGTTTCCAGTCCAGGGAGGACCTGGCTTGGCAGTTCGGGCTGGACTGTTCCCATGAGGCACAGGGTCAAGACTGATTTGCATATGGTTGGGTTCAAACTGGAACGGCATGGTGGGCAAAAAAACGATGGATTTAGGCCCAGATCTCTGTACTGGGGTGAATGTATGACATTGTCCTGGATTCTGTCCATCAACTGTTGTTTTTGCATTTGCCACCCCGAGTGGGAAGGGTATGCCCAGACGTGGGTCCCGTGCTCTCCATGCCACTGGAATCAAGCTATCCTGGCTGAAGAGGGGTGAAACCCCGAAACCGGTCCTAGGATGCTTGTTTCCAGTCCAGGGAGGACCTGGCTTGGCAGTTCGGGCTGGACTGTTCCCATGGGGCACAGGGTCAAGACTGATTTGCATATGGCTGGGTTCAAATTCGAACGGCATGGTGGGCAAAAAAACAATGGATTTAGGCCCAGATCTGTGTACTGGGGTGAATGTATGATATTGTCCTGCATTCTGTCCATCAACTGTTGTTTTTGCGTTTATCACTATCAGGACATGCCACACAAGGAAGGCACATGTCCTATCTTTTACCTACAAAGCACCAACAAAGGTTGGGAATAATCCTGCAAAAAGGGCCAGGTCCAACAGAGGAGTTGCGTGATTTTAATAAAGTATACATAAAATTATATGGTGAGAAATTGGGTTGTTGGTTGACTTGGGTGTTAGTCCTGGTCAAGGTACAGCCGCAGTCCCTGTCACGATGAACCACAAAAGTCACTAAATTAACTTACGCTTAACCCTCTGGTAGCTTGGCACAAAAGCAGTCAGGCTTAACTCAGAGGCAATGTGGAAAGCATTTATACAGAACACAAACAGTTATAAAGTGAAAACACAACAGAAGAAAAATCCCACACAAATTTAGAAAAATCAAATCAAATTTAATAAATCATTTGACATAAAAAACAACACAAATCCAATCATAGAACCATAGCTATGTCTTTTTTAAATTTAGGGTGAAAACTTGTGCCTAAAAGATTAAAGTGGCAACCGCGAACATCTATTCACGCAAGACTGGATCAAAGTCCAAAAAATGGTTGACTGCGTTGTAGCGCAAGTCGGCTAAAAAAAGTGGATTGGCCCAGTTGGCGTTTATGTTTGGGCATAGAAGAAATTTTGAAGAAAATGTTCTGAGAAGGTAAAATTCAGCAGGGCAAGGCTGCACACAGTGTCCAAGGAGGGAGTGTTGTTGAGGAGCCGGTGGATGAAGTCACTGTGAAAATGTCTGCATTTAGACTTAGTCCAAGATTTATAACTCATTGGCCATGCAAATAGAGTAAATTACTCCGTCCCCATGGTGGAGAGGCCACCCACTTAATCTATAAATGCCTGCCAAGCAGGTGGTCATTTATAAAGGCATTGGAAGGAACTGCCATCACAGCAGTTCCTGACAATGCATTTTACTGTTTGCTGCAGGGCTGCGTCGGAAGGATGCAGCTCTGCAGCAAACAGCATTCTTCTTTTTATTTTCAAGAAGAAAACCTGAAAGAGGATTTTCTTACAAAAAGAAAAAATATAATGCTCCCCTCACCATGGGAGTCTTCTTCTATGGTGGGAAAAGCATTTAAATGATTTTACTGTTCCTTACTACCAGGTTTTACTTTATGGTAAGAAACAGTAAAAAGTAACTACATGTCCACCCATCCAAATTGAAGACGTTTGCCATGGCGGAGACAAAGTTGTCTCTGCCGTGGCCAATCTGAAGGTCCACCCGCATTTGAATCAGGTGGGCTGACCTTCACATTGGTGGTATATATACTCCATCACCGTTGTGACAGAGTATACATACCGCCAATATATATCGGGTCCTTGGTCTCTGTTTCGGAAGTTGAAAATCTCCGGGATGAAGCCGAAGGCCGTTGCTGATGAGAGATCCAAGAGGCCGGGTAGCCCTTTACCAATGGACTGCTGAACAGGATTTGCTGCTGTGGAAAAGAATGTAGCTGGAGCTGCCACAAAGTTATGACAACTAGCGATGTACCTTGGACAGATAGATGAGGAGGCTGGTCCTGGTCTTGTCTCGGTTCTCTGAGTAGTCTTTAGTCGGAAATTGCCTAATCACAAGTTTTGGATTTTGGCTATATGGGCATCTTTATCAACACCACCATTGTTCCAGGACGGTTGGGGAAACAGTTGTGTGCTTAGAACTCAACCAGGCTGGGTCTAGGTGCAGGTTCAAGATGAATGGAGCCTTCTCTGGATGAAAGCCAATTCACCGTTGGAGTCATTCTAGCAGTCATGGTTTCAAGCAGCAGGGCAGGCCATTGAGGCTTCAAGTGAGTCTCCAGGCAGCAAAGTAGTCCTTCCAGTTGCAGCAATGCTGTTTTGTGGATACACTGCAGTCCACCGCAGGAGGCTTTCCTCTGAGAGACTTTCCACAGATCCAGAAACTGAACTGAAGATTGGGCCTGAGGGTCCCCCTTTTTATACATAGTGCCCTGTTTAAAGTAGAAGTAGGGAATTCCCTTTGAAGTGTTTACATTTTCATGCCACCTCTGACCTGGCTACAAGCTGGCTGCATAAACAATGGAGGTGTGAAATGTCCTTTGTGTGAAGACCGAACACAGCCTATTCAGTTGCAAGTGGGTCTGTGTCCAGCTGCAGTCCCCATCTTGCCATTTGACGGCCCATTCAGACACACCGAATGCCTCTATTGTGTGGCTGTCTGGTATGAATAAACAAAGCCAAACTGCCAAATACACCCAGTCATTTGACCCAGGATAGACTACAGACAACAAATATTTTAGGGCAGGAAATTACCAACTTTCTAAAAGTGGCAACTGCAACAACAAGGTGATGGGTGAAAGGCCTGAATTAATCCCAGCCACTGGCAATCACTCGGGCTGCATCCTCATTCATTGTTTTTTTCCCACCATGCCACCTCAGTTTGGACTCAGCCATATGCAAATCAGCCTTCACCCTGCTCCAGCCTGAACTGTCAGGCCAGGTCCTCCCTGAAATGAAACACAAGCAACCTAGGACTGGTTTTGCCCTGATTAGAGCTCTTCAGCCAGTTATAGCTTGGTTTCAGTGAGCCAGGGTGCAGTGATGCACAACAGCAGTGAAATTCTTGGGTCTGACTGTTTGAAGCGTGACAAACTGAGCCTGGAGACAGCCTGTGAGCATGACGGGCCATAATGGTGCCTGATGGAAACTTGCAGCTAGAGCGGGCATGGTGTGCGGTGAACAGGGGCCACAAGACGTATATGCAGCCCAGGAGGAAACACAGAGAGAATGGCAGCACACAACAGGCAGGTGGCCCTGCAAGGTTGGGAAGTCAGTGCAGCAGAGCCTGAAGGGAAGTGGTGCAGGCAGGAGCAAAGCCCTGCTGCTGCAGAGGTATCACAAAGGCTATGTGTCAGAGTTAGAGGAGCAGCCACAATCGGCAAATAAGTGGCTGCAGGGGCGGCGAAAAGAGGCTGGCAGGCCTTGTGGACCCTGAGGTCTGAGGTGGCACACACAAAGGAGATCAGAGGTTTTACTTCTGTGCTAATTGTCCCCTGTGACTGAGAGATAGGAATCCCTAGTGAACCCGGATGCCTGGCTTGGAAGAAGTGAAACAGCCATTATACAGATGTCAATTCGAGGCTGGGGGCCATGGAAGCCACAGTGCATCAACCGGGTGATGAGCCCCTGACACTGAGAGAAGCAGACCTGCAAGCTCACGGAGGAGGCCCGGGTCAACGTGGGCCACACAGCTCATGGACGGTGGTGAGAGCTCAGGTGAGACAGACAGAGCCTAAGCAAAATACCTTCACACCCTCATCATGGTGAAAGGTAAGCCTACCAGGCACTTGACCACACAGATCAACATTGACAACTACACTAAGGTGCTGGTGTCTAGGGTGAGCAGTATCCGGGTGTACAGCTCCATGACTTGACATTACAGGGCGTCATGAAAGCAATGCAGGACCCGCAGACCTCACTGGAAGTTGTAGTGGATGGGGTGGCTGAGGATCTGGGCCTAGTGTATGCTTAACTCTGGAACGTCACAAAGAGGGTTACACAAGTGTAGCAAGAGGCACAGGAGACCTCTCAAGAGGTGGCAGCTGTACACAGGGATGTGGAGAGTCTGCTATGGTGGACAGCTGTCCTAGGGTCTCAGGCAGAGGACACCAAGGGGTGCTTCCACAGGAACAAAATCTATTTAGTGGATATCCCCAAAAGAATGGAAAGAGAATGTCTGAAACTGTATTTAGAAAGAAGTTTCAACCCCGTGGGCTCTCCAAATTCTTTTTTATCAAGCGTGCTCACAGGATGCCGGCCAAGCCGCCCACTCTGGGATTGTCATCTGAACCGTTATGTTCTGCCTGCTCGATTACAGGGTGGGGATGCTTTGCTGCAAGAGGCACGGGCATCATTAAAGATAATGGGGTGACCCTGTCTACCTCGGAACCTGGGTATTGGTAATAAAGAGAACAGTTGGTTCTGTTGGGTGATACAATTGCTGTGATTTCTGTATTGAATACAAGGGTAATGATGTCTCACAATTCCTTTATACAATAAATGGGGAAACAATTGAGATAGGAACACTGAAGGAACTAGTCAAAAGTGGAGTTGATTTACTCTTCTATTTTTCAAAAAAGCACTGACTATATATGGCTGTCACAGACACAAATAAATTGTGATAATACAAAGGTGACTATTGTGAGAAAGTGACATGTGTTGACTGGTGAAGTAAATGGTACACTATATACATTACATACACAAGTGACATAAAATAAAAAAGTTGTTTTTTTTTACTTTGTCCTGTCTCCTGATTTATCACATGTAATGCAAGACCCAATAATGATTTAATATGAGGTCAAGATAACTGTATAGACATGTGTGATAATAACGTCGACGTTTCTCCCTGGAAACAGCACAGAATGATATGCGCCACAACGGGTCATCCTCAGGACTGTGGAAGATGGGGTGAACAGCCACAAGAGCCGAAACTTCAATGAATGAAATTACACGGAAACTGTGATCTAATGGAAGATCAAAGGGTCAAGACGTAGTGGGGATCCAGAGGTATAAATTCGATTCATTAGGGTTCTGTTGGGGTGGAAAAGTACATCATCCGGTAGGTTTCTTCCTGTGCGGAAAAACACTCGAATACGCTGAAGATCTCCATCAGCAGGTTTGAGGCTTGATCGTGGGCAATGCCACAGAAACACTTAACATCCACCAGCCGGTTGGAGTCTCGTGATATAGCCTTTAATTTTTAATTCCAGCCATCCACGAAGGTCGGATACTTCAAGTTCTGTGCATACATCTGTATTCGTCCGGAGGCTTTTTCGAGTGCGGCTGTGGTGAAAGCAGCAAATTTACCTCCTCAATATTTCATTAACTCAATTTTGAATTAGAATAGAAATTGTCACCACCCCCAATATACAATTTTTTTCCACTACATCTTGGACTGCAGTTACACTAGTAAAGCTGCCGTCTGTGTATGCATTTTCCCTAATGTTTGTTACATTTGAGTTTATATTGTAAATCTAACCCCTCCCTGCCCAGGGTATGCACTTCCTCAATGTTGTTTACACAAGTAAGACTAGTAAAAATTACCCCAGCCCCAATCTATGCATTTTCTTCAACGTTTGTTGGACCAGAGTTGAAGTAGTAAATGTAACACCCGCAATGTACGGATTTTCCAGAATGTTTATTAGACTGGAATTAGAACAGTAAATCTGACACTCCAATGTAGGTACTTTCTCCAATGTTTGTTAGACTGGAGTTTGACTAGTAAATCTGCTCAATCCTGCCCCAATAATGTCAGCATTTTGCCCAGTGCTTGTAGGTTTGTAGTTAGAAAAGAATTTTTGAATTGCTTTTATTTGTTTATTTTTTCATGATTTTGGATTGGATTTATGTTATTACATGTTGCTTCATTGTAGGAGACCTTTTCTATGATTTAGAGAATATTTAATTTATAAATGTATATTTTTTGAGTTATCTTGTTTCTTTGGGCTGATTATGAGTTGGCACAATTGCACCGGCTCTCCGCCACCTCAGCTGCGTCAAACCTATGCAAGGACCGCCCGCTGTTTAACGAGTTGGACTTATGTACGGCGGATGTTCCTTTGCCTTTCCCATGGCGGTGCCTAAAAACAGGCCCGCAATGGGAATGGCAAAAATGTTCCAGCACAGAATGGACGATGATATCCATGCCATCCTGGAACTTTCAGGAATACAGACGGGGGGGCACATGTTGTGCCACCCTAATGTATACCCATGGCAGGGACCATGGTTGCCCTGTAAGGCCCCCTTTGTTCCTACAACGCCAACCTTTCCATGGCGGGGCTCCAGCCGTAAAATGGCTGGCAGTGATGGAAATTGTAATATGCTCAGCGGGACTGCGCTAGTCCCACTGAGCATCTTACATTATGGCACAGCTGGTCCATCCCCAGGAAACGACTGTTCACTGGTGCAGCCATTGGTCCTCTGCCACAACAACTTTCAAAGACGTAATGCGGCGAACGGTGAACCGCCACCACGAGTCTGAAGGTTGGAAGACCGCCAGGCTCAAAATCAGGCCCTTTGTGTTTTGTTTTTTAAAATATTTTCTATTTGTTGATGTGTTTTATTATTTTAAAAATGATTTTGAATATTTAAAAAAATTATTTAGATTTGTTAAATAATTGTAAATAACTTTTAAATGTTTATGTGTACATGTTAATATTGTTTTTTTATTATTTTATGTACAATAATAATAGTATAATTTTAGGAATTGTTGTATTTGTTAAATAATGGAATTTAACTTATAAGTTATTATTATTTTGTTCTGAAATTAATAAATATTTTTAAATTATTTATTGTAAGAATTTTTTTAAAATTAATAAATTTATATTTACATGTTGTTTTTTGTTATTTTTTTAATGTATCAGTTTATTAAATAATAATGTAACTTTTATTTTGTATTAAAATAATGGTACTTACAATCAAGATCATCTACTTACCAAAAGAATGCCGATATTTTGAACCACGGCAAGGTAATGGGCAACTCAAACAACCCTTGTGGGCATGGGTAATAAAATAAACAGGTAAAGTTGCTAACAAGGGATTGATTCAAGATTAATTAATCAAAGTAATTGTATCTTAATCGTGGTGCCAACTAATGACACTAAATGGGATACCTCACAATAGTTCAAAAAAAGGAAAGAAAAAGATTTGGTTTATAAGAAAGGCGTTGGCCAACATTCATATGCCCTTCCAAAAAGAAGTATCCATAACTAATGTATGTGTCCTGTTTGTAATGCAAGTCGTTCCCCAAAATCATTAAGGGCCTGATAATAATGGCGGTGAGCCTGCCATCGGCAGGCTGCTGGTGGCAGGTTCACCACCATCATAAGGCCTTTTTCCGCCTGCCAGATCAGGATGGCGAGCATTGTGCCAGGCGGACGGAAAGCCCATCCGCCCCGGGTCCGACAGAGGTAATCATTACAATTGCCTGTCGGACTCACCCCACATCCACAAAATGGTGGCGTGCCAGATTTGGATGTTGCATGCTCTCCAGCCTGTCTATGGTGGTTCAACCGCCATTGAAAGGCTGGTATAGATGTACTTTGGGGGCCCGTTGCGAGCCACCCTCCTGCACGGGCATGTGAAAATTGCACTTAGGGGGCATTTATGGAATGACTTAAGTCTGTGACTGTCCACCATCGTCATCAGGCCCAAAAATCTCAGAACTCCCAAAGGAACAGTCAAGCAATTCAGGCCTTTCTGGACTGGTTTTAGCCCAGACCACGCCCCGTTCTGTGTTGCTGTCAGGTTTAGTTTCTCCTTTTCTTTATTGCCAGTAGTTTACATAATTCCGTCATCATTCACTGCAACTTTTGGTGCCGACACCCTGAGCAAAACTCTTCTTGGCAGAACGTGTTTGCCGGCTGCTTTGGACTGTTTGTGGTTGGAACAGCAAACCTCCAATCTCCTCTCATCACATGCAGCCGGTGCTGCTGGTCATTATGTAGTGCTTGGAGCTATCACAATTTTAAAGAGCTATTGTAATTGTACATTTCCATTGTACGCAGTTTCTCGCATTGACACAAAAAAGAAACATTACATTAATGAAACACGAGAAGACGTTGTACCATAGGAAACACAATCCTGTCCGTTTGATACTATTGCTGTATGCAGGATCTGTTTTGGAATGATCCTGTGATGACACGGTGTCTAGCCCGGTATCAGCGCTCTTTGTTATTCAGTCTTTTCCTGAAGTTTCAGCGGAAAGAAACCTGCATTCTTCTACCCGCTCGCATTACCCGCCCTGGCAGGAGCGTCAGCGGCCAGGGAGAGTCACCGCTTGGTCCCCCGGCGCTCCGGCTTTACATTCAAGATTGCCGAGTGCTGCTCCCATTTCAGTCTTCGCCAGTCAGACCACACAAAGCGCAATCAAACACGGGATTACCAAATAACAAGCCCGAAGCTGTTTATTCAGTTATTACATTTGTTTAAACGGCCGATTTTATGAAGCGAAGAACAAATAACACCAGAAAATGTGATTCCTAGACTGTTAAATGAGCCAGGAGGTCAACCGTGCTCAGCTTTATTTTGTTGCTGAGTTTGAACACCGGTTTCACACGTGTGCCAACCAGATTCATTAGAACAGTGAGACTCAAGTGTCTTTGAAAGAGGCACAACCGAACAAAATACTAGAGATTGGGACACTGAGATGATCAATAGTGAGATGGATGTGATATCTAGTCTGAAGGGTTAATTTTTGTAATTTCCATTCCTAATAATGTTGATTTGTTTGCTTTTCATTTAAGTGCAGTTCTCGTGCTGGTGTTTTTTTATTTGTGTTTTACTTTTGCTACTGTTTTTTCTGCTCTTGTTTTTGACACCATCTTATACCCATGGAGATTGTGACAATGATACAGTGCTGGCTGGCTGCAAGGTTACACCTGCCCTTGCATTTATTTACCAGACATCCTGTTTTAATATGATTTATAACATGGCTTAGCAATTAAAATCTTCTCATTTAAAGGCTGGCACAGCACGGATAAACTGTGCCTAGATTGCAGTTATGCCATGGGAAACATGCATTACAACTCAGGCATTACAACTCAATGCCTTTACAACGCAGTCAATACAACGCAAGTTCCCATTACAATGCATGCCATTACAATGCATATCCCTCACTGACCAGCACCATCCCTAAGGCAAGCACCCGGCGGTGTTAGAATAGTAATTTACGTTGTAGTGGAACATGCATTGTAATGGCTTGCGCTGTAATGGCATGCGTTGTAAAGGAGGTTGTGCTGTAAAAACCACGTCTTAAAGGTTTCGGTAGCAATAGTTTGTGGTGTAACATCATACATCCTATGCCACTGATGGTAGTGGTGTAATGAAAGTGCCTGGGTACTGATGCAAGCAAGGCAAAGTACCTTCTTCTACCAGCTAGGTAGTAAAACATAGCCATAACCGAAGTAAAGTGGAACCCTGCCCTCCCTGCATCCTGGTGCAATTTTACTTGCCCCACTAGCGATGGATAAACATCTAATTGGTGCCAGTAACATGCAACTACGATCATGAGCAAATGTCATGCAGCTCACGATGCCTTACATATTTTATTCTCCCTTATCGCATATGCAAAATCCATTCCTGGCACTCTGAGCATGGGTGTTAGTATCAAAGATGGCAAACGTGAATTTGCCATTATACCAATCAATCTTGCAACCAAAAATGTAAAAACAAAAGCAATAAATATATCCAGGCAGGTCAAGATCAGCAAAATAGAATTTAAGATGGTTGCTACATACGTGCTAAATGACCCCATACATATTTAGGCGATTGTCTATGACACCATCAACAAGCGGAAAGTGATATATGTAAAATAAGAGAGGCCAAGATCATTACTGTGGAAGAAACAATCGAGATGCAGGAATGTCACCATACGAGGGCGAGGCGGTGTGCAGTCAGATGAGAAGCCGGTGAGACATAAATTAACCACTGTCAATGGGAGAGGGAAGACAGTTCCGCCATTATAATGGACCCCTTTGTCTCAAAGAGGTACACAGAATAAACGGTGGGGACATTTTTAAATAAGCCTTATTGAACCAGCGTCATTCTAGTGTAACATACATATGCTCAGACAACCATAAGACAGAAACAGATATAAATGATTACAAGCACCAACAGAGTACAAGAATGGAAGATTCCTATCGTAGTGCAAAAACAATTAATAAAGGCAGGTATATAAATACAAGACAACAAAATGCATACTTCTACGATGCAACCCTAACTAGATGTACCTAAGTGTACCCAGAATGTATGTAGGTGTAGAGCCAAGAATCCCCATTTTGAACCCAACCCCATTACTTGAAGTGAGAGACTGTGGCACCCCTTCTTGGTCTCGAGATGAACACCCCGTGAGGGATGTCAGACCACTGCGAGCTGGAGTGTCTGTGTGCAGTAACCTCAGCATCTTGTGTCAGTGTGTCAGCATGGAAGTCCTTTTTCTCCTCTCCCTGCCTTAGCAAAGATCTGGTGTTTATATACCCAAAATGGTACCCTCAGGGGATCTACCTTGCTGTGTTATGTCGTACTAGGATGACTAGGATGACGGAAGGAATGACCCTTATGCATAGTTATTATGCAGGAGATGGTAGTCCTGCTGAGAATCCAAGAATCATCATGCATAATTAATAAAGCTAGTTTTTGGAGAAAACCCCATGTCATTTAAGCAGTACCATAACTAGGTAAAAGGTCAATACCAAGAATCATTTTGCAGAAATGTAGCTGTTGGTCCAGAATGTGTGCTTTTTGTTAAATTATGTGAATCTGTTTAGTAGTTTCAGAGTTAATTAAAGAGATTTCCAGTTGTATATATATACAGGGACACAAAGGAGCCGCGACCGATCTCATGCTGAGATCTGATTGGCTGCCAACACTTCAAACCAGGAAGTGTTGGCTGCCATCTTGTAACTCAGTTAAACAGAGTCAGGGGACAAACACATTTTTTGAAAAATGGGGGCAGAGTAGGAACTCCTTGACCTCCTAAGCATCTTGGGGGGTCCCAGAGGGATCCTGCAGTGCCAAAAAAGGCATTTTTAATTGTTTTATTTTCAATGGGATACGTGGATCCTTCCAAAAAATTCTTTTTTTAAATGAAGAATGGGCTCCCACGCTTCATTTTTAATTAGGCCCGAGTGGCCAGGAACATTGCATGGCCCCCTCTTTCTGGGGCATATTAATACACCAGAGAGTACACCACCTCGGCAGGGCTTATTTTTAAATAAATAACCACTGTTCCCTGGCAATTGCGCAGCAGTCCTGAGGCAGCAATATGCTTGGCAGGGCCACTACGGCCTGCCAGGCATGTTACGAGTTTTCTCACTGCCGCCATGAAAGTGTGGCGGTGAGGAATTCTGGTGCTTTATGCCACATGGATGTGCATGCCCCCCTGTGTGCATGCACACCAGTACATGCCCTGCATGGCCTGCAGCAGCCCATGCCATGCATGTGCAGATTTTGACAGTCCCACTGCAGTGCCTATTTCATAGCCACCGCTGGGGAAATGCCAAAAAAACAGACCCCCAGTCAGGAGAAAACCCGTAATCTTGCAGGCATTTCAAGCATAGATTTGGTGGTTCGGGAGTAAAGCGGTCCTGCTCACGCACTGCCAAACTCATAATAAGGCCGTTTGTGTGGTATAATAGTATGTTTTCTATGTTGTTATTTTTTTTTTTTTAATTACCATGTGTTCACTTTAAATGTGTGGTTTGGATGTTAACGCCCATCTGTTATCAAGGCTCGTGAATGCTTGGGGTCTGTGGCAGCCTGCTATATAAATAAGGCTTTTCTACCTGACCGCGAGTTAAGGGATACTGACCAGGCTTGACATATATACATAATTCCCTTAATATTCCAAAAAGTACTGAACGGATTTACACTAATGTGAGAAGTTGGCCTGGCATATGCTGTCCACTAGTTATAGGGGACACCTTGCAATGAAGATTGACCTCCGCTAGGGCATACCAGTCGAGAGACAAGGGACCACGGGAGGCAGCAATTTGGCGTGCATAAAGATGTGCCCACGGGTCGCCGGAGCGGGCTAGGGCATCGATCTTTGGCACAGATGATGCTGAGAGGTTGACTCAATAATGGGCCAAAGCACAACTTCCCCACTCGTCGGAGTCGGGTGCTGTGCAAGAGGTGGCCGGTGTACTGGGGTATTGGGGATCTCGGCACCCACGGGGTCCACGGTGCTGAGCTTTGCTGTGCACACTCACTGGCCTCTGGGATGCTTGGAAACCCACCTCAAGGTAGGAAAGAGTCGTTGATGTCCGTAGGAGCAGCGAGGTTCCAACTGGGTCACTTGCAGAATTTCAGGTGCCTGCCAAGCAGGGGGGTAACTCCTTTACCCCAAGGGAGATTTCTTCCTTTAGCTGTGTGGCAGCAAGTCGAAGTTCAAGTCTGTGAAGTCCAAGAATAATCTGAGGCTCTGGGGACCCTGTATTCACCTTTATCCAAAGATTAGGGGAGTGTCCAGATCAGAGCCCACCAATGAGAGTTCAGGCGGGAAAGGGTGGCTACACCCTCTCCCCTTTGTGTGGTTTCCCACCTCAGCAGGGGACAGGATGCCCCTGAACCAGTTTGAGGCGGTGTATGCAGAAGTAGGCACTGGAGAAGCCTACGTGCAAGTCTGAAAGACATCCTATGGTGCACCCACCCAGTTCCAATCCACATAGTCTGTGTGGGGAGGTGGGAGCACCTCCCTGCAACAAGATCCCTATTGTCCAGCTGCCGTGGCTGGAGTTCTGCCCAGCAACAGGCAGCCAGAGTCGTGTGGGTGGAGGGTAGCATCCATTTTGTACTACGTGTGCACTTTTAAAATGGTGTCTAAATTCTGCCGCTTTTCCCATATCGCCCATCTAGCAGGGGGGAATCATGCCCTCACTCCCATGGCTGGATTGGGGGTATGATTCCTACATGTTTGACACCAAACACAATATGGTTCTGTGTAGCCTTTCTCAAGTTATCACGCTATTGCGATTACTTATAATGTGGTTAAGAGTATATGGTATGGCTGCACTACAAACAACCCAGCAATAGTTTTACGAAGGTTGCAGAGGGGCCCTACTCAGTTAGGGGTTCCCCCTCACACATATCTCAGCACCCTGCCTTGTAGGATTAGCAAGGCCTGCCTTAGGGGTGACCTTTGAGGATATATGTGTTGTATTAGGTGGGATACAAGATACCTATATCCCTGTAAGGGGTGCAAGCACCACCTTACCCAGACTACAGTAGTGGTCTGGTGGTGTCAGTTTGTATGGCTGTCCCAGGGGTGGCACAATAAGTGCTGCAGCCCCTGGTAGGCCTCTGAGGGACCCATGCCCTGGGTACCTAGGGTACCATCTACAAGGTTCTGACAGGGTGTCCTCAGTATCCATTTGGTAAGTACCTAGGGTACTCACATCAGTTTAGAGAAAAAGGAGATAGGCTGGGGTCCTGGACAGCAGGGCCACAGCCTGGCTAGTGTCATAAAACAGTCAAAACATCAGCAAAAAGTTGGGGGCAACTATGCAGTCGATGCCACTCTCCTACATACCCCCCCCCCCCCAAACGCAGGGAGATTAAACTAACCTTGACCAGTTGAGTCTTCATGTTCTAAGGGGAAATATCTGGAGAGGCCATCTGCATTGACATGGTTGCTCCCAGGTCTATGTTCCACTGTATAGTCCATCCCCTGTAGGGAAATGAACCACCTGAGTAGCTCGGGGTTTTCACTCTTCATCTATTTTAGCCATAGGAGGGGTTTATGGTCGGTTTGAACAATGAAGTGAGTGCCAAACAAGTATGGCCTCAGCTTCTTCAAGGCCCAGACCACAGCAAAGGCCTCCCTCTCTATAGCTGACCAACGTTTCTCACTGGGGGTCAACCTTCTGCTGATAAAAGCTACTGGTTGATCCTGGCCCTCTTCATTCAGTTGTGATAATACAGCACCTACCCCCACCTCAGAAGCATCAGTTTGAACTATGAATTCTTTGGAGTAGTTGGGGCTTTGGAGCACTGGAGCAGAGCACATTGCCTGTTTTAGGTCATCAAAAGCTTTCTGACAGCTGATAGTCCACTGAACTTTCTTGGGCATCCTCTTAGAGGTTAAGACATTTAATGGGGTCACAATGGATCCATATCCTTTGACAAATCTTCTGTAATAACCAGTCAGGCCTAAGAAAGCTCGGACCTGAGTCTGGGTGGTTGGAGCAACCCAGTCCATGATGGTCTGGATTTTGCTCTGTAGTGGTTGAACCTGGCCTCCACCTACCAGGTGGCCCAGGTACACAACCTGACTCTGCCCTATCTGGCACTTAGTAGCCTTGATAGTGAGTCCTGCCTTTTGCAGGGCTTACAAAACTTTCCTCAGGTGGATCAGGTGATCTTCCCAGGTGGAGCTGAAGACAGCAATATCATCTAGATATGCTGCACTAAAGTCATCCAGGCCTGAGAGGACTTGGCTCACCAACCTTTGTCAGGTGCATTTTTCAAACCAAAGGGCATTACAATGAATTGATAATGCCCACCAGGGGTAGAAAATGCAGTTTTGGCTTTTGCAGATTCAGCTAACCTTATCTGCCAGTATCCAGCTGTCAGATCAAATGTGCTCAGATATTAGACTGAGGCCAATTTATCTATGAGCTCATTTGCTCTGGGAATGGGATGTGCATCAGTCCTAGTGACTGCATTGAGTCCTCTGTAGTCTACACAGAACCTCATTTCTCTCTTACCGTCTTGGGTGTGAGGTTTTGGTACCAGGACTACTGGGCTAGCCCAAGGGCTATCTGAGGGCTCAATGACTCCCAATTCCAACATCTTTTGGACTTCTGTCCTTATGCAGTCCCTGACATGGTTAGGTTGCCTGTAGATCTTATTCTACCCAGTGTCCACTTCATGAGTGCACCAGGTGGTCTGACTTGGAGTCAGTGAAAACATATGCCTGAATGACTGGAGAACTTGTCTGCAGTCAGACTGTTGCTGGGCAGTGAGGCTGCCTGCCAAGGCTACACCATCTACTGACCCATCATCAGGGTTGTGAGAGAGCAGGTCTGGGAGAGGGTCACTCTCCTCCTCCTGTCCCTCATCCGTTGCCATGAGCAAGCCCATGTCAGCCCTGTCCACATATGGTTTCAGTCTGTTTACATGAAGTACCCTGTGGGGACTTCTGGGAGTGCCAAGGTCCACCAAGTAGGTGACCTCTCCCTTCTTTTCCAATATGGTATGGGGTCCACTCCATTTGTCTTGGAGGGCTGCTGGGGCCACTGGCTCCAACACCCATACCTTCTATCCTGGCTGGTACACCACCAGTACAGCCTTTTGGTCATGCCAGGCTTTTTGCAATTCCTGACTTGCCTCAAGGTTTTTTGTTGCCTTGTTCATATACTCAGCCATCAGGGAGCGGAGACCAAGAACATAGTCCACAATATCCTGTTTAGGGGGTTTGAGAGGTAACTCCCATCCCTCCTTCACTTGACAGAGTGGCCCTCTGACAGGGTGACCAAACAAAAGTTCAAAAGGGCTGTAACCAACCCCCTTCTGTGGCACATCCCTGTATGCAAAGAGAAGGCAGGGCAGAAGAACATCCCATTTTTGTCTAAGCTTTTCTGGGAGCCCTTGGATCATACCCTTTAGGGTCTTGTTGAATCTCTCAACAAGCCCATTGCATTGAGGATGATAAGGGGTGGTGAACCTGTAGTTGACACCACACTCCTTCCACATTGCTTTGAGGTAACTACTCATAAAGTTTGTCCCTCGGTCAGATAAGACCACCTTAGGAAAACCCACCCTGGAAAAGATTCCCAGGAGGGCCCTTGCCACCACAGGTGCTGTGATGGTCCTAAGGGGAATAGCTTCTGGGTACCTGGTGGCATGATCCACTACCACCAGAATAAACCTGTGCCCAGATGCTGTTGGTGGGTCAAGGGGACCAACTATGTCAATCCCTATCCGTTCAAAGAGAACCCCCACCACAGGCAGTGGTATCAGGGGGGGCTTTGTGGATTTACCTTCCTTGCCACTGGCCTGGCAGGTAATGCAAGAGCTACAGAAACTCTTACAGTCCTCACTCATTTGAGGCCAATGAAAGTGAGGGACAATTCTGTCCCATGTCTTATTTTGGCCTAGGTGTCCTGCTAAGGGAATATCATGGGCCAGTGTCCAGTAGGAAACTCCTGAACTTTTGAGGTATGACGAACCTCCTGGCTGCACCAGGCTTGGGGTCTCGACCCTCAGAGTACAGGAGTCCATCATCCCAATATATCTTATGGGTTCAACTAGCATTCCCAGCAGCCTCAGCAGCAGCCTGCTGTCTGAGGGGTTCAAGAGTGGGGCAGCTCTGCTGCTCCAGGTTCAAGTCTGCCCTAGAAGGTCCCCCTGTCCCCAAGAACTCAACCTGATCAGGCTCAAGTTCATCTGGGACAGTTCCTTCTTCAGGTGTCAGATCCTCTTCTGCTATAAGAGTCTCTTCAGACTGATCCTGGGGGGAAGGCACTGCCTTACCCCTGCTACTCCTCATCTTGGAAGGTCCTTGGTCCATTTTTCCCGGATCCAAGGCCTGTTCAGTTTCTGTCAGTTTACCTTTTGACCTTGTCAGGGCAAACACTTCTGCAGGGATACCCAGCATCGCTGCATGGGTAGTCAGCTCCACCTCAGCCCATGCTGAGGTCTCCAAATCCTTTCCTAGCAAACATTCTATTGGTAGGTCTGCACTCACCACAACCTTCTTTAGGCCAGTTACCCCTTCCCAAGAGAAATTAACAACTGCCAGAGCATGGTTAGTACTGACATTGCTTGCATTGGTCACTTGGTAAGTTTCTCCAAGTATGCCTTTAGCGCTTGGACGCCCATTGGGCAGCAATCGCGCTCTATAAATCACAATACAATACAATACAATGATCAGGCTAGGGTCCACAAGGTCCTTAGTCACCATGGTGACACTAGCCCCTGTGTCCCTGTAAGCTAGAGTGTCCCTTCCATTTATTCTAGGCTGTTGCTTGTGTTTGGCAAGACCACTGGGACTCACAAATAGGGACAGGTCCCCATCACAAACCAATACAGCCTGAGCAGGCATTCTGACTAGGCCAGAGTCCTGTCCAGATCCCAGGGTCAACCCTACTATAACCTTGTTCTGCGTACCACCACCTATAGCTGGACTAGGGGGAACAGATGCCTTAGGGGCAGGTGTAGTGGTACTTGTGGAGTCTTTGGCCTTATTACAGTCTGAAGTCCAATGGGTTTTCTGTTTACAGATTTTACACCATGGCTTCCTTGGCTGTTGAGCTTTGTTGGATTGGGAATTATCAGATGCTGATTTTTGGGGACCTGTTGAAGACTGCTGTTTTTTCCCTTTTCCCCACCCTTCTCAGAGTTTTTGGCATCTTCCTTTTTAGTTGCACCTCCCAAGGGCTGGACCTTTTGCTTGATCCTGGTTCTGACCCACTTGTCGGCCTTCTTTCCCAATTCTTGGGGAGAGGTCAGATCTGAGTCCACCAGTTGCTGATGCAAGAGCTGATTCTGACAATTATTAAGGATCTGCTCCCTCATGATGAGATTGTATAATCCTTGGTAATTACTTACTTTACTGCCAGTTAACCAACCTTCCAGAGCCTTAGTAGCACAATCTACAAAGTCTACCCAATCTTGATTCTGTGCGTTTTGGGTATCTCTGAACTTCAACCTGTATTGATCAGTGATTAGGCCAAACCCATCTATCAAAGCATCTCTCAAGATATAATAATAATCTGCATCCTCTTCCCTCACAGAGAGGAGCTTGTCTCTTCCTTTGTCTGCAAAGGAGAGCCATAAGATTGCTGCCCACTGCTCTGGACCCTCTGAACTTTACAGGCCCTCTCAAGTGCAGTGATCCATTTATGGATGTCATCCCCTGACTGATAGGGGGGCACAATCTTATGCAGGTTCCTATTGTCAGGAGCTTTCTCTCTAACTCTAGGGGTAATATTACTGCCACCAGGGGTCTCTAGTCCCCACTTTCTTGAAGCTTTCTGAAGCTCCAGGGACTCCCTGTCTAATGCTAACTGTTCTCTCCTGAGCTGAAGCTTAGCTTGCTCAAACTGGATCAGTCTGCATTTCCTCTCCTGGGAGGATTCTCTTCTCTGAGAAGAGGCAGAGGTCCTTTTGGATCTCTCAGAATGGTTAGACTCCTCTGAGGGGGATCTGTTCCTTCTGTTTGGATCCACCGCTCTCCCATTAGGGATGGAGGGAGTGCCTCTTGGGCCATCACCTCCATGATGTGAGTGGTCTGTTTCATCCAGGTCAAGTTCAACTTCCTCTTCCTGGTCCTCATCAGAGTCCACCACCTGGGTGTCCTCTTCTGTGGGATGCCCACCCAACCTGTCTACCCCCTCAGACACTAGAGTCTGCTTGAAGTCTGCAATGAGCAGGATTTCCCTGAGACGTTGAGTGTTGGCACCTTTGTTTGTCTTCAGTTGTCTAGTAGTGCACATCTCCCTAAGCTCAGCAAAAGAGAGGTTGTCATACTTGTTGACTGGGACCCTCTGTGTTCCTTCCAGGGCCTTATGGGCTCCTGAACCTAAAGACATTTCTAGTGTAGCGGTACTGGTGTATCTACCTACACTAGGTGTGGCCTACTGAACCCTTTCTTGAGTTGTGGTCAAGGTGTGCTAAGCCTTCTACGCAAAACTCCTAAGTTCAGTAGAACTTATTGTATTCTAAGCTTAAATTTATATGTACCTTTAGTACCAAGTGGCTTTCACTTTAGAAATTCAATTTGTTATCTGGTAAGACAATGGCAAGCTTGAATCCAACCGCTGCACACTAATGTGAGAAGTTGGCCTGGCATATGCTGTCCACTAGTTATAGGGGACACCTTGCACCAGTCCAATTCGACTCTTATGGTGATAGGTGTTGTAAACATGGAGTATCAATATATACATTTGCGTATCGCTAAGCAAGCTGTGCACCGGACTGGAGTGAAATCTCGCTCCTTCTTTTGTTGTTGCAAATGCGGGATATCAGGGTGTATCTCACCGTCCAGGTTTCACGCTATATCAATTAAAAACACAAAGAAGAGGATTATCAAAGTTCAAAGCAATGCAATAAATTCGGTGTTCACTGTAACGCTCTTTTCATGTAAAGTAACCTTCTGCCCTATTTACATGGTGCACCCATTATTAACTGGATAATAAATGAAAAGTGCACACGTAGGATGTCACATTCTAAGGAAGAAGATCAAAGAACTGTGTTCATGTTATATCTGGATCCCTTCGAATTACGAACTCTGAGAAATGTTCTAAAGACTATTTTTTGACGTGTCATTATTATAAGAATTGTTACTCTACAATATCAGCGTGTTAAATATCAAGAGGGAGGGCGGGGTATACAGATTCCATTGCTTGGGGGGAGCTTTGATTGATGTCACAGATGGTGTACATCTTGGCTTTGGTACACGTTGTGGGTCTATATTATGTTCATATAGTTGTGCATTCACAGCAGTGCATGATGGGATTGGTAGTTTTTTCGGATGAACAGCATTATTGAGGGGCCAATGCTATAGGCTGAGCGCTAGGGGTGGAGCTACGTCTTTTAAAATTAAACAGGGGGACGTTTGGGTTAAATGTCCACGCACTGTTTTCAGAGAAGAACTGGTGTGAAATAGATTTGATTGTCACTAACTTTTAAGGTACGTGGATAGAGTAAGGCGCCTAGCGCTCATGTTGTGTTTTGAAAGGGAGACGGTTTTGAGATTAGAGAGGAAGGTGGTATGAGCAATGAGGGTTTTTCATACTGGGGTGGTTACCTGTTAATATGAAAGTTGAATGGAGTTTGGTGGGTTAGCATCATAGAAGCTGGATCAGGCAATATTGTTGTTGGAATTTATTCATTTCAGAGGGAAAACGCTGTATTGGGAGGATATTCAAGTTTAACATATTATCGTTTAAACATTGTCATAATAGCAAAAACACGAATCTAATAACAATGTTCTTTCACTTGCAGTGAACCCCTGGCCAAGGGCCTAAAACGGCCCGAAATGCATTGGGTAATAACAGCTTTGAGTTTAGAATGTCGTCGCATTTTCCACGTGCTCAGTAAAAGGCCCGGATAGGCATAACTGTAGCATGAGAAGCTTTGTAAAATGCCATTGCATCTTACGTGTGACTATGGAGAATAAAAGCAATTTATGAAATTCATTTGGAGTACTATGGAATCATCATTGTTGTAAACATGGGGTATCAATATATACATTCGCGTATCGCTAAGCAAGCTGTGCACCGGACTGGAGTGAAATCTCGCTCCTTCTTTTGCTAGGTTAAAGACAACCTTTAAAGAAAGCTATCCTAGTGGTAGCTGTGGAGAGCAGCCTTCAGGCTAAGTCTTGAAGGAGTGTTAAGCTTATTGTTTTACCATAGATAACCTCTTGAATAACCAAATGAAAGAGTAGTCCACACAGGTATATATATAAAATATATGTATTTATTCTAAGAATAATCCCACTAGTCTCTTTATGAGGCTGGAGGTAAAGATACAATTTAAACAAGCATTGATAGTTACAATAAATAGCACTGGAATCATAGGGCCCGGGGGGGGACCAAACCATATATCAAAAAGTGGTATAAGAACCACGACAATTCTACAGACAATTCCTAGGGCATTTAGGGTCGCTGGCCCTTGTGAAACCACCCAAGGTAGTGAGGAAGGGGACCCATGGGAGACGCGTGCAGTGGCAGAAGCTACTGTCGGGATCTCTATTAAAGCCTATGGAGAATGTCGCGGTTGAATTTTACAAGATTAAAAACACTTCTAACAGGAGTTCAAGTTCAATACTTTAGAGTTAAGCTTTTGAAGGGCCCACACCCAGGAGAGTACCGAGGTACCACTGTTACCTGCCCCAGGGAAGCCGGGTGCATAGGTCGTTTTCGATGTCGGGTCGCGGGCTGATTTTCAATGGCAAAACGTGAAGAAGTGCTGCTAGCCAGAAGCGTCGTCGATGTCGTGAAGATTGAAAATGTAGATCTTGAAGAGAAGGACCTGAAAGCAGAGGGGACAGAGTCTGGGTCATGGCACAGTGACCAGCGGGCTCAGGAGAAGGAGCCCTTCAATGTCGGATGCTTCCAGGTGGAAGAGGTGTAGCTTGGATCGTCTGCCACGGAGTCCAGGAGGTGTCAAGGAAAGCCAGCTTCTGGAGGGCGACTGTCCCACAAAGGGTGAGGGTTGCTGCGGTGTTAGTGTCCGGATTGGATCCACTAAGCCTTGGCAACCGTAACCCACGCAGAAACACAAAACAGCTACTGGTGCAGAGCCAAAAGGTCTGAGTGAGGTCTCCAGCAAGGAGACTGAAGAGCAGTCCTGGAGCAACTAGGGGAACTCTTGGAAATTAAGATTGACCTCTGCTAGGGCCTACCAGTTGAGAGGCAAGGGACCGCGGGAGGCAGCAATTTGGCGTACGTAAAGATGCACCCACGGATGGCCGGAGCGGGCTAGGGCGTCGATCTTAGGCACAGATGATGCTGAGAGGTTGGCTCAATAATGGGCCAAAGCACAACTTCCCCACTTGTCGGGGTCGGGTGCTGTGCAAGAGGTGGCCGGTGGCCTGGGTTATTGGGGATCTCGGCACCCACCGGGTCCACGGTGCTGAGCTTTGCTGTGCACACTCACTGGCCTCTGGGATGCTTGGAAACCTACCTCAAGGTAGGAAAGAGTCGTTGATGTCCGTATGAGCAGTGAGGTTCCAACTGGGTCACTTGCAGTATTTCAGGTGCCTGCCAAGCAGGGCGGTAACTCCTTTACCCCAAGGGAGATTTCTTCCTTTAGTTGTGCGGCAGCAAGTCGAAGTTCAAGTCTGTGAAGTCCAAGAATAATCTGAGGCTCTGGGGACCCTGTATTCACCTTTATCCAAAGATATGGGGAGTGTCCAGATCACAGCCCACAAATGAGAGTTCAGGCGGGAAAGGGTGGCTACACCCTCTCCCCTTTGTGTGGTTTCCCGCCTGGGCAGGGGACAGGATGCCCTTGAACCGGTTTGAGGCAGTGTATGCAGAAGTAGGCACTGGAGAAGCCTACGTGCAAGTCTGAAAGACATCTTATGGTGCACCCACCCAGTTCCAATCCACATAGTCTGTCTGGGGAGGTGGGAGCACCTCCCTGCAACAAGATCCCTATTGTCCAGCTGCCGTGGCTGGAGTTCTGCCCAGCAACAGGCAGCCAGAGTCGTGTGGGTGGCGGGTAGCATCCCTTTTGTACTACGTGTGCACTTTTAAATTGGTGTCTAAATTCCGCCGCTTTCCCATATCGCCCCTTTAGCAGGGGGGAATCATGCCCTCACTCCCATGGCTGGATTGGGGGTATGATTCCTACATGTTTGACACCAAACACGATATGGTTCTCTGTAGCCATTCTCAAGTTATATATTACTTATAATACGGTTAAGAATATATGGTATGGCTGCACTACAAACAACCCAGCAATAGTTTTACGAAGGTTGCAGATGGGCCCTACTCAGGTATGAGTTCCCCCTCACACATATCTCAGCACCCTGCCTTGTAGGATTAGCAAGGCCTGCCTTAGGGGTGACCTATGAGGATATATGTGTTGTATTAGGTGGGATACAGGATACCTATATCCCTGTAAGGGGTGCAAGCACCACCTTACCCAGACTACAGTAGTAGTCTGGTAGTGTCAGTTTGTATGGCTGTCCCAGGGGTGGCACAATAAGCGCTGCAGCCCCTGGTAGGCCTCTGAGGGACCCATGCCCTGGGTACCTAGGGTACCATCTACAAGGGGCTGACAGGGTGTCCTCAGTATTTAATTGGTAGGTACTTAGGGTAGTCACATCAGTTTAGAGAAGAAGCAGATAGGCTGGGGTCCTGGATAGCAGGGCCACAGCCTGGCTAGTGTCATAAAACAGTCAAAACATCAGCAAAAAGTTGGGGGCAACTATGTAGTCGATGCCACACTCCTACAACTAATTTACACTAATTCACAAAAAGGTTGCTTTCTAGACTAACAGCTTCCTCTCTGCCAAATCTGGTGTTATTCTGCTCAGCGATTTGTGCTGTAGTCATGTATAAAATGTCTATAGGAAATAACATGGGGAAATGCATTTTGAGAACTCCCCCCTTTCCTCGGCCCAAGGTAAGACTCAATGTCAAACCTACTGTTGTTCAGAAGAAAGTGCTGCAAGTTTTTAACTAATACGAGTAGGAAAATAATAATAACTGTAATAATGAGGTCAAGGTATATTACTTAAAACAACTCACAACTATTTTATTTTTTATATGCAGTATCTTACAGGCATGGTTTGGCTCCTGCCTTTACAAGACCCAGAGAAAAATAACACTGAAAGGAATATCGCTTTATGGAATAATATGCCATTACCTATCTCTGATGCCGCACAGATCGATATGTAAATCACTGTAGTTCCCCAGGGATCCTTGCTGAACCAAGATGAGGTCCTTGGGCTGGTTATCAATAAAGATGAGCCTCATGCAGCCTTGGAAAGCAGTGATGGGATTTAAGCATTGAGAACCAGTGGAATTATTCGGACACCCTGCGGGAAAAAAAGAAGGCCATTAAACTGATGATAATGATATCTTCTAGCAGCTTCTGTTCCAGGCCCCAGAGGTCTCAAAATGCCTAACATTTCAAACGTTGCAGTATTTTTGTATTATATTTTTAAGTTAAGATGCAAAGGAGTAGATAATCTGAAATGTCACAAAAATATGATGCTGTAGGCAGGCCAGTTCTTTAATAATATACTAAAATTATCTAAAACTAGTCATTTCAATCGTAAAGTCACGAAAATAGTTTACTATGCATCTATTTGCACCAATGTATTATTGAAGATGAGACAAGTGTCTTCAAACATGTCAGCTTTTATGTGTTTGCAAAATTGTATCCTATTATAGTATTCCGGCCTCATTTGTTATGCAAGGCACACTTGATACAAAAGCATCAGAGGCTGTAATTTGACCAAAGCGCACAAAACAAAAGGCACTGTACAAGTATTCTTGCTGTTACAGAAAACCAAAACACAGGGACACCTTAAGGATTTTAGGAGCCCCAGGCCACCATGTTGTTGAGGACCCCTCTTACAAGTAACTTTGAATTTGTGACCCATTGTTCACTGATTGAATTAGACCGTTACATTTCAAAAATGGTTAAAGAAAGAAGACAAATGAAAGGCAATTATTTATATAAAATCTGCAAGGACTCAGCCATGGATTTTAACATCCCTCTTTTTTTTGGAGCTGCCCTTAGCCTTGACCCACTTCCAGCACACAGACTGGATTTGAAGTGGAACATGGGCAACCCGCTACTTGCCAACATTCAATGATAAAAAGAGGTAAGGAAACAACATCACATGAACTTTAACCTGAACATGATATCACAGGAAATGACCATGCAACACAAGACTTGGAAGAGACTACAGGAAACGACAATGTGGCCTTTGATTCTTGGGTCATCACTATCGGGTGGAGGGACCAGGTTAATCTCTTAGGGTTACTTGATTGTGCACCATAAAAACATGATAGCAGATGAGGATTCCAAGCTCCATCCATTCTAGCTTTTGTTACCCGTTGCTTATTTATTAACCATACGTGGTCTTTGGCCCTACTGTTGAAACAAAGCAGACGCGGTAAGAAGGGTTCACAGGATTATTCCAATACAGCCCCACACTGTGTTCAGTCGCTGGTCAGGATTGCAATCTCGTTATGACCATTGGGAGCAGGGAAGGGTAGGGGTTAGGAATATGGAATGTTGGCAAGCCAATGGAAAAGGGTGGAGGACAATGGGTGCTCTCGCGCAGAGTCTGCAGAACGCCTTCCTGTTTTTGAATTCAAATTCCAGTTCACGAGTTCCTAAGAATTTGATATTATCCCCAGTGTAACTTCTAGCAATTACATTAGATTTTTCAAGTGAAGCACCGATTTTACCTACAAATTGCTGCTTCCATAAATTTTCATTAACAATAGTGAATGGGGAACCAGAGTCAGCCATTATGTTCATAGACACCCCACCCATTCTTATTTCCATCGCATGCACGATTCACCCTTGAGAGGAAGAAAGGCTTGTGGCTGGGAGAGATTCAATGAACTTAAGGTGCACATTTTGAATAATTGTGTGACGAAAACACTGTAAAAATGATGTTGGAAGAAAGTGTGCGAGTCACAGTGGGAGACGCGGTAAGAAGGGTTCACAGGTTTATTCCAATACAGCCCCACACTGTGTGCAGTCGCTGGTCAGGATTGCAATCTCGTTATGACCGTTGGTAGCAGGGAAGGGTAGGGGTTAGGAATGTGGAATGTTGGCAAGCCAATGGGAAAGGGTGGAGGACAATGGGTGCTCTCGCGCAAAAGAGCATTTGAGCCGATACTGTCACGCGCTGCTACCAGCGCGTGACAGTTTAACATGAAAGCATTACAACACCTACCCTTGCCTTTCAGTAATACTCATACCCTAAGTCTTAGGACATGTAGTGTACCCTTTCTAGTCTTTTCCGTACACTCAAACTAAACATGGTCTCTAGCTTCAACCTTCCACACACAATTGAACTCTACTTTTCTTTTCTCATGTTTCTTCAAGAGTAAAGAGGAGGGAGAGAATGAGCAAAAGAATAAATGAGAGAGGGATAGAAAGAGAAGGTAGTAAAAGAGGGGGTAGCATGGTAAAGGTTTATAGAACAGAAGAGATGAGAGGGAGACTGGGGCTTTCCGTATACCCCTGGGGGGCGCGACAGAATCTGAAGCTACGGCCCCCTAATGAGAAGCCGAAAAGATAGCGGCTATCTGGATGTATAGGGATACTAAAGAAAGCATTCTTCAAATCTATTACTGAGAAAAATTGTGCGGTTGGAGGAATCATCGTGAAGATGGCATTAATATCAGGTACCACAGGGTACTGGGGTACCACGATCTTATTGATCTCTCGTAGGTCAATCACAAATCGATAGGTATCAGCATAATCAGGAGTCTGTTGTACCGGGGCTCGTTTAAGAATCGGAAGAATAGGGCTATTACACGTGTTAGAGGCCGTTTCTTCCACTACTCCGGTTTTAATCAAATCATGAATGATAACCATTAGAGCTCGTTCCCCAGCAGGGGCAATTTTATACTGGGGAATTTTCGGCAACTGGGCGTTCTGTTTTAAAGTAATCGATACTGGGGGAATTTGCAAATGGCCCACATCGGTGTCTCCAGTCGCCCAGAGGGTTTTCGGGATGCACGCCAGTTCTGGTGGTAGAGATTCTGTTTTAGATAAGCATTGCGCGGAGAGGGGTGAAGGGTCTTTTATGGTCAAGTAAACCCCCTCCGGGGAACAATAGATGCGAGCATGCAATCTTTTCAATATGTCCATGCCTAAAAGGTTCTCTCCACACTGGGAGGTCAAAAGGAAAGGTGAGTTTATTGATACCGACCCCAGGGTAAGGGGAAGCGGTTGTGAGATGGGGCTTACCACCGGAGTTCCAGAAAACCCCACAGACACATTATTCTGGCCAGACAGAGCAGCCCCCGGGACTAGGGCACGTGAAACAGAACTGTTCATGGCCCCTGTGTCAACTAGGAACTTACCTGATGCGTTCAATAATCGTGCATGGACATAAGGTCCAGCTTGATCGATTGGAATCGACACCTGCCCCTGACTCTGTCTTTGGCTGTCCTATGCTTGAGAATAACCTGATCCCTCGCCTGTCATATAACCATCATTGTAATACTGCTTCCCCTGACCGTGATCAAAACAATTCTGACCAGTCTCACCTGTCGCCGAATGCTCTTGTCTCGTAGATCCCCCTCGCTGTCCACCAAAACGTCCCCTTACCCGACCTCTCGGAACACTGTTCTGTTCATATAATAACGGACACTGGGCTCGCCAATGCCCCTCCTGCTTACAGAAGGCACATTGATTTATGCCCAAGTCTGTCCGTCCTGTCGTCTGTGCCGGACCCGCCCCTCTTGGAGCAAAATTCTGCGACCCTCGCCCTCTTCCCCGTCCTCTCTCTACTTGCTGTAACAATACTCGAGTCTTCAAGTCCTTCGACTTCTTTTCTGTCCTGTCCTTGCTTTCATTCTCACGATGTTCATAATATTGAGCCATACTCAATATTGTCGAAGGGGTAGTAGTTGTCCAGGTGCTTTCAGCAGCCTGTAATCGAGCCGATACCTCCGGCAGCAGATTGGTCACGAATCGATTCACGAACAAACGTACCCCTCCTTCAGTGGCCAGGTCCTGTCCACTGAAGTCAATGAAAACTCCCTCAAATCTCGTAAAGAAATCTGATACACTCTCATCCTTCTTCTGCTTGCAGGCCGTCAACTTATCCCAATCCACCTTCCGGGGAGGGATCAGCGAATGCATATAATTTATTATCCTATCAGGAAGGGCCAATATTTCCGCCCGGGGCTTATTCCCTGGTTTACGATCTCTATCCCATTCCCGTAGCTGTTCCCAAGTTCCCCCAAATTCGGTTGCATGGTCCTGATCGTGTACCTGGCGCCAAATGTCCACCGGTACTAATAAAGCAAAGAATAGTTCAATGTCCGCCAACGTCATTACTGCAGAGGAAGCCGCTTCAGTAAGCTCTTTGTAATACGCGGTAGGATTCTTCCTGGGATCTGGTAACTGACTTTTTAGTGACAACACCTCACTTCGTTTCCAGGGGGTATACACCCATTGTTCCTGGAAATGCGCCTCCACTCTGGGACGAGTAACTACCCCGAGGGCGTCTACCACTTCCGTAACTTCTGGGTGGTAGATGGGGTGTACTTCCCGCATAGGGTACTGGGATAGCCCCGTAGGATTAGTCGACTGCAGACGGGTTCTATACGCCACCAAGGTCTGCACATTCCCATACACTTCTTCTGGGGTAAGGCGGGATCTATGGGTTTGTGTGACGATATCGTATAATATGGCCGGGGCCCTTCCCTCCGTGTGTACCTGTTCCCATAATGATAAAAGGCGGTTCGCCATATGTTCTAATGCATGCTTTTGCATTACCGGCTCGTAATCTCTCATGGTGCTCCAAATATCTGATAATGAATAAATGGGTTGCCGCATCCATTGGGATGCCTGTACAGCAATAGTTTATTTTTCTTCTGTTCCCAAAGCCGAACGAGTAAACAACCTTTTACCCTCAGCTAAGGGAACCGGACGTGTCGGAGTGGTGGCAGCTGCTACTGGCGTAGTACTCGCGGAGGAGGAGGGCAGGACAGAAGGGGAAGTCATTGACCCGGATGGCAGCTGTGTTGTCCCAGCTGCTGCGGCTGTTAACAGCGCTGGTAACATAGTAATCACCTCTGACACGGATGTGGACAGTCGGGAGAGTTCTGTCAAAGGAGAGGAACTGGGGGGAGCTGGAGGGGCTGAGGCCCCCGAGGTTCCTAAGGACGCGGCCGTGGCCGGAGCCGAGACTCCGGCCACCTCTGGATACAGCCGTTGAGGCACATAAGGAGGCGGTGGCCGTATATCCAGTAAGCCTTCTATCTCATCTTCAGCATTGGGTCGAGTCACATAGCTCTTATCTACCTTCAATCGGAATTCACGGTTCATACAGTCTATTCCCTTTTCTGCTCGAGACCTATCATCAGCTATGGCCTTCTGAGTCACGTTCTGTCCAGCCTTAGCCCTGGATTGCTTCTCCTCCCTTATCCTCCGCTGCTTGGATTCTTTCAGCCACGAACCCAGAGCATCAAACATAGCCTGACGGCTACGCCTGGAGAACAGTTGTTCCTGTAAGAAAGCAATTTTTTTCTCATCAAACGAGCCAGTCTTTCGCCATTGCAATTCTTCGTTACTTTTAGTATATTTATGCCACAGAGTACAAAACAATAAAGGGGTAATTCCATGCTTCACATACATATAGTGGCTAGGACTGCCTTCCGGCGGGGCAGGCTGACTCTCAGCCAGCCGAGAGTCACCTGTCCGACAGCAACAGCTAAAACAATTCAACTTACTAAAACAAGGCATGGTGATTGGTTCAATACAGACACAAATGACATAAACCACAACCAAGAGTTACAACCCTTACCACCACCATCAGTGAGCCAGTCTCACACTAATCCGTAATGTTTCCAACAATAGACATCCCCGACTACACCACAGATCCTCTCACTGCCTTCCTGGTTCACCACTGAGGCTTGTCCCGAGAAGGTCTGTGCCTCGCCGTGGATATGTCTCGTGGCTACCCAGCTCGGGTCGTGAGTCTCCCAGGTGCAATCGGGCTACATTCCGCGCGTGGTTTATCAAATCAGAAAAAAGGGCCCATCAAATCGTACCAAATGTACATGTACTTTCAAATCAATGCCCAGCCATATAATTCGGGCTTCAAATCAACAGTGGCACCGCTCTCCAGCGCCTGCCTCAAAATCAATGCACCGCCCTAGAGCCTGTGCTTCAAATGCAACTACACGCTCCACCTCGCGTGCTTCAAAATCAAAACGTGCACTGCTTATAATCAGTGCTTCAAATCAAAATTCTACTCACCGGGTGCACCCTGGTACCAATGTCCGTTCTTCGCTGCCAACTCCTCTCGACCAACACGGTCCGTTTCTTGGATTGAGCCCGTAGGACCCCAGTGAAGGGTGACTAGCAGCAGAGGGCATCCCACTCGAGCGCGCGGAGCGAAACCCTCGAGCTTGTCCTCCGCTCACCCGGCTAAGACGCCCTCGAACCTACCACCCGATTACGGGGGAGGTCAGACCCTATCACGGGGTCCCTTCGTGGTCGCCAACTGTTGTAACCAAAATTTCATCCCAAGGGCCACACTTACCGGTGGCCCGCAATGTAAGTCAAATAATGAGCAGTTGGCAACGTAGAAGGTTCAAGCGTTTATTGGCCAGACAGAAAACTCTACATAGAGGAGCCTCATCGATCCTCACCCAGGAGGTGCGCCGAGGAAGACTGCTGGCTCCTTGACAAACTCATACTTTTATACATTATCATCGCAACATACAAAGCCTTACAAGTGGAAAAGTACCAGCCCGTCCAGGCGCTCCTAATGAGCTCATCCTATATCTAGTTTCAGCGATACAAAAAGGGTTACTATCTTTAAGAATAGAAGGTCGGCCGGGTGAATCCCTTCTCGTCCCAGGTTCAGAAGGAAATTTGCTTGGTACTCCCTTTGAGCAGATGTGACCTTGCTTCTCAGTCGTAAATACAATTCAGCCTGTCTTCTAAACTGGTGTGTGCTAAATGAGGAAAATATGGGTTCAGAGAACCACGTGATCGTAGTTCCTACACGACGAGAGAGTTAAGGGCCAAGATGGCCGCAGTCCTGTTTTTCGGCCCTTTTCGTCGTACTAACTTATAATGACGAAGAGGGGCCTTATTACGGGACTAAATCAAATAAGCTAATTTTAGTTACGCTATGCTAATCATATATTTTAATTTGAATCCTTCAGAAGAGAAAAGAGATGAATTATGTTACTTTATACACTATACATGTACCTTTTCTAGTTAGATAGCATGGTTTAAGAATACATTTATTTAAAATGCCACTTCACTAATATCTCCCAGAGGGCTACAAACAGTGGCTGGCTCATGGCTTCTCTTTACACTAAAGGAGCTGGTCTGTTCACTCACCTCCAAAATAGTAGCTGTCTCCCGAGTAAATCTGCAGCAGATTGTTTGCATCAACTGGAGATGGGACGCCGTTATCTAGAGTAAGGGTTATTCGCTGTCTTCTGGCATTTATGTTAACCATGTGCCACAGGCCATCATTGAGATCCACACCTAGAAAACACCATAGTTAAAACAATAGTTAAAATCAATTAGCTAAGAAGTGCGATTTTGCAGATGATCACGCACACATGAAAAATGAAAAACATTTATGGAGTATTATTTAGACTCCCTTCTGTACAACTGCTTATCTCTATACATTATACTGGTGTAAAGAATCCTAATATGCAATGGTGGTTGGTGCATTTTGAAAATAAAGTGGTGTAAACACTTTCCCAAAACTTGCACAATGCAAACATGTACAGGTGCAAATCTGATTCACTCCATAAGGGCCCAAGGAGTTGTCTCCACTCTGGAAATGTAAAAAAAAGGGGCAAACAATACATCTTGGGGCATATGTATCAAAGAATGCATTTGCGATTCTCAAATAGCGATTTTTAGAGATTCGCTATTGAGAATCGCAAAATAATATGTAGATAAAAATTAGCAATTGTTTTGCGATTCCTTTACATTCCTTAATTGCGACTCGCAAATTGCGAGTCGCAATTAAGAAATGTCTTCCCATTCATTCCTATGGGCCGAGAGGCCCATAGGAAGGATTGGGAATTTCGCGTGCAATTTCAATGGTGCAAGGGTTCCAAAAGGACACCCTGAGTACCCCTGAAATGTGCATGTATGTGTGTCACATGGCACTTTGAAAAAAGCAAAAAAGTGTTTTTTAAAGGAAATCGCAAATTACCACCAACTTGAAGTTGGTGATAATTTGCGATTCCTTAAGGCAATATCACAATGTGCGATGCCTACTAGCATAACATTTGGAGAATCGCAAATTGCGATTCTCTATATGCTTGCGCAAAATAAGGAATCACAATTTTTGCGATTCCTTATTTTGCGAGTAGGTATTTGTCTACCTACATAGCACACAGCTAAATTGCGAGTACAGATGCTGAAATTCTGCGAATTTCAGCATTTGCGAACGCAATTTAGCTTGATCAATCTGGCTCCTTATGCCAAAATTTAAACACAGATTTGCGAAGAAGCCATAGGCTTAAATGAGACTTAAGAAGCCCATAAGGCTCAGTTTTGAGTCCCCTACTGTTCAACTGTTCATCTGGCGGATGTAGGGGAAAGATGTGGCTTGACCATATTTTGTTTTGCAGATGACACTCAGATCATCTCTACATTGTCACTGCACAGAATCATGTACCCTTTGCTTTTCTCCCGGGCTTGAGTCTCACCTCCTCATGGATGAACAAAAACCCACTCAATGAGGATAAAACAGAGGTAATGATACTGAGCAAGACCTCCTCTCTGGGGCCCACAACATTGGCCGGGCTCTCTTGGGGTTCTGCTGACTCCATCCTCAAAGGTCAAAACATGGGATTCCTGCTTGATGACAAGCTTTCTATGCAACCACTGGTGACCAAGGTGACTGCCACTTGCTTTGCTGTACTGTAGTGTAGTTCCTTAATACCCTTCATGCAGGACCTGCACAGTTTACGGATAATATAAACTGTGGATCTGGTGGCAGACTGATTCTGTACTCCCCTGCCGAGTATGTTAGCCTATTTTTGCATTATCTAGCTCACAGTGACACTAGAATCTCCTTTTATCAGACAGATTTGTTTTTGGCAACCTCAGAACACAACAAACCCTGATTCCTCAGACTCGTGGAAACAAAATACTACTTTTCACCCAGTGCTTCCTCTTTTTCTCTCAGAGAGATTCATAGAAGAAACAGTTGGGCGTGTTTACAATAAGAATTTATTTTACCGTTGTACTTCTCATATAAAATATATGTGCTGCTACAACTGTAACACAGTAGCAGAGATATAGAATCAGCAGTACAGTGAATAAAGAGGAATAGTACAGCTCTACCATATTTCAATAGTCATGAACATATACATGAATATAAAATGCACTTATAAAAATAAAGTGCCTACTCCTAAGATGCCTGTCTAGATGTACCTGAGTGTACCTAGCATGTGAGTAGGTGCTAAAGAGCTACTAAGCCTAAGAGCCTAATAGTCTAATAGCCTAATAGTCTAAAAGCCTGAGAGCCAAGAATCCCACTAGGGTTTAATCGAACCCCATTACCTGAATAGTGAGAGTGTGGGACTTTGTCCTGGACTTGAGTTGGACACCCCGCAAGGGATGGTCGTACCACTGTCAGCTGGATCGATTGCATGTCAGAGCTGCAGAGTCTCTGGTCAGTGTGTCGGCCTTGGATTCTCGGTTCCCTCCTGTCTACTGATAGCAAGGGGTGCTGTATTTATACACTCAATGTGCGTGTGTTAGCCATTGTTTAGTATGAGGATGACGTTGGGGATCAAACCTTTGTGCGGAGATAGGAGAGGTGAAGTATGCCCCCTGGAGAGTGTTCTCATAAATTATTCATATGTGGTAAGGATGACGTCTTAGCAATATCCATCGGGCAAAATCCACCCTCGTCATGGAACTAGGTGAAAGGTTTAGTCCTTAAAAGGCGTCAGTCCTTATAAGGCTTTAAGTCCCTATAAGGCATTCTGTCCTTATTTGGAGTTATGTCCATATGAGGCTCGTTCATACGAAATGAAGGGGAGATGATGTAGGGAAAGACTATGATGTTCTCTAAACCTATATTGGGGTACCGATATGAAATATAACAGTACTTAAGTGACTAAGAAAGATGATTTGGATGATCCCCGTTCTAGCTCAAAGGACTGTGATACAGGCCTTAAATGTTTCCAGACTGGACTATAGCAATGTGTTATACCTGGGCTCTGACAAGGCAACGATTCATCAGTTGCAGGTAGTACAGAATGTGATTGCAACACTTCTGTACCAACTTCCACAATTTGCATCTGTCTTTCATCTTCTCCATGAGCTCCACTGGCTCACATTGTCTAAACACATTAAATTGAAAACCTTATGGTACATGTTCAAGGCCAAGGCTGGACTGGGACCTCGTTATATTCAGGATCTGGTGGTGCACTATCAGCCAACTCGAGCCTTGATATCTATGAATCAGGCATTGTTTAATGTCCCCAGATTCCACCTAGCCTGTATTAAAGGGAGCTCTTTCTCTTACTTAAGCCCAAAATTATGGAACTCCCTTCCAGAACACCAGAGGACTTGTACATCATTGCTTGCTTCTTATGAAGGTTTGAAGACCTGGCTTTTTTAATCTGCGACTTCATAAATTCTCCACCTTAGAGCTTCTGCGCCGGGAACACCCTGTGGATAGCTGTGCATGTCACAAATCTTTAAATAAATAAATAAAATATGAAATAATCCTCTACTTTATGCTGTCCTAATCAAGCTCACCTCTCCCCAATGATACCGGGGGACTCATCTTCTCTAAAACAACTCAAACAAAATAATAATAAATCAGTGCATTTTAAGTACTCTTCCTTTAAAGGGATGGCTAAAAAGCCATTACCTCCTCATCTTCCTTACTCGTCCCATTCCTTAATAATGGAGTGACTGTGCCCATTCACTCCTCTATCTTACCCTTGTAAAGCGGTCTTCTCTATTAAAAGAACTTCATGATGTTTAAACCCCTCCTCTTCCTCCAACTTCCTGTTTTTACTTTTGTGTGCCCTTCCCTTGTAGGGCTCTTGAGGCATTTGTGGTGGCCGTGTGCCATGTTTTTGGACATGTTATTTGCACAGAAGTGTGGCACTCCCTCAGCGGTTGCTTGGGCAGTGCATGCTTGCTTCCCTTCGAGGTTTGCTGGCAGCGATTCTGTTTGGATAGTTTCACTGGGTGCTTTAAGGCTGCCTAGGCACCGTTGTTTATTTGCCTTTGGTAATGGGGCATTGCAAGCTATTTTGGCCATTTTCCCGGAGCCGCTTGAATTGGGAACTACTACCGATTGATTTTGGAAGCTGCATAGCTCCCAGATGCTGTCTATTGTTTTCCCTAGATGCCGCGTGTGTAGCAATCTCTCACTAAGATCAGCTTTAATTGTTTGCATCGAGTGCTATGTCTCGCTACACAGGCTTGACCCCAGGGGCCAGTGTCTGTTGCAAACTGATTTCTGGGGACTAAACTATGCATATTGGAGTTTGCAGGAATGCAGTACACACACTTACTTTCCTTTGTGTACTTACATGTTCCTGAATGCAGCTGCCTCATTCTTTGGACTCATACTGGGCAGTTGTTTGCTCATGTATGTCACAATTGGAGAACTGGGAATTACAGAGGTCCTTCTTATCATTTTTTTCTCGCTACCTGAAGAGTCTATTCTCTGTCTGATTCTGGTACATTTATTTGTTCAGGCAATTATATTGTTTTCCCTTGCATGCCCTAGGAGTATTTATTGATACCTGTTTCTGTCATACTCTGTCTCCTTGTGCGTTTTTTGCTGGACTCACCATGGCAAGCACTCTTCTGATAGACTACTTCAAGTTGTTCAAGAGGATAGTTATAGACATCATTCACCTTCTATGTCTGTGGCGCATCTTAAGATGACGGTGCAGAAATCATCAGATACCTGCAATAAACAGCATGGCAAAAGTAATTTGTCTCTTTCTCCTAGGTCCTTGGAGTGATCTCTTCAGGTGGTCTCCTCTTCTTCATCTGAATCGTTTTGGGCATTCCCAGATTATGATAAAAAGGAGGTTGTTTTTCCCTCAGAATCTTCTTCCAGAGGAAAATACATTAAAGGAGAACTTGGAGCCTGCCATTTCTTACCTTTTATCTAATCTCCAGCTTCATCAGGATGATGATCAGCCCAGTACTAGTGGAGACTGGTTCAGGCTAGTCCAGAGACCATCAGTCCCTAGATGTACCTGTAAGTCCTGCTATCAGAACCTGCTAAAATGAGAATGGGGACATCTTGAAAGAGTCCCGGTGCCTAGGTACATGGGGAGACTTTATCTGTTGGCACATGTGAGAAGTGAATTGCAGCTGGTCCTGATACTTGAATCCCCTCCCCTCTAAACTCTAGGAAGCCTTCTTTGTTACTGAAGATGTCACCTTACCTGATCCTGTGGATAGAAAAGCAGTGATGGCCCAGAAAAGAGAACATGCTGGTCTAAGCTTTTCGTTAGAATTTGAAATACATATGGTGTATACTTCTCAGCCATTAGTTAAGGATTTCCAGTCTCCCTCTTCAGCAATCCAGGAAGGTGAGGATTGTTTACATGTCTTGGGCTGTATGGAGATCCAGGCAAAGTTCTATTTGGATATCACTTTCGATCATTTAAGAGCATCTGCCATCACCTCAGCAACTGCAGTGGCAGCAAGATGACATTTACATTCACAAAATTGGAAGATGGATGTGGCTCGAAAAAAACTTTTTATTAAGGATGCTTTTTTCTGGTAACAGACTATTTGGTGATGAATTGGAGGATGTTCCCAAAAAACATTTTAAGAGCCAGAAGCATGTCCAACGTTTCGACTGAAATAAAAGAACTGGGATGCTGGCAGAAAAAGTTCTGATCTGTACAGGAGACGTAGAACAGATTTCCAACAGAGCTGGACTCAGCTTCAAGGCAAGCCTTCTCAGGCTTCTGTTTCCTACCGTACACCGATTGTGAAGCTGGTTCAAAGCAGCCCTGATGACTACATTGTACCCTCCCTTAGTCCTGTAGGGGCAGGCTCTCCCCTTTTGTTCCTTTCCGAAAGTATGGAGGACCTTGATTGACAACAGCTGAGTAGTACAGGTGGTGTCACGGGATTATGTACTACAAGTCTCTCCAGAGTTTTGAGAACCTAGCTAAAGAAGGAGGCCATAATCAAAGTCCCTATGCAGGAGAGGGCCTTGGGTTGTTATTCTCAAGTCTTTCTGGTCAAGAAAATAATGGGTGATTTTCATATGATTATAGATCTCCATTACCTAAACAAGTACAGTCAAGACATTCACTTCAAGATGAATACTTTGCAGCGGGCAAGTCTTGTAGTCTCTGCAGGTTTTTTTCTTACAAAGATAGATCTCCAGTATGCTTACCTGCATGTTCCAGTGGCGGGTGCTTCATAGAGATTCCGCAGATTTCTGCCTGGCTTGCACTACTTGCAATTCTGAATACCTCCCTTTGCCTAAAGTCATCTCCTTGGATTTTTACAAAGATCCCTGCACCAGTGATTCTTAAGGTGTTATCATACACCAGCATCTAGATGATGTGTTACTCCAGGCTCCATCTCATCCGAAGGCCCTCTCAGACACAACCAGGAGTGTGGAGACTCTGCAATATTTCAGCTTTCTTATCACCTGAAATCCCTGCAGGTTCCATCCCAAACAGTGGACTATATTGGGGCACTCTTCGACACACGATTGTAAATGATTTTTTTTCCTGATACTAGGCGTGCCAGACTGAGAGCTTTCATTCGGACCTTGGTCCAGAAACCAGAGGCATCAGCAAGGGACTGGCTACGACTTCATGGGTAGATGGTGAGCACTCAGTCTTCTTGTGGCGTGTTAAAAGATATGATTGTGGCCCTTAGTGGTTTTTTTTTCCAATCAGCAACTTTGGCCATTATTCCACGGTCTCGACTTTATCTAGGCAATGTGGTTCATCATATTCTGATCAACTGGTATCCTACACAAGAGAATCATAATGATATGATTTCAATGTCTACTTCAGTCCATCAGGAACTCCAGTGGTGGTTGACCCCTCCTTCTTTTTTAAGTTATATCCTCAAGTTTTTCTCCAGTTCTGCAGCAAGCAGGGGAGTTTCAGCAGAGGGCCTTTTTGCCTCCTTCCAGAACACCAAAGTCCCTCTATTTTTTATATGGTTTCAAAAACAGAGGACGGGGGTACCAATGCTCTGACCAGTCCCTGGCCTCCAGGCTTCCTGTACACCATCCCTCCTATTGCCCTGATTCCCAGGTTTTTGGAGCATCTCCTGAGAGATCCTGTAGAGGTGATTCTGGTTCACCCTCTTTGGGTCAAGCACCTTTGGTTCCTTCTTCTTCAGCTTCTGTCTCTGGCCGGGAAATGGCTTCTCCTTTTGACCCCTTCTCCTCTCCGTCAGCCTGGCCAAGGTTAAACTCTCAATTTGAAGGTTGAGAGGGCACGTTTCCTATAGAAAGGTTTCTCTATATCATTATATTGTTTCCTTCATTTATCTAGGGGACCTTCCACAAATAAAGCGGATGAACATTATTGGCAATGCTTTGACCATGCGTGTAAGGAGAAGTCTTTGCCCCCTATTTACATTCCCACTGAGGATATTTTTCAGTTCCTCCAGGAGAGATGTGACAAGGGTCTGTCTGTTTCTACTCTCAAACTCCAGTAGTTCTTCATTAAAACGTTTAGATGCCTTTGAGAAAATGTGTCATCCACTGAACTTCTGGCATCTCAATTGTTTAAGACTAATTAGATTTTGAGGCCTGTGGTCCATTCTGCTATTTTCTACCTGGGATTTGCCATGACTCTTTCCCACCTACAAGGCGGACCTTATTAGGCTTTCCAGGAGGTATCCCTCAAATGTATCACATTTAAAGTTTTCATTTTGGAGGCCATTACCTCTGAAAGGCAGCGTGGGGAGTTAAACCCTCTGTTGTGCTGTCCCCCATACTTGAGAATCTTTGACGATAGGGTAGTTTAATCTCTCAATCCAAACATTCTCCCATAAATCAATTCTTCTTTTCATCATAACCAGGAGGGTGTGCTGGCAGTTCTCCCTGAGGGGGCCTCTGCTTCTGATTCTTTGCTCTCTCTCCTTGATGTTGTGAGGACCCTTAAGATGTACCTTACCCCTTCAGCTGAGTCTCGACAGTCTGAATCTCTGTTTCTGAACGTTGGCCCTGAAAAAAGAGGTGAAAAACTGTTTTCAACAATATTGGCAAGATGGGTCAAGTCTGATAATTTTCCAGCTCATGCAGCTGGCAGTGTAAATATGCCTCGTGTGATCAAGGCTCACTGTACCTGGGGCATGGTGGCTTCCTGGGTGAAATTTTCTGGAATTTCAATTAGAGATATATGTAAGGCTGCTACGTGGACATCCCCTTCCACCTTTATCTCACATCATAATCTCCTCAATATTGCACAAAGGTCTGAACTTTTTTTCAGTTCTCATATCCTGCAGGTTCCTTTGAATAAGTAAGGTGCTGCAATGTATGATTGTTCATGAATGATACTTTCAATTTCTGTATCTAAGCATTGTTACAAATATATTGGATCGAATAACAATTCATTCCTTTCTTCTATTGCTGCTGTTTTATTGTCTTTTGTATTTCATGGATGTTGCTGAGAGTTTGATTGGTTGGGCATTTCTCCATTAGTAAGTAATGGAACGAGGTTAGGAAGATGTGGTGGTAATGCCTAGATTACTTATCGGTAGCCTTCATTACTCTGATTCTTCCTTACTCACCCAATTCCTTACACCCCTCCCATTCTCCCTTTCTTTCAGCTTGTGTTTGTAAAGAAACTGGAAGTTGGAGGAAGGGTAGCGGTCTATACATGATGAAGTTTTTTTTCATAAAAAGAGAAGACAGCTTTACAAGGGTGGAATAAGGGAATGAATGGGCTTACTCACTCCATTAGTTAGGAATGGGATGAGTAAGAAGGATCAGCGTACTGAACATTAATGGTAAAGGATCCAGGCATTAATATTGCAGACAATTAAAAAAATCATCTTGTTATGCAATCTTGAATGACGCATTGTGTTTTCGAATGATGTTTCCCATTCAGCCTCTTCCATGTAGATTCATAGCAAACAATTACGAGTCAAAACTTCATGGAAGTGACAGGGTGGGAAAATGATAAATCACATAGAACTTGCTGTCTAATGACACAGACACCAGATGTTGACTTGGCAGATCTTACAATGATCATACCACCCAGGTTACAAAGACTTCACAGGTTCAGTAAGGTTATAGGAAATCTACAGTATTAGGCCTCGGGCAGCATAAATGACTAAGTCATAAAAAGCATGGCAATATAAATTAGAATTTGCCTCCACACAATTCATGGATTAACAGCAACAAAAGTAAGTGCCCTTTTTTGTCACTAAGGAGAGGGAATGAGCAGTAATCTCTTGAACTCAGAAAATAATCTTCGCTCCAATATGTCCCTTACCTAAATTTTGAAAGCAACAATAATTTTGACTGCAAACAACAGCCTATGAGTTGCAATAAATTCACACATTTTGCCATGCAATGCATGCTATTAACTGTGGATAAATGAAATCACATTATCAAATTTTGTAATTAAAAAAAAAGTTTGGTTCCACGATTCTGCCTCATATGTCATGAATTAACAGCCACTTGAACAAGTGCTCTATAATACTAAGGGGGAAAAATTCACCAATATGTTTTCTGAAATCAGCAACAGTTATCACACATAGGTTGCATAACTTGGTTTTAGGACGTGAAAGAGCACCTACTTAATGGCACATCGTACTTTATTGTACTTTCATCAGTATGTAGCACTTTATCGAATAGTTTGTTTGCACTTGGCTATGTTAGCACACAGAGCATAGCTATTTGCACCCAGTGTAAAGAGGTGGGCCAGCTTGTGCATCTTATACTCTAGTAAGCACTTTAACTGTCAGTTTTGTTATTTGCTTTTAATATCTCTGTGAGGTCTAATTTTAATATTGCATTGCAGGCATTGCTTTGAGCCTTAAGCTGTTAGACTGCTCCAGTGTTACATGGGGAGTTTTATTTAACTCAGCCTCTGCATGTTTTTAGAGGTTTTTTTTAAATTTTGAATTGTGTTTGTAAGGAGTTATCACCCAAATATATTTTGCAAATTCTAATTTTGTGGTCTGAAGCAATGCTTTGACAATGTTTAAAATGTAAACATTTTGCTATGTTATATTTATGTCGGAGAATAAAAATCATGTCTCCTCAAAAATGCATACTGTAACTTTAAATATGAAATGTTCTATTCAGTATATACATGTTGGGGTTCCATATTTCAACCCATATTTACCACTTTAAAATATGAACAGATCTGTTTTATATGCCAATATAGCCATTCATACCAAGAATGCCTTTATATGCCAGAGATAATCACCTCAATGCCAAGGATAACTACACTTATGTATTCGTGGAATATCCTATACATTGGTGCCATTATGCAGGGCTGGACTGGGAATCCAAAGCTGTCCTGGCAATTTTGTGGGACTGATGGTTGGGGAAAACCATGCAACCTGTGATGGGCACCCCATGGTGCCTGCCACACTGTGCATGATGGTAAAGAGGGGTCCCATGGGTACCCCCACGGGCCACAACCATAGGCCTCCGGGTGAAGGGGGGAACTATAGGGCCCCCAAATTCAGATTCTGACAGTCGTTTCGTGTCGGGCAGACCGATTCAGAACGGCTGTCAGAATCGGTCATCATAATCGCTTGGTCGGAAACCGTGTCCATAGAGCTGTATGATTTGGCTCCGAATGACTTGGGCTGCCTGAATCCCATTCGAAACCGGATTGGACAGCCCGAACGGTTTCCTTGCATTGTAATCGGTCGTTCGAAAATCTATCCTATTCGGTCGGAAACATGGGTTCCGAATTGGATTCTCAGATTCTGAATGCCGTTCAGAGCCTTTCCAAACAACAACATAGTCGGCCCCTATGTCAAACATACTGACATATTATATATTTAAGCATGTACCCAAACATAGGCACATGAACAAAGATACAGTCGCACATGTATTCATATATCACACCCCATCTTCCCAGTCCTGCAGCACCGTATTTCTATGTATGGGTGTCTCATCCACTCTCATAGGTCATGGCACTACTACTCTTGGTCCTGCTTATCTGATAAAAACATTACTATTGTCATTGCATGCTGACTGTGCACTTCCGCTCCTGCCACGGCATGACAGACTCTGTTCTCACTCTTAATGTGCATAAGAATGTAGAGCCTTCTACTTTGCCAATAACTACAAAGTAACAGTGCACAATGATTTACAGTATTGCAGGCCCTATACTATAAATCAAACTAACTGTGAGGTTAGGGCCATGCCATTGCCTGCCTGGCTTTTTGAAGCATGGGTGAACAGTAGACTGATGACAATGTACTAACCCAAGCTCTGTAACAGAAGACTTGTGCCCAATAAAGCATAACACTGCATTTGTGATGGATGTCTTAGTCCATCATGTATGCAAATTTTAAATTGCACTTTCCTGTCACTTTGAGGGCCTGGAGCCACTCTGTACCCCGTACACGCACTGTTCACATCCATCAACGCGAGCCGGCCAAGCCTAAAATGCAACAACAATTTTCTGGTCTCAGTGGAAAATGATTCAAAGGAACAGAATTTAGCACTGCCCCATACAACAAGAGTAATATATATATGGAATAAAATGATGTAATCTTTTATTATTATTTATTATTATCATACACAGTATGTATTTGTGAAAAATACATTAAATATGTATTATTTTATATTTGATAATTGTAGATCAAAATATCCAATTAATAAGGAATGTGTGGTCCGGTGTATGAATGTTTTGCGAACCATTAATCAGTCGCAAACTGATTAGCTAATTCGAAATGTGTGCTTTGCAATGTGCAAAAGCAAGGCATTGGCGCTTTCAGTAATTCAGCTCCATGAACCGAATCCACGGCGAATCAGAAGTAAATTAGCGAATCACAGGCTGCAGTTTTCAAATAGCCATTCACAAATGATGTGCCAGATTTCCAATTAGTGAAAGTCGCAGAACAATTGCAATTCGCCACTAAGTGGACGCATGTAATAACCAATTGCAAAGTAAACAAGAAATCTCCCAGACTGGAGTTCACTTTTTCAGAAATGCAGATCCATGTGCGAAGTAGAGGTGAATGAGAAATTTGGTGTCACAATAAACGAGAATGAGGAGGAAGGAGAGAGTAATCGGCCAGCATGTCACCCTTTTTGAACAAATAGTGGAGGAAGTATACATTATATAGCCAAGTGCTGTTGGATTTAATTGACGAAATGAAACTATATTTGCCAAAAATACCAAATGTAGTCAGAATATAGTTGTTCATGAGGCCGGTCATGTGTTCCATAAATCTACTGACCTCTGGAAGTTGCTAAGGCACAGATGTTGGAGAGGCATTTTGAAAAAAAAAAAAAAAACCCAAGGAGATGATGGACGGAGCGCTGAAACTTTTCAGACACTCATCCCCAGTCACAGATCTGAGTTGAATCCATCATCATTCTTTAGCTCACTCTGCCACCCCAGTTCAGACCCACCTATATGCAAATAAGTCTTGACCCTGTTCCTCATGGGAACAATCCAGCCCGAACTGCCAAGCCAGGTCCTTCCTGGACTGGAAACAAGCATCCTAGGACCAGTATCGGGGTATCACCCCGGCATCAGCCAGGCTAGCTTGAATTTAGTGGCAAAGTGAGCAAGGGACACAGTGCAGTACACAATGCATTTTAACATCTCTGTGGAGAGAATGTGGGCCAACGGCTCGGGGGTCGACCTCGAAGCTGGGGAACCGGGTTCGAGTCTCGGTAGGGACATTCAACATTTTGTGATTCTGGACAAATCACTTAATCTCCCCGTGCCTAACAAAAATGAATGTGTCCGTCTGTAACATAACTGGTGCTCATGTAAAGCGCTCTGATACCTTTGTGTCTAGTTTGTGCTATATAAAACTCCACACAAAAAAACCCATGTGTTTACAGCATTCATTGACGTACTGTTACTTAGAAAACACGTTCAAGCAATATTTTGAAATTTAAAACAGGATTTACAGGACAATGTGGTAAAATTCCATCATGCACTACAAATTCCACAAATTATCGGTTATGTGGACAATACGTCAAGCATCAGACACTGAACAGCTATATACAAACCTTAAAATTTAACACTCACTTAACATACAAGTGGGTGAAAATTCAGTGTTTGATCACATGCCAGCTGTCAAAATATTCTGGCAGTACCCATGATTACTTTGATTCAAACAGTGTGCCATGCATGAATGTCTGGCAAGCGGGGAGCACAGAGCATTGTGTCTGTTAGATAAGTTCTAAAACTTTACACCAGTGAATATTCCACACCCAAACCTATCATAGAGGTTGAGGTTTGATGATTTCCCTCCTAAGAGGCAGTGTGTATGCCATCAGGTTATGGCTTCCAACCCTATATCTGCATCCCTATTCAGCAAAGGAGCCGAGATACAAGATTGATCACAAAACCTGGGTCCATGGCTGAAAGTAAATCTGTACTGTTGAAGAGAAGATACCATTACCTTCACATGTGTGCTGGAGCTTTGTAGGACGCCCCTGAGACCTGATACAAAATGACTGCTTTTTGTGTTGTTTAGCATAGCATTGCAACAAGATGAGGACTACTTATAGATCTAGACAATGATGACTGAGAGTGAAGTTTCATTGTCATCATTCAATGACGCACAGAGTGCAGTTACTGCTTCGGGTATAGTCTCCATGTGTATGGCCATTCCTTTTGTACATCTCTAACTGCTAGAATCCTTTTCTTAAATGCACGTTTTATGCTCCTGGCTTGCTTTGTTATGACCCACACATCTTTCAACTGTCTGAACTGCTGAAATGTTACGATAGAACCCTCCACAATGCTGGGGGTGATGATATACCTTAATGACCCTCTATTGTTACTTGCTTTGATGGTAGGTCTGCCCCTTCTCATTTCTCAGAGTTGATGCAAACAAGATGCCAGTGATGCCTGTAGCCTTCAAGGTTTTGATGTTTTTGTTCTGTGTATATATTGGGCGCCTGTGGTACAGTTGGAATCATCAATGGGCCGGCAGCAGATGCATCTAAGCGTTTGTTGCACAAACCACCTCCCTCATCTCCAAAAATTCATATATCCTTTTCTACCGCCGCTTCTACAGTGGGTCTGTAAGAAAACTCATAGCTTATGGCCAGATGCATCAAAGGGTTTTGCCCATTCTCTGTCTATGGGAAAATGTGTTCATGCATATGGCCCTTAGTGTCTTATAAGGAATGCATGATTTCAATGCAGATTTATTTTTGTAGCTTTGACTACAAATTTAAATTTGAATTACTTTATTCAATCTAGTGTTTGTAAAATTATCACTAAACATGTAGAACATTCAAACAAAATAAGTTAAATTTGCAGGTGAGCCACTGAACCGCATGTTCTGCTTTGCAATATTCCAGTTACATGTGTAACAAGGCAAGAATCATTGGACATAATGCACTAAGCATTTTAACGCTTGCAAAATGCTGTAATTCGATGGTTTGCAGCTGTTAAGATGTTTTTCATACTTACTAATCCCATTTTAGGAGATTGAAACGTTTTCCCAACTCCTAAAATGGTGTTCTGAATGGATACTGTTCAGTGTCTGGAAGGGACGTGTTGTAGGATTTACTTTCAAATACTAAAAGGAGATGGAGAGGTGTGGTGCAGAGGCCAGGACAGCTGACTTCGGAGCACAGGGCTCACAGGTTCAATCCCTGGCGCTGGTGGCAGCTCAGCTCAACACCATGTGACTCTGGGCAATAGAGCACTTAATTTCCACAACGGCCCCCAGCGCCTTGAGACCTGTAAGGGTGAGTAGTTTGCGCTTTACAAATACGGATGTATAAATCGATATCTAATGCATCAATGTTATGCGACCATAATCCAGTGGCAAAGCTTTGATTTTTTTACCAACACTTCAAAGGATGTTTCAACTGGTTAAAAAATAGAAAGGGTCACCTTGGACTCCCTTCCTTTTTTGAATGAAAAAGAAAGACTTTCCAAACAATTACTTTTCTTTTAAAATGTAGTCCCGTGAACTGGCTGGCTCTAAAAAATAAAGTTTACTTTATTAAATGCCATCAGAGACATGGTGGTCTGTTGACCCCAGCAGGCAACCACTGGCAAGTTGCAATCAGTATTTTGCGACCAGTAAACAGTACAATGTAGAATGTGTGATGTATGTTATTGTATTTGCAATATCTCACATATGTAGCTGTTGTGCACAAGGTACACCAATAACAAACATTCATTTTTATAGGTTGGGAAGTGGGTGAGGGATGAAGTTTGCTTTGTAATGAAACACGTGGTAACAATGCATTTGTTGTATTGCCCCCGTTGTAAAGGCATGCACTGTAAAAGCATTCAATCAATCAATCAAGACATTTGTAGAGCGCGCTACTCACCCGTGAGGGTCTCAAGGCGCAGGGGGGGGGGGGGGGGTTGCTACTGCTTGAACAGCCAGGTCTTGAGTAGCCTCCTGAAAGTTAGTAGGTCTTTGGTCTGCCGTAGAAGGATGGGAAGGGTGTTCCAGGACTTGGCGGCGAGGTGGGAGAACGATCTGCTGCCGGTGGTCGCTCTTTGGATGCGGGGGACGGTGGCGAGGGCGGTGGAGCAGAGCTGGCGGTTCGGGTGTAGAAGGTGAGTCGTTTGTTGAGGTATGCTGGTCCGGTGTTGTGACGTGCCTTGTGTGCTTGGGTGAGGAGCTTGAAGGTGATCCTCTTGTTGACGGGAAGCCAGTGCAGGTCTCTCAGGTGTGGTGTGATGTGGCTGTGGCGAGGGATGTCGAGGATCAGGCATGAAGAGGAGTTCTGAATGTGTTGCAGTCGTTTCAGTAGTTTGGCCGGGGCTCCCGCGTAGAGGGCGTTTCCGTAGTCCAGTCTGCTGCTGACGAGGGCCTGGGTGACCGTTCTTCTAGTGTCGGTGGGGATCCATCTGTAGATCTTTCAGAGCATGCAGAGGGTGTTGAAACAGGAGGATGAGATGGCGTTGACTTGCTTGGTCATGGAGAGTGTTGAATCGAGGATGAATCCCAGGTTGCGTGCGTGGTCGGTGGGTGTCAGTGCTGCTCCCAGGGCCATCGGCCACCAGGAGTCATCCCAGGCAGATGGGGTGGAGCCGAGGATGAGGACCTCCATCTTGTCCGAGTTCAGCTTTAGACGGCTGTTCTTCATCCATTCGGCAACGACTTTCATTCCTTCGTGGAGGATGGTTTTGGTGGTGAGAGGGTCCTTGGTAAGGGAGAGGATTAGTTGTGTGTTGTCGGTGTAGGAGATGATGTTGAGGTCGTGCCGTCTGGAGACCTGGGCGAGCGGGGCCATGTAGATGTTGAACAATGTTGGGCTGAGGGAGGATCCTTGGGGTATGCCTCAGATGATCTTGGAGGCTTTGGATCGGAAGGGAGGGAGGCGGATGCTCTGGGCTCTGCCGGAGAGGAAGGAGGTGGTCCAGTTCAGTGCTTTGCCCCAGATTCCTGCGTCGTGGAGGCGAGTGAGTAGGGTGCGGTGGCAGACCGTGTCGAACGTGGCTTATAGGTCCAGAAGGATGAGGGACGCAGTTTCGCCATTGTCCATCAGGGCCCTGATGTCATCGGTGGCGGCGATGAGGGCCATTTCGGTGCTGTCGTTGCTGCGGAACCCAGACTGGGACGGGTCCAGGATGTTGTTCTCCTCGAGGTAGCGGGACAGCTGTTTGTTGACAGTTTTCTCGATGACCTTCACCGGGAACAGGAGCAGGGAGATGGGCCGGAAGTTCTTGAGGTCCCTCGGGTCTGCCTTGGGTTTCTTGAGCAGGGCGTTGATCTCGGCGTGCTTCCAGCTCTCCGGGAAGGTCGCGGTCTCGAAGGAGATGTTGATGGCCTTGCGGAGGTGGGGTGCGATGGTGGTGCTGGCTTTGTTGAAGATGTGGTGAGGGCACGGGTCTGACAGGGAGCCGGAGTAGATGGTGCTCATGACTTTGATGGTGTCGTCGTCGTTGATGTTGGTCCAGGTGAGTAGGGGGTCGCCGTTGGTGGTGGCCGTGGGGTCTGAGGTGTTGTTGGCTGCCGTGGTGGACTGGTTGTCGAAGCTGTCGTGGATGTCTGCAATCTTGCGGTGGAAGACTTCATACATCCGCACATGCAAAAGGAACAAATGATAGACGGAATGCTGAACAAATCAAACATTCACCCCAGTCACAACTCTGGGTTTATTCAATCATTTTATGCTCACCATTGCACCCGAGTTTGAAACCAGCCATATGCAAATCAGTCTTGGTCCTGCTCCTCATGGGAACAGTCCAGCCCAAACTGCTCGGCCAGGTCCTCCCTGGATCGGAAACAATCATCCTGGAACCTGTTTCAGGGTATCACCCCTCATCAGCCAGACTTTCTTGAATCCAGTGGCACAGTGAGCACAAGACCCATGTCTGGGCATACCCTTCTCACTTAGGGTGACAGAAGCAACAAAAACAAATTATAGACAGAAGCAAAAAAAACAAATTATAGACGGAATGCTGAGCGAATCAAACATTCAACCCTAGCCGGTTCCCCCCTGGACCGGAAACAAGCATCCTGGGACCAGTTGGCAGTTCATGTTGGACTGTTCCCATTGGAAGCAGGGTCAAGACTGATATGCATATGGCTGGGTTCAAACTGGGGTGATGAGGCTAGCAAAAAAGCAATGGATTATATCCAAATCTGTGACTGGTGGTGAGTATTTGAAAAGTTAAATTTTCTTTGCTGACAATTTTTTTGTGTGTAAAAGATAGATGTAGCCTAAAAAATAGACAGCTTATATTTTAAAAGTAAAGCTTTTTGCTTATTGTTATCTGCGAGATCCAGATTAATGAACCACCAATGTTCCTGTCTGCGGCACAGCTTCCTGAGTTCTTTAAGTTAAGCTTATCTGTAAACCAAGGGGCAGAGAATTTATTTTTACTGGCAATTCTTTTGCTTTTACGGGGGCTACAATATCTAAAGCTGCCTCTACCCAACTTACAAAATATTCCGCAGAGTGACTGGTGGAGGTATCTACATGCAATGCCACTGTATTAAGGGCATTCTGCATGGCTCCTGGGGTAATCCTGCTCCAATTTCTGCAGACTTGCGACCTGCTCTGTGCCCCAGAATGCTAGTCCTATGATATCCAGGCATATAAGAATTTGGGTATCATTATTTCATTTATTAAATTTTTTTGAAGAACAAGCAAATATTATTAGGGCATCTTCAGAGGAGGACCCGAGATGGGGAGAACATACGAACACCGATCCTTGACGAAAGTTTGACATTAAGGCAGTGTTCCCACGATGGTACCGAGTTGAGAGAATTACTTGTGTAACTCGGAAACTTGTCTTATTTTTCCTTAGTTCTTTTTTCAGCCCTTCTCTTTTTTGGTGAGTTTACATCTTCAGAGGAGCACATGAGATTATACCCATAGAAGAGATGTGCCACTGCGGGAACATAAATCTTATAAATAGTGACGCTCAGGGAGAAGCCCTACAGGAGTTCATTGGTGAATGATTTGAAGTGGGACTGGTATGGTGGTAGGAACATGGCCTGTGTACAATTAAACAAATAAGAGGAAATCTATTTGAAAGCCTAATCACATACTCCCACTAGAAATAGACTGGAGTTATAACTTTTGAGAAATATTTTCAAAGCGTGCAGATAAATGTAGACAAATAGAGCAGCAAGATAGGCCTATAAAAATGCTCAATACTGTCTCATCTGTGGTGTTATTTGTTTTAGACGTACAACTATCGCCTATTTCCAGCCTCTGCCAGGAATGCATATGTTAAATCCTTCGAAAATAGGGAGTCTAAACTAGCCTACTGTCTCATGGGCCTGGCTCAAAGGAGGATATCACCTTGACCCCTCAGACTATGTCCTGACTAGTGGCAGCTGGAAGGTTTATGACCTCTGTTTCAACAATATGAATGACTATTTAGTCAGATTTGGTGTTTGATAGAGAAGCAGGTTGAACTGCACTTAAACCTAGATCTTGTTTGCACTGGCATTGGAATTTTAAACCATGGGACGTTCTCCACACAGGGTAATTAGTGGGTACGATAAATATTGCACCACACAAATTTACCTGGCCAATTTCAGCAGGTTAGATATGTATGGGCTAAATAAAGCCACCACTACATACTTCACTGGTGTAGGCCAGTGGCGGTAAAACACTAATGTATTTGTGTTTTTTCAACTGCGAAGCAAGAAGAAGGCAATCCAGCAGTTGCTTATTGATCTGCTTGGAGTCAATATTCAAATCAATGTAATTTTTGTATTTTCAATGATGTCAATAAAGCTCCAGTTAATATGAAAGTTTATGGGCTGCTTTGGCTAAACTAAATATATGGAGTGTGTGGCTCCTGTAACCTATGCAACCACCCATATGGAGGTTCTGCATTACCCTATCAATAAAAATTTCAGGATAGTAAAACTTATATTGTGACCTGAGTCAAACACAACCTTATCCAGACTGACAAAACAGTCTAAAAACTTGACTGAAAGAATTGAAATCAGGTGGAATATGTGATAGAAAATGGCCCTGAGTATTTGGAACAACATGGAGCCAAAATTCTGATGGGTCTAGGTGCTGCATCATGTTCCCATCGCTGACCCAAAATTCTGAATGACCCAGTAATGTGGAGGCTAATACACTGGGTATTGCTTCAGTAGAGTCTGGCTTTGCTACTCAGTGTCACTGGTTAAGACTCAATGAGGCCCATAGAGGTGGACATTTGCAAGTCCAAACTGCAGCTTTACCTTGGTGATCGCTTCCACACATAATTTCCTTTGAAAAGGTATTGTTATTTAAGACTTCCACTAAAAGCCATTAACATGAATAACTGGACCGAAATCAGATTCTTTATTGCTATGATGTATCAACAGGGGGTAAACAAATGCCATTTCTCTCAGTTGTGACATTACCAGATGAAGTGCTTGTATACTCCTGTGTTTCACTAACTCCCCAAGGATTGTGGAGACCCAATCAAAGTGGTGGAATTATGTCTCATTCACTTTATACTGCCTCTCCTGGAACTCGAGAGGCATATTTCTCTATCTTTGTGTGCTGCAGGATGTAGCAGACATAGAAAGAGGAAGGAACAAGGAGAAATAAAGATATTTCTCCTAGTTCCTTCTCTCCTTGAAGGTATATATTTTTGGCCCATTCTCAGGTTTACCAGTTCTGATAAATGTGGGAATGCATCAAAAACCATGGGAGTAGCGTGGAAACACTCATGCAATGTCCAAGGAATGCTTTTACAGGGCAGAGTAGCACAACGCAGCGCCAAATTTATGAAGCCACTCAGGGTTTCATATCTGATTTGTGAATAGCATTGTGCTTGTATTACATTGTGTGGTTCAAGCATGACACAACAGGGTGCAAAATATGCCCCTGTGTGTTGCTAATGCCAGTCACTGCATTTCCCTATCAGCAAGTGTCCGTGATTACCGGCACTTATAGGGAAATAAATGCAGTGCTGGGAAGCGGCTCTCAACAGAGCCGATGTCAGCACAGCACTGGCTTTCAATGGGAGGGCAGAGTATGTTATTGGGCAGGGAGTTTGAGGTATAGTACCGTAGGTGATATGGGTGAGTGGCAGGAGACCAGGCATGTTTTTTTATTAAACTTAAATCTAGAGAGTGGTGGGAAAGGCAGCAGGTCAAGTATGTTGTATTTTATTTCTTCATTTTCGAAGATGGAAAGGTGAATGCAGAGGGTGGTGGTGTTGGGTTCTAGGATGCTAAGTATTTTTTTCATTTTTAACAGGGAGAAATAGAAGATGATGTGGTGGGTGGCAGGAGGCCAGGTATTTGTAATATTTCAGCAGGGGAATATGGTGATTTTCCAGGATGATGGATATGGGTGTTAGGGGGCCACAGATTTGATTTTATCTCAGTGAAGTGGTAGAGAAGCCCACACAGGTATGGCTCCCCTATTACTCCTTTTACCTTGTGCAGATATTGAAAGCAGTGGAAGATGATGTGCGGTTGACATATATAACACAGAATTATAGAAATGTAAAAAGTGAATAATGGATGTTTTTCACCTCAGTGTTCTTTTTGACATCATAGCCAACTTGAGCTTCAGTGTTGTTGTCTATTTGGTGTCACTGAAAAAACCTCCTCGTTAATCGTTGTTACCCATCTCTAATCTTATATATCCTTCCCACACCCAGTATACAATCTACAGAATTGCAGTATCTTCTTCCACAAGAGAACTTGGACAGCCCAATAAAGCATCCCACACTGAAAAATGAATTCCTACTGTTCACCTGTCAATTACCTTAATAGATTCAAAGGGGTGCACAGCTTGCTACCTGCAATGAAACCTTGGCGTTTGTGTGGTTCCTGGTTTAAAAGTGATATATCTCAAATTTACCATCTATTCTGTGCACTATAATGTAGCCAGCTCTTAATATTATCCGTTTTATAAAGACATGGCAGCCTTGCCATCTGCTCAGTGACGCGCCTTACCTCCATCAACGCTTCCCACCTCACACATTAGAAATCACATTCTTACAGTGTAATTATGGTGCTGGATTCAGGCCTGGCAGTGATTTCGCTAATGAGTGCAAGATATGCAGAGGGCAGCAATGTGGACAGCTGGTTCAATGCTTCCATTAGTGATTACCTATAATATAGGTATGATGTCCCCCCTTCTCCATCTCAGCATTACTGAGCACAGCATGGGCGAAGCATGCCTGGCAGGGTTTCTCGTTCCTTTCTAAAAATTCCTTCCTAGTCTTTATTTCTCACTTCGAAACTCATTTGAACTATGTCTGAATTTCAGACTCCATCCTTAAAGAGGCTTCACTTATGCATGGAAGGCAGGTGGAAATTACAGATCCAGCCAGGAGCTTCATGATTTCCGGGTATTGATTTGAATAGTAAGCATGACTGGAGAAATGCTATTGTGTGCAGCATGTTGCAGAATGTGACAACTTTATCAAAACTATTCTTACCATACCAGTGAGTGCTATATTTTCGAATGACTCGAACTAGCTGAAAGAATCATATTCAAAATCAATTTTTCAGATTCTTTTATAACATATCCACTACCAAATATGTTATATTTTTTAATGTATTTTAAATATCTTAAAGAATAGCTTTTGGGTTGCAGAGCACTGGAAATATCTCATCGCACCCTGCATGTCACAAGTTGGAATCTATGTTGGGAAGACTCGGAATTTCATTCCCATAAGCTTGATAAAATTTGTGCAATTGAATGACATAATAATAATACCAGTAATTGATCCACAATAGCTAACTATTTCGAGGTGAGCTCTTCATAAATCGTCAATGTCATTATAAGGTATTGCAGTTGTAAGAAACATTTAATACAAAGTGTGTATGGATAGTAGAACAAAAATCTACTCTTGCCTATTTAGTTAAGAGGGTATAGAACTTGCAATGAGAAACTTCTCTGATTTTCTTGAAGGTAATAGATTTTAGAGCTTGAGATCAAGATGTGAAAAGTCGATTCAAAACTGACTTGCACATTGTAACTGGTAAGGCAAACCAGTGTTAACCTAATCAGACGTTGGTTGAAACATGTCATGTCTTGAACACAGGAAGGATCTTGCTTCAGGAAGCACCATTCACAATATAAAAAACATTTAAAGAAGACATGTTATTTCACTTCCTGCAAAGAGTGATGCCATTTTGAAAATATCTCCTTAATCTTACTTTACTTTTCTACACACATTGTAAAATCTGAAGAGTTTTCAGTGAGATCCCTGAGAGGATATTTTTGGTATGATCCATGCTTCAATTTAGGATTGTCCTAACCAACATATATGTTAATTACGTGGTTTTTCAGCTTGGAGAGATGATGGAAAATATTGTCAGTTGACCATCGAGGATAAAGTTGAGCTTCTTATCTTTAAGTTTTGGTAGAATATCTTGACTGAAAATGGGAAGTCTTCCCTTTGCAGCTTTCTATTTAAGCCAAACTTTAAATTCCCCGGAAAGATTATGTTAGGCTAACAAGGAATCTTCTACCTCAATTAATCTACCATGCAAATTGGCACATAGATTATTTTACATTGTGGATAAACCATCAACCTTTACAACTAGGGGGCAAATTTAAGAGTAAGTGGCGGAGTGCGGCGTTAGCCTCCTTGGCTTAACGCCGCATTCCGCCACTTCTGAGATGCAGGGCTGCACCGTACTTACAAGGATTCGGTGTAGCCCTGCATTTCCTCTTGTGCTGGTGCTAATTTAGCCGCCCATGCCAACGTAGATACACTTGCACCATAGTACAAGGGTGCCTGCGTTGCAGGGGAAGATTGCTTATGTGCAGGAAGGTGTCCCTTCCTGCAAATAAAAAAAACAGAAATTGCGTTTTTTGACTTCTATGTGTGCTGCTTATTGCAGCACACATAGAAGTTGCAAAACATAATTTTTTTTAAATGATTTTTTATGTGCAGGAAGGGATACCTTCCTGAAAATAAACAATCTATGGCTTTTTGCTGTTTCTATGTGTGCCGCACAACACAGCACACATGGAAACAGCAAAAACGAGGAGAAATTAAAAATTTCTCCTCGTTGCGCCTGGGTAGGACCAGGTTTTCTCTGGTCTTAATTTTGGCACCATATTTACAACACCCTTGTAAATATGAGGCAGCGTCAAAATCAATGGACACCCATTGTCCGGCCCTTTCACTCTTAGCATTGCGGGACAGGGTGCCTTATTTACAAGGCAGCGTTAAGCCACATTAAGTGGCTTAACACTGCCTTGTAAATAAGGCGAAACCTCTATTGTTACCACATCGTCAGAAAAAGTGACATCGTGGTGGTGGTAGGTGCTTGTAAATATGCCCCTAAATGTGCATCATCTGTGCTTTATTAACAATACTGGAGGGTTTCATTAGAGTGAAGGAAGAAATGGCGCTCATGCGTGTGCGTCTAGGGTGTCGCTAAGAAAGGTAAGAACGGTGCTAACAGGTCAGGGGAAACAAACCCAAAAGAAAACACCCCTGCAAGTATGTGGGTTGAAACCCGCACCATCAAATAGAAATGAGGTCCTGTGCACACGTATTGGAGTAAAATTAAAGGTGTACCCAACGGGTAATGTCAAAGCAATCAAGGAATTTTCTTGTTTACGAAATTATGAGGATCCACATCAGATGTATCATATGTAAAGATCTTTTTATATATATTGATTTTTACATCCAGATCAATACAGTATAAAAAACAGACCAGCCGACACGTGTTTCGTCACAACGTGTTACAGTTTGTAACTCTTCAGGGCTGGGAAGGACAACAAAAATATAATTAGATAAGAGGGAGTAAAAAGAACAAACAGCTGATACAAGCTGCTACCATGTGATATGACGTGAGAATGTGATACACCAACCAATAAAGTGCAGACCCTATGTATGTGGAAAGTACAAGTATTCAGTGACTTCTGTTCAATATAGAAAACAACCAAAATTGGTGAAGTGACCGTGTAGACAGCGAGTTCAGACAAAGGGAAGAACGAAAGCGTAGAAGATGTAGGAAGGGACCATATTCCGATGAAGTTATATAGAGCGAAAACATAAAGCGCCATTACAATATTCGAAAACTCAGAAAAAAGGTATATATCCATTATCATAGTGTTCACACAAACCCCGACCAAGGTTAAGAGAGGGTATAAGGATTTGGAGACACTGGAAAATTCCGATTACAGATATCGATGCGTGACATTGGATAACATTTAATGCCTATAATAGAAAGAAATGATAAGTTCAGTAGGACAAATAAAAGCATGTTTAGCACGACGGTTGAGAAAACATCAAGCTGATCGAAGGTGAAAAATTAAATCTCAATAATAGGCCGCATGTAACAAAGATCGCAGATGTACTCATCTTCAAAGCACTTATCATTAGAGTAACAATCCAGCAAACTGAAACGCCAAGCCGCGTTAGTCAAATCACTAATGAGCCAACTGGAAATTAATGCAGGTAAACAGTAGAAAAAATGCACTCTACAATAATAAAAAATCGATACAGGTCCTGCATGCTAGTAACAAAAATGTACAGAAGTACTAATGCCACCCTAAGGAAAATGTTGTTATTGAAAAAGTAACGGTCACATATAATAGGTCATAATCCCAGTGGCGTCACTAGGGTTGGTGTCACCCGGTGCGGGTAACTCATGGTGTCACTCCCTCACAACTTACCGCATGGACATCCTGCGCTCCGAGTCCGCCAGTGGACACAGTTGGCAAATAACGGGACCATACAGAATCCTTACTAACGTTTGTAAATGTAGGTCCTATATTTACAAAATGTGCCTGTTAACAACAGTGTGATAATGACTCATTAATCAGGTTGTACAGTGGGCTACCTGCTAGTCAACAGTTTATTGGAATTTATAATATCATAGGTATGGTACGTTTTACTGGTGTGGTGTTCCCACTATCCAGCAACACGATATCAGTGGCCGAAGTGGAGGAAAAAAAGTTGGGGAACTGTGGGCGGAGAATCAGAGGGCGGGAATAACCCAAGGATTGGATCAGTGGGCAGAGCAAGAGGCGTGGCCAGAATGCGCAAACATCCCAATTTCTTGTATTTGTTTGGTTTCACTGCCCAGTTTTATCAACCAATGGATACACATGATTATTTAAGGTTATAATGAGATATTGACAGTAAAATGTATTCACAAAGTGGGATATGCTTCTAATCACAGAATGTCCCCAAATATGATAAAATGTGGAAGCACAAGCCATTTGTCTCCGAGCCATGGAGTTTCTGTCATCAGCACTTCTCCCTTTTCCAAAACAGCAGTTCAAACATGAATGGCTAAAAATCCTAGTTTGCAAATGTTTTCTAAATAATAATGGCTCTGCCATATTTGACTCATAATGCAAGATCTGCAGCATGATCTGACCATTTAAACTAATAAATTGTTTGTAGCTCAAACGTATCAAAAGTTAATAAAAAATGTGACTTGTGTTGCTGCGGAGTAGATGACAGTTAATAGCTCACTGTTCTATGTTAGGATTTTAACTTATAAACTGCAAGTAACAAAAGGATCTCTCTGACAAAAGCAGTAGCCCACTGGCCTATTTACATTATGTCAAATCTTCCATTAGACAAAATTCCGATCTCTCTCTAGGAAGAACATTAATCATCAGAGTCATCATGACATTTTTATTGTTACCGAAAATTACTGGAGGCCAGGATGGAGGCAGCAAGTGCTTTTAAAACCATAATATACTTGCAAAAATGATGCCTCCACCTAAAGTCAGCACCTGGTGCGGTCACACCGGTTGCACTGCCCTAGAGCTGGCCCTTCTCAAGGGCCCTGTGATCTCAGTGACAGGGTCACTGTTGTTCTAGGGTGTACTGCTTCATAGGCCTGCCCGCAAGACTGGGGGTGAACTTCAGTATGAATAGTGGTGGACAAGCCTTGAAGGTTAACCTACACTTGTCATTCTAGGGTGCACCTGCTGGTGCTAAGACACCAGGGCTTCTAAGGTCTTGCGAAGCCTTCTAAGGTCTAGCATGAGATAGTGCTCTCTCAGAAGAGTGGTCTGGCGGACTGGTTATTAAGGCTGAACCTGGTTCCCCAGTTCCAAATTCAGCAGCTCTGGCCATAGTGCCACATCCTCTCCCCCACTGAACACCATACTGCCCCACTGAGAAAAACTCAGACTGCCTTCAACTACGACCCAATTGTTGCCAGCTATAAACACCTGGATGCGGCTCAATTTAAATTACGCACTGGGCAAGAGCAATATGTGGACTACAAAAAAAAGTGACAGCATCCTGAAAAAAGCAAACAATCATAGGGAATGCAAAATTGTGCAAACCATGTGAAATGTAAGCAGGAACAACATGGTTACCTTAACGCTTTTACACTCACTGTTCAGAAATCAGGGCCCTGAATGGACCCATTTCAATGGCCATTGCTTATATCCTTACAAAACGTAAGCAGTATGGTAAAAAAAAGACAATATCCCTAGATACAGAGCAGCAGTACAAATGTTGTTTTTCAATCCTCACATTGCAGTACCTCCAGGATTGGTGCACTAGTTCCAAGCCCAGGGAAAACAAAGCCAAGACAACAAAAATAGCGCTTCACTGGCAAACTCTGTAAAAGTGGCGCTAATATGTTTGGGTGTGAATAAACTCAATCTGGCCAGTTTGCTACCACTCTGTCTTACTTTATCTAGTTATTTATTTTTCATATTTTTAAACTTTTATTCCAGATGCTGCACTTTGGAATTAAATGTCAGAAAAATACGACATTGATTTCCGGCAAACGTGATTTTCTTTTTTGGATCCATTTCACAGGGAAGCAAATAAAAGAAAGGAGAGGAGACAGTGCGCGCTGCGCACTGGCACCTCCTCCTCCTGAAAGGTTAGGTTGCTAGGCGCACACCGGCCCTGTTGGTGTCACCCCATGTGAGGGTGTCACCCGGTGCGGTCCGCACCCCCCGCATCCCCATAGTGACGCCGCTGCATAATCCGAGTCTCAAAAGAAAAGCATCAAAGCTCCTGAACCACACTATTTTAGAATGAGTAACGGTCACATACAATAGGTCATTTTACAAGTCTCAAATGAAAAGCATCAAAACTCCTGAATCACACTATACATTTGTAAGTAGATTCGCAGCAGAATAGAAGACACACAGAAAAGTAACACTGAAAAGGCGAAAGCACCTAGAATGAGCGATGGAAAGGAAATCCAGAGAGAAAGAGAAATGGGTGGGATAAAATACCTGTAAGTGCTAAGACGGTTCTGTGTTCTGTTCAAAAGACGGGCAGAGATAGAAGGGAACAAGAAAGGAGAGTTAATAATATGATGCACACGGGGTATACCAGAGCAAAACACACGTGTGTAAGGGTGTTAGCACTCACCGAAAGCCGGTGTACTATGACCGGGTCCTGGTACAGGTAATTTTGTGAAAGGGCGGGATGAGCGAGATAATCTTCTCATGCGATCCCTGGAAAATGGGGAAACATAAAGACGGGTGCGTCTTTAGGTGAAAGAAATTCTGAAACGAGGGAAAGAGATGGGGATAATAAATTAGAACCGCAGTCCTCCGGGGCCGTAACTGGGTGAAGGATGCGTAAAAGGTCTGACACGTAGGGTCAGGCGCTAGGCTTACCTCAGTGTTGAGCACTCGTGTTAGAGCTCGGAGGAGTCTATCGTGGTAGGGAAAAGTGCAACGTGAAAAAAGGAAATATATCGAGTTGGTCACGTGTAGACAAGTGAGCGCAACTAGAACGTGTGGACGAAAACAGTAGGAAAACGGAAGTGAGGGCAGAAATGAAAGTGGAAAAGATGCTCATTGAGCGAAGTAAGAAAAGACCCCTAGTTAGTGGGGAGGCAGAATAAAGCTAGTATAAAGGAAGATATTGGTGTAGAAATGGGAGGAATGAACAGGGGAGGAGATAAAAGACTGGAATGTCATAGAAAGACAGTATTGGAATGATAGAAGAATACTATGGAGAAATATATAAGGACCATAAGTTTAAAGACAGAAGAATAAGGAATAAAGAGTAATCTATAAACAAATTAGATACCATAAAGGCCTGGGCTTCTTGCATAAACTCATTTGCAGGAAGCCATGCAAAGACCTAGATGCTCTGAGACTCCTGAGAGGAAAATAAATGCGGAGTATGTTGCATATTCAAACATAGGGGTGAGGATCAAAGTCTAGTAATAAGATAGAGCAACTAAGCAAATGGAACAGACAAGCAAAAAGGCACAAGACAGAGCAAAAGAGGATCAACTAAGCAATAGCTGATACTGATTAACCTGTAGGTAGTGGATAGACACATAATAATGCAATATTGTGCAGCAACAGTAAAAGGAACACATCTAGGAACCCAAAAAGTACTGTAACTCATGGTCAATGTTAAGACCATGTTTCACCGATTGTAGACGCATAATCCAAGATGCTTCTTGTCTTCTCAATCTTAATTCACGATTGCCACCTCTAACATTGTTTTTGTGATGTCTATTCCAAAGAAAGATAAGCTCTTGCGTGGTCCCTGTGTGTTGCAAGTCGCTATGTGGGAGGCAACAGGATATCTAGCATCTTCATTGTGCATTGCTCTGATGTGTTCGCTGATGCGTTCTTTAAGGGATCTGATCGTACTCCCTACATATTGTTGTTTGCAGGTGCATTGAAGGATGTACACAACAAAGGTGGAATTACAGTTAATGTTACTGGTGATGTCGTATTTAGTACCATTCCAACTCTTGAAATCTTTTGTTCCATTCATAGCCCATTTGTAGACTCCACAGCATCCACATTTGAAGAAACCAACAGTATGTGTTGTTAGCCAAGACGTGACAGATATGGAGCGTGGTACTGTTGGACAGAGTCTGTTCCTGAGAGTTCTTCCTCTTCTGAAGGTGATCTGGGGTCAGGCAGTTATATTGTCTTTCAATGATTTGTCAGCTAGTAAAGTTCCCCAATGTTTTTTGAAGCTTTTACGCATAATGACACTGATTTCATTGTAATCCGTGATGAGTCTCACAGAGGGTTTTTTCTGTTTTGATATTGGTCTCAGGCTGGAGACCACATCAAGGGTGGCCAATATCATATTCGGTTGCCACTGTATGTCAGCTAGAATACCTAGTATGTGTTTGGTATCTTGTATGTAGGATGGCAGATTCCTGACCATAGGATTGAGAAAAAGGTCCACGTACTGTGCTAGTTTCTCTGTGCTTTATTGGTGTATCACCCAGTATCATTGATTGATACATACATAAAAAGACCATTATATACATGTTAAAAGACAGCATAATAGGCAAATGCTCTGTACCCTGCAATCCAACATAGTAGGTAAGCCAACAACAAAAAAAAACATATGAACAATGGTAAACAGATTGAACAAGAATGACTTAAATGGAGATATTACGCTGTTAGTGGATTGATAGCTGCAAAGCTCAGGACCATGGGATTTTGAATAGAAAGTCAATTTGCTCCATTATAGATGGATGATATTACCTGCATATGCACTTTGTTGAGATTGTATAAGCAGCCTTGATAAATTGGTAAAAATAATTGAATTCTGAATGTATTTAATTTGTCAGGAAACCACTATCTTGCCCTGATGATGATCTAAAAAACAAAATACAAGGAGACTTTATTATTTTAAAATTTGTAAAATCAGATTACTTGATTGGACGTGCAGTAGGGCATAACTGGGTGGCTATGTGAAGTCCTATATTGTATGTTTTTTAAATTTTTTTAATGCAATGTCTATTGTGATTTCTTTTCTTATATGATTGTGGGCTACATGTTTTTTAAATGCTGAATCCTCCACTGTGTTAGTCATTTGCAAATACTCAGGTTCTCTCTGGGGTTACAGGTTTGGTCTAGATCCATTTTATTAAAAAGAAAACCCAGAAACTACGCCCTATTCAACTATACCTGATGGATGAGATGTGTTCGCTTATGTTTCACAGTTTCCTTCTCAACAATTTACCAACAACTGGTTGGGCAGCTTTAAGTGGTAACACTTATGATCACCCTAATCTAAAGAATGTTTTTTCCAGCAATGAGGTGAATGAGCAATGAAATTCTGCAAACATCTCGATGTAGGGTAAAAAAATCCATACAGCACCAGTGCTTGTAGCATAATCTGCATGTTTTTATATTTTCAAAAGCTATATCATTACTTTCACACAGACTGAACAAAAAAAGTAACGTCCATATCATGTAGAGACTGGGTCAAATTCACAAATGACAGTAGTAAATCTGACCTTGTTCCTTAATATTTTCACAGAACTCCAACATACATATATTGCCACTGTGTGGTTTTAGTTAGGTAACAGCTAGAGCATTTTTCTTTCTAATAACTCTAGCGTTGTATGATGAATCTTCACGAAACTCTAAAGAAAAAATGTTCATCCACCTTAGCTCCTTTGTGGAAAGTTATAACATGACCTGTCAAGCAACGACCATGAAAAAAAGAGATGGTCCCAAAACATTGTTTTCCCAATGTTAATTCTTCTAAGAAATTGTGGGAAGCAATAGTGAAGAAACGGCTACACAGAACTGCATCAAAGTGGTAGAAAGTTAGAACTTTACTCAGAAAGTGTGGTCTTCATTACTTGGTATAAATGTGTTCAGCTATTTTCAAGAAATTTGAATTTAAAGAGGTATTCAAGTGATCATGAAGGAGCAAAAATGTTAGTGACATACAGGTATTTGGTCCTGTTGCAGTTCTGAGGAAGTCCTGCAGTTGAGTTGACAGGATCCAGTTGAGGGTTGAAGTTGCAATATATGGAGGTGATTCTGTTACAGAAGAATTACGAGAACTTGTTGCAAATGTTTTGTGATGGAGTGATGTTGGAGGCAGCAAAGGAGCAGTGAAATCTTTGATGTTGCCAAAGATTTGCTTCCTGTTGTTAGTGCTGGCATTGATACAGTCTGCAGGAGTGATATGCTTGGTGTTCCATATCTACTGGTGGTAGCATCTTGGGGTTGATTTCAAAATTTCTTTTTCTGTGGGGTCTTGACTTGCTCTCAATTTGTGCTACAGATACAATCAGTGGCGTTTCATCAGCCGGAGTTCATCTGTGTACTAACTGTCCTGAGGTCTAGCTCTTGCCTTTGTGCTTGAAGGAAGCCAGGGAGTTGGCACCTGGGTTGATCCATCTATTGATGTTCTTGAGAGCTTTTGACAAGTTACTGGTATGCTCGGACCACTGCGCTGAGGGTGCAGAAGCCCACTCCTCTTCTGTGATGGATGTTTTTCTGGGCGGTTCTGGTGGAAGTAGGTCTGTGACTGTGCAGGATGGGTATGTTAAATCTGAGGAGCGCGTGGTCTGTCAAGGTCAGGCTTTCTGGCTTCTCAACTGTGATGTTGCTGGCTGACAAGAAAATTGGGTGCAATAGTCTGGCAGTGTGGGTAGGTTCGGTAACGTGCAGGATGAGGCTTGGTGGGTTGCAATACTAAAATTAATTAGTTGTAAAGAGCATAATAATATTCCTATTGACCTTGGTCAAGTCAACTTGAAAGCGTCACAGGTGTCTTAGTGAGAAAATGTATTTGTTGTGGTATTAGTGTACCAGTGCAATTCATGCTTCAATAGTCGGGAAAAAGAATGAGAATAAAATGTATGACAAAATCATTTCTTCATCAAGGGTTTCAAAACTTATGCTCTACAATCTTGGATTGTAACTTGACTTTTCCTGTCAGCTATTAGTGCCTTAATATATCTTTCTGTCCATCGATCCTTTGCTACTTTAGCCTTATTTCAATGTTGTTTCAAGTTTTATAAATAGGTCTCTAAGCATAGAAAGTACTGAATATTGCAAGCACATCAGTGCCCAGTGAAGAGGTTTTGGAAAGTGCCAACTGGTTAATGGTGATAATGATAAAGCAAATGATGTACCCATTTGTGTCTGCTGTTCTCAAATCTAGAAGGTACTATTTAGTTTCATACACTAGAAAGAACATTTACTTAACATTAATCTAAAAACTTAAAAAAGTCTTCAAAAGTCAGGAGAAATGCCCAAGAATGTATCAATCTGACTTCATTGAGGCACTATGGGTAATGTTTTTTCATGTTTTTGGAACATTCATTTTTTAGATGAACTCTTAATTTATTGAGTCATATCAATTATTGTGCTATCTTTTAGATGAAGTCTCCATTGTAGGTTCTTCCTGATATTCTGTTTGAAATGCCCACCTTCATATTCCAGGAACACTTAAGGCACTTTAAGATGTAACATATGTCATTACTGTTCACAATACAATCTTGTTTTACTGAATGTTAAGATAAAGATGTTGTTCCATTGTGAATATGGATTGGAAACTTCATTATATGTACAATGGACTGCAGAAGAAAAGCAATGCATGTGCAAAAGATCTTTTTAGGAGCCTACGAAACAAAAGGGAATTAACATCATCCACAAGTTCAATTTACAGAGTTACCAATTTGGTCAAACAGTGAGAATCTAGAAGTTGGTAAATGGGAATAGGTATAGATTTATTACAAATTCAAAGGCAAGCTGATTTACACTGATCTCAACAATACATTATAAACATACATAATCACTAGAGGCAGACCAATTATTCTAACAAAGTTAAATCTCAACAACATGAAACATTTCCAGAAATTCAGTAATGGCAATAAAGAAAATGAGGAACAAGATTTGTTGATCTGAATATGATCCTCTTGCCTAGGCGTGAGTAAATCTAAATGACCTAAGGTAAGCCTACTCTAAGGAGCACTTATTGGGTAAACCATAATTAGATCCAGTAAAGCAGGAAGGTGTCAGCATTTCTGCGAATTCTGTAGAAGTTCTCCAAAATCAGTAATATTCTAAAGCATAAAGCCACACAACCGAGAAAAGCACAGCGGTCTCTACTCCTCTGAGTCTAAAGGGAATCTGACTAAAGCTAAAGTGTGATCACCAATTAAACCCACAAAAGTACATTCGAGAATCCCATTTCAAGTGTCTCATTACTTTCCATCTTAATTTAGTAAAACTTGGTGACTACACTTCAGATGACTATCTTTTGGTCCGCACATCAGAACATCCTTTGATTCCTCCAGTCTCTCAACATAGCACGACCTGAGTCCTCCCTGTGTTCATTAGCGCCTCTCGTCCTTGCCAAAAGTTCTCCTCCCGAGCCTCACTATCTCTCATACACAATGTGCCTTACTCTAACTATGATATCATACGAATGCATCTGCAGAGGAGCGTAAAACATTGCCACTAGAGCAAACTGTCACACTGGAGGTTAAATATAATATTCAAATGCTAGCGACTTTGGTTGAATTACATGGCAGCATCTCAGTACATGTTTAAATGCATGGCTATAGATACATATACAGTTATAAAATATAGGTAGAATACTATTCAAATGAATACGCGGTTATGTAATAATTAACAATAATAATCAAACATACAAGTGCAGATATTTATGGGAACTGCAATCTAATGGCACTGTAAGAAAACATTAGTATGCACACTGCTATGAATTTGTGATTGTACAATCAAATGTACTTTCGATATCTGTTCAAATGCACTACATTATGTTAATGATTATAAATCACACAAATATTTGAGACTAAGTGTACATATATGAGTATATATGACATGGTCAAAACATTCAAAGGTGGAGCCAAAGTTACACTGCTCCAGTACCCCCTGTGATGGTGAATCAAACCAACTTAGATTACGATCTGATCTTGTCAGATGGACCAGCTAAAACCATGAGGTTTTTAACATTTTTCTTCTAGATTCTTCCAAACGTTTCATGTCATCATAGTAGATACTGTGGTTCTCATCTAACTTCATCTACTCCCTTTTCTTCACTCCCTGCTTGACTTTCAGGCACTTATATCCCTTAAAGATCAAAACTAGGAAGATTACAATAAAGGAAATTATCACAAGGGGTTTCAAGGTAGCACCCAGGTTTCCAAAACATTTGCCTACAGCAGAGAATTCATTTCAAATGGCTTCCCATGCACCTGCTGCTTTCAGCCCCGGCACACCCCTGTGCAAGTTAGAAACAATCTTGATAAACTTCTTAAAATCCTTACTTTTATGAGGAATGTAGGTGCAGCATTGCTGGACCTTTAACATCTGACAGACTCTGCTCTCTTTTTTGAGCAGGATGTCTAACGCTAGGTGGTTGTGCAAAACCATGGACCTGATAGCCACAGTTTCCGTATCCTTAATCAATCAAGCTCCAGCAGTACTGGAAGCCAGCTTATCCACTACGGTGGACGACTTTCATATTTTTATGTTGTTCAAAATTACGGGCACGGATAGAATCATCACACCAAAAATATCTCCCACTTCTTCTCCAGCACTAACACCTCGTTTAGGCCTGGAATTCTGTTCCCACACAGGGTCATTGAGATGTTCCACGTGATAAATCTTTGGGTATTGTACACCTAGGTAGCAAGTACCCTAGCAGCCTCTGGACAGCATGAAATAAGTGTGTCCTCCTAAAATATATTAGACTCCAGGTATAACAGGATCATCACCCATCAAAAATAACTTTCAATTTCATCTAACTTCAAATATACGGCCACACTCCCTCTTTCCCACAAAATGAATGACAAAGGAAGACCTCTTCACACATAAAGACATCTCCACAAATATACATAATTTCCCTTTATGTTTACACAGTAAATGCTGCCTGATTTCTTGCTACTAAATGTTCTATTTCCTCCTTAATCCACTTATGTAATTCTTAATATTTTTGTCTGTTTTGTACTTAAATTCCAAATGTCCACTCCTGTCTTCAACCAAATGTAAAAATGTCTTCTCAACCTCTGTTAGAAGGCAAGTCAAATTGTATCTGTGAGCATAAGAACCCTTTATTGATTCCAGGAAACGGAGCATTGGGGTAAATGCAATGACTTAGATGCTAAAGTATGGGGAGCTTGGAAAAACCTCAATCCTGAAAAGAAATGGTTAAAATTCATTGACAATCAATTCCAGAGTTAAATGTCTCAGTTCATTTACTAGCACAGGGATTTCACTCGCATCCAGGAATGGAAATTTGATAACATCCCGGATAAGATGTCTCAAGCCTGTTGATCTTAGCAGCAAAGGAAGTACAAAAGTAAAATCAAACTGAAGATCATGTTTCTGGAGTTTCCGTTGAATCTCCACCATTATCCCCAAATTCCCCAAATTACCTCTCTTTGTCATTTGCAGCAAAGTAAGTCCATTCAGGGGTAGGATACCTCAGACAGGGCACTTTAGCTTGATTTGATTTTCTGAGTACAGACACCTCACCTACCCCATCAAACAGATCAAAATCCCCAGTATCTTCTAGAATAGCCTGGAGCCCACCTTTTCCTTGCGGAACCACTGTACCTCTCCACTGTCTTCTCAGCCAATGTTCTCCTGCTGCCAATTGTGGTTCTACAGCACTAGGCCCCCCATCAGGGTACAACTCTGGTTCAGATACAACCAAATGACTAGACTCTCTGGCACATCTGGGAGAGGCGCTGTTACATCATTAAGGGGACACAGAAGTCGACGAATGTTGGCAGCATGCACCCAGTTAGGGAGTCCTCCACACTTCACAGCAGTTGTAGTGACAGAATCACCTGGAAAGGGCCATGTCAGCAGGGGTCCAGACAACTCTTTCACACATGTTTTTTTTCCAAGACCCAGTCTCTAGAACTAAGGTCATGGCACTGCTCCTGATGTGGTGGGGCTGTAGCAGCTTCAGCGCCGTTAGCATGATGAGACATTGAATGCACCACTTCAGACAGTCCTTTGCAGTATCAGATCATTAGTAATGTTCACAAGCACATTTGCTGGTACAGCTGACAATCTCATTACTCTGCTCAAGATGATTTCATCGGGGTACAATCCTGTCCTACAATCAGGTATGCTGCCTAGACTCATCAACACAAGCAGCATAGGATCAGGCCATTTCAAAGACATGGAAGCACACACTTTGACAAGTCTGGATTTCAAAGTCCTATTGACCTTCTCCAACAGACCTGAAACATCAGGTCTATAGCCATAATACAGTCTCTGTTCAAATTGTAAAGCTGCACACAGCATCCTCAAGATTTCATTGTTGAAGTGTATGCCTCCATCTGATTCCAGAAAAGTGAGGAATTGAAACCTAGGTATTAACTCAGACAAAAAGAAACCTTGCTACTGTGAGACTGTCATTTCTCCTAGTCTGGTATGCTCAACCCATCTTGAAAAGATACACACAACAACCAGGACATACATCAGCCCATTGCACATGGGCATCTCAATGAAATCCAACTGCATCCTGTTAAAGGGACCACCTGATCTCCACTAGTGAGGTAAATTCACTGCAGTTATTTTCCCTACATTGTTCGGTTGACACACAACACATCTGTGGCACAACACTTCTTACATCAATCTAAACTTTGGATCTGCCTGAACACTCTGACCATAGCATCCCTCCCTACATGAGTTGGGCCATGATAATGCCTAGCCATTGTGGCAAAAGACTATTCGCGACCATATTGGCATATCTGTTGCCAACGGTCATGTAATTGTCACCCTTACAATAAGCAGCACACTTGACAACTGTAATCTGAGTTGGCATCCACAATGCTGAAAGGAGCTTTTTGAACTTGCTCCCTGTTTTAATTAAGTGACCCCGAAGAGGTCATAAACCCCTTCTGGGACCATAACTGTCCAAAATCATGAATAACACCAAATCTATACTGACTATCAGTGAAAATGGTCACTCTCTGCTGGCCAGAGACACAACATGCTTTAGTAAGAGCAATCAATTCAACCACTTGTGCAGAAAACATTCCTTGGAGCCACAAAGCTTCAACTACTCCTGAGACTGCACAAACTACGTAGGCAACTTGAACATTTCCTACATGCTCTCGCAAACATGAGCCATTCACAAACAATGCAAAACTAGATTCAGGCAGTGGCTCGTCTTGTATACCTGGTCTTGGATTGGTGGACAGTACAGTGAAATCGAGACAGTCATGTTCCATTTCACTCTCATCATTGTCATTCTCAGGAAGGGGCAAAAAGGAGGCAGGGTTCAAAACAGCACATCTTTTCACGGTAACTTTCTCGGCTGTGAGTACCACACTATTATTTATGTTTCAGAGATCCTGTACTATGCGGTACTTAATAATGGGCTCCTTTAGCCAGAATGGGCCAGTTATATGGACTCCCCATAACCACCTTCAGAATACCTTGTTGTATCATTGCCTCAATTACTGGAGTTATTCCAGCAACCAATTTAGGGGTCAGATTGTATTGCTGGGTTCTTGGGTATACAGCAGTTGGCTTTATCTGTATATGGATAGTATCAACTCCTTTGATGTGTCTAATGTCCTACCCAGTAAAATCTGACTTCACTGTATTTCTGAGATCCAAGGGTAACTCTTCACTTGTCATCATAGGAACAGTTCAAGTGCTGCAATTTGATTACCCATTTTAAAGGCAACATCTTCATCATGGGTTTGGAACTCTACACCCCTTGGTGTGCAGTAAATAGTGCAATTCAGCATGCACAATCAATCACGTCCATTCAAACTTACAGGATTCAAATCACATACCACAAATTGTTGGTTATCGTCAAAATCCCCTATTTTTTTACAGGCACATTCTGAGTTATAGAATTGGTCATTTCTTTATTTGCCACGCCTGTGTCTTGTATTCTTTATCACAAGACGGGTAGGTTTGGAGCTTCCATGATTCTCACAGTAAAATGGGTAGCATCAGTATCAACCATGAATGATACGGGTTGGACATTTACCTTACCGTCTATAAATGGACCACTCTGGTCTAACTCCAAATCTGTGGCAAGCATGCAATCTTCCTCACCTCTCAGGCACCATCAGGAGGACTTATTGGAGCCATAATTATCAACTGTGTCAAACATGGGATTCTGCTCGAAAAGACTGATATTCTAGAAAGAAGTATGATTCACATTTGGAACCTGATTCAAAACAAATCTAGAAATAGTAGCAGCTTCCTGTGGCAACAGGGGCTGTGAAACTTGCATTACTGTGGCTTGTGGCACATTAAAATTTTAAAACCTTTGTCTCAGCACATTTTGCGACTGCACAGGGTTATTATTCTGAGAATGTATTAAGCCTAGATTTTGACTTTGATATACAGGATTAAGACAACATTCCCACTTCAAATGCCCCAACCTATTACAATAATGACATAATTTGCACTTTTTCAAAGTGGCTACATCAGTCCCTGTACTCGGGTATATAGGAACGCCACACTCTCTACCTTGTTGCTGAAATCCACATTCATTTTGCACTGCAGGGGCTCCCTGCATTGGGGGAATATTACCTACAAAAGGCTGACTTTGACCTCCCTTACGAGCAGCCTTAATTTGGGCCACCATTAGTTTCTACTTCAACTTTATTCTGTCTCATGTCTATTTCATAGTTACAGTACTTGGCATATCTCAAAATCTCATCAACCGACTTGTTCTGCCAACAAATCAAATGCGGTTAAATCATCATGCTAATTTCAGGCCTCAATCCTGAAACAAACCTGAAAACAAAATGTCTCATATTGTTAGGCTTTAACATTTTCATTCCACTGTACTGTTTAAATGCCTGCAACAATCTCTCGTAATATACATGAATACTTGTTAGACCTGTCATTCTCAGGGTGGTCTTCCCTTAGACTTTCTGCTCTGTGGCTCCACGTTTTGCTGTTTCTTTTTGTTGGCCTTAGGACTAGGAGCACTTTACCACTGCTACCCAGTGCTTAAGTCCATGTGCTTCACCCCTAAAACATGATGACATTGGTGTATGCCTGATTGGCATATTTGTTGTACTGGTAAGTCTCTTGTAAAGTGGTATACCATATGCCCAGGGCCTGTACATCAAATGCTACTAGTGGGCTGCAGCACTGATTGTGCCACCCACAGACGTAGCCTTTTAAACCTGTCTCAGGCCTGTCACTGTAGTGCCTGTGTGTGTGCATTTACAGCAACTTCGATTTGCCATTTAAAACTACTTGCCAAGCCTTAAACTCTCTTTTTATTACATAAAAGCCACCACTAAGTTAGGCCCTAAATAACCCTAAGGGAAGGGTGCCATGTTAGTTACTATCAATGTACAGCATGTCCTGATAGTTACAACCCGCCTATTTCGTTTTTCACTAATTTGAGGCCTACCCCTCTCATAGGCCAGCATTAGGAATTCCTTAATACACTTTTGAGATGTAATTCATGATCAGAGAGGAACAGTTTTTTCATGTTTCATATCTTTGGAACAGTATTGATAAATCCTCCTTACTGGTGAAGCTGGATTTACCATCACTGTTTTAGAAATGCCACTTTTAGAAAGTGGATATTTCTACACTTACTGCTCTTTGAGCCTTACAGATTGTCTCCAATACATGTCTGGGTTGGCTGACAGCTATACTTTGTGTATTCTTTCTAGACAGCCACAAACACATGAAGGTGACGCTCATCTGCATTCTGAGCACTCATCTGCATTCATCTGCATTCTGATGGGTCTTCCTGGGCAGAGAGGAATGGAATGGGGCTGACACATACACATGCAGTGTCCTGTTCACACACAGCACTGATTTACCCCACCACCACCACTTACAGCCTGGCAGACAGGACTGAGTTGAAAGGGATCCTTGTGCACTTCAGAGAGCTGCTTTGCAGTTACCCCCTACATAAAAGGCACTTATAGGTATAAGTACTGGGTCTATGACCCCCTAAAATCAGACTCTTATGGATCTTGAACTGAACCTCTGTCAAAAGGACTGCTGTGCTGCTTAAAGGACTCAACTGGACTGCTTTTCTGGAATGACTGTGTTTCTGCTTGTTGCCCTGCTGCTTGCTGCTCTCTGATTCTGCTGAAGGACAGCTGGACACTGCCTTCCATCCAAGTGATCGCCAAGGGCTTGCTGGCTTGCCTCCTGGTTACTGAAGTCTCAGGGATATAAATGACTTCCTGCAATTCTGCTGGTGCTGCTGGGCTCTACCTTCTTTGGTCCTACCTTTGCAAGAGGTGCCTGCTCCGTGGTCTGGGCCTCAGAAGTGGGTTCTGCAGCTGTTTTGTTCAAAACCGATGCATTGTCACAACTGCACCAATCGGAACAGACAAATGCCCTTAATCTCCAAGGCACTTCAGGGGCTTTAGCTATTGCCCCCTCTCTAGGGGTGCTATTGTGTGCTTTTAAAGGTGGCTCCCAGGTAAGCGTACCCAGATCTGGCAATCCCAGGAATTACCTCAAAGGTCCAAACCCTGTCTGGTTTATCATCGAATGTGCATTCACACCTCTCGAACTTGCATTCATTGGGATGAAAAGAACAAATCTCCCTCCCTTTGAGCTTGCAGCAGCCTTCTCTGGGGCTATCGGCTTGGCTGGGACTGGGGTTATACATAGGAATCATAGGACCATTGGTAACCGGGATGGTAAGAGCATATGGGAGCTGTGGAGATACCGGGGACACAAATCCCTAGATTTTCTGCTATCATGTTTTGATTCACAATTATAGGGGTCGTTCCCGTCGTACTGGGGTTCACACTTATGGGGGCTGTAGTTACTCTCAAATTTTCCGTTGTATTAGCGCTCCCACCTCCTATTGTTTGTGTCTCATTATAGGGAGGTGGACGTTCTGACAACAAAATGTTTAGAAGACTGTTACTAGAGTCACAGTCACTGTTTTCGTCTCTCACCCTTGTTCCTTTAAATCATCCCCTCTTTCTCTCTTTTTCTTGTTTTTCCTACACTTCGCTCCATCTTGCCCACCCTACTGCTGATGCCCTGCCCTGCCTGTCCAAGCCGTATTTACACTTCCAATATTTTTGCTCCTGCTTCATTGTTGGACTGGCCCAGCCAGGTCTGCTAGGACTTCCAACATCGTGGCGTTCTGCAACCCGGCCCTGCAATGCAACATTGGGACAACGCACACATACCTCTAGTTAACCCAAGCCGGTAAAGACTTTTTGTATCCGGCTTGGTGATGCTTTGAGTGTACTGAGATACACAGTGATGTCCCAGTCCTGCACTGTTTAAAAACATTTGAAGAGTCAAACGTGTTTCCCGGGGGAGCAGTTGTTGTTAATCAGCTTCCAGGGGTTATTTTTCCCGTTGCGTCCCTTCCCCCAGGGGGCTTTTTGAGGGGTGGCAGGGTGAGAGGCAGGTTCTAGCTAATTGTATGTAGATCCATCATTCAGAGCCCAGGGAGGCTCACAGAGCTCAAGGTGCCCAGGGTCCAGAATTATAATTCGTCCTCCAGACCAGGCCATCCACTCTTTGTTCCACCTTTTTATATCGTGGATGAAGAGGACTACTCCTTCAACCCAGTGAATCGCAAGGAGGTCCAAGAGGTCTTCAAAAGAGTGCAAAGAGACTTTCACATAAGTGGATGAGGCTGCAGCAGTTGCTCTAAGTTGGGGGGCGTGTCCAAGAAGGAGGTAGGTGTAATCTGTGTTTGCCCTGACGATTACTTCATCTATTCGTCTGTTGATCGTGTAATGAATACCTCCTCACATACTTCACCCTGGTGCTTTGCTGGATGAGAGCTCCTCTCAGTGCCCCAAAGGGTAAATCTCAGGGGAGAGTTTGTAAAAGAAGGAAAACAGGAAGGAAGAAGGTGACCGTTGAATCTGATCTAAGCTCTCTATCAAATGGGAAAGCACCGCGCTACCACTTGTTACTTCAATAAAGAACTTTGTTCTTAAAATTTTTAATAATGGAGCCCTTTCATCACCAGAGATGGGGAATACGATATCCCATGAGCCACCTAGACCATTACACTTAGCCACAAATGTATTATTAACAAGTGTCTTCTTCCCAGACTACAAGTATGAACACAAGGAGGGGCCCAAGACTGTCTTCTTCACCCTGTTTAAGTATCTCTTTATCATCCTCCTGTTCCAATGATCCTGAACTCTCACAGCTGAATTGCAGAGAAGACCATCTAAATTGAGTAATCTCATCACCCTTTAAGGCCCCTTTGGTTGGGGAACCAAACTCTACTTTTGGATCCTAGGGAAGGTCTAAAACAATTCAGTCTACAATTTTGTGATCTCTGTTGGATGTAATGCTACTTAGGCAAACCACTTTACATGGTATCTTGGAAGCATTGGTGTCGATAAGGTAAAATCAGGTGGACCATTCAAAATTTTTGAAAGACATTTAACATGAACTTCAGCATATTAGAAACAATGTAGGTGAAACTATGTTCACCCAGCCACCTGCTGCAGTAACAGTCTCAGAGCCGCGCGGGGCCATAGTGCCCTTTTAGGAAACAGCGAACATCATATCCATTTGGTAGGATATGTCGATATTTCCAAATGTCCTATGCTTGTGTGGAAAAAGCACAATTGTTTAAATCCTTTCAGATTTAACTCAAGACTTTACTGTGCACAAAGGGAAAGTACTCAGAATATATTTTTTGAGTTTCATGCCCCACGTGCAAGCAAAAAGAAGACCCTGAGTATGAAGCAAAAAGCCTGTAAGTGTGCCTGTCTCCAATGTCAATATTCAAGCCCCCCTGGTGGTAGATTTGTAGATTTTTCCTTATAGAAATACTTAAAATGAAAAGTAAAATCTGGTATTAAAATTAGCCCTGATCCCATTCTTTCACCCTTAGATGTCCACCCCAGACCTAACATCAGCTCGTAGTAAGGTGTCTAAGCCTCAGATTCCCAATAAACTTCACAAGGAACCCCCTTCTGCCTCTGAATTTTTCCCCAGCTCTGAGTTGGTGTTCTCAGAGCTACTGTTGGATATTATCCGTTGGGGGAAAAAACAAAGAAACTTTGACCTTTGAACCGCTCAAAAATCTTCCATATATTTTTTCAAATTTCCTCCCTCTCAGGGATATCCTCTATGGACCTAACTTCAGTTTTGTTTTGACATAGTGAACAAGGTGGAGAAGTTTCTCCAGTCTCTTTTATTTGACCCTGTATTGTGCAGCTAGTGCTTAAGGCAGAGGAGGACTTAGCTAAGGTAGAACTACAAGCTCTCTGCCCCCTTAAAAATGATCTCACCCCTACCAGTTCCTCAGCCAGGCCCTATTCCTCCTGCTGTCTTAAATATGCACAGCGGATTATCTACCACCCAATGGGAGCAGTTTATACCCTATATTGCACCCGTAAGGCCTGCCGGTAAATGACAAACTACCCAGCCGCCCAAAGATCTAAGTTATAGTAAATAATAGACCACTTATGCAGCCTGAGCAATCAGTAAGGGGCCAGGGTAATAGTTTCTACCCCTTACGGCACCTTTTGGAGGATGGCAACTGGAATACCAGGCCTTGTCCACCCTAGAATGAGGGGTCCTCTCTAAACATGAGAATCCTGATTTGAAATATCCATGGGTTTGAACGCTTTAGAAACAGGGGTGAATTGGAAGAAAGTTTGAATCCCTTTCATTTGGTGTTCCTTGGGGAGTCCTGGCTAAGAGACCAGACAGTAGAAGGATTTATGGAACTGAACAGTAAAGGCCAGAGCCGTGGGAAGAGGAGATTATCCGCAGGGGTCCTAACCCTAGTATCCATTAGGTGATTAATAGATCATTGGAGGTTATAAATGTGTCTAGTGGCCTGCAGTTTTATATGGTTGAAATTGGCTTGAACAATGACGTTTATACTTCCTTCTTATAAATGTCTATATTCATAAAGAAGACCATCAACAAATTAAAGGCCGGCTAGAATCATTTGAATTCTCTTTCCAGAATCTGGTAACAAAATACCCAGAAGCAGTTATAATAATGGCTGGAGATGTTAATGCTTGTCTATTCCCTGTACAGATGAACCTACAGCTGGAAGAAGCCTTGGAATTTGATAACATTCCTCCAGCGCAGTTTCCCCCTGGTGTCATTAAAAAGGAGGCTAAAGTCCTGAGTTAATGGCTGGCGAATCATGGTTTGATTTTCCTAAACGAAAATGATACACCAGCAGCAGCAATTTTCCAACAGGGCCTTTCTTCAGGCCCCATTGATTATATATTTACGACCTTTTTGCACTTCAATCTCTTTATGAACTTTGAGGTGGCAAAATATGAGGGCAGTGATAACTGGGCACCTACAGCAGTCCTCGACCTGTGCGAGCCAGCAACCCCTGAGATGGTATTGTCTCTAGGAATGCCCTATCCACGTAGGCTTTCAACACACTTGGATCCAATTCCTCTCCAACATTTAGCTGCCTTCCAACTAAAGGAGAAGATTGAAAATCCTCCCTTTTTGTGTTGATGATATCATAGTGTGGTACAAACAAATTGCACACCAAGTTTGGGTTACATCTCAGTAAACATAAATGCGGAGAGTTTGCGAGTAGATACCTGCCTTAAAAGGAGGGGGTTGGGGGGCTGGTTTGAGTCTGCCTGCCAAGAGCTGAAACGGCTGGTGAGATGGAGAGCCAGGAGTGCCTGGTGTCACTCAGGTACTTTGGCCTCCCAGGAAGCTGGCTAATCTTAAATTAAAATATAAATCTCATGTGCAGATGTACGTGGGATTATATGCAGGAAATTATCCTCTCCCAGGATCTGCTAAAGTTTTGGGCAAAGGTCAATGAGTCTAGTGCTCCAAATAGGGGTACTCTTGCTTGTATGATCCTGGAAGATCAGTAGGCTACTTATTTGACAGATCTATATAGGGTACATTCTGTCCCAGATAGACCCCAGAGAATTCTCGGACAAAAACTTCCCCTTACTTTGTTTTCAATAAAGGAAGTAAGAGCAGTCATTAAGAGAATAAAGCTCTCCCATGCTGTTGGCCCAGATAACATTACAGATAACATTACAGCAGAAATAATCGAGTTAAATAGTGCTTGTGGGCCAGTGTTTATTCATCTTTGTTCAGTTGGATTGCCATGTCCGGTCTTTACCCTCATCATGGAAAGGGTCTATAGTAAAATCTATTTTCTAGAACAGACCCCATACATAATAGGCCTGTGGCCAGTGTCTCCCCACTCCCCCGGACAAGCCCGGCATTTTAAAACAATGCTAGCAGAGGTGAGTGTACAATGTTCGCTTGGTACTTCTTATTACTCCGAATGTCTGTCACCCGATGCTCCCCGGCGAGGGACTCCAAGACTGCCTGGCACTCCTTGGTAATGGTGGCTGAATCCAGTTACAATGAGCCAGAGGGGCCCTTGATCCGAGTCCATCCGTGGCCACTTCTCCTGTTCCTATTTAGTTTACTTGGCCGTGCCCTCTCCTCCATATGGTCTGCAATGCCCAGGAGCTTACTGGCCTCAGCAACCAAGTGAGGTTGGCGAACTTCCCCAATGAGAGAGAAAATCAGTCTAAATGGGTGACCCCATGAATACACCACTCCAATAGATCTTAAGTGGGTAGAGAGGGGACAAGACGCTATCCTTTTCAATAGAGTTGAGGCAGCTAGGTCTTGGTAGAAAGCAGGCATCTGGTCTTTGTATTTGAAGGTGGGAAAGTCTCTAGCTGCACGTAGTATCCATTCCTTCAACTGGTAGTCATGGACGCAGGTTAGAATATCTGCTGGAGGGACCAAGGCATTCCTCCGAGGTCCCACTCTGTGCATTCGGTCTAGCTTGATAGAGAACACATCGGACTCGCCGAGAAGCGTGCAGAACATGTCCACTATCATGGTCTCGATATCAGTATTCTCCAATCTTGATGCTATGCCGCATATTCGAATTTTGTTGCGCCGGGACCTATTCTCCAGGTACTCTGTGTGCACCTGGAGGTCCAAATTTTGCCCTCGTAAGCGGATGACATCCCGTTGGAGCTCCTCCGCCGTGTTCGACTCAAGATCTTCTAGAGAGCTGACCCTCTCTCCCAGGGAGTCCACATCACGCTGTACCTCTCTTAAATCAGCAGACAGATCTTGTTTCATAGTGGGGAGGTCTTCCCTCAGGGAGGAGAAGAGGGACTCCAAGAAGGAGTGACTGATGGGTTCCTCCACTCCCCCGCCTACCTCCGCCTCCGCCAGGGCCCCCTGGTTGGGTGGGACTTCAGATTGGAGCGTTTTTAGGAGCATGTCCTTCACTGACCTGTCCTTCTTAGGTCTGCCCGTTGCCATAGCTGGGGAGTACTTCTATAATACTTTCCACCCTCCCTTTGTCTGCTGTCGGCATAGTCCACAGGGTGCATTCGGCAACTATGGACACGACCTGTGGGTCTCTGGCGCTCACGTTGTGGTAGAGCTCTAGATATCATAATCAGGACTCTGGAGCAATTTTGCTAGGGCTAAATCTCCTGCGCCGCTAAGCCAGTCCGTTTCTTCCCCAATACCTCAAGGGTATGTCTTAAAGTTTTGGCCTCCCCGGCTGCATTCATTCTCTAGGTTATGCAGATTGTGTCCCTCTCAAGTCCCCTTGTGCTGTCCGCAGCAAACTGGTGTTAATTGATGGAGCGTACTCAGTGTGACACCACAATCTCCTCTCTGAAATTCTGGAGGGGGGAGGTACTTCCTCGCTATCAGCAGGAAAAGCTGATTCCACCCGGGCCGGGCTCCGTCCACCTCCTGGCACCTGCAGGACTCACCGAGACGCTGTCAAATAACACCAATAGAGCAGCGGGCCAGCTGAATGCTTGTGAGTTGTCAGTTCTCAGCTGCCTCTGTTCTGCATCCCACCTTGCATCAGTGTAAATACGCACTGTCTTTCTAGCTCTTCCCTGATATGTCTCCTTCTTTCTGGCATAAGCTACACTCTCCCAAGCATTGAGTGCTTCAAACTGTGTAGGTCTAGGCTGTGGTTTCATCTCATATAATATCCTCCCTAAATTTTGAATAATTCTCACATTAAATGTACCACAGCGTCGAACTGACAGTGGGTCTCTGTGTTCTTATGCCATTATTTAAGCCAAATACCAGTGTGGAGCCTCACGTTTATTGCCATATAATCACATGCAGAATCCTTGGGTGGTGTCTCTTCTCCTTCTCTAACAGGTATCTTAACATTGCCCCTCATCAAATCTTGTAAACACAAAAACCTGGACAGTGGACCAATTCGCCTACAAGGGCACCAACTTCAGAAATTATACCAGTGCTTTATATGTTGGTTAAAAAATCTGTGTGCAAGCTTCAAAAGTGCCCTCTGTCCAGGAGCACCACCCTTAACCTCAGGGTAAATCATAGATTCAAACAATATTAAAGCTGCACCACATATCAAATTGTAATCAGGACAAATCAAATTGTTCAGTCCATATTGTGAGAATATAATGTTGCTTCTTTATTGATTCCTTTTAGAGACCACAGCCAACACGTTTCGTTCTGTGAACAGAACTTCTTCAGGGCAATTGGAATGTCAGCAATTGCATTGACAGATGTATAGAGGTTTAATCGCAATTCGAAGTATTCCTTAGAGATGGTACTCAGATGTCTCTATCGTATGCCCACGTCGCTATTTAATCCACCTTGTCATATTAGATTCACTCGTCTTTCATGATTGTGCAATATACTTTTCTATTATTGAAAGGCAGGTATCAGAGGAGTGATATGATAATCACAAGGAACAGTCCCAACATAAATATACGATGGGACATACACCGATCCTGAAAGTACGGTCAGATAATCCCTACTCCTTTTCCGACACTCTGGTTCCCGCCCGTGGTTTGAAAACAAATCTTGTATGACTTTAAAACATTTCATTTTGAGGTAATAAATGTCAATAATCACAATTTAGTTCTAGAGTGGGAAATAATAGTTTACTCACAATTCTCATTCTAGAGTCAAGAACCAATACCCGTGTAGCACTCTGTGACATCGACAACCAATAACAGCACGGCTTCAAACCCATCTAACAATCTCAGTGCGGCATACTATGACATCAATCTCATTCACTGCAGCAGTTCACCCTCCTTTACAATTTTCACAAACACACTCTCCTCAACAATATACATGCAAACAAATACAAAGCAATTGCAGCAAATAACTGTGTCCACTCGACTAAAGAAATCAATAGTCAATCATACAAGAAATGATTTGGAATAACACTTTTTAACCTAGTCAAAAACGCTTGAATGAGAACTCGACCTGCAGGGATTAGCCTTGATTAGTACAGCTTGCCCCTGTCAAAATGGCCCAGCACTCCAATCACACCTGTACCGATCTTAATTGTGCTGTCGACAACATCTCACGACAGGCACAACAAAACTTTAGTAGACAATCACAAAACAGTGTCTTTTACTATTTTTAATATCCTCCCGGGATCTTAGGCCACTTTGGACTCAATAACAACTTCAACGTTTCCACGTTAAGCACCACATTCACATGGCATTCAAATCATCTCTGCTAAAGATCACAAAATCTCCATGAACATGCAGGCTAAGAGCAAACCCTTAGAACGTGCAATCCTTTTAGTACCCTCAGCTCCACTGTTACAACTCTTTCTTGAACCGCTGGAACTCAAAAACAATGCATGGGCTCTAGGATTGGGATTGGGTCTGAACTACTCTAACAATTATTCTAACTCCCCCCTATTCCAGGACCTAAAAGTCCTCGTTTTTCTACCATCTACTAGAGCACAGAGGCCTTTGTCCAAATTTCCCTGCAATGGATCATTTTTGGAGCCTAAGGAATAAAAGGGAATTAACTTCATCCACAAGTTCAACAATTTACAGTGTAACCAATTTGGTCACACAGTGAGTACCCGAAAGTTGGTAAATGGTATTAAGTATAGATTAATTACAAATTTAAAACCAAGATGATGTACACTAATCTCAAAAATATATTGTAAAAATACAGAATCACTACTGGAAGATCAAATCGTCTAACAAAGTCAAGTCTCAACAAAATTAAACATACAAGAAATTCAGTAATAGCAATGTAGAAAATGAGGAACAGCATTTGATGATCAGAATATGATCTGCGTTCCTCTTGCCTAGGCATGAGTAAAGGTCAAGTGAATCGGGCAAGCATCTTAGTCCACATTTAAATGCATAGTTCTAGAGACATATAAAGTTATAAAATAAATGCAAATACTATTCAAACGAATATGCTATTATGTAAGGATTAACAATATTATTCAAACAACACAAGTGCAGATATATATGGGAACTGCAATCTGATGGCACTGTAAGAAAAACATTAGTACGCACACTCATATAAATGTTGGGATTATGTTGGGATTATTCAGTAAATGCACTTTCTGTATCTGTTCAAATGCATTTCATTACGTTGATGATATTAAATCACACAAATACATGTATATATTTATATATGACATGGTCAAAACATAAAAGGGTGGAGCCAAAGTTACCATGCGGAGTTGCAAGTTTGAATTTCGTCCATCATTTGTGTGTCTTTTGCTTTCCCACCCTAAGTGCACCGGGAGATGCCCAGACGTGGGTCTCAAGTTCACTTTGCCCCTGGATGCAGGCTAGCCTGGCTGATCTGGGGTGATACCCGAAACTAGCTTCAGGATCCTTATTTCTGACCCAGGGAGAACCTGGCTTGGCAGTTCAGGCTGGACTGCTTCCATGAGGAACAGGGTCAAGACTGATTTGCATATGGCTGGGAACAAATTGGGGTGGCATGATAAACAAAGGAACAATGGATTTAACCCAGCTCTCTTGACTGAGGGTGAATGTTTTATTTGTTCCACATTTTGTCCATCATTTTTGTGTCCTTTGCTTTCTCACCCTACATGCATTGGGTATGCCCAGACATGGGTCTCAGGCTCACTGTGTCACTAGATTCAAGCTAGCCTGGCTGGTGAGGGGCGATACCCTGAAACTGGTCCCCGGATGTTTGTTTCTGGTCCATGGAGGACCTGGCTTGGCAGTTCTGGCTGGACTGTTCCCATGAGGATCAGGGTAAAGACTGATTTGCATATGGGTGGACCTAAACTGGGGTGGCATTGTGAGCAAAAGAGCAATTGATTTAACCCAGATCTCTTGACTGGGGTTTGTGTTTGCTTTGTTCCTCATTCTGTCTATCACTTGTGTATCTTTTGCTCCAGTTGGAAAGGCTTGAATCAATCTGAACTGCTGGGAAGTACTCTAACTTTATCCCTTTCCATCTTTGTTAGCCCCACCATTGACATTATAGACCAAATCCTAACTATATCTTACAAGTGAGACCAAATACAAGTGAAAAGCTTTCCGCATGCTCCTTTTCGAGTGGGAAATGATCTAAAAGGTTCAGCTGAACTGTCTGTCCCATTCGTGGCAGTGCCAATATTGCTGGTTGGTCCTTGCCCTACAAGGGATGTATGCAAACTAAATATTAGATGGCAAAACGAGTAATTACCAGTGCTAAAAATTCATTCAAGCACTATATCTGATGTTGTTTGTTTTTGTCATATCATAAATGGATCTCTGCAAGTGATTTTTGGGCAGTGGTATTAAGAACATGCCACAATGTTAACGCAGCACAACACCTTAGTAAAACCAAATTTGATCTAGCATGTAGTTGGATTATACAAAATGGTTTCCTGGCCTCGGTTTTCTGTGACTCAGTACAGGGTGGAAAACCTGTTCCAGAAATCAGCAAATAACCATCTTTGTTTTCATGGAAGGTGACAAACTCCAAGTGTATGAACTTTGCAATGGGCGGCTAAAGTAATCATGAAATATCACAGGTGAAAGGAAACACGACTGAATATCCAACCTGTAATCAGGCACATCAATCCCAATTCTCCGCTGTCCATGCATACCCTTCAAACAAACCTTGGCTGGGAAAAACCAACATATCAATGCAAGCATATTCAATAAATATGTGGTACCTGTACTAATTTTCACTGAGTTTCCTGTCTCTTTCTGGATCACAAGCACCAGTTTCCCAGCAAGAAGATAGAGTAGAAGAACTCCGCTATCTTCAGATAGCTCCGTGGACAGCAGCAGACCATCTTGATTCCAGGTGCGGAACTGGAAACTGACTGACAGGCCATCAATCTTGGGGGTGCCAGGTAAAAGCAGGAAGCTGCTGCTGGTGCTCACAAATGTGATGGGAACAATGTGCTGTTTGGAGCATGAAAATGTCACATTGCCCTGTAAAATAAGTTAAAATATAAGTATTAGTGGTTGGATGTAATAGGCAACTATTAAGTAGAGTATGTCAGTATGACTTTTTTAATGGCGTCTTCGATTGAACAGGATTTTTCACATGTTAACAATTAATGGACTAATTCACAGGAGTTCATAGAGCCATGACGCATTATCTAGCATTTAGGAAAAGCAGACATCCACAACCTTTTCAAAATTCACACAATCTTGAGGAAGATCACAGAGAACTTACGACTTTACCAGATTTCTTGCCATTTCCCCATAAACTATAATCCTCGCTTGAAAAGTGTCCATATTGTAGAAAAACAAAAGGCGTACAATTAGGATAAGTCTCAAATGTTTATGTTTTCCACCTTCTCATCACATTGGAATTTATTCTCCATGTCAGGACTTAAACTCCCACACCCCTCTTGATATATGTGTTTTTCCCCACTAGTATCCCAGGAATACAGACTTTTGTGTTATTCATACAAATATATAGTAATGAATGGAACCATGTTAAAGATTCATGAATTTCCACAAATTTCAAAAGCGAGGCTGCTCATATAATTTGCATTGCCCACTCCCCTGGTGATGGTCTTGAAACTCCCATGTTCTATCTACTAATTATCACTTAACTTGGGAGACAAATCCAAACATCTTGCCCATTTCCTGCAGTTACACATGTCATAGTTTTGTATAAATAGTTGCAGCTTCTAACCTTTTTACTCAAGATTTGGATTTCAAGGTAAAGTTGTAAGCTTTCTAGGATTCAAGGTGCACTTATGTATAAAAAAGATTTTTTGAATTGGGCCTCTTATCTTTGCAAATGTCTACATATAAAACTGCAAAACTACACTGCAAGGAGCATTTTTGGTATTTGTATCGCAATATTATTATTATTATTATTATTAGGAGCTTATAAAGCGCGCTTACACCCAAAGGTGTCCTGGCGCTGAGAAACTGATCATCCCTGGAGAGCGAGTGTCTAATCCCTAAACAGCCAAGTCTTCAAGCCCTTTCTGAAAGAGAGAAGTTCCTCCATTTTCTCATATGTGCCGGCAGACCGTTCCATGCAGTAGCAGCACCATATGAGAACAACTTTCCTCCCCAGCTGGCCTTTTTTATCCTAGGCACCACTACTAGATTGCCCTCCAAAGAACGCAGTGCCCTCCCCGGCACATACTGCTTAAAACAGGCCTTCAGAAACTCCGGGCCAGTGCCTTTTAATGCCTTCAAGACTGTACACAAGGCCTTAAATTGGGAGCGTTTGTGAATTGGTAGCCAATGAAGTTTCCTCATTCCTTCTCGGATTGAGACATGTTTAGGTGTACCTGTCAACAGTCTCGCTGCCGCGTTCTGCACCAACTGCAGTCTGTACAGGTGTTTCTTTTGCAAGTTAAGGTACAGACTGTTGCAGTAGTCAAGACGCGAGAGAATGAGAGCCGACACTACTAGCCGGAGACCATCCGTGGGGAGCAATGCTTTAATTTTCCTCAGAATCCTGAGGATGTGAAAGCAGGATGAAACTACACCACTGACCTGATTTCCAAAGTCCAGTTTCTGGTCCATGATCACCCCCAGATTCCTAGCTTTGGGTGTGGGCACCGGTATCTTCCCCAATACCTCGGGCCACATGGCTGGGGACCAGATGTTGGGATTATTTCCGAATATCATTACCTCGGTTTTTCCAGCATTTAGTTTGAGGCAGTTCGCAGCCATCCAACTCGCTATACCTTGAAGACAGTCATGACACCTTGCTGAAAGATCAACTTGGGACCCTCTTTGTACTGATAACACAATCTGCGTGTCATCAGCGTATGAGGTAAGTTGGAGTCCGCAGGATCTAATCAAAGCTCCCAAGGGACTCACATATACGTTAAAGAGAGTGGGACTCAAAGATGAGCCTTGCGGGACCCCACAGGGAAGGACAAAAGGTTTAGATCTCTCTGCTCCCAACTCAACACTCTGGGATCTGTCGGCCATAAAAGACTTAAGGAGGTTCCAGGCAGTGCCTTCCACCCCGGCCAAAGCCAGTCGGTCCATCATAACACCATGATGGACCGTATCAAAGGCCGCCGACAGATCTAACAGAATGAGGATCGCCTCACCCCCTTGATCCACTGCCACTCTGATTTCCTCAGTCGCCTTAACCAGGGCAAGTTCTGTGCTGTGACCAGCACGAAACCCAAACTGTGTGGGATCAAGGGCCCTCGATCTTTCAAGGAAGGAGGTAAGTTGCTTGTTTATGGCCTTCTCTAATAATTTTGCTGGTAGTGGGAGCCGCGAAATAGGCCTATAGCTATTCGGGTCACACTTATCTAGAGTGGGTTTTTTAATTAATGGTAAAATGGAAGCCGCCTTCCACCTCCTGGGATAGCTACCTGACTCTATAATAGAGTTAAACAGTGGAGTGAGTGTGTCGGCAATAACCTGTGGACAATTCTGAAGAACCGCCACCGGGCATGGGTCACTGGGGGCTCCAGAACGTGCCGTCACCAGTAAACCCATAACCTCCTCTGCTTGTAGCGGGCTGAAGCCCCTAAGTTTATCCTGCGTCTCTACTGACCCCGCCTTCGTACTCCAAACTGCCTTTCCAACCTCTTTGTAGACTTCGGAAAAGGAGAAAAAAATCCCTGCTACCTTGTTCTGAAAAAAAGTGGCCAAGGTTTCACAAAGGTCAGGACTAGTTGAGGAGATCGGTTCAGCTGGGATCGTGAGTTTAGTTAAAGTTTTAAACAGTTCTCTGGAAGATGAACTTGCCGACTCAATTTGCTCCGAAAAATATCTTTTCTTTGCCTCATGTATTTCATTTTTGTAAATAGAGAGGCTATTTTTATATTTTTCTTTATCGGACGGACTGTAACCCTTCCGCCATATTCTCTCTAATCTTTTACAGTCCGATTTCATGGTCTGTAGCGCATCAGAGAACCACGGAGCCGAGGGAGAGGCCCTTCTGAGCGTAAAAGATTTAACAGGTGCAAATATATTGCAGGCCCTCTCGATCCATTCAAAGTATGAGTCTGCAGCCTTATTTGCATCCTGTGGGACACCAGGGGCGCTGGCCATTAGGTAATTGCCGAACTTTGTCCCATCTATCTTTTTCCAAGCTCGTGTCACAATCTCCTCCCTAGGCTTAGTCTTTGGTAATGTCTGGGTTCCAGTAGGGAGTGTGAAAATTATTGCGGCATGATCAGACCAAGGGAATGGCAAGACTTCCACTACATCCAGATCCGTTCGATTGGTAAAAATGCCATCAAGGGTGTGGTCAGCCGTATGCGAGGGACCCACCACCCTTTGTTCCAATCCTCCGGCATCCATAAAATCCAGCAATTGCCTGGTATCCGGATCTAGTTTGTCATCCAGGTAGAAGTTAAAGTCGCCCAAAACAGTAAATGAATGGGCACAGAAACCATCCTCTACCAGGGTGCTGAGTGACTCCAAGAAGGGCGCTCTGGGACCTGGGGGGCGGTAAATCAACAGTGCTCTGAACGTATTTTTTTAATATCAACTGCTATTATTGAATTCTGGTGAAAAACTAGTTTTCTGACTCCTAACTTTGCATTGGCTTACAAGATACACTCTTCCTCAAGCTAACTCCCACCATCAATGACACTTCTCGACACAGTGGATGTCAAACCAGCATGTGCACTGTGGCAGTGCTGACACACTGAGCAAACTCACTCTTTTGCCCTTCTCTGAAATAAGAGTAAGGAGAAATCTAGAAAGGAACCACCTATTGTCTTTGTGTTGTGTGCAGAATCATCCAGATGGTTCAGGTCAGGGGATGCGAGAAAAAGGTTGTGATTCAGAGCTTAGGGCTATATTCCATTCCTATGTGTGCAGGGCTTGGCTTTTGCATTGAGAAATTACTGTAGACAATACACACCTCACCCATGTAATTTTATCAAAGTTAATATTGGCAGGGCAAAACTGCCAAACTGTACCAGAGGAAAAAGTTCTGTTCGGCATGGGGAAATGAGTCCAGTAGGCACTGGAGCATCATAAAATTGGTTCTACACTCATTCTTATTGATTAGGCCACATATGTATATCGAGGCCTTGTGTATTCATGAGATAGAATGTAACCCACGAGAGAAAAGTGTAATTAAAGCCACATGCAAAGTGCACATGCTTGTAATAAAATCATGTATAAATATGAGTTGTTCGCTAATGCTTTGTTTTCAGCAATAACAAGTTATAGCTTATATGCATTTATAAGAAGATATTCTGCTTTTTGAGATGTTATGGAATAGCTATACATGAGAAAATCATTTACTTTTATAACATGACTATTCATGTATTAGCATTTATTTAGTTATAACTTTTATTGAAGTTTTGAATTTGTTAACTTGACCAAAGGCCTTAAGCACTTGGGTTTCGCACCATTTAACTTTTAATGGGAATATTTTCTGGGATGGAGTGTTTTTCTCCTTTCTTCTGGTGCCTAGTATGATGACCTAATGAATGGAAAGAAGGTTCTTTTGTGGCAAAGGATAAGAAAGCAAGAAGGGAGTCAAGTGCAAAAGAAATTATGGTCAAATGGGAGGCTTACTGGCTGTGAGGAATGACACATCCACATATCTCAAGGTCGTCTTGAGATATGTGGCTCAAAGGAGAAAGAGTTATTGAAGTGTTTTCGAAACATACATCAAAGAAGAAGGAATTATGACTATGTATTGCTAAAGAGAATATTGCTTGAAGGTGGTCTTAATTTGGGTCTATGACAATAATTTAGGAGGATCTTTGAAAGCATAACAAGGCGATGTTCTGTGGCTTCGAATGCACACTATGCTCAGATTTCTTTAGGATAGGAGAGGTGCCCTACATTCTATGTTTTAATTTTGTTGTATGGCTTCATGCTCTGCAAAACCAACTTTAAAAACTTCTACTGAATTTCCACGCTGGCACTTTTCTCTTTTTTTATGGACCTAATTGAAACTTTTTTTATCATTTTTGGTGTAGTTTAATGAGAAATTGGAAATCTTCATGCATCATAGACAGAAGGATCGAACTTTCCAATCTTCTCATTCTGCCATGTTCCTTTTACTATACACCATCGCTACTGAAGTTCTCTTTGGTTATTTACTATTGAGAATACATTTTGTTCGCAGAGTTGGAAGTCATGTGAAAATTCTGTATTTCTGTGCAATGTTTCTGAGATTGATTTATTTTACGGTGGCTTTGAATTTGTAGAAAATCTATATAACCTGACTTACTGATTTGGAGTTTTACTGTGTTGCCAAATGGTTAGCACTATATTTGTGAATTTGAATTGAAATCTAACTCCTTTATTTCTCAAGCTCTCTAAAAAGATAGAATCAGAGGGGACAAAAAGGGCCCATATCCCCTCAGATGCAGCAGATGGTAGCAAAAAGAGGATTGTTTGGGTTTTGTAATAGGGAGTTAATTAATGCCCCAGGTTGGGTCAGTTCCATCTGTGAAGTTTAGGATTCAATTTGGAAGATCGGGGCAGTTTCACAGTCCGGTGGTGGCATAATAGCAGCGGAAGGAGTGAGTATCAATAGGGTTGTGTGCATATGGCTTATGTTTAGCATGCAGTGTTTTGTAATAGTTGTGTGATGTCTGGTGGAGGTGTTATGTATATTGTGTGAATGTGGTGCTAAATGTGCTAAAGGTGTTAACAGGTCCGACATGGCCTTAGATCCAGGGATAGTATTGAAAGATGTAGAAGACGCATTGTCTGCTAGAATTTGTGGGATTTGTCATGGGATGTCACCAGAACCCCAATTAAGATATCTTTTGTGTGGTTGAGGAGTATGATTAGTCAGTGTATTCTTTGCGCATGGCAATATGATATTGATTAAGGAGATCATCCGCGGGTTGAGGTTTTGCTTGAATGTGTGATTGGTGAGATTTCCTTATGTGACAGAATTCTCTCTGTCTCTTTAGCAAAGCAGACAACTGTGCATTGAATTTGGTTGCATGTATGAGGCTGAAAGAATGCCATCATAAAAAATTGCAAACAAGGGTGAACATTGCGAGGAGTGAGATCCACGTCACCCTGTGCCATGCTCAGATCGGTCGGTTGATGTGAAGCTGCGCTGTTATTGGTTGATTACGTCACATTATACTGCGTTGATATTGGTTGCTGATTCTAAAAAGAAATATTGTGAAAACTGTCGTTTTTCGGTTGAACTGAGTAATATTGATTGTTGTTTTTGACATCTTGTGCTAAAAATGAAATGTTTTAAAGTGATACGGGACTTGATTAGAGAAGATGTGTCTATTCCTGTAAGAGAGGGAGAAGAGGCACCACCTGAGGATATAGCAGGTTCATTATATGACAATAAATATAGGGCTCCACACTTGTGTTTGGCTTAAACAATGGCACAAGATCACAGAAAAGGAGGTGCATTAGTGTTTCCTTATCATGGTACATTTAACATATGAATCATTGAAAATTTGAGATTAATTTTGTATGAAATGAAACTACAGCTCAAACCTGCACTGTTCAAGGCACTTAAGGTGTGGGAACATGCTGTACACTCTGGAGAGAAAGAGAGGTTTCAAGGAAGGGCTAGAAGGACAGTACATACTTACAAGGATGAACTGTGGGATGCAGAACAGAGAAGGTGGTGGATGGATATGACAGAAGGAGCTAAATTATATCTAGCATTAACGGGTGAAGAGTTTGGAAAGGAAAGCAGAAAGAAAGTGAGAGGAGATGGATTGAAGGAAGTAGATGAAAGAGTTGAGACTGATGGAAGTGACTCTGGTGATGATCTTTCAAATGTTTTCCTGTCTGAGCATCTACCTCCGTAAAATGAAACATGAGTAAGGGAAGGTGGAAGTTTAATGATTAACAGAAATTCAGAGGTTGCTACTGCACCTATGAACACAAGAAAACAAGCAATAATGCAGTGGAAGATAACTTTACAAACTGGAACCAGAATATGACACAAGATAATTCAGAAACTTGTGTACTTAGTCACCATATATTTGTGAATAATTCAAACGCCCCAAATATATCAGATTACATTATGGTTTCAGTAATGATTGAACCCGTCGTCTGTATATACAACTAGGGGTGGGCGGAATTTGTGTAGTCGCGCTACGCAAAACTCCGCAAAACAGGAAAAAATCTCCACGAGCACGCAGAGTTCCGCGAACACGTGGAATTGCTTGTTCCGCCCGTTCGTGATGCTTTTTTCCAGTTCACGAACGCTGTTTGCGTGCTTGTGGGGAAATATCTTGCGAACACACATTTTGAAAGCGCGAACAAGCAAAAAATTCTGCGAAGCCGCGGATCGTGGAATTTTGGCTAATTCCGCGTTCTCCGTGGAACGTGAAATTACCCAAATTCTGCAAATTCCGCGAGCAGAACGGAATTTACCACCAAGGCCTATATATAACCCTAGTACTACAGATAGTGTTACATGTGATGCTTCTGTTCCAAGTGAGACAAGGCACCCAGAAGAGGTTTTAACTAGCTCTAATGTACTGTTTGATCCCTTAGTTCCCAAAAATGAGGATTCTCCTTCTGCTGTAACTGCAGATCTATCTATGAGTCGGAGAGGATTTGGACCTTTATGGTCATTTGTGGGCTTGCACGAACTGGGTTCCCTTATATGGGAAACACCTTTGAATGTTCCCAAAAGCACACCAAAGATTAAGGTAGTGTCCAAGTCATGTGAGACGACATGTATACTGAGAGGTGAGTGGTTAAGGGAATCTAACTTTCCTTTAAGGGAATGTAATATTCTGTCAAAGGAGGTTCAGAGTACAAAAATAAGTCTGGAGACAATTCCGTCAGCTGTAAAGGAGAATGTAATAGATGTATGTAAATTAAAACTTGAATTGTATGAAATGATAAGTTGATGTTTGGAGTTAAATTGAATTGACACTTATCAACCAAATGAGCAAGGATGTTACTAAAAGAGAAATTGTTCAAATTGGCACAGAAATAAGAGGTAGATTTAGAACGAACTAAAGTGTTCACAGAAAAGTCATCAACTTAATTTTTCTGATCAAGACTTGGGAAACATGGGGAAAGTAGGCTTAAAAATACAAATTAGGGAGCTAATCCAAAGTATTAGAATTTGGGGAATGCTGAAGAAATGGTAAATTAGATGGTCAAAGTAGAAAAGCCCAGGAAGACTGTAAGGAGAAGCAGCCACCTCCGGGTGATTGAGGAACAGGTGTTAAGTTTTTACCTTTATGAGAAGTGCCTAGTGGAGGTTATGTTCATGTACCATGGAGTCCAAGCAATCTTGCATCAAGAGAAACCTGTAGATTGGTACAAACAAGTTGAGCGTTTTGTGAAGATTTCTAAGGTTATGTGGACCGATTTGAAAACTTTGCTTGATATTGTGGTTCTGGGTGATTTGTGGTCGGAATGCAAAATAGTGAACTAGTGGCCTGAGAGAGAGCCACAGAGAGATCCACTGACTAATGGTCTGTCAGATATTGTGATGAGGAAGTATAATTAAGTAATTATATGGTTGAAGTTTAAGGTTTCACCCAAGGATGTTGATTGGGTTAAAATTGATCATGTGACTCAGGAACCCAAGGAAACGATTCATGCTTACTATGAGAAATTGTTACAGGCATTCAAGCAGTATAGTGGGATGGATACAATGGAACCGATGGATATGGGACATTTTGTGTCCAGGTTTGTGATAGATATTAGCATGATAATACAGCAGCATTTGAAATACTGGCAGAATAAATCAGTCGATTAAAGTTTGCGGGATGCAAAATACTGAAATGATGAGATTGAAATTAGGCAGAAAAAGGTGAAAGAAAAGCTTATGATGGCACAAATTAAACCAGTAAAGAGAGGAGATCAAGGTCCACCATTAGTTGCAAATACACTTCCTATGCAGGGAGTGTACAGCAGGGATTCCCTGCCACCCAGGGTGGAAGTAGATTTCCGTTTCAAGGTAGAGTTAGAGGAATTCCTATTGACCCTAGAACTGGTTACATTGTAAAAGTCTAATCCATGTAACATATGTAATAGGTTGGGCACTGGAAGCAAGAATATTGTTTAAATCCAGTAGATCAAGGGCAAAATATAGGGGTTGTACCTCAACAAGGTAACAGTCCTATGCAGATGCAGCATGTGCCTAAATGAAGAGTTCAGAATTGCAATGTGCCTCAAACCCCAGTGATGCAGGTTCTACAATCTCCCATGTAACAACAGAAAACTGATCCATTTTGTAAGCACACTCTATTTAGTCCAACACTTTGTTTATCTTATTATGGGGAAACACTCATACACCGCTCAACCATACCATTATGTATACACTGAAGATATATATTTCCTGTATTTAATGTTTTAAAAGATTTTAGAAATGAAACTGTGGACCTTTTTGTATCATTGTATAAATATATTTCTATGAACTGAAATTGTATTGCTTTCTGATAATAAAGGGAGACATTTGTGCATCCATAAGGATTCCGTGCATAGATAATGGTATGGCTGAGAGGTGTATGAATGTTTAACTATAATAAGACCAACAACGGGTTGGACTTATAAGAGTGTTGTTACAAAAGAAATTGATTTTCTGTTGTTGCATTCGGAACCCTGTCCCTTTTTGTTTTGAGGGTATCCCTCTCACAATTGTTGAGTTCCACAAACTCCAATACCACACTAAAATACAGATGGTCCCAGATTTGTTTCAAATCAGGTTTCAAACGTAAACCAGAACTCATGTCAGGGAACTGGTCTGTATCAGCAATATCCAATGTGTGAGACTGTTGACAATTTTGGTGCCGATCAGTCAGCTTGACTATGCATGAGGGGGAAGGAGGATTGCATACTTGCAGTAGTCCTAGAGGTAGACCAGAGTGAGCCTTATGCGAATGATGCAGTAAATGGCCACAATGTATGTTTCTCGTTTGACACTGATGCTACCTGTTCTATTGTAAGATCAGTGGAAGTTCTGAACCTACCCCTCTTGGGAAGAACAATCTAAGTTGTTGGAGTTGTTAATCAACAGATGAGAAATCCCATTACAAAGGAAGTCCCTGTTAGAATAGGGAATTCTGAGGATAATCTCCAGTTCATGGTCTGTAATTCAAGTCCAATTAATCTGTTAGGATGTGACTTGCTGTGCAAATTAAATTGCACTATTTACAGTAGACCGAGAGGTGTGGAGTTTCAGACACACAATGAAGATGTGACTTTTAGAATGGTTAATTACACTCCAGTTGGTGTCATGTGTGCCATGATGACATGTGACGATCTGCCTTTAAACCTTATAGACTCAGTGAAGGCTAAACTGTGGGATTTCTCAGGAAAGAATATTGGACTCATTAAAGGAATTGAAACTGTCCGCATGCAGATAAAGTCATGTGCAGAATTTCCCTGAACTCCACAGTATAATATGTCTCCTGAAATGGTCGCTAGAATAACACCAATGATTGAGTCCATGATTCAGCAGGGAATATTCAAAAATATTATTGGGAGTCCGTGTAACTCACCCATTTTTGCTTGCAGAAGCCTAGTGGTAAGTACTGAATAGTGCAGGACCTTCATAAAATAAATATTTTCGTGGTCCCTTGTTGTCCTGCGGTACCACATTGTTCCAGATGCCATGTGAGGCTGAGTGGTTTTCTATTATCAGTTTGTGGTATGTAATTTTTCTCCATACCCTTGCATGAGGAAAGCCAGTTCCTTTTTGCCTTTTGGCTTGGTAATTGTGTTTTGGCTTGGTGCCAAGTTCATCATGGGTATACAGAGAGTCCTTCTATCATCAACCAGTCTCTGGTCATGGCTTCTAATTCTGTCCTGGTCAAATATATTGAAGGTAAATATGTTGCATCAAATACTCGCGTATCATGCAAAGTGGATAACCATTGCATTGCTGAACCACATGACTGAGAATGCATTTAAGTGTACCCTGGAAAGTTGCAGTCCTGTCTGACAGATGTTCAGTAACTTGGCCATTATATCAAACAAGCATTTGCAATGCACTAGGTCTCACATTTATGAGAGTTTGAGCTATTGGCATTGCAAATGACAATGCATTTATTTATTTATGTGTTGCTTTTAAAACTGAAAAATAAAAGGCATTGTCATTTACAATGCCAATAGCTTAAACTCCCGCAAATGCGAGACCTATTGCATTGCAAATGCGTGGCTTGAACAAGGGATGTGCCCCATGTGTGATTCATATACTTGTGCCCCATGTGTGATTCATATACATGTGTCATTCATATATATGTGTCATTCATATATATGTGTCATTCATATACATGTGTCATATACATGTGTCATGTGTCATTCATGTACATGTGTCATTCATATATATGTGTCATTCATATACATGTGCCCCATGTGTGATTCATACTTGCACTGCACTGTTAAACAGTACAAAGCATGGTAAATACATTGAAAATGCATGCTCCAATCGGCTAAAAATATTGTGGGCACATTGGCAACATATTTTACACTTTGTTGAATTTAAGAGTTGCTTTCCAGGTAAAACTGCGCCTGTAAAGTGTTTGTACTTCCAACCTTAAAGTAAAAGAACCAGAGACAGAAAGTAGACAACTGGCTGGGATTTTTCAAGGGAGTGTAAAGTGTAACAGTATGTGGTGAAAAGATCGCATTGCTTAGTGTCTGGGTGCAGATCCCAGATTGACAAAAGATGGCGACGCAGATAATGATGAAAGGCCTTCCGACGAGATGCCAAATTTACTGCTTGAGGGGAGGTTATGAAAAACAAAACAAATAATGGCTTTTGTCTGCTGTTATCTGTTTTGCCTACCTGTTGGACCATGCATAAGGACATGTGCGAGTCTTGCTGGTTGACATCAGGCACCATTTTCTGCATCTCTACCACTCTGACAACTGCCGAGTCACAGGCCTCTCACGAGAGATGCGGGACTAGCCTGGTCAGCGTCATCGGACTCACGAGCCTCTGGTGGTAAAGGGCTGAGAGCCCAACAGGCCTTTTTGCACATCTGTCTATCGTGAGGGAATGGTCAGTTCACTCCAGACATTGGTGAGTACAGAGTGGGAGCCTGGTCGGCGTAATTAGACCCCTGTCTCCTGCACCTCTGGTGGGAATTGTTTGGGAGACTGGTGGGCATCTCTGGACGCCAGAGACTCTTGCGGGTGTGTATTTGAGCCCAGGTGAAAATTTCCCAAGCTCATGACCATTTTCCTTCCACATTCTCTCACTGGCAGGAGCATTATTGACAAACGTGAGGGATGAGCTGTGCTGGGCTCAGCAATTATCAGGAAGGTGAAGATGTACACAGCAAAAAGAGTTCAGTGCGCAATGCACATCATCTTCAGACACAGCAATGTATCACGAATAGTTCCCACACATACATTTTTAAATGTGTAGCATGTCCCCTTAAAGGTTTCCTTCTCTAACAAGGCGCACATGTATGCAGTTGCTGCTGTTATTTCAAACAAGAGTGAACTGCGAGCAGCAACCTCGGAGCGAAAGGTGGTGGTGAGGGCGGGCTCTAGTGTTGTGACGGGGTCAGGCTGCAAATATCATTAAAGCATGGCGCTTGTGGTAAAATCGGCGCCGCATTGATTTATATTTGAGCATTTCTAGGTGGAGCAGCAATCGGGAAAAAAGCACAGCGCTCACAAATAAAATCAAAGCATGGCGCTTGTAAAATCGTCTCTGCATTCATTAACATTTGAGCATATCTAGGTGGAGCAGCAATCTTAAAAAAAGCGCTTCGCCCGGTACGTGCTTGGCTGCCAGTGCAGATCACTCCTTAATTTGTGATTTAATAAAGGATTCCCTTCGGTCACTTTTAACTGATTCGTGTTTGCAGTTAATTGATTCGGTTTCCTCACACATGGGTTTCAGTTACATAGTTACCCAGCTGCGCGAAAGTGAAAGCATTTGCGGATGCAGGGGAGAGAGGGGCAAGAGAGCACGGACTGCAGGAGGGGGGAAAGCATTGCGAGCGGTACAGACAGGGCAGTAACAGAGGGCCTGGGGGCTGCGACTCGGACGTGGTGGGGGCTGCAGATGCTCAGCACACTGAGGGCAGCAGATGTCCACGCGGCTGTCGGTGATCCCTATGCGAGACCTACAAAACAACAAAGTAGTCCCTACATCAAAAGATATCGCCTTGCAGTGTATGTCTACTGTAGTTGGTCGATGCTGCTTCCTGCAGAAACGAAAGAAAACGGAAGTGATGGATGGTCTGTTTGAGAGTGAGATACAATTGCTGGTCTCAGAAGGGTGGGTTTGTCTATTTTAAGCTCAGATTGCGATAAACTATTTAAATGATCTACCGATGTATGGGCTTTTGGTTGGTAAAAGAATCCTAAGTGTTGTGCTCTAACACCCTCATCATAGGTAAAAATATTGCGAGGCTTTGAAGGAGATTTTTGACCAAGCAGCGGTTCCTAAAATTGACAATTATACAGTACCTAGGGGATGACTTCCGTGCTGGGCCCACTCAATTAACTCTTCTTGTAGACATTATTTCCCTGGATAGATCGTGGGACCAGTTTGATTTTCTTATCAGCCAGAAGGAAACCTTATTTACCAGGGATTCATATTTGGCCTGCTATAGTGGGACATTTTACAAGACTATTGTATAAGGGGTCAATTCTGGAGGAATATGAGGAAGTATATTGTTTTGATTACTTTGATTGGTGCCACGGCAACCTTTGGGTGCCCTGTGAAATGTGTCCCGAGGGTATTGCGCCGTTAGTGTATCCAGTGGTATCCCAGATGAGGGTACCATGTCAGGCCTCAAAGTTAATTTGTGTTTTAACTCTTGACTCTGTGGGTTAGTATGTACTTTGCTTACAGGGCCCTTATTTGGCCCTTGAACCCCCTTAAAATTCCCCTGTTCTTCCATAATGTCCATTCTTCTTATGAGGTCTTCTTGAGCAGTGATTACTTTCTCGATCTTTTCCTCTAAATGGATTAATTTTTCAAATGTCCCCGAGCACAACTTAAATAAGGAATTTACTTGCTCACACAGTTGATCAAAACTGGGAGTATTGGTTGTCCCCAATTTTCTTCTTACAGGTTCTCCAGGTCTTTCTTGTAAACATTTTACCTGTACCTTTCTTTTTCTTTTCACCTTGCTTAATTAAAGAACAGGGAGTTAATTCCAAGGGATCTGACTTTGGAAATTCTACTATATTTAGCTCTTGTCTATTTTTTTTGCAGGGAGGACTATCCAGTCGTGATATTACTTCCAGTGTGGTCAGTGTTTGAGTGCCTTTGATCATACAGGGGATAGAAGACTGTCCCTGCGAACACTCCAAGGGGTTTCTAGGAGGTGATGAATCCCCTCTCTTTGAAGACTTGGATGTTAACATCCTCGGCCTACCATGTTCTCTGTGTGTTTGTTCTACACTGTTAGACTTTGTAGCAGTAGGGGCGGATTTTTTAATAGCTGAATCCATCGTTGCTCCAACTTTGCCTATCTCACTTTCAATTGTCCCCATTACAGAGGTGAGATAGCTTTTGATTGAGTTACTTTGCACATCCCTCTTCTCCCTAGATGGCTCTAAGTGGCTCCCCTTTCTCTTTCCAATCATCATTAAATTACAGTAGTTTAAAATAAGATTACCTTCTGAATCTTCAACAAATTTGACGGGTCCTCCGCTGCGGGAGTGTTCCGGTGCCTTTGTGGTGTCAGGTGCGTGGCCCTGCCCTTTTTTGTGGAGCGCAAAGCGCTGGAGTACCACCCCAGGGAAGACACCGGGAATGCTGCAGGAGTGCTGGCGCGGCAAAGCAGTGAGTGCAGGGCCTCCTCTTATTGTCTTTTTTAAACATGCTTTAAATTGAAATGACAAAGTCAGACCAAAATTTCACTTTTTATTTTTTTCCAGTACCTTTCTGGGTTGTTTCACTAAATACCACATCCAATAGTTGAGTTCAGGACCAAGCATCCAGCCCATGGCCATTGCCCATATGCAACATGGGGTTGCTACAGGTTATGACCTACATACAAGCTATTTGCACAATCCGGCACATGACAGATTGTAGGGCTGAGGCTTTGATCAGGCCTTGCACCTTTCTTTTTAATTTTTTCACTGATACTTTGACCATGCTACCTGGTTTCCAAACCCTTGCAAATTCATAGACCCTTGTTGGAACTTCCAGATGGTTCATGGACCCACCTCCAGATCTAAAAAACCTAGTGGGAGGTCGAGCAAGATTGCAAGGCCATTGTCCTAGTTTGACAGACCCATGTCAAGGATTCACAAACTGTGGGCTCTAAGCTAGAGTCTGTGATCCCAGCTCTAGCCCCCACAATCCCCTCTGAGAAAGCAACATGACTTTTTAAATTTTTTAACTAGATGGGATTCTTTTTGGGACACCCACCTTAGCCAGGGTATCAGAGAATACTCCTCCTGCCCTCATATGGCTCTTTTTTCATATTCATGCTGTATTGGCAGCCCCAATACTTTTCTCTTAGTCAGTCAGAGACCTTCAGATGCACGGACCCAGCTTTGGATGGGCAGAGTGGAAATTGATAACAGGAGTAGAGGTTCCCTCCTCCAATTAGATTTGCTTATTTTTTAAATTTGGACCCAGGGACGCAGAAATCTGCTGTCTAGAGGATCTGATATCTCAAACTTTTTAAATCTTTCAACACCACTTCAAAACATTTCTTAAATGGTCATTTCTTATTCACTTATAAAAATGCAAAATAGGTAATTTCATGAATCCTTCTGTGCTCTTTCACTAGCAGAATTAATCACTTGCTCTGCATATACTGCTAGACATATCAAATTCATTCATTTGAACCACCTCTTTCTTAAAGTCCCCTTCAGTTGAACGGTTATGACTCACAAGTAATAATTCCCATACCATATTTTGTTGGTCAATTTTCTTAGTAGTATCCACAATACCCCAGTCATTCTCTGTTCAACACACCTGTAAACAAGAAAGTGAACTTCATTCGAGTCACACCCAATAAGCACAAGAATCACATCATCATCCATACCAAAGCATCTTCATAATCTCAATATTTATGCTTACTATTGTGCAACAATTCACCACAATGCTTTCATACCAACCTCCTCCCTTTCACTCCAAATTGACTATTCTTAGTGTTCTATATCCCTTTGTCTCCTCTATTTCCCACCTTTACTTCTTCATCTCTTCATATGCCTCTCACATTGATTCCATTGATGCCTGTAAATCATCCCTTCCATCCAGCAAAAGCTACATTCCTCCTCTGCTTACCACACACCTATGCTAGTGCGTCCTTAAATCCCTTCTTTTTCCAACCTCCATTCTCCTCATACCTCAAATTTCTCTACTATCCTTATGCTCTCTTCTCCACGCTCGCTCAACAGTTTACACTTCACCTCCTCTATCTAATATGTCTCCCTCCCCCAGAATTAAGCAAATCACTAACAATTCCCACCCAAGTCCTCTTCCTCCTCTCCCCCATCTATTCTAAACCACATAAAATAACTACTCAGGTTTCTGAAGACAGACCGTGACCACATGCCATCTATGCATCACCTCTTCCGTATCCTTTTGAATGCAAGATCAATGTATAATAATCGGCTGAACATCTGTGAAGTGATATCAAGCTCAAGCACTGAGCTGCTCACTAAAATGTGGCTATTAGATTTAAACAGGATGTCAATATAATGCTTTAAGCAGATTAGAGAGAGAAATCGCTATTATCTCCAAAATCTTCTTCCTACGGAATCCACCTGAGATTACACTAAATCTGAAATGCAAATACACACCCATCATATTTCTTTTTAAATTTGGGGTCCGGTGCTCCAGTGCTATTGCAGCAATTTTTGTCTTTCTGTAGAAGGGTGTATGTACCCCCCTTTCTAGTTATCCCTTGAGTCTAATTGCTCAGGGGAGTTGGGGAGTTTTGGGGTGGTTGGTGCAAGGAAAGAAAATGAGAGCAAGCAAGACTGAGGGGCTGCATAGAAGGAACAGCAGAAGGTGTAGTATATGAGTAGCTCCCATGCAGTATATAAGCAGCACATAAGTAGTATAGCAGCCTGCTAACAGCACTCAGCAACCAGCAATAAGAGGGGGCTTGACTCTGTCCTGGTGCGTTGCGTGTTGCAGAGGCCTAGGCCACAGTCCCCCCACTGGTGTGGAAGCAACCAGTATTAGGCTGGTACAGTTTGTGCCTCAGCATGGGGGTCTGCTCGCTGGATGCACACTTATTCTCCACTCATAAGCCCTTCTCCGCTCTCCTGGGTGCCCTCGTGTGTCTCTTGTGAGCCCCTGCTCCACTCTTCAGGAAGAGGGTAGCATTTTTCATGAAGTCGCGGGATAGGGAAGAGTCATAGTGTGGAGGGGAGAGAGAAAATAGGTATCAGGAGTCTGTGGCATCTGTGGTCAAGTAGACACCCATGGCCTTCTGTGGACAACCATTTGAAGATCCTTAAAGCATGGTTTTGAAGATAAATTCTAGGTTCTTGTGTTTCTGTTGATTAATTGCACCTTCAGGTTCAGCTGATCTTATAGCTAATCACATCAGCTCATCTAAACTTTTAAAAATCTATTTGGCGAACTAAGCCTCAAGCCCCTCTGTCTCTCTTGAAGTTTCATGCCTCTGTATTGTCTCTGTTTTCTACGGGGCAGAGAGGCAAAGGGGTAGGAAGCAAGGGACTGGGGTTGTCCACAGGCCCAATTGAAGAAGACAAGCTGAGTATAGTTACTGTCCTCTCTCAGGGCTCAGTCCCGCGTCAGCTCAATCTTCTTATGCATAACTCATTGCAGCCCATTCCCAAAACTCACCTCACTGAGCTTTGTCACACAGAGGAAGTAGTGGAAGAAATGGACATGGAGGATGCTTTAGAGACAAATCTCATTGCTATTATGTTGGACCCTGAGTCAGTGCTTATGACCGGTCCAAGGAGTCATGTGGCCTTATCTGGCACCGTAAATGTTGAGCCTGTGCTAGGAATGTCTTCACCTAAAGAGGCCTCTTGAGTGACTCACAGTGAATTATTTGGCAATGTGTTTAGTGGTGATCCTGATGTATTGGAGGACTTTTCTTTGCCAGACATTGCTATTCCTATGGAGAACAATCAAGTTTTGGAGGATAATTTAATACCACCAGTTGCCTCAGAAATGGACTTGAGCCCGTCTTTGGACTGTCCTTTAAGTCATCCTCTATTACCAGCTTTCTACTGCAGTATGCCTTCTTCGAGTCTTCCTTTTTTAGGCCCACTGGAATCCCTGAAATCTGATGTCTCTACATGCCCAGGGGCACCAGCCCCCATGGGGTTTTCAAATGTGGATATCGATGGGAAGGGTGGGGGGAGTGCAAACTCGGATATCCTGCATTCTTTAGAGAAGATTCTTTCCTCATTATTGGCTTTGTTGGATAAATCTATAGCTAACTCTAATCATGTGCTGGATGTGTTGTCCCCCATTCTAAGGAGAGTGCAGCACCTTACCTCTGTTGGTTTATGTCCAGGAAAGGAAGAAAGGGGTATTGATAAAATGTCAGGCTTCCCAGAGTAACGTAGTGGAAATATATGGCGTGGTAGAAAAGGGAGTTCAGGTGGGAAACTATGTGGGTTTGGGGGCCACCCCATTGGACAATCCAAAGATATCCTCAAGGTCACTAATATGCCCTGTTCCTCCTTCCAAAACCAGGTACCCGTGGACAAATGCCAGGCCGCCCAAGGGGAGAATGTAAATGCATGTGTACTCAAGAATTCCACACCCGTTTTTCTGATTTTCAAAAAAGCGGTTCCCCTCACTCCCCAGGTTGTAGTTTTACAAAGTGATCCTCCCAGTGCTTAACTTTCAAGGGTTAAATAACAAGATGATGTCTGTCCCATGAAGGGTTTCTCTACATTGAGTTGTAACAGGAAAGGAGAAATAGAAAAGAATCTGGCACATTATGAAGCACAAGCCTAAAAAACTTAGGTTTTCAAGTGCTCCTGAAGAATCGAATAACATTACCCAGCTTCAAAAAGTAAATGAGTCAATAAAGGCTGGCTCTCTTATTGGTCAGGAAACTGAGTCCCCAGAAGTAAATAACTTGCCTCCTTATTCTATTATATCAGTAGTTCTAATTTCAGATAGTGTTAGGTAGGAGAAGGGGCCCATAGATTCGGGTTAACAGACCATAATAACTGTGGTGGGTTGGGCACTGGAACAGTGAAGGATGTTCCTGGGATAGGCTTTTTAGAATCGGCGAGTAAAGAAGTGGAAGTTAAGGAAGCTCCCCTTGAGGCACGGTGGTTCTTGGACACATCTCCCACAATCCTCTCTTGTGTGGATTCTTTCCCTGTATTTATTGATCTAAATCATAGGAGAATTGTTCAGGAGGCTGCCCCTTTTTTCCCACCAGCTCAAATCCTTAAATCGGGGGCTGGGCAAAAGCAGAGCTTTAGGGTAGTCAAAGGACTAAGGCTAGGATATATATATATTATCTACTGGCGGTCGCCAGTAGATAGTTATAGTTAGGACCGTGATTCCATAGGAAATCTGAAAATTCTATTTTGAATAACTTTGGCGCCGGTTGACGAATCTTCGCGAAATGTTTAAAACCAATGGGGCGCTCCGCTCACCTCCTACCCTGAAAGTCTCGGGGGGATTCGTCAAGCAGGGGCCGAGAAAAAAGGGGGGTCTCAAAACGCGTTTTCCCCATGCATTTTCCCATAGGACATTTAGTCGAAGGTACAGCCCGAACGGCTAAACAGAATTACTTGAAATTTGGCAGAGAGGTAGTCCTCAGGTCAGGGATGTGCCTTTTGCATATATGGAGTCAATCTGTTCAGTAGTTCCTGAGAAAATTGCAGTTAAAAGCACATACATATCTATAGCCGCGCACCGTGCGCGCACCGTGCGAGCACCCTAACGTGCGTGAGCGTAATTCTGATTGGTGGTTACATATTAGTCAACGTTCGAATCGGACGAAATCAGGAAGTGTCGGCCGCCATTTTGTTTGTTTCCAGTGCGAGAGTGAAAAAGGAAGGTGGCGAACGTGAAAAGGGGGCAGGGTAGAGAGTTCCTGACCCCCTAGCCTTTGTCAGGGGGTCCCTGAAGGACCACGAAGGCAGAAAAAAACATTTTAATTTTTTTTTTTAAATCGCGGGGGTGCGCGCATCGTGCGCGCACTGTGAAAAACCAAAAAAAACATAATAATTTTTATACGTAGTTTATTGTAAAATAAATATATTAAAAAAATAATAATACATACATAACTTAGCATTTAAAAAACCGTACAAATTCACTGAAAAAACCATAGGTTTCACACACGTTATAGTTAGGAATTAGCATTTAAAAAACCTTGCAAATTCACTTAAAAAACCATAGGTTTCACACATGTTATAGTTAGGTGGATATTTCACTCGTAAAAAACCAATGAAGTTCCCCCGTTATAGTTAGTTCAGATAACTATAACTCGCGCGACCGCCACTCTATCACAAGGATGATGTCATGAGTGATGTCATTTGTGATGCCACTGACCATGTCATGAGTGATGTAATATGTGACGTCATGAGCAGGATTGCGGGCGCGCGAGTTATAGTTATCTGAACTAACTATAACGGGGGAATTTCATTGGTTTTTTACGAGTGAAATATCCACCTAACTATAACATGTGTGAAACCTATGGTTTTTTAAGTGAATATATATATATATATATATATAACATCTTGAACTTTGTTTCTCTGTTTGATAGGGAACTGGGCCCATTGAATAGAAGCTTTATCCTGCAGCTGTTGTCAATATTGAAGATTTGAGCCTGGTGTCAAGTAGAAATGTTGCTTAGGTGTTCCTGGATCCTCAAAGCATGCTTCCAAGTTCCAGAGTAACATTTACTTCCAGGATGATTGTAATGCTAATCCTGGCTAATGTTGACTATTTTCCGAAAAAGGGGATTGATGTATTGCCATTTGAGGAGATTGTAGATTTTTTTTAGATAAACATAATATATATATAATATAATCTCCATTGATTGTGTCACAGGGAGAAGAGTGATAAATATTTCAGGATATGAGGAACCGAGGGTCAGGGAATCCAGAATGGGAGATGAGTCGCCCCCCTGGAGTTGCGTAGCAGGTAAACTGAATGCCTCCAAAGAAAATACAAAACTCTATGCTGCAGAGGGCGACCCCTGGGTAAAATTATCTCCTGGAATATGGCTGGTTTAGGACAGACTTATTCCAAGCTAAACTTTTTAATGCAATTCCACCCCATGATAATTTGCTTTCTTCCTATTTTAAATATGAGAAATACTTTGTTTTTACTTGTGCAGCAAAACCCAAAGTTTAAGGCCATGCCAGTGGAGGTTTAACTATTTTACTTAGCATCAGTATGAAATGGAATTCAATAGTTTTTGTCCATCCCTCAAATTTTTGCATATGCTTAAAGCTGGCTTTGGGTAATGTTAGAGAAGGACTGTATTCGTTCTATCTTCTGGTACATTTTTACCAGCTCCCTGGGAGATCGTCTGACTCTCTAGTTGAGTCTATGTTCTGTTTCGTGTACAATATTATTACCTTAGAAGAATGCACACATATCATTATTGTGGGAGATTTTAGTGCTAATATCTCTAATTGTTCCACTTTGACCTTTGGTAACCTGGAGCTGAATGGTGTATGCAGTATCCCAGAGACAATGTTGCCTGGTTATATTAGATCATACAAGCGAGATTTAAGTTTTCTGGATTGCCTGAGATCCAATGACCATTTTACTTTAAACAGGAGATTCCGAGAGGATTCCCCAGCTTTTTTAACCTTTCATTCCTCTCAAGGGCAATCACTAACTGATGTTATTGTGGTATCCTACCAAATGTTTGGTGCTTGTACACAGTTTAAGGTATTGAGGACGAACTTGAGCGATCATAGTATTCTTTCAGTGGTCATCGATTTAGAACTCAAGGCATTGGAGTCCTCCCTGGAATCACAGAAATGACACGATTTCTATGATAAAACAAATAGGTGTGCCTTTTAGTCAAATAAAAATTCGATAAACTTGACAGGACTTGGTAAAACAGAGAGCTATGGGCCTGCACAAGAAAATCCTATTGCCTGGTTCAAGAAGAGGGTTGATTTTATTTAGATCTTGTGGGAGTAAGAAATGAGTTACCAGCGCTAAATCCTTGGTGGCTATCTCTCTGGAGGTAAACAAGCTAAATCAAGGTGCAAAATTTCTAGTAAGGGAGCAATTTAAGCAGTCATGCCTACTGAGGCAAAGGGAAATCAATCGATTGATGTGGGTGCGAATGAGACTGAAGGTGTCTGAACGTGGAGGAGATGTGAGGTTTGAAAAACCCCATTCTTTTTATATACTTATTACGTGCCATAGTAGGTTAGCAGTGTGTGGCTAAATGACGTTCTATATGCATTCACGTTGTGTCGCCCACTGAGTTATCCTTGTAATGCGCAAACCTCAGTTAGCAAGTGTGACTTCATTTTGTATTTTGCAATCCCTATTAGGCTGTGTCTGAACTAGGCCTCGTTATTCAGTATTGATTGCCTCAGCAGAACACTGTACTTCGTTATTATTTTCTCTTCTGTTCAAGGCTGCTTCCTGGCTTACTAATGAATAGGTAATTCTGCCCTCGCATACCTATCTGAATGTGTAGTTTCGCTCCCACGTTAGGAGATAATGAGACTCAGCTCTGTGGCCTCGAATTGTAGATAGCATGTACCCATTTGGCAGGTGGTAGCTCATCCTACTGGGCATCTTTGTTCATGTTTGGTCCAGCCCGTAGTTTTCCATTGTGGGTGTGGTTGGAGGCTTCTCGGGAGGAATGATTACTCACTGTAGACTGTTGGGCGGGGGGTCAGTCCCTCGGCAGACATCTTATGGTGCAGGTCAGATTGGACTCCTCTGCAGAGTATTGTTAATAAATGTTTTGCTTATATTCTCTACTGTCTGACCGACTCTTCATTCTTGGGAAGGCATAGCAGGTGATTGTAAGTAACCCGGGTGGCCCCTAACGGCCACTTCCTTCAGAGAGGAGGATCAGAAATGGATAAAGCTGAGAAAGGTTGGACTTTCTGGCGACTGACCTAAATACTGGGCTTTAATAGCCAAATACTGTGATTGTAGAGTTAAGGCTGAAGCTATCTGTTGTAGAACGGATCCAATATATTTCACAGTTATATGCATCAAATTCATGTGACGGGTTTCAGTTGGAGTCCATGGGTGAGTCTCCCTTACTGAATATATATATGGCCTTCCTTCCTGTGACGAGATCGAAAGTTTTACTAAGGGTACAAGGTATTCTCAGGTGATGGATCTAGATGATCTTCCAATATCTCTTATTAAAGAAGATATTTCTGCATGGGCCCTTTTTTTCCAGCCAGAGTTCCAATAGTGTTATGCACATGGGACTATACCGTCCTCTTGGAAAAAAAGCATAGTGGTACCTTTATATAAAAGGGGTTAAAAAACCTCTCCTGCCAGCTTTAGGCAGATTGCATTACTGGATGAGATTGGGTAACTGTTTGCCAGGAGGATTATTCTGCACCTTCAAGACTAGGTTTTGGGTAATAATCTTTTCCCTGTGCAGCAGGCTGGCTTCCGTAAGCAGTGTGGTAATATCACAGCCCTACAAAAACTTTGATTGAAAAGTATCAAGTAGGTAAGAGTATGGCCTTATATGCTGCTTTTATAGATTTCTCCACAGCATTCAACAGGGTTGATCGTGAGATACTGGGGAGGAAATTGGTTGCATTGTGGATCCCAGCACACCTACTTAGGCTAGTTATTGCTTTGCACTCCTACTTGGACACAGGTCCTGGGGGGAAGGAACCAGGGCTTGTTGAGCAAAGTGGAAACCCATAATGGGTCGAAACAAGGGTGCTTACTAGCATCGCTCCTCTTTTCCCTTTATATCTACGACTTGCCTAGTAGAGTTAGACAGTGTAGGAGGCACCCACCAAATTTAGGAACAATGAAACTTGGTTGTCCACTCTATGCAGATTTTACCCTGATTGGTTTACAGAGGCGTCGTTTGGAGTTAGGCAAATATGCTGACAAACATTTCCTAAAAATAAACATTTCAAAGAGCAAAGATATGATTTTTAGGTCTAGGAGATGTAGGGCTAGCAAAGATTTGCATTGGTTTTTGAGGAAAGACAAACTAGAAGTGGTGAAGTTGTACCTGTATTTAGGTAGAATTTTCTCCAGTAACTGCTGTAATAGCGAACACATTAGTCAGTGCCGAAGTGAGGCAATATTCCAGGCTTCCTCAAAATGAAGGCAATATAAAGTTTGTAGGCAAAGACATTTTGCCCACGTTTTGTCAGTTTATAAAATTAAAATTCCACCTTCATTGAGTTATGCCTGTGAATCAATGGATGAGCGGTACTGGGCCTTCTTTGAGAAGGTAGAAGGGTGCATTTGGCACCATATATGTACCTTGAACTGTGCAGTTGCTCCATGGGTGCTCCAGCTTGAATTTGGGTTTCTTTCCACCTATGTGTTTGCTGTGGCAGCAAGCTTAAGGTGGGGTAATAGCTTAGTGATTCGGGCTCCATATGGGTTGCATTAAAACATGACAATTTTTTTGTTTGAAGAAGAGAAGTGTTGTTTTCAGAAATTATGTCAAAGCACTACATTGATTTTGAATTGGGAAAAGTGAAACAAGTCCTCTTCCAAAGCCGATTTTGAAAAACTTGATTAAAAGAATAAATGAAATTAGTCGTAAAAGAGATATTGCTCTGTGTTCTCTGCACATTAGGAATGATATAATAGTGGAAAGTAGCACATGTCAAAAACCACAACTTTATATCCTATGAAACCTTCCGCATGGTGTGCACAGAACCATTTTGCTATTAAGGTTGAACCAGCTTCCTTTACGAATTATAACAGGAGCATGTGAGGGATTAACTAGGGGAGAGAGGCTTTGTGACCTTTGCAGGAAGTATGTTCAAGATCTAAATCATGTGTTATTTGTTTGTGCTCTACTATATGCAATGTCGATTGTTAAGACCAGTGTTCCTAAAATACAATATTTCCTTGGCAGTGGACACCCGGAACTGTCTTTTGGCCCCACCCTCGGAAATAGTTTCTCCAAAACATTTTATGTTTTTTAAACAATTTTAAAATATTTTTTAGACAGGAATATATTTTTATTGTATTGCTCTTGCACTTGCCGAATATGTTTCTCCAGGGTAATAAGATGTGCACAGTTAAAGCAGATTACTGCATTTTCATTGCCTAAAGCTGATTGCACTGAATTATACTGAAGTATTATACTAGAATTGCATTGTTGTCCCTGCTACATTCTTTAGTTTGGTCAGGTTCTGCATTTCTCCACAATCAAATAGCACACTTGCAATTTATTTGGCTAAGGTCATTTTATATACGTGGAGCATGTCTGTACACTGATTGTTTTTGCCATGTGCTTTACTTTGTATATAATTATTTGTAAGATTGGTCAGGTTCTGTATTTTTCCACAATCCAATAGCGCATTTGGACTTTATTAGTCCAAGGCTTTTATATATGTGGAGTGAGTTTGTATATTGATTGCTTCTGTCATGTGTTTTACTTTGTATATAATTATCTATGAGATTTGCACACTGTTCATTTTTGGCATGTATTTCATTTTGTATATTATTTATTGGGAGATTTGTTTTTGTACACCGTTGTGTGTTTTTTTATTTGGACCGCTTTGAGTTCCAAATCATAATAAAAACTTTGACTTTGGCTTAGGAGTAGCATATGTCTTTCTGTGGCTCACATACTTGATCTGACTTTTAAGCAGCCAACCAGGTTTTGTGAACGTCAACCCATTCTGCTAGGAAAGCAGTCCCCTAGCCTGCAGTGCAGAAAGGCCATACCAGCTCTCAATTCTTAGATACCCTTTTCAAACGCAGATCCAGTGCTTAATTTGAGATGGTGGTTGCAGTTGGGGCCCACTGACATTCAATTTTGGGAAGAGGCATTTTACCTCATCAGTCCTTGACTCAGAGAAAATGAGAGAAATCACACAAGGGGGAAAGAAGGAGCAAGAAAAGATGGAAAAATCATGACAAAGGGATAAAAGCAGGAACCCGTAAAAGTGAGATAAACAGGCAAGCAGTGTCAGGTGGTGGGCAAATACGCATGAGGTGGAATCAAGACTATGTAGCACTGATATTTGACATGCGGGTATTCAATAGCATTGGCTGTAAGCTTCTGAGCAACACTTTGGACCCCGTCACTTATTCTTTTGCAGATTAAGTAGTGCTGAGAGATGTCAGGTCATGTAGGCCGGCAATACACAGTATGGTAGCTTTGGAAAAAGGTACTTCAGTTTATAATGGTCATTTCTATCAAAAGACTGCTGATGAGATAATTGCAAAGAGCTGCAGTCAGTGTAAGCATTTTTTTAAGTCACAGCTTGTGTAATGATTATCCTAATGTACTCTCTCTTACCAGTAGGAAACAATGAAGCTCCCATTAGCAACCTTTCTCTCTGCTAAAACACAAAGCAGTAAATAATGTCAGGTGCTGTTAAATGCTAAGTAATTTGCATTGCCTTCCCATGAGACATACAATCACTTACAACCCTCTATCAAGTGTCTATTCTTTTTCGTAAGAAAGGGATACATATATTAAAAGCGGCTAATTCACTATAGCTTGAATAGAATAGTACATTGTTGAAACCTATAATAATGCATGTACAGGTGCACATCATGCTCAAGTCTTTACGCCCCCTGAAACAGTTAGGTATTTTTTTGTTTTACATTAGGCTAGAGCCTGATCATATTATGACTGAATATCTTTTTCAGTAACAAAAGATAGATTGAGCTGAAAATATGGATGGTAAATACATAGAAATCCATTTTTCAATGGCACATCAACACAGAAATTACAGATGTGCTTTATATGTGTCTAGATACCCTGTCCGTGTGTCAACTAACTGTACTAAGTTAATCAATCAGTCAAGTGCAGCTTGAATGTGTTAGATAACAGGAATAAATGAAGGCCTGAGTGTCCTAGTGGTGGAGCTATGTCACAATAAGTTAAAATATGAGGGAGGCTGTTACTACACAGCAAACATTTTATCATCAGAAGGCATATTAGACATGATCAATTAAAAAAAGGTGAACTAGGAGGTGAATGACTGATTCTGTTTATAGATCATTAACAATTTTTACTTTTTCACCAACCTTCCTTTCCTCATGAACATACCATAGTACAAGAGATGTCTGAATGTGAACAACATGGAGGACACAGGTGCCACATGTGAGCCAAAAAGGAGCTTCCATGTCAACCAGCAGAAGTCTTACCTACAGAGGGCATACCACTTCCTGATCTATTGCACGGCAATGAGAAATGTGGATATGTGTAATATGTATAACTTACCCCAGAACTAACTCTACAGCATCAGTGAGTATACAGAGACACCGGGACAATTTCCCCATCTCTTTTCACTGACTCTAGGGTTGGCACCAGTCTGTGTGCATGACATAGATGTAGGAGATAACTTGCTAGTTAAGAGCAAGATATACATGGTGTTAGACCAAATCCAAGAGTGAATCAAGGCAGAGGTGACTAAGATGTTACACGTGGAGGAGATTGAGCATGCATATAGTGTTTGGGCCAGTCTAGAGGTAGGGGTGCCCAAACAAGGATCCACAGACTGTTTTTGACTAAGGCCTGTTGCTTCTCGAGTACCTTTGATCCAAGCAGCGGCTATTGCAACATCATTTTAGTATCTAGTGCCAAGGAGAAGGCGGCATCCTTTATGCTAGTGGGTTTATACCAATTTAGGGTTATGCATTTTGAGCTTAAAAATGCCCTACCACTTTTAAGTGGCTGATGAACAATGTTCTCCCAGGACTGGAAGAGTTCTGCATGGGCTACTCTTGATGACATTGTCATCTTTAGCATTTTGTGAGAGGATCACTTGAGGCACTTGAGCTGGTGTTGGTCTGGATACAGGGACCAAAACCAGCCACCAAGCCAACCAAGTGCCAGATGGGACAGTGCTCTGTAGTCTATCTTGTGCATCAGTTGGGACACAAACAGATTTGCACCACTGGATGCTGCTATTCAGACTTTTTAGGACTCACTGATTATTACTGTAACCTTTTGACCAACTGTGGCGCCATTAGTTTCACCCTTAGGACGCATGACATCCTAGATGCAGTCTAATGAAAATTAATTGGACATCTTCAGGTGGACTTTCAGGACCTAAAGGCAGAACAATGCACGGTGTCTGTTTGAAGGCTACTAACTGTATCCAGTACTTCATTTTGCAGCATGACACTTCAGATAAGGGAGTTGAAGTAGTACTGGCTTAGGATGGGTTCCACAGCGGTATTCATACAAGCGCCTTGAGACCCTTGCGGGTGAGTAGTGCGCTATACAAGTATCAATTTACATATGCTAATATGCTAATAACTTGATGACAAGGGTAGAGAATGTCCAGTGGCATTTAGCTGAAAATATGGATGGTAAATACATAGAAATCCATTTTTCAATGGCACATCAACACAGAAATTACAGATGTGCTTTATATGTGTCTAGATACCCTGTCCGTGTGACAACTAACTGTACTAAGTTAATCAATCAGTCAAGTGCAGCTTGAATGTGTTAGATAACAGGAATAAATGAAAGCCTGAGTGTCCTAGTGGTGGAGCTATGTCACAATAAGTTAAAATATGAGGGAGGCTGTTACTACACAGCAAACATTTTATCATCAGAAGGCATATTAGACATGATCAATTAAAAAAAGGTGAACTAGGAGGTGAATGACTGATTCTGTTTATAGATCATTAACACTTTTTACTTTTTCACCAACCTTCCTTTCCTCATGAACATACCATAGTACAAGAGATGTCTGAATGTGAACAACGTGGAGGACACAGGTGCCACATGTGAGCCAAAAAGGAGCTTCCATGTCAACCAGCAGAAGTCTTACCTACAGAGGGTATACCACTTCCTGATCTATTGCACGGCAATGAGAAATGTGGATATGTGTAATATGTATAACTTACCCCAGACCTAACTCTACAGCATCAGTGAGTATACAGAGACACCGGGACAATTTCCCCATCTCTTTTCACTGACTCTAGGGTTGGCACCAGTCTGTGTGCATGACATAGATGTAGGAGATAACTTGCTAGTTAAGAGCAAGATATACATGGTGTTAGACCAAATCCAAGAGTGAATCAAGGCAGAGGTGACTAAGATGTTACACGTGGAGGAGATTGAGCATGCATATAGTGTTTGGGCCAGTCTAGAGGTAGGTGTGCCCAAACAAGGATCCACAGACTGTTTTTGACTAAGGCCTGTTGCTTCTCGAGTACCTTTGATCTAAGCAGCGGCTATTGCAACATCATATTAGTACCTAGTGCCAAGGAGAAGGTGGCATCCTTTATGCTAGTGGGTTTATACCAATTTAGGGTTATGCATTTTGAGCTTAAAAATGCCCTACCACTTTTAAGTGGCTGATGAACAATGTTCTCCCAGGACTGGAAGAGTTCTGCATGGGCTACTCTTGATGACATTGTCATCTTTAGCATTTTGTGAGAGGATCACTTGAGGCACTTGAGCTGGTGTTGGTCTGGATACAGGGACCAAAACCAGCCACCAAGCCAACCAAGTGCCAGATGGGACAGTGCTCTGTAGTCTATCTTGTGCATCAGTTGGGACACAAACAGATTTGCACCGCTGGATGCTGCTATTCAGACTTTTTAGGACTCACTGAATATTACTGTAACCTTTTGACCAACTGTGGCGCCATTAGTTTCACCCTTAGGACGCATGACATCCTAGATGCAGTCTAATGAAAATTAATTGGACATCTTCAGGTGGACTTGCAGGACCTAAAGGCAGAACAATGCACGGCGTCTGTTTGAAGGCTACTAACTGTATCCAGCACTTCATTTTGCAGCATGACACTTCAGATAAGGGAGTTGAAGTAGTACTGGCTTAACTTGATGACAAGGGTAGAGAATGTCGAGTGGCATTTAGCTGAAAATATGGATGGTAAATACATAGAAATCCATTTTTCAATGGCACAGCAACACAGAAATTACAGATGTGCTTTATATGTGTCTACATACCCTGCCCGTGTGTCAACTAACTGTACTAAGTTAATCAATCAGTCAAGTGCAGCTTGAATGTGTTAGATAACAGGAATAAATGAAGGCCTGAGTGTCCTAGTGGTGGAGCTATGTCACAATAAGTTAAAATATGAGGGAGGCTGTTACTACACAGCAAACATTTTATCATCAGAAGGCATATTAGACATGATCAATTAAAAAAAGGTGAACTAGGAGGTGAATGACTGATTCTGTTTATAGATCATTAACAATTTTTACTTTTTCACCAACCTTCCTTTCCTCATGAACATACCATAGTACAAGAGATGTCTGAATGTGAACAACGTGGAGGACACAGGTGCCACATGTGAGCCAAAAAGGAGCTTCCATGTCAACCAGCAGAAGTCTTACCTACAGAGGGTATACCACTTCCTGATCTATTGCATGGCAATGAGAAATGTGGATATGTGTAATATGTACAACTTACCCCAGAACTAACTCTACAGCATCAGTGTGTATACAGAGACACCGGTACAATTTCCCCATCTCTTTTCACTAACTCTAGGGTTGGCACCAGTCTGTGTGCATGACATAGATGTAGTAGATAACTTGCTAGTTAAGAGCCAGATATACATGGTGTTAGACCAAATCCAAGAGTGAATCAAGGCAGAGGTGACTAAGATGTTACACGTGGAGGAGATTGAGCATGCATATAGTGTTTGGGCCAGTCTAGAGGTAGGGGTGCCCAAACAAGGATCCACAGACTGTTTTTGACTAAGGCCTGTTGCTTCTCGAGTACCTTTGATCTAAGCAGCGGCTATTGCAACATCATATTAGTACCTAGTGCCAAGGAGAAGGCGGCATCCTTTATGCTAGTGGGTTTATACCAATTTAGGGTTATGCATTTTGAGCTTAAAAATGCCCTACCACTTTTAAGTGGCTGATGAACAATGTTCTCCCAGGACTGGAAGAGTTCTACATGGGCTACTCTTGATGACATTGTCATCTTTAGCATTTTGTGAGAGGATCACTTGAGGCACTTGAGCTGGTGTTGGTCTGGATACAGGGACCAAAACCAGCCACCAAGCCAACCAAGTGCCAGATGGGACAGTGCTCTGTAGTCTATCTTGTGCATCAGTTGGGACACAAACAGATTTGCACCACTGGATGCTGCTATTCAGACTTTTTAGGACTCACTGATTATTACTGTAACCTTTTGACCAACTGTGGCGCCATTAGTTTCACCCTTAGGACGCATGACATCCTAGATGCAGTCTAATGAAAATTAATTGGACATCTTCAGGTGGACTTGCAGGACCTAAAGGCAGAACAATGCACGGCGTCTGTTTGAAGGCTGCTAACTGTATCCAGCACTTAATTTTGCAGCATGACACTTCAGATAAGGGAGTTGAAGTAGTACTGGCTTAACTTGATGACAAGGGTAGAGAATGTCCAGTGGCATTTAGCTGCCACAAAGTTTTTCATAAGGACAGGACTAGGCAACCATTGAAAATGTGTGCTTTTTAATAGTGTGAGCCTTCAGAAAGTTCCGTCCAGACATCGAAGTGAGGTAAGATGTATACATGACTGCTTTTAACAATGTAATGAGAAACTTATAAGCAAAAGACTTCACTGCCTTTTGATAGATGATAGGGGTGGGGGGGTGGGTCTACAGTTTCCATTATTCAATGTAATTAAATTTCATGGCAAGATCCGACCTTTGTATGGCCCTAATTACTGCTTCGGGAAGACTGATGACAGCCAGGTGCAGAGATTTCATACTTCACTGTGTCGTTCTGTCACTGTTTTTGGGAGCTTTGGCTTAGATTCGCCCCCATTTCTATCTCATGTGAGATCCATCACCTTGGGTAAAAACTGTGCCTGATGAGCAGCCATATATGAAATTTGAAAAAAGAATTACCCAAACCTGTTCTGAACTCTTAGCTATTAGATCCTCCGAAAAATGTAATATAAAAGTAGAATCTTAACCACCTCACATTGGTCCAGCTCCAAATTCTTCTTGACCAAGAAAAGGTGTGCGGAGCATAGTACTTGAAGGACTGCTACTTGACCAAGAATGGTGTCTATTCTCAGTCTCCCAGAGAAGAGGGGACGTCACCTGAAGTCTGCACAAATTGCTGGTGAAACTGAAAGTTTGCCTCACTCCACAAATCTGTCTGCCTACTCAGAGAGGGAAGGGGAGTTCCTGTCTCTGCAGATGGAGAGGCCATCCAAGAGGAGATGCCAGCTAGGTTCCCGGCATGCATAGCACCCAGAAGTTGCTGACTGTCCTTAGCAATAAAGTCAGAGCTGAACCATGTCATGAGGGGTCACGCAGTCTCCGATCGTGGACCCCTTAGTTGACTAACTACAGTAATTAAGCCTGAGATGTAACCAGGAGCTATCTGGCGCTTTTTTAACACCCATATGCTTGTTGCTGCTGTTCCCCGACTCCAAGCAAATCCAGTGGAGGAGCTGCTACATTGCTACCAAAATGGAAGCATGTACCCAACCAGGAGGCCACACCTGCTAGATGTGTGATCCCAACCCTGGGGTTACTATTGTCCCCAGCCTGCAGAGCATGCCTGTGGATGCTGCTCAACTGCTGAGACTAAGAACCAGAGTGAAGCTGTGTCAGTGGCGTCACCACTGAAATTGCCCCTAACAGAGCACCTACCAGTCCTACACAACATCAGCAATGTGATCAGGAAAGGGGCCTCACACATGAGTAACTGAGCTAGATGTGTAGACCTTGATCTGCAGCAGGAACACTGACTATTACTTAAGCCATCCCCTTTTGAGTATGAACATATGAATTGAACTACACAATAGTCTTCATGAGTAGAAACCTAGAGAAATGTGCCAGTGTCTAATCTATGCTAATGCCTATGCCTAGAGTAGAAATTACATAGGCTTTATGGAAACTTATGAAAAAGGTACAGGGTGTAAAAGGGGGTACTAATATCTAGGAATCATATTTGGAATTGGAGCCCCATAGCTGAACTCCTTCAATTATTTTGTTGGTGAATTAAGGTGTGTAGAAAGTGTGTTACAAGAACATCCTTAAAAGGCAAAGTAGTTGTAAAAATGTATTTAGGTCTAGAACGAGTTCCATTTAAGTTACTCAAGAATATTAAATGATTTTAATATTATGGCTGCATAAGGAGGCCTTGGTGTAGCTTGTGTGCATTAGATTTGAGGATAGGTTAATCTGTTCATAGTTTGGAAGATGATCAATAGTTTGTTTAAAGCTTTGTGTTAGGCTATTGCCCATCTCAATTACCAAAGGCAGTGTGAGGAAGGCATGTGCCTATATATGCTGTATGGAGTCCTTGTGGCAGAGGGCACGATGGTTGTGGTCACTGAGGCGCGCGAGGGAGTAGCGGTGCGGGTGGAAAAGCTTCGCTGTTTTGACCACAAAGATTATCTCACCCGGGCGCATGCGGAAAGAGATAAGGTGGGATCCCTCCTGGCATGGTTGGCGACCCCGACGGCCCGCGGTACCCCGATACTTTCTCTGGTCGAGGCAGGGGGAGCTCCGGTCTACTCCCAGGCGGGGATAAATAAGCAGTTTGCTAGTTATTATACAGGGCTGTACGATAGCACCATGCAGGGGGAACCTGACGGCCTGGATGAATTTTTAGTGGCGGCTCGACTACCCCGGCTGGACCCAGAGACTGGGAAAGACCTAGGGGGTGCCATCTCGCCGAGCGAGATTCGCGCAGAAATTAAACATATGGCCCGGCGAAAGACCCCGGGGGCCGATGGCTTGCCCGTAGAGTTTTATGCGGCTTACCCGGATTTGCTGGTGCCGCAGTTGCAGGTCCTTTACAGCGAGGCGTGGCAGGTTGGGCGCTTACCTGCCTCCGCTCGGGAGGCAATTGTGGTGCCCCTGTTGAAGCCTGGAGGGGAGGCCGGCGCCCGCACGGCGTACCGTCCGCTCTCCATGCTGACGGTGGATTATAAAATCCTGAGTAAAATATTGGCGTTCCGCCTGTTGACCCACATGCCCACCCTGGTTCACCTGGATCAGGCGGGCTTTATCCCTCGGCGTAACACGGCCACCTCCATCCGACGTTTGCTGAGGGTGATGGAGATGGACCGGGACACATACCCGGAGGCCTGCGCGCTGTCGGTTGACATAGAAAAGGCCTTTGACAGTGTGGAGTGGCCCTATTTATATCGCGTGTTGCGGGCATTTGGCCTGGGGGATGGCTTTGTGCGCTGGACCGCCTTGCTCTACAACGACGCAACGGCCCGTGTGAGGACGGGGGCGACCATATCGGCCCCCTACCACGTGCGGAGAGGGACGAGGCAGGGTTGCTCGCTCTCCCCGTTGTTGTTTGCCCTAGCCATAGAACCGTTGGCGGCGCATGCCCGGCTGGGGTGCTCCTATGCAGGAGTGCAGCTGAGGGGGGAAGCCCACTATATATCCCTGTATGCAGATGATCTGCTGATGTTCTTAGCGGAGACGGATGGTGCGCTCCGGGGGGCAGTCGCCTTGTTGGAGGCCTTTGGTCGCCTGTCTGGGCTCAAGGTCAACTGGGGCAAGACATGCTTGTTTCCGCTGTTGCCGGGTAGACAGGTCCCCCAGTCGCTGACAGGGATCAGATGGGAAGGTAGCTGCCTGCGATATTTGGGGGTTAATATTTACCACACCCAGCCTGATTTGCTGGAGGGGAATATTGGCAGAGCCATTCGTGGATTGAGTGGTAGTATGGGTTTCTGGAGCACGCTCCCGCTTTCATGCGCTGGGAGAGTGGCGCTGTTGAAGATGGTTGCGTTGCCACGCCTCCTCTACTACTTTCGCACCCTGCCCATATGGATACCTGCATCGCTTTTTGCACGGCTTCGAGCACTATCGACAAGCTTCATATGGGGCTCGGGAAGAAGGCCGGTGGCTTTGACCACATTGCAGCGGCCGAGGGCAGAGGGGGGCCTGGCAGCCCCGGACCTTGAATGGTACTACCTGGCGGCCCAGCTCTAATGGCTGACGCAGGCGGTGGCCAGGGAGTATAGAGGCCCGGACGGCCCACAGGGTAGGTTAATTCCGCGGCATGTGCTCGCCTTCATAGTCCTTCAGCAGCGGCTGGACCTTGCCCAGCTTACTCTGGAGGAGCGTACCCTCCGGTTGTGCTGGAACAGGTGACAGAGGCGGACCGCCATAGCTCACCCTTATGCCCCGGAGATCCCTTTGGGAATGTGTACGGCACTCCCGCATGGGGGCGATTGGTCTGGACTAGCTGTTTGGGAGGAGCTGGGCGTGCAGGTGGTAGGCGATTTATTCAAGGAAGGGGTGCAGTTGCCCTTCCAGGACTTGCAGGACTCTTATGGGCTTCCGCGGGGGGACTATTTACTCCATGCGGCCCTTGTTGCGAGCCTCCAGAGACATTGGGCTATGGGGTTCTCGGAGCCACCGGTCGCCGCGGGTTGCCAATATGTAGTGATGGCGGCGGGGACGGCCAAGGCCATTACTTGCCTCTACCGCAGGCTGTCGACAGAGGGCCTGCAACCCCTAGCCGTGTTAAGGGGTAAGTGGGAAGTGGACCTTGCGAAATTGATCCCCGAGACCACGTGGTCCACGCTGGTGCGGAGGGCCTGGAAGGGAACGCGGAATGCCCGGTTTCAGTTGGTTCAGTTTTTTACGCTGCGCAGGGCTTATCTGACACCGGTTAAGATATTGCAATATTTTGGGTGTGCTCACTCTCAGTGCCCGAGGTGTGGGGGGAGAGGGGGCCGATTTCCGCCATATGTTTTGGTCCTGCGTGCAGTTGGGTGACTATTGGGCAGATGTAGTGGATTGCCTGAATCAGGTGACAGACCGTTCTATTGCTCCGGAAATGGGGGCTTGCTTGTTGCTTTGGTTTCCCCACACCCGACGGACGAAGGTTACCAGTAAGTTCTACAATTTAGGGTTGATCATGGCCAAGAGGGAACTGACCATGCACTGGAAATCCCGGGCGGGGCCAAGTTTCTTGTGGTGGAGGGTGGCGTTTGCGAGATGGGCTGGGGCGGAGGGTACGCTCCGGTTACAATTGGCCCTCCGGAGGGACGACGAGAGAGCTCTGGCGACGGCCCGAGCGTGGGAGGCGCTGGTTGTGGAATTTCAGGGGCTGATGTCTGACACGGGGGAAGCAGGGAGCACGTCTGACAGGCAGGAGGACACGGTGGGTGGGGAGTAGGGGAGGAATACTGGTGAGCACTGGACAATTTAGAAGTAGCGGGATGTGTGGGAAAGCCTGGGTTTCCTAGGGGCGGTTGAGCACCCGTACATGACTCATAGTCGGGGAAGGGTACGTAAGGAGAGGGGACGACAGAGGGGGGCACAGTGACATGGGGTGGGAGAGGGAGGGCGGGAGGGTCCACATGGGAAGGATGATTAAGCTCCTGGATGTTTGGTGGCAATGATAAATGTACGGTTCTCCTTTCGACGGTGGAGGTAGAGGGGCATGTATTGAGTTGTTGTTATAAACAATAAAAATTGTTTAAAAAAAAAAAAAAAAAATGGAGTCCTTGTGGCAAAGTGCAGGACGTGAATATATAGTAAGGAGTTACAATAGCCTAGTTTGCTGAAAAGTAGTGTGGAGATCAGGTTGTTTGTTCTATGGAAAGGGATTTTAAATTGTATTTGATGGATGTTTAGTTCTTGGTATCTTAGCCAATACACAAAGACACAGGCGAAATGGTTTAATTATTCTCAACCTCTGATTTTTCCTGTGGGTGCATTGCATTACATTGTTTTTATCTTGTTTATTCAAATCAGTCTTCGCTCTACCCCAAAAGATAGATTTCAGCCAGCATTGCTAGGCCACCACCCTCACAAACATTAAAACAAGAAACACAGATGGGTTTGCCTCATCAGTGAGATACAGCTTGGATCCTATGGCACAGCAAGCTCAGGGCTAGGATCTGGGCATACCCCAGCCACACAAATGAGACACAATTAGGTAGCAAAAAAATTGATAGGAGAAACATTTGGTTTAATCTCAGGCACTGCTGGTCACTCTTGCATACATTCAATTTGACTGATTTTAGCTTGTCCTTGCCAGTACAAAGAAACACAAACCCCAAACAAATCAGATTTGGCAATATCCTAAAAGGGCAAACTAGTCCAAACTGCAAGACCACCTATACTCTGCATGAGGAAAGATGCAGATGTTAGCATGGGGCAGTCTAGCTGAAACTGCAAGGCCACATTCACTCTCATTTTGATGCCTTCACGTGTTAGCATGACAGTTTGACATTTTAAAAACTTTAAGGTGTTGGCCCTCAAAGAGAATGATCATTGGGCAATCCAGGTGAATTTATTCTTCAAAGTGGCCTCCACACCAGACAGAGTTCTCTTCCACGCAGTAGATTATCTTACATGATTTACCACTCAATGTCACCCCCTGAATCTTCAACAGCATTCAGAGTATCAAGCCTCAGATTCTTTAGTAATGGATTCCCTAACCTATGAGAATAACATTTTATAGCATACTTCTTTGATGGACAATGTGCTAGTCTGTATTCAGTTCACTATGAAAAAGTAGCCTCACATGTCTAACTTGAAATCGAGTGTGTCTTTATAGGCCTGGTATGAATGTACATGTCAACAAATGAAGTGTAAACTTCGAAAAGGAACTAACATGCATAGGGAAGGATCTCCATATATCACCAAAGCTGTAGTTGCTAAGTTGAAGAATAACTACAAACAACATATTTGTGGAGAGGTGTGGCTCACTGGTTAGAGGCGGCAGATCCGTAAGCAGAGAATCGGCCAGGGACCAGGGTTCAATTCCCGACGCGGCAGGGTCGTGGACCAGGGTCAAAACGGACTCGATAATTCTCGCCTCGGTACCTACTCTAACCAGGAACACACTCGGCAACTCTGGGCATTAGCTTGCCTCATCTCCACAACGGCCCCCCACATTCGCCAGGGATGCCTGGTTTCACCTTGGAGATACCCTGGAGGGACCATCTCACAGGGATAGCCAGGACGGGTTCCCCAGCGGTCTACAGCGCCAGGACGCCTCAGGGCAGCAGTGCGCTTTACAAGACACATACATTTACATTTACATTTACATATTAAACATAAAAAGCCCAGTGTTTTTTTAACAACTGTTGGGGGGAAATTATTGAGTTTATGAAGTCCGGCAACCAAAATAAATTCTAGAAATTTGTGAATAGTGAATTAAACTGCTATTGAGGACAATATATGGATTCTCCATTTAAGGTACCTATACAGTTCTCCAGTAATGCAAGTTGACTTCATCAATGATGAAATAATCCTTTATTCTCACTGAAAGAAATTAAAGACACAATTGTAGCCTTGAAGTTAAGTAGAGCAGCAGGCCCAGATAATATCACAGCAATCACTTTCAAGACAGATATTGATTGCTGGGCAAACATATTTCGGGAGTTAATCCAATTGATAGCTAAAATAAGGTTTAATTCCAGATTAATGGAGGGATTATGTGGTGAAGCCCATCCTAAAAAAAGTGATAAAAGTATCCCAACAAATTATAGAATAATCGGTTTGTTGTATGCCTCTGAAAAAGTGTTTTTTAACTTTTACTAACTTACTCCAGGCTAGGGTCTTGTCAAGAGCAAGATTACTGTGTGGATTCTCACCTTGGTTTCATTTTGCTGTGGGAGAAAGTTAACAACACTCCAAACTACTTGCTCATGGGTTCTTGCTTGTTTAATTGACCTGTATGCTAATACGGAGGGGTTTAAGCAAACAGTGGAGTAATGAACCCCCGCTTTCACAGCTTAAGTGTGGGTGGTGTTGACAATTATAGGTATATATGACCCTCTCCCAGATGCACCTATGCAAACAAAAGCTATTAAAAAAACAAAAGTGAAGGAAACGATAAACAACACAGTGATCAAGAATTAACCACAACAAAGAAATTAAGAGAAAAAGATAAGGAATGAAAGAGAGAGTGGGAGAGAGGTTTGGAAGGAAGAACAAAAGGAAGGACATACACACATAAGGAAGGAACTGTGGATGAATGCAAGGGTAAAATGACTGATGGATGGAAGGGGAAAACAAGATTTGTATGGGTAGGTGAAAGAAAGTGTCTGTATTGATGAAAGGCTGGATGTCTGGGTGGATGGATGAATACACAGATGGTGAAAGGATGGATTGGTGGATTGATACAAGGAGGGTGAATTGGTGGGTTGATGAAAACAAATGGATGAAGGAATGGGTAAATGTATGGAGGAATCATTGGAAGTGTAAGTAGAAGGATGATGCAAGACTGTCATGATGAGAGGATAGATTAATGAAATGGTGAAAGGATGGATGTATGGGTGGAAACATGAAAAGATGTGTAGATGATTGGATGCAAGACAGGCTTAAAGGATGGAGAAATAGATTGACAGAAGAGACCTCATCTAGAGTGGGTATCATTTACTTGCTTTGCTCACCTGACGGCGTTAGAGCTATGGATCAAAGCGGGGGCATTTTAATTTTCAGGCTACTCCCCTGAAAGCAAATGATATGTTTAAATGTGTATGTACCACAAATTCGCCCTCTCCCTGAGCGAAAGCTCCTACATCTGGTAAGAAATGTAAAACAAATGTCTGGGGATTTTCATGATGGCCTGAAAGTGGAAAGGGGGGATTCTAATGAAAAATCAGCTTTTAAAGATCTCAATGAGGTTACGAAAGAACCACGCTTAGTATTAAATATTCCAGAGTATATGTTGTCTGAAAGCCCCATGGCAGGTGATGTGAAGGCTTTGCATTCTTTAGTGGAATTGATTTTGATAAGTGTACATGGTAGGTGTCAAGATAATATTCCAGCTTGGGAGTCATTTAAGTATGGTAATAGTAAACTGCCCATTGACTATGTGATGGTCCCAATCCACCAGTTCCATCATGTGAAAAACTTTAGAGTTGCACATATGTGCCTGGAGTTTAAAGAGTTTCTTTCACCACATCCATATGCTATAACCCATTTGAGGGTGATTTACAACAAGAGAATCAGAGTCCAGATTACAAAAGATGCATTGCAAGCCCTTTCTACAGTAGATTTTGAACCCTTTTCCTTACAAGTAGGCCAAGATCCATTGAGTTGGTACTGCAGGGTAATGAAGAAATTACTAGCTCAATTTAGGCTGGTAAAAGGGTATTTATACCAGGTAACTGTCCAAGGGATAAGGGGAATTATTGGTTTGACGATGAATTTCGGGAGGGCAGAACAGTGGTAAACAGGAGTCATCGCCATTTGACGTCTAATTCAAATGGTGATAATTTAAGAACCGAAAGGATTGCCTCAAAAGCTGCCTATCAGAACATATGTGCTCATAAAAAGAGGGAGTTATGTAGGTTAAACCGGGAGGCAATGATTTTGTCAATAGCTGACAAGGACAGTAAACAGATCTGGTGGTTAGAGAACTCCGTAATCTTCACCTCACTATCTTCATTAGAGGCGCAAATAAGTGAAAAAGACTGGTTCACATTTATCTCCTCTTTATATAGAGGTGGAAACACAGAGAATAGGTTAGAGATGCAGGCTAGCTCTGAAGTTGAAACTTAAATGATAGCTAATGCACAGAAAACAGTCAGAGATATTATGTAATATGAAAGCCTCTAGGGTAGGAGACCCCGATGGTCTTCCATCAGTGATATTCAAAAAAGGTTCAAGGAAAAGGGGTTCCATCTTGACCAGATTTTCCCAATGGGTAATGCTGATGGGCTCCTTTCCAGAGTCTTGGAAGGGGTCTATAATGTAGCCCATTCATAAAAAGGGCAAAATGGAGCAGCTAGATAACTACCGTCTGAATTTGCTCTTAGATATCTCGTCCAAATTATATGCCCAAACTTTGTTAAAGCACTTAGACGTCTGGGATTTTGATACTGGTTTGATTCCAATGGAGCAAGGAGGCTTTATTAGGCCAAAGCATTCTATAATGGATCACTGTCTCACATTGTGGGGAGTCGCAAGGGTGTCAATGGAGTAGGTAGGTGGCCTTTGTTGCAGCTTCATTGACTCCTGAGTGGCTTTCAACAGAATAGGAGGGATAGAGATAGGCTGTGGCACAAATGACAGAAGAGGAAGGTATTGGGGGCGTTGTTGGTCCTGGTCATGAAGCTCCATAGTGGTTATTGGGTTCAGATTGATCTTGACGGGCTAGGGACTCGAACTAAGAAATTTCCAGTGGAGAACAGCTTATGACAGTGGTGCATTCTAGCACCCCTGCTATTCAGTCTGTTTATTGCAGACCTTCCCCAGACACTGCATGCTACCCACATTTTTCACCAGAGGTTGGAGGTAGGCACATCAGTTGCCTTATGTACATAGATGATCTGGTGGTGATGGATCTTACGCCCATCATGCTGCAAATGAAACTAAATGCCCTAAATGCCTACTGCCTTGAAAATAAACTTACAATAAATGTTGATAAGACAAAAATAATGTTTATCGCTAGGAGGAAAAAGACATTTCGTTGGTAATGTAAGATTAGAGTAGATGAGAGAGCATAAATATCTTGGGCTAACCTCTTCAGGTGATCTGCAATGGGACAAACAAATGGCTACTCGGAGGCTTGCTCTGTCGGCAGTAGTTATTGAGGTAAAAAGGTTTGAATCTAAATTTGGGAACCACACTTTGGAGCCACTAAGTAAAATTATTCAGGGTAATCTAATTTCACAGGTCATGTATGGAGCACAGGTGTTGACTTTGGACAGATGAGTAATTTGGGAAGGGCTAGCAGGTAATTCCATAAAATTGCTTATCGATCTTCCTAAAAATACTATGATCCAAGCTGTAAGGTAGGAGTTGCGATCTTTAGCCTAGAGAGTGCTGGCTGATGCCAGAGTCTTCTGCTTCTATTTGTCTCTTAAAGATGGGCCTCCATCAAACAAATTCTTAGAGCAAATCTTACCAGAGATAATGACAACTTTCTCAGACAAAAGGAACCCAATGATAATGCAAATGAGCTTGATTATTCCTGAGAGGTCTATAGACATAGGGGAAGTGGTTTTAACTAACCATATAAAGAGTACACTCAGGCAAAGTGCCACAGAAACTAGCTGGACACAGGATTTGTATTATCTTAAAATTAGGAGCTCAGCCATTCCTTTCTTAATAGCAGGAGAGCACAGACTTGTTCCCATACCAAAATAAAATCCCAAACGAGCGCTTGCAGAATTAATTATTGCGCTTGAGGGTGAGACTCGACACTGGGTTGCGTATTAAGGGATTAAAAATGGAGGTTGCTAAGATCAATAGCCAGTGCTCCTGCAAGAGAGGTAGGAAATATTCAATGAACCATTTATTGTTGGATTGTGTATTCTTCATTGAGGCAAGAAAATGGATACTTCTGCCTGTACGAGATTCAAACTAGGGAAATGGGGCTAGATTTGATTTATAGCCTTAGACTTTGAGATGTAGCTATAGCAGTTGGCCAATATTTGTGTAAAATCAAAAATACCCAGCTGGCATTATCTTATCCATGGGGTTTAAGATCCAGGTCTGTATGCGTGTAATTATACTCAGTAAGGTGATGTCAAGTAAATTAGTGGATCTCCCTCATAGGAAGGTTGTGAAAAGCTGCTATGCATAGCACTTAAGAATCCTGATTGGGGTGCAATGTGCTGTTTGCTATTGGTTAAATGCACCTCTCACTTTAAAATGCTATTGGGGCTGAAATAACTGTTCCTATACTGAACAATTTTTACTACTTTTAGGGAAAGATTTTAAATATATGTGAGACTTTGAGCCGTAGAATGTATTGAGTCTGGCCAAGGAAAATGTTAATGTTTACGTAGTTGAAATTGTATAATCTACAGGTAGTCGTGGCGGAAGGATACAATCAAGAATCGTTGTTTTATTTTACTAAAATTGTCTGTTCTTATCTTTGCTTTTTTTTATGAATGAGAAATGTGTGTAATATCTCTATAAGAATATGTTTCTTGGAAATAAAGGTCTTCTGATTCTGAACTTACCTAAAGTAGTAGGCTTAAGCCAATAACGTTGCATTTGAACAAGGAGGGTTTAGTGAAGGCTATTCAACCACTGAAAATGTTTCTACCATAGGGTGCTTATTAAAAAATCTTTATAATTAAATCAAAGGCTGGGCGGTTGTTTTATAGATTTCCAAATGGCCTTTGATACAGTGGAGAGAGACAATTTGTGGAAAAAATTAGATCATGGAATGAACCAAGTGGTCTGTTATCATACGTTCAGTAATTATATACAGTAAACTGGGTACATTTGGAATTCATTTCTATTGGTTGTCTATTCAGAAAAATTTGAATATTGAAAATGTTGTATCAACAATGTTTCCTGGTGTCCTCCTTGTTCAGTTTATGTGTGGCAGACCTTCCTTCTGCTTTGAAAACAGTTAGTTCTTTTTCACTTAAAATGGGTTCCTAAATGCAGATGACCTGATACTTTTGAATTATACAGCAAATGAACTTCAAAGAAATCTTGATGCCCTGTCACTGTACTGTAATGAGAACTTCATAAGCACAAATATAGAGAAAACCAAGAATATGATTTTCATTAGAAAAAAGTCCCCAAATTTCAGTGGTCACTCTATGGTAATAGGATAGACGAAGTAAATTGTCATACATATCTAAGCCTAACTTTTACCAACAGTTTGAAACGGGGGAAAACATGAAAACTGTAAAGACCAAAGTATTACTAAAAGCAGGGCCCGTTGTGAAGTTTAATCATACTTACAGGGGGTTGTCACTGACACCACTTTTAAAAGCATATACAAGAAAAATGCCCTCCTTGGCCCTATTTGTGTCACAAATCTTATTTCTAGATTCCTGTAATATTTCGGAGCCCATTGAGACTGCTCCAATAAAACATGGACTTAAACTACCAAATTGAACTATGGTTAAAACTATTCCTTCAGAAATAAATCTTACGTCATTGTAACGGTGTCTTAAGATTTAAAATAATTAACCTTGCATGAATTTTTTTTGTAAACTATCACAAATTTGCTGGAAAGAATCCCAAGCCACTGATAGCAAGCGCGCTGCCTCTTTGGAACAACGGATCAATAATCTTAAAGTAAGGCAGAGTCAACTTTTGAGTGTAGTAACTTGGGATCTGTTCTGAAATATAAATTCCTTGAGAGATACTATTTTTCAATTGTCCCTTTCCCTAGATAACAATAACCTACCTGAGAAATAATCATTTATGTTTATCCTCAAAAGCAACCTTTCTCCTTTTATTACTAATCTATTTAACCCTAAACTACGCTTAGAATTTCTTAAACTTTGTCTTGGATATAATCCAGTTTTTTCAAGACAAGCGTTTTACATAGAGAGTTTGGGAAAGAAACGGTGTTTGTTTATGTTTTATAAAAATCAGATATGCTATATATGTTACGTTTCTATTTACTATCCCATGTATGTACCTGCATGTAAAACATTTTTTGAGTCAGTATTACTTAAATACTATGTGATGGAAAGACATAATCGCTTTTTTTGTGTGGATATGCACGATTGTTGATGTTGTCTGGTTTTTAAGAACAATAAATATAGTTTAATTGCTTGATTGCTATTCTATCTATGTTAAAGCTTTTTTTAATGCTGGATTTGAAATGTATATTGTCATCTACATTATCTTTTTATACTTTGTACTGTTATCTTGTTATGTTTTATTGACTAATGTCTCAATAAACTTATATTTATTACAACTGCTGCATGAGAAACACACACTACCTCACACCTCTTTCAGCCTAAATGGGTCTCATCAGTTAGGCCTAGATGCCACAACATTTAGGCAAACATCTCCTTCTTAGGGAGACTCACATCAGCAGTACAAAAAGTGACAGAAGGAATGCTTCAGTTAATGTAATTCACTTGTAATTACTCCGAGCCCCATTCCATTGTTTTTAGCTTGTCTGTGCTCCTACATTGGCTCTCTCCATCGAACAATATCCCTTACTCCTGGTCATGCTTATGCATATTTACAATTCTCTCTTATGCCCTCATTAAATATCTCTGTTGGAGGTTCTAAAGTATTGGCACAGTAGGAAGATTGCTCGTATGAAGTCTCTTGAGGCTGTCCCCCACCAATGTGACCTTAACATATGGGTGTGGGTAAGACACAGTACAAGCCTCTGAAACCAGGCATTTGAACTTAATCTGGCCACCAAATCTTTAATCCACCTGGGAATTGGCCCATGATGGTTAATTGTTAGCCATAACATGCAAAAGCACAACGTACCTTTGAGCAGGCCTTGGGGAAATACCTGATATCACTGCAGAATTGTTCGAAGGAACAGAACCCTGAGGCACAGATAAAAGTATTTTGTGGCTAGGATAAATGTGCACTGGTACTTCTATGGGTCCAGGTATGTAGGTCACCAGTAAGCCAATTACCTGTCAGAGTTCAGGAAGGGAACAAACCTTTACCCAAATGTGTAGTGTCCAAAAGGGACACATGAGAGGGGACAGATTATAGGCAGCGGGCTAGTGCATACTAATTTCTTAAAATGACAGAGTGCTAAGGGAACAAAGCAAGGCTAGGCCTAAAGCACCATGGCTTGAGCAGCAACATGTCAATGTGAGAGACTGGCATTAGGAGGGGGCACATTGAGTGGCAGTCACCCTACGGTTAGTGAAGTTCAGTGCACTTGAGCGCATAAAGAAAACAATATTACCAATGACTTGGCAAAAAAGTAAAGCAGTAGCTTTGGGAGATAGCACAATGACTAGGGTTGTGGAAGCCAAAGTGTATAGCAAGAGTATAATAATAATACCACATGAGACACTCAAAAATATATATATTTAAAAATATAATTACGTTATCAACATAGTCATAGATGGTGGTGACCGGGCAGACACACCTTACTAATTCTATATTAAAGTATGAAGTACAATAAAATAAAAGAAGTGTTTCAGAGTTATATTTTTAAAGGAACGTTTCAGGCACGAAAATTCCTATATGTGAAATGTTTCTCGTGGGATGTTTACTTTATCTGCAAAATAGAGGAGACAAATGGCATACCATAAACAATGTTAGACCTTAAAAAGGTGCTTAGTTTTCCTTAGAACAGAAAGCCACCAGACCATTGTCTGTAAGGAGGAACCATGACCAAACTTGGTGGCAACTTTTGAGAGAATGTATAGATCATGTGGTGCCAGTATGGAGGTTGTATGAGACCTCTATCTTCTCCCACAAATGTATCTGATCAGTGCAGTCAATTGGATGGCTTTATGTTTAATCCATCTGAATTTATTCAAAATTAGGGTGAACTGATATGCTCCTTGGTCCAAGCCTGATCCACAAATTTGAGACATGCACCATAACATGATTGGATTGTTTTCCTTTGGCCTGAATTTATTAAACAATTGTGCGTTTATGGTGAAGGCCAAATGTGATATGGAATGCAACTCCAAACTGGACTCTGCGTCATGGAGGAGCACATCATGTGCACCTACCTTTCTGAGCATGTCTACTGTCAGCTCATTCTGCTACAGAGAACTGACAGTGGTGGTAGGGAAATGTATAGTTGATCCTTTTTAAAGTTGTCTTCCAGTCTCCTGTAACTGAATAATTTGCTCCATTCTTGTGGGGTATGTCTGTTGTAAGTACGTTTACCATGCTATGTGTTTTAGGGTGAGCTTAGGGCACGGGAGCAGTACTTAACTGCTGCAGCCCAGAAATCCATTTTCGGATCGCATGTGTATGAGTGGTACAAAGGGTGGAGGTTGGCGGGGTCTGCTAGACAGTAATGGTAATTGCAGGGCTCTGTCACAGTATTCATGAGGTCAATCGAAAAGGAGGATGTGGATTATGGAGGACAAATGGCCTCTTTCAAGAGTAGGGACTGTCCTTGCCCTTTCCTGGTCCATTTATCCCTGGAGGTGTTATCTCCCAACAACTTGAAAAATAACAGAGTGAGGAAGCCTCACCCTCTTTTGTACATTTGTTTAGGATTTCCTTGACAGGGAGTTCCGAGCCCCACCCATCCTTCCAGCAGACAATAGGGGACAAAGACTGCGGCTCAACTAGGTTGGAAAGATAGGCTAAAAACTGATTGATATTGGTCCCAGAGCAAGGTTCACTAAATATATTATTTTTGTCTTTGAACTAGCTATACGTAGAAACCACCCTATCATAGTGCCAGGATTTCTCATTGACCAGTGTCAGGATACTACACCAGTGGAAACGAAACAAGCATTGGCATAGCCAATAGGTCTCACCTTTGGGACCTTATAAGTGTTTAGTTATCCAGGACAATATCCTTGGTGCAACAACATCAAGTGTTGCATGGCTTAACTCTTATAAGTTCCCAAAGCTGAGACCTATTGGCTATGCCAATGCTTGTTATATGATGACATCATCAGCCAAGTTCATCTGAAATGATTTCCAGGGATGTCATCGTTATTTTCACTTGTGGTTTCGAACACTGAAAAATGTGACCTCTTCTTGGTCAGAGGATGCTGGTAAATGTTAAACTGCAATGTTCCTGCAGTCGGAAAGGGAACGTTTTAAGTGTAGAGCTGTGATGGGTGCAGGATGGGGGCGGGGCCCGAAGGCGGATAACAGGGAGGAATGTCTTAGACCGGAAATAAACAGTGCCCATCCCGCTGAATGTAGAAAGCTGGAGAAATGAAACTCAAGGAGAGACGCAGGGAGAAAAAACGAAACTGGGGGGGGGGGTGGGTGAGGTTACAGGATTAGAGAGAGCGATGCATTAGGGTAGAGAAAGAAACTGAGCAGGAGCTGGGGGTAGAAAATGTAAAAAAACTGAAAGGCAGGGAGGGGGCTGTTTTTATGTTTGCTTCACACCAATGAACTAAGAAGTATAATAACCAGTGAATCCTTACCATCAGACCTCAGCCTGGACACACAATACTCAGTCCGGACAGAGACCAAGCAAAAACAAGACAAGCCCGGAAGTGGTGCATGCAGTGAGGTCTTGAACCCACCCAGGATGAAGGATTTCTAAACAACAAAAACACGTGATAATAACGTAATACACTGCACCCATACACACGCAAACCTTCAAGCAGTCAGAGAGAAACACAAGAATATTAACCTTGGAAAGTTATGTTTCCTCATAGTTCAGGAAGTCAAAGGCATGACTCAGTTTAGGCCTCACTTAATGCAGTCCTCCTAAATGCCATTCATTTCTTGAGCATTTTGTTATCCAAAATACTAACGTGTTCCTAAGCGCTGTGATTTGTAGTAGTCATACAGAATAGTGCTCCAAGTGCTTTATAACTAGCTCAGATACTAAGTAGAAAAGTCATGCGTCCCTGCACTTTTGGCGCTTTTTGGTGCTTTTATCAGGTTGAGAACGTGCTCCATGCCCGTGTTTAGTCAGAATGCAGTGAATCACAAGTGCCCTCCATGCGCGTGTCAGCAAAACATAAATAATCACAATGGTGCTCCTTGCGCTTGCTTACATAAACAGAGCACAGTTATTATGATGCAGCTCCATGCGCGTTTGACCCAAAATACAGGTAATTACATTTGCGCTCCGTGCACGGTATACTTACCGTTCGGGATAAGTATGTGTGATAGATACACGCTCCTAGCGCGTTTGCCGAAGCGCGAGCACCTCGCATTGAAAGAGGAGGCAGCAGGGGGAGGTGAGAGAGGAGGGGGCCTGCGCCTGTTTCCCTTGCGGGAGCGAGCAGGAACCATCTGTTAATTACAAGCAGATGGTTTCAAAGCTTGCTCCGGCAAGGAAATCCCCAAACGTGTACGCATTGCCATTGAAAGCAATGCAACGCGTACATGTTTTCGGCCAAAAAAAACAAGTCTATTACAAGAGGCTCCCTCCTATGCACGCGTTGCATAGGCGAGACCTAAAAAGACCCTTAAACTTTGTGGTTGTGTTGCAGGCTGCAATCTCCCCTTACCATATTCGGGAACAGTAACCTTGAAGTTCTGCATCCTAACAGTAGTACCTGCCTTAAAACCACCTGGAACACAGGAGCCAACTGATTGCTAGAGAGGAGTACTGAAAGTATACCTGCATGAAGGAAATGCTGCTTTGAAGCCAGAGCCTCATGGCACTGTGCAGGAAGAACTCAACATTGACACGCTGTAGCCAAGGAAACAATCTCATCGGTGTAATGACCATGGTCCCTCTGTAGAGTGTACCATTGCTGTCCTTGTAGGATGCCACCATGACCTCCACAGCTCAAGATCAGAAGATGGCCAGGCAGTGATGAAAAGTGAATACAGAAAACAGACTCAAAGAAGAAATACCTGTGATAGCTTGGTTCAATGCAAAAGCGCAACCATGTTCAGCAAATTCAGTTGCGCCTGTGATGGCCTGGAGCTAAAAGAAATTGTGGCTACACAAACAAGCAGTGGATCTTCATAGACCCTCAAAAAGATCACCACTTTATTTGATTGCGTCTGAGTTTGAGTTAGCTCCAGACAAACATCCGGCAATAAAGTAGTCCATTACCAAATATGTGGGATTGCAGGCTCTACCGTTGTGTGCCCATACAACCACGCTTCTTCAGGACCCAAGGCTGGTGCTCCCACACAACAACAGCATTGGAGGATGGTGCTAGCATCAGAAGAACCAATGCGGAGTCAGTGCTCCAGCTTCTAGAGCACTGTGTGCAAATACACACACTAGTGGAACGAGTGCCTCTGCCGTCGATGGCCCACAGGACCATTTAATCTTTCAGTTACACAAACCATGTGCTGTCAAATTTGTTGAGACAGTAATAACTTTTAGGAGCCATTGCAGTAACTACATAGGTAGCCAAGGAACAGCTAGAGTTCAATAAACGTTTTTACTGGTGTGCATACTGCCTTGAAAAAGTTAAAAGAGATTTTATTCCCCAACCTTGACATAAGTGGGGTGTGCGTTGTCACTCTATTGAACATTCAAAGATAGAAGACAGACTTTCACCAGAAAGGAGGATAATAACTTATAAGTATCATGGAATACAATCTATACTTTCAAGGACACACTTTGCAGTGAGATATCTCTGTTCCAAATACCCTATAGAATGTACAAAAGATATTACATATGTATGTATACAAACATGGGTGACATGAGTATGATATTTTAAGTACCATCCAAGTTTTAAGCAAATGCACCCAGAAGAGGAGAATAAGACATGGCTGAATGAGAGTAAATCGGACACGATGCTTTATGTGCATCAGAATACAATTATGCTTTGAAAAATGTATATATTTAGGTTAACCCATGAAGCATTAAGCAGACTCGTACAGTTCCAGAAAATCATTCCAATTAGCATTATGTTTTTTCAGGTTTATCTGTATCTGTTTCTGGTTGATCTAACGTATTAATATCGAATGAGACAGAGTGCATTTCCATAACCAAATGAAATACGTATAGAAGGTCCTCAATCTATGGGCATGTAAAAACAGCCTGCAGAGCAATCAATCAAACAAACCACACACATGCGCCTCGAGTAAAAATATCAATGTCTGGCTTTAGAAAATAGACACGCAGTGCACCGTCAACTAATTGGCAGCAGGTTTTCTCTCAACTCGGCGCTCTGAACAAATATGCTCGACGACCTCTCTCTGCTAGTCATGCCTGATCTGATCGGGTTCACAGAATCCCACGACTGTTGTCAGCCTATCAGAGCTTCGATAATTGGCCGGGACTGATTCCATCTCGTACGACAATGGCGTCTAAGAGCAGCTGGAACGACGTTTGAGCGAGGTCATGCTCTTCGCTCTGAACCTTTGGATTAAAAATAAATACAATGTCCCTGGAAGCAGAAATAATTGCTTAACGTGGTGCAGTGTATTCCATAAGGTGAACCGTCATCTTTGTCCGCGATTGAAAGGATTACATGGATCGTTGATTGGCCTTTGCTTCTCTGTTTCTTTTTCTTACCTCAGCCTCAAAGTCACCAACCGATGTTTTATAAGGAGTTAGGTGTCTGCTGCGAGTGGTGTTACTATGCGAAACATTAAATTACGTAAAACACAGCTCTGTAACTAACTGTGCAACTTCCTGGGGTGCGAATGATTGGACTCTTATTAACTAGTCTTAGTTTTTTTAAATTTAATATAAGAAATCATGCAGGGTATCTGTTCTTGAAAGAAACATTTATGTTTATGTCCTGTAAGCAAAATTCAGGTGTGTGAGAGTTTAATTTGCAAACTATTACACACGTTCAATAGAGCCATACAGCATTGCAGTACGTAAGGTCAGTTATAATATATAGGATAAATATAGCTGTGGATAGTCTTAAGGGCAGACTTTTCAACAGTATAGTTTGATTCTCTATTTCATCCTTTTAATGTCGAGTTTAAGGTTGCGTTCAGATTCTCTGGAGAAAGAAATCACAGAGCTCACGCCCCCCCAAAGGGAGATAACTGAATGAAGGCTAAGGGGCAGATTTACAAGCCCATTGAGACACTTTTGCGCCGCTCTTGTGTCACCTTTGTGATGCAGCGGCAGCGTAAACAACGCGGCCAATTTACAATGTGACACTCTAGGGAGATGCCTTTACGTTGTAAAGCCCTGAATCACATTATACCTGCGTCGAGTATAATGTATGCAGGGTGGGCGTTCCCACATAGGAAAGCTTAGTAAAAGTGGTGTAGTGAAATCTAAAAGATTTCACTGCACCACTTCTGGACGCCACTACATCAAAACCTTATGCCTGCTTGAAGCAGGCATAGGGAGTGACGCAGTGCAATAAGTATAGGCCTCCCCATGCATTGCTGGAGTTGCGTCGTGCTTGCGACATGACTCCAGCAATGCGTGACTTCTGGGCCAACAGATATGCTTGCTCCATGCTGCGCCATATTGTAAATACAGTGCATCTATGGTGCCGCCAGGGTGTCGCAGGCTGGCGCAGGGAAACTGACATATCTCTACAGATGAGTCAGTTTCATGTAAATCTGCTCCAAAATATCTGTTTTATAGCTCACTCCACAACACAGTTGTCGCAAGGTGCACTGCCACGTATAACTTCCTGGACAAAATGTGAAGATAAAAAAAAAATGGGTGGAGTCTGGTCTCAAAGTTTGGCCTAAAACTTAAAGGAACATGAGGCGTGCTCACATTTATTAAATAAAGTAAAGATACTGGCAAATTCAATTTGACTCAATACTTATAGTTTTGGATAATTTTCACACAAATTAAGAATATTTGGCAAAAATGAGTGCATTTCGCAACAAGATAAAAATGTGTCCAACAATGTCAAACTATAAAACCATCTGCAGTTGGCACCTTGTTTATTGTGCTTAAAATAAATCCAACTGTTGCTGTATTGAATAGAGAACAGAGACTGTGCCTTCATAAAGCGGCTTAAGGCATTACGATACGGCATTAAGGTACGAGTGCACGAAATACAACAGCGCACCGTAGAAAAGTGTGGGGGCTCGTGGAAGGGAGAAGCAGCTGTTTGGCAATGTAACACACAGTGAACTCGCCCATGTGCCACGTGCTGGGCATCTCATCGATGATAACCACGGTCACAGACATCCCACAGCACCAACGACCAGCCTTTGTACACATCCTGTGTGAATGCAGCGTGGTTTTCACTTCTATGCTCGTTCAGTGGTGTGATGTTGGCGGGTTGTGTGACTTGTGCTCCTTGTTGGTGTGTTTCATTTAGGCCATTGTTTGTCTATACTTGTGCTGTACTTAATTGTGCATATGTACCATTCTGCCCATCTTCCCCATCTCCCCACTCCCTGCTTCCTCCTCTTCCTGGTGTTGTTGTGTCTATAATTTTGTTGCTCCACACATAAACACATGTAAAGAACAAATTAGAATAGTTCCTTGATTCTTTTAGGTTTTAAAACTTCTCTCTATTGGTTTGTTTTTAATTTTCCATATAAACCGTTTTTTTAATATTCAACAGCACATAGAAGTCAGAATTGCAACGTATTCTATCAACACACTTTCTAGAACATTCTACAACACGTGCAGGTTAAAAGTTTATCCATTTTTTTAAACTTAACGATATTTTTTTGCAACATTTTGTCGAAAATGTAACGGCATGTGCAGGTTAAAAGTTCACGATTGTTTTAAGTTTGAACAGTGCCTTCCAAATGCAAGTAGGAGCTGTGGTTCAGTTGAGCAAATTTTATCCACATTGAAACTGCTTTTTCTTAACCAATCACAAAGATGCTTTTCCACAAAACGAATTTGCACCCCACCTTTAAAAATGAATGCTTTTCAACTCCCAATCACGTATTGTTTTGTATGGCAAAAAAAAGTACTTCCCCATCTTTAAACATATCTCTTATTCTACCAAGGAACTGCATGAGCTACAGACATCTTTCCATACCTTCCAACCATACCTTCAAAATGCTAGTGTGGATCGTAGGACATAGCTATATTTTCAGGTGCAAGTGGAATGCAAAACACAGACGTATTGACGTAGACCTAGGTTTACAAAATGTGGACATTAAATGGTTTACGCAGAGAAGACTGAAGTTGCACCAATTGCTACCTTTGGTTAAAACCTCTTTGCCTCTTCAACACCCTGACCTCATGATTGTGCATTGTGGTGGAAATGACCTAGGTACATTGACTGGGGTAGGTTTGGAAATGCTTATGAAGGACACCTTTGGACACCTTAGCTCAGCACCATGTGACTCTGAGCAATAGCTCACTTAACAGCTCACATAATTTCCACGTCGGCCTCGAGGGCCTTCAGACCCATAGGGGTGAGTAGTTTGAGCTTTACAAATACCGTATTGATTTGATACGCGCAAATTTACATTCACACTCCCCGTATAACACCCCCTAAGCACCATAAACAAGTTTCAATGTTCAAAACAAAAGTTCCTCCGAGTAGATATAACTACATGCTGACACTACTTGACAGATGTGGCACAGCGGCCAGAGCACATGACTTCACAGCATATGACACACAGTTTGGACTCACGCTTTCATCCGCGACTCCGGCAGCACCTCAGCTTAGCACCATGAGACTCTAGACAATACCTCACATATTTTCCGTACCCCAGGACTTTCAAACCAGTAGGAGTCAGTAGTTTGTCCTAGTAGGTATAAACACATGCTGACACTACTTCCACAGGTGTGCTGCAGCGGCCAGGGCACATGACTTCACACCATAAGACACACAGTTTAGGCTCACGCAATACCTCACTTAATTTCCGTACCCAGTACTTTCAGGCCGGTAGGTATGAGTAGTTCACTTCGCACCCCCTCTATAGCACACCCTAAATGCCCCACAGAGGTTACAGTGCTCCTACCCTCTTCTTTCGCAAATTTTTCGCCCTTTTCCCCCTTTGCTTTAACGGAATCACAAAATGGCGGCCAACACTTCCTCCTTCCATGATACTCTAGACAATACCTCACATATTTTCCGTACCCAGGACTTTCACACCACTACGGGTCAGTAGTTCATCCTAGTAGGTATAAACACATGCTGACACTACTTCCACAACTGTACTGCAGCGGCCAGGGCACATGACTTCACATCATAAGACACACAGTTTAGGCTCACGCTTTCATCCCCGACTCCAGCAGCAGCTCACCTTAGCAGCATCAGACTGCGCAATACCTCACTTAATTTCCGTACCCAGCACTTTCAGACCGGTAGGTATGAGTAGTTCGCTTCGCACCCCGTCTATAGCACACCCTAAACACCCTACAGAGGTTACAGTGCTCCTACCCTCCTCTTTCCCACATGTTTTGCTCTTTTTCCCCCTTACTCGCTTCAACGGAATCACAAAATGGCGGCCAACACTTCCTAGTTGCAAACACTCACAGCCAATCAGCAGCAAGCTTGTGCTCATAACGCCTCAGCCAATCAGATGGCATAATTCCCAAATACTGATATCTGTAAATTTCGATATTTCTCAAAAACTACTGATCAGATTTACACCAAATAAACAAAAGCATGCTTTCTAGACCAAGACCCTTCTCCCTGCAAAATTTGTGGTAATTCCATTCACCCGTTCGACCTGTAGCCTTGTCTAAAGTTTCCTATGGAGATTAACATTGAAACAACACATTTTGGGACCCCCCTTTTTTCTCGGCCCTCCCTTGACGAATCACCCCCAAACTTTCAACAAAGGAGCTGATCTCAACAAAGAATTAGTTTTGAAAATTTCACGAAGATTCATCATCAGCGCCAAAGTTATTGCGAATAGAATGTTGCCATTTTCCTATAGTAACTAGGTCCTAACTATAACTACCTACTGGCGACCGCCAGTAGGTAATATATATATACCTTAATATAAATTGCCATCTGTACGATAAATACACAATCTCAGACAATTGACATACTGTGACAAAAGACAGACACTTTCTTTTTATAAATCTTTTTATCAAATTATTCTTTGCGTGGTTTCATAGTGCACTGTGAAAACACTTGGAGGGATATTCCCAAGGACGTATCTCAGATTTATCTCCAACATAATGCATCAAAAGTGGAGATAGACCTAACACCCCATTCACAAGCTGGTGCAAACTGCAGACATCGCCAGTATTCCCGCGATAACTGCCCCAATATTTATCACCACTGCGGACACCACCAACTAACCCTAATGAGATGCAGAGTAGGCGTTCCCGTGCAAAAATACACGAAAAAACAACAACACTTTCACAACGAACTGCCAGATCTGCGAAGTGAACCAAAAACAGGCGATAAGCCACGGTAGCCACAGGTATTTAACACCTGCTTCAAGCAGGTGTAAAGATGGATGACTACCTGCAGTAGGCAACGGAGCCCCACACACAGCCACACCCGAAGAACAAACAACGCCATGGAGCTACTCACCATGCAGCTCGGAGCCTCAACAGTGCCACAACTTCCACCGCCACCACCCTCACAGACCTAACGCCTGAGGAAGTCATTGCCCACTACAGGCTCAAAAGCCATCCTCCGCATCATGACCCACATCGCCCACAGGCTGATGGTCTCAACACAGCAAAGAACCAACATCCCTCCGCAGACAAAGCTGCTGGCTCTGGTGCACCTGTTGGCCCCTGGTGCCTTCCAACCAACAACTGCCAGAGTCGGAGGGGTCTCACAGCCAGCACTATCAAAGTTCATCACACCTGTCCTGGATGCCATCCTCAGCTTCATACTCCAGTACCTTCACTTCCCCAACATTGCGCAGGAACAGCTGGAGACTAAGCAAGGCTTCTATGCCATAGCCCGATTCCCGGCCGTGTTGGGGGCAATAGACTGCACACATGTCCCACTTGTGCCCCCTGCGGATACTGCACACCACTACCGCAACAGATAGCATCAGCATTCCAACAATGTGCAGGCAATAGTGGACCACTGGGGACTCTTCACCAATGTCGTCCGCAACTACCCAGGCAGTGTGCATGATTCCTTCATCTTCCGACAGTCCATCATCAACCAGCGCTTCCAGGATGGCACATATGGAACGAACTGCTCTTTGGTAAGTGCACAATCAACACATCACACACCGCAAAGCCAACAACACACAACGCACAACTGTGGGAATGCACACGTGACCAAACGACATACAACATGTCAAACTACATGCCCACCTACCTGACATGACAGCACCACTCCATGGTCATCCTGGGCTACCCCTGCAACCAACACAGACATTTCATGGCAGCACAGCCACACATCAGCTCAACGTGTGGAGAAGCGGAATGCAGTCATGTGCGAGGATGTAAGTGACCCATGAGTGGGAATGTACACAATGAGAAGTGAGGCGTGGATGTGCAGGACAGACATTGGAATGCAAATAACTGATATGTCCATGCAGACCACAACTGTTGGTGACTGGAGAGTAGTGAGCAGTGGACGCAGACATGTCACCCCAGGCCGTGGGACAGATAGCGGAAGTGTTGCACGCTGCGTCCCCCCCTGTGTGCGTGAGCATAGTGGGATGGCCCTGTGTATGCCAGGGCTGCTCAGGAGTGTGGTGACAAACCCCGTTGCGCAGGGTGTGGTCCACTCCTGGGAATGCCAACGTCACTGACAGTGCAGCGCCGTGCAGCCTGCCACGAGGCCGACGCTGCGAGCAGCGGGACCTCTGACCCTGTGCGCCTGCTGCACCCCAGGACGCAGATGCACAGACCAGGCCTGCCCGCCGCAGCTCACCAGTGCCGCACTGCTCACCTGCCGACACTGTTGTATGTCAAAGAGGGCCCAACACGTGCTGGTGTGAGCACCAAGCCCCAGTCCTGCGACCTCTGCAGCCTCCGCAGACTATTGCTGTCCCCCCGATGCTGGTCCCATCACTTCTTTCTAATTTACATGCTCCACCGGCGTCCTCTTCGGCCCAGTAGGTCCCACATGTGGAACACTGTCCTGAGTCCTGAATGGCAGTGACCCCAAGTCAGTGGCAGCGGCCACAGCACAAGACTCCCTACAATCAGGCTTAATTCCATATCGCAGGCCTGCGACAAGTGGTGTCACTAACCCTGTGCAGCCTCTTTCAATAATTTCTCTCTAGTATATAATTGGGTAATGGGTCAATAAAAAATAGAGGTTGTTGATAATTATGATTTATGCTTTGGAATAACCTCCTATCTCCATCTGGTCCTTATTGGATTTATATAAGAAGGAAAGAGCTTACAAATATTTTTGGAACCTGAGCTTGTTTATTATCAGTGCAAATTTGCCTACTGGAGCGTGAACTGTCTAGCATTTACAAGCAAGCCCTCGCAAATAAATGTTTTGGGGTCACAAGCTCCTCCATGCGACAGCTTAATCTCTCCTCACAAATCTTGAATCAGGATCAGGTGATCAGGCTGGGCCCAGCTCCTCCCACCTATCTTGCCAGTGATGACCAATTCAGTCACACCTATGCTCCTCTTTGTGTGTGGCTGTCTAGGGGGAATACACACAGTCTAACTGTCAGCTATTCCCAGTCATGTGACCAAGAGAAAGGCTATAGGCACCAAATGGCTAAGTCAAGAAAATGTCAACTTTGGCAGCAGGAGAGCCACCTGACTTGAATGTGTGTTATTGAGGAAGGAAGTTTCGGAACACACTTCTGATGTAACTACCTCTACGATGAACACGCACAGAAACAGTCGGTCCACAAAATAGAAGGCACATTGCCAACCCGATTTATAAACCACAGTGCACCACCAAGGAGCATGACCATGTCCTAATAAAGCATACAACCAGCCTGGGGAAGAACTTTGTGAAAGCAGCAGGCCCAATGTGAAGGTCGAAACACATCGGTGTACTATAAAGTGGCCAGGGGCCAGAGGCTGCATCCTGTCTCCACACACAGGGCTGCATCCTCCTGCAGTTAATCTGAAGCCAGGTCAACAAAGGCAGAGGATCTGTGCACTTCAAAGGCATGCCTCTAGAAGCTTCTCCCCAATTCAACAGCACAACTGTGTATAAAAGAAGGGCCTCAGATGCCAACTTTTGCGTACTCCTCTTGACCTGTGGATACTCTGCCAGGAAGAAGAACTGCAGTGCTGCTACGAGAACTGCCACTCTAAAGGAAATGATGTTCTGCTGTGCTGATCTGCAACTTCATATTGACCTCAGGACCCCACGAGTGACTCCAAAGGCTAGTCTGCTGGCCTCCTGATCCGAGCCTCAGGGATATAAAAGGCTCCTCAACCAGATCCTGGACCCAGCTGCAACTAGTTCCTCTGAGGCCCTGGAGCCTTAGTTGTGGCTCGGAGGCTCATACATCAAGCTTTTGGGCTTCACAACCGCAAACGGGCCCATTCGGACAGAGCCTACTCCACTTGGAACAGGAATCAGCATGCGTCGCAGCTAGCCTGTTTATTCACACAGTAAGCATTGATCACCTGCCGGGGACCACTAATACGAAGCATCAGGCCTCCCATCCATGACACCTGGCCTGCTCTTTGCACCACTCTGTCCATCTCCTGCTATGTTCTCCTTGCCCCTTGCATCCCAGATCAATGTGAATGGGACTCTGGGCACAAAACCTGAGAAGGTAAATCTTCAGTGGGACTAACCTGGGTGTGTATCTGACCTGTGCTATATTGCTGTCATCCTGAACCTTTGAATTTAACCCGGTCCAGTGCGACCAGATAGCAGCAATTGCTGCTTTGTGCTTTTTTAGGCACTATTTTATACTTTTTTCTTTACAAATTCATAACACTGGTTCTGCTGAATAGATTTGTGTTATTTTGGTCTTGTTTTATCTATTAAATCCAGCTCTATTGTTGTAACTTGGTGTGGTGCTATCACTGTTTTATTGTTTTTAAATGTTGCACAAATACTTTACACATTGGTTCTAAGTCAATCCTGATTGCTCTATGCCAAGCTACCAGAGGATTGAGCACAGGCTTATTTGAGATTTGCTTGTGCTTTACCCTCACAGGGATTGCGTTTCCTGCTTAACCAGGGTTCACACCCTAGTTAACCAGTAACACAATTTTTCACAGTGTGAAATTTTAGTGTTTCACTCTTTAATTTGTTCTTTTAAAATCCTATTAGGACTACATTTGTATATTTTACCCCTGTTGAGGGTGTATATGAGTGTATCTGCCTTCCAAATCTTCCTTTATGCTCTTTTAATGTAGGTCTTCATGGCTGTTTATGTAAAGGGGAGTGGTGTGTTGTGTTTTGGTGTTTTCATGTTTCAGTAAATGAGGGAGGTGTGTTGTTTCATGTATTCTTGTATAGTCCCTGTTCCACTGCTCTGTTCTGCAGTGATCATTTTCAATATATAAGAGTAATAATAATGGACTGTTAGTACAGTGAAGTGTGACTTCTTAGGAGGAAGGTACTGAAGGTTTGTATTGGGCATGCATGCTTTCTTACTACCTGACTACGATTTCGCAAACCGTTTTTTGCCAGACTGTGTTCTGGATGCTTCAAGCCTAAGGGCATTTGTCGTAAACTCTCTAATATATTTCGAATGCATTGTTCAGTTTCTTTGGGAAGCTTTCTTGGACAAATTCAAGAAAAGATGTTACTTTTCGTGTCACATATTCCTGCATGTAACTGAAGAGTGTACCTCTTTTACTCATATCTGTTTACTTTCTTTAGTGTATTCATTGCCCATTTTGAGTAGTCTGAGTATTCATTGTTTAATTATTACTAAAATCATATACTATAGTGAGTGCTATTTCTTCCCCTTCATTGAAAACATGTTTTCCTTCATTTCAATTATCATCTTCTCTAGTTTATAAAAGCCATACATATCTTTAAGCATGAAAGATGCATTTGAGCATTCATTAACGGAAAACATCAATTTGAGCACACCTCTCAAAATGTCTTACTACATTCATTCACAGAAAGAGACATCTTCATCTTGACAGCATCCATAAAGCTATTCACACTATCATTATAATTCATTAAAACAGAACATACCAGTGGAGGCAGTATGTATTTTTTTTCTCATTCAATCCAAGGCACACAACCAACATGTGTATAATCATTTCTTGAGAAGAGGCAAAGAAACCTAGCTTCTTATTACTCCAAGGGGTACAAGACCAGGTGCCTCTCACACCAAGGGCAGTATCCTCATCAAATACTCAGCGTTCATCAAAATTCTTTAATTCAAACAGGCATATTTAAATACTGTTGACTTTAAAATGCTACTCAAATACTTCATGAGATTAAATAAGATTAAGGTTTTACACATACATTTTTTAAAAGCAAATACGGTAATTTCACATTCAATGATTTTTAAATACATTTTGAACCATTTTTCACAGATCTGGTAAATAAATTTGCCAACTCCTCACATAAAAAAACCCAGAAGAGCCATCCGAAGCACACCAAGTCACATATCAATATCAATATCTTTTTAATAGTTGGCTTCAGATCACCACCACTGAAGTTCACGTTTTGTCATCAAAGGCTTAGTTCAAAGGTATTCTCTCCTTTAAATTTAAACTTCACATGGCCATAGATAGCCTAGCTTGGTTGGGCTCTACAGAACTGTGATGATATGTTTGCAAAACAGATCCTTTCTAACACAAAAAGGCACAGGATATCATAATTCCTATTAAGGAGACCACGTACATTCATTGTCAGAACAGCCTTCTTCTTTCTGCCTTTCATCATGAAGATTAAACTCAATTCGTTTGCTACCACCATACTGAGACATGCATATTACACACCCTTTTAGTGTCATGGCCTTCACACTGTACATTCACCACTGCATTCAAATACCCACACTTTTTTACTATTATTAATTTCAGAGGATTCAGGGCCTGAGTCTAGGTTTTTGTCTGTGAAGAAAACAGCAAAAATGTGTTCATTTTCCATTTTACACCTAATACTTCTGAAAAGTCTGGTATTTATAAGCTAAAATATAGTTGAGCAAGGGCACTTCCCTTCTTGAACCTATACTTTCAGATAATTTCCAAGACGATCTGTAGAAGCTTGAACAGAATTCAGTCCTCCATATAAGATTGTAAAGTATTTAACTATTACTGTCTTTACAGTGACACAATCTGTATATTTATCTGGTCTGTTCGAATCTATTGCACAAAAATATAAAATTTCCTTTTTTTAAATCACATCAGTTGTTTACTACTAGTTCCTCAACTTACCAATGGCACACCTTGAGACTAATAATCTATGTACACTACAATTCAAATTTGTTATGAACTGATTTATAGGTTCAAATTCAGCACCTACTCCTTAGGATGCAAATTCAAACAAGTTCAAAGAAGATTAATTTGTCTCTGCCTAAAACAATAGTTAGTAGCTCAAGATGAACTTTGTGTTATGTTGCAGTGTTCCTTTTGAGTGTATATTTAGCTTCATATAAATTAGTTATATTCTTGGTTCTTTACAGAGTGGCTGCTCTGTTAGAAAGTCAAACAGGTTGCACCTCTAACAGATATTATAAGGCCAGATTTAGGGACCGTGGTTATTTCAACATGTGCCCTGTAGACAGTCATTTAGCATAGATTTCGGAGCTCCAGTGCTCAATGGAAAGTCTAATTTCATGAAGTATGGTTAGCTTTTATAAATATTTTAAATTCAAAGTGATATAATCAATGAGTTCTTTTTAACATATTTTAAGGACTTACGAATGTGGTCATTGAAAGTTTGCTTCTATTCCTACCTCTGAGTAGATCTGAGGCTTGCGTCTCTTCGCTAAGTCAATTATATTGATTCCATTGTAATACAGATTTTCAATACAGCCGTGGAAATTGTTCTTCTGAACAGCTCCTGGTTTTCCTCGCATAGGAATACCTCCAAAACTGAGCTTTGGGAAAGAAAAATGACAATTCTTAATTACAACATCACTTCTAAGGATTAGAATTAAATCATCAATATTTTGATAATTTCACAACCTTTATATAGTTACCAAATGTTAAAGCTGCTGTTTAAAAATATATTTTAAAATTCAGCCGATTTCAAAAGTCAGGTACATGACATTGATGTTAAATAAATAGATATGACGCACATGCAATGGGTCAATATTACTTTGAATCAGGGTTGAATTTAATAACACCAGTATATTAAGACAATGAATAGAAGCAATATGTATTTCATTAAATTTCATTTTATTAAATAGTGGACCTAGGCCTCAAAATAAACCAACACTATGATACATTAATGATCATATAAATTCAGTGTAAAATACAAACAAATTGAAACAGTTAAGATGTAACAATCCATGATTTTAATGTTACAAAAGAAAACATTTAAAATATCGAAAGGAGACCTATAAATAATTTAAACACAATATAACTGATTTGTGCATTTGGAGAATGTTTCAATTGTTTCAATTCATAATGTCTTGAGATATTAAAATTCACAATTTAAGTATATAAAAAGTAAATTCTGATAGCTCTCAAAGCAGGAAAAAGATGAGGTGCATTGAATATATTTTGGGAGCCTAATGTACATAAATTGTAGATTGCATAATCCGAAGGATAACCTCTCCATCTCTCCAACAACAAAGTAGGAGGAATATTACCTGTTCATAAGAGCAAAAGCAAGCATTTCACCCTGGGATTTTTTTTAAAATAAGAGGTATGATTGGATTTGTTCATAACTATTGTTAACAATTCGACTTTCATATATTTTCAGATTACCACAATATATGTCTCAGGAAGGACTTATCTTATTTACTTGAACCTGAAAATGACATAACTGTCTAGGGGTCCAAGAATTACGATAGTCCTGACTACTATTCAATACACATTTAAAATTACTGATCACCTGATCCTGATTCAAAATTTGTAAGCAGAGATTAAGCTGATGCATGGAGGAGCTTGTGACCCCAAAACATATATTTGTCATGGCTTGCATGTAAGTGCTACACAGTCCACGCTCCAGTCTCCAGAATTTGCACTGATATAGACGAACTCAGGCTCCCAAAAATGTTTGTAAGCTCTTTCCTTCTTATAAATCTAATAGTGCCAGATAGAGATAGGGGTTTATTCAGAAGCATAAATAGGTGTAGGATGTATCCTTGTTTTATAAATATGTAATAATGCTAATTAAAGTGCCTTTTCTCTATGGAGCTTTATAGGTTTTGAAGGGTACCAGTATGGACCTAGGCTTTTTTCCTTAAGTTAGCAACTTGCATCTTTTAAGAAAGGTTGCTGGAAAAAATCTGCCTAAATAGACACAATTATCAGCAACCTCTATTTCTTATTGACCCATTTCCCAATTATATGCAAGAGAGAAATAATGAACATTAATCTACGCAAATGAGACCTCAATTTAAGCCATAAAGTGGGTTGTCCAATAAACCAAACTGAATTGAAAAGTCAATAAAAGTTGTATATACAGCTTGGTGCTTTTCCTCGACATATGTGTCTAAAATAAATTGTAACACTGCAATATTGTTCTGTGCAGAATGATTAGCTTTTAAGCCTGACTACTCCATAGGACTTATATTCGCTGCTTGAGCCCATATTTTCACCTGTTCCAAAATTCCAGAGCATAGGTTTTCCCCACCACATCAAGTAGGGCAATATGTTTATAGTTTCCTAGAAATCTTTTACAAACCTTTTTGTGAAGCAGGATGATGAAACTCCCATTCCATGATTTCAAGATTAGACCAATGTTGTAATAATGCACAAATAATGGGCTCAATGTGTTGGCCATGATACAGCACTTCATTTTTACACAGCAATCAGAATCTCATCTGAACCCATGGTGGCAGGTGATCCCGCTATAGTTATATGGGAAACTATATGATCATAATCTGGAGGGGGAATATAGTCACATAACTGGTTGCTGAACTCAAGTGACCGAAAATCCACTTTCTTCATAAATAGCATATAAACTACCCAGACTTACACAACTATCAGCTTTACAGAGCATTTAAATTTTGTGTTGCTGCTTAGGACTGCAAAGGATGTAGAATTTTTTCCTTGTGTGGCATGTTATTGATTGTTACCCATTCAAATCCTACTGTCTTGCCTTCTGGGCTACACAAATTCGTATTGTTTACATATCCTCTGTGGAAAATTAGAAAATTGTTTTTGTGTCAGTTTCTGTATCTCCTTTGGCAATTTGACTTCCTCAGTGCCCCTTAGGGCATAACATGTTGGAGATTTCAATTTACTCTCATATGTTGCACTAGAGATGTAAGTGATTGATATGAAGTAACAGGGTCGCCAAAAGAGGAATCAAGTGATACAATATCGAAAGGTGCCATTAAGTAATAGAAGAGAGTAATTTTCCAAGGGCTCCAATGAAGGCTTGCATTCTTCTTTGATATCAATTAGGCCAGCAACTGTTGGCAGAGATCAGTCTATGTTTTTTTGGCATACAAAGGAATTACCAGTCAAAGAAAGGCTTGATCACTATGTAGAGTATGTATGACCTTTATTTAAGTAACAACATCATACATCGAATAGGTTATAATCATAAAATAAGTAACTGAAAAACCCTTGGGGCCATGCCTCTTTGCCTTCTCTGGTATATCAGGAGCCATTCTTCCATTTAAGATTATAGCGCCTGATTACTTAAGCCCCCCAAGAGAAGAATCCCACATTTGTCTGCTGTACAGTAACTTGGGAACTGAGACTCTGAGATATTCCAGCTTTTGTTAGAAACCTCGGCATGTAGGTCTCCAGTGATAATAAATCAGGTGGACTTTTCTCTATCAAGTGTTAAGTTTATGAACTCAAATATATTAAAAAGCATACTGTTGTTCTGCTGTCCCAGTAGTAAGTAACTGTTAAACAAAAAGTGAGGCGTAGCTTATTGATTACATGCTCATTGGAAAACCAGTCCTTAAACATTGAAGAAAATTATTGTGATATGAGATAATGTTAGCCTACCAATCAATATCAATCAAGAGGAGAATAGCAATGTTCCCTTTTGCATGACCAAGATTAGACTGAATGGCCAGGCTATGAAATGCATAATAGGATGTAACTGAAGAGTTAACAAAGGACCAGGTTCCTGGGAGATAGATGACAATTGCTTTGTGTCCCCTGAAATAGTCTATTTTTGATTCTCCTAGCTCAGCCATATTCTAGGATATCTGTGATAAATATAATTAAATCGAGTGAAGTTGATCATCTTAACATTTGGTACTGTTTTGTACCTCGGAGAGCCAAGTACATGATAGGTTAGTGTTCGGTTGTTGAGATACTGTATTTTGGTCCCAGGTTATTACTTTTCTTCCAACCCCTGAAAATTCCACCACAACTAAGCAAGCCTGTTTTTGAAGTGTCTGTGATCTTTCAAGAGAAATGCCAATTTCGAACTCAGGACCACAACATCAAGCAATTTCATTGCGTCTTTTCTCTACATGGAATTTTTGGGGGGATCGTTTAGGGGTAGTAAGTGCAATATAAATGTAGTTACAATACTTTACAATACAAGAACTGTTCTTTGTAAACAAAAATAATTCCCAAGGCAAATTGTGGCAGCAAGCAAAGACCAAAATTCCACTTTATTATGAGGTACACTGTTTTGCATGAGAAAGGAGACTTTTTCTATTTCAGCCGAAGATAAAGATTTCAAAAGTTGGCATGGGAGTACTAACTTCACAATTTTAGCTCTGTTTAGGGGGCCAGTTTTCCCTAAAATCAGAGAACAAAAATCAATAGTATAGAATGAATAAGACATATCATCTTTGTCATTTGTCTGACACACATTCTTCGTAGGAGAACATCAAATTTGGGAGAAGGGCAATGGAAATTCTAGATGCTACTACATTTAAAGACTCTGGCTAAAGGATTCAGACAGGCTCTGAAGAAGCATTGGTAAGAGATATTCCATATTGGAGCCGTTGATCCAACTAGATCCTCTCTCAGTATTGTCGCTAAATATTGCAGTAGCAAGTGTCTCAGGGTGAGGATGTTTACCAGCATCCTGGATAAACATGCATAGGTCTCCAGTATTGAACCTGATCTTTCTACTGCCTTTTTTTAAAAAGCCCATTTATTTGCTCTTCCAATTGTTTTTTTTATGTTGCTTCCTAGAGGTTTTCATTGATACATTTGGCTCAGAGGGTACTTTCCACTGACTGTTTTACTCTTTTAAAACCCTTATGGATTAGATGGCCCCTTTTGCTTTCCAATAAACATTGGAATCAGAGTGACTTTGTCTGCAGGTGGTGACCGGGAAGGGGATGTTGGTTTTCATGTAAAACCATCCGTAACTGTTACAGGCAGGTGTAAAGGTTTTGTAGAAAATAAATGCAGCAATTTCTTTGCAGTTTTATCTTCTTAGCATCCTTACCCATTGAGGGTTACCCCTCTTGGACTGCTATATTTTTCTCTCTTTTCCCCTTTTCTAACAAAGGGGATTACGATTGGCTTGAAAAACTAGAAAGTCAGATGAAGGGAAAGCTGCCCTCACATCATCATTTTTTTTTAAAGAGAACAGAATACCTGGTCAGAGTTGTGTTGTTTTTTTCCAATAATTTTACAATTGAATCTAGAATGCCCTGAAGGACATGAAGGGCTTTGAAAACATGAAGACAGTCTCTTGGAGGATGGATGCTATTATTTAAGAGCAGATCTGGGGTATTAGAAATATTCTCCACAAGAAGAGAACTACTTTCTAACAGAGCTAATGCTTATCTGGGGAAGGAGTATTTTCCAGTTCCTTTGGGGGCAACCATAGCTTCTTTCACTATACAATGCTGGTATTGATAATCTAGGTCTATATCCGGAAGAGTATAATCAAATAAGGTCTGATTGTAATGTAAATAATCTGCTCTCTTCTCATGCACTTCTCCTATTCTGCCCTGAACATCAGCCTTCACAGGTGTGGCGGAGGTTGAGGGAATAACCAACACAAGCTCCAGAAGGTTTGATGGAGTACTTTGCAAGCATCCATTAATACACATGTCAGTTGGCTCAACTAGAGCTGTACCCTCCTTTCCATCTCCGAAACATGAAAATAAAGATGGAATTTGTGGTAGATTAGTCAGTGTGTAAATATATGATGACTGTCTTAAAAACTGTTTAGAGAGTTACGGTCCCATTGACATGAAAGTTGGTTTCAAGACTGTTTCTGCTTCTTAGTTTTCGTAATAGTTATATTTAAAAATGTATTATTTCTCCTTACTTTTCTTTGAGGGGGGAGAGGCTGTGTCCTTACAGGACCTATGACTTGCAGAACCAGGGTAGATACAGAAATTAGCCCTGGAAGGTCATCAGCTAACCTCTCATTCTTGTTTTGGCCTGGGTATAACCACTTCTTGAGAGGAAAACTGTAAAACAAATTATAGAAGATTGAAATGAATCAGCATCATGTACTTCTCACAATAAAAGTTAGAGTTCCAAAGTGGAAAACGATATGCTCAGGAGAAAATCCTGCTTAAGCAGATCAAAATGTAGTGGTTATCCACTAATTGAAGGGGCATCCAGACCTCCCCTTCAGATGCACTCATGACACCAGCTTTGGCTTTCGCTTTGACTGCGGCTCGAATCAACCCCAGGGGATCCACAATCCCCATCAGAGGCCGCCTTCTCACAGATCATATATCCACAGTAACACCCTGGCCTTATCCTATACCTACCCTGCTCCTTCTCCTCCATGCCAGTCCCAAGCACTCAGTTCGGAACCTCCTCTGGCATGGTCTGACTAGATCTAGGGACAGCTGCATGAGGAGGAGAAGAGCCGAGACAAGCGCGACAAGAAGGAAGGGGAACTGCCGAAAGACCAGCAGGGCTCAAGCACGTTCTACTGCTTCTGTGACCATTCAGCTCACCTGCGGCATGCCAGGTACCATATGACATGATAGCACAAGCTTACTCACTGGGAGAGGCAATGTTTACTTGAGCTCTCTCATATGCTGCTTCAAATTCTGCATATGTTATCATCGCTGCTTCCCTATCATGATAGAGTCTCTGTAGGATAATTTGTTCAACTCTATGTATCTTCAGGTGTTCTAATTCTGATTTACATGAATATAGCATGTTACAATGCATGCTATTACATTGTGTACTATTACAATGCAGTCGTTAAAATGACCGCTTTTTTAGTAGGCAAAACCTTTACATCGCAAGTTATTACAACGACTTGCTGCAGGGGGCGTGCTGGACTTAGGAATAGTATTATTTACTATTCATACTTCAGTATACGCAACAGCAGGGAAGGTGTTGGATTTCATATCCAATACCTTAGTGCAAGTCATTCTAAGGACTTGCAATGTAAAGGTATTGCGTACGAACAATGCGGTTGTTGTAACAACAATGTTGTAAAAGCACTGCGTTGTAACAACAGCGTTGCAAACGCTGTTTCCTGATTTACACTGAGGTCTTTATAACCTGGAACTCTTGTCCTGCTGAATACTCCACAATGGTTCACAGATGGTCGAAATGCACATCTTTGACATGATGGAGAAGGAATGTGAGTTTTAAACTTTTATTGAAAGTGATTTCTTCAAAAGAATTTCAACCAACAAATTATTTATTAGATCACCTCTACTTTTCCATCCAAGGACTTTTACAAGATGTATCCTTGATCAGCATCTATGTTAAAGGAGTTTTACCCTCATTTGTGAGGGGGAGGGTTATGGGTCCCTATACGAATGCTACAACATATTATTTTTACAGAAATTGAAAATGATCACAGTGGTGGTGCATTATGAATCTTTCACCTAAATGATCACTTTAGTGCACAAGATGTAGTTTCTTGAGATAACTGCAACTGGTGGATTTGTTTGTATGTTTTACACAATATGTTTTAATTGAAATTTTCACCAAATTATAATGTCCATTTAATATTTGAATTTTTCAGTGAATTTTTAAGGGTTTTTTAAAACTTTAAAGTAAGATATATTTAAAATTCCTTACTATAATGTCAATTTCACCTTTGTTTATTTAATGACAATATATATATACACACACACGCACACACATTTATATATATACTACGCACACACATTTATATATATATATACTACACACACACATTTATGTATACACACACACACACATATATATATATATATATATATATATATATATATATATATATATATTCACTTAAAAAACCATAGGTTTCACACATGTTATAGTTAGCTGGACATTTCACTCGTAAAAAACCAATGAAATTCCCCCGTTATAGTTAGTGCAGGCAACTATAACTCACGCGACCGCAATCCTCTGCTGATGACGTCAGATATGACATCACTGTATTTAGACACTTATTTACCCATGTCTTCTTCCATTAATCTTTAGCTATACATATATTACAAATATTTATTATTCAGAAAGACACATATGTCATCAGTGATGTAATATCTGACGTCATCAGCAGAGGATTGCGGTCGCATGAGTTATAGTTGCCTGCACTAACTATAACGGGGGAATTTAATTGTTTTTTTACGAGTGAAATGTCCATCTAACTATAACATGTGTGAAACCTATGGTTTTTTAAGTGAATTTGCAAGGTTTTTTAAATGCTAATTCGTAACTATAACGTGTGTGAAACCTATGGTTTTTTCAGTAAAATTGTACGGTTTTTTAAATGCTAAGTTATGTATTTATTAAATGTTTTTTTTGTTTCAGGTTTTTCACCGTGCGCGCACCGTGCGCTTCGCTCACCGTGCGCGCGCTGTGGGTGCTCGGTGCGCTTCACGCACCGAGCACCCACGGTACGCAGTGCGTAACGTGCGCGCACCCCGCGATTTGTTTAAAAAAAAAATTGGTTTTTTCTCCCTTGGGGGTCCTGCTGTGACCCCCTGACCAAGGCTAGGGGGTCAGGAACTGTCCACCCTGCCCCCTTTTCACGTTCTCCACCTTTGTTTTTCACCCCCTCAGACTGCGAGAGACAAAATGGCGGCCGACATTTCCTGGTTTTGACCGATTCGAATGCTTACCGACATCTAACAACCAATCAGAATTGCGCTCGCGCACGGCAGGGTGCGCGCACCGTGCGCGCACGGTGCACGCGTATAGATATTTATATGCTTTTAAATGCTATTTTCTCAGGAAATACTGAACAGATTTACACCAGGTTATAGTTATAACCTGGTGTAACTAGGTTGTAACTATAACTATCTACTGGCGACCGCCAGTATATATATATATAATATATTTATATATATATATTATCTACTGGCGGTCGCCAGTAGATAGTTATAGTTAGGATCGTGTTTCCATAGGAAATCTGAAAATTCTATTTTGAATACCTTTGGCGCCGGTTGACGAATCCTCGCAAATTTTTCAAAACTAATGGGGCGCTCCGCTCAGCTCCCACCCTGAAAGTCTCGGGGTGATTCGTCAAGCGGGGGCCGAGAAAAAAGGGAGGTCCCAAAACGCGTTTTCCCCATGCATTTTCCCATAGGACCTTTAGTCGAAGGTACAGCCCGAACGGCTGAACAGAATTACTTGAAATTTGGCAAACAGGTAGTCCTCAGGTCAGGGAAGTGCCTTTTGCATATCTGGAGTCAATCTGTTCAGTATTCAGTATTTCCTGAGAAAATTGCATTTAAAAGCATATAAATATCTAAAGCTGCGCACTGTGCGCGCACAGTGCGCGCACCCTAACGTGTGCGAGCGTAATTCTGATTGGTTGTTACATGTCAGTCAACGTTCAAATCGGTCGAAATCAGGAAGTGTCGGCCGCCATTTTGTTTGTTTTGGGTGCGAGAGTGAAAAAGAGAGGTGGCGAACGTGAAAAGGGGGAAGGGTAGAGAGTTCCTGACCCCCTAGCCTTTGAAGGGTGAAAAAACATTTACATTTTTTTTTTTTTAAATCGCGAGGTGCACACACGGTGTGCGCATGGTGAAAAAACTTAAAACAAATAAATAAATAATACATACATAACTTAGCATTTAAAAAACCATACAAATTCACTTAAAAAACCATAGGTTTCACACACGTTATAGTTAGGAATTAGCATTTAAAAAACCTTGCAAATTCACTAAAAAAAACATAGTTTTCACACATGTTATAGTTAGGTAGACATTTCACTCGTAAAAAACCAATGAAATTCCCCCGTTATAGTTAGTTCAGATAACTATAACTCGTGCGACTGCCACTCTATCACAAGGATGATGTCATCAGTGATGTCATGAGTGATGCCACTGACCATGTCATAAGTGATGTAATATGTGATGTCATGAGCAGTGGATTGCGGGCGCTCGAGTTATAGTTATCTGAACTAACTATAATGGGGGAATTTTATTGGTTTTTTACGAGTGAAATGTCTACCTAACTATAACATGTGTGAAACCTATGGTTTTTTAAGTGAATATATATATATATATATATATATCAGGCTCACTGGGGATGTCCAACATGCAAGCCGCACTCGGACACAGGACAGCCTTCCCCAAACCAGCTTTATTAACGGTACAAACAGCCACTCTTTCCAGACAGCATCAGACCGCTGCCCTGACGCGTTTCGAGTTCTCCTCTTCTTCAAAGGGTGGGGCAGTCCGAAAGTGCATGTGTGGGCGTCACCTTCCTTTTGTGCGAGATCGTACGCCATGGATTGGCTTCTCTGAATGAGGTAAGTACGTTGCTTTCTGGGAGGTGAAGTCTTTATTATTTCATCAATTGGATGCGCTTTCATTAAAATGCAAATTCAAGGCTCTCGATGAGCCCCGGGAAGTGTGGCTGCTCTTATCCTCGTCGTGTGCCTCACTGTCAGAGCCCTGTGTATCACGAGCTCCGTGACCTCCATTGTTCGAAGTGGTGCAGGCTTAGCGGCAGGACGGCCGCTTGTTATATCAGGCTCACTGGGGATGTCCAACATGCAAGCCGCACTCGGACACAGGACAGCCTTCCCCAAACCAGCTTTATTAACGGTACAAACAGCCACTCTTTCCAGACAGCATCAGACCGCTGCCCTGACGCGTTTCGAGTTCTCCTCTTCTTCAAAGGGTGGGGCAGTCCGAAAGTGCATGTGTGGGTGTCACCTTCCTTTTGTGCGAGATCGTACGCCATGGATTGGCTTCTCTGAATGAGGTAAGTACGTTGCTTTCTGGGAGGTGAAGTCTTTATTATTTCATCAATTGGATGCGCTTTCATTAAAATGCAAATTCAAGGCTCTCGATGAGCCCCGGGAAGTGTGGCTGCTCTTATCCTCGTCGTGTGCCTCACTGTCAGAGCCCTGTGTATCACGAGCTCCGTGACCTCCATTGTTCGAAGTGGTGCAGGCTTAGCGGCAGGACGGCCGCTTGTTATATCAGGCTCACTGGGGATGTCCAACATGCAAGCCGCACTCGGACACAGGACAGCCTTCCCCAAACCAGCTTTATTAACGGTACAAACAGCCACTCTTTCCAGACAGCATCAGACCGCTGCCCTGACGCGTTTCGAGTTCTCCTCTTCTTCAAAGGGTGGGGCAGTCCGAAAGTGCATGTGTGGGCGTCACCTTCCTTTTGTGCGAGATCGTACGCCATGGATTGGCTTCTCTGAATGAGGTAAGTACGTTGCTTTCTGGGAGGTGAAGTCTTTATTATTTCATCAATTGGATGCGCTTTCATTAAAATGCAAATTCAAGGCTCTCGATGAGCCCCGGGAAGTGTGGCTGCTCTTATCCTCGTCGTGTGCCTCACTGTCAGAGCCCTGTGTATCACGAGCTCCGTGACCTCCATTGTTCGAAGTGGTGCAGGCTTAGCGGCAGGACGGCCGCTTGTTATATCAGGCTCACTGGGGATGTCCAACATGCAAGCCGCACTCGGACACAGGACAGCCTTCCCCAAACCAGCTTTATTAACGGTACAAACAGCCACTCTTTCCAGACAGCATCAGACCGCTGCCCTGACGCGTTTCGAGTTCTCCTCTTCTTCAAAGGGTGGGGCAGTCCGAAAGTGCATGTGTGGGCGTCACCTTCCTTTTGTGCGAGATCGTACGCCATGGATTGGCTTCTCTGAATGAGGTAAGTACGTTGCTTTCTGGGAGGTGAAGTCTTTATTATTTCATCAATTGGATGCGCTTTCATTAAAATGCAAATTCAAGGCTCTCGATGAGCCCCGGGAAGTGTGGCTGCTCTTATCCTCGTCGTGTGCCTCACTGTTGGACATCCCCAGTGAGCCTGATATATATATATATATATATATATATATATATATTATCTACTGGCGGTCGCCAGTAGATAGTTATAGTTAGGACCGAGTTTCCATAGGAAATCTCAAAATTCTATTTTGAATAACTTTGGCGCCGATTGACGAATCCTCGCGAAATTTTCAAAACTAATGGGGCGCTCCGCTCCGCTCCTACCCTGAAATTCTCGGGGTGATTCGTCAAGCGGGGCCGAGAAAAAGGGGGGGTCCCAAAACGCGTTTTCCCCATGGATTTTTCCATAGGGACTTTAGTCGCAGCTACAGCCCGAACGGCTGAACAGAATTACGTGAAATTTGGAAGAGAGGTAGCCATAAGGTCCATGAAGTGCCTTTTGCAGGTTTGGTGTAAATCTGTTCAGTATTTCCAGAGAAAATAGCATTTAAATCAATATATATATCTGTACGCGCGCAGCGTGCAAGCTGGGTGCGCGCACCTTGCCGTGCGCGAGCGCAATTCTGATTGGTTGTTAGATCTTAGTAAACATTTGAATCAGTCGAAACCAGGAAGTGTCGGCCGCCATTTTGTCTCTCGCACTCTGAGGGGGTGAAAAACAAATGTGGAGAATGTGAAAAGCGGGCAGGGTGGACAGTTCCTGACCCCCTAGCCGTGGTCAGGGGGTCCCAGAAGGACCCCCAAGGGCCAATAAAAAAATATTATTTTTTTTGAAAAATCGCCGAGTGCGCGCACCCTGCGCGCACCACCCAAACGGAAAAAAATCTGCGAAGTTCGCGCAGCGTGCGCGCACTCCGCGATTTATCAAAAAAAAAAATGTATTTGGCCCTTGGGGGCGAAACGCTCCGTGCGCGCACGGCACGAACTGCGTAAAGTGGGCGCCCGGCGCGCGAACGCGCACCGTGTGCCCACCGTGCGCGCGCCGTGAAAAAGTTTTGTTTAAAAAAATATATTAATAAATACATAACTTAGCATTTAAAAAACCGTACAAATTCACTGAAAAAACCATAGGTTTCACACATGTTATAGTTAGGAATTAGCATTTAAAAAACCTTGCAAATTCACTTAAAAAACCATAGGTTTCACACATGTTATAGTTAGCTGGGCATTTCCCTCGTAAAAAACCAATGAAATTCCCCCGTTATAGTTAGTGCAGGCAACTATAACTCACGCGACCGCAATCCTCTGCTGATGACATCAGATATTACATCACTGTATTTAGACACTTATTTACCCATGTCTTCTTCCATTCATTTTTAGCTATACATATATTACATTTTTTTTTTTCAGAAAGACACATATGTCATCAGTGATGTAATATCTGACGTCATCAGCAGAGGATTGCGGTCGCGTGAGTTATAGTTGCCTGCACTAACTATAACGGGGGAATTTCATTGGTTTTTTACGAGGGAAATGCCCAGCTAACTATAACATGTGTGAAACCTATGGTTTTTTAAGTGAATATATATATATATATATATCCTGCACTCTCAACCTCACAAGTTGTGGATTTTCCACAAAGATTGGAGCACGGTCCATCAAATAGGTGCTTGTAAGGTTTTGACGTGTTTCAGCCCCTGAGGGCCTTGATCACATGATGCGCTCCACAGCTTCCCTTTGCTTTTTCTACCTTTTTTCATTTTAATGTGACAAGTGCAGAATATTTAACAGTCGGAGACATAAACAAAAGACTGCATGTTTACGTATCTCGTAGTTCATTTGGTACAAGAATTAAAACCATGGACGTTCGTATTCAAACATTAACATCATGCTTAAAATTGCTTTAAATTCATTGTTAAAATCTGTATACAAAATGCATTGAAATTTGATTGACCTGGCTCCAAATTTCAATGCAACCTCGGTACAGATTACATAGTACTGTTTCAATATATCAGTACAATATTTCATAATAAATGCATTTTGCAAAACCATCTGATATTATTGTATAATACAACTTTCTCAGATAATGTGTCAGTTATCTCAAACTGTAAACAAACCTTGTTCTGAATGTAAACAATGCAACTGTTAAAAGTGCTCAATGCAGAAAATTGAAAGTGCTTGTGTATATCCCAAAAGTGCAAAAGGCTAAAAGTAGTTTAAAACTGTAGATTACGACTGGGAGGGCAGCTTGAGTTTTTGATTAAACTCATTATTTGTCTAACATGTATGAAAACATAATCTTTTTCAATCGATACCACCCCATGTTGGTGCATTGCCTTATCTTCTCTTTTGTTTACAGACTGGTATAGAGGTCTTCTGTGGCGTTTAATCCGCCCAGATGTTTAGAATTTAACTCAAGGATGTACCGGGTTTCCAATTTACGTAGCACCCTTTCAAGGTTTCCTCCTCTTTTGTTTGGTGGTACGGAATCAATCAGGTAGTACTTTAAATCATTTGGATAGGATTTGTGACATTCGACAAAATTTCACGCCACTGGGTAGGAATGATCCCCATTCTTGAAGGCACATATATTCTGGAGTATCCTTTTGTGGCCCTGAAGTATAGTACTTCCTACATATCGTAGGCCACATGTGCACTCCAGCACATAGATGACATGGTCAGTCCTACATATTAACGGTCTTGTAATGTGACATTCCTGGTCTTCATAGGGGATCATGTATGTTGTTTTATTGATGCCATAGTGGCAGGCTTTACACATTTTTCACTTTAAAAAATCCTTTACGTTGTGTAAGCCATGTTGTTGCTGTTTGGTTCTCGAGATTACTTTTGACCAAACTGTCCCTCATTGCTGGTGCCCTACTGTATGTGATGGCTAACATTGTTGGCAACAGATGGCCTATAATAGGGTCATTAAGCACTACAGGCCAATTTCTTTTAATGATGTGCCTGATCACCCTTTCTTGGTTGCTGTACTTTAAAATCATTCTGAAAGTAACATCACTTTCCCCTGTGTTCATCTTGGGAGTGGACTGACTAGATACATCTAATCTTGAATTGGCAAGTAAGTCCGATCTCACTAATGCATTACTCTTGATGATAGCCACATTGATACATTTCTTGGAGTGGCCTCTAGCCAAAAACCTGGCTTTGCTTGCCAATTGTGCTATCCTAAGGTCATCTTGATTGCTGCAAATGCTTTTTAATCTTAGTATCTCCCCATAGGGGCTGCTGTGTTTTAGATGTCGAGGATGGTAGCTGGTGCATGCAGCACTGAGTTGCCTGCAGTCTGCTTCCTATGTGATTTGGTTTCGATCTTATTGTTTTTGACATACACTTGGACATCTAAAAGGCTCACCATTTCTGTACTGACGGTTGCCGTGAAGTTGAGATTGATGTCATTAATGTTTAACTTTTTGATAAACTCCTGTGCACTTGACAGGGTCCCTTGCTAAATTACAAAAAGATCGTCAATTTACCGCAGCCACAATTTACCATTATCTTTAAAATACAATTCATGAGTTTTCCTGAGTACCAGCTCCTCCCACCAACCCATGTGAAGATAGGCATAGCTGGGGGAGAAGCTGGCCCCCATTGCATATATATATAGTCACCAGCACCTTGTGTTTCAAGGACGAAAACGCTGCGGGTAAGTTTGAAAAAAATCTCCTTTATTTTGCTGGCTAACATCAAACGCGTTTTGGCTGACTCGCAGCCTTGTTCACTGACGACGAGGTGCCATTTTCATGCATTATTCAAGCTGTGCAACAATACTAGTGAAAAGAGACTATGAAGTTTCTTGATTTGCATTACAGACTTTCCAATGAAACTAATATGTTACAGTAAAACAAACATTAATACTAAATACAGTTACAAATGTTTTTGTTTTCTAAAAGCAGTCAAAATAATATTTTCAAATAAACATTGAAAGAGAAACAATTTTTTGCTTTTCTCTACACGTTTTTGAATGCACCCTTAATGGGCTTTATCTGACCTACATATCTCCACGGGGTAATCACCAATGGACTCTAAGTATCAGCAACATTGTATTAACAATGCTGGGCTCATTACATTCTAAGAGAGCAATTGTTACATTCTGCATAGTTAAATGGTTGCAGCATGTTTTCTTAACGCTCTACTCCGGTCTATACCTTTCAAATGTCTTATTGTATACAGCCTTACTCATATTACCTGCATCCTCGACAACCACTATGTATCCTGGTGGATCAAGGTCGTCCTACAGACAATTAGAACCACATTTAATGCCACAAAATTATGCACTGGCAGTGGTTTTATCTGAAGGCTTTTCATCACTCTAGAATTAATTCCCCCTAGAGATGAAAATCATCATTCAAAACAACAAATAACCGAAAACCAAAAACTATAGCAAGTCCAGTGACAGTGCACATACTCACGGCGCCAACTTACATAGAGGAAGCTAAGGTTGACCTTAAATGAAGAGTGGTTACGACATGTTTTCATAGTAGGGAATTGTGGCGTGGGATGGTAGTCCTGGAATACCTCACCAAGAATTATCACTAAATCGGTATGTACCTTATAAACAGTAACAATTTGACATATCAAATAAGCTATATATATGTCTGTCTTTTACATTTTAAAGTATTGCATGCAAAAACTTTACAGGGTGGCAATAAAATAGTATTGTTGAAAATATAGTGTTTACATATCTTGCCAGAGCTGAAAAGGTGGTTTACGAGTGGAGAGGCAAGCACAAGCGAATAAGGGTTCCCCGGTCTTCTAGAAAAATCGATACTTGTGATCTGACCTGAAGGCGTGATTCTTAATATTTCAGTACATTTGTCTCTGCATTAACCAAGGGTAACACACTTGATCTATATGGATCTCTGCTGTGCTTGATGCCATGGTTTATGGTTGTTGTGTAACGGTTTTGAGGTCCTCAAAAATAACAATAAAAAGTTTTATGAAAACAATAGTAATATCATGGGCTGGCTCTGGAATCAGAGAAAACTTGAAAAATGTTTGACATAAGCAGGAGAGCCAAACCTACTTCTTGACAACATGGTGGATGATGCGCCTGTGTTCCCCAAAGACAGTGTATCCAAAACACGTTTCAATGGCAGCTTCCAAAAGTACTCAGTAGGTAAAGCACTAATTGCATCTCAGAATTCACACTGCTCCCAGTGTGTAAATCGCCTTAGCCATCTTCCAAGGCTTTAGCTCCTTTGGACCCTGATATGTAAACACCATAAGCATCATGCTAGTGTTCACAAGCATGTAAAGTGGTGTTATGATAAATCCCCTATGCCTCAGCATTTAGAGTTTTGTTGGTATAATTCCCTTATTCCTGATTATGTCATCGTTATAGGCCTCCATTCTGTAATGAAAATGAAATGAAAATTGGATTTCTAAAGCGCAATAATACCCGCAGGTGTCTAGGCGCTGAAGCTTCATGAGGGGAGAAAACTGGGTAGCGGCCCCAGACAGTGGCGAAACTACGGAGTAAAGGGGGACGAGTTTGATCTAATTATTGAAAAGCCAGGATTTTAGTGCTTTGTGAAAAAAGAGCAGATTATTTGAGGTTTTTAGGGTAAGTGGCATAGTATTCCAGAGTTTAGCAGTAGTTACTGCAAAACTCTTTCTTTCCCAGGTGGCCCTCCTAAAATGGGGACGGACAGTTTTGCATGGGAGGCAGATCTTAAATTTCTGGTCAGGATATAACGATGGAAGAGTTGCCTAATAGAGGCTGGTCCTTTGGAGTGGAGAGCTTTAAAGGTTAAGCATAAGGATTAGAACACAACCCTTTTCTTAACCGGGAGCCAGTGAAGTGATGGAAGAAACTTGGATACCGACTTGTGTTTTGGTATCCCTAACAGCAGCATGGCGGCTGCGTTCCGGACCAATTGTAGTTTGTCTAAAGCTTTCTTGTGGGCCGTCAGGAAGAGCCCATTGCAATAGTCAATTTTGGAAAGGACTAGAGTGGTAATCACTGATTTCCGCGAGTTCAAAGGGATGCAAGGGAAGATCTTACTGAGGGATTTGAAGAGGAAAAAACAGAATCAGGTAATAGCATTACCATGTCCCACAAAGGAAAGTTCTCCATCAAACTGAATGCACTCTTGCCCTTGTGGGCCCAGTGTATCCCTAAATTTGAACGCCCCACAATTCTCAGATGATGTTAAACCTCAATTTCATGAGCCAATGTATACAAAAATAAAGTAAATCAAGTAAGGCCTCAATAAATGATTGATTTCTAGACCAGGGGAATAAAAGTGAAGGATTTATTACAAAAAATCAAAAAGATATGTTACAGCGTAAGCATAAAGGGGCAGATTTACAAGCCCCTTGCGCCACTTTTGCGCCACTTTTCCCATGTTAAAAGTGATGCAAAAGTGGCGCAAGGGGCTTGTAAATCTGCCTGAAAGTCTTTTCCACAAAGTCTCTCAGTAGATAGAGCATTACAGAGTAGCTCAAAATTGGAATTATCATAAGTCCCAGGTGAGCAGCAAAATTAATAACCAGACAGCCTCCCCAGTAAGTAGCATTGGAAAGTCTTTGGGGAAGTTCTGGCTCACCCATCAAAATCAATGGTTTATATACACTTTTGCCTATCAATCATTAGAACTACAAAATCATTGTGACATGATCAAACATATTACATTTTTAGCAAATCAGAGCACGGTTTTATTGAAAGTCATTGTGCTTTAGCTTCTAAGCACATTGGGCCAGATGTACGTAGTTTTTTTAGGTCTCAAACAGCTCAATTCATAGAATTGGGCCATTTACAATCACAAAAAAGCATTTTTTTTTATGTACAAAGCTCTATCTTGTGATTCAGTAACCTATTACCGAATCGCAAAATAGGTTTGGGATTCGGTATATGGAAGGGGCATCTTAAAGGCATCCCTCACAAATAGTGACTTGCAGTGGTATGTGTGAATGTTTTGCAACCATAATGCAGTTGCATTTTACCACCTACTTAAAGTAGGTAGTAACCCATTCACAAACTGGACTGGGTAACGAATGGACCCATTCCCCTTTGTGAATACATGTAAAAACGTTTTTTATGAGCATACAGTGGTTCCACGGTCCACTGCATACTCTTACAAAATGACAAGAAAACTTTTCTTTGTTTTTTATACGCATCCTATTTTCCTCAAAGGTAAACAAGCTGCATTTCAGAAAAAAATACATTGCTTTATTTTAAAACAATCACAGACATGGTGGTCACCATCCCTGTGATTTTAGCGAAAATGGTTCGCAAACTGAGGACTACCTCATGAATATTAATGAGGTAGGTCTAATTGCGATCCCATGTGATTTCAGAAAATGTGTGAAACGCACATTAGCACATGGGTGTTTACGAATCCCAAACAGCAAATCCAAAACATTTACTATTTGGTAATCACAAAAACATAGAGTGAGCAAAATCAATATTCAGGGAGTGGGATAGGGCAGATGAATTTTTGTGATTCAATATTTGGGAATCAAAAAACGTATGTACTACTTTGTCAGGGGGTGCTCCTAAGGACTGTTGCTACGGGACTCGTTGTCCCAGCCTGCATTGTCTTGACTGGAGGAGGGGCCACAGACGACTGCCAGCCCTGCCTGAGTTATAAGCGCCTTCCACCACCCCCCCCCCCACAGCGCCTGGACCACGCCCCAGTCAAGGGTTGGCCCGTCCTGCTCTCATCAGTAGCAGGAAGAGGCAGGGCCATCCCCTTTGGCTTCTATGCCAGTATAATATATCTGCTCTGGGTAAGACAAATCATTCTTTTCTTTTTGCCCCAAGTACCATGGTTTAATGTGTTGCTGAATTCTAGGCTCTTGAGAGACAGGCTTGGTCTCCAGTTGAAGGCGCAATATCCCACAAGCTGACTTCCTTGGTTGGCTGTACCTTTGGTTCCTATCTGAAAAACTCCAACCTATCCGGGATGTTTTGATGTACCTTGCACTATGCTGACCTTTGGCAGAGTACCAAGTGTGCCTTTCTGTGAGGAAGCGCAAAGTTTCAGAGACCCTTCAGGAAAAAAGGGTAAAAAACCATAAGCCAACCACGAGCCCACACCCTGATAACACATCGAACAGCTTAACTCTCAAGGACATTGACACTAATAGAAGAATCAAAAAACGTTTTGGAAGGCACCGACAACAGCACTGCTCAATCAGGACAATTGCTGAGGAAAGTACATCTTCCTAAAAAAAAGGGAAGCTGAATGTAATACGGACACCACAGGTCCCCTAAACCTGAAATCCGTTTCGGACATGGTTATATCAGAGGTTGCCGTAGATGACTCTGACCTAGTATCCACCTCACATCACACTGTATCTGAAGACACTGTATCAGCACCTGTCCCTCTTTCACTTTTGATAATCCGTATTAATATAGATTTTCGCCCCTACCTAGTGCTATTCAGGCTTCGGACTCAGATGACAGCTGAAGCTCACCCCCATCTACCTTGTATATTTCTCCTTTGAATACATCTGCTCTGGTTGACAAACTAGGATGGAACTTGGGCGGGTGGGGGACCTGAGATCTAAGGTTACTTTAATGATCACAGAAATTGGAGGGCTTAAAGCTTTAATTAAATCATCTGGTGCAGCTAAAATTTCCCATGGTGGTCAATACCTGCGCTTATACTTCAAGAATTGATCATAAAAATGGTGCAAAATATTAGTACCTTAAAAAGGTGTCCACTGCCCCCTTTAACTCTCCCCATACCCCCCAAAAAAATATTTGCCTGTCAAGGGACCTTTGTGCCTTATTTTGTATAGACCAACATACCCTTTGCCTATTAGGTGAGAAAGGCAGGGCCCAACATGATATAAACCAACTAGTGGGGCGTGCTGTGCCCACTTGTAATCTGCAATTACCTCAGGCAGCAGAGAAACCACTCCTTATCTATATGGTAAAGGTTCCTCATCATCAAAAAAGCTTTTGAAGACAAAGAGTCTCCCTTAAACAAATGTATACATTATATACCATCTGTCTATGACTGCCGCCCTGTCATGCGATCAGACATTAGTCAGGCAAAATGTTTTTCTGTACCATCTGAGCCCGCAGGAAGTTTTGTTTATATTAGATTAAAGCTGAAGACGTAACTTCTCGTGGATGGCTTGCTCAATTTAGGCATGACAGAGTTCTATCCCCAAACTCACAGATATGATTTAAATTGAACCCTCTATTCCCTTTTAAACAACCACCTACTTGAGAGGGGACAGTACCGCCTACTAGTGATCTGGTAGCTGAGTCTCAGAGATATTTCCCAACAGTCAGAAGCCCTTGTACCCCTATTGTCAATTGACTGGATTTCTCCACACGGCCCCCCGCCACCAAGATAAGGAGAGGATATTTGAATGTGAGAGAATGGAGCAGAATAGTGATCCAACCCCCATGGTTCCAAATGCCATGTCTGTTGCCAGTGTCAACCAACTTACAAATATTATGAATATTCTCATATGGAACCTAGCGGGGATTAATTCCAAATTAGGTGACCTAAATTGGGAAAATGTAATCAGCAAGTTCGATCTGTGTCTTTTGCAGGAAACCTGGTCATGCAAACCACTGCATAGATCAGGATACATAATGTATTAGTTACCAACTATTCCAGCATAAAGGGGCTGGCTATCTGGCAGCCTCCTTATTTGGGTTTATTTGTCCCTAGCTGTTAAAATAACAGTGCTGTCATTTATTTCACATGGCATTATGGGTATATCCATATCCAGGGCAGGCTCCCACAACCTCTGTATGTTTAATTCTATAATTAGGTTACTGGAGGAGGGAGGGGGAGAGACCCAGACAATTTAAGACCTGACCCTTTATACGACTTCCCTTGATTTGCAGGATTGTTTGATCATTGGCGGTGATTTTAACATCACATATGAATCAATGGATCTGAGTTGTGTCTTGCCTCTCAGCAAGGAGGACGAGGATTGGGGAATCCCTACACTCAACATTAAATGAGCAAAATGTTGTACAAGTGCTGCTGATCAGCTTATACCATTCACTTTATCATATGGCTTGTGGGCCAGTAATGGGCGTACACCTGCAGATCTGTTTGCGGCTCATACATTTAACCACACAGGTTGCACAGGTAGAATTGATTAATGCTTGATCTCCTTGCAGTTGTGGGGTAGTTTGATTGATTTTAAGATATTAGACAGCGAGGACAGTGATAATAATGCTCTCCACTGCTCCCTAAAAGACCTATTGACTTCTAGGGCGAATGTCCAGATTTCGCAAAGTACAAATGTTGTCCAGTCAAAAGATAAGCGAAAGATAAAATGGGATAAAGTAGCAGCAAACGTAAATACCAGAGTCCTAATGTCTAATTCCCTAGGGGATCCTGTATCAGAACCAGAAATCTGGCCTTTGAAAAACCCAGGAATGAATCATGGCAGTTTGAAATTGTAACGATTAAGGAAGGCCTTTTCAAGCTGCTTGGGGAGTGTTTTGTAAATAGATCTGGACCTGGCTGGGCCTCCTTAAAGACTGAACGCACTTGATATAATAAAGTGTGCAATGATAAGAAAATCGAGCTACGCCTTGCTCTGATCTATGGTCATCGCACCCTGATTTGTGCTAAACATCAAGAATATAAACTAATCCAAATAAAAGTGTGAAGGGATTAGGATACACAGATATGGTAGGAATTTATATGAAGCTGCTGCCCACAAGGATAGTAGGACATTTTGGAAGCTAGTAGCCAATAGCAATCAGCAACCAGATTTTTTTGAAACTCTATAAACAGGGTCCAATTAATGATAGATCACCTGACCTCAGCATAAATGATTTAGTTTCCTCTGACCTCTTTAAACTGAAGGTCACTGAGACAGTCTCTGCAATCAAAGACATAGCAAGAGGTAAGGCACCAGGGCCTGATGGCATTGCAGGCAACCTTTCTTTTAGCAGATATTGATGGTTGGGAGACATACTTTAAGAAATTATCCAATTGCCTTCGTCAAGGGGCCAGTATTCCTGGTTGTTGGAAGGTAGGCCTGGGCAAAATTTCCGTTCCGTTCGCGGAATTTGCGATAATTTGGCATTTCCGCGTTCCGCGGAGAGCGCGGAAATGTCAAAATTTCCGCATTCCGCAGCTTTGCGATAATTTGGTTCTTGCTCGCGCTGTAAAATAATACATTCTCGCGCGCGCGCGATCGCCTTACCTGAATCCCCGCGTTCGCCGACAAGTTTTCCCGATCCGGTCGCGTTCTCCATGAGATGTTGTATTGTTTTAGCCATTTGCGCTGTCTCGCGACAGTTCGCGTCCGCAGTGACGTCATGCGTCGCGCGATCACTTCTTTCTTCTCGCGATCATGCACCGCGAGACAACTGAAAACAAGATGGCCGCGCCCGCGAGCAACCGCAGGGGTAAGTTAGCGACCCGCAACCATGCAGAAAATATCGCGAACGGGCGGGAAAAAAACTTCCGCATCTTCGCGATATTTCCGCTTGTTTGCGGAGATTTTTAACATTTTCGCGATAATTTGCGAAAGTCGCTTTCGCAAATTCTGCCCACCCCTATTGGAAGGCAGCTGAAATTGTCCCCATCCATAAGAAAGCAGTATGGTATTAGCCCCTAAACTATAGGCCAATCACCCTTATTGATATTGCCCATAAGGTTTTTGCAAGTCACATTTTAGGGAGCTTGGAAGGCTGGATTTAGGACCACCAGGCCCTCCCTCCCCTTACAGGTGGGCTTTCATAAAGGGGTTAGCACAATTGATCACGTTTTCAGTTTTTTACTGATATGCTGGAAGACAGTTTTCCCCTAAAAGGCACACCTTAACCTGGTCTTTGTAGACCTAAAGTCTGCATTTGACCTCATCCCATGTTGAAAGCTCTGGGAGGTGCTCAAAAATAGTGGGGTCCCCCATGATCCTTTGGAGGTTCTAGTTCATCTACCCGAGAATACATGTTAAATGGGGAAGGGGCGGGTAAATCAAAGATCGGATACCCACTCAACATGGAGTGAGACAAGGATGTGTCATTACAACAGCCCTATTATCTTTATATCTAAATGATGTGGTGTTTTACCTTGGAGATGACCCGAATGACTTGCCCCTACTAGCTGGTCACAAGATTTCCCTTTTGTTATTTGCTGATGATACCCTTTTGATTTGTGGCCTTCAACTTTTAGTAGACAAGTTTACCACATTGTGCAGCAAGCAAGGGCTGGTTATTAGCCACTCAAAGACAAAGTTTATAGTCATCAGCGCACATAAGTGTTTTAGTGGCTCTATAACTTTGGAAGTCAGCCCATTAGATAGGGTCAGTGAGTTTACTTACTTGGAGATCAGCCTTACTAAATCGATGTCCTAGCTGGCCCAAATTGAGAGAAGTAGTTTGAATCTTACCCAGCATGCAGCAGCCATTTTAAAATTGTATCATGTCTTTTGAGCCAGGCGGATATGTAGCACCTTTTTTTGTTGTTGTTGCATATTTATATAGCGCAAACTCGACCCGAAGATATTGGAGCGCTTTACATGAGCACCGTATTTACATTACACATTCAGGCACAGGGAGATTAAGTGATTTGCCCAGAATCACAGGATGTGGATGCAACCTCGAGGCTCAAATCCTGGTTTCCAGCACCAAAGTCGGCAGTTTAGACGACGGACCACATCCTCTCCTTGAAAGTGTACAGAGCCAAGGCTGAGGGCAGCGCATTGTATGGGGTCGTAGTGTTGGGGAATGCTAATTTGGCCCCATTGGGAGTGGCCAAGAATACATTTTTTAGAGCCCTCACTAATCTTCCAAAGAATACCCTGTTGATCCCACTCAGACGAGTCCTGGGTCTTGAGCTGAGTCATTATAAAGCCCAACTTAGACCACTTTTGTTGTGGCACAGGCTTAAATACTCCTTAGTCCTGGAGGATTTTAACCTCTACTTGCAGTACGCAGTTGCCCATGATAGGGCTGGTAACAACAAATGGCTTTCCTATCTCAAAAACATGCTATATAAAATTGGTCTTGGTAAATTGTGGTCCTCTTCTCCCTTTATAAAACATCTCTTAAAGGCTTATTAAACCTTTTTATGGCAGTATATACATGTTGAAGAAATTAGGCATGTTCAAGAGGGGTCTTTTGCTGAATCATTTTTAGGTTTTAAGCTTGATATGGCCTTTGAACCTTTTTTAGATTACATAACCCCAATAGCTTCTAAGAATATATATGTCAAATTCCAATATGGCACTTTCCATTACAATCGCTTTAAGTGAAATGGAACTCAGGTGCTGTTGTGAGCACCATATGCCCAACATGTCAACAGGCTGAGGACTCATTAGAGCACTTTTTCTTTTCTGCTTATGATATGCGCATCGTAGAAAATCCTGGATTATTCCAATATGTAAGCAATTGACTGTCGACAGCACCATGATGCACTACGCTTTAATGTTATCCGGAGATGGCAGGACAAACTAGTTATATAAACAACAGCAAACTATTAGGAATGTATAGGGCACAGTGAGATAGTGGAAGGTCCTTGAAAACATTACAATATTGAGACCAAGCTGGAAAGTTTTTCATCAAGAAAAGCAAGACTAATGTCCACAGAAGTACAGATTATGAGCAGGCCTATATTGTGGCTTAATCAAAAAGAGCTAAGAAAACACACTCTTACATTTCAAAAGAATTTCGTTTTAAATGTAATTGTACCATATCAGTGTATACATGTACAATCGAGAGTAAATCCACATTCTGTCAGTTGTTAATGATGCACACAAAAATACAAATGGATAGAAACTCCAACAGGGAGGCAGCCAAAAGTTCCCCTGTACAAGCAGAGGGCAAGCATGTGCATATCTTTATAGATAAGGCACATGCCTGCCTTCACTCAGCGCAGCAGGGTTTATGAGCAAAAGCACTTTGGGCACTGGCACTTATTTTTGCAAACTAAGCGCTCGTCTGAAGTCACTCGGCCTGAAAATAGCAATACTGGACGAGCACAGCGATCAGAGCAGAACAGACAGCCAGGTAGGTAAGATTGAGGCCAAATTCAGATTTAGGTGGGTTACACCCTCTAGCCCATACACTGTTGGGGAATAGATGACACAAGACATATTTGGCTCCAGCCTTCATTGGAAAGGCCTGGGTTTCCCCTGTACAGTCCAACACTTATTCTGCCAAATCAAACTGCTTCATCCCTGCTGTATCATTGTTTAAAAAAATATATTTACTGGGGTGAAAAACATAGTGAAAATTTCTAATGAAAAAATTTAGAACTATCGATAACTATTTATATTATGAAACGTTAGATGATAGGAAAATACCCTCGGATAAAAGCTGAGTTATACTTTTGGTTGTAAAATAATTAACTGAAATTCCTCCATTTTCCATGAATCTTTCCATATCTCAGTCATTCACTCAAGTATCACTCTTCCGTGCACTTATCCTGTTTCTTAATATTATGAACTAATATATAGCTGATAATACAAAAACAACTTCTCAAGAAGCCTGCCTTCTCTGACACCTCTCAGGATTCTTCGATCTGCAGTTACACTTTTTTGAGTGGTGACAACAGTTCTACACCACACAATCGATGGAAAGTAACAGAGGGGAGGAACCCTTATTTGGCCCTCTCTCTGTTGCACATTATTGTACTACATTTATCAAACTCACCCAATACCGGTTTTCCTCAGCTGCTTACATCCCTGCTGCATCTATGTTTTACTGATAATCTCTGCGCAAACACTGACCACACTACCAGGCACATGAAAGGCTTGTGTGTTATTCAGTGGCTTACTATTACCCCCCAGAGCCCCTGAGGTGCAGGGGGAGGGGGCCTCCAGCTGCAGGGGCCCCCTCTGACACTGTGCATGGGCAGCGAACCCCTGGTCTGAAGGCTCCTGACTGGGTGCAGATCATGGAGGGACCCCTCCATGTACTTTGCAGGATGGCCCCCTCAAGAATTGTTATGCCACTGGTGTTATTACCTTCCTGAGGGATGTGTAGGTTAAAAGAACCAACCTTGGAAAAGCGGACAGAGGGCAGATACATATGGAACTTGGTCACTGCAAAGTGATGACCTAAGAATGTGCTAGGGGGAATGTTGTCATGTGTAAATATGAAAGGGCTTGGTGTCCGGGTAGGAATAGCTATATATACTGGAATAAAAGGTAGATCTACGAAAAAGAGCAGGTAGTTGGCACTCAGAACTCACCTAAAGGACGGAAGGGAGTTGTCAGAACTGAGGTGGTCAATGGAATCTCCCCCATACTCTTCAATGCTTCTCATCATAAGTTGCAACGTTATTAGAGCATAGAGTCAGTGGGATTCAACAGAAAGTATGTTACAAACATTACAAAAAATCATCATCTCTTTTAGATTACCCCTTCCTTAACTCATGATCAGCCTTGCCATCTTTATGTGCCTAATGAAGTCATTTTTGTTTAGAAAAAGCACTAGCTGCTGAGGTCATGAGGAATATATAAAGTAGGAATTTACAGTCAAGGTCCATTAAAAGGACATTGTTTTATTTAGAAATATGCTTAAAAGGCAGTAAGAGCCTCCATGTAATATTGTTATCTAAAGATCATCCCAGGCTAACAAGTGTTTCACAACTGTTCCAATTAATGTTTTTTCCTCGGGCCTGTAATAAAATTTCGAAAGTCTCACATTTGTTTTGTTTAGTCTGCATTGGCGATGGACTGCTAAAACTATTGCCAGTTAGTTGGCCATTTCCTCAGCAAAGAAGTCTAATCTATCAGTTGGCTTCATATCGATCTGTCTTGTGGTTGATCTGTCTGATTGAGAAATATGTTTTATCTCCCTATATCTTGGTAGCCCCACACAATCTTTTCTATTCAGTGTGTTCCGTGGACGTCATTTGGGGGTCGCCACCAGTCGAAGTTGGCACTTCTTTTGCTGCCCTGGCCCAAGCAGTGGCAACATCAGGTTTAGGAACAAGGGCAGGTCGTTCTCTTTATTTTCCGTGCAATTGTTTGACTCTAATAAGGAATAATAACTTTTTATTTACTAATAATGTATGAAAAATGAAGCACCAACAGGTACAATGAGACCTTTGCTGGCAGCGGAGGTAAGTAAAAAAATTGGTTTTAAAAGTATGATGTGTGCATGCTTGTAGGCAAGAGTGTGTTTGTGAGAGAGCACATGTGTATGTGTGATTGAGTGCGCGAGCATGTGTGTGTCTGAGAATCAGTGACAGTGAATGGGGATAAGTGACACACAGGGAGATTTACAAAAAAGGTTGCGCAACGCAGCCACCCCGCGAGGCTGAGCTGCGTTGCGTGACAGGGAGGGAGCAGGAGAGCGCCCTTATTTTAAGAATATGGCTCTCTCCTCCCCTTTCCCTTGCGCTGATGCTGATTTCAGCAGCCGTGCACCATGCATACACCTTAGCGATGTTGCTCTAGGGTGTGTGCATGAGTGTAGCATAGGTTTTGTACAGGAAGGGTACCCTTCCTGTACAAAATACTATACTAGACAGAGGGAAATCTTTTTCCACTTTGCATGTGTGCTGCACAGTGCAGCCCGCTTGCAAAGTCAGGAAAGGAAGAAGAAATTAAAGCATTTCTCCTTCCTTGCGCCTAGTTGAAAATGGCGCAGTTTTCCCAAGCTAAACTCAATCTACTTTTTTAGTAAATTTGGTTTAGAGTGAGAAACCTTGGGTGGTTGCATGGGAACGCCCATGCACCACCCTTGACACGCCCCCATGTAATGCGAAGCAGCGCAATGAGCTTCTTCGCATTACTTTTACGTTATTTCCAGCGCTAAACAAGTTTAGCGCTGGAAAGTCATTCAGGAAAAAAAGATTTTGTGCTGCTTTGGGTCACTTTTGTGACACAAACACGGCGCAAAATCTTAGTACATTTTCCCCAGAGTGTCAAAGAGTATAAACGATTCAGAGTGAGAGAGCATGAGTAACAGCGATTGCAAATAAGTAAGAGTGGGTAAAAAAAGAAAAAAAGAAAAAGTTAGAGAGTGAAAGTGAGGACGCATAACAGTGAGAACGAATGTCATTGAGTGAGTGCAACTGTGAAAGACGGACTTTCCAACATTTCACGATTCTCAAAAAAAATTGTGAAATTAGCTAAGTAGCGCGGTGAACACAATATTTACCATTTTGGCTGCAAAAATAGGTCTCACAGCAGACAGCAAAAATTGGTGACTTCTTTCCGGCTGTATGCACCCTCGTCAATCCGTACAGCTGTACAGCCATAATACAGACCCCACTGTAGTGTCCTGCGGGACACGTTCTAGTGCTGTGCAGGAAGCTGTACTCCCAGCCACTCCCTCGATTGCTGGACACTTACACCCCCACACGCATCCATCATGGGTGTCATGAGTGACGTGACCCCGGCCCATAAAAGGGCCCGGGTGCACGTCCTCGTGGCTAGTTATTGCACTAACGCTCATGATGTCTGTGTCCATCATTTGAATAATGTGGGCATGAGGCCCAATATTACACTGGCAACGAGAGTGGGTCTCATCCCATGCGTGAGACAGCAGCCACCTCCCAGCCAGTTCCTTGGGGAAGAAGTGTCGCCTGCAACCCCTGAACACACGCCCGCCAGTCTGCCCCTACGTCCGTCCGCATGCTGACCCAGCGACTGCTCTTCACGCTGGCCGGCACGGCGGTGACTATTTGGCGGCGGAGAGGGGCCTGCTTAGGCCAGCACCAGGCTCGGGTTGACCGCGTGTGCTGTGATCGGCACCGTAGGAGGTGAGACGCTGCCCGCACCAGCACCGGTCAGTGACCCACGACAGGCAAGAGAGGAGTCGCACACTCCATGTGGCAGGCCGCCACAGCAGCAGGCGCTCTGACAACTGGTGACACGTGCCCGGACGTCACGTCATCCAGCAAGCAAGGAGCATGTCACCCCAATTGACCAGTCCGGACAAGCACCCTGAAACTTAAGGCAGAAGCCGGCACCTCAACAGCACCGCCTCGAGGTCCAAGCACAACACCCTTGAAGAAAGAAGAGAGTGACAGCCCTGTCACCCCGAAAACCAGATAAACACAGGTGGGCTAAGCAGACCAACAAAAGGAGAAGACCGAGGACTCACACAGCAAGCCAAAAGCACACCCTGACACGCCAGACAGCCACCAAGGCAGACCGGCATCCCTGGATACAGCCTCACGAGAGAACCGAATATAAGCCGCAGCAAGCGCAAACCGAGTCTCATCAAAATGCTTCTCCAGGTGAGCGGCAACCGGCGTCCTTGGATATAGCCTCACGGGAGAACCGAACATAAGCCGTAGGAAGCGCAAACCGAGTGTCATCCCAACACTTCTCCAGGTGAGCGTCAACCGGCGTCGCTGGATATAGCCTCACGGGAGAACAGAACATAAGCTGTAGGAAGCGCAAACCGAGTCTTATCCCAATGCTTCCCCAGGTGAACGTCAACTGGCATCCCTGGATATAGCCTCACGGGAGAACTGAACATAAGCCGCAGTCAACGCAAACCGAGTCTCATCCCAACTCTTCCCCAGGCGAACGTCCATCCCAGAGAGTCATCTGTCTAAAGCAAATGGCATCCATGCTGCTGACTGCAGATGCCATGGGGAAGATCAGCACCGAGTGTCTTTCCTCACACCGCCTCAAGATGGAGTGGGCAGTGGCCCGAAGCCAGGCAAGAGAGGATCCACACACTTTGCGTGTCACCCCGCCACTGAAACTCAACCTCAGCAAGGCAGAGGCACATGGCTGCCAAGTCCCTCCTGACATCCAACTCTCCCAGCAAGTCACCACCACCTGTCATCCTGAGTCAATACATGGCTGGCAACCGCCATCACTCCAGCCATCAGCACATGCGTCAAACAGCACTCCCAGATGAGAAAAGAGACCAAAGGCTTCCTGTGAACCAGGCATACCCCTGAACTGCGGCAGCGAGAACAAGTATCGGCCAAGATACCTCCACCCTAGAGGGTTGTGCGTGTGACTAAGTAACCGCTCCTCGGTGGTCCTGCAGCTGCCTCCAGTTGGCACAAAAGCGGCCCCAGCGTAGCCCTCCTGCAGTCCCGCAGCAACCCCGACAACGGGCCTCCCCAGGCGGGAGAGTGAAAAGAGACTTTGCCCCACCAACAGGTCATCAGTTGCAGCCAAAAGGTTCCACAGAGACAATTGATCAGGCAACACCTCTACGAACCGTCACCATGAACTCCATCAATGCACATGACGCATCCCATTGAAAGAACTGTTAGAATTCACCACAGACCATCACCGACGTCAACAAAAGGGAAGCCATGAAAGACATGTTGTCACAAGTGAACTGACGGTATGCAGTGGGCGTCTCCAAGCCAGCGGTCGTGTGCACGAACCCTTCAGGTTAAACCATGAGTGCCAGCCGAGAAGGTCCTGCTGCAGGCAGAGTCATCAGCCCACGTCTGATGCCTTCCTGCCATCAGTCTCAGAAGACTGATGGACCCTGTGGTGTCTAGTTAATTGTTTGTTTGTTCCCACAGGTTGGGCGGAATGTAGTGTCCTGCGGGACACGTTTTTGTGCTCCACAGGAAGCTGTACTCCCATCCACTTCCTCGAGGGCTGGACACTTACATCCATCACGGGTGTCACGAGTGACGTTCCCCCTTGGCCAATAAAAGCGCCCAGGTGCACGTGCTCGTGGCTAGTTATTGCACTAACTCTCATGATGTCTGTGTCCATCATTTGTATAATGTTGGCCTGAGGCCCAACATTACACCCACCACCCAGAATATTGCTGGCATAGATTTCTGCTGGGAGACCTTGTTTTGAGACCTAAATGGTGATCTGAATCCAACACTAACTGTCCGCAGAGGCAACTGGGGATACACTGTCCACCTCTTCGGCCATGCTCCGCTGCCTGCCAAGGCACCACCGCACGGCCCTCCACACCGGCACCCATGCTGAGGGCAAGTAAGTGGAATCTCGTCTGTTCATGGACTCCTTTGAAGTCCTGCCACGGTGTGTCTGGTCGGCACTAATGGCACGTCACAGGCACCGCGATACGAAGCTGTTAGGCATTAGGAAGCAAGATTTACATTGGGAAGCAATCCTAAATACTGCCGGAATAAAAGCTTCTTCCTGAGGGGCGACGGCTACTGCAATAAATCAACTGTTTCATAACATTCTACGCCTCGTTTGCGGTAGTAAGCGCTATATAAATACAATTACATGCAACACGCTAGTTACAATAATTGCCCCTTCGTGAAGATTAATGAGTGTACTCCTGCACATTTGCTGCATGCAGCGCTGTAAGAACAGGTGTACATATGACCCAAAAGCACCCGCTAAAGCCAGAAATTAAGTCTCAGCATTTTTAACTGATGCCATCCTGTAGCCAGGCATCAAGCAGCAAGCTGCTGAGGCCCTCCCTGCCCCCTCAATTTAACAAACAGGGCATCCTAGTCTGGCATAAACAGGGTGCCACGAGGAGAGCCAGCGTCCCCTGCAACTTACAGGATCCCATTCTCTGGAGCAACACTGCTGGTACTCACCAGGGTGGCTACGTGGGGAGAGGCTGGGTCTAAGGACAGGATGCTTATGGGTTCTTTCCAGAAGCAGACATTAACCCACATGGTCCTTTGTTCCTTACAAGCATGTGAAAATAGAGTGCAATGACACCCCATCCTCATGCAGTACATGTGATTAGCCAATCACTTAACCTCTATGGTAAACTGAGTTTTATAAAAAGAAAAAAACTATAATGCCGTGCACAGCATGGAGCAGGTCACTAGGCTATACACGGTAAGCATGGTGAGTGGATCTAAAGGCAATGTGAATATATCTAGTTGGACAGTAATATGCTTCATTCAATAACTTAAAAAGCTATAGTAAGCAATACCTATTATATTTGGTTAAGGTAACCAGTGGTATGTCAGACAACTAGCAAGGTCTGCTCTGGAGCAGATGCACTTGCACCACTGCTGTAGGTGCCTGTTTCATGAAGATGGGCAGGGTGGGGCACCTTCCTGCTTGTACAGAGGAGCACACCTGTAGTTGTAGTGAACAAGGGGTGAGACAGTGCTCAAAAGACTACCAACAAGGGAGAAGATGTGAGACTGCCGGAGCTGTGGTCTTGAGAACTTGGGCACGAGGTTCATGACTCAGAGTCTGCACAATAGCCTGTGGTTCTGGGAAATTCACCTCATCTCCCTGTAACAAAAACAGCTAGTCAGACAGAGCCAGAAAAGATGGCACACAGCAGATAACAAGAGAAGGGACCCACGTCTGGGCATACCCTGCCAACTTAGGGCGAACAAAGCAAAACCAAAGGGGATGATAGACGGAGTGTTGAACATTGCAAGCACTCACCCCCAGTCAACTGATCTGGGTTTAATCCATCATCATTCTTTAGCTCACTCCGCCATGTGGGCCCCTTGCTCCCTTTGCCACTGGATTCAAGCTAGCCTGGCTGATGACGGCTGATTAGCCAGAAACCGGTCCCAGGATGCTTGTTTCCAGTCCAGAGAAGACATGGCTTGGCAGTGTGGGCTGGACTGTTCCCAGGAGGCACAGGGTCAGACTGATTTGTATATGGCCATGTCTGAACTGGGGTGGCAGAGCCAGCTAAAGAATGATGATGGATTAAACCCAGATTAGTTGACTGGGGGTGAGTGCTTGCAATGTGCAAAATTCCATCCATCATCCCCTTTGGTTTTGCTTTGTTCGCCCTAAGTTGGCAGGGTATGCCCAGACTTGGGTCCCTTCCTCACTTTGCCACTGAATTCAAGCTAGCCTGGCTGATGACGGCTGATTAGCCAGAAACCAGTCCCAGGATGCTTGTTTCCGGTCCAGGGAAGATATGGCTTGGCAGTTCGGGCTGGACTGTTCCTATGAGGCACAGGGTCAGACTGATTTGCATATGGCCATGTCTGAACTGGGGTGGCGGAGTGAGCTAAAGAATGATGATGGATTAAACCCAGATCAGTTGACTGGGGGTGAGTGCTTGCAATGTTCAACACTCCGTCCATCATCCCCTTTTGTTTTGCTTTGTTCGCACTAAGTTGGCAGGGTATGCCCAGAAGTGGGTCCCTTGCTCACTTTGCCACTGGATTCAAGCTAGCCTGGCTGATGATGGCTGATTAGCCAGAAACCAGTCCCAGGATGCTTGTTTCTGGTCCAGGGAAGACATGGCTTGGCAGTTCGAGCTGGACTGTTCCCATGAGGCACAGGGTCAGACTGATTTGCATATGGCCATGTCTGAACTGGGGTGGCGGAGTGAGCTAAAGAATGATGATGGATTAAACCCAGATCAGTTGACTGGGGGTGAGTGCTTGCAATGTTCAAGACTCCGTCCATCATCCCCTTTGGTTTTGCTATGTACAAAGACAATGCAGTGCTATTGTCATGCACACTCACCTCAGTATAGAAGAACATTAGGGAAGCTGTCCATTTTCCCCACATTGGAGGCTCCTAGTAAGCAGGTGTCTATTTATGAGCTCGCAAACATGCTTACATGCTGTCAGTGTCTGCATCTGTAATATAAGTGACATTGGCTTATCTCTTAGGGCCTATGCATAAACTCATCTGCGGAGAATGTCAAGGTTCATCCCTCCTGCTCCTATGTCCTTCTGTATTTTATGGTCTTCGACTGGCAAATATCAAGACATTTAGTGTCCTACAGCAGATGGTTCTGGGACTTGGAACTGCTAGCTCCAAGTCAGCACACTGCCACAGAAAACAGGGTGACTATCAACCCTGTGCTATTGTGCTTGGCATAACCTATGCTCTAGAATGTTATCACAAAGGAAAATATAGCAAACCAACCTGCTCCGACACTTTAAACATGCCTATTTCCATTGATTAAAGGCTAAAAAGGAATGATTATGAATAAATGTGGAGCTGCAATAATGCCTCAAAATTTAAATTTTTATCCCGCAAAATTTGCAAATCTATGTTAGAATATCCTGGTGGTCTGGAAAGAGAATGAGTATGAGTGAGAATGTGTGAATGAGTACGTATGACTGAGTGAGATTAAGAGTGAATGTGGATGAGACTAAGTATGAATAAATGAGTCAAAGTAAGTGAGTCGTGCGTGTGAGAATGATTGAGAGTCAGTAGTATGAGTGAGAAAGTGTGAGTGAGAAAGTAAGTATGACTCAGACTGAATGAGTGTAACGGAGCAAGGGAGAGCAAGAATGATTGTAAATTAGTGACCAAGTGAAAATAAGTGTAAGAGAGTGAATGCAAGCTAGCATGAGTGAGTATATAGTGGTATTCTTGCATGTCTGTCATTAGGCCTGGCACACTGAAGGTAATTCTTGTCTTGTAAAGGTACCCCTAGAAAAATATTGGCAGTGGTGTACTGAAGGCAATTCTTTAAATAAGGTTCACCTATGGTATATAGCCAGTATTAATGGAAACATTCTTTCACAAGCACATTTATGTAATTTGTAGTTTAATGAGACACCAATAGCATAGGAGGGCAGCCATGACAAAATGCTAGTCCTGCCACAATGGAGGTAAATTATGACATATGAGGACAACCATAGCACCTTTTGAAACAAAATTGGGTGAACGTCTAGAGAGTTTCATTGGCTTGTCACATCATGAAGTGACTTATACATTATACATTCAATGAGTGTCCTTTCCAAATACATGGCTTTTTAGGAAATGTATGTAAAATTGTGCTTTAAAATACACTTATTGACCCAAGTTTTTTTTACATTCTCTTAGCAGAGAACACCACCGAACTCCTCTTATTAGAGGTCTGGCTCACTGGCTTAGGTTACTCGGTAAAAGCTAGGACAAGTATGATGCCCCACCTCTTCAAAAACCTTGCAGGCACCTTAACTTCAGAGGGTATCTAAAATAGACATCTTTTTTGTTATATTAATCATGCAGTATTTGTGGAACATAGGAAAGTCCTTTATTGTGATGTCATCGGGGTTAAGGTCATGTGGCCTCACTCTGGAAAGAGTCAGGGTCGAATTCCTATGATATCACTTTCAGCATTGTCATTAAGGTAAAAGGGTATGTGATGCTACTTCCACTACCCCTGATATTTTTGTGAATCGACTTCCACATGTGTTACATTTCTTTGGTGTTTTTTTTTTTTTACTCTTATTTGTAACCTTTAATATGAAAGTAGACATCATAAACCATCCTTGGAGATTCTCAAATTGACTCTGGTAGTTCTTATTCTGGTGTCTGCTATCCTTTCTATATCTATTTGCATACTATCTAATTTGAGGACTGTGTTTTTATAGCAGGAAACCCCCACTTGTAGGAAACCACACAATAGTAGTACAAAAATGAGAACCAGAAGCAATGACTTGCATAGTTTGGCCACCCACAGGGGGAGCCAGGAAAAAATAGTATGAACCCAGTCTTGCACAGGGGCAACTCCCTCCTTCTTCATGTCATTTTGTAGATGATATAGTGCTTGGATGTCAAAAGTGAGAGTTCCATTTTGGAGATAATTTCCAGGAATAAACATGCAACAGGAAGAACCAATCTTGGCACACACCCCACCCTCCATTGCGGTCATCAAGTCAAACACATACTGATGTTGCATCACCAGGAGGCAGACGGCCCTTTGTTCTCCCCTGATAGCATTTAGGCCGAGCTCAGTGTTGTTAATCATCTTCAGTAGTTCCTACCTGGTTATCTGTAACTAGCTGGTGTTTGCCTTTGTACTGTGAAGAAAGGTATAGACCCTCCTGAATTCACCTGAGTGTCCGAAAACAGTCTGAATTCTTCCAGAGTGTCCTTGAACTGAGCTCAGCCAAATTAATCAGCAGTTCTTCTTTGAGCCTGATGCAACAGAGTTGTTTTCTTTTGTAGCGGGAGTAGGAACAACTCAGATATATCTTCTCCAGGGATAACCGGGAATGGGATGTGAATGTTCACAAGGGTGCAGAGGACCCACTAGCCAGGGACCAGCTGTGAATAGGCAAATTCTCTGCATTGCCTGTAGTAATCCATCAATGTGGAGGTGCTGCATTGCAGGTCCTGGTATGTGAGGTTTGCTTCACAGTTTTCATTGGTTCCAAGAGGTATTGTTTTTTCTCTTCTAAAACACAAATAATATATTGCAAGTTTCTGTACAATTAGGGGTTGCCCCTTCCCGACTAAACATGTGCATTTAATTATCTCGGTATCCAATATTTCCTGGCATACGATATCTGTGCTGGTGTTTGACCCCTTGCGTCATCGATATGAAGGCCCTCCACTGAAATTCCATATCAGGTGTCCATTTTTTATTAAGAATGTCTGTCCCAAATATGTTAGAGCCACCCTGGGACCACCAACAGAGGTGGGAGTGAATGTATATGTGCACTAATGTGTTGGTTTTGCTACCTATAAGAACCTTTTTTCTGTGAGGTCTAGGGGCCAAACAGTGTCCTCGGCTATAGTGTCTCTTCTGCACATCCTGTCTAGCTTGGTTTGAATGTCGCTAGGTTGGGTGAAAAGGTATAGTGCTGTGGCCTTGGTCTCATACTCAGTGATGTATACTACTGCTCCATGGGGTTCTACTCTATTTGGTTGTATCTTGGCCCTAACCCTACATAGGTACAGGTGGTTGGGACATTTTGCTTTTTCGTGGGCTATCTCTTGGGATAAGTAAAGTCTGTCTGCATCTATCAGCGAATATATGTAATACAACCTGTTTGTGGTTTGGGTGCCCACAGGAGGCATGTCCTGATACCATGTGTTGGGTAGGAGTGTGCTGTGTAGTTCATGAAGGATGCTATCATTCAGTTCAGTGTAAGTGTAAGTGATGTGGGAGAGGTCCCTAAGCAAGAGCTGCAAGAATGTTGATGTAGGTTCTATGAAACTAGACAGATTTCTGGCTTTGGTAGGGCGCAAGAGCACCATGCTAGACAAAGAGTGTACAAAAGTACATAAATGCATAACTTTGGGAACATTTGTAGGTCTTGGGATGGTCTCCATGGGAGATGTCTGTCATCTGGGTGCCCAGGGAAGTCTTGTCTTGGTGCAGTGTAAAAAAGAGCCTGTTTATAAAAAAGTGTCAGTAAAGGTAGCTTGCAGTTGGTGCTGTTGAACAATTTGACCTCATTGAAGTCCTATTAGGAGCTTCAGCTGAAGGGGTGGCGGAACCCTGTAACGATGGTGCACACGTGGCTCAATTGCATACCTGTAGCATAAGAGCTGTGGGTTGCAGGATAGCTTGAAAAATACACATATCGTTATACAGTTGTCAGAACAATTCTGGTGCCTCATTTTTAGGGGTGTATTCTGTAGCTTCACTATGCACAAAACCTTTCAGTGGGGTACTGGATGAAGGTGGCAGTACTTTAGGGAATGGTGAGGTTAGGTTGCCTTAGGGTTATTTTGTGGGTACTTTGATCCCCTCCACCTTGCTATGGAAGGGGAAAGTACTTTACTTTGCAGACTGCTTCCTTTAAATGTATGTGTTTGCATGTGTGTGTTGTTTATCGGGCAGGGGGTATCCTTTTGACCTGCATGTGCGTTGTGCAATGTGAAGGGAAGTGGAATGATTTTTAGGGTCTTTGTGGGTAATGGCGATGTTCCCATCATCATGTGCATGTCTCTCTGGTGACTGCACATGGTATGTAATGAAGTTCTCCCTTATGGAGTTGGGTGATTAGATTATGCCCTTTTTCTGGAAGGTTTGTTTTTTTGAGCTACTTTTAGGCTTTTTTGTGCAGGTTCCGTTGGGTGTTTACCTATGCTTTTGGGTGATGCTGCATCTAACTTATACTGGAGGTAGTTGGAGAGTTGTTCATGGTCCCTCTGTGGCTCTGCAGGAGAGTGGCTGGGATTGCGCTTATTTGATGTGCCTCCGATGAGAGTCAGATGCAGGATTAGGACTCGTGATCGGCCAGATGCGGGTAATGCTATTGGTTTTGATGGATTTTCTCTATGGACTGAATGCCGTGTGGTTGCTTACATCTGAGTTTGAGAACATTTTTGTCCTATTTGTGTGAGAAGCATGGCTTCAGATGCTGGCTGCCTTGTTTTGGAACTGTAAGAGGGCCTCCATTTGGTAGAAATCCTGGGGATGTTAAGACCTACATAGCTAGTCCAAAGCTGGATTTTGATAAGTAGACCTGGATGCCAGTTTTTTTTGCAGCAGTCAGGGGCTGCCCTGCTCCCTCATCAGACCTTCTTCCCCTGCGGGTGTGTCCAGCCAACCCCACCCCAGGGGATCAACAGCGAAGAAAGGCCCAGGCCCTTGCGGGGACCTGAATGGTGAACTCTAGCGCAGATTCATGATCAATATAGTGTACTGCAGCCCTAAAGATGTTCATGAATGCAGGTAAGATAATGTATCTTTAAAGAGTATGAAGGGGATACATCATGTTAGGGGGTGGTTTTTGATTTTGTGTGTCTTTGCATTCTGCGATTGTGCAAGGTCATTGCATGCCCAGGCAGTCACCCATCCCTGCTGCAGCTGTGGCCCTGGTCCTTCCGTGTCTGGGCTCCCTGTCTGCTGTGGCTGTTGCCATGTGCTCAGCCAACCACCCAGCCCCTGCTACGATGGGGTGGTTGTTGCCTGATTTCCCTGAGGTAGATGGAAAAATTCTCTGAGCTTGGTTTTTGGGGATGGTATTCTGTGGGGGCTGTCCTGTGACTTTTCCTCTCTGCTTGTGATACTTTTTTAGGTGACAATAGTCAATTCCGTGGCTTCTTCTATACGGTAGTGCCATTCTATGAGATCTGGCAGCTGCCAGCCTCTCTGCCCTCTGATGCTAGCACTCTTTAGGAACCCTCTGGGGTTTCACAATTGAGTCTTCTTCAAGCCAGGTGCCACTAACATTCTTATGGCCACCACAGCCCTCTTGAGGGAGGTCTCACCCTGTTCTTTGTCTTTCCAAGGAGCCCACTGCATGGGGGGTATGTATGGTGCAAATCCTGCACTTTAGGTCCCAGGATTTGTCATTTGTTACAGGTAGGGGCACCTACTTGGAATGCCGTTCTATTAGTCTAGCATGCCATATTTCCCTATTGTGGTAATTCGCCTGGGTACCCCATTTGGTAACAGGTAGGGGCCACAAGTGCGGGGAATGCCCCACATGGCCTGCGGCCACCGCATGTGGTCTGGTTGCTAATGCCATTGTCCCTATGCACCTTGAGCCAACACCCCACCTTGCCTCTGAGTATTCAGTAGGCACGTATGTGTTGTGGTCTTGAGCCACCTGCTCCTTACGTACAATACATGCTATCTTTTTGCAGTTTCTACCAAAAGGTGGTGTGCACCACCTGCCCACTGCAGAGCTAATTCGCATAGCTCTAAGAGTCTTCCCATACATTCCAGGAATACTCCCTTGAAGGGGGTTCGATGGACTTTGATCACCCTGGTTGGCATCCACATGGCGTGGGAACAGTGTGCTGGCTTGTGCTCGAATAGGGAGATTCTAGTGGAAGAGCAGGCCATTGTCCCAATCTCGATGAACTGGATGGACCTTTTTAGCTTGGACGGTAGGTCTCATCCTAGTGTATTGGTCAGGGAGGAAGGATAATACAACAATTGCTCTTTTATCCTATTCTTCCCTCTCTTCAGCTTGAGGGGCTCTGAGATTAGAACTGAAGGCCACCGAATCTGAGATTCCGTAGATTTTTCCAGTGGTTTTTGATATGGGGGCAGCTCCTTCCCACAAGCATCACCTTGCTGAAACTGTATCCAACAAAAAGTGGTATGGTGTCTCTCTTAGTAATATTGTAACCACAGGGCCATTCTCATGGCAGTCTGGAGCAGACAGTAGGGTGAGAGCATATTTGGGTACCTTAGTGGCCCCTTGGTGGCCTCTGGCATGTGTTCCCTGTTTTCCTACTAAGTTGTTTTACCATGCACTCTCGCTGTCAGATTCTGAAGACCCTAAGCCTTCGTCCTTGATGTCGCTAGTCCGTTAGTCGTGTAGATTTGTGATTTGGGGTTACCCTGAAGTTGGCCGATAGTTTTAAAAGAACCATTGTTCCAGCCCTCTCTTGACCTTCATATCTGGTCTGAATGTGTGTTCTTGTGTGTTCTATTATGTTGGAATCAAATGCTCCACCCCTCAGGCCAGGCAAATGAGTACGCCTTGGTAAGTGCATGCCGCTTACAACAGTGTTTCTTTAGGTTCCTAGCCTGTGTGGGGAATCTACTTTACATGTGGTCTAGCGATGACTCCATGATGAGTTTGGAAACTTTTTAAGGAGTTTGTGAACTTCTGGCATTCTTGAGTTTTAAATAGTTCCAAATTCTACTCTGATTGTGGGGAAATAATGCACACATGTTTGTGCTGGAAACAACTACTGGTAATGAGCTCTATTAAGGAGAACGATTCATCACATGAAACACTTAACAATAAACAAAGACAGCGCAATGAAATAATAACAACATGTAAGAAAGTGCAATGGTTAGTTAAGAACAATGAAAGTTGCTTTTAAGCAGCAGAATAGCAAATATGGAATACTGACTGTCTTGTGGGAAAAGATAGTTACTCTTTCATGCACGCATAAACTTGTAAAAAGGACATTACATTTCAACAAAAAACAAAATTGCAAAATTTAACAGCACCACAATATCAAACATACATACATTGAAAACCTCAATAATAATAGAAGAGAAACAAATTAACAGAAAAAAGTATTATTTTGTCCCACAAATCTTATCCCTCTCCTAGGGCCTACTGACCGATAAAGAGGGAATATTCTGCGCAGTACACAGAGCAAAGTGAGCCTGATAGTCTGTCAGTGTCGGCTTGGGTACAAAAATATCAAAGTTTTGTGTGGAGAACATGGAACAGCTTGACAATTAGCAGCCCTCTCTGGCCAGACACAAGCTACACCTTATTCACCAAAGTCTGATTATTTTCCCTAACATTCAAATTACACTCTATATCACACCCAGGGGTCATCTGTGTGATGCTCTACGGTCCAAGCAAAGAAAACACCTCTTTCAGACAATGTCGATGTTAAGAAATAACAGTCCCTAAGAAAACACCTTCTTAACATAAAATAAGAACAAGGTGTTGACCCCATATCACACCCAGGGCCTATCCATACCATCTGTGTAACGTTCAGTGGTCCAAGCAAAGGAAATAAATAGGAGGCCGTATATCACACCGAGGGCCTATGCATACCATCTGTGTAATGCTTAGCAGTCCAAGCGAAGAAAATAAAAAATAAACCCTATATCATACCCAGGACCTATGCGTACCATCTGTGTACAGCTCAGTGGTCCAAGCGAAGAAAAGAAAAAAGTGACCCTATATCACACCAAGGGCCTATGCATACCATCTGTGTAATGCTAAGTGGTCCAAACAAACTAAACTATAAACTACCTTCATCCTCTCTATCACCCTGACTGGGGAAAAACTGATTAACTTAATTCTCCTAGTTTGCTACTCGCCACTTGCGGGGCTATGGATCAGATGTAGTCTGTTCCCCTCTGGGTGGACCTCCACCCCGCAAATTCAGCATAATCAATTGTGGGGTCTGCTCACTGGTCTCGTGGCACAGATGTGAATCCGTTTGGGCAGGGGTCCTTGTCCTTTGGCAGCAATTGGGCACAATAAACCAATCTCTCCTATCTGGCCCACCAAAATCTTGCTCCGATATGGATTTACCTTGAACAAATGAAAAGACATAAGGAGTTTGGCGAAACAGGACCAAATTGGTTTAATTAAAGGGATTGTACAGGAGAGCAGCAACAGAGTCTTGTCTGAAGTCTGTGTTGATGTACAAATGTTTTGGCCACCTTATATACAGTTCTTGAAGTACTAAACCGATTACACATTCTTGTAGAGCACATAAATCTGAGCTTTGTCATGAACCATAAATTCAACCATCTGCTAAGGCGCAGAGATGGCTGTCCACTTTGTGGCGACGCAATGCAGGCCAGTGTGTATGTGTCGAGATGTACGGCATGGGGAGAGCGTGAACACTGCGTGCAGTGTGCATGCTGTGTTCTGATTGGCTAAGTGTTCCTAAGTACTTGCAGCATCTAATTTTGCAGTATTTTGGGAACGCTTGCCCCTTTGGCAAATACTTTTGTGGTGCAGCTGCCTATCTGTAGGATCGATCTCGGTTTTCTCTGTTCATGCATTTGTCTGCGGGCTAAGTGTAACCCCACCTGTGACCTATCATTTGCTGGGCTTGGGTTTGAGTCACAGGGCCTGTCTGACCACATATCTCTGACTCTGGGTTGATGGGGAGGTCAACTCAGGTGGATTCAACAGCAGTGATATGAGTTTGTTATTATGTGTATATATATAACAAAGCAGTCATTGAAATCGCATTTACTGGTAGTCTCATTATTATGCATGCATTTGTCATGGTGTATATCAACATCGTATTTACCAATATTGACATTGTTATGTGTATATATATTATAGCATACATTGACATTGCATTCACCAATATTAACATTTTTATGAGGCACAGTGAAACATTGGTGTAAATATTTTGTTTCCATTAAACACAAATATGATTGCTCTAACAATAAGTCCAGATTACTTAGGTTTGCTTGTGTGCCGGGCCAGAATTTAAATTATGCCTGAGTAATCAGACTAGTTTCCGCAATCCCACGTTACTCTTCAGAATTACCAATAACATGTGATTATGCCTGCTGGCATAATTAAGAGTAATTTTGGGGGAAAAAATCCTACACCAAGAGAACTTTTAGCGAGTGTGAACGTCTGCTTGTGCTGCTGTTTATGTTCTATTGCATTTATCACTATTTTCGTATCGCAAAGTTCATGCTCGCCTCCATTTTGGATGTAAGGGTACAGTTTGTGCTAAGAAATAAGGGCTAAATTTTGGGAGTAAATTGAGGGAAATCGTACCCCAAGTGCATATTTACTGAGCATTAGTGGCTGTGTGCGCTCACTATTCCTGTTCAAGGCATTTAGCACTATTCCTCAGTGCAAAACTCATCCTTGCATTCATTTTGGACGTGGGCGGGGGGCATTTTTTCAAGAAAAAAGCACTCAATGCTGAATTATTCTTCTTGAGTAATTCTGTGTAATCTCACAGATTACTTTGGAAATTCCATGTGATTACAAAACATAGAATTATGTGAGTTACGTCCACCCTGAAAGGGGGAGCAAAGCTAATGCCATTAAGACCAATATTGTTTTTTAATATTCAGCTAATGAAGTCCTTTCTAGTTCAAATTTCCATTTGTTGTGTGTCTGCTAATATATTTACATTTAGTAATTTATGTATATTTCTGCTAATTTATGTATAGACAACACCAACAACCTAGCTAAGGGCAGTGGATCTCAAACTGTGCAGACAATCTTACAGCCATCAAACCTCACAAACTCTGCAAAACCAACTAACAGGCCTCCTGGTACGCAGATGAACTCCGGGACTCTATAAAATACTGTAAATAGCTGGAAAGGAAATGGAGAGCCAACCACAATGCCAATGCGAGATCAACCCACAAAGCCACACTCACGCACAACCACCACCTTCTGAGAGATACATAGGGAAGATCCCTCACATAATAGATCAAAGCTAGCTCCAACAACAGCAAAGAGACGTTTGCTATTATCAAGGAGTTCACCACCCCAGAAGCCTCAGCCATCCCCATCAATCCCTCCCAGTAACTCTGCTACAACCTTTACAACTTCTTCCACAGTAAAATTGAAAAGATTTACAATAACTTTAAAAAAAAGTGACCCCTAGGAAATCACCCGCAACCTGCCCACTATCCTCTCGGACACACATCTAATCAACAAGAGAACACACGCCAAGGAAGACACCTCCTTAATCATGAAAAACGTCTACTCCGAGGCCCTCACTGACCCTGTCGACATCATATCTAGTACATTTGATCAGCAGAGTTCTTCATGCACATCCTCAATTCCTCCATCAAATCTGCAACTTTCCACGAAAACTGGAAACATACCGCAAACACAGCCCTCCTCAATTAACCCATGGCAGACCCCAAAGAGTTGAGCAACTTCTGCCCCATCTCCCTTTTACCGTATCCAGCAAACTTGATATAGAAGGCAATCGATCTTCAACTTACCAACCTCCTGGAACTCCACAATCTTCTAGCCCTCACCCAATGCAGTTTTCACATCAGCCACAGCACGTACATATCACTCTTTCCTGCCACAGATGAAATCTGCACCCTTGTAAACTGAGGTGAAACTACTGCCCTAACACTACCATACCTATCTGCTGCGTTTGACACTGTGTCACACTCCAGACTTATCAAAAGACTTCACGCTAAAGTCATCCAAGTTCCAGCCCTTTACTGGATTTGCTCCTTCCTCACAGAGAGAACACAGATGGTCAGACACGCACCCAACACATCAAAGCCTAAGGACTTGAGAGTCCTTCAAGGATCATATCTCAGCCCTACCTTGTTCGACATTTAAATTACACCACTCACCAATGTCATCTGAGCTCACGGCATCTCCATTAATTCCTACGCTGATGAAACCTGTATCTTCCTCTCAATATTCGACTAGTCCTTCACAACCAGATAAAACTTCACCAAATGCATGATCTGCGTAGTAGAATGGATGAAAACCAAACTGCTTTAAACTCAACTGGGACAAGACGAAAGTGCTGATCTTCAGGAACAGGTACTCCCCCTAGGACGCCACGTGGTGGCCGTCAGAGCTTCGCCCAACACCTATACCTTACAACCACACAAGAAACCTGGGCATCACCTTAGATGACAAACTCAACATAGCCTCACAGGTAAATGCAGATATTCTCTTCTGCTTCTAAGTACTATGTATCCTCAGAAAAATCTTTAAGTGGATCCCCAAGAATACCAGGCATATTGTCACTCAAGCCCTAGCTACCAGGAGAGTAGACTACAGCATTGCACTCTATGCAAGAATTTACAACCATCTCCTCCTCCAACTTCAGACCATCCAGAAGGGTGCAGCTAGACTCATCAAGGACCTTCCAAGGTGCACACACATCATTCTGCACCTCAGAGAACTCCCCTGGTTAACTGTTCACCAATGCTACCGATTAAAGCTTCTCACATATGTCTTTAAGGCACTACACAACACTAGACCAGCATACCTATATTTCTGCATTTACTTCCACCAACCCACCACACACCTATGCCCTGCCTTACTCTATCTCTCATACAACCCCTGTACCCAATAAAGTAGAACAGGTAGCCTAGCCTTCTCCTACATTGCACCCAAAAACATGGAACAGCCTCCCTCTACACATGAAGGCTTCCTCTTTGCTTCTTGAATTCCACAAGAGGCTGAAAACCTGGATCTTCAATTAACCCCCAACAAACAACCTACACATCTGCTCCAGCTTCTGAATACCCTGTGGGTGATAAGTCACAATCAACAAATCCACATAACAGAACATAACATAACATAACATAGATAACATAATATAATTTTGTAAAATGTTATTGGGCATATTGCAGTAATAAGCTCATTGGTCAGTTTACCAATTTAAGTCCACCTAGTACCAAGAGCAAACTGGAGCTTCCAAAAATATAGAGGAAAAGGCCACTGCTCTCCTTCACAGATGCAAACTGCCATTGTTCAATAATTTAGAACTTGGCAGAGGAAAACAAAAAGCTCCTAAATTAGATATGCCCAGCATCCAGACATCATCTACAAGTCAAGGTTGTGGATAGAATACTGCCAAGGAGATGACAGTGCGCCCACTTTCTCCAACCCCTAGGTATTTGAGCAAGGTTGCAATTCTCAGGTACACCGCTGTCCTGCTATTTTCTTGCCATGGTTTGCTGTCCCTGTAATGAGGGCCAAATACTAACATCAGTTGTGACAGAACTATGGCGGAATGGTAGTCAGATGAGGCTTAAGCAGCTGTCTTGGACCTGTTCAGGAATAAATGAGGGACTGTGGGCCATATTATCAAGAAACGGCGATAACATTATTGCCACTTTAGTGGTAGGAAACTGCTGCTAAAGTGGCGATAATGGGCTTGATAATATGCACTTGTGAATTCCCATTGAAGCCACGTTCACACCAGAACATGGGCTTCTATGGGAATTCACAAGGGCATATTATCAAGCCCATTATCGCCGCTTTAGTGGTAGTTTCCTGCCGCTAAAGCGCCGATAGTGTTATCGCCGTTCCTTGATAATATGGCCCTGTGTGTCCTTCATGCAAAAGTATGCAACAAACAGACTTAGAGCAACAACATGTGCTTACTACTGTGCGAGTACATGCCAAGCACTTTACTGACATTTAGAGGCCTGTAGACCTCATCTGGATAGGTGCACTTCCAGACTGCATATACATACTGTGCCCCATCCCCTTAAGGTTCAGGGTTTGGGGTACTCAGACACATGCCCTGGTACTGCTTCGAATCACACCGATGCTTTTGCAGCTTTGCCCCCAAATGTAGAGAGTCTGGTGTCCCTCCAACAGGGTATTAGTCACATATTGTCCCACAGCATTCCAAGCACTAAATGGGAGGTGGGCGTTTATCACTATGCCGCTCTGCATGCTTACATACGTTAAACATGTACATAGTTGGCACACATTAAATATCATGGTTCTACTAGTAAAAATGATTATTTATCATAGCAAATAAACTGTTGTAGTAGCAGTCAGTAAATGTGCCAATGTAAAGATAGGGCAGCCATCCAAAGCCTACTAGTTTATTTCTTCGGGGATGCTTTGTGAGCTCACCTAAAATGAAATGTACATGGTAAATCTTTTGCAATTGCATTACATAAGGAGGGGCTGGAGCAAAACAGTTCTATTGTTCTGAGACTTTTACAGTAGATACTGCTGTAAGCATGGCAATCTGATCCAGTTTTAAGCATGGATGGTTCAATTATGGTGAAACAGGAGAAGTTGTTTCCCACAATAGGAGAGGTAGCAATTGCCATATTCTAGGTCTTTTTGCTGACATTTTCTGTCTTTGACACCGCATGTTGCGGTTGGAAACAGGCATACAATAAACCACGGTGTGTTCTATTCCTTGTAACACATGCCATAGGGATCCATTACCACACCCACATTCTACATTCATTATATGTGTCTTCCTCGGAATGTTCTTTCTGCAGTAAATCACCCCATAATCTCTTAAATCACATGGAGATTAGATCTGCTGTTTCTGATGTTTAGACCTAGTAAATACATACACACTTTGTTAATCTTTGCCTGCTTATCGTGTTTTTCTTCTTTAGCATGTTAAACACTGACCTCTTTAGTTACCTACCCACCTCCCATTACAATAAACCCCCAAACTGCTTTCCGACCCCAGAAATACTTTTTTTCATTATAAAAGAAAATCGTTTGCCGGGTTTTCTGTTGGCGCAGCCAAGTTTCTCAAGCTGTATTTCTGCACTGTAAACAATTTCATTGAGACGCTCGGTATATATATAAATACCTTTACTCTTATAGTCTGCGAACAATGGCTGCTCCCAACTGAAAGTATTATTTAAATATAGAAACACCGCTCCCAAAATGTTCATCTGGATACATATTTGCAGAGGCAGAGTGGCATTCAGAGGGGGCTTTTTTCGTCAATAAATGGTTGCCATAATAAGAGTATCAGCTTTGGCGTTTACATTTCTTTATGGTTGAGTTACCAATGTATACATTTAGCAGTTTCTCTATTTCTATTTTCTTACTGTTTAAAATGCTTGAGCTTATCTGAACCTAATGTATACACTGCTGATTCTTGGCAAAATAACACGGGGGAAATTTTCAGTGGGTCCAAGTGCGCCCTCTCTCTCGGAGCCGTGGAAGTCGGAAGTCAAATCTATTTGCAGTGTGACTCTGGTAAAACTTATACTATCATCAAATACAGACATCCTTTAATACATTTTAGGTATCGGTAGACTTGGGCAAACATTTTGTTTCCTTTAATAATATATTCCAATTAAAATTGTTTACTGCACACACTTTGATTCAGTTAAATCAAATTTATGCTATAGAATTCGTCGTTGTTTTATTGATTGTGTTCCTTCCAGGTGAAAAGCATGTTTTTCAGTACAGAGTGCAATATAGACTTCTTCTCTTGTTATTGGAGAATAGAAAAATAACAACTAGAAGTAGTCTCAAGGGCCAATCTTTTTTTCTCTCCTAAATGATCTTCAATATTTTTTAGAAGGGAATTCTGGCCGGTAAAGACAACATGATAGATGATGACAAGATGAAAGCACTGCTAGAACAACATCCATAGTAAAGATTTATTACTAGCTTCATAATGCCAGTAATCTACGCACATAAATGTATTTCATACGAATATTCTGAAAATCCGCCATGTTTTCATCCCTAACGGACCTAATTTGGACACTCCTGCTTTAAAGTTCCCGATCATGTGTAGGATGGAATTATACTCAGGCAGCAAGAGATAGCATATAGGGGATAATTAAAGAAGTGACTTTTTCCCCGCATGAATAGTTTAGATTAGTGTGTATAGGCATGTGTCAATTCTTTCTTCTTCACTAATGCGTTTTGCAACTTATGTTTCCTCCCAAGTTTGCACATATTTTATACATTGTGAGCAAAACAATATAGGTCAAATATTTGTGTGCTCATTTCAAATAATTTCAGTGAAAATGGATATCTAATGAGACCTCACATCACTGGCAATACCCCCTTAGCACACATAACATGCCCTGCCCATTTAGAGTTAGGCATTGCCAAATAATTTAACTATAACCATCAAAAACATTACATAATTGTTCTGGCAAAAGGGTTGGGTTTACCCGCTAACGTTGGGCATCGTGCCTCAACTCTACCCTGGTGTGGTGTTCAAGTTATTCTTTATCCTATGCAGTAGTGAAAGGAGAGAGACATCTCTATGAAGATGCCTAACTGTAAATGGGGTAGGCATTTTACATGTGCTAAGGGGCTATTGCCAGCAATGTGAGGTCTCAATAGATATCCCTTTTCATTGATATGATTTGAAATGAGCACATGCATATTTGACATAGTATTGTTTTGTTCACAAAATTGGTGGTTTTAATGAAGAAGTTGCACATGATCTTTTTCAGGTAAACCACCAGTGGATCCTTGCTTACGTGGACTACCACAAGACCTCTGTTTCTGTATACACCCTAGTTTACTCAACTGTTTTTGTGTATGAGTACAATATCACGCATAAGATTTAACTATAGGTCCTGAAGAAGCCACCACACTTCTGTTGAGGGTAAAAGTCTGAAACATGTCAACCTATCAGTAACCTACCATTTTTACCCAGAGCCAGGATGAATTTCCTCCTCAAAGCCAGGATGAATCTCCTCCTGTGGTGTCTTGGTTTTAATCCTGGCCCAGGGACGCACCAAAGAAGATTTGTGCTACCTGTAGCTAGTTTTAACTATCACATTCTCTATTTGATTATGCTCTGTAGCGCTCATCACACCAAGCTCATCTAAGGTATTTACTACACCTCTTCTCAAAACATGAAAAATATGGTGAAGCATGCTGCCTTTTGTGGGTGAAGGAAACCGTCCTTTAAAAGAGATACTCCACTATTACTAGGTCTTTGCTGTCCTGGTGTTATAGACCCAGGGGTTTCTTGTTGTGGTTAATATAGTCATATCTTCGGAGTCAACAGCTGCAGGTCTCAAAAACTCCTCTGGCTCAATTGTTGTGTTTTGACATGGCAGTTTAAAAACTGCACACACAGGCTGCAGTGGCAGACCTGAGACATGTTTAAAGGGCTACTTGAGTGGGTGGCACAATCAGTGATGCAGGGGCCTACAAGTAGATTAAATATGCAGATTGGGTATAAGCCAATTCTACCATGTTTTAAAGAGAGAGCACAAGCACTTTAGCACTGTTTACCAGCAAATAGGAAAATTGAAGGCAAACAATTAGGGGGAAAACCACACCAAGGATACCAGGTCTGGCACTTGTGTTCCCATTTTTGCTGTCATGTTGCCCATTTACTCTACAATGTCTCATCAGCCTAACAACATTTTAGTATTATTGTTTAATTCCGTTCACCTGCTTGTGGGATTATTTATTTATGTGTACTTCCATCTTTCTCTCTCCTGTTTGAGAGAACTTAACATTCAAGTAAACGTACCCGTTTTTTTAATTTCCCTGCATTTGTTTCTTCTTGAGTAACATATTTTTATGTTCAGACTCATTATTTGTTCCTGATTTAATCTGTGAACATTATCTCTATCTATCTCTATACATTCTTTTTAGATGAGTGTTTCTGAATTTTCCCACTATTTTGTTGTTTTTCATTTCTTGTTGTTTTTCAAGTGTAGCAATGGGATGCCATAAAAGTAAATCAAAGTCTCATATAAATAATGCACTCCTGTAACCTGAAAAAATTGGAGTTTTAATAGTATGCAATCATTTTAGTTATATAAGAACTGCATATCACAATTGCCTTATCAATCTGCTCCATTGGGCATGCTGAGATTGATGTTTTGTCTTTCACAGCTGGGTTTTAGCAGTGGAAGATTTCAAGCACTTTTCTTTCGGTCACACTTGATTATTTCACGTAAAATCTCAGTTGGAAATAGCATTATTAAACAACATCATTTGGAAAAAAAACATGTTTAAAAATATCAAAGCTCTAGTCAGTGTTACTTCAAGCTGCGGTTCAGTTGGTAAAACATTTTTCAATATGTATTTCTGCAGGACTACTTAGGAATTGCTTCAATTAATTTAAGTCTCAGAGGTAGGAAAGGCAACAGAAATGGGGCAGCTTGACAAGGAGAATCTATAAGGAGTGCCATGAAGCATGCCAGAAGGAAAGAACCCCAATTTGCAAATAGGGGTACAATGTAAGAGGGCACTAACAGGGCAGAGCAGTGAAGATATAAGAAAAATATCAGGGCACATAGTTAAACACAAAAGTATATAATGCACATGTCATAAATACTGTCAGCATACACAGCAAAAATAATCCAGTAACTATTTTTCACATTTAAATGATCACATTAATTATATGAGTTGTCTATAGCATGTAATATCTGTCAAAACATAAACCCTCGAGGGGATGGCCCATGCTATATAATGATACATTTGATTGTAGGTTTCTGTTTATGACCAAATGTACTTTTGTGTATAGGCCCTAAAGGAACAATGGCTGAGTAGCTGGTAATGAGGATGAATATGTCTCAGTGAGGAATTAAGCACTCAAAGGGTGATAGGGCAAAGGCTTTTAAACCACTGCCAAACTTTTGAGGTAGCATTTCAACCCACAGTTTTTCGCCCAGTGTGCCTCCTTATGCAAATCATTTCTCACCATGCTCCTCATGGGAACAGCACATCCCAAAATGTCAGATAAGGCCCTTCCAGAAAGGAACACAAGCAATCCTAGGCCAGTTTGAACCTGATTAGATGTTATCAGTGAGGTACAGCTGAGTCCTATCCTCTATATGACATTTTTCATTGCCCTGTCCCTCAGGCTTACATATGAAAGGACTATCCTCATTGCTAATCAATTATTTAGTCAACCTGTTTCATAAAGTATTTTTCCCTCAAAATAAAAGGCAGAGACTGTAAAGTCATTCTTAAAAAAACATTTCTGGACCTAAAGGACCCCAAAATGATGGCCCATACCTTTACTCCTCGATACAGGTAAACCGCTGTGGAGACCTCTGTACACTCAACTCCAGGGGTTTATCAAGTCCAAGACTTCTTTAAAGATGATTTATTACCCAGCAGGAGCATGGAATCAGTAATAATATGAGTCTTGGGCGACCTTAGGTGTCTGGTTGAAGCTGAGGTTCTTCAAGCACTGATATTAGTTAATTTGTCAGCATTTAAATCCGGGAACATACCAAAGTTAAAGATTGCCTAAGGTCAAGATTTCATAAACAGTTCTGAGTGGCTTTACTAATATATGCTGGAACAAAAAAGGTGATGGAAGCAATGCTAAATTAATTTCAGCCACTGAGTTTTGCTTGAGTGTATTCTGTTTTCCACCTATTGTGCCATTCTAAATGGACCTTAGATGGAGCTGAATGCAGCCCTGGGTAATTACCACTGGATGATATCAATTCAAGCATTCCTTGCAGCATTTTGTATATCCCTCAGGTTGTTGCCCTAAGCACAATGAATATGCGCAGACTTGGATCTTGTGCTCTCTCGCTAAAGGAACCAAGCTGCATCTGACTGAAGAGGTCCTAATAGGCAAAAACAAGTTTTGGGGGTCTTGTGCTCCAGTTCAGAGAGGACCTTGCTTGACACTTCAGGCTGGACTTTTACTATTAGAACAGAACCAAGGGCGATTTGCAAACAGTTGGGTCTAATCTGAGGCGGTATGAATAAAAACAAATGATTGGCCAGAATGTGACTGGAGAAATTACGAGTGGCTAAGAATAATTCAAACATTCTATCCATTACTTTCTTGTATCCTCATGTATGTCAGACAGAGCCTAGACATTCATCCGATACCCTTTTCCTCCCTGCCTACAACAGTCTGCTGTAGCATACCATAAGGCATACCACAAATATTGATCTTATCACGCTTATGATTTGATATCTGTGTGTGCCCCTCAACACATCTTCTCCATCTGGCTGGGTCAATATTCTATATGTACACAGACAACAACAAGATGATATTTTACCAGTTGCAGAAACAGCAAGAAAAAAGAGAAAGCTGCAGACAGTAATATTAAGTATTGCCAATCTCTGAAATGCTTCTAGATTCCAGTCAACTTCCTAAAGCTAAATTCATCCATGATGGAACTGCTTATTACCACAGATAATATGGCCAAATGCAGTATCCTCCTTTGCAGCCTCAGCTGCCCTAAATGTTGACAATTTATTTGGATAGGCGTCTTTCTGCAGGTGTCTGTGGCCAAGTCATCCAGCGCATGTTCCTATCATATCAAACACCTCAGGAGAACCTTGCCATTCATCCCCTTTAATTTTGATATCTAGGTGGTTATTATCTTACTTTATTTGAGGTTGGACTATGGAAATGCTCTAAATCTGGAATCCACAGAAAGATTGTTTAACAATCAACAGCTGGCACAAAATACACCAGTCAGGCTTTTCTCAGTTCTCTACAATCATGACCATATCAATCTTTAGGCATCAACAAAGCCATAGTGTGAACCTACAGGGCAATCAGTGGAGTGACACTGTCTTTACGTCAGGTAAACTCAAGTGTCATAACTCTGTAAGGTTGTGCACTCAACCAACATCTTAAGTCAGCCAAATGAAAGAGCTTCCACCTACTCTAAATGGAATTCTCTACCCTTTCCCTGTGAGCAAAAAGCCCTGAAAACCTGTTTCTTTACTTGTTGGTCCTCTCTCTGTTATTGATATCTATGCCACAAATCTCTTTAGGGAGCATGCTATCACAGGATAGGGATCTTTCATCTAAGTTGTCTCAGTTTATAAATAATTTTCTCAATGTGCACTGTTACTCCTACTTGTCATCACAAAGCTGCATTATGTTAATGCGCTTTACAGACAAACATGAAAACTTATCATAATGTGATATAGCATAACATAAAATATAAAATAACATATTACATGGGAGGGAGGTAGTGAGTATAAATTGCAATAGATGACCCATCAGGATCGAGGTCTTGAAACTTGTAAGTGACCTTATTGTTTTATGATCACCCCTATTGCAACATTGACATTGATCCACAAATTTACTAATGAAGATGATGGTGTAGGGTTTTCACTGGGCATATTATTGTGGATGTTCTAGTAACAGTATCATTATTTTGATGATCACTTCTTTGCAGCCTAAAGAGTTAATGCTCAACCACCTTTCTTTGAGGCACTTGTACAGTAGAAGTTAGGATCAAAAAACAACTTGGAACTATAACAATAATCATAAAACATTCAAAATGTAGCAGACAATAATATTACTGCCAGTGAAGTAGAGTGAAGTGAAATAAGTGCTCAAGGAAGTGCTCGCGAAGGGACGGGAATAGCAGCGGATAAGTGCTGATATTTACAATATTTACAATGATGAAAATAACTGTCTAACTATGTTTGAATTGCGACTAATCAAATCCCAAGTAGCAAGGGCTATGAATACGCATTTCATCATCTGTATCTGGGCATAAATTGAAGGTATAGGTCAAGGTGAAAGAATAATCAACATTTCGACCCTAGAAAAGGAAGGCCAGTAGTTCCTTGAATCGGGGTCCTCCTCAGGAAAGAGAAATTGAGCAATCTCAATACAATGCTGCTATGCAGGCAGTGAAGGACTTATGGGGATGGGCTGGGGAGCTCCTATTCCACAAAATGACACATGCCGTGCACAACCACAGAAGTCCCATGTGAAGCTTGAGTTGCTCTGAATTCAAAAATCTCATGCTTGATTAGTCATAATGTTGCATGGATACACTGTGGTAAAGTGACTTCAATCACTGGAAACAATAGGACTCTATCAAATTCTTTCATAAGAGGACGCAAATTTTACATAGTGTCATTCTTTCAAAAGAGGACGCGTCCTCAGATGAAAGAATTTTACACAAGCACTTCCTTGCATACCTATTTCACTTCACTGGAGCAACCATTGACATTGTGAATTATTAATGAATTTACAAATATAAAAGTTATGGTAAATGGTCAAAAAATTGTCATTGTTTAATTAACTTGTTGAATGTGGGTGTTATACAAAGATTTCCCATAAATACAGGCTGGTTGGACCAACTTTTTTCTATACTATTATTGGCCCAGGTTTGGTTGAATATTGGGTTTACCTATTGTTGAGTAACAAACTATAGCAAACAATGCAACATGCTTTTAACCTATTTTAAATTGTAATTAATTGTGTATTTGCCCTGGTGGAAATTATCTCAGTATGGAGCTGCCCTGTCCTCTATTGTATCCAGATGAAATACGAATTTAACCCATTTTTATCCCACTTGGACTGTGCCGTTTTTGTCAACATGTCTGTATTTTTTCTATGATGCTTTCCTATTGTGTACTTTTATGGTTCTCTGAACCGAAAAATGGTTGTTTGATAATGATAAAGCTGCAATGCGAGTTTCACAGTACTTGTTGAGGTTGCAGTTGATGATAGATACAGGAAACATCAGCCAGTAGCAGTTCAGAAGGCAATGCATCAGCCCCGAGATGTGGGTTGCAGAGGTGATGTAAGTCTTTTGTGACAGGTTCAATCCATGCTGCAGTGGCGATGGGTCATTTCTGGCCAGGGATGCACCTCTCAGTCCAAATAATGCATGTGTCCTGCTTGGAGATGCACTGTTCAGCAAAGAGGATGCATCAGTTCCGCTGACAAGAACCTTATGCCCACTTCCAAAGGTCCAGAATTGGGGTGGCATTACTTGACAGAGTAGACTCACAGATGGCAGAGTCCAGGTGCAGATGCAAGTAGGTTGGAAGCCAGTTATGTCCCTGGGGCTTCAGGTCAGGAGGCCAGCCAACCAGCCCTTGGAGTCACTCTGGGTTCTGAGTTCGAAAGATGCAAATCCAGTCCTCAGTCAGGCAAGAGGGCAGCAGGCAGCACATCAGCACAGCAAAGCAGCAGTCCAGAAAAGCGGCAGTCCTTCAGCAGCACAGCAGTCCTTCTTCCTGGCAGTGTATCTACAGGTCGAGAAGTGTACTAAAGTGGTGGTGTCTGAGGTCTGTACTTATACCCAGTGGTGACTCTGAAGTGGGAAGACTTCAAAGACATGCCTTTGAAGTGCATGGATGTCCTCGCTTCCTGCCCTGGCTCCAGACTCACTACAGGGTTGTATACATTACTTTGCATGTGGACAAGACACATCCATTTAAGTGTAAGTGATACTGTGACCAGCTCCTCCCTCCCGTCCTGCCAGAGATGGTTTATTGATACAAACCTAAACTCCAATTATGTGTGGCTGTGTAAGAGGAATCCACAAAGCCCAGCGGCCAGCTACCCCCAGTCATGTGATCAGAGGCAGGCTAAAGCCACCAAGTAGCAAAAGCAAGAAAATGCTAATTTCCTTAAAGTGGTATTTTCAGAATTGCAATTTAAAATCCAATTTCACAATAAGTTTGGATTTTAAATTGTGATTCCAGAGACACCAGAATTGAAGCATTTATTTCAATTTGAAATTACATTTATAAAATGCAAAAAAGGTAATCTCAATGTCATCCTATGGGATAGCTAGTACTTGCAGTTGTAAAAAAATATTTTGAAAGTTTTTTAATACCAGGACATGTAAAACTTAAAAATATTTTTGTGCCTGTTAAATACATAAACACCTTGTCCTCTGGGTTGTCCAGTGCCTACCTTAGGGATGACTTATATGCAGAAAAAGGGAAGGTTTGGGCCTGGCAAATTGTTTATTTTACAAGGTCGGTATGTCAGTGTATACTGTACACACAGGCTCTGCAATGCTAGGCCTGAGACATGGTTAAAGGGCTACTTAAGTGGGTGGCACAATCAGTGCTGCAAGCCCACTAATAGCATTTACTTTACAGGCCCTGGGTACATGTAGTACCAATTTACTAAGGACTTACAGGTAAATGAAATATGCCAATTGTGTGTAAGCTTGTGTTACCCTATTTAAAAGAGAGAGCATGCACACCTTAGCACTGGATATCAGTTGTAAGGTGCATAGGGCCAGATGTACAACCCTTTCATTTAGCGCCTCATAATTTGCGACTCATTGCGAGTCGCAAATTGTGAGGCGCTAAATGAAATGTATAACAGTGTTATTACACTGTTTTGCTTTTCCCAATGGGCTCGCAAATTGCGAGGCTCAGTAATATTAATGAGCCTCTTGCAATTTGCGAGCCCATTGGGAATGCCAGCCCTCCAAGGGGTATTGGCCTGCTCAGGTCAGCAGACCAGCATGTCTCTGCAGTAAATGCAGCCCGTTTTCCTTAAATGAAAACGGGATGCATTTAAAAAAGAAAAATGAAACTTTCCAGATTCATTTTTTTAAGGGCAGGCAGTGGTCTCTGGGACAACTGCCTGCTTTTAAAAAGTATTTTCCCACATACTCACAAAGGGGAAGAACCGCAAAACATTTGTACATAATATGTTGACTCGCAATTAGGAAGGGACGCCCATTCCAAATTGCGAGAGTCGCAAATGCTATTTTGTGAGTCAGTGACTTGCAAAATAGCATTTGTACATGCTGTTACCCTTTTTTGCGGCCGCAAACGGGATGATCTCCCATTTGCGGCCGCAAAAAAGGGTCTCACATCTGGACCATAGTTCCCTGAGGCTCACTAAAACGAGATCAGTGAAAAATGGAGGAGTAGGCCACCCTAAGACTGGCTGGTCTAACAGGATGACCACTTATACCCATCAGCAGAGTACCCTATACTAATACTGTCCACTCTAACATTGGAGAACCTTCATTTGCAGTAGCATTTATACCAATGGTGTGTTTTAGTCCACTGAAAGTCATTGCTGTGGATGTGCCTATGCGACCAAGGCAGAGCCCATTTTAGGGTTGTTGCAGCATGTTTTGTGAAGTGTGTTGCAGCCTTAGATAGCCATTTCCATGATTACTCATTTCACTGCAGAATATGTCACTAAGATTCAAATTTCCAACTGCAGCAAGTTTGCTAGATCTGCACAAACCCTTGTCCCAAAGAAGGGGCAGCAAACTAATGCCAGTATTTTGGAGTAGTTCTAGGGAATTGAATTCCATGTTACTTGCTGGAACATGTCAGATAGCAATAGCAATTTTTTTCTAAAGCAAAAAAGCAAAGGAAGGAAATTGTCGCAAGCTGGAGGTGTCTAGTGACATGTGGCCTATTTCAAGTGGAATGGTGTCACTTTTCTCTCGCTCAAAACCAGACCATGAAAGTACTAGTATATTTCATGTGTGTCCTGCAGAGTGTGACCGGGAAAGGAGCATACAACTGCAATGACAATTGTTTTTTATAGTGAAAAGGCAAAGGAAAATAGATGTCTTGTGCTGGAGTGGGATAGTTAAGAAATTGGTGTTTTGTGTGTGTATGAATTCTTTCATTTCTGAACATCTTCAATTTTATCTATCGATATTTTGGAATTCTCATTTCCTAAATTATTTTCTTCCGTAATGTAGTCACTGATATTCTGTGATTGCCTGCATTGTTACTTTTCTTTTTGTGGCTTCCCTGCAAGGCTTCTTTCAAATTTATGAGTCATTATTTCCTCAATTACATCCCCCTGAACATCTTTGCAATATTGCTGACATATAATGCCTCATTGATTGTCCTGCTTCCAACCCTCCAGTTAATCTTATTATTTTACTTTTGTTAGCGCTTTGATAGTATTTTTTCATTCCTCATTTTTGTAATCCTTTTGCAATATGTTTTAAGATCTTGAATTTTCTTGTCCTTGATGTAAAATTTGCACCTGATTCTCCTCAGACTTGGCTTATATTTGAAAGACGCAACTTTCAGCTTCTTCATGCTGAGCTTCAGTCGAGGAGACTTTTACACCTACTTGATTTAAAGATTCCACAACAACAGTCCACTTAGAATCAATGTTATTAACCACCTCAGATTTATTATAAAATGCAGCCTAGTTGGTTGTTGGATGACATGCAGAGCACTCTGGAGATGTGTTTCATCTAGTGATACATATCTAGAGGAGGGGCTTCTTTTCGAAAATACAGTGAAGGGCATTCGTTTCTCATCTCTTCTATCGTTCTCTCTTTTTTTTAATCCTAAGGCAAAAAAGACACACCAAGATATTAAGAGAGCTAGTGCCTCACTGAGGCCTTGGTAGGTGAGCCGACAGTTCATGAAGTCAGTGGAGGCAACATCCTAAGCTACCCTGATGCAAGACAGCCAATCCGATTTAAAAATCCCTATTTGCCTGTTGTAGCTCTCTAAGCCAACTGTGGAGTCACCAACGTGGGCTGAGTAAAATGCTTACTGGGTATCACTTTGTTTTGGTCTTGCTCAGCATCAGTTTATATTTGAAGATGCACCCTTCCAGAGCAGAAGACAAATACCAAATGGTTTTGACATGCTGAGAGGAGTTTTCTGCCTGTGCGTTGGCGATGAGATTGATTTTGAAGGCAAGTGTGAAATTGACCGCAAAGCTGCCATATCTTTACTTTATTATAATCGGATCACTGGTATATTAAGGTGTACAGCACATCTCAAATGATGTTTAATAATTCCCAAACCTTGAAAATGTTGAAACAGAAGGATGATTTTAAAGATGATTATTGCCGACTGACTTGAATCTCTGATTCATTTGTAAAACCATCGATGTGAGACACTACACTGAAGGAACATCATTTCTAGGGCTGAGCCAAAAGAGGTCCATTCGTTTAAAGGCCTGCTTCCAGATTGGTTGGCATTTTACCACCCCCTGCGCAAACCCCTGTTTACGTAGGTGTTGGAATTCTGATTTAGGTGATATTTATTGAATCCTGTAATTACAGGATCCATTAAATATCTTACCCTTCATTAAATTTAGGCAGGCCAAACCTGTCCCGACTATAACAGGGGAAAACAATACTCTATTTACCATAACATGTAGATAGTGGTGTGGTAAGCACTGAAATCTGCATAGGATTCCCTACAAACCTGGACTAGGTGCTATTTATCTCTCTTGATAAATTAAAAACCTTGAGGATTCAGATTTTATTGGGTTTTATAAATAACATCTACTTCTCAGGTCAACTCAGAATCAATGCCTTAGTCTCTGCTAAGTGCTCAGCAAAATGCTGAGCCTTTCAGTAAAAAATTATTAGAAATGCTTATTCTTGAAAGATTCCAGTGTTTGTTGTCACACTGCTTCAGGATGTTCTTTTAAGGCTAATCTTGAAAAGTAAAGTTAATAATTTGTCCATACCTCATATGCAATATTCAAATGATTGGCTTCCCCTTTAGTTTGAAACTGCTGTGTTTGTTTGTCCACGGTGAAGTTCACCTGCTTGTTGAATCTTTCGATCAGAACTGAATGCCAGTGCTGGTCATCCAACAGACTTCCAAGGGTTACTGAGGTGTGGCTGTTACTGAAGTGTGGCTTGGATTCACCTGCAGAAATATAGAAATAGATTGTGACAGGGAGCAGAAGAAAAATCTCACATTTAAAAGGACTAATATATCACTTGATAATGCAACGTATTCACTGTTTTATATGTGTGTGAGTATATAATCTGATTGTGCTAGGGATTATCGAAGGCAGAATTTCGAAGAGTCACAATATCGTGAACAGAATGCCAAAGCAAAAAATATCAAAGAGGTAAGTGCAGAGAGGGAATTATGTTTTTACTATTCTTAACTCCACATCTACATTCCTTGAAGACAGAAAGATATTTATCACCAATGTATATATATGTGGATTTAGGTATAGAAAATCTGTATACGTGTATCTAGCGAAATGTTGTCCTTCTATATTCTGGTCACAATATTGCGACCCTTCGAAATTCTCCCTTCAGTATACCCTGACCCTCATCTGTCATCTAATTATCAGTGAAAGTCTGTTCATTACAGAGAAATTCAAGATTAAAGAAAAAATTATCATTGAAAAATAAAGGCTGGACGAATCCTGTAAATAATAGCCAGGAAAAGCTTTTCAACATTCCTAGGAAAGACCGGCTGGTTTATAAGTAAAGAAGGAATGCTGGGAGGGAGAGATAGTTTGCATGGTAGAAGGAACGGCTAAACAATAAGCTTCAAAGAGAGGGTGAGCAGAAGTTCTCTGAGCATGTTAGAGAGCAATGCATGATCTACCTTGCAGTGAGCCAACCAATGGAGTTAATGTTCTTCCTACAGACATCTGTCTCAATGTATCCAAGTGTCAGGTTCTGAGCATTATAAGTTACAATTATGTGCTACAGTAATAAATGCAGGAAGGTGTCTAATATTGAGGCCCATTGTTTCAATTCAACAATGACAGCTCAGTGTAGCCTTCAGAGGCACGGCTATGCAACCTGCAGTGACAGATACCAAGGCCCAGATTCTAAGGAATAACATTGTTTCTGTGTGCCTCAAGTCACCACAAGGCAACACAAATCCTTAAATAAGATTCAAAAATCCACTCAAGGTTCTTTTTGAGCTACCTAGCATGACTTTGTAAAGAAATGTAATGCAACACAGCAGCTTGAACCACATTCTGTTACATTTCTTTGTGGTAGGCATTCCATAGTTGAAGCGTTGACTTCCCCATGCCTCTACCCATGGAATTTGGCGCAGTTTTCGATTTACTAAAGGCAGAAAACCTGGGATTGCTCTAAAATGGTGTTCCTACCACAGAGATGTGCAACAAGGAAGAGAATCCTTATTTCGCATCAGTGCTTCTTCATTCTATGCGTGTTGCCTTGCTGCGTTGCCTTGCATGAAATATTAGTAAATTTGCTCCCAAGTGGTGTATAATATCTGGGTTGTCTAAGGTACCAGCTCCAGAGATGTATGTGTGAAATATAGGTCTCAAGTTAATAGCACACTAACGTTGCTCAGCAGGATAAGCTTCTACATGTGCATGTGTGAGAGAGATAAAGACCAATATCTCAGGTGTTTTAATCTTCCCATAATAACTCATGGGGGCTTCTTCACCTGCAGAAGAGAGATATTGGGAGCATGCAAGTCAAAAGATTGAATTCACACAGTGACACTTGAGTCTCATGCCATTCTTCGTTTATGAAATTAGAGCTGTTAAGTTCAGAAATGGTAACATTTATTTCATAAGACAATTGCAAACTACACACAGATCGCCACAGTGAACTATTTTCCACCTGAAGCATACACATATTTTGACAGTTTATGCCATGTCAGGTATGGGGTCAGTGTATTCATGTTTTAACTACTTGGGTGAGCGCCAGATATGTGCTGTCATTGGAGTCACAGAGAAGTGCAGAACACAAGCTTTTTTTTTATATTTGAGAGTGAGTTACTGTGAGTGGTAAGTAGACTGAACAAGCATTGGTAATCCCAGTAGGTCTGACTTTAAGGGAATGTTGTATAGTAATATGAAGCATTACAAGTAGGTATAATCAGAATAGATGTGTATTTGTGTTGAAGCAAATAAGTCTAAAATAATATTGGTGTACGTTAAAAAGTCAAGTGACAGTTGCAATTTCAAGTCAGACTTAAAAATCCATGTAGGTTTTTGACTGCCCTACTTCCATCTGTGCTGCTGCCAGAGGAAAACAACCTAAATTATCTAGTTATCTAAGACACTTTAATAGCATTCCAAATGTCATGTGTGTGCCCCTGAACATTCAAGCTTAGGCACCTGGATAAATAATTCAAATGATCACAGCTGCCTGGAGGGCAAGCACTTTTTGTGTGCAAGCACACAACTTCTGCCCAATCAAAACATGTACTCCTGGCTCCCAACATGTGGACGGAGCCAAAGCGCCTCTCTAGTAATGCTCACATAATTTGGGCCTCATTTATGAAAAGTTACGCATCGCTGCGTGAAAACAGAGATGCGTCAATTTTCGTTGCACCCTTTTTGCGACATGATGTATGTGTCATGTTTACTGTAGGACACATCGTCGTAAAGAGTTACAGATACGTCAGTATTTCTGACGTATCTGTAGGTGCAAAAGTGATGCAATGCTGGGGTGCGTCTGAAAATAGACGCAACTCCAGTAATGTGTCCTTTCACATGGGTCAAGCCCCATGTGAAAGGGCTTGCGTCAGTCTTACGCCTGCCATGAGGCAGGCATAAGGTTTTGACGCGGTGTTTTCTAGAAGTGGCGCAGTGAATTCTTATACATTTCACTGTGTCACTTCTACGAGTCTTACCTGCGTGGGAAGGCCCCCACTGCATACATTATACCTGACACAGGTATAATGTAGTGCAGGATTTTACAAAGTGACACATCTGCTTAGATTTATCACTTTGTAAATAGGGCACAACAGGGGACATCTTTTACGCCGCCAGTGCATCACAAAAAGTGATGCAACAGCAGCGCAAAACTGTTGCAATGCCTCATAAATAAGGCCCTCTGTCTTTTGACAGCTGTGCTCTCAAGCCAGACCATAAAAAGGTCATTGTTGCAGCTGAAGGGTAGTGATGGAGGGTACTGTGGGTGGCTCATCCATGACTTTTCTCCTGATGCACATCAGGTCTATGGGATCATTTTACAGTAGGGTGCTCGTGGCGGTCATACATAACATACAAGTGTTAATGGGTAAATATCAATAAGATAATAAGATGTAATCATTTCCTTGACGGTTCTAAGTGCATGTCATACACAATTTGCCTTGGATCTCATTGTCTATTTGATGTCATGAGGAACTCTGCAGTGGAAAACTGTTTCATTGGTGATAATTAACCATATATAATCCTGCATTATTACATTATTGCATTCTACAATGAAAATTGTTATCTTATCCATGGTGACAAAACATTGTAACTTATAGAAACCTCTTACCTAAGTTAATGTCCAGTGTCAGGCGACCTTTCTGAAGATGAAGCAATATAAAGTCCCCGCGCTGTCCCTCTCCAGAAAACAATACTCCATTGCCCTCCATACTCTTGAATTTTAGTGAGAATATATCCCGTACGGTGCTCATCTGTTTCTGGTTGAACCTGTACAGGAGGTAGCTTCTTCCATCAAAATCAGCAACATCCGATTCTGTGCGTATGGATGGAGAAAATGTTAAAACCACGCTAAAAGATCCATGGGAATGTAAAGATTATTTTACATTGAAGGCTTTTTGTTTCATTATATACTTGGAACTTCAGTACTTTCTGGATGGGCCGTGTACATGTTCTGAGGTGCATGCATATGATGTGCAATAAGCTATCTCTACTGCAAGCCAATAATATCTCATATTTCTAATAGTCATAAATTCACTTGTGTTTTTATATTGTTTTACAGCCACCAGAATTGATTTGAATGTAACTTCTAAAGTATTGATTGAATCTGTATTCCATCCTCAAATACGAACATGACAATACTTTATCTGGCCAATTCCCTTTGACCTTGATCATACAAATCATTGTTGCTTGAAAACAGATCTTGCAATGCTGATAGACAATATGAACTTAGGAGTTAACTTATATGTATATGTAACTATAGAAGTATGTTAGAAATTGGGTCAGAGGTATGCACCCTGTCCAAGTAGGGACTGTAATCGTAGTAAGGGATAGTTGGATACATAACCTAACTTAACGCTTGTTCACCCTCTGGTAGCTTGGCACAGAACAGCCAGGCTTGACTTCAGAGGCAATGTGCAAAGCATTTGTGCACACATTAATTTCAGTAACACAGTGAAAGCACCAAAAAAGGTCTCCACACCAGTTAAGTAAAATAAAGAATATTTATTTGAGTAAAACAAGACCAAAACAACAAACATCCAATACATAGAACTCAAGATGTGAATTTTTCAATTTTAAATCTGAAAACAGTGCTTAGAAATCAATAGCACCAAAAGGTTACTGGAGGTCACACTAGCCGGGGTAAATCCCAAGTTCAGGGCAATCATGATGGAGGGCAGGCCAGCTATGGGACCCACGCAGGGCATACTGAAAAAGTATCTTGGATGGAGCAAGTGAAGGCATCGAAGTCTTGGGGGTATATTATCAAGAACGTGTGATAACTACAGCAAGAGTAGCATAATGCAACTTTCAACATCACAGCCTATCGTGGGAAAATTACACCGCGTTAACCAAGTATTCACAACGCGGTGGTACCATGCGATAGTCACCAGATAATGTGCCAAATGGCTGCGCAAAAATCAACATCATGCTGCAAAAATGCAAAACACGAATGCCATAAAAGCTGCGATGAGGCCAATCGCGATACAAAAAGCCGCGAAAACCAGCGGAAGGCCAGCAAATCCCACGCGTCAGGTGGGGAAATGCACCATAAAAGCAACAAAAACAACACACCAGACAGAATCCAAGGTGTGTAGCAACATGGATGCACCCTGACCCAGCACAGATTCCAATGCGAACCCCACAAGCCCCACAGACCACCAGCAAGGAACAACGGGCTTGGGGAAGGCCAAGGAGAAGAGGGAGAGGAAGACAGGGTGCAGACCGCAGGAAAACAAGACCAGCGTAACGGAGGTGACAGTACACTATCAGCAACTGACCCACAATCAGACTATCCAGAATGCAGACGGAGTGTCGACGAGGCCAATGGAGGAGGCCAAGAGGCACTGGCATGACATTGAAGCCTAAACCAGGCACAAAGCCGCTGCCAACAGGAAGGCAGCAATGGCGACCGGCGGTGGGAGTCCTGCACCACAGGAGGAGCTGGAGGAAATGGAGGCTAGTCATCAGTGTGGAGACCATGCAAGGATGTGGGGACCTGACACAACAACAACAGGGTGAGGATCTATAAGGGACTGGGAGGATGGGGGGGAGATGGGCACAATGGCAAACATGCGCAACGATGTGTAGCACACTGCACAACCACAATTACCCAGGGATATGTCCCCCATCCCCGTGGCACACTGCAGCACACACACATAGCAATCACAGCACATCCCAGGACAATGTGGCACAAAGTGCAACACTGACACTGCAGAACAGGGGACACAACTGGGTCCGCCCATGCGCACAAACAGGCCACCTTGCACAGAGCAGGGAACTGTGAGATGCATATGTACGGGTACAACCTCACATCAGTCATGTAGTCCAAATGTCCACTGTCCCAACTCAAATTGCCTGCACCGCCCACACAGTCATGATGTACATTGCCACACAGTCTGCATGTCTACAAGAACAATGCGCCAACATAAATGTCAACACAATGACAACATGCATCTCCCCTCCACATTGCAGAGGGACAAACAACACATCCAGCAGGTCACATCAGACAACCCATCAGTGATGCCAGAACCGACCACCACACCTTCGACACCGACGCACTACAACAGCCCATGGACATCCCACGCAACCCACCACCAGGGCCTGGGCAAGCAAACTACTTAGAGGAGAACCCAGTCCCTGCAACAGACCATACAGCATGAAGCATCCACAGGCATGGCTGGCACACAACACTTCACCGAACCACACATGGCACACCAATGCCAGGTGTCAGCACACCAAAAGGAGGTGGCACAACTAGAACACATACGTGGGTGTCCATTACCCTTCAGGGACCACCTACACCCCACAAAGGAGACCCACACTGCCATAGAGACACATAGAGATGCACATTCCCAGTACAGAACCCCGCCCAGGGGCACGCACATATCAGTCACACACCCACGCTGTCTCTGCGTACGATGGCACAGTCCACTTCCCTTATGAATTGAGTGGGTGACGACAAAGCTACATGTCCAAGCTCTAACCCGCTGCCTGTGGTGACATGTCTGCGTCCGCTGTACACAGCACAATGTAATGTCATAGGGCCCAGGGCCCTCATGCATGCAGCAAGACCACATGGAAACACACAGATATTATGTCAAACTGGCTACGGGCACGTGCACCCGGCCCCTTTATTGGCAGGGCCACATGTAAAGTGATGCCTGTGCTGGATGTGTGTGAGGTGAGTGCAAGCCAGCCCTCAGGGAGTTGTTGGTGCTGGCAACAAACACAACAGTGAACACAATGAATACAGAAACAGACAACACCAGCATTACAGGGACAACTGCGGAGCATCATGGAGGTAGCCTGGGCAAGTCCAGAGGGCACACAATGAGCAAACAGAAGTGTCTGTGAGTTGCAGAGACAGTGGCACCTGGAGTGCTGAGCAGGGTATCAGGCAAATTATGGCATCCACGACAGGTGTGAGCAACTCTGTAAGTCTGTCAGGACCACCATTTCGACTCTGGCAGATGGCGGTTGGAGGTGGTCCTTGCGGTGGTGGCGTGTGCCTCCTGCGGTGATGCGATGTCCTGGACTCGATTCTATATGTGGACCCTGGTGGGCCGCGTTGAGGCCGGAGGCTGCGGACAGCGCAGGCCCACAGACACATAGCGTTGATGACCCCAAGACCATCGCCTCAGTGGCCATCCAATATCTCAGAAGAAGGGGTCCCAGGCCTGACCAGCACAGAGTTAGTGGCCCCGAATGCACAGCAGTCCGCACAGGCACCCAGCCACGGGATGCTGACTTGCGGTGCAGTCAGATGGGCCATGTGATCTAAGCGGGTTCCCATCAATGGGCGAGGTGGATGTCGTAAAGGGTTGTGGGGGACTGTGGAAGGTGTCCTCCAGGGCATGGTGCAGAGGGTGGAAGCAGTCCAGAAGCAGCAAATGGAGGAGTGGAATGCCACGGCATCCTTTTCGCCACAAAGTCAGTATCACTGACATGATGGAGATGACAACCCTAAGTCCATGGACTCATTCACCACCAAAGTCCAACCAGAAAGTGTCCATGGGTCTCGGGGAACAGACTTAGTGGCACCTGGGCTGAATGGGGATGCAGTCTGTGTTAAGGCCTTTACAATGACATCAAGTCAGCCATTAATAAATCAAATGAATTCAAAATTGTGTGTGACCTATTCGACCGCAGTGTAGGCTGGGGGCAGTGAAGAACCGGGGTTTAACCCAGCAGCGTCAGGGGCATGCCTAAGATCTTCGAGTTCACCTGTCTTGGTATACAGAGACATGGAATACTTCGGGATGGCATCAGAGACCAAGTTTATTAGCTGCAGCTAGTAACAGTGATCCTAGAAATACATCACGGTGTAAATTCTCAGGAGACTGCTCATTTTACTAATGCGAGACATCTCCTTTTATACCCAATATTCACATTATAAATGTACACCCACTGCACAAAATTCTAGCCAATAAGGTACATTTTCAAACAAAGTGTCACATAACAAAAACTCAATTTACAGTATCCCAACACAAAAGTTAATTATTAGGAATGTCCCAAATTCAATCTCCACAAGCCGGACAAACCTATAATTGAAAGCATAACCCATGTAATGAAGAAACATAAAAAAAGAAATGGTAACAGATGCTGAACAAGATAAGGAATGGTCAAGGAAACTAAAAGTTAACGTTGTCCTGAACATTGATTGGCAATCTCAGACAAAGATCGATCAGGGAAATTGGCTTTGCGGGGTCAGTTTCAGGTGCAGAGGTCAGTTTCTTACAGTTCATTTCAGAGTAAAAAAGAAACCTAGTTAATGTATACATGAACTAAGAAGGCCAGGCCACTTTATCCGCCAGGCTACCTTCACAGGCCTACGTGAGGGCAACACAAAATGGTGGCACAGAACAAAATGGAGTCAGACTCGAGAATTACAGAACCTCAGACCCTCTTTTTGCCATTACGTAGGCAATAACCTAAGACTTATGTTAATCTGAATCTAGGTCTATGTCGATATTCATTAGGCCATCAAGGTGTTGCTGTAGCATCATCTTATTATTCTCTACTTCTCTCGGGACAGGTCTCCGAACACACATAGTAGCACAAAGACTACAAATGGCGGGACCACACTGTATGCAAAGACAACAAGAGAAAAGGATGGTTAAAACCATACCAAGGAATATCAAAATCTTCCATCCCCATTTGGACAGCAGTCCCCAAAACCATCCCGTCAATGACCAGTCTCCTCCGTCTACATGGATAGACTCAGAGATTTTATACAACCTAGAGATGGCTTGGTACACTGTAGGGGCATTATCTGATATGTAAACACAGCAACTGGATCCAATCAATTTACATACTCCTCCTTGATCTGCAAGTATGATGTCTAATACCATACGGTTCTGCAAAGTCATAAGGCGGTCCGCTTGAAGCTCAGCTGTAACATTACTAAGAGCACCTGCTGTCTCATTAATAGTAGCTTCAACAACGCGGACAAGCTGTCGAATATGCCTACTATTGATCATAGGACCCCAAAAGGGCAAGAAGCCCTTGAAGAAATCTCCTAATTCGTGTGCTGCGGTATCTTCCTTATTGAAGACACCTCTACCATATCTTGTTCTATGATAGTCTGAAGCAGTAGTGTATGTAGGGGCAAGTAGAAACGCCACATAACACGTTCCTGAAACATCAGGTGGCAACCATGTGTAGGCTCTGTCATGACAAACAAAATATGTGCCTTTAGCTGTCACAAACGGTGGAGAAGTCCGATATTAATAGACATAGGTTTGAGCACACACACTCTTACCTAGCTGGGCTTTCGGATTCTGACCATTACCTTGAAAACAAAAGTGGCCTTGGTGGGGTACAATCCAAATAGGGGGAGACTTTTTTAGTCTCTCCTTCTCTGTCAAACTGGTACTATATCCAGTCACGTTCCAACCAACGTAAGCCTGCACCTCATCCTTAGGGATAGCATTATATGCATCAATATCTTGAATCATAGCTACTATTCCCCTTATTAAGGCACTATTGCTCGAGTTATCTTTAAGGGAACGTAAGGGGCGTACCTCATTTGCATAGATAAACATGGTCTGAAAAGCCCACACAGACCCATTAAAAGAAAAAGGCAAAACCAAATATGGCATACCTTTATCTGTTGTATGAGGCATAAGACCACAAACCCAACAATTAGTGGTATTTACTACTAACTGATGCTGATGCAACAACTGTATAAACGAGTTGTTGACAAATTCTGATCTCCTTGTCTGTTCATGTTCAGGCAACGTATAAAACTGGTGCAAAGAAACAGTAGTGAAAGAAAGCATAGGTTGGGAGGTGGGTGCAGATGTCTGTTGTGTAGCATAGACAGTCCAACCCACACAAGCTAATGTGATACTTAAAAACATTAAAAAGCACAATATTATAAAAAATTTGCTATGTATCAATGTACAAAATCTTGTCTTAAGATCTATTCTCTCAACATCTCTTTCAGTTACAACAGACTCCATCCTCTAACGTACTGCTCGCGGCAATTTTCCTTCTTCACTCAAGTGTGCGTCCAGGCGTCCTAGACGTCCCTAGAACCGCAGCTCTTTCGTCAATACGTGGGCCACCCCTTAAGTTCTTATACCGCGACCCTGCAGCTGAACCCGGATGGTGGTTCGAAAAAGAAAAAGAAAAATAGTCTCTTGTCTGAAAGAGTGTAATTCACAAAAAAATTCAAATTTTATTTGTCCTTTTTAGACCTTAAGTTGTAGCGTTCTTTACCAGGCACAGTTTGATCCTGAAAGAGTGTCTCTGGGTGCGTAGTATCAAGTCTCAAACACGGCGGCACAGCTTCTTGCAAGACTTTATCATCCGCACGTTCTGACTGAGTCCATTCCAGATGTGCATCGCTAAAAGGTACAAATCTCGCAACCCTTTCACTCTCGGAATCGGCAACACCTTCCCGGACCCACTTATCGTACGGTAAGGGCAAAGGTATCTTCTTACAATGGGTACCATGTACCCAGTTTTTCTTGCCGAACACCTTAATAGCAGTCCGAGTTGATAACAGGACTTGGTATGGACCGGTCCATCTTGGTTCCAAGTTCTTTGACCTCTGGAAATTCTTGGTTAGAACCCAGTCGCCAGGTTGAATCGTGTGGCCTGCGTCTACAGAAACTAAAGGCAAAGTGTCATGGACCTGTTGGTGAAGAACACGCAATTTAGCAGTCAAATCATGTAAGTAGTCAACCAACATAGGGTACTCCATATCACTGTACTTCTTAGGCCTCGGCACATCCCAGACATTCGCCGGGTGTCCAAAAACAATCTCGTATGGGCTAAGTCCCACGCGAGAATGTACTGTCGTTCTCGTGGACAAAAGTGCCAATGGTAAGGCATCGGGCCATGTAAGACCAGAGCTCGCTTGCACCTTGGCCAACTTCAGCTTCAGAGTGCCATTATAGCACTCGACCAGGCCTGCTGACTGGGGGTGATTCGCAGCGTGAAATTTCTGTTTCATACCCAGACCCGCACATACTTTCTTCATAATCTGACCCACGAATTCACTTCCATTATCACTCCATACCATCCTCGGCAAGCCATATCTGGGAAAGAATTCTTTGAGCAAAACCTTGGCTGTAGACAAGGCAGTATTATCCTTTAGGGGGTAGGCCTCTATCCATCTGGAAAAGGCACAAACAACCACAAGAACATACTTCAAGTTATTGCATCTTTCCATATGAATATAGTCTATTTGCAGCACCTCGAACGGATACGTTGGAGGAGCAAAATGACCCGCTGGAGTTGGGGTTCCCTTTCCAGGATTATGCATCAAGCAAATCATGCAGTGTTTAACTAAACTCTCAGCACACTCAGGAATTCCACCATTCTGCCATACCGGTGCCAACAACTTACATATCCCTTTTGAACTAATGTGAGCCAACCCATGAGCCATAGTAAACACCGGAAGCACATATGCATCCGGCAACAACCATCGCTGGTGCTCTGACAACTCAACCCAACAGCCTGTTGAATCCAACATTCCCGTACTCTCTCTCCACATACTCAATTCTTTCTCAGTAGCTTCTGCCTGAATCATCTTCACACTTTCTGTTGTATCTTCACACATTCCTCCTTCCACAACCCATCTGGCAGGACCTGCAACATACATCCGGCTCGTCACATCTTTCGCTGTTTCTCTCGCTACTTCATCTGCAAACGCATTCCCTTGACCCACATCATCCGTAACCTTCTTATGCGCACTACACTTCACTATCGCAATCTGGGTCGGCAAAGTAAGTGATTCAAGAAGTTCACTCACTAATTGTCCATGCTGAATTTTCGTACCATGGGAAGAAAGAAATCCTCTCTCTTTCCACAAGCGACCAAAACTGTGAGCCACGCCAAATGCGTATTGGCTATCAGTATAAACATTCACTCTCCTTCCTTTTGACGACACACAAGCTCTAGTCAATGCTATCAACTCCGCTGCTTGCGCTGAATTCTGTGCAATACGTGCTGTTTCAACAATCGTGTGCAAAGTTGTGACAGCATATGCTGCAGTCGTCTCTCCATTTGGAAGCTTAAAGCACGAACCATCTACCCATAGGGTACCATCAGGATTCGAAAGAGCAGTATCTTTCAGATCAACTCTACCTTCGTTTCCTCCTCTGTCCGGAGAAAACAGTCATGCTGTTCCTGAGCATCTGTCTCTACAAAAATCGGCAACAATGTAGCTGCATTCAATGTGTTGCACCGCTTGATGTGCACATGGCTAGCCAAAAGCGTCAACTCATAACCTGACAAACGTGCACTGGTAAGATGGTGAGTCCTCGTTCTATTCAATAGGGTATACACTGCATGTGGGATCATCACAATCAATGTATTATCCAATACCAAACCAGCAGACTGTCGGATAGAAACAGCCGCTGCCGCTGTAGCTCTTAGACAACTAGGCAACGCCCTAGCTACCGGATCTAAAGTAGCTGAAAAATACGCACATGGGCGCTGCTTGTCTCCAAATTGTTGCGTCAACACTGACAACACACAACCTTCTCTCTTGTGTACATAAAGTGTAAAAGGTTTACTGTAGTCGGGGGTACCCAACACCGGAGCAGAACACAATGCATCACGCAATTCGGAAAAACTCTTCTGACATTCGTCAGAACAAGGAAGAGGGTGTGGTGTGTCCTTAAGAGTAAGTGCCAACAAAGGTTTCGCTAGCAAAGAAAAATCCGGAATCCACTGTCTACAATACGAGGTGATACCTAAGAAGGCACGCACCTCTCTCTGTGTGCATGGCATAGTCATTTGGGCAATCGCTTGAATACGCTCTGGGGTCAATCGCCTTCCTTCCTTCGACAAGAGATGACCTAAGTAGGTCACTTCTTGGCGGCAATACTGCAACTTCGAAGGGGACACTTTATGATGAAGGTCAGACAGGTGTCGCAACAAAGAAAGAGTAACTTCTTTACACATCTCTTCATCATCAGCAGCAACCAACAGATCATCAACATACTGGATAAGAGTAACACCAGAAGGCAATGCAAGAGTATCAAGCTGAGTTTTCAAAGCCTGACTGTAAATGGAGGGACTCTCACAATAACCTTGAGGAGCGCGCTTAAACCGGAAGGGAAGCCAAAAATATCCCTACTTTCCTCAGCAATCGGAATACTGAAGAAAGCGTTCTTCAGATCAATAACAGAAAACCAAGCAGCTGAGGCAGGGATCATAGTCAATAAAGCAGTAATGTCCGGGACAACAGGAAACTGTGGCACAACGATCTTATTGACCTCTTGAAGGTCGATCACAAACCGATACACAGGTGGCTGAGAAGAGTCAGTACGCTTAAGGACAGGCAGAACAGGACTGTTACACACATTACCTCCCGTTTCTTCAACCACACCTTTCTCAACCAAATCATAGATAATCGCTAAAAGAGCTCTTTCGCCATCACTGGAAATTTTGTACTGGGGAATGCTAGGTAATTTAGCATTCAACTTAAGGGTAACAACGTAGGGTGGAATCTGCAAGAGACCAACATCATTGGGACCTGTAGCCCAAAGTGTATCAGGGAGATAACGCAGTTCCAGTGGAAGGCGATCCTTAGACAGATACATGGGGGAAATCACTTTCTTACCCACCGTAAGATGTACTCCCGAAGGAGAACAATGTAATGTCGCATGCAATCTTTTCAACAAGTCCAAACCCAACAGATTTTCGCCACAGCCCGTCGTTAGAATAAGGGGAGCCTCCAATTCACAGGGACTAATAGAAAGGGGCAAAGGACAAGAAACCGGATAAGGAACTGGGGCGCCAGAAAATCCTACTGAAACATTGGTCAAGCCAGACAAAGGTGCGCCGGGGAGTTTAGAGTGCATGATAGAACTCTTTGCTGCACCAGTATCCAAAAGAAAAGGTTCTGCCACACCTGATGTAATCACTTCAACATAAGGTCCACTGTGGTCTACTGGAACTGACACTACTCCCTCCCTTTGTCCATGGCTGTCCTAACTATCATTAAAACCAGCACTCTCACTCCCAACATAATAATCATCAGTGTAGTACTGAGCGGACTGGATGGTCGGAACATTCTGTTGGTCAAAATAATTCATAGAATTCTGAGGGGGATGTGAACGTTCATTCTGGGGAAACGTACCACGTCCCCTACCCCTAGGTACTTGTTGGAAACCACCACGACCTCTCAGACTGGACATACCATTCGCACGCTGTAGCAAGATCGGGCAACTATTCTTGAAGTGACCTTCTTCTTTACAATAAGCACACTGATTAGGGCCTAGCGGGAGTCGCGAAGCAAAAGACTCAGGCTTCTGCAACAGTTTCTGAAACTGTGGGGGTTGCTGAAACTGGGAAGGTTGCTGAGACTGACGCTGATTAGAGCGAGGCGGATAAGCCTGCTGCAGAAGAACTTTTGTTTTTAATTCTCTAGTCTTCTTCTCTACTTCTCATCTTTATCTCTATTCTCATAGTATTGTGCAGTAGCCAATATCTGAGCCGAAGAAGAAACAGCCCATGAACTCTCAGAGTCCTTTAACTTATTAGAAAGTTCAGGAAGTAAATTAAAAACAAACTTATCCACAAACAACCTCTGACCACCTTCTGTACTCATATCCTGACCACTATGATCAATGAATGTTTCCTCAAACCTAGTGAAGAAATCAGACACACTCTCGTCTTTCTTTTGTTTGCATGCTGCTAACTTGTCCCAATTCACCCGCAGAGGAGACATCATAGTTTTCATTAAATTAATAATCCTACCAGGTAGTTCTGCAACTAAGGGTTCAGGTTTGGCACCTCCTACCTGCCGACCATCTGCAGCAGTAATATTAACCCACGTATCTCCTAACTCTGGCACGTGATCTTCGTGACGGATCTTCGCCCACAAGGGTTGAGGAACTACATTACCCATCAACATATCTATGTCAGCTAAATTCATAACACACGCATCAACTGTCTGAGACAACTCCTTATAATAACCAGCAGGATTTTTACGGGGGTCAGGCAAAGTCTGCTTAAGAGCCAGGACCTCAGCTCTCTTCCAAGGGACATGCACCCACACTCGCTGAAAATGAGCCGGTGCAGCCGCAATACCATGAGCGGCATCAGCCACAACTGCCTCTCTCCATACAGGGGGAACCTCTCCCATAGGATACTACTTCACTTTTCTCCTAATAGAAGGGTCAGGTTCGAGCAATGACTGAGGTGGAAGTCTAGACCTAAAAGTGAGTAGTGTCTCTACCGCTTCCTCAATATCGGAACCCACTATCGTCCCTTTAGCAAATTCAGACTGAACATTAAGCAATTCCAGTGGAATTGAACCCAACTCATTATCTTCCCACTCCTGACGAAGGAAGGTACTCATGACATCAAAAACATACCTTTGTTTTGGTGCCTCCCACTGTAGGAAGAGATCCATAACCACTTGTGGACTGTACTTGGAGGTATTCGAAACCCATCTACGAGCAAGGAGATCTAACACTGCCCGCTCTTCGGGACCAGGGAGCTGACTACGTCTCTGCTTACGTTCAGAAACAAGGGTCATATTCAGTGACCCAAAGAAAGGAGACAAAAGACTAGTGACAGTCTCAGTCATTCGTTGCCGAGCAGAAGGAGAAGAAGTTGACATGAGGACAGGAGACAAAGTGTTTTGAGGTGACAGAGACGTAGGGACAGAAATAAGAGAAGTCGAAGATAAAGGAGTGTAAGGCAAAGGAGTTTGAGACAAGGCTGGTGGCAAGGCTGGCGGCCCTGGAGGGGGCTGCGCCGGGGGAGGAAGAACCACCTGTGAAGCAACGGGTGGCTGAACAACAACAGGGGGTTGAACGACAACAAGGGGTGCAACAACTGGAGGTAACGGAGGTGCAGTAGCACCCTGCACATAAGGGGGTGGTAATCTCAGTAAATGTGACATCAAAGGATCCTTTTCAGGGTCTACAGTCACATTTGAAAGGGGAGGTGGCAAAGCCGGGTTACATTTGTCAATGGCCTTACCGATATATTCCTTTCCTTCCTATCTCTCTTAGCTTGCTTAATTTCTCGCTGTTTGGCTTCCTTACGCCAAAGGCGGAAAGAGTCAAACATCGCCGGCCGGGCTTTCTTCTTAAATAGCGCAACTTCTAGGTTATCTAAAACATCTGATTCAAAACTACCATGTTGGGGCCATCGTAAAACACCATCTTTCCTTGTATAACGGACCCATACTTCATTAAAGGTAATGGGACCTACACCATGCTTTGAATAGAGCTCATAAGTTGGAGTTCCAACCGGAGGTATCGGACACTAGCCCTCCAATCGGGAATCCCTATTACAACTACAACAAAACCATTTCCTAAATTTGCCAAAACCAGGCATCTTTTAGCTCACTAGTCTTGCTTCAAACTTCAAGGGGTTATCAAAAATGATACACTCGCAAATATACGAACCCCCCGGCTTCGACTATTGCAATGGCCGAATCAAAACCAAGAAACAAAACAAAGTCGTGGGAGCGACCCACTTATACTTAAACAAAATGTCTGTCACGCCACCAGAAGACCGTCTAACGTCTTGCCTTACAAATCATCACAAGAGGGTCCAAGACAGGGTGACAGTCAGTGCAGCAGTCCTTCGCAGCCGTTGGAAAGGGGAAGCCTCGCAGAAAAAAACCTTCGGTCCAAGTCGACATGCAGGGGTCGATGAAGTGGCGGCCGTCCTCCAGAATTTCCTCACGGGGCTCCTCACAATCTTCGGGCATGGACCAGTACCGCTGAAGTCGCCCCAGGATGGGCACCAGTTGAAGAATCAGGGTTTAACCCAGCAGCGTCAGGGGCACGCCTAAGATCTTCGAGTTCACCTGTCTTGGTATACAGAGACACGGAATACTTCTGGATGGCATCAGAGACCAAGTTTATTAGCTGCAGCTAGTAACAGTGATCCTAGAAATACATCACGGTGTAAATTCTCAGGAGATTGCTCATTTTACTAAGGCGAGACGTCTCCTTTTATACCCAATATTCACATTATAAATGTACACCCACTGCACAAAATTCTAGCCAATAAGGTACATTTTCAAACAAAGTGTCACATACCAAAAACTCAATTTACAGTATCCCAACCCAAAAGTTAATTATTAGGAATGTCCCAAATTCAATCTCCACAAGCCGGACAAACCTATAATTGAAAGCATAACCCATGTAATGAAGAAACATAAAAAAAGAAACGGTAACAGATGCTGAACAAGATAAGGCATGTGCAAGGAAACTAAAAGTTAACGATGTCCTGAACATTGATTGGCAATCTCAGACAAAGATCGATCAGGGAAATTGGCTTTGCGGGGTCAGTTTCAGGTGCAGAGGCCAGTTTCTTACAGTTCATTTCAGAGTCAAAGAGAAACCTAGTTAATGTATACATGAACTAAGAAGGCCAGGCCACTTTATTCGCCAGGCTACCTTCACAGGCCTACATGAGGGCAACACAAAATGGTGGCACAGAACAAAATGGAGTCAGACTCGAGAATTACAGAACCTCAGAAGCGGTCAGCAAGGGCCCACAGCCAAGTGTCATTGTCTTGCGATGTACAGAGTTAGTGACACCAGGGCAGTTGTCGGTAGTGCCCGATCACCTCCGTAACGATGATCCTTTTTTTCCTCCTGCCTGAACCGCATCTTCCTCTTACGCCTCTCCTGGTGTGCAATGATTCTTACTCTGCCCTTGAATGATCGATGTTCACTTTCAATTCTGAGGCCTACTCAAGCACAGCATAGGCCGGGAGCAGTAGTCAGCGTGTGCCCACAGCCACGTGTCGTTGGAATGCTATGCACATGGTTGCTGCCACCTGAGCGGAGGGAGTACAGTGAAGTAGAAACTTCCTTCTTGTGCATACATGGACAATGTATGATCAAGACTCAATTCCAAATGGGGACAACAGACATGTGTCTTAAGAATGCCATGCACAGAGTTGGTGACACCACCTCGAAGGGAGTACACTGATATATGATCTGCAATGAACATATGTACTCTGCCATTGTGTAATCAAAACTCAGTTCAAAATGTGTGACCTACTTGACCATGGTGTAGGCCGGAAGCGGCAGTTGAGTTCGTCAACGAGAAAGGACTGAAGCAGGCCTGTGTCGTGGAGGCCGTGATGGTCTGAGGAGGCTGCCAAGGTTGCTGTCCTCGGGCTAGGAGCTTTTGCCGGCACGTGGTGGGCCCTCCTTGACACACACCGGTGTCAGTAGGTGATCAGGGCCTGACGGTTTCGGGGTCCAGCGGGCCGGGGTACGGCAGGCACACAGGATCACAGGCGACTCTGCTCATTAGGACGGCGTCGGCCTCGTGGCGGGGTGAGAGGCGCCACCCTGGCTGAGACGTTGGGCTTTCCGGAAGAGGATCATGCCCAGGGCTACGTGATTTTTATTCACACCCCTACGCTGGGCTGGCGTACGCCGGGCCATCCCACTCCACTCAATCTTACGAGGGGGACGTCACAGGCAATATTTCTGCTAACTCCCCCACTGGCTGGGGTGACATGGTTGCGTCCACTGTCCACAACACTCCATACACCAGAGGTGCATGTCGCCATGGATATGGGTGTGTTCCGCAAAATGAAGTCTATCCAGCACATCTCCGCCACTCTTGGCATTGTGTACTTTCCCAATCATGGTTCTCTTGCATCCTTCACACATGCCTGGTTGCCACCTCTCCCCACATTCAGCTATTGTGTGGTTGAGGTGACATGCCGTTGATGGCTCATGTTCACGGCTTGCCCAGGTTACCATTGTAAGTTGTTCTGTCGTGTCTGGTGGGTGGGCATGTTGTTTTGCATGTTGTTTGTGATTTTGTGACGTGTGCATTGCCAGAGTTGTGAGTTGCAGGGTTGTAGAGTTGAGGTGAGTGGGGTGTGCATTTCCCTTGGTGCCATCCTGGGAACGCTGGTTGATGATGGACTGTCGGAGGATGAAGGACTCATGCACACTGGCTGGGTATTTGGATGCAACATTGGTGAAGGTTCCACGGTGTTCGGATGTTGCCTGCGCATTGATGTGAGACGTGTGCTTTCTGTTGCGGTGATTGTGTGCTGTGTCACCAGGGGGCACAGGTAGGACATGTGTGCTGTGGGTTTCCCCCAACACATGCGTTCATCCAGCTATAGTGTATGGTCCTTGCTTGGTCTCCAGCGGATCCTGTGCATTGTGTTGGACGTATAGGGACTGGGGTACCAGGGTGATGGTGATGTCTAGGACAGGTGTGGGGGACTTGGATGTGGCTGGCTGTGAGACTCCTCCGACTCTGGTGGGTGTTGGTTGGGGGGTGCCAGGGGCCAACAGGTGCAGCACAGCCAGCAGCTTGGTGTGTGGTGGGATACGGTCTTCGTTTGCGCTGCCTCTGTGGTGGTCTGCGGGGGTTCTGGGTGGGTGTTGGGGTCCTGGGGTGGTGGCGGTGGGTGTTGTTGCCCTCTTGGGTGTTCAGGCCGCATGATCAGTGGCTCCATGGCATCTGTTGCCCTTCCGCTGTAGCTCTGGGCTGGACTGCCTTTTGTGGTGCAGGCTGCCATCTGACTTTGCACCAGGTCAGAGCAGGTTGTTAGTTTCCTGGTGCTAACGTGCCTTATCGCCTGTTTTGTGTTCTTATCGTCGATCTGGCTGGTCGTTGAGAATGTTGACGTGTGGTGTTGTCGCGGCTTTTGGCACGGGAATGCCTACTCTGCATCTCATTAGTGATAGTTGCGGGGGTCGTCAGGTGATGCTTTTTGCGACTGCTATCGCAGGTAAACTGGTGCTGTGGGCTGTTAACCCCAGCTTCTGAATGAGGGGATACATTTATTGCAACTATGGCTGCGATGAAGTACCGTTAACTCGGCGATGGCTCCTTGTGAATATGGCCCTTGATGCGTCGGTTCCGATTCGTGCAGTCGGATCAATGTGTCGAACTCAAGCCTCGAAGTCAGGTCCCGCGTTGTGGTCTAACCCCTTACAATGCAGGCACTGCATCATTGTCAAGCCTTGCAGTTGGGACCTCAGATCGGCACTGCATCATTGTCGAATATTGCAGTCTGGTTCCGCACTGTCTTCAAGCAGATCAGGGATGTCTTCAAATCGGCACTGCATTGGTGTCGCAGGGCACTGCATCAGTACCGACCGGCTCAGAGGTGACGATACATCACCTTTGGAACAAAACAACTGCAGAACCCACTTCTGAGGCCCAGAACTGGAGAGGAACCTCAGGCAAAAGAGAGTTCACAGATGGCAGGGTCCAGCAGCTGAAGCATAGTTGAAGGAAGCATTTGATAAACCTTTGTTCAAGGATATAGAGAGTAGGTCCAGTCCTTCTCACTGCCAGGCAAGAAGCAGCAGGCCAACACAGGAAAGCAGGTGGCAAACTGGCAGTCCCTCCTACGGCACAGCAATCAGCAGGCAGAAGGCCAACACAGCAAAGCAATTAACAAAGTGGCAGACCCTCCTGCAGCTCAGCAGCTCTTGTTCAAGGCAGAATGTCCTTGGTTTCAGCAAACGTCTGATTTGGTGGTGTCAGGGGTCCAGTACTTATACCCATCTGTGCCTTTGAAGTGGGGGAGATGTCAACTAGGCCTTTGAAGAGCACAGGGTTCCTGCCTTATCTGCCCTGGCTCCAGACTCACTACAGGGGGTATGCAGCTCTTTGTGTGGGGACAGACACAGCCATATGCAGGTGCAAGTGTCAGCTCCTCCCTCCCATTATTCCTCAGAAAGGCACAACAGTCTGGTGATGGCCATCAGGATGCAAAAGACACACCCAGCTAGCTTTGTGTGGGACTTTCTAAAGGGAATGCACAAAGCCCAAGGAGCCAAGCTCCAGGCCATTCAGGTCTCTCTGACTTCTGTGTTTCAAGATGGGGAGCATCAGCCCCAGGTGCCTTACACTCTTTTCCACTTTACCTCCCACCAGTTCAGGGTTGGTATCCTGAGACTGGTCTCTCAGCGCAGGGTCTGAACCCTGAGGCTGAACAGGAGACAGGGGTGGGCACTCCCTCACCCAGTTACTACCTCTGAGGTTCTGTGCCATCCCCAGAAAACTGAACCGTTAAAGCAAAAGTGGCGGCTGCCCTTCCCAGTTCCCCTCACACCAGGGCCAACTCCTTCCCCAGAATGCAGTCTATGGGCATCTGGGGACTAACTATAACCCTCCTCTGCGTCATCTCCCTATCCCACTCTAGGTATACCAGGGCCATAGGGTGAAGAAGTCGTGCCCATGGGCTGGAGTTACCCAACATACCTGGCCAGTGTACTACTCTGGAGAAACTAGCCTTTTCACATCCATGGCCTAGCTAGCCCCAGTGTCCCTCAGAGCAGTAACTGGGACCCCATTCACTGTCACCTGGTGAAAGTGACGACTCCTGCCCTCAGGGATCACTAACTAACCCTCTGAGGCCACCTCCCAACTAAGGGAGATCAAGGCATGATCTATGACTTGCCACCCTGTTTCAGAACTGCTCATGCTTTCATCAGTCCACCTCAGAGGCAGCTTCCCTTCTTTGCAACTCTCTCCTGGAGGACTTAAAACAACACCTATGCATATGTCTTTCTACAAGCACCTGAAAGCACATTTATTTAAATTGTACCTGTCTTGTTATCACCTCATTTCAATTCAGTATCTTGCTTATTCAATCGATCATGCTCTCCACTTTCCTCTCCAACTTGATTTCTCCCTCCTTACATTTCTTTACTCATATATTCCATATATTCTACATTTCCATTCTTTATTTATCAGTCTGCCTAATTCTCCTTTCTGAACCACCAATCTTGTTCAAGCATTATCACTTCATGCCCTTACCCTCATTCCACATTCTCATCTCCTTCTTTACTTTTGTCACCCCTACTACCATCCTTCTCCCTCTCTTCTATTTCACCTCCACCTCTATCTCCACCTGACCTTCCTCTTCCTTTACTTCCTACTCTATATCTCTGTTTTCTTTCCATATCGTTGTTCTTGCTTCCTTTCACTTTTCTCGCTTTCCCCATGCTCTCACACCCCTCCAAGCCTCCCTGCTTCTCTTCCACCTCTCTCCCACTATTCCATCCTGACTCTCTCTATAATTTCTGCTCACTGTCCCTCTGCTTGCTGAGGGTGGGGGTAACTCGGGTATTACCTTTTTCCATAATCACAAGGAATTACCCAAGAACTACACAAAATTATGCTTGAATTATGCAAGAAGAGTGATTCTGCGTTTAGTTATATTTTTTAGAGCAATAATGCACCCTTTTGTCCAATTGGATGTGAAGATGTAATTTGTGCTAAGAAATAACCCTAAATACAACAGTGCACAAATAGAGAATGCAAATGGCTGCTTGGTAAATGTGCTCTTGCAGTAGAAATTTTCCCCTCAAATTACCCTTAATTCCATGAGAAAGAGTAATCGTGTTATTATCAGTAATTCTGCATCAAAGCATCATGAGGTATTAACGAAATGACTTCAATTACTACTCCAGCATATATATTTTTTTTTTTATTAGATTTTTATATAGCTATTCGGTCGACTCTATTTCAAGGTTCAAGGTTTTATTAAATTTGATTTAGACCTCTGCTGAGGTCAACAAATACAAAACACATCCTTTTAAAACATTTGTCATTTGAAAAGCTCTATAAAACCTAGTACAATTGATAACAGACAAATTCATCAGTTGGTGATTTACATAACATAATTAAACTTTGTGTAGAAGAGACATTATGTCTGAAACAAATGGGCTTTAAATACCAATGCCGGGCTTCTACCAGGATTGGATTTGTGCAGACTATCAGTAAGTGAGGTAGATCTTGGATTCCTCTGTTACACAGATCACAGATTCCTGTTGTGTTTTCTGACTTATACCATTTGGATGTATATATATTTTTAAAGGGAGGATTCCCAGCCGCAATAAAAGAATACAGCGCAGTACTCTGTGTTCTAGTAGAAAATGTAGATATTGCTCAGGAGATTTATAGTCTATGTTTTTTACATATTGTACGTAGTGTTTTAATTGTAAGCAGTGTTCTACCTCCAGTTCAACGTTTATTCTTGGTGTCAGGTTCTTTAAAAAAAAGCTTCAAATGTGCTGGTGTCCAAGTTTCTAAAAGTGCTACTGTGTAGTGAGACAGGTTAAGAGCTATTCTAAGCTTCTTTTTAAAGTGTACTGTGACGACTTGCCTCTAAAAGTCTCCAATTTTTTAATGTGCCTGAGAGATCCTAGGTCGGTGTGGAAAAGGTTATATGCTGATCTTATTATGTTGGAAATAGCCCTAGCGTGTTTGCTAGCTATAATAGGATCATTGAGGAGTAGTGCTTGGGCCGGGACGGCTTGATTAACTTTTATCAATTTGTGTAAAAGATTCCCTTCTCTCACTTTTACAGGTTGCCAGGTTTTAATGTGTATATATTGGAGGGTATAAGATAACATAGGAGAGATTTTCATATGATAGACCTCTAGCATAGGTTGGAAATGCCTGTTCCCGGTTGAAGAGTATAGCCTCTGCAATGCCCCAACATGGGAATCTGCCTGATGCCCTATGTGTTGTAAATGGGAGGAAATTTACAAGGTGTGGGAGAAGATTCGCTCCAGGTAGGTATATTCTTTAACGGTCTCTAGTGGTTTGACTCTCAGTGGCCATTTGAAGGGGCAAGATTGTTTTTCTTAATGGTAACATTTTAGTTTTTTAAGTATTTGGGACTAGAAGTTTTCTTTTGCATAGCAGTTTAGTACATTTACATTTCTTTGTAGGCCTATCAGTGTGAGGTCTAATATCAAAATGTCATCAGCGTACATTAAAATATGGATATCACTCAGTGCTAGTTTCGGTGGGAAATTATTTATTTGAGTAAAATACTCCAGGAGGTCCCTTAAATAAATAGAGAATAACATGGGGGCAAGGAGACAGCCATGTTTAAATCCATTCATCCTGGGTATTGGTCCGGGTAAGCCCTTTTCTCTTTTCGACGTTCATTTTTTTTCAGGGCCACTTTGATTTTCCAGGATCATGTCCGAATTTTCCATATTCTTTTCTAGGAGAGCCCATATGGATTCCAAGATTCTTTGAAATGTAGAGAAGGCGTTAGATATAGATTCTCGCCTGTTTGGAGTTGCAACGTGCTGAATAACGAGAATTCTGGAGACTGTGAAAAGTTTTCCATTGAGACTGTAGCGTTACTTGGTGTAGTATTAAGTAGATGCAATGTCTCCTTTGTTGTAGATGCCACTTGGTGCAGGCCCGGTAAATAATTTATATCTGGTAGGGTAAAATCTGTATTTAGTACAAAGGGAGATAACTCCAATGCTTTAATTGGTTTTTGGTGAGTTTGTTCTTGGGCCTCCCCATATTCTGCAGCTTTTATGTATTCAATTGCCTGTTTGTTTTCTTGATCTACTATCAGCTGCATGTCATTATTGACCATTATTTCTCTTGGACAAGGTTTGCATCTTCTGCGTTGGTATTTTGCTACTGTGAAATTACCTGCTCGACTGGTGCTTTTTGATCGGCTATTCTTAGCGTGTTAGTAAAGAATTTTGTTATAACTACACTTCCCGAGACTGCTCCAATATGAGATGCTTTGCACTTACTCTTTCTCGTGGATTGTGCTGTGCCCAGTCTTTTCATGAGCACTGTTCGGGATCCGACTCTTATGTAAGCCATGTCCTACAAGTGGTAAAGTGCGCAAGAAGTCACCTGGTTTATTTTGAGGGGGGCTATAGCAAACTTTCTTTACCCCCCAGCTGCTGTGGTGGCGTTCTATTTTTAGAGGCTCAGAAAAGTGACTGAGTGCTGTGTTGGGGGGACAAACACACCGGAGAACTGCAGGCGGCACACTTAAGGCAGCCTCCCAGGTGTGCAGGCCACACCTGCCTGATGTTGGCCGCTTCTGTACTGCTGAGGATGGCTGCTGCTCTGGCCTCACTTACTTGCCAGGCCCTTACCACCCCTTCAAACTCCTTTGAAAGGGTCTGGTAGCGGTGAGTGTTGTTTGCTGTACGTTGAGCACTGGGCTTTTAAGTGTGGACTAGATGGCCTTAGGCCAAGGCCACAAACTCCCTAGGAGCAGCCCTGGCTCAATGTACAGCTTGCAGGGAATTAGCACTGTGGTGCAGAATTGGTGGGTGAACTAGCAACTACTGATAGGGGTGGGGGAAGGTTCGGCCTTACAGTGGGAGATGGTGATGAAATGAAGGAGCTATTACGCTAGTTGGGCCCATTGGACAACTGGCACCAGTTGCAGTGCGCCCCCGCTGCTGCTGTGTGGGCTTCGCTTGCTGTATCAGGATGCAATCTGTCCCGTCCTGGTCTTTTGCCGGTGCCTCACCAGCAGTGCCCTCCAGCCTTGTGCAGTGCGAGTGGGGCACACCTGGTGAACCACTGGCCGTACTTGGCCCTAGCTAGGCCGCCTCCGTGGTCACCCAGAGGCTTCCTCTCAGCACCACAAGTGCCTTGTGCATCCTCTGCACCACCTGAAAACACCTGTCAAAAAATACTGATAGATTTCGCTGTCTCAAAGTGAAAATGAAGGTGAGTGTGCCATATAGGTGTGCTTTTTCCACTCTTAGACTGTACGCTTTGCCTTTTCCATTGCAAGTGTTGGCCGATAATGAGTAGAACATGAAGCCCTGCTCTCTTAAAGCAGAGGAATGGCAGAAAGATTTGCGCATGGCATTTCCTTTGCATAGCTGTACCAGAAACTGATCGCATAGTTGTTGCTTTCTATACATTTTTATGTGGAACTCCTTGGAGCTCCAAATCATAAAAATAAATTGAATTGACTGTCTTTTGGATTATGTGACCCCCATCATGTTTTTATGAAGGCACTGTACTGTTTTCTAGGCGTTGTAGTCCTAGTTAACATTGCCACAGTATAAATGAGGTGTTGTTTCAATTACTCTTCTTCAGCATCACTATATTGTGATTTCAATTTTCTGGTCCTTTGCTGTGTATATTTAAATATGCTGTTCAAATAAAAATCGTTCTAGCTTAAATTCAAGATGTAGTCAATGAAAGTCCACCTTGAAAAATATTTCAGACATTCTATCCCAGACTAGAGCAAATAAGTATGTTAGTTTAAACTTGTCACACCTACTACTATCACCAGTATAAGAAAGTCAGGCCAATTAGTTACTATTGGGATGGGAATGTCTTAAGCTGACTAAACGAATATGCACTCATGCATGTGAAACTGATATCCTGGTTTTCTTTTGCCCCAAGCCGGCACATAATCCTTCATGGTCGATGATGCCTAGGCCTGAAATTGACCACCGGAGCCCCGGGTGTGGGTCTGAGAATAGGATGGGGATCAAAAGCATGCTCTCCAGGAGACAGGTAACTGCAGTCTGTGTCATTGGAGCATGTACCCTGAGCAGTGGTGACAGCATATAATTAATGAATTTATAGTATTGGATAGACCTACTCCCTATAAGAAGTGAGAGCACAAAGCCTAAAGCTCTGCTCATATCCAGACTCTACGTTGACACGTTTACATGCATGTGTATGTATGTCGAGTGATAGCAGGACTCCATGTCATTCACAAGGGTTTGACAGGGTACAAGATGGAAGTAGTGAAACAGCCTCCCTCGAGTGAACTGGACATTGTAGCCATAGACACTGACGGGAGGAGGGATGATTACATGGCTGCCGGTAGAAATTCTATGGTAGAACTTTTAGCAGAGGATTGTTAATTTTTACTTCATGAGCACTGTCACTTGGTTGATGGGGAAGGAATGAAGATGAGTCAGAAGATTCAGTTGTTAGAAGGAGAGGCGTTTACGGGCAGATCATGGTTCTTTTCTCTTTTGCTTTCAGTTGGTGATTAAAAAAAGCTGATAACAGCCAACTGCAGAGATTCTAACTTATTGTGCTCTTGTTTTGTTTACTCCTACTTGAGGCCTGCCTTATTACTAACTACTGAGAGAGGCATCACCTTACACAAGGACTGTGTCTGTTCTGCAGCTAGAAACTGAAATGTGAAAAGGTATAGCACTGATCCCATTCCTGGACTTTAGACAGTGTATTCACATCCTCGGTCTGAACATCATGTATAAAAATGGAAACTAACCTTTCTCACTTCGTTCCAGTTCCAAGCTTCCAAGCTTCTTTACTGGCCACACACAGGGGTACGTCAGAGAATATTTGAAGAGCTGCTGTGATCCAGAACTGTTGGTCAGTCTCCTGGAGGCAAGGAAACATCACCTCAAGTCTGTGCATCATACTGGAGAGCAGTGGGTCTGCCTGAGATGTGAGAGCATGTCTGCTTACTAAGATGGGAGAAGGAGTGACTTGTGCCAAAGGAGATGTCTGAGTGAGATGGGGAAGCCCACTAACAGAGTCCAGTGAGAGGATCTGCCCAGATGAACATGGACTGCTATGGTAGGATGGCCTGAGCTGATGCTTTTCCAGCATTGCAGTGCACTCAAGATATGCCAACATAAACCTGTGAATTTCCACTATGCCCACTGAAATGATCATAGCAGAGGAGGACCAGCATTTGCTGCACCGTGAGGATGTGACCCTGCATGATGGTCTGCAAGAAGGAATGCTGTGAGTGCTGGACATGCCCTTTTGGAGTTCCTTTGCTCATACCACTAGAGATTCCATCGGCCAAACAGAGAGAGAAAAATACTGTGGCATCTGAATGAGTCCCTGCAACCCTTAACATGATTGCTTGCATCATGCAGTTGAAGATTGCACACCAACTCTTCAGGACCGCTAGTGCACATCACCTCAGGTGATGGTAATGCCTGAACAAAAACATCAACTGAGTACTTAAAGGATAGATTTTGATGGGACCTTGTTGAGATTATTGCAACCGGCTGATGAAAACAGCCTAGTGAAACCATGAAAGCTGTTCCATATTACCATAGTAAGCCTGTATTTGTGCCTAAATCTAAAGCTTCTGTTTGTCTCTGTAGTAATCCTCATAGGATCAATACCTTCTCTGGAAGAACTGCATACATTCATATACCCTATGTATAGTATCACTCGGGTGTAGCATTCCAACCCATCTTTTTTCAGATTAGACCCAGCCATATGCAAATCAGTTTTGACCATGCTCCAATAGAAACAGTCAAGCATAAACTGCCAAGCAAGGTCTTCCATGAGACAGAACACATGCAACCCAATACCTGTTTCTCCCTGATTTGGGCTCTTCAGCCAGGTGTAGCTTGGTCCAGTTGCACAGTGAGCAACGGAGCCACATCTCCACATACCCTTGCCCACTTAGGTCAGTACATCAAACACGCAAAAGGTGATGGAAGGTTCCTTGCAATGTCTTATCAGGGCAAAACTGGTCCTAGGTTGCTTGTGTTCCAGATAGGTCTGGCCTGGCAGCTTGGGTTGTAATGTTTCCATGAGGAGCAGGACCAAGGCTGATGTGCACATGGCTGGGTCCAAACTGAGGTGGCGTGGTGAGCAAAGGAGCGATGGCTTGTGGTGCTACATCAAGAAATTGTCAGTGGTTATATTGCAAGCATTTCTTCCATCACCTTTTGTTTGTTTGATGTACTGCCGTAAGATGCAAGAGTATGCCCAGATGTGGGTCCCGTGTTCGCTGTGTCAGTGGAACCAAGCTATATCTGGCAGGTGATCCTTTATCAGGACAAAACCAGTTCTAGGTTACTTATGTAATGGTTCGGTGAGGAGTTTGTCTCGCAGTTCAGGCTGGACTGTTCTCATGAGGAGCAGGGCCAAGGCTGATTTGCATTTGGCTGGGTCCAAACTGAGAAGGGATGGTGAGCAAAAGATAATCGGTTAGGATGCTACACTGTGAAATTCACAGTAATTAGACACATTGCAAGGATTCCTCCCATCACCTATTCTGCGTTTGAGAATACAGGGTGAAATGGCTATCTCATTATTCTTTGTGCCATGGGCTAGACTCCATATGTTTCACTTGGTGTACCACCTCCATTCTCACTGGAACCTGGTTTCCCAGAACTATGATAATCCAGTACATATTTCACCTGCAATAACCCAGAATCTGCAGTGGTCATTAACTGTCTCAAATGTTAACAAAGAAATGTCTCTCTCACCTGGTTCAGGTAACAATCACTACGGATGAGAGCAGTCTGGGCTGGGGAACTGCAATGGCAATAACTCACTTCTCAGAATCTCTGGACTGTTTTATAATACAGGAATTCATCGATTTGGCAGCTGTACACAAAGCCATGTTATTTTTTGCTCCAGATATCTTGAACAGGCCAATTCAGATCAAGAGAAGTAATCACATCACAAAGGCCTATCTCAACCATCTGGGAGGTACCAATGTGCCTTGTTTGGCTTCTTTAGTAGAGCAAATAGGAATTTGAACAGAGGCAAACATTCTATCTCGGGCAGTGATCTATCTTCCAGGGTGGATGAATGGTCAAGCAGAAATTCTGAGTTGGACATACTCCTCCTTGGTTTTCATTTCCCTATGCCCTGACTGTTCCAAGAGATCATGGATTGGTTCTGGAACCAGTGTCTAGACCTATTCACACACATCCAGAAAACTATCCTGCCAACTTATGTACTATTCTCTAATGTCAGGAGGCTTGTGGGATGGATGTGAAAAGATTTAAATAGCTCAGTGGTTTTGTGTATGCCTTACCCCACTTCCACTCATCAGCATCCAAGATCAGAGGGGAGAATTCAGAGGTTTCCCATTGGAAATGTAAGCCCCGGTTCCCATAGTTTCCCCATCTGGCAGATCAGCCTTCTTTGATATTCCCCCGGATCCATCTCCTCTCAAGTATCCAAGGTTGCTGCAGGACTTTCTTTGCCATCTGTCTCTGGGACTCTGGAAATTGAGAGGAGGGTAGGACCTCCGGGATATTCTTGTGATATTGACTCCCAATTCAGAACTCTATAAGGGGATGTACCCTGAAATTTATGAAACATTGGGGACATTTTTCTAAGTTCTGTCAGAGATCTACTTCTTGTCTCTTGCAATGGATAAGAGTACTGGAGTTTCTTAGGAATGTATTTCTCCTTAGTTTTACAGTAAGTGAAGACCTCTATCCAGGAGAGCGCAGGAGGGAAAGCACCCGGGCTGCATGGTGTCCCGATTGACATTAATTAGCGTAACATGGATCTTTGGACCCCAATGTTGACAAATATTTATAACAGCCTGAACAGGTCATTGATATCCCACTCCTGGGCTTCCGCAGTCATTGTCACAATCTTTAAAAAGGGCAACAGGGTGGACTCTAAATGTTACCCCCGATTTCCCTGTTGGATATACCAGCCAAAATCTTAGGCAGAGTCCTGTACAATAGAGCAAAAGATTAGGTCACTGAAAATAACGTGTTAAATAAATGTCAATATGATTTCCTTAGTGGCATAGGGACGATCGATCAATGTCTGAACCTAAATCTGATCATTGGGAAATATATGGTGGCCAAGTCAAGCCAAGCAGTCTGTACTTTATCTAGCCTTTATGGATTTGATAGTGGCCTTTGACTGTGTTAATTTTAGCAATCCCTTATTGATGTGCAAATGGATCCCTCCCTAGTCCAGCTGTTGGTCTTTCTGCAAACGGACATTAAGGGGCTCATTATGATGGCGGAGGACCTGAGTCCGCCAGCCATCGTTGCGGTGTTTTGGACCGGCCGCCAGTCATGCAGCGGTCCCACCACACATATTACGATGCGCCCGCCAGTATGGCGGGCACATCCTGGGCCTTTAACATTGCGGACGGTGCTGTAACTGCTTGAGTTACAGTTGTGTAAAAATTAAATTTTCTTGTCCCGACCATTTGGTGTCTGCCGTCTGTTTCCTTGGTTGTATGACTAGATATAGTTAGCAGTTGTCATTTGTATATTCCTCCCAGGTAGCCACAAGATAGAGGGCCTGGGTATTGGCAGGATGGGGGGAGAGCTGTGCACAGCCCTACTTGCACTTCAAAGACATTGTCTTAGCTCACTTACAAAGAACTTCATGCTAACCTACTGTGAGTGCAGAAAGACTAAGACCAAGACATTGAGGCAGGCAATTCCAATCACCTCTGTGGAGGATAAACCTCAGAAACGTCTACCATTTCAAAGCTAGCGCCAGGTATAAAAATAGGACCCTCAAACCCACTCTTCATTACACTCCTGGACCTGTGACTACTACAGAAGGACTGCCCTGCCGCCAAAGGACAGCCTTGTTGTTTGAGGCCTGCCCCGCTGTCTGATAAGGAAGACTGGACCTACACCCTTCATCCCCAGCTGAAGTGACTCCATGGGTCAGCTGACTGACTCCTGTTCCGAGTTACGGGTCATAACAAGTTCCGGAGGCCTCTCTGCAATGGCCCAGCTGATCTGCTGCACTGAACCTGTCTGCCCCTGCACCTGGGTCTGCCTGAGCAATGTGTTAAGAAATTCTTTTTTTCACAATCACCTTGGGTGTGACTTTGTTTAGTCTGGATCGTGGCGAGAAAAACAGATTAGATAGGTAATGTCTTCTTACTTAGTGGTAATCTTCATTACTCTGAGTAATACTCTTCCTCACTACAGTCCCGTCTTTCCCTCCCTGGTAGTGGGAGAAAACTTTTGTATCATGTCTTGTACAGCTTGGTATTTCAGGAAACACTCATGTCAGGCCCTGACTATATAGGTTTGGAGCTGTTCACTTGCTGCGGAGGTAATATTGGTTGTGGCGTGAGTGATTTTTTAACTTGTACAGGTGAATGGTGTGCACAAGCCAGGGAGCTGCTCATTCATTCAGGACTGCGGCCAGGAAGGCTATGATTCGAAGTAATGAGGATTACTAGTAAATAATCGAGTCAATTGTCCTGAGTACCCGAGAATTTGGTTCTCTCATAATCACATTTCCTGCATCCTGCTTCTTTGACACCTCTAAGATCTGGCCAACTGTCCCAAATCTTTAACTGAGGTACAAACTGTTTAACTTTCCAAATTGAAGTTTTCATTCACACATGATTTGATAGATATTGACTGGCTGATAATTCATTTTAGATAGCCTTGCATTTCCTACCCCTTTTTCTCAGCAAGATATCTCATATGAAAATTAGCACATTTTCTTTTACTGACTCGCTCAGAATATCCAATATTTATTTATAATATATTCCAAGAGAATTGTGTTTTGGTCATGCCAGTCATTCTTACACTTACGTCTGGCAGGGATTCCTGTTTTCATTTCACAGTTGGTTTATATAGGAAGGCAGCTAGAGAAAGCTATTTGTTCGGTCTTTGAAGAACGCTCTTTAGTGCAAAAAAATTATATTGAAATGTAAATGAATTCCATAAGCTTATGCTAATAACTAATGCAATTCGCAAACATGTTGTGCACGAGTTTAATTTCCATGTTTTGCCACTAGCTGATGACATTTTTAGATTGGAGTCCTCAATTTGCTAGACGAGGTGAAAACATGGTGTCTGCTCAACAGAAGCCGAGTTTGCTGGCAAAAGAGAAGTTGTCATGTAAATCGTGCTGTTTATCATGCTTTTTAGGTGTTGAATTTGAATTATTGCCTATAGACGGATTTTCATAAGCAATTCATCCATAAATTGCCTAGTTATAGCTACAAAGTGACAGACTTGGTCTACATGGAGATGTTGTCTCTTTCCTCCATAAACTGGCTCGGCTTCGATTCATAGGTTGTCATATAACTTTTTACCAGCAAGTGGCAGCTTGCAAGCATTTCACGTATAGCCAGGCCCTTTTGCACAACTAACTGAGCAGTACTGCACCACTAGCCCTGCATTTGTGATAGGTGGCCACAGAGAATACATAAAATGGCCTACAGATCATGAGTGTAAACAACCATTCCAAAAGTATATGGCGAGGAAAATGAATTTAAAGGCCATTTTATGCATCCTCCATCATGGTGTTTTATTGTCCTTAATTGTACCCCTTATATTTCTGTTTCACATTAAAATTGTGTTTCTAGAAAATAAAATATTCCCGTGTTTACCTACTGTTCTGCTGAATATTCACTCTATGAATAGCTACATTGATGTTTAGATTATTTCAATGTTTAGTCACCATTTGGGGCTTAACATATTAGTAACAAGTTCATATCAAATTTGACTAAGATTAATGAACAAAATCCCTTGTAGGAATCTCTACCTAATGCTTGCTTATCTGCCCAAGCCTCCAAGGGTGTATTGGGTTTCCCACTGTTTTGTTACCAGGTGGCCAAAGAGACATCTTATTTTCAATCATTGCCAGTGCTAGTTATGCACCTGCAACAAAGAGCGGTATGGCGTGGTATTGTAGAGGTTGGGCTAGGCCGTGCTTTATGGCAGACTTACACGCAGTGCGAAGCAGTACAGAGGAGACTTGCATACAGTGATAAACTGTTTGCAAAGGTCTCTAGCGACCTCACAGCCCTTTATTCATCACCTCGGGCTGGGCCTGGACCAGGGATTCAAGGAGGGTGTGTGTGTCATGTGGCAGAGACTGAGTGGCTTTCTACATCCATTCCAACCTTTATAAAGTTTCAGAACGACATTGTTTAGTGAGGCTGTGAGCAGCACAAATAGTCTCATAATCTTTGGCTCGGGGCAGGGTTTGGCTAGAGACCATACTTCTGGCTCCAGCACATGTTTCTGGACCCACATCCTCCCTCGCTCTCCGCCTGGGTGTGCCCCAAGGGGGTCTCCATCGTGCTTCGACTGCCTTCTGACAGGTGCCTGTTTTCAGGTGATTCAGCATGTTTTCTGCCTTCTCCGAAAGGGGGAACTTGGAAGTGAAATGTCAATTGGTCCTGTTGTATCTTTGTCTTTGCTGCGTACATCATCTGGCCAATCTCTCAATTCCTTAAACCATGAGATGTTTCTGGTGAGCGTGCAGTGAGCCCTCTGTGCTGTCATCATGGTGCCTCTCATCCCCACCATGGTCCAGACTACAGGTTTGAATGGGGTCCAGAACTTCCAGCCTGGATATCTGTCCTTGATGATGACTGATGACTTCACTTGCAGTGTCGGGCTGCGCACTCTCCTATGGAGGCTAGCTTTGCAGTTGGTGACTCCTCGCTTGGCCTGGATGGCATCAATGTCAATGTCCTCCAGATGCCACTCTGAATCAGCAGGTATGCAGTCTTGTGAAGGCCTTCAGAAAAGATGATGAGCTACAGCACAGTTGGTTGTGTTTTGTGTAGTCTGCCAGTAGGCATTCAAGAATTGGTGCATGCACATCTTTGCATCTTCGCTATGCTTCACCCATATCGGGAGGGCTTGTTTCAGAGTTCTCATGAATCTCTCTACCTCCCCATTAGCTTGTGGCCACTGCAGGGTGATCTTCTGGTGTTTGATTGCCAGGGAGTACTGAAATTCACGCCCCTGGAAGCAGGGTGCATTTTGCCATGTCACCTCATCGGTTAGCCCCAACATCGCAAAGGTCTTGTCCAGCACTGTCTTGAAATGCGTAAACACTGTAGAGGACACCACCTCAACTATCAGTGTAGGAGTCTATCATGACTACAGTGCTCTGGCCTTCAGGAAAGCTTCCAAAGTCAATGCTGATTATGGACCAGGCCTCCCAGCTCAAATTCCCTGTTGGTATTGGATCGTGTGATGGATGTCCATTGGTAACAGAGCAAGTGGCAAGTTCATACGGTCCCATCCAGTAAGGTATCCATTCCTGGGAACCACACCGTGCTGCACAGATGAGCCTTCATCTTTGCCGTTCCTTGGTATCTTATGTGCCGCAGATTGACAACTCAGCTCCAGCGATCTTTTGGTACTACAATCAGTTAGCCCCTTAGCAAGAGGCCATCCTGGCTTTTGCTGAGCTGATTTCTGAGTCTCCATACTTGCTGCCGGGCTGCTTGATCTTCAGAGGTCAGAGATGGGGACCCAGCGAGGAAATGCTGCCACTGTCACTGAGTCAGAGCTTCTCTGGCTCACACCAGATTCTCATCACATTCCGTCACTTCACAGATCTCCTGGATAGTCAGCACCCAGGGGCATGCATTGTGGACAACCATACACAGGTATTCTTCTGTTTTCTCATCTTCTACAAGGTTCAAGAGGTCATCAGTAGGGATAGGGTGGCGAGATAAGTAAACAGCTGGGAGGTTTGTGCCCGGGCAGTACACCAGCTCAGAAGTATATTCTTGTATTTGCACCACCCATCTTTTGATTCTAGGATGTGCGTGGTGGGTTGGGCCATTGAAAAGAGGAGGGAGGGACTTGTGATCTGTTATTAATTGAACTTCAGGCCACACAAGTACAGGTGGAAGTGCTGGCAGGCCCATCTGATGGCCACAGCCTCCAGTTCTATCTGTGCATACCAAGTCTCTGTTTCTGACAGACCCCTGCTGGCATATGCCACAGGTACCCACTCCTGGGGGGGGGGCATTGCTGCATGAGCACAGCACCCAGTCCCACTACGATCTGCTCTGTTTTTCTCTGGGGATATAAGTAGGCCATTGAAACTTAGTATATGCTGAATCACCTTGAAAGCTTTGTCTACATCCTGGCTCCAGTTTCATGGCATTCCTGACCTAGTGAGGAGACGCAGAGGCTCGGACAGAGTGGCTAAGTCAGGGATAAATCTTCCACAGTATGTCGCCATGCCAAGGAAACTGTGAACTTCTGTGGCGTTCTGAGGGATTGATGCCTTCCTTATTGCTGTGGCTTTCCTTGGATCAACGCATCAGCCTTCATGGGAAAATATGTTTCAAAAGAATTCTTTTGAAGCTTGATAGAACGAGCATTTGTTTTTGGTGGAGTGTTAAACCACTGTCGGACAGGCACTATTGGGTGCTCCATAGGCGAGCGTGTTATTCTTCCAGGGTGTTCAAATATGTCAGTATGTCGTCAATCAAATTGATAACCCCCAGAAGCCCTGACAGCGCTACTGTTATTGAGTTCTGGAATACTCCGCTGCAGAGGAGACACGAAAGCGGAGCCACTTGTAGCAACGGAGCCTAATGTTAGTCTAAAGAGTTATTATGTACCAGCTCTCTGGGGCAAACTCTATCTGATAATTTAAATCCATTGTTAGAGTGATATGACATTCTTGTTGGATGGCCGGGTTGTGGAGTTTCATATCTACACCTAGTCTTATGGCATCTGGTTGCTTCGGGTTGGGTGCAATCACTAGCATTGACACCCAGGGTGTGGGGCCGGTGACCTTTTAGATTGCGCCCAGATCTTAGAGTGCCTGCAACTCCCCCTTGACTTGAGGACTCTGGTGAAAAGGGACTCTACAATGCCTCAAAGCAGTGGGCTTGATAAAGCCATCTATATGTATTCTTACTTTGTCTTTGAATTTCCCCAAGCCCTGAGATAGTTGTGGGAACTGTGCCAAGATGGATGGGGCATAGGAAGTGAGCACCTGGTTAGCAAAGCACACCAGCTCTGGGTCTTCTGCAGTATGGCAGCTCAGCAGCGTGCCATTTTTTCCTTCGGTGACATGATATTTAGTCTGCGTAGCATGTCCTTCAAGAGAGACTATGACTTTGATGATTTCACAAAGGGGTAGCAGCTTGGTGCCTCCATATGTACACATTTTAACCTTGGTGGGGCCCAATTGTGGGTGCGGTGACAGGTTTTCATATTGTTTAGAGTCCATTACTGTGGCAGTTCACCCGGTGTCAATGAGCGCCCTTACGGTTGTATTGACGAACCGCAACGTGTACATTGGGGGGTGGTCTCCTCTTGCTATCAGCTCTCCCTGCAAATGCTACAACAAAAACTTCTTTGTCGTCATCTCCAGCATCAGTGAAGTGTTCATGGTACATAGGCTCTTCTTCTCTTGTGGCCTCCTCTATCAACATTTGACGTAGGGTGACTGTCATTTTACTGGAGCCACTGGTGTACGCACCTGGTCTTCCTCTGTGTCATACTGCTGCATAGTGGTTAGCTTCAGAACAAATATTTTCTTTCGCAGGGCATATCCCTGGGGTTTTATGCTCAAGGTCAAAGTTGCCACAGTCTCTACTTGATCTTGCAGGTGTGATGGGGCTAGGAGGGCCCCGTTGTCTGTGGATAACCTCGACTCCTTCGGTTTTAACATGTGGTGCCCTTGCAGGGGCTGGTGCAACAGAAGATTTGCTGAATGCTGCTTCCATTTCACTTGCTCATGAATTCAAGAGTTCGTGGGAGTGGGCTAGCACTAAGATGTCATCAAGAGGGATTCCTGGTTGTCGTAGTATTAGGCACCTGAATACCATAGATCGACACTCCTGAAAGATCTGCACCCTGATTTCCTTCTTCTGCATGTGCTTGCTAGCTTTCCCAGCTGGGCATAGACAATGTCAATTGATTCAGTGTCCAAACGCGTGGATTGCCACAGTCTGTATCTTTCAAAATTCAGGTTGATTTGTAGATTGAAATGTTTGTCAGGTGCTGTGACTGCTGTGTCAAAATCTGTGACGTTCCCAGTGTCTGGCAGTGTTTCAAACAGTTCGTAAAATTCAGCGGTGCCAAACTGAATGAGTAGGGATCTCTTCACTGCACCATCAGTCTACCGTGTGCCACAAAAGTAGTGGTTTAGGTGCACCAACTACGAACACCATCTGGGTGCAGCAGTAGCGGGATCGATGAGCTCACCGAATGAGGGAAGCATCTTCTCCGAGGCATGGGAATGCTGGCTCGGTTCGGTGGTGCCAGGATTTGGCCCTGATCCAGGTTACTGGAAAGTGTACCCCTTCCCCTTCAAGTAGTCTCATTATTAGTGGCAGTGCACCAGGTGGCACAGGGTGGGAAACAGCAGGTCCCAGCGCAGTTGAATCCAGCTGTGAGCCCAGGAAAGAGGGTGTCCTGTAAGCAGTTCCTACTTTTTTTTTACTATGCCCTCATTCCCTGCATGCAGATTGCAAACAATGAAAAATCACAGGTGCGGTTTGTACAATGATGCATCAGACAGACAAAATGTCCCTCTGTAGGATCAAAATGTGCAAACAGTTTTGTCTTCTGTGGTGCTGAAGACTGTAGGCTTTGTGGCAGGGATAGCGGGTAGGATTCAGGCACACCCGCAGTAGATGCCAGTCGCTCCCGACACCGTCCTTGTCTGTAAAGCGCACAGCACACATGCTCAATCAGGCTCCACCAGCAGGGCTGCAGTGCATTAGTTTGGCAGCGATGTGCAGCCAACGCAGAGCAGATTAGGCCGTGGCTATCTCTGAAGAGTTGCAGTGCACTACAACGTAAGGAGCACAGCCTGCAGATGACTGGGGCTACCTGGGCAGGAACTGCAGGCAAGTGGAACATCACGGGGACACTATGAGGTAGTGATGCAGCCGCAGTCGTGATGTTGCATGGGCTGTTGGCAGAGCATGATACTAGGTGTGGGCCCTCTGCTCCATCCCTCACTCAGGATGGAGGATGGGACTATGAGGAGATGACTTTGTGTGGTGTCTTAGGCACAGGCAAGGTATGTAGGGCCAAACCACCCCTCATTGCCAGTGTAGAGGCCGGGCTAGACCATACTTGGAGGCAGGCCTACATGCAGCATGGAGCAGTACAGAGGAGATATGCACACAGTGATACACTGTCGGTGAAGGCCTTGAGCGACCTCCCACCCCTTTATTTATCTCCTCGGGCTGCACCCGGCCCAGGGAGTGAAGGGGTGGGTGTGATGTGTGGTAGAGACTGAGTGGCTCTGTATAGGTATCATGCTGGCAAGACACCTCAGTAAATTAATGCATTTGCCACAGAAATCTGTGTATAATAGTTGGTCATATGTTCAAATTAAAAAATAGCTCAGGGATTCGACTTTATAAATAGATATGGGATTTGATGTGTCTATTACAGAGAATTACATGCAAGGTCTAAGTCACTGATTTCTATATTTACATTTTCTAAATAAAGCAAAGCATTGATCATGGACAAAATAAACTATAGATTGTCTACGAAGTTAGGGCCTCACAGGCTGCAGCTTTACACAGGGGAGGGAACTGCAAGTATGTGAATCCCTGAATGTGTCTTGTTGTCAGCATAGTGCATTGGGACATTTTCACTAATATTCAGTGAAACCTGCCAAGTTCCTCATCCCTGCTCAGCAAGAGCTTCCGGTACCAGAATCCAGCTAGTTCCCATTATGATCCAACAGTAGTCAGCAAAAAATTCATTCTGGCAGAGATCGGCTGAGTACAATGTAAATGACGTACAATATATCGGTTGAAAAAGAGCAAGTGCTGGAGCAGAATTACTCAGTCCTCACTGACAAGTGTGTAATCATGCCCGGGCCGCTTTTTTATGTTGTGTAATAACTGAAAGTCTCAGCTCGGATACAGTTGAGACATTGTTCACTTGACTCGGAAAGATGCATTTGTTTTCTAATTTGCATGGATGTAATTTCCAAGCACATACTGGCATTATGGGAACACGTGAGCCTCTCTGGCACTTGCCACAAAGTGTTCTTTAAACTCTGTTATGCACAGAGAGGACAAAGACTGAATATTCAAGCAGACAAAATTGTCACTCATTGTGTCGAAGCTAAGGTAGTACACATTCATCAGGAGAGTGGGGAAGCAAGAAACCCATGGCTTAATTTAATTGTGCAACCATTACCTTTACAGAAACACTCATGTCACTGGGTATACAGTATGGGTTTTAACAAACGCATTCTCTCATTCAGTTCATACCTGTTAAGAAAGCATTCAAAGGCTTTCGTCAAAATATAGGACACCGGAAGTAGCGGCTTCCTCAATTCTTTGAACAGCAAGCACTTTTTACAAGAATGAAAATTGATTCGGGTCAGTTGGAAGGATCTGGTAGATGACGCAGCCTTTTAATTTGAGGAAATCTGCTGCTTGTGCAGTAGCATCAAAGATGTTCCTGAATAAGACACAGGTGTCTTTGATTTCTGCATCTGCTTCATAATGAAGCTATTTTATTGCACCCTTTGTTCTCATCACTCACTATTTACTGAAGAATCAGTCAGAAGCACCTGGTCATGGTGGGGAGCAGTAAAAAAGCCCTTTAGTCAGGTTTCCAGTCTTCCATGCAGCAGTTGAAGTGCATTAAAAAAAGTATGGGAACTGTGATGCTGCACGCAATGTGGGTAGTGTAAGTGAGTGTTGGGGCAGGATTGAAGGTGTTGCTAAAACAACAAAATATTCAGTAACTTGTTTCGGTCTTTCACCTTCACGTGTCTACATATAAACTAATGCACAGCTTAAATGAAAAATAATTTCAAGTAAGTGGGGAAATGCCCTAACATACATTATGAAACCTCTATTAGTTAATGGACTGCAGAGGTCTCAGTAACCAGAGAGCCAAATAATTAAGTCTTGATTGGTGCAGTTGAGAGTAGTGACTGGTGTATGTTTAGTGCTATGAGGTCCAAGTATGTGACAGAAAGCACTGTAAATATGTAAGTCATTATTTTAAATATGCATTACACACAGCATAATACATGTTGCTACAAAATGAGCGAAAAGGTTTAAAGTAAAAAAAGTGACTAAAAAATAGATTATAGTAATACCCAGTCTTGATCAAAACTAAACTTACAACTGTATAGAAAATAGTCTCTCACCTGCAAATATTTAAAGAAAAAGAGTTGCAGGAGCCCGAATGCTTTCTATAGTGAGGCAAAGGCTAGAAACCACTGTACGTCATATAGATGCCCCAAGTTACACACTCCAAGATGTCCCCACGCTTTCCCAAAATTATCCTGAAATATATTCAGGAGTGTTGGATTGCCCCATAGCGGAGTATAAGTGTTAAGTGCAGGTATAGAATATTTAGTACAAATTTCCTGCCAAATCCATGCTACTTCTTTGACTATCTTGAATCTAACCCTCTTAAAGTGATTAGGATCTGTCCATTTATGTACTGATTACCTAGTGCCAGGGCCAAGTGCATGTTGATATCCAAGTGTAGACAACCAAGGTTCATACCCAGTAAGTAAGCTGTTAATATGGCAGATGAACGATGCCCAAAAGTATAACTTGAAATCCAGTAGCTTAAATCCTCCTTGTATGTCTGAAAGTTTTAAAACGTGGATATCATTACTAGCCCTTCTATAGCCCCATATAAAAATACTAATCACTCCTCTGGGCCAGAGGTCTTTAATCTGTGGGGTGTGACCCCCAGGAGGGCTGTGGAGTCCTGGGAAGGGGTTTACGCATTCTTAAGCTTCCTTTGTCCTTGCAATCCAAAATGTTTGTTTCCTTTTGGAAAAAGACAGCCCTCCTGGGACTGCTAATTTAGATTGTTCTCAGCTGCTTGCCTGTATGAAATGCAAATGTGCCTATCAGTTAATGTGTAAAGGATGCCTGGGAGCGATTATGGCTTTAATTCATCAAATCACTCCAAGCTTTGTGATGATAAAGATTTTTTTTTTTTTGTGGGAGTACAAAGAGTTAAGAACTGAGCTGGGAAGTGCTTTCTTTAAATTTGGCTGCATTTACAGCCCTTAGTACCCCTAAAGAGGTGTTGAAGGGAGAGTTATGATAAAAAGAAATGCATTACATACGCTCTGATATTACTAAAATCTACATTTTGGAAGCACCATTTTATGGTAAAACTATTTGCAGCATTCTATCTCACGCTGTGTAAAATGCAAATATAAAATAATGACTTACATATTCACAGTGCTTTCTGTCACAAGCTGTGACCACGTAGCACTACAAAAACACATCACTATTCTCTACTGCACCAATCGAGATTTAATTATGTGGCTCTCTGTTTGCACCCAGACCTCTGCAGTGCAGCTCCAAAAATGGACGCCTTCCCAGTGAAAGCGTAACAAGGATAAATGTTTTCATTTCTCCTCGTTTGTTTCCTCTTTCTATGTGTGCTGCATTCTACAGCTCACATAGAAACAGGAAAACGCCTCTTGGGATTGTTTTTGTGAAGGAAGGTGCCCCTTCCTGTACAAAAACAATCCTGCTTGTGTTGGTGCTAGGCAGCAATTTGTGCGCAAATGCCAGGGAAAAGGGCAGGAATGCACCGTGTTTCATAAATACGGTGCATTCCTGCCCTTTCACCTCGTCATAGGGCAGCATAGCAAGAAGACTTGCGGCACAGCCCTATGCCATTTTCTCATAAATTAGGCCCTTTGTTTTTACCTACACCTCTCACTGCACCCCAACACTCACTGACCTTGGGTTTGCTAAATACTGTTTAATATTATTTCCCCACCGTAAAAATTATTTGCTGTGGTAATGGGGGGCGTTTATGGCTGTCGATGATTGTCGATGATGAGAAGTACCAGGTTCTAGAAACTCCCCATAATGATAGAAGGAAGCTGATGCCATTGCCATAGTTTAGCAGTTACTGTCTTAAGAAGGGGCTCATACTTAAGCAAGATGTTATCCTCCACACAACTGCTCAACCTTATTCCTAAATACACAGCCATGTTGGTAACTCCGGTAGTCAGAGAGTGTGGTTGAAAATGAAGGATTACCTGCATTTTGGATAAATTCAGTTTATACCCGGAAAAAGCACCAAATTAATCTGAAATTAAACATCTTAAATCCTCACCAGTTTATATCAGATCTCGTGGGAAACAATTTCAATAAGTATATTTTATTGGAAGTTTATTTCACACATCAAGGATGATAGTTTGCAAATAGCAAAAGGGGATTCTCTCATCTGAAATTATGGCTTCAGAAATAGAGGAGGCTCTTGCAGTACTAGGTCAGTCACTGATGTCTTTTAGCCTCAAGCTACAGCATGTTTAGAGTAATTTGGATGCTCTACTGTACACCTGACCGCATCGCCCTAAACCCCTGAGAAGTCATACTGCCTGAAGTGGTGCTGCTTTGCGACTGATGTAGTCCATATGTTTGTGCAATGTCCAGTGCTCAAATATTTTTGGGGCAGTCAATTTCAATTAACATCCGCATATGTGGAGTCTGAATTTCAACTGACTAGTAGGGAAATTCGGTTGGGTCACAAGCCGGGCGTGGATGCCAGTTTAGGTTCAATAATCTAGTTTATAACTGTTAGTGCTTGTTAATGTATTGCCAGAGTCTGGATTAAGCATTTCCGACGGAAGGTGACTGAGTGGTGGGCGATGTTGCGTCAAATCTATGAGTGTCTACTAGCAGTTGCTAAGGCTAGGGGTCCTCGATCTATTAAAAAGTTGAAAAAGATTTGGTACAGCTTGCATTGCGCATAGTTTCTGAATCTTTATTGTTATAATTGGATTCAGTATAGTGCTATCTTTCCCTCTCTATTTCTATTATCTTTTTTCTCTCACTCTTTCGTGTTTTTTTCATTTTTTTTCTTTGTATCTGTATGGTGATATTTTTGAAATGTTTAACTGCATAATTGTTGTATTGCTTTAGATAATTCTGACTGAGGAGAGAATAAAATAAAAATACATCAACAAAAATTAATCCCCAGTCTGTAGACAGTGCAATTCCTTTTTTAGAACTATGCTTTAAAAGCACACATTTCACAGCTCAGCTGGTGACTTCTTTGCACTATGATTCAAAAAGATTAAATCTGTCTCATCTGGAAATTTCAAGAGGTTCCATCAATTAGAGAACATACAGGTTTACAAGCACTCTTTACATTTGCAGATTAACAAGTTGCGTGCATTTACATTTCTATCAGGCCAGCAGGCACCCTGAAAAGAAGCTATGTTTAGCTTTCTGCCCCTCCCCCGGATTCACAGCACAGAAGACTCCCTGCCTTATACTTCAACTGAAGCATTTCACATCTCTCGGAATTGACTGTTCCAGGACGGTTGTCTTTCCACAAAAATTAGGGGGAGCTGGTTTTCGTGAATTAAAAAAATATGGGCACGTTTTGCTTCTCAGCTCCCACATACTTTGACCACTACTTCTATGCACCATTACAAGCAATTCCCTTACTAACCAGGAGTTGAGATGGCAATACCGCATGACGTGAGGTAGGGCAATTTCTGTTAAATGATTTGCCATAAAAGTTTGTAAACGACCACAACCGCATATTTGAGGACATTGAAAAACTGATGCAGTAAGTAGAGACTTTTTTATTCTCGTATAGTCAAAGTGCTACTTGGTAGGGGTGTGCTGAAGTTACCATTGAGTTTCTCGCTTATAGTATGTTTGTATCTTCTCAAAAAAAGCTGAACATGCTCAGGGAAAAAGTGAGAATTACTGACGCAGGGAACACTGCCCTTTATTAGTAATCAAAACTAATACCATCAGCACAAGACATTATGGAAATTGTTATCAGCGACTATAGTGAAAACTAGTCCTGAGTATTTTGGGGCATAATGGAGTAGTCTCCTGAATGGTATTTGCTATAAGTGGTACTGGGCATACTGAAACATGGCTGTTGAACCAGGCCCTGATCAGGTTTGGACGTATGGGAAACTAGTTATGAGTGGTACTGGGCATAATTGAAACTGACAATAAGCAGTACTATTAATATTAATGGAGTATCCCAGTATCTTACAGAACCTGGGGAAATATGACATAGTATACTAACAGTTGGTTCTGTCAAGAAAAGTGCAATTGCTCCAAAGAGGTTACATTTATCCTTATCACCTAGGAAAACCAATCAATGGTATACAGTCAACATTGATTGCCACAAAGGCAATAAAACTGAGACTGACCCTGCGAGATCAAATTATGTATGCTATATTACGAATCATATATTGTGTAAGACAATACACCCTCTAATATCTTTAAGACACAAGACTGTTCCACAACATATAAGGTTACATACACAAGTACGGTATACAAGGTGCATTACATAAAACACAGTCCAAATGATAAGACGCTCAACATTTTCAACAAGCAAAAAATAACTTGACTGGGCATCCGAATGTCCTTAGTTTATATATTCAAACATATGTCCTTATTCTGTGGGTGTATATATGTCAGATACTAGGACAGAACACCTACTCATACTGAAACATAGGTATTGAAACAGGCCCTGATCGGGTGTGGAAATATAGTAAACTAGTTATGAGCCGTACTGGTCATCATTGAAACTGACAATAAGCAGTACTGGGCATAAAGAAGACAGACCCCCAGCAGTACAAGAAACAGGTCATGCATGATTCTGGGCTTAGTGGAAACTGGCTATGAGTGGTACAGGGCATAATGGAGAAAAGCCGATAGAGATACTGGTCATGCTGGAAATAGGCCACAACTGGGCATAATCGAATATGCCATAAACAACATTAGGCACAATGACTACTGAGTCCAAGTAGTAAGAGAAACTGCTCATAAGTGGTACTTCCTTTACAAACTAATGGGGTAACCCAAATGGCCAAAGGACCTGGGTATATTTTGATACATCAAATACAATGGTCTTAATGGCAGAAGTGAAAAGAATAATACAATATTAATTACCTTATCGTAATCAACATAAATTGATCATTGTGAGAGAGAGAAAATAGACCAACCACACATAGAATTTGCAAAATACATTTGCTGAGTGGTGGTGCCCTTTTTTGTACATTTTGGCTCTGGGCATAGGCTTTCTGCAGCCTATAATGTCTTGGGGAGGAGTCTCTGCAGTCTCCAACCCTTTAAAAAAACAAAAAAGGCCCTGAGGGATGGGGCCCCTAGAGCCTAATAAACCCCTGAGGAGGAGGGCCTCTTGCTCCCCCTACCCTTAAAAATACATAGGGCCCTGGGGGTGGGGTCCCCAGGGCAAAATGAGGCTTGGGAAGAAGAGATACGCAGCCCCCTTCCCTTTAAAAGCACTATAGCCCCAGGGCCTACTAAGGCTCGAGAATGGTGTTACGTGGCTCCCGCTTCCCTTAAAAAAATATTAACGTCCATAGGATGATGTGGTCTCCAGGGCCTAATAAGGCTCGAGGAGGGTGCTACGTGGCCCCCTTCACTTAAAAAAATAAACACGCCCAAGGGAGGGTGGGGTCCCAAGGGCCTAATAAGGCTCGGGGGAGGAGGACACGTGGCCTCACTCTCCTTTGGAAAAACATGAGGCCCTGATGACAACCCCCAATGCGCGTAGCCAAAAGCCTTGTGTAGCAGGGCTTGACTTTGAGTATAATAATAAAATATTCCTTATTTTTAAAAATCTAGAAATTCATTGAAAAAACAAAGGTTAAAGTAAAGTTATAGTTAGGTGTGATAAAAAGATCTGTATTTTTTTAATTAACAAAACTTAGAAATCTGTGGAAAATACAAAGATTATACTAACATTGTAGTTAGGTAAAAATGTCAGTGACAATATTAACGTCTGAACTTTTAAAAAACCAGAAATTCACCAGTTATAGTTAGCAGAGTTAACGATAACTTGTGCTCTCGCCATGTACTGCTTATGACCTTGCATATTACATCACCCATGACATGTTCTATAACATCATTTATGACATAACTGCCATCTCAAATTACAAATTTGATTACATCATTGATGACTTAATCCAATTGTGTACAGCCTGTGTCCAGCTAATGGGTGTGTTTCCAAAATTAATGTGCTTCTAATGCATCATAGGAGTGTAGAGGTGTTGAATACGTTATCAATCTTAGTTCTGAAGAGTAACTCTGTGTGCAGTTGACAGTTAATGACCATTATCCTATATGTTCCACACTAGTTTTTTGGCTCTGCAGAAAAATATTCCATCCGGCAAAGATTCTATATTGTAGATACTAAGGGGCATATGTACAAGCCCCTAACGTAATGGGAACGTCACTTTTTGTGACGTTACCGTGGTGATAGGGGCCTTGCCTTATTTCCAAGGCAGCCTTAAGCCACTTGAAGTGGCTTAACGTTTCCTTGTAATTCACAATTCGCTGTGCCAGTTTGCTATAGACTTTGGGAAAAAAACAAAACATGGCGGTTTTGACCTCCCTACTCCCCTTTTTTTCTCCAGGCAATTAAATGACCCGATTCATCGCTAGGATACCCTTGTTGGGTGATGTGTTCACTCATACAAACCCACGTAACATACCATGCTGATACAATTATAATGTACACATGCTTAACTTAATGTTCCCAATGCTTTGGGTGGAAAGAGCTGTGGAAACAGAGGTGGAATGTTGAAACAAACTATTTGCCCATGCAATATGTGAGTGGTGAACAAGTAGCCAATGACTGACACTGCAAAAAACACATGCTGGGAACTGATCCATTTACTCAAAATAGGGGTAAATTATTTTACTGCTGAATTCCTTGGTCAGAATTTTCCGTATTCTACCAGGTTATAACTGTTTATGTGTATGCAATTTGTAACACGCACAGCTACTCAAAGAGTGTCCCGGCGCGAACCTGTTGGGGAAGGTGGAAAGTACTACTAGATAGACAGAAATGTCTTTAGTCTCTTCCTGAAGAGCTTGGGGTCCTGAGTGCTCCGGGGGTCCAAGGGAAGCAAATTCCATGCCGGGGCAGCCCTAAAAGCAAGAGAGCTGCCTTGAACTCTCTTAAGACATGGGCAAGAAGCTGAATTGCTGAACACCCCTGTCTGTAAGGAACAGAAAACCTGAAGTGCTTTCTCAGATAGACAGGACCATGTCCATACAGAGCTGAGTGTGCCAGGACAAGGGATTTAAATCTAACTCTTTCTGTCACAGGCAGCCAGTGGAGATTGCGCAAGTGTTGCCTCACACTGGTCTTTATAGGGATATTAAGAAGAGTACCGGCAGCAGCATTCTGGACTACCTGCAGTAGGATCAAGAGATAGCCCCACATGCCCACATACAGGGCATTAGAATAATCCATGCATTATGATATCAAAGCACGGGTAACGGTTTCCCTTGCTGCCCCAGGGAGGAAGGGTAGAAACTTTCCAAGGGATTTAAGTGTACCGAAGCACTGACCGGCAAGCTTCTTGATCTGAGTAGAGAAGTTTAACTTCTCGTCAAACCTAACCTTAGGTTTTTGGTGGGTTGGCCCTCAGAAGTAGGCATGGGATATTCATCTGGCCAGGGCAATTTCCGGAACTGAGAGGGGAAGCTCCCAAAAAGAAGGATCTCAGGTTTCTCCTAGTTGCATTTTAACTGTGCTGAGGAAAGCCACTGGAAGACAGCCGTCAAGCAGGTTTCAGCTAGAGAAGTAGAGGAATCATTTTTCTTCCATGTGTAGAGGAGCTGGGTGTCTCAGAAATAGATTTGTGGCAAACCGGAAAGCACCACTTGTTGACCTTATCTACCAAAGCAATTTAACTTTTACAAGTGCTGGGAGAATGTTTTTTATTCTTGCAACACTTTTGATTAGGAAGATATCTGCTAATGGTTTGTTAACACTAGTGAGTGTGAATAGCATATTTTAGTATGATTCATTCACAGCTGTACATTGCCATTTGCAATTCGAACACAGTGTGCATTTATATATGTCAACATTACCAGAAATGGCTTTCAGAATTAAAGAAGAAGGCGCAATTTGCACATCACAACTTGTGAGTAAAATCTTTTTTATATAAATTAAACATAGGAAATGAAATGGCATAGGCCAATATCACTAACATTCATTTCTACTATATGATTTATGGATATATATTTGCATGAGTTCCGGGTTTCAGATGGTTAAATTTAGTTACATTTTTGTTATTGTCAGAACACGCCACCAAGGTTATCTAATAAGTACACAAATTAGTGATGGATGGAATGCTTAAATTAATCTCAGCCACTGGTAGTTACACGAGCAGCATCCCAATCCATCCTTATTTTGCACACCATGGGTTAGAAATTGAATTTTTGGTTGGCTGAGTTATGCATAGGGCTCCCTGTTTTATGGTATTTATGTTTTCGACATTTCCATCTGTATTTATCCATATTTATGTTTTGCTAATTGTTTCTGTATTTATCCATATTTATTTTGGGTTTTATGGAAAAATGAAGCTGAAATTAGTATATTTCCATATTTATTTAACTGGTAAATATGCACTCATGCTTGAATGCCTATCAGGTTTCAATGCTGTAAACACCCACAGAAGATACATCAATGTGCTTATAAGAAAATATGCACATTTCACTATTAACCTTGTGCAAATCTACTGCTGTTAAAACCTCTTTACTAAAATTCCTTTCTTTTTTTAGCACCCTCACTTATCAATCCACACAGCTATTGGCCTTGCAGTCATGGCAGACAGTATTTAGAATTACTCAAAAAGCAACCCAATTTCCGTTTTTATCCATATTTAAAAATAAACACAGACAAGAAAATAAATGTTTTCTGTCTGTATTTATCTGTAAAAAAACGTAAAAACGGAAAACAGGGAGCCTTAGTTATGCGCCCAAACCAGGCAGTAAACACCACTCTAGTCAGGTTAAGCTAGATAGACACTAAATGATAACCCTTGCTCACCTTCTGAAAGCTTGACACAAAGCAGTCAGGCTTATCTAACGAGGCAATGAGTAAATAATGTGTGTAACACACAGACAGTAACACAATGAATACACCACAAAAAGACTTCACACTGGTTTAGAAAAATAGGGAATATTTATCTGAGCACACTAAAACCAAGGTGAGAAAAATCTAATCAGTAGAGGTCAAGAGAAGAATTTTTAAAGATTAAATGCAAAACAGTGCTTAAAAGTCACTCGCGGTCAAAAGGTTACTAGAGGTCATGAGGGGCCAGTGCAAATTTAAAGTTCAGTCTGGCCACTATGGATGGCAGGCCCCACGCTGGGCTCACTGAGAAAGAATATTGGATGGAGCAAAGCGTTGATGCTGAGGGCACGATGTGTTGATCTATTCATTGAAGTCGGGTTGCTGTGCTTTTATCGATCTTGGCTGAGGTTGAGGCAATGCATCAACGTTGAGCTGGGCAGAGCATCGTCATCGGGCCATGCAGGCTGTAGAACCGCTGTTGCCGAACAGCCTCTACGTTGGCGTAAAAGGGTGAAGCGTTGGCTACAATTATTGCAGTGGTGAAAATGCATCAGTTTTGAAGGAAGCAGCTGCAGACCCCACTTCTGAGGCCCAGAATTTGGAGGGAGCACCTCAGGCAAGGGCAGTATTCACATACAGCAGAGTCCACCAGCAGAATTGCAGGAAATCTTTTGTGTCCCTGAGACTTCAGAAAACAGGATGCAAGCAAGTAAGCCCTTGGAGATAATTTGGAGAGAAGAAAGAGTTCAGGACACAGAGCTCAGGGAGCAGCAGGCAGCAGGACAACAAGTAGAAAAGCAGGCCTTTCAGAAAAGCAGTCCAGTTGAGTCGTTTAAGCAGCACAGCAGTCCTTCTGACAGAAATTCAATTCAAGATCCACTAGTGGTTGATTCTAGGGGGTTAGAGACCCAGTACTATACCAAAAGAACCTTTGATGTAGAGGGTGACTTCAAAGAACCTCTCCAAAGTGCACAAATATCCCTTTCAACCCAGTCCTGTCTACCAGGATAACCCTGGGAAGTAAACAGTGCTTTGTGTGTGGACAGGACACTACCTATTGAAGTGTATGTGTCACCCCTCCCATTCCTCCCTGCCCAGGAAGACCAATCAGAATGTAGATGAGTGCTCAGAATGCAGATGAGCCTCACCTTTCTGTGTTTATGGTTGTCTGGAGGGAATGCACAAAGTGTAGCTGTCACCCAACCCAGACATGTATTGGAGACAGGCTGCCAGGCACAAAAAGCTGTAAGTACAGACAAATATCCTCTTTCTAAAAGTGGCATTTCTAAAACAGTAATGTTAATTTCAACTTCCCCAGTAAGGAGGATTTATCATAACCATTCCAAACATATGAAACATGAAAAGGCTACTCTTCTCTGATCAGGAATTACAGCTTAAAAGTGTATTAAGGTTCTCCCAATGCTGGCCTATGAGAAATGTAGACCTCACAGTAGTGAAGCATGTAATAGGCTGTTTGTCACAACCAGGATGTGCAAAACATAATGGTACATGTCTTACATGTTACTTACATAGCACCCTGCCCACAGGGTTACTTAGGTCCTACCTTAGGGTTGACGTATGTATTAAAAGGGGAGTTTAAGGCTGTGCGCGTAATTTGAAATGCCAAGTCGAAGTGGCAGTAAACTGCACACACAGGCACTGCAGTGGCAGGCCTGAGACAGGTTGGAAAGGTTAATTGTGTGGGTGGCCCAAGGAGTGCTGCAGGCCCACTAGTACAGTTGAAGTACAAGCCCCTGGTATATGGTATACCACTTTACAAGGGACTCACGAGTACAAAAAATATGCCAATCAGGTATACGCCAATGTCCTCATGTTTGGGGGCGATGCACATGCACTTTAGCACTGGTTAGCAGTGGTAAAGTGATCAGAGTCCTAAGGCTAATACAACAAATCAGCACAAATAGGACGCAAGAGGCAAAAAGTTGGGAGAAAGACCACCCTAAGAATGATAGGTCTACCACCATGCCACCTCAGTTTGGACCCAGCTATTTGCAAATCAGTCTTGACCCTGCTCCAGTAGAAACAGTCTAGTCCAAACTTCCAATTCAGATCCTTCCTGAACCGGAACACAAGCAATCCAGGACTGGTTTTCCCCTAGGTATGGGCTCATCAGCCAGATGTAGCTTGGTTCCAGTGACATACTGTACATGACCAAAATCTGGGCATACCTTACCCACTTAGGGCAACACAATAACAGTGATCGATGGAGTGCTTAAATTATTCGCAGCCACTGGTAATTACTTGGGGCCCCATCCCAAATAATCATTATTTTTTTACACTATGCCACCTCAGTTCGGACCCAGTTATAGGCAAATCAATATTGACCATGCTTCAACAGCAGCAGTCCAGCCCGAAATGCTAAGCCAGGTCCTCCCTGAACTGGAACAAAAGCAACTCAAGACCAGTTTTGCCCTAGTTATGGGCTCATCAACCGTGTACAGCTTGGTTCCAGTGACACAGTGTGCACATGGTACGCGCCTGGGCATACCTGTCCACATAGGGCAGCACAATAGCATACACAACAGTAATGGATGGAATGCTTGAATTAATCCCAGCCATTGGTAACTACTCGGGCCACATACCAATCCATTGTTATTTCACACACCTGGCTCGGTCCAAACTGAGGAGGCTTGGTAGGCAAAAAACGATGGATTGGGTTGAGGGCTGAGAGATTACCAGTTGCTGGGATTCATTCAAGAATTCTATCCATCAACTTGTTGTTGTTGCACCAAAGTGATCTCAGTATGATACAAAAATCAAAGTTGTGTGTTAATTTGAAATGTAATCCATTATGTTAGGAAAAGTTACATAATTATGTTCTTATGTACTGACCTGTTGCATTTTATCCACAAATGTTTGCAAACTGCATAATTTGAACGATAACAGTTTGAGAATCACCCATGCCGTAGCCAATTTCTTACTTTACTTAACCAACATCATAACATGATATATTTTAGAAACCCATAGTTAAGAAAATAAATGGAATAAAATACCCCCTTCTGTATATTATAAGTATATTATACATCACCGAGGAGATTCATGACCATAAAGAGGTACCAGGCCAAAGGCTGTGTGCCTTTCTTGGCCACGGAACTCCAACATGGCTTGCAGTGTACTTCAGAATAAAGGGGAATGGGGTACTGTATCCCATATAATATGTGAACCTCTTTCCCTGTCCTTCGCAAAACTCCTCCCATACCTGGCCAGTGGATCTGTTCTATGTGTGACGTCTTCTACTGCTCCTGCCTTTTTAGCCGGCCGAATTTCGAATATTGGGGTTCAAATGTTGACACACAAATACATGTTAAAGAATTAGCAACATCCAATATGAGTAGGTAAAGTAATGCAACGATAAATGAGCGCCTAACTGTTGCAGTAGGACATATCTGCTAGCTTCAAATGTAACTTAATATACTCCCTGTTTAGGCAGTGAAATGAACCCTAGATTGCTGCTTTCTTGCCTTTTATTTGGAAACAACCAAAAACGTTTGACCTGGAACGCCAACACTGAGTCACTGGAAGAAGTACTCAAGTGGTGCTGTAGAAAAGTCATGGTGACAGTTCTAGAAGTAAATTGTAAAAGCCTTTCTAGATGAAGGCCATGTCAGTTAGCACTGGCTCAATGCAGATAAAGTACTGGGTAATTGAAACAGTGGCATGAATTAATTAAAATAGCTTCTAATTCTTCTCTTCTGCACTTTGAAAAGAAACTGAAAGCGATCTGGAGCAGGGAGCTGTGACACACGGACACATGAGGAGCCACTCAGGCGGAGGACACTAAGGTTGTAGCTTCCATTCCAAAATTACATTTTAAGAGTTGGTTTAGCACCAGGGAAGGTTATCCAGAGCAAGTACAGTTTAAATGGCGGACTAGATTTTCACACTTAAAAGGAAACATTCTCCTTCATTCCAAGCTTAATTCCTTTGCTTGTATTGTATTTGTTCTTGAAAATAAACATGCATTTACTTTGGCCGGATGGAGTGATCGTAACACCACTAAATTATCCTTATGTACTTTTTTGCCCACATACCAGGCCCTTGATAGTTGATGACAGTGAAAAGCAATATTTGCAGTGTTTTTCTCTTTCTCATATTATTTTTAGACACGTAACTAGGCAAATTAAATATGTTTCCACATACTAGTACTGGGTGGAACCGGTTAATAAAATGCTGTCTTGGAACAATGTACGGATAATGTTAGTGCAGTTGCAAACATGGTCTATGCAGATGTCACAAAGATAAGAACTACACATATTCTGTGAGTACTTACTATATGTGCATCCATAAACTTCTATCCGCATTCCTATCTTGCCTTTAGTATTCCACCTCAGAGGTACAAAGCGCAGGAACTTTGCCTTAATCGGGTGCTGAAATTTGTGCTGTACAACACTGTCTGCATTGATATTTCCCGTAAATGCCTGCAAAGAAAGAATGAATGGGTTTCCTTTAGGAAATAAATATCTAACACATTTAGAAAAGCAACCTAAAATATGTTGATCTAGTAAGACAATAAATCAGCATCTGCTTTGGGAAAAATATGACATGTCTGTTTTTAAAAATAAATCAAAAATTAGGGAGCTGAAACAGTGTTTAATAAAATTACAAGTCTACAAGAAAATGTGTACAATTAAATACATGGTAAAAAAAAATATGGCCATTTCCCATCAGATGGAGAATTTGGGGAATCTTTTTTTGAACAAAAAAATTTATTGAGCAGAGTAAAAAAACATAAAAGAAGGCAATTGAGAATAAAAAATAGATGTACTAATACAATTGAAACTATTCAATCCTTTTCATTAGCAAGAGAAGAGTAATAATCTCGATTTTTTATGTACTAGAAAGAGGTTATATCATATAGACTAAAGTGCAAGTGCTAAGGTGCCATAAATTCGACATGGAAACACTTTTCCATTTAATCGAGGTTCAAATCATACTAAAGAATCCTATTAAGGAAAAAGGAAGTGTAAACATCGCAGATATTATAAAATTGAAGAAAATCATTTCATAATTGACTAAAGTGTGAGTACTAAAGTGCAATAAAACGGAATAAAACCAGCGTATATATTGCCCTTAGGAATCCTTTGTCATTAGATCAAAATTCTATTCATATCATACAATCGTTTATTTTAAAGTGAAAGTATAATCATTGCTAAAGATATGTATTAAAGAAAGATCATTTCATATGAGCTAAGGTGCAAATGCAAGAAAATGACATCGATCGGACAGGCATAATATCCCTGGAAATCCTTTTCCATTATTTCCACAATATAATTCATACAAAACACAAAAGGAGATATAAACATCACACTTATTATATAATTAAAAAAAGATAATTTCATATAAGCTAAAGTGCAAGTGCTGAAGTGCGATAGAGCCGACTGATATGTTACCCCTAGTCCTCCTTTTTCGTTTGATCAAAATTCATTTTATAATAAACAATTCATACTAAACAACAAAAAAACAAATTCATTCCATGTATACTAAAGTGTCAGTGCTTGCAAGCCATACATCTGACAAAGTTGTTACCCCTGGAGATCCCTTTCCATTTGATCAAAATATTTCCAGACTGAAATACATTTTCTAATAGCTCCCACCCTTTTTGCATTAGCTTCTTCATAAATTCTTACTTGTTTCATTTTATTATACCATTCGAGGAAGGTCGGGACTTTGGTTGTTTTCCAATTCAGGAGGATCAGTGAACGTGCCACCAAGAAAGATATTGATAAAAACATTTCCCCCCCTCTTGTTAAAGCCTGATTTAAGCTCTGTTTTAATAAACCAAACAATGCCACTTCCGACTCAGGTTGTATATTGCCACCCTCCCCAACCTCCTGGCAACGAAAACACTTGTTTTCAACCTCAGGATATATTTTATGTAGAGCGTATGGGGTATAATAAGCCATCCATCTGGACAGGAATGACATTCTTTTGAAGTTTGCGGCTCTCAGTGCCTTACTGCCGTATTGGCAAATAGTTTACCACTCTTTAGACAGTTTGTGTTTTATTTTTTCCAGAAAATTGGTAACGACAAGATGCTCCCCTTGATTTTGAAAAACTCGATACCAATTCCCTATACCTCGCAGTTTAGTTCTAAGCACAGCAGCAAGGATCGAAGGGGTACCTATATTTCCTTGGGGTATATATTTATTTATCAGAGATCTAACCTGGAGGAAGCTGAAAAAAAGCAGCCTGCTCTGCGTACCACATCTAGCCTGAACCTCCTCCCAATTGATACATCTACCTCCTATTATGAAGGGGCTTAGCCCTTTAAAACCTTTTAATTCCCAAAGTTTAACCTGACTGTTGCGAAGGAGGAGGCCCAAGCTTCTGGCCTCTGTCAAGCCCAGGTATTCAAATCCCGAAGACTGGGCCTTTTGATAATAACATTTCTGGAGTCTATTAGAAAATGCTTGAAGCGTCTTGTATCTTACTTTTTTAGGAAGTTTTGATGTTTTTAAGAAAACTGTAAGCTGAGTTCCGGCTTCATGGACCATCTTATTCAGGAAAACACTATCCAAAGATCCCCTATTATCAAGCAGATGGACTGCTCTATCCATAAACGCTGCTTCATAATAAGTACGAATATGGGGGAGTGCCAATCCGTCTCAGCTAATGTCAAGTTGAAGGATTGATAGTTTAAGCCTTGACGCTTTTTTATTCCAAATAAACTGGCAAAATAATCTTTTCAATTCCCTAAAGTAAGATGCATTGACCTTAATCGGAATATTTGAAAAAATACAAATTAATAAGGGTAGTATTGACATCTTTATTAGAGCAACACACCCTATCAAAGTAAGGGGGATAAGTATCCACTTTCCCAATAGATCTTCAATTTTACTCATTGTTGCTTCATAGTTTAACCTGAATAGATCAGCATACTGATTTGAGACATACATTCTGAGATAGCTAATCGGCTCAGGAGAATATGCTTGTTGTTTTAAATTATCTGGAAGACAATTACAGCAGGCATTTAAAGCCAATACTTCAGTTTTTTTATGATTGATTTTATATCCTCCAAACGCCTCAAAATCAGAAAACTCCCCTAAAATCCTATCAATATTTTGATTTTCCGGTTTAAAATAAAGTATGACATTGTCTGTGAATAGTTTCACTTTCGACAATCCCTCTATTGGAGTTTTTATATCTATATTATCCTGAATCCTAACGGCCAAAAGTTCTATAAAGAAGGTGAATAAAACTGGCGACAGGGGGCACCCTTGACGGGTCCCACGTCTAATATCTATTATGCCTGCCGATTTGGAATTTATTCTAATCTCAGCTTGAACTCCTTGATATATACTCTGGAGCATATTAATTATTTAGGCCGGAAACCCAAACCTTTCAAGACCATGAAATAACGCACCCCAATTCACAAGGTCGAATGCCTTCTCGGCATCGACCATCATTATTATTGCAGAAGTTTGGTGCGTATTAAAATAGTTGATTGCTTGAATTAAATAGCCTGTGTTTGACGACATTTACTGGCCTGCTATAAAAATCAGATTGATCTGTATGTATTGCGTATTGTGCCAATGAGGTAAATCGATTGGCCCATATTTTCATCAGTAATTTCTAATCTACATTTAAGAGGCTGATTGGCCTATAAGAACCGGCCTTCCTAGAATTTTTGCCCTTCTTTATCAAGCTAACTCTCGTGGATTCTTTAAAGGCTGCTGGAACGTCACCTCCCGCTTTGACATGATTGAATGACTCAAGCAAGAATGGTAGCAATTCTTCTGAGAAAGCCTTATAAAATTCAATCGGAACACCGTCATTTCCACAGGCCTTACCTCCCAGCATTGATCCCAAAGCGCTGGTGATTTCTTCCGAGGAAATGAGGGCTATTAGGGCCTCTTTCTGTCCTCTAGATAACTGCGGGAGAACTAAATCATCAAAGTAACCCTAAATAGCTTGTTTAGATACCTTATAGTCAGTTGAATAGAGATCCTTATAATGATCAACAAAAATTTTAAAGATACTATCTCTTTGAGAAACTGTTATCTGCGTCCCCGGTATTACCACTTCATCAATTACTGCCGCTTCATGCTTGACTCTAGTTGAGCATGCCAACAATTTTCCTACCATTTGGCTTTCTTCATAGATCCTCTGCTGGTATGCTCTTGAACTACTTATTTCTTCCATAATAAAAACACTCCCTCAATTCCTGTTTGACCTTGGTTAATTCCACTCCGGCGCGACGTACCCCACCTGAGAATCCTCTCTTTTTTACCCAGGCCAAATCAACGGCTTTCTGGAGTTATTTCATTCGAGTTTTGCGCTCCCTGGCTTGTTCCGCCATAAAATCAATCATTTGTCCTCGCACTGAGGCCTTAAAGCCCCCCCAAACTGAGAAAAGCCTTGCAGTGCCCCTGTTGATCTTACAAAAGTCCCTAATCCATTCTGGCATATTTATTATCCACTGTTGATTGGTTAAGAGAAGTCTATCCATCTGCCACCTGGATTTTTCTCTTCCCCCCAACACTATATTTATTTCAAATTCTTCTAGAGAGTGGTCTGAGAATTTTGTGGAATCTTCATAGAAAAAAACAGTATGCAGCGATGCAAGTGGTAAAATATGTGAGTAAAACAACATTTTGTTAGTAAGTCAAACAATAGAAGTTTCTGCTCTTGAGTGCACCCTCGCAATGAATTTTATTGACTATCCCCCTGTGGGTATTACTCAAGATTTCTACCAATATCACAGATTTTTGGAAACAAGTAAAAATTATCTCTTGCCAACCATTTCTGAAAAGTTAAACATTTCTGGTATAATGCAAAGAGTTCTTAGAAGTGAAAATTAGGCCAAAAACCTGTGTGGCTCATTCCATTTAGGACCTAGTGAAGAAAATGGTGCAATTCTGTGCCCTGGTGGCTAATTTTAACCTCATCCAAAAAAAGGGAGAGGGTTGCAGATTTATTTTTCTTATATGAATAAAAGATTGACATTAATGAATAAATGTGATCTAAGTAAATTACTTGGCCTTTATGTCACACTTCAGATCATTATTTTAGTCAGGGGCATCCAAAGTATGACTAAGTGTGACAGAGCCATATTTTAATGGTGTAATGAAAGATAGAATACCCAGTCGTGGCCCGTGCAGGTAAGAGCGGTGGGGCCGGGTGGGGGGGATTCGACAGAAGACCACGAGGGAAAATTAAATAAATAATTAATGTATCCTCATGGTCGTCTGTCGAAATCCCCCCCACCAGGCCCCACCGCCCCACTGATCCTTCCTGCACGGGCCGCGGCTGACAATACCCCAATTATATCAGCAATCAAATAAGTTACTCAAAATATATAAAAAATAACAGTAGTACCACAAACCTTCTTTATTACTCACATTGAGATTATTAATCCTCCAAAAAAAAGAAACTTCACCAAAAGAGACTCCCCTAAGAACAATACATACCAGAACATATCAAAACAGATTAATGATAATATACATTTTATTTGTGAACCCTTTGACTCAAACAGTTGTTATAAGGCACTCATTTACTAACCTACATAATTTATACTATTCTGGCAGGTAAGAAGTCTTTAATCTGATCACTCAACCTGTGGGTTCACATCTGACGAAAATAAACAACTGGAGTAAAAGGTCTATTTACACACATTCAACACTAGATTCAAAAAGGTGGGCAAATCCAAAGATTTACCCATTAGCATGAATATTATCATTAATATGTTTATGTATTCTGGTATATATATATGCTTTATGGCATCTCTTTTGATGACGTTTATATTTTTGAGAATCATTTATCCTAATGTGAATAATAATGAATATTTGTGCTACTACTCCACAACAGATACAATTTCATACAATGCATCTAAAGGGAAATTATTTACACAGGCAGGGGTTGTTCTAAAATATGACTATTATAGATACATTACAGTCCTATGACGCATGCCTCTGGTATAGACACTTTCTAATACATAGGTTGTGTGGTTTATTTTTGATTCCTCGGCTGCACAGTGTTTTTTCATCAACATGGAACCTGAAGTACAGCTTTATATGCAACATTTTTTACTAAAATATATTATAAGCGGGCATAATTATATGTATATGGGCACAATCAACACAAGTATACAGTTTCTTTTTTGTCATGTTCTATGCGAAACCTTTTCGAATCCTGCACCAAAATATTTATGTTGAAATAAATGAGTATATCTCACATTTTTAATAGTAGCATGAAACTCTAAGTTATTTCTTACAGAAATTGCTACAAATCTATTTTGTTCCCTCCCTTAATAATCATCACTTGGTACGCAATGCATCCTCATGTTAAACTTGGTACAAAGGAATTAACTTTGTTTGTCCTGCTCGTACACTCCTTTAACCAATTTATAAAGTTCTGCTTTTACATGACACAAAACACTGACACTATTTTCAGACAGTCTCACTAAAGCACATTAAAATTCGGTAGTCAGGAGTCACCAGTGAAAAAAACACTGATAGATCTGCATCCTGAATGATCAGCAAAAGTTGCATTGCTATGATATTTAAATTCTAGGCCAATTATTGACCTCTAAATTGTTCAGCAGCAGACATGACTAATTAAATGTACCCGGACCATGCCAACGCTGGGCTATCTTTCTTCTACTGTTCCCAAATGAGTGTTATACACTGTCTGTAAATGAGTTCCATCACATCCATAAACATGAACAAAATCCTTATATGTCACTCACTCACAGCACTAAGGAGAATCATAATTAATAAAAAGAAAAAAGAAAACAGAAAATGTCTGCACTCTCAAACCTCCAATGAGCAGTATTTGAAAAAATAAAGAATCCCCAAAACTTTGATTATGCTAAACAATTTGCTGAAAAATAATAGGAAGCCCCACAATAAAAGGGGCCAATATAACACCAATCTATGTAAACATTGTATATGATTTTCTTTAAGTAAAGTACAGACTAAGAACCATGTAAACATTGTAACATTACACTTTATTTACTTGTAAAAAGACGTAAAAACAAATTACCACAATCTCACTTGGGTGTAATGAGTTTCAATTTCATTCACAAAATATTTATTACCCATATGATACATTTACAGACAATATAACGAAAAAAAGGTATATCGATTATAAGTACCATATCACAAAGTCATCTACAAAAATGCAGATAAAAACATATTCACCATGCCATAGCTACATATATCTCTTAAATTCTACTGTTCTTTTTTATTTAACGAAGGACTTCATGAAATATTTATATCAATTATTTCATCCACATGTGATGGGATGTTTAATGCTAGATATTTTTCTGCATGAGGAATGAAAAAAGATTAAATTGCAGATGCCATTGGGAACTAAATAAGATATGAATGCAGTGGGGAATCTAAGGACAAACATATCAGCCAGAATCAGAACTCTATTAATTGATTGTGATCTGCAAATGTCCTAACTGCAAAACAATTACTAGCCACAATCTTCAGATTGGCAGATTAGTAAGGCTTCTGCCTCTTGATACTGCTGGATCTCTCAGCTGCCTTTGACACCATGCCACCCTCATATACACCCTGGAGTCTATAATAGGATTCACTAGCAATGTCCTTCACCTATTATCCGTCTACCTTTCCAACCGACACCAGTTTGTTAACATGGGCACACCCAGGTTCCGAAAGATCCCTGTCCATCAGAGTTCCATTCTGTCTCCTTTCATCTTCACTATACAGAAGCTTGGTGCTCTACTCACAGATGACTGCATTATGATTCACCAATAGGCCAATGATGCACAAGTCTACTTAAAAATCTCCTCTGCTTCTGATTTCCAATGCCTCAAACAGATGCATGGTAATCATCCAGACCCTGACAACCAAAGCCTATTTTAAGCTTGGCAAACCTGGACAGAGTTCCTGTTATTTGACAAAAACAACAAACATGAAACAGTACAAATTTTGCTTAATGACATGAACCTTTACGGCTTTGAACTCCAACTTTAAACCAGTGCCAAGTCACTTGGGTTCACCGTGGACATCAATGGTCATAACGCACTGCTCAATATCTTCCCAGACTCGGCATTGGCACCTCCTAAGTGTATCATATATGCTGCAGCATGTCTCATCCAGGACCTAAAGAAATCTGATAACATCAACTCCATCCTGAATGAACTCAATTGGCTCCCATTGGCAACCCACACTACCTTCAAAGCCAGATGCATCATTCACAAAGCCATCACAACAGCTGCTTAATTTGCAGGCAAGCTCATCTTCTCTGATGGCTCTTGGTACATCCACAACAAGAATCACTTTAAACGTCTGACTAAGTAAGGTAAAAAAGAAAAAACAAGGTAGCAGACCTTTTCCAGTTATGCAGCTAGAATCTGGAACAACATCCCGATGCCCATTAGGACCACCCTAATGCTTCACCAAATTAGGAAACAGTTGAATGCTCTTCTCTTGAAAGAATAATGCACCACAGTGCATTAACTATCCACAACCTTATTATGCTTCCTATTGCTTGTTGACTTTATGCTTGTCTTTCACCCTGTACAGTGCTCCATTGCCTTTTGGCTAGTTTTAAGCTATATATATACCATATACATAGACACATTACCCAGTAGCGGTCACCACTGGAGAGTTATAGCTAAGACCATGTTTCTATAGGAAAAGCTTTTTTTGGTTTGCCTATAACTTTGGCACCGTCAAACGAAAAAAGACTCATCCACCTCAGGTCCTTCCTGGACATTTTTGGGGTGATCTGTTAACGGAGGGCTGAGAAAACCTTGGGACGTTCCCAACACATGTTTCTCCCATTCATTCTTCAATAGGAGCATTGGACATGAAATTATACTAAGGGCCTTATTTATGGAGGCCTGTGTCACATTTAAGCTGCCGTTGCGTCACTTTTACTGACAGTGCAACAGTGTAAATAATGCGTAATGAGTGCTATATTTATGAAGTGACACATCTAGGCAGATGCGCCACTTCGTAAACCCCTGCGCTACATTATACCGGAGTCAGGTATAATGTATGCAGGTTGGGAGTTCCCCCACTAGAAAGGGCCATGGGAGTGGCGCTGTGAAATCTATAAGATTTCACTGTGCATCTTCTAGGACACCAATGCGTCAAAACCTTACCCCTGCCTCATGGCAGGCGTAAGAGTGATGAAGGTCCTGTCACATGGGGCTTTCCCCATGTGAAAGGATACATTGCTGGAGTTGCATCTGTTTTCAGACACACCCCAGCAATGCGTCACTTTTGTGTCAACAGACACGTTAGAAATACTGACATATCTGTCATTCCTTGGGACATAATGCGTCATACAGTAAATATGATGCATTCATCATGTTGCAAGGAGGGCGCACTGAGAAGTGTTGCATCGCTGCTTTCACGCAGCGATGCAACACTTCTCACAAATGAGGCCCTCAATTTTGCAGAAACAATGATCTTGGTCCAATAAAGCGTGCTTTTTCTTATTTGGTGTAATTTAGTTCAGGGTTTAGGGGGTGGCGCTTTATATTTTTATGGGAAGGGGACATGCAGCCTTCCTTCCCTAGCCTTCCTTAGGCCCTGGGGACGCCATCCCTCGGGCTAGAATTTTATAAATAGAGAGGATGAGGTGAGTCCCCACTCCCCAGACCTCAATGAATCCCTGGGGACCCCCTTCTGCAGGGCCAGAATTTTCAAAATGAGGATGGCTCCAGGGCCCTCATCCACCAGGACGGCACAAGGGTTGTGACCCGGGGACTCCCAACCCAGGACATCATCTTTTTTCATGCAAGAGGCAGGGAAGTGTAATTTGCTGTCATCTGATGGGAGTAGAAATCTGCGGGAGCAGAGTGAGATCACAATTATTTTTCAATACCCATGTTCTCAGGCAAGGAAATTCAAAATTGCTACTGCCCAGTGGGAGTAAAAGAAGACCTTCTCCCATAAGGGGGAGCAAGGCTGGCTCCTGCTGCTCTCAGGATGGCTGCATGGATCTTTGGGTTTTTCCCAGAGCCCCCAACATAGCAAATGCTGTAGGAGGCCCTGTGTGGGCACTGAGGCACCAGTGCACCCACTTAAAAAAAAGAAAAGAAATTAAGATGCAGACTCCTGTGCTAGCAGAAAGCCAGCATGGCTGTGTGGTTCCTGGGGCTTCCCCCACAACCCGCAACATAAAAAGAAATTTAGGGGTGGCCTGGGTGGCCACTAGTACACCCATGGATAAAAAAAGTAAGAAAAACAAATGTGACCAGCTCCTGTGCGGCCCCAGGAATGGGGCCACTTGCAAGAAGCCCGCAGGGCACCAGGGGCCCGGTGCTCCCTTACATCCCCCAACAAAAATGAAACATGTGGGTGTTCAGGGAGGGCATTAGACACCCAAAAACTCAAATAAAAAATTTAATAATAAATTAGCAGGGGTCACTCATTTATAATTCTCTGCTCCTTAAAATGCCCTGAAAGGGCTTTTCACATATATGTTCTGCAGCCTGGTGGTGTCCCTAGAAGGGATCGCAGTACCATCAAACATTTTTTCATTGTTTTGAGTGGCTGCTTGGAGTGCAACAGCCTCACAGCAGCATTAAAACAGTTAGTCTCCTGGGCTATTGAATCAATGACCTCAGGAGAGCTTATCATATTTTTTTAAGAACTCCTAGCTGGAGCTCTATGCCCAGAGTGCAATTGTGTTTGGTTCTTTGACTGCACTTTGTAGCTTGAAAACTGTTAAAAAACGACTCAAAGATTCATTGATTTTTTTAATATAAATGTATTAAATTATTTAATGACAATCACTTTTATTACACATTGTGCTTTGTGAATTGATGAAATTTACATTTTATTATGATTATTGGTGATTTTTAACAAAGACCATGATGTGCCTTATATATGTTTATATGCTGACCCCTTCATAAAGCCAACATTCCTAGTTTTTATATTTTGGTATTCTGACCCTTTGACAAAGTCAGCAGGTCTGCCTTACTTAAAATGACACCCTTTATGTTCGAACATCACATACATAATTAACGGTGTACACCCATGATGGTTGGGAGTCAGGCACAGCCTCTGCCCACCTCACCATCAGTGGCGGTCTGGGTACAGGGCCTTGACCCAACTCCCTCCCTGTGCCTAACCCCCCACTGCGCATGACTTGTGAGCAGCTGGTGTGTTGGGCACCAGCGTGTGGTCAGGCGTGGTTGGCTGCCCCCGAGGAGCTAAACACAGGGCCTGGCCAACCCCACTTGGAGCACGACTGAAGGCAGCAGACGGCATCGGGTTGGGGTTCCATATGGTGATAAAATATTACTTTATGTTAAAAAAAACTAGAAATTCACTGAAAAAACCCCAAATGTTTAAGTGATGTTACAGTTAGGTATGGTAATAGTATCTTAGTTTGCATTGATAAGGCTGAGCAGAGTGTGGGATTGGTGTTACATATTGTACGAAATTGCAGTAGCGGCCACAGGCAGGGCCAATGGGTGAGGCAGCGTGGGGGAGAATAAAAAATAAAAACAAAAAAAACTTACCTGCAGCCAGACCTCCACCACCTCACCGCCTCTTCAGATCCATTGCTCACACTGTCTCCCGCACTCCCCTGCATCAATCCAGATGCTACTCTCATGCTGATATTACCCAGTATGAGAGAATCAAAGGGATTGGGCAGAGCAGGCTGGTTCCATGCTCCAGCAGGGACTGGGAGCCTGTGCCCCTGACCCTGCCGATATCTCCAAGCAGTAGCCTGGATATATCCAAGTGTGCATGTCAGTTTGGCCAGCCGTGGGTGGGCAGCCAAACTGACATCTGCACTGGCAGTGCCCTGAGCCCACCAGTCCTCCTGCCCCTGATGACGCCACCCTCAAGACTTAGTTGCAAAGGTAAAATAAAATGATAATAAAGCAGTTTTGTAGCTGCTGTATTATCATTTTATTTTACATACGTCTGCTGGTTCTAGCAGTGGGGTGAGGCTCCTCCGCCATCAAGGAGGAGACGCCCTTGTGAAATTAAGTTGTTTATTGACTGAGGAATGAGCCTTGATTAAGCAGCAACAACAATCCTTCTCAGGGTGAGGCATAGATGAACCCAAAATGTACCTGTGCTTAAACCTCTGGAAGCTCGGCACAGATCAGTCAGGTTTAACTTATAGGTAAGGAGTAAAGTATTTGTACAACACTTCAAACAGTAATAATGGTAAAACCTCATGCAAAAAGGACCCAATGCCAACTTAGATATATAGAGGCATTTTAAAAAAAATAAAACAAGACGAAAACAACAAAAATCATATCAGTAGAACTGAAGATATGCAATTTTAAAGTTTTTAGTGAAAACAGTGTCAAAAAGAACAAAGAGCCAACTGTGGACATCTGGCCAAACTGGACTGGGACATCGTTACAAGTTCAGGCTGACCGAAATAAAGCACAGGCCTGCCACCTACAGGGATACAATTAGTCCCACTGAACAAGGTACAGTTACAAGAATTTACACCGAAGAGGAATCATAGAGCTGAGGCGATGCATGTATTCAGAGGTGCGGCAAAGCAGTGAGGGAAGACTGTGCATCGGCATCAAGGAGCCCATCGATGAGGGCTTGCAAGGCAAAGTCTGGGTTCGAGGATGTGATGTGCAGTCGGGGTGCTGGATTTGTTCCAAAGAGCAGTTAGGTCTGTGATACTGAGTCCAGCACCTTCAATGAGGCTGCCGTTAGGAAAAGAATGTGAGTGCAGCACCAAAAATGCATTGTGCAGTGGTGGCTCTGAAGATAATGCGGAGGCGTTTCTGGTCTTTGCAACGATTCAGATTCAAGAAGCAGCAGCAATGCTTTGGTTCTGCTCAGGGTTGCACTGCACTTGAGAGGAGAATCGTCAGCTCTGCTGGATCCACACAGGTGGGCAAAGCACCTTAGGCTGACTTCCTAGGGTCCAGGACTGAGGTGGCACCACTTGGCAGGGGCACAGGCACAGATGGCAGTATCCAAGTCCAGAGTTGTAGGAAGCTTGTTATGTCCCTGAGGCTTTAGATTAGGAGGCCAGCCGACTAGACCATGGAGTCACTTCAGATTCTGGGTTCAGGAGATGCAGGTGCAGTCCTTTTCCCTCAGGCAAGAAGGCAGCAGGCAGCAGATCAGCACAGCAAGACAGCAGCCCCATCGGGTCAGCAGCACAGCAGAGTGGTAGTCCGTTCCACATCACTGCTGTCCTTCTTCCTGGGAGAGTATTCACAGGTCCAGAAGTGTACTGAAGAGTTGGTGTCTGAGGTCTGATATTTATATCCAGTAGTGCCTTTGAAGTTGGTAGAAGCTTCTAGAGACAGAACTTTGAAGTGCAAAGGTGTTCTTCCTTGTTGGCCCCTGCTTCAGACTAACTACAGTGGGTATGCAGCCCTTTGTGTGGAGGCAGGACACAGCCCATTCAAATGTAGTGGGGCCGGATCCAGCTCCTCCCTCCCATCCTGCCAAGGATGGCTCATCCAGGCACACCAAGGCTCCCAGTTGTGTGCGACTGTCTGGGAGGAATACACAAAGCCCAACTATCAACTGCACCCAGTCATGTGACCAGAGACAGGCTGCAGGCAATAAAGGCTAAGGCAGGAATATGCTATCTTTCTGAAAGGGGCATTTTCAAAATTGTAATTTAAAATACGACTTCACCATACATTAGAATTTTTCATTACAATTCCCTAAAATACAAACATCAACTGGTTACCTGTTCCCCTTTGGAAATTATAGCTCATTAAATGTGATAAGTTAACTCTAATGTTATCCTATAAAAGCGGTAGGCCTTGCAGTAGTGAAAAACACACTTAAGAGATGTAAACCTTAAAGGCCCATGCCCAAATGCTACAGGTCCACTTGTAGCATTTAATTTTTATGGCTTAAGAACATGTGGTACCACTTTACTTAGGGCTTACAAGTAAATTAAATATGCCAATGGGGTGTAAGCCAATTCTACCATGTTTTAAGGAGAGAGCAATGGTAAAGTCCACAGAGTCCTAAAAACTAACAAAAATGGGTTCAGAAAACAGGAGGATGAAGGCAAAACGTTTGGGGTTGACCCTTCAGAAAGGGCCAAGTCTAACACGTATGGTAATAAAATATGACATTACATTAAAAAAACCTGGACATTCTCTGAAAAAACAAAGAATAATGTCAATTAAAACATACTGTTTTAAATGACCAAGACCCCCGAAATTCAACAGTAACTGTAACTCGTGAACTAAACTAACTAAAACCGGCGCCATCGCCATTCACAGTTTTTGACCTCAGCTATTACATCAATCATGACATGTTTTATGGCTCCATTGATAACATTACTGCAGCATTTGAATTTTATGTATTTATATATTTATATAGCACACTAATACCCAAAGGCGTCTAGGCGCTGACATCCTTATCTTCATCTGATCATGAGTCATCGAGAGAAGAAGAGTAATGATTAAGTGTTTAAAGACTGAAAAAGCCAAGTCTTTAGGCTTTTCCTGAAGGATATCAGGCCAGGTGAGTTTTTCAGTGAAAGTGGCAATTGATTCCAGAGTCTGGTTGTGATGTAGAAAAAACTTTTCCCTCCCCACTTGGCGAGACGTACCTTGGGAACCTCAACCAGCTGAAGGGATGCTGACCGCAACATTCTTGAGGGAGTGCACCAACAGAAGTGGTTGATAAAATAAGCAGGACCTTGCTTGTGCAGCGCTCTTAAGGCAATGCAAAGGGCCTTGAACTTGATTCTTTTGTCCACCTGAAGCCGGTGGAGGGAATTTAGGGCCATCTTTCACGGACGCGTATTTTGGAGGTTTTTAAAAGCAGGCGGGCAGCGGAGTTCTGCAAGACCTGTAGTTTGGAAAGAAGGGTTTTGTTCAAATGAGTCAGGAGGCCGTTGCAGTAGTCCAGCCTGGACAACACCGGTGCTGAGACTACTGTTTTCTGAAGGTCAGATGGTATAAAACAGAAGATTTTTCTTAAGATTTTTAAGATGAACCAAATGGATGATGTGATGGCATTCACTTGATTAGAGAAAGAGAGAGTTGAGTCGATGATCACTCCCAGGTTCCAGGACTTGCAAACTGACTTGGCAGGGGGCCAAGTTCATTGGAACACCAGTCAGAGGACCAAAGGGAAGCATCCCTGCCAAAAAGAAGAACCTTCGTTTTGTTGGAGTTCAGTTTAAGGCAGTTTTCAGCCATCCACTTACTCAGCTGCCTCATACAGACAAGGAAGTTGTGTATGGTGCTTTGAGGGTCTTTTGAGATAGACACTATAATCTGCGTGTCATCGGGGTATGACACCATAGTGACTCCAAAACTGTATAAGGTGGAGGCACAAGTTATAGTTACCTGAGATAACTATAACTGGTGAATTTCAGTAGATTTAATCATCTAAAAAGGTGTTTTAACTGACTTTTTTACATAACGTTAACCTTTGTTTTCAGAGAATAAATATATGTTAGAAATGGGGTTTCTGGTTGGCTAGGGTATACACCTAAGCCAGGCAAACCCCACCACTCTAGTCAGGGTAAGATAACCCCTGCTCACCCCCCCTGGTAGCTTGACAGAGCAGTCAGGCTTATTCCAGAGACAATGTGTAAAGCATTTGCGCTACACACACACACACACACCAGTGACTCTCTAGACACACCACAATAGAGACTGCACACAAGGTTATATCAAAAATATCTTTTGTATTATATACACATAACACACATTATACCATAAATCACTGCATTACACATTTAAACCACATAACATAAATCCCATAAATCACCGCACCACTAAGCGCTAGGCACTGGGAGGCATATAAAATCCTAAATCACTTGGCGTGAAACATACCAATGAACCACAGTCCCTTACTGGAATCATCCCTCATTACATCAGAAAAAATCATGAACATTACAACATAATTCTATGTAGCAAAAAATACATCAAGATAACTCTTAATTGCCCTGTACCCCAATAAGAATATACCTTACCAAAACACAATGTAATGCTCATTTAAAAACCTCCCACACCTTTGGTAAAGCAAATCTATCTTTACATGCTGAAAAGCATATAGCTCCAACCAGTGGCGGCTCGCAGAGGGAGTGCTGCGGGGCGGCGAGGCGGGGTGGAGAAGGGCGAGGGTGGGGAGGTAGTGGACTCAGACTATCAGGATATGTCACACACACTAGTACATATCCTACCTTTCACATACACTGCACCCTGCCCATGGGGGTACCTTGGGCCTACCTTAGGGGTGCCGTACATGTAAGGAAAGAGAAGGTTTGGGACTGGCAAGTGGGTTCACTTGTCAGGACAACATGGCAGTTTATAACTGTGCACACATACACTACAGTGGTAGGACTGAGATGTATTTACAGGGCTACTTATGTGGGTGGCACAACCAGTGCTAGAAGCCCACTAGTAGCATTTGATATACAGGCCTGGGAAACACTGTGCACTTTACTGGGGACTTACCAGTAAATCAAATATGCCAATCATGGATAACCAATCATTGTCACAATTTATACAGAGAACATATGCACTTTAGCAGTGGTCAGCAGTGGTAAAGTGCCCAGAATCCTATAGCCAACATAAACAGGGTCAGAACAGTAGGGGGCAAAAGGCAAATGTTTGGGGACAAACCAGGCAAAAGAGTCAGGTCTAACAATATATATATTCAAATTCTAAGACATGGTCACAAAATTACAATTTGCCTGTGATCGCGCTTATCACAGCCCTCAAGAGTTAAAGCTGTTACATAGAGTTTTGCTTACAGCGCAAGAATTTCAGTGTTAATGAGCTGTTTTACAGATTGCAAATTGAAGTTCATCTGTGACACTGGTCCTATATTTCTAACATTAGAATGTGTTAAATGTTATTTGAAGAAAAGCTTCCCCAGCCTTATAAACTAAAGCAAGATCACAAAGTAGAAAATGTTGAATAGCTATTTTTTGTTTTTCATTCCGCCACTTGTTTATAAAACATAATTAAATGGCGCTACTTGCAAGTCATCAATTTTTAATCCTCCTGTTCATGTGTTGAATTAGATTCCTAAAGATTCTCTGACTCAGCAAATAAATAGATTTACATAGACATATACAAACTGAAAAAACATAGTTATGGCCCAGCAAAAAACACAAAGTAAAAACACTGAAATTCGCCATTATGGTGTACAGCACACAGTGTACACTATATCCGACATCCTTGCTATTCTTAGTACATGTGAAGCATGTAGGCATGTGAAAATAATCGGTGTAGCAAGAGTAAAACATGGCAGGACCATCAGTTGTGGTGCCTTTGAGTGTCATACAGCAAAAGGCATTGGGTTTATGTACTGAACAACAACAAACATCTATCTGGTTTTGTCATTTAATTTCTGGATCTTTTGAGATATACTGTTTTTAACTTTCCACATTCACTGCCAAATATAATCCAATCTAATATCATATAATATAATATCTTGAGTTGTACTGGTAATACACATGTTTCAACTTGTAAGGCTGAGTCAAATAATAATTCACCTTTGTGTTTCATGATGTAAGATAATAAAAATATCTATAAAGCTGTAATAAAGAATCTCAAATATGAAACAGGAGGAATCACGGTCAGATTTAGAGTTCAGTGCTAAAAATTATTTTAGCCCAGTAGTGAAAACATATATAAATATATAGTGCTTGTACAATTCAACAGCATATTAGACCTAAAAGGCTTATGTTGAGTGCCCATAAATCACTAGGCTTTTATTGAGCTTAAAAGCTAAATATCAGACAGATTCCATTAAGGCCCTGATTACGATGTTGGGTGGATGTTGCAGATTGGGAAAAGACCGACCTCAGGTGCACCTCTACTTCTCTCCCAGCCTCACACCAATTCCACCAAGAGAGAGACAAGCTCTCAAAATACCCTGGCGCACCAACACCGAGAGGTTCACAGAGAAATATAGAAGGTGGGGGAGTATCACCATCTGCGACATACCCACTTGCCGTGCCATAGATAGAGGAAGGGTTGTCCAAAATTGGAACCGTGATAGAGGCAATCTCATCGCCTTGCCCACATTTGCTTCCAAAATGGCTGAGTGTTCATAGTACAGGTGGATTACAAGATATCTGAAGGTTGTTGAGGCCCAGGCCAATCAGTCCTCACCCAGGTAAATCTCCCATTACAGTGAGTCCTTCTGAAGGTGGAAGATCAAGGACTCCATATAGGTGACTTTCAGTCCTGAGAGGGTAACAAACTCACAGCGCCTCAGTGGTGAGAGTTGTATCTGTCCATAACTCTTGTTCATATATGAGCATGTCACCCACATACAGATAGTTGATGTGTGTTTGGCCACCAAATGGTATGCCACAGTCCTTAGTTTCAGATTTTTGGGCAAGGGGCTAGAGCGAGAGGGCAAAGAGAATTGGGGATAGAGGGCAGCCTTGCCACATGCCTCATAAAACTAAGTATGGTTCTGATATGTGCTGTCTGGTTTTAAGTCTTGCTGTGGGATTTGAATAGGGCAATTAGATGCACTCCAGTATTTGAGGCTCAAATCCAAGGAATTAGAGTACCTGGAACATATAGTTCTAATTCAATTATCAGATGCCCGTTTTAGATCAAGGGAAATGCAAACAAACTGTGGCCCCTTGTCAAGGGCTCCACACACAAGGGAAAATAATTGCCTGATGTTTAAGGGGATAGCATACCAAGGGATAAAGCTGTTTTGTTCAGTGTGGACAAAATTTGGCAATAGAGGTGCTCAGCAATAATTTTGCTTATTTTTTATATTCTGTGGATAAAGAGAAATAGACCTATAGAGGGATAAGCAAGAAAGATGCCTTCCCAGTTTCACTATTGGCATGACCAGAGCATTTGCTGCCAAAGGAGAGAGGGTGCCCAGGAAACTGGCAGCCATGTTGTGCTGGTTAAGCCCAGGGATGAGGGCAGCCTGAGAGATATCATAAAACTCTACAGGGAATCCATCTGCCCCCTGTGTTTGTCCCTGAGGTAGGGATCGGATCATGTTCTTATTTCCTGGTCAGTATTGAGAAGTTCAAGCATTTCATTGGACGAAAGAGGTACACATAGAAGTTGGATGTTATCTTTCAGGGTAGTACCCCAAGGTTCTATCCCCCATATAATTTGGCATAATAGAATTTAAAGGTAATATTGATTGCCCCTTATGTATTGATCTCCACATTATTATAGTCCCTGAAAGCATTGATACAGATTCTGCTGTGTGAGGGCTGAATAAGCTACACCAAAAGAATCCTCAGGGGTCTTAGCAGGGTATGAAACCCAGTCAATGCATCTAAACTGCTCTAGAAATGCGGCATGGTGGTTTTGTGCCACTTTTGAGGATGTCCTCAGGTGCCCCCTCCCCACTAATTTATTTGTTTCACAGGCATCGACATCGAAGCCTTGAGGCAAGGAGTGGAGTAGGTGTTGCGTCATCATCGATCCATGGATGGAGGCAAGTGTAGGCGTCAATCCATGACATAGATGGAAGCTTCGGTGTCGAACCCCTTTTGTGATGCAGGTATCTATCTGTATTGGCTTTAGAATCACTGTTTGTGATCAGCCACTGCTTTGGTGCTGAAGACGATGTGTTAGTTCCAATTGGAGGGGGCACCTCAGGCTAGGGTAGTACTCAAAGATGGAGTCCAGCAGAACCAGCAGGATTGTAGGAAGTCTTATGTTGTCCCTGAGACTTCAGAAAACAGGAGGCATGCCTGCAAGACCTTGGAATCACTCTGGGTTCAAGTGAGACGACTCCAGTCCTTGTCCTCAGCAGAGAAAAAACTACAGTTATACTTGTCCTCAACAGGGCAGAGATCAGCAGGCAGCAGGACAGATCAGCAAAGCAGAGAAGCAGTTTCCCAGAACAGTCAGTCAAGGCAAAGTGGCAATCCTTACAGCAGAGCAGCCTTTCCTTAAGCAGAGTTCTTCCCAGGCCTAGTAGTTTACTGATTTAGTAAGGGTCAGATCCCCAGTACTTATACCCAAATGCGCCTTTGAAGGAGGGGGTGACTTCAAAGCAGCTCCTTGATGTTCACAGGTTTCCTATCACCCCTGTCTGTCAGTCTGTCTCTGGGGAGTAGTCAGTTATTTGTGTGAGGACGGGACACAGCCCATTCAGATGGGCAAGCTCCCGCTCATGAATGCAGATTAGTCTTCTGTCACACCCACCCTGCCTGCCTGTGTTTGTGGCTGTCTAGAGGGAATGCACAAAATGTAGCTGTCACTTAGCACACACGTATATTGGAGACATGTTGTAGGAGCACAGAGCAAAGTTAGGAGCAGAGAAATGTCCACTTTCTGAGAGTGGCATTTCTAAAATAGTAATATCAAATTGTTTTTTACCACTATATAGGATTTATCATTACCAATTCCAAAGATCAGAAGCATGATTTAGCTGCTCCTTTCTAATCAGGAGTTACAGTCTAAAAGTGTTTAAGGAATTCCAAATGCTAGCCTATGAGAGGCGTAGGCCTCAAAGTAGTGAAAAATTAATGTAACTGTTTTGTCACTACAAGGACATGTAAAAATTAAACGTACATGACCTACCTTTTACTTACATAGCACCTTCCCTTAGGGATACCTAGGGCCTACAGAAGGCATGACCTTTGTGTAATAAAAGGGGACTTTAAGGCTTGGCAAGTGGCTTTAAATGTCAAGGCGAAGTGGCAGTAAAACTGCAACCACACAGGCCCTGCAATTGCAGGACTGAGGCAAGTTTGAAAGGATACATGTGTGAGTTTGACAACCAGTTCTGCAGGTCCACTAGCATTTAGATTACACACCCTGGGGTATATGGTATAGCACTTTATAAAGGACTTACAGGTAAACTAAATATGCCAATCAGGTGTATACCAATGTCACCATGTTTAGAGGAGCAGCACATGCACTTTAGCACTGGTTAGCAGTGGTAAAGTGCTCAGACTCCTAAGGCCAACAAACAGATACAGCAAAAAGTGGAAGTGAGAAGGCAAAAAGTTGGGGAAAGACCACCCTAGAGATGACAGGTCTAACAGACTGAAACTGGATTTTTGAAATAAACTCTTTATGCAGGGCATGGACATTACCCCCTTTATTTTTAAATGGTTTAAAACAATAATTACAATTGGTCTTAGTAAGCCTGGGTTCACAAGTCTCAGGAGACAATCCCACATATGTGGGCTGCTCATTGGCTCCTTCTGGGATTGGTGTAAGGGATTAGCAAATTTGCCATTCACTGTGGTGCATTTTTGACATTCTGCCATATGATGAAGGTGTGTAGGAGGATCACACTCTTTGGCATATTTATAATATGTATATAGTAAGCTGGAGAATGCAGTAGATTAATACGAATTTGACAAGTAAACTCAGTATAACAAACACACACAAACTATTGCTGATAGATAGTGAGAGCATCATCGCAAATGTTTCAAAATCAACAATTTCTCAATATAGGGCCTTCTGTCAGAAGAGCACATGGCAGAAATCCATGCGATAATCCAATGGGGCAGCTTTACAAAGTAATAATTGCAGACATACTTAGGCTGGTTATTACATTTAACAGACTGTTTTATAATTATACAACCAATTTGGTATTGTAATATAATAATATACTATGTTACAGGAACCTTGAATCTGGATATTTCTGTTGCTTGCAATTAGAATCAGATGCAAAATTAGAACTTTTGATTAGAGAAGTATAACATCAGAAAAGATATGGTGACTACACTAACGAGACAGTGCTAATGGTGTGGTTTTAGAACATCGAAAAGGTTTTTGTTTTGTTATTGATATTAGAAATTACAAATAACACAACATATCCTGAGTTCTACCTAAATACAACTTGGTATTGTAGCAGTACTAGTTAGCAGGAACGCCTGGACATCTTTGGTTATGTTAGTGACCATGTTAGGACCATATTAGAGTTTAGTGGTAATGTGAAATACTGCAATATATGGAGGAAGTCCTAAATATGGAGGATGTCCAGCAGCATAATCCCCTCCAACACCCCAAACAGAAGCATGAAAAATTCTGCCAGTGGATTCACGTCAGGATCCAGCACTGTGACCATCAATCTGAGGATTCTCCGTTAGAATCAAACTCTGTATCAGGCCATTGTGGTCTTGCAATTTAAACAGCTAAACTCTCTTTCTGATGTATTTTGCATGCTATTACATTTGCATGACTGAAAAAATAAAGATCATATGATGAAATGCATTCGTTAGAACGATGTTTTAATAATTTACTTAAATTTTACTTGTTCCAAACGGTAAATGGTGGAATTACATCAATGCAATGATTTTTGCTCTCAGAGACGTTACATCTCATGAAACTCACCGAGTCCCCACATCTTACTGCGTCTCATTGAGACTCAATATCCCACGAGATCTCTGAGATACCTCAGATCTCACTGGATCCTACAGTGACCCAATATCTCACTAGATCACACAGAGACCTGAACAATACTGGATCTTGCAGACACCTGATATGTCACTGGATCCCGCAGAGATTCAATAGCTTACTAGATTTCACAGAGACCGACATCTCACTATATCTGACAGAGACCCGCCAGTGTCTTTTTGCCCACAGATGCCTGGTTTTCACCAGTAAAAGTGCAGCCTAATAATTGGTATCTTCCTAAACCAGCTGTTTAATGCCATAGAGTGATTCTGTGAGCATTGGAACACTGCTGCCATTTGCGAAATGATTGCCCTCATTTCTAAAAGGTACTTTTTTTTAACACTTCATCACAAAAGTATCCTAGAACCATAATTTACTACAGTTTAATGACATAAAACAGCTGCATACAGTACTACGATCAAGCCTATTGCATGCTGCTGCTCTTCATAAATATTGAGGAATCAAGCATGCTTTGCATAGATTCGATACTATTACCGCCATGTTGAATATTCATGCAGAGATACACTGCGCTGCAGTCATAATATTGTCTGTTGTTCTTTCTCCAACCTAGTATTCAATCGGCTGGCAGCCCTAATTCAATGCAGTTACCAAACTACTCCATTCGACATTCCTAACTTGAAGTGGAGATGAATCAAGTTTGTGCATTGATATCAGTGAATCCAGGACAATGTAAGAAGGACTATAATTGGTTGATTCAGATCAACTGTTTAATATATTTAGCATATCCAAGGAAACTTGGGTGCACAGAATATGTAATCCAGTGGGCAAATAAAAGAGGCTTACAGATTCAGGATCTCAGGATTGCTGTGGCTGCAGACAGGATGCTCTACATTGAAAATATTATGAACAACTGAAAATATATGTATTTTCCAGTATTCTCTAACAGCAGCAATGCTGTTTGGAAACTAAGATGCCCTTAAGAAAAGAGGCTTAGGAAGGCGGGACGAAAGGTACAGTGCTGCAAACACTCGATAATCTCAGTGGGTGTAGGCGATGGTGTTTGTCTGCATAGAAACATATTTTTCATATGAGGAACAAAATTGGGAAAATATGCAACTTTGCACTATCAATCCATGTATGCATTAGCCACACTTAGACACCTGTAAGCTGACTGCTAGGGAACACAGGTATAAGCCTCAAGTGCTATAAAAACATAAATATCGGGTGGGGGAAGTTAGTGCAAGGATGAGTTTTAAAAATTGAGAGAAGTGCAGTAATATATACATATCGTTTTTTTATTAGTGAGATTGTACTGTTATTTCCCATCTGATGTGAATTGTTTGCTTTGTGATTAGAAGACCAACTTTAAAACTGGTATCAACAATGTGAGGAATTAAAAAGAACGTGAAAGTTAAGTTTGCTAACCAAGACTATAGAAGTGTCAAATGTGAACAAAAATACCCAAAGGCCAAATGTATGATTGAGGGTATCAAAGTATACTAGGTACGGTGCTAAAATGAAGTAAGTGCAAGGTGCAATGATCACCTAGGTTCACTCACTCATGAAAAACTGATTGCAGACCGTGGACATCTTCATGGGACTATCACAAATTCAATAAACATCAATGGAACTCTATCCTAAAGCCCTACAGTCACAAAATCAATATATTTTATACTTACAAATCTGAAAAGAGTAGGGCCAAATGTACAAAGCTTTTTTTTCGTTTACAAATGGACCAATTCAATGTACAAAGGCCCAATTTACAATTCAGTATTAATCACTCAATCAATCAAACCACTTTATTCGGCTAACCAAAGCCATAAAAGTACACCACAGAGAACAATACATAAAAAAACTAGTTAAAAAACATATTTATACATCTGGAGTTCCTTAAAATATACCACGTACAGGTAATAAAATAATACCAATAAAAGCAAATGACAGATCCGAACTGGGGAATGCCACGAATAGGCCCCGCAAGCTCTTTGAACTGGTTAAACTTCAATCAAACAAGCTGGCCAAAACTCCTAAAGAATCCCCGAAATCTCTTATATCTTCGGATGAATTCTCCTCCTTCTTCGCCGAAAAAACTGCCTCCCTAGGAATCGAACTTAGTACCGCCTCTTGCGCTCAACCCCCTCATGACCAACTGCCTCCCCATGCACCCTCATCTTCGACCTTACCCAAAAACGAAGCTTGCTGGACCGACTTCAAAATCTACGACGAAGACTCCATTGCTAAAATCCTCTCTACATTAAACCCAAACAACCACTTCAATGACCCGCTACCATCCAACTGCCTCGCTGCGGCCTCCCGTGCCATTGTTCCTTGCTGGACCGTGATGATCAACGCCTCTCTCCAGCAGGGATCGATTCCGGACCCCCTGAAAGCCGGCCAAGTCCTTCCTATTCTAAAAAAACCAACGCTTGATCCCGCCGCACCAGACAATTTCAGACCCATCTCTAATATACCCCTACTAGCCAAAGTGTTAGAGAAATGTGTACAATACCAGCTTAGTCAACACATCGACAACTTCCACCTGCTGGACGACTTCCAATCAGGATTCAGACCAGCGCTAGCAGCACTTGAACAGGACTTGTTTACCGGGAGGCTCGCATTCATTGCAATCTGATCGGACAAATTACTAAATCCGCCCGGCACCTGAATCCCTGAGGTCCCGGTAAAATGATTTAAGATCGTTTCCCAAGCCTCCTGCAATGACAAAGGGCCCTACTTTGAAGCAGTAACTTGCATTTGATTCTCTCGTGATCAGTAAAAATCCAAAATTCTACCTTATATCTACTCTGACAATTATAGATGCTCATTTTTGTCCTGAAGATGAACTCAACTAACTGAGTTTGAAACGTCGTCGACCGCTCACAACATGAACCCCTCATATTAAGTCTAAAAGAAAGTGGTTCAATTCCTGTTGTCAATGCGATGTTTTCTTTTAAAGTTCACTTTCACCGTTTTTGTCACGCTTACTGTCACTGAATATGTGAGCATCTGAATTTATTTCATTGTATAATAAATATCTGTTATACCTTGACCTTCTTGTCCCTGTCTATATTAACTATCACTCTCTCTTTTCAAAATTTATTTTAAAAAACCTTTATTTAAACGTTTACCTTTTAAAGGTTTTCCTATCCTGGACCTTTTAGGCCATTTAGAACCATTGTGTCTCTCTTCACATCAGACCAGGGCACAGCACTGAAACAACCATGCTCCACATTCTGGACGACGCCCTCCAAGCCCTGGACCAAGGCAAAACATGCCTCCTAATCCTTTTAGATCTATCTTCCGCCTTCGACACTGTCAATCATGAAAAACTACTTGAACGCCTTAAACACAGGATGGGTCTGGATGGCGTTGTCCTTGAATGATTCAGGTCCTTCCTCCATAACCGATCTCAAAGATTCCTCATTGATGGCAAACTATCCGCTCCCACCCCGGTCACGGTTGGAGTCCCTCAAGGCTCAACCCTGTCTCCTACCCTCTTTAATCTTTACTTGGAGCCTCTCACTGAAATTCTACACTCCGCCAATATCTCCTACCACATGTACGCGGATGACACCCAAATTTACATCAATATCTCCTCACTCAAGGAGGTCCTCGCCCTGAACGAAACCCTGAAACTAACCGTTCAGTGGCTTGCCACTAAACAACTAAAACTCAACGCCAAGAAAACTGAATTTCTCCTGATCTCCCCATCCAAAGCCAACCCGGAGCTACAGGTGTGGTTCAAGGCCATCACAGCCCTAAATTGTCCCCCGACCATCGTGGACTCCGCCAAATCACTGGGCATTTTTCTTGACTGCAACCTGAACATGCGTGACCACATTAATTCAATGGCCAAGGCAGCCAGATTCCACCTGAGCTACCTCTGGAAATTAAAACCCTTCATCGATGCTCCAGATTTGAAAATGGCAGTCCAAGCTCTAGTCATATCCAGACTGGAATTTGGATGCTCCACCCTCACAGGCCTACCCAAGCGCTCCTTGGCACCGCTAAAAGCCTGTCTCAACGCGGCAGCCAGACTACTCACCGGCACCAGGAAATTCGACCACATCTCTCCACATCTGAAAGCCCTAAACTGGCTCCCTCTAGAGGCCAGAATACAGTTGAAACTGGCGTGCATTACACACAAGGCCTTATACGCAAACTCCCCTGCATACCTTTCACAGAAGCTTGTGCTATCGGGAGGAAACAGGAAATCTCGATCCACTGACAGTCTCCTGCTCCGACCCGCCCACTTTCGTAAAAAAAGAACCTACAATAGGGCATTCACCGGGGCAGCACCAAGAATTTGGAACTCCTTCCCGCCCGTTATCAGAAGAATCCCCACTCTTGCTCGCTTCAAGAAGGAAGCCAAAACCTTCCTCATGGGTAAATTCCTGTACTAAGTCCTCCTCTCAGCAGATATGACTTGCTGCTTGATTCCATGACTATTGCATCTTCCGCAACCCTATAACCAGACTCCACCGAGACCCAAGGGGGCCACGGTCTCTGCCAACCCTAGCTTGAATTTTAGCTCTCATGTGTGCTCCCTTTGCCCCCATGCTCCCTCATCCCCCCCCCCCTATATGTTATATTTCTCTGCTTGTGTTACTTTACTGTTTGTACTGTTTCTCTATGATGTTTTTTTTTTCCTGTTAACCATGTAAAGCGCTCTGATACCCTCATGGGTCATGTTCGCGCTCTATAAAACACTAAAATAAATAAATAAATAAACTTATAATTCATTAATCATGCGATAAAAGCAATTATATCTATGTAAAAAATCAATCAGCACTTCAAAATATCTAGCCCCCTTTTTTCCTATGTCTAACTGCCGCCACCAAAAAATGTGCGGTATTAAAAATCTCCCATGGGTTGTTTAACAGCTGTAGATATAGTAGGGCTGGTATGACTTGCACAAATCCCTTCCTCTTTAAAATAGGTCTTAAAAACTTTCTCCTCATAGGGCTAAAATGCTCACAAAACATTGTAAAGTGCATAGTATCCTGCAAAGAAAAATTATCACATGTACAGGGACGTAGGTCTTTTACCCTGCTCCAGCCCTGTACATTTGCTAAAAAACAATGGATAAGATTAAAACAGAACTTAATTAGAAGAAATCGATGAAAGGGTTTTGTAACGATTAACAAATACGGTTTAATCCGTGGGAATGTCTTTAACAGCAAACAATCTCCAATGCTTCTCTCTCGACAGACAACATAATTAAGAATTGGGCTTTAACCCATGCCACATCCTCTTTTACTATCCTTTCCGGGGTAGCAAAGAGTTCCGGTCGCCCCAATTTTCCAAGCATTGACTTGACATATTGTAGCCATTGGATTTTACCCACGTTGTCCAACGCTAAGCAGTCCATAAGGATTTCTCTGTTCAGACCCAGTTCTGTATTGATCCATGTCTTTAGCCAACAAATCACAGGGCCCATGCCAATTTGATCCTCAACAAATCCACTGCCCAGCGCTTGGTGAATAGCAAAAGTAGAGGTAGATTTGGGGACCGCTAGGAAATATTTCAAAAATGTATTTTCAACTTTATATCCCCAAATCGCTGACCCATACGATGCTATTGCAATCCTTTTAGAGCCATACATTTTAAGCAAGGCTTCAAAAGGGTTCGCTCCCAATCGGGAAGTGTTAGAAATGAGGGGGCTCTGGTTGACGCAGGTGTGAACCCACAACAAGCAGGGACCCTTTACTTCTTGTCAGGGCGAAGGATGACTCCCCAGAAAAACCCCTGCTCACCCTCTAGGTGCGTGGCGCGAGCAGTCTAGGCTAAGTCTCAGGCGTACACGGTTAAGCAAATGCAATTACACATACAGTAAACCCCTTGCATGCACCACAAACGGACACCAATCAGGAAGTATCTAAAAATACGCTTTTATGTAGATTCAGCAGATTCAATACAAGGCCCAGTAATGTTAACTGATGGGGCCACAATTCTTAGGAATACGGTAAAGTTCTCTTTGTTACGGAAAGTTCTTTAGGCGGGCACAAGGTAACTGTAGGCCTCAGCGCACTTCGTGCTGAGGCGGCGCCCGGGAAGCACACGGCAGATGACAGGGAAATCAGAACGTTGCGGACCCTGGATCCGATGCGAGCTCGCGGTCGAGTTCGTAAGTACAGTACCTCGTTTCTTGACGCGAAGGCGGGTGCGGGATTTCAGCGGCTCTTCGACAGAAGGGCGAGGCAGCGTCCGGGGCTCCCACACTTCACGATGGAGGTCTGATCTTCAGGCTCACGACAAGAGTGGGGTGTTGCAGGTGGCGGGTGAACAAAGCGGGGCAGCCGGGCACGCAGGTTACGTCCGGGCCGTCCGAGGCTTGGAGATGCTCACAACGCCGATTCCAGCGGGAGGGTGAAGGTGCACAGCGAGCCTCCAACGAGCGAGGTGACAGGGGCAGCCCAGCACAGCGTATGGGGAGCGGCTCAGATCGAGCGAGGCTCTTCCCAAGGCGGGGGTGGCTAAGCAGTCCTGGTCACGGCTCAAGGAGGGACTGGGGCACGAGGGTCACAGCTCCGGCGAGGGAAAGGACACCACAGTCCAGCGGCAGGCGAGTGAAGATCAGGTAGAGCCCAGTGGTCCTGGGGCTCAGTTCAGGGGGCAAGCTCAGTTCCAAGCCCTTGGAGATCGTTTTGGAACGGCACAAGTCTTGAAAGTAAAAATAAAGCAAAGTCTTCAGCAACAGTTTCTCTTCTCCCCTTTGGCAGCAAGGTCACCACTGCAGGCCAATCCCCCAGGACAGGGACAGTCTTCCTCCTACAGCTTTCCCGGTGCCTCCTCCTCAGGCAGAGATTCTTCTTGGTCAAAAGCGGATCTAGTTTCTTAGGAGCAGGGCTCCTACATTTATACAGCAAATCTTTTGTTCTCCCAGGCCAGGGGGGCCCTTGCCTAGTCCAGTCCGGTTTCTGAGCACTTTGTTTACGCGATGCAGGCTTCTTCTTTCAGGGTGCAGGGCAGAGTCCTCAGACGCTCCACAGGGGGCGGAGCCGGCATTGAGGTGCAGAGCACTGTCCTATTCAGAGCCTAGGAGCACTCCTCCCACCCATCTACCTGTCGATCGTCCTATTCACCACCAGGCTACCTAGCCCTGCCCATCTGGGTTCCCCCAGCCCTGTCACTCACACCAGCCAGACATCAGATACACATCACACAGAGGCGGGCTGAAATGTTTAGGTAAGCAAAGGCCAGCTTTCTAAAAGCGGCATTTGCAAACCCGGAATATTAAAATAAACCTTGCGAAAAGATGTACCTTATTATTCCGAGTTCAGGCATACTAAATTTGATCTCCTACCATGTTCCCTGGGTCGGTTAGGATCATAGGGTGTAACAATCCAGGCCGCCCATACTGGCCTATGAGAACAGGGTAGCCTTGCAGTAGTGAACAACAAGATGGCGGTAATTCACTACTGGGACATGCCACGCATCTAGGCTTGTCCTACCTTAGGCTCACAACGCACCCTGCCCGTGGGCCTACCAGAGGGGTGACTAACATGCAGCTAAGGGAAGGTTTTAGGGACCGGCAAGTGTGGGCACTTGCCAGTCAGCATGTCAGTACCAGACTGCACGCAGGTTCTGCGATGGCAGACCTTAGACGTATTTTACCGGCCGCTTCTGTGGGTGGCACAACCAGTGCTGCAAGCCCACCAGCGGTGTTTGCCTTTACATGCCCTGGCGCTCCTGGCGTCCTTTACTGGGGTCTGATAGTAAACCAAACAATCCAATCATGGAATCCAACCAACATATACAATTTACATAAGGAGCACTCGCACCGCGACACTGGTTGGCAGTGGCACAGCGCGCTGAGCGGCCAACACCATAAAAACACATGAGGCACAGCGACAAAAAGAGGAAGGGAGACTCACGCCAAGGTGCCAGGTCTAACAGGAAGCAAAACCTTGAATGGCAGCTATGGACCTCAACATAACAAGTTTTTTTGCCCTTAACTGGGAAATCCATGAGCCTCTTTCATCAAATAAAACTCCCAAGAGAAGACCCTTGACAGCTCGACTCCTTCACAATAAAAAGTTTTACTTTTTTTGGCCTCTGCCCCATTGTCATCGTATGCGATTTGGTTTTATTGACAATAAGGTCCAGAGATTGTATAAAAGATCCACAGGAGTCCAAAAGTTTCTGCAGACCAACTGCAGTCCAGACCAAAAGAACCGCATCATCCGCATATAGGAGAGCAGGAATAACCCTGTTCCCGTTCCCTATACGTGGAATGTCTAAAGTGGCGGTGCTAAGGGAGGTATTTGAATTATTTATATATAGTAAAAAAAGCAAAGGGGCTAAAATACAACCCTGATGAACCCCTTTGTCAATTTTAAAGTGCTTTGTGCATTTACCATCTTGGTTGACTCTGACCCTAGCATAAAGATCTTTATGGAGATCTGCTAAAAATAGACTAAACAGTGGTCCATCCCATATCCATCAATATTGACCATAACTTTGTTCTATTTACTAGGTCAAAAGCCGAAGACAGGTCCATAAAGACCTACTGCAGCGTACCTTGTTACACCGCTATATATTTTTCTACCAAAAGGTGCAGGTTTAAAGATTGATCTATTGTACTTCTACCTTTTCCAAAACCACATCTATTAAAATTCCAGAATCATCCAAACAATCATAATGTTTATTGAAAATAACTCTACCTAAAATCTTCACCATTGAATCAATCAAGGAGATAGGTTTATAGCAACCTGGGTCACCTCTCTGACCCTTTTTAAATACTGGGATAATAGTCGAGAGAGACCAGGAAGACGGAAATCCATGCTTACTAGCCGTATTTAGAAGATTAGTTATAAATTTCGCCCAGAGCTGAGGCCTCATTTTATATAAATCGGCCGGGACACAATCTGGGCCAGGGGCCATATTGCTAGTCATTTGCACAATAGCTGCCTCCACTTCCGTTTCTATAAAAATCAATGATGTATTGTCCCGGGCTAAAACAGAAGTGGCTTGGGAGACCATTTCGACTTGTGATGCTCCATAAACAGTATTAAAATACTATATATAATAATAGAGTACCACTGATCCTCAGTAACATTACATTCTAAGGGAGTGGTATTTAGTCCCGTAAAAAAGGGTTTATTGACTATAGCCCAAAATCTTGCACTCTCCCTATTGATCTCAACCGAAAGCAGGTCATTCCATGCCTCTTCTTTGATTTCCTGCTTGCACCGATTAATCGTATGTTTATAGGACTGTCTCAATTGGGCTACAAGTGTACAATCTATAGGGACCTGCTTCAGGGAAGAAATAAGCTTTTGGTGGGCTTTCGAACACTCTTTATCCAACCATTTCTCCCCCAAATTAATATAACTTCTGCTCGGGATTGTTAGGCCCAACGCCACCTGAGCATAGATCTCTTCAAATGCCAATAAAACCTCTGGGCCCTTATCTCCAGGATTAAGACATATATTGAAACTTTCATCCTCTTTAAGCAATAAGTCTTGAAGGAAACACTCCGGAATTATACCAGCCCATTTTAGCCTCCTTCCCTGGTCTGTGGTCCTTACATGTATACTAGTGGGTAATTGTCCCTCTTTCTCTTTAAGGCTGTTTGACTCACACAATTCAAATGTAATAGGATTATGGCCACTATAATCAGACCAAATCACACCATACTTAATAGCTTGGGGTGATAATACCGGAGAAATAAAAATATAATCAATTATAGAATCCTGCCCCCTTGCCTTAAGTAGGGACCCACCTCCCCGCAATGTTTGTGTTTGTCTGGCACAAGTCAACTGCCACCAAGAGATCCTCCAGGCATTCTCTTTGTGGGCTATACTCAAAGTGGCAACTAAGGGGATCCTCTGGGCTGAGATAGTCTCCCACAAAACAATCCTTCAGACCCGAGTGAACATTAAAATCTCCCAGGATAAAAATAGAATAAGAAGTGGTTTGTTTGAGACTATAATCAATTAAAAAAACTTTTAGACTAATTAAATGCTCATTTAAAAATCCAACCTCCGGTGAGTTGTCGAAATTTACCATTACCAATTTCATGGAATTAACATTATTGATTTCTACAGCCAAACAATTGGTAGAACGGGAATACACCGAACAATGTTTTCCCTTCACTTTTAGTGATATTAGGGTCAAAAGTCCCCCCTTTGCTCTCCCCGAGGTCAAAGGCCGCGCTGACACAAAATATAATTTATAACCGTTCCAGCCAAGAAATTATCTTCTCTTTCCCACATCTCTTGTAAACCCGCTTTAAGAAAATTAATCCATCTGGGTTCCCTACTTTTCTTTCGAAGTCCTACAACATTCCAACTTAAGATCTTACAATTCAAATTCTCCTCCACCCTCTCCATTGGAGGCCCTTCTCCCCCCTCCCCACCTACTGGGACAAGGGGCTGCAGTCAATCGTTTTCATCCAACCGACTGAGTGGGGAAAACCTGTTAGAGCACACTAGGCCATTCACCATTGTGTTCTCATTGACAGGTTTAGACAGCAGTTTGGGAGTAAAGGGACCTCTATTTTGAGTCATATTATCAAGCCCTCTATTTTGAGTCAAATTATCAACCCGGTTCATCCCTGCACCCCGCCCCGAAGATGGGTCAATCTCCTTTTTCATTTGTGAAGAAGTCCCCATCGGGGTCCTACCCAGAGTCCTAACCAGGGTCTGAATGCTTTCTGGGGGTGGGTAAAAAAAAAACAACGGTAAAGCCCTTATGCCCCCTGTTCCCGCATTTTAACCTCCATTAAACAACAATCCTGCCACCCCTATTTATCGCCCTCACCTTCTTTAATCCTCTGTCCTACCCCACCAACATGTCTCACCATTATAATGTGAGTAGAGGACTGTGCCCCATTTGCTGAGTGTTGTTTGCACCAAAATTTGGGTTTACGTAAGAGGTCCTCAGTAGTTTGTATCTCATTCATTTTAAGTGGGGGTACTCCTGTAAGCACTGCGACTAATGGGGTGGCCTCAGATGGGAGATTGAGTCTAAAATTGTTATATCTTTTACAATACCCCCTTCTACCATGGGACTCCCCTAAATTCTTGGGTTGGTTATTCACCGCAGTGACACAGTCAGGTTGCCTTCACTCATCACCACCCCTTCTAAGTGGCAGTACCCCTGGTTGATATGCCCTCCCCCGCAGTAACATCTGGGTGTGTGGTGATGTTACTGTCATTTTTATTCTGTACGCTGGCTCCCCTGAGTGTTGTACCCTCCTCTACAATAGAACCAGTACGGTTATGTTCTTGCCACTTTGATTATTCAACAAACTATCAGTCCGTTCCAGTTTTTCAAACAACAGGGTACATTTCCTATCCATTAGCTCTTTGATCTGGGCTAGTACAAATCCCAAGGCGCTCTCCACAGCAGATACAAGAGCAGAGTCCCCCATACTGTCCCTGCTTAGTGATGGGGTAGGAATTACGTCGTCCGTCTGTGTGCCAACAGAATTGGTTAATGATACTACATGGCTAGGTGCATGGCTTACAGGTTTGGCGCCCTTGTTACTTTTAGTTTTTTGAGCACCAACACCCCGTTTTCGTTTAGCAGATGGCTCTCTCACTATTGCCTCATCCCATGGTTTGGAGACCTGTGCTCCGGTGGCTATCCCTAGCCCGTTGGAAACAGCTATGGAGGGTATGTCCAGGGTTGGCAAGAGGGGAGTTGTGAGCACATTACAGGGTGTGGTAGGTAGACACGTTAATGGAGAGCATCCATGATTGGAAGCGCCTAAAGAACCTAAAGACGAGCATTTTAGGAGTGTTAAACAGTCTAAGGAGAGTCGCCACTCGGTCATCTCAATTTCAGCAGCGACTCTGCCCTGACGACGAAGGCGTCTAATGTGCCTGTTACTCCTTTGCGTTTACTCATATTTAGTCCGTTACTCCACAACTCTCAACAAATGATACCTCAAATTATACTGAAGGGGAAGGAACACAGGGGTTATTGACAGGCATGGAATTAGCTGTAACAGTACCTTTAGACTAATAGGTGCACACGGATGCCGATGCCCAGTAGTCAGAAGTCAGAGCTGGAGCCCAGCCCAGCCTCTTCTGGCCTCGGATAGACTCAGACGGGTCCCCACCGCGACCCGTGAAGCGGGTGCCACAAGTGACTTTATGCACCTCCGGACGTGTGGAATGGTGACGGCGCCTCCAGGTGCGAAAGCAGCAGGGCAGTCTGGAGGCTGAAGTACCCACTGGTGCAGCAAGTCCGGGTGCCGGTGTGAAGGTGCACGGGTCCCGCGAAGCAGGAGCCGCGAGTGACTTTATGTGCCTCCGGATGCACGGAATGGTGATGGCGCCTCCAGGCGTGAAAGCAGCAGGGCAGTCTAGGGGCTGAAGTTCCCCCTGGTGCAGCAAGTCCAGGTGCCGGTGTGAAGGTGCGCAGGTCCTGCAAAGCGGGCAGTGAGTGGCTTTATATCCCTCCGGGCGTGCGAAATGGTGACGGCACCTCCAGGTGTGAAAGCAGCAGGGCAGTCTGGGGGCTGAAGGCCCTTCCTGGTGCAGCAAGTCCAGGTGCCGGTGTGAAGGTGTGCGGGTCCCAATTCAGTAACCTATTACCGAATCACAAATAGGGTTTGCGATTCAGTATTAGGAAGAGGCATGTTTAGATCGTCCCTTCCTAATACAGAATCACAGGTGTATGTGTAAATGTTTCTCCTTGGGGTGCTCTCATTAAAGAACTCACTTGAAATACAAAACTTGCAATTTCATGGGCTTCATTTCCTACGTTGTTCTGCATGTTGCATGATTATCAATTTTACACTGGTGACGAGGGTCTTAAGAATTTTTTGCATGCTCATAAATTTTCTCCACATTCCACCACTGGTGAGGTGCCTTTTGATATTATCATGCGGCGGAAGGAAAACACTTTATTGTCTCCTGGTCGGTCCAAATGGGGCAAAGATGTGGTGGTGTCCTGGGCTTCCATGAGTGGTGGCAATGACAAAGCAAAATCTTGTATTGAAAAGCATAAAGTGTGTTATGATGTTCGCAAAGGTGTCAAGCTGTTGAATGTGTTAGTAGGGGATCAAGTGTTGATCAAGAAACCTGTGTGGTCTAAAGGTGATTCCAAATTCATGGGTCCTTTCAAAGTCATGAAACCTTTTCACAATGCTGTGGAATTGGACAATGGTCAAGTTTGGAATTTAAATTGAGTTGTGAAGTTTAACAAAAAGATCATTATTTTATCATATTGGTTTTTTTCTTGTTTTTTTATTATTTTATTTTTTTGTTTAAGAGGGAGATGTGTGGTATTATCTTTGTTTTTGCTATTAATGCTTGTTTAGTTTATCTGTTCCATGCATTTGGTTGACGCATAGAATCCTTATTTGTCAAGGTTCTATGCTTCACCTTTGCTTAGGGTCAGAGTTCCGTTGGCTTCTGAAGGAGCTGTTTCTCTGTGGGGTGTTCTCATTAAAGAACTCACCTGAAATACAAAAGCTACAATTTTGTGGACTACATGGGGAATAGATATTAATTTTACGGGACCCTTTTCACCTTTGTGAATGTTTGCAAATACAGGCAGGGGTCCCGCTGAACACTGCTTACTCTTATTTAATCACAAAAATATGCTAAGTGGTAATTGCAAGCACTTATTATCGTACATCTGGCCCTATGTGCTTGCACTTTGAGTCTTATCACAGTACACATGTTTTCCTTTGTTGAATCATGATACATTCTGTGCTTTCAAATTGGTGACAAAGGAAGCTTATGTACCCTTATTTGTGGGCATTTAGCAGTGTTGTGTTAAGGCTATGCACTTACACGCCACTTCTGTGAGTAAATGCTTCAGCTGCAAACAGAGCATTTTTTTGTGTTCTGCTGTCTGAAGCTACTGACGTGAGCCCAGATTTACCAAATTATCAAGTGGCCCAGCACAGCAGCCAAAATTGCTACATTGTGTGAGAAGGGGAGAGCAGGAGAGCGCTTTATCTACAGCACCATGCAACACGCTCACACCTTTACACCATAGAGCAAGAGTGTGTACGCAAATTTAGGAAAGTGGTTGCATCAGGCTTGTACCACGCAATGTAGTGCAAATGCGCTGCAAACCCAAAATGTGGTCCATGAAGCCAGGCAAGTCCACCTTGCATGGCCCTGAGTGGCTTCATAAATCTGGAGTAATGCAATACAGTGCAAATCTCTGTGTTGCGTTAGTCTGCCTTGGGAAGGCATTCCATGAGCGTTGCATGCGTGTTCCTATGCAATGGTCGTGGTTTTTTATGCTTTCACAGATTTACCAAAAGTGGTAGATCTGGGAATGCACCAAAAGATATACCTTTTCAGGGGAGGCGTAACAAGGAGAATCATCTTTATTTCTCCTCGTTACTTCCTCTTTCTATATGTGCCGCATTCTGCAGTACACATAGAAAGAGGAATATGCCTCTCAGGACTGTTTTGTGCTGGAAGGTGCCCCTAAAACAAAGTAAAGTAAAGTAAAGGAACCAAGGCAGTAACAATCCGTATTCTATTAAATATGTCGCATTTCTGCCCTTCCCTTATCACATAGCACAGCAATGTGATTTGCTGTGCTGTGCTGTCCTTTGCTGCACAACTTTTTAAATAAATATTTCCCTTTGCTGTGACTAACTTTCACATTTTTCCCACCTTGTATGTATACTGTACAGTGCAACACACATGCAAAGTCAGAAAAGAAAGGCATTTGTGCAAGGTGTAGGTGGTTAGGCCTCTAAATATAGTATGTTGAGTAGTAGTCTTTTCATCTCAGTTGGTTGGTTGGAACTGTGATTGTAGAGAGGGAGGGGATTGGACTGCCTTGTCTTGGCAGAAAAAGCATTTTGTTGAGCTCTAACTTCAACCAAGAATACCTGCCAATAGCTTCTTGCTTACAATATGGAAATTCTACACAAAAACTAACCAATCAAATGAGGAAGGACTACTATCATCATTGCACGGTCTTGAATTACCTTCCATCAACTACTTTTGTAACATAACACAAAAATATAATGTCTAAATCCGCAATCAATGTAAATGTAATTAAGTACATTTTTTACAGCTCCTCCGTAATGGCAAAGTGTTGCCCCACTGGTCATTTAGTGAAAAATTAAATGATAGCAAAATAATATTATCTTTTTTTATTTTTCCACTGAATGACTCAGCCATGTAACCTAGAGTGGTATGGGGTCTTACTGGGCCATGGCAGGAAGGAGGAGAGTTGTGCACTGTAAGTGCTCATGTCGGTCTGGCTGGCCGTCTTAGTTCGGCCAAACCGACATGTGCACTTACTTTTCTCTAACCCAGCTGTATTCTACAGCCTGGTAGAGGAATTGCACTGGCTCCCCGTGCCTGAGTGAGCATCATTCCAGTCCACGCAGGCTGATACCGGCGATGCTTTCATGCTTGACATAGCATGAGAACAGCGTCTGGATTGGGTGGGAAGACTGTGCTTTGTGCCCCAGTGACTACCGAGAAGAGAGGAGCACCAAGGAGACTGCAGCATTAGCGTCATTGGCAGGGCAGGTTTGTTTTTTTAAATTATTATTTTCCCGAACACCCCCTCCTCCACTCCCTCCCCACCACTTTGGATTTGCTACACAGACACCACTGCATCAGAGACCTCATCGAGGTATCCCAGCACAAGAGAAGGCTGCTGATTCAGCCTGCAAACTTGTCGAGTTGGTAAAGGAAGAACTGAACAACCATGTCTTGAGTGCTTTCTGAAAGGCAGGATGATTAGAAGTGGCTTTTGCTCAAGAAGGGTGGGAGTTACGGTGTTTTGCAGCCACATGGGAGGAGGACCTGCCTCCTAGTTGGCATGAGAAAATGCAGGGAACCAAGAAAGGATTGGCAGAAGAGGATCTTAATGTACTTGCCAACAAGCACTAAGAAAAGCTGGGTTGGAATGTGCCTGGATTCTTGGCATCCAAACCAATGTTTGAAAATGTACTGTTTGTGTACGCACAGCCAGTAAAAAAAAAGTCGAGGTGCTCGGAAATGTACTCACTGTATGATGAACCAAGGCAATCGCAATCTATCATGTTCTGAATATCCTGCAGCCAACGAATAAGGTATGGGAAAGCTCTACATAAATTGCACTTGCATAGTCAAGCCTGAATGAAGCCAGCGCCTGTCTGATGGTCTTCTGTTACGGAGGTGGAACTTATATAAAAACATAGCTGGAAGTAAGCTATAGGGTGTTCGACCAGCTGGTGGTTGACTATAACCTCTAAGTTGTGCAAATGATCCACTGGTTTTGCAAGCGATCTCATTAAGGGGACCACTAAAAGTTTGACTAGATGGAACAAGGCGACATATAAATCTCCATTATATCAGATTACATCGGCATGTTATTTTGCATCAAGAAGCTGATGTCTTTTTAAGCTTTGGGAACCAGAAGATATCTGTCCATAGAAATATCTTGAAAGCATTCGTAAAGCTGAACGTAATAAAAGTAAATGAACAATATATTTAAAACCTGCTGTCTTATAAAATCAGCAAGAGTTGTCACATAGGCCCCAGGCCTTAGATACCATTGTTCTGCTGAAATCATGTAAAATGAAAAGGAAAACCCCTCCTGTTCCCTGGTATACTGAATCCATAAAAAAGGAGAAATCTGCATGTAGGAAACTGAAACGTAAATGGAGAAAATACAAATCAGAAGAGGAAAGACTTGCTCACAAAACAGCCTTAAGGAAATTGAAATATTGTAATGTTCCTAGAGGGACTCACATAGCAGATAGAATTAACTCCGATAGAAATTCCTCAAAAGAGCTTTTAAAAATCCTAAAAGAACTCAAGCATCTGTAATTCTGCAACACCTGTATCCCAGTCACACTGTGACATTGTGCTATGCACTTTGAACAAAAGATTAATAACATCTACAACTCTCTCACAAATAACGCAATACCAATACATTTAGAACCTCTGGAAGTCAAGACTAATTCTCAATCTCCTACTTTGCAACTTTTCAATCTTGTCCTAGCTGAATAAGTATTTTTCAGGCTAAATACAATAGAAATCGGTTCCCCGCTGGACCTTGCCCCCCCATGTTATAACTACTCTGACTCTTGTTCTGCTTGCCCCTATCAAAGACCTATGTAATCTCTCATTACAGTTAGCTACCCTCCCACCTAAATGGAAGACAGCACGGATCAGACCCTTTCTTAAAAAACATGGCTGATCCCTTGGATATGCTAAATTATAGACCAATATCACTACTTCCTTTTATATCCAAAATCTTAAAGTCACTGGTGAATCAGCAACGTGAATCGAGTAGTCTTTTGGATCCTTCCCAGTCAGGCTTCTATGCTTCTCCTAGCACGGAATCAGCCTTAATGGAGGTCACTGATACCATCAAACTCGCCTTAGACGCAGGGAACCTCAGCTATGTTAATTCGCTTGGATCTATCAGCAGCTATTGATACAATCTCCCGTCAAATCCTAGATGAAAGATTGGGGGAGATAGGTATCAGTGGTAAAGCTCTGAAATGGGTGGAAAACCGTTTATCAGAATGCACCCACTCAGTACAGATGGGCGACTTCACTTGAAAACCTACAGTTCTGGACAAAGGGGTGCACCAGGGATCAATTGTGAGTCTTTGATATTTATGTGGGCACCCCCTGGCCAAACTCATTAGGTCATGTGGCTTTGACACCATCTCCTATGCTGATAACATGCAACTGGTCATCATCATGTATTCTAATCCGATATTTACTAAAGTCAAATTTGAGGACTTAACACTAATAAGATGGAGATTTTTTTATTTGGGTAAGCCCACTCAGTCTGGTCTGCAGACTGGTGGCCATATGAGTTGGGATCACCACTGACACCTAAAAAATACGTACAAAATCTAGGTGTCCTATTAGATGATAATCTTTCTATGAATGAGCATGTCAAAGCATTTCAGGAACCTGTTTGGGCCTGATGCGCATGCTTAAGAAAGGGTTTCAGTAGACCCCTCTGCATGCCAGGAAGACTCTAGTCCAGGCTCTGATGGTAAGTCGCCTTGACTATGAAAACGTCCTAATGGTTGGTATAAACGAAGACTTTTTTCTAGGCTTAAGGAGGTGTAGAATACAGTAGCACCCCTTATCCACAATCTTCCTCCACATTCCCCACCGGAACCTCTCCTGCACTCTCTCCATTGGTTATCTATAAAAAAGCGTGCACTCTTCAAACCTCTTTGTTTGGTCTTTAAAACTTTGCACAGAAAGGGACCTTCTTAACTGAAAAAACAAACTACAGCTGTATATCCCAGTTTGCCAGCTTAGATCCAGTGATCCATTACTGCTATGCCCCAAACACATCCTTTCGACCAGATTTGGGAGTCGGCCCTTCTCTTTCTTAGCTCCGCATCACTGGAATTGGCTGCCTATGTCCAACCACTCCTGCCTTGATTTTACTCTCTTTAACAAACTTCTGAAAACCTGCCTGTTTAATCTCTAGCCACGATATTGCACTGCGAACTGTCGATCGCAGCTATGGCGCCAAGAGATCCCCTCGGGGATGATTTATGCACCTAACAAATAAATAAATACATAAATAAATAAATAAATATTAGAACACCTAAGGATAATAATGACAAGGTCTGATGACCTCCAAAAGGAAGTGATCGGCAGTCAGAGCACTAGTTAGATAATGGCACTACTTCTTCTCTGTCTTTTTGGAAAAAGCCTCCAATTTCAGAGCACCACCAGTCAAATCAGTTTTGAAAAGACACAATAGAAGGATGGGGAGAGAGACAGTGCAGAATGCAGATGCAATGTTGAGAAGGAGCAATGCAAGCTGGTTTTCGGAAGTCAAACATGAAACACAATTCATCCAAGGCAGCAACAGTGCATATTTTGCCCCGAAGCAGCCGCGGCCGCTGCAGGTAAGAGCGGTGGGGTGGTGGTGCCAGGAGATGGGGATTTCGAGAGGCGACCATGAGGGAAAATTAATTATTTATTTAATTTTCCCTTATGGTCGTCTCTCAGAATCCCCTCTCACCTGGCCCCACCGCTCTTACCTGCAGCGGCTGCGGCTGCGTCTGCCCCCAAGCCAGAAGGAAAACCTGTTTGAACGAGTCCAAATGAGAATTATCTTCTCTGTAAGCAGACTGATTGTAGTTTACTGCAGACTGTGGATTTGGAAATCAGTACCAGGAGAGAAATTTATATCATAGTCAGAATCATCAAGATGTTTACTTTGTAAACAAAAACCAAAATGATGTAGTTGGCTAAAAGTTCTTACAATATGGTGAAAACGGGGAACAACCTTTACAACGCAACTGTTACAACGCACTACACTTACAACGCATTTTTTACAACGCATAATCCATTACAACGCACTACACTTACAACGCATGACACTACAACGCATTTTTAAAAAATACCTTTACAACGCATACCATTACAACGCCTACCATTACAACGCATAATATTACACTACACTATCCAACACTTACCCTACTGTTGCACCCCCTGGAGTTAGAATAGTAATTTTTACCCCTATACTATCCAACACTTACCCTACTGTTGCACCCCCTGGAGTTAGAATAATAATTTTTACCCCTATACTATCCAACACTTACCCTACTGTTGCACCCCCTGGAGTTAGAATAGTAATTTTTACCCCTATACTATCCAACACTTACCCTACTGTTGCACCCCCTGGAGTTAGAATAGTAATTTTTACCCCTATACTATCCAACACTTATCCTACTGTTGCACCCCCTGGAGTTAGAATAGTAATTTTTACCCCTATACTATCCAACACTTACCCTACTGTTGCACCCCCTGGAGTTAGAATAGCAATTTTTACCCCTATACTATCCAACACTTACCCTACTGTTGCACCCCCTGGAGTTAGAATAGCAATTTTTACCCCTATACTATCCAACACTTACCCTACTGTTGCACCCCCTGGAGTTAGAATAGCAATTTTTACCCCTATACTATCCAACACTTACCATACTGTTGCACCCCCTGGAGTTAGAATAGTAATTTTTACCCCTATACTATCCAACACTTACCCTACTGTTGCACCCCCTGGAGTTAGAATAGTAATTTTTACCCCTATACTATCCAACACTTACCCTACTGTTGCACCCCCTGGAGTTAGAATAGTAATTTTTACCCCTATACTATCCAACACTTACCCTACTGTTGCACCCCCTGGAGTTAGAAAAGTAATTTTTACCCCTATACTATCTAATACTTACCTTAAATGCAATTAAATATTATGCGTTGTAATGGTATGCGTTGTAATGGTAGTTTTTAAAAATGCATTGTAGTGTCATGCGTTGTAAGTGTAGTGCGTTGTAATGGATTATGCGTTGTAAAAAATGCGTTGTAAGTGCATGCGTTGTAAAAGTGTGCGTTGTAACATCATACATCCGGTGAAAACTGTTCAGCCTGATAGCTATCAGAACGCTCCAAGTTTCAACGAGGGCAGATACAGTGATGATAGGTTTCTCTTAACTTCTTATGTTATATTTATACTATACAATCAGTGAATATTAGCAACTAGTCCGGTATAAGTTCTGCCATGGCTGATTTGGGAAGAATTTTAATGCCAAACAGGATTCTTCATGCATTGCCGGGTAGTACAAAGCTATACATGGAGTGGAAACTGTAGCAATGCCTCAAATAGGTAAAGCACTAACCTTTTAAAGCCAAGAGAACCTTGCTACATAAGGTGTTGAGTATATTAAAAGTGTAAGGCCTCATAAGAGGATCAAATAAAAACTACAGACTGCACCCTAGTAATAGACAGGTGGCTGGCTGCCTTTCTTGTTGTCTATCCCACACGCCTTACATTCTCTGTGTAAATGCCCCCCCCCCAAGCTGCACTAAAAAGTAGCAGGGTTCTAACCTGTCTTTCTTAGGCTCTGGTCTAGCGAATCCTTGGGTGTGGCCAAGGTAGTTCACCCTCATCCATGGCGATGAATCACTAACATTTCACGGCAAACAGAGGAAATACCATGTTTGTTTGAACCCTGATAATAAAACAGGGCAGACCACTTGTCCAAGGCGTACACTCTCAGCAGCAACTCTCATTGCAAGACTGGCCCGGAAATGTGCTGTGGACTTGAAAGTCTGAACACGGAAACACAATAAGTTGTTGCTGCGTCAGTGTTTTTGTCTTTTAAAAGGAAATTAATAAATACATGCCTGAATGATGTGCACAAAATTATGAATATCTACAGGACTGATGGTGGAATTACAGTTTAGAACATCTCTTCAAGGGCCTCGCTGAGAACCACCGTGCATATCACATACCCTAAAGAAAGGTCACAGTGCGCTACTAACCCGCCAATATGTATGTGGTCGTTTCAACTTTATTTGCAAGCTACCATAAAATAATTTGTACATAAGCAGGCATGTCCTTCAAAACAGTAAGATTTGCATGGTTGCAATACAAAACATATAAGGCATTTCAATATTACAAAGCTAGGACTAGAGGCTTTGTCAGAAGTATTCGAAATCACAATATCATGCCTATAATTGTTGACAGTACATGCTATATCAATGACTAGAAGTCTGTTGGGTTTATCAAGTCATAAATTCTAATGCCATTTACCAACCAAACTTACAGCCTTTAACAGAATTATTACTTTTATTAATACAGGTTGTCTATCATGCTCTTCTGGCTCAGTTATGCAAAGGATCAGCTTTCCCAAAGCTTGTCCACAAGATCTCCATTATTCTTAACAATGGGGTCCCTTTCCTCCTTTTGCACCCACTTATCGCTCCTAGGAGAATCAGTGCTAGGGACTTTCTCCCTTCATCAGATGGTAAATGTGGCAATGCAGTTACCCCTAGGCAGCCGCCACAACGTCGCCTCTACCTTGCATTTGTCCTGGCCCCTCCTGGGCACCTGCTGGGAACATAGGCAAATTCATTTTTGGTAGGTGCTTATGGTGTGTGCTGCTGCTCCCTCAGTGGCCTTGACGTCATCTTCTTTCTTTCTCAACTTGTGATGCTATTGTGTGCCTTCCAATTCTCGCATGTGGGTGCTAAGGCTTTCATGTGGGAAACCAGGCACAGTTTTCTTGATAGGGGCCTGAAGTTCCCGAGTACAAATGGCAGTCCTGAAAATTAGAGATACGATCGGATAACAATTATTTTTGATATCTTGGTCACTGCTGGGGGTTTTCTGCTTCACTCCTTGTGGTGGACTCCTGCTACCCCTACTAAACTGCAGAGGCCTCTTGACACCCAGAAATCTTTGGTGAGGATACTATCAGCCTTTCACAACCTCAGGTACTTCTACGTTCTCCTCCTTAGCAGCTGCTTGGGTAAAGGGGATTAGCCCTACCCTCCTGTATATTTATGAGGGTCTCATCACATAGGATCCACGGAGCAGCAACCCCAAGTTCCCCCATGGGAGACCATTTTTCTTGTCGACAAGCAGGCCTTTTGTCCCTTGCACAATGACTGTGTGCAGCAATAAGATGCTGCAGTGCCCACTCTCAGGGCACTAACAAGTGGAAATGTCCAACAGAAATCAAGGATACCACACCATTCAAGGTCCCCAACAAGTCCACCCTCGATGGGTCATGGAAGGCAGTTAAACAGCTGGTGTGACCAGCCACGGAGGGAGCCCGCAAAGTCCACAGCATAAGCCAGCGGTATCCACAGGCCAACCAAAAGTGAATGAGCGAGACCATTCCACTTCGTTCATTATTCTTAAAGTCCCTTTCTCATCTCCTCTTTCTTATGCGTGGGTTTCAGGTGCCATGTAAGATTATTTTCTGAGATAACTAGTAGGGAGTTCTGCAATCTGGTCTGGAGATTGTAGCCCTTCTTCCTCCAACACGAGAAGGTGAATCCTTTGGAATAGATCTATTGTGTCCTTGGGCTTTTGATTTTCCTACTGGATTACCAACTGGTAGCAGCATATTTAATTTACAAAGCAAGGGGACTCCAAGGAGGTATCACTTTAAGGGCTAATATTACGTTTTGGGAGCACTTATTAGCTAAAAGACAATGTCTCTGACCTTTCTATCTATATATGTTAATTTGAATATGCAACTGAAACACAACTTACAAATATGGCACACAGTGAAAAAATTACACATGTTACACTATTCCGAAACAAAAAGGCACAATCCTTTTGGTTTCCATTCAAATTATTTTAATTCAGCCTAAGCCTTATCTGCAACAGTGCAGCCTGGGTACCAAGCTGAGTTACATAACAGTCTTCCATGCTCAGCCTGCACATGTACACTCATGTATGTGTGTAGGGTGTGTGTGTGTGCACAAATGATCATTTCCAACTTACTTGAATCCCCCCTGCCACCTCTCCACATCAGCTGACCTTATTTTAAAAGTTGTTCACTGGAGGCCACAGATCAAAACTCTTTTTCATAGAGCACCACAATTGGTGAGACTCCATTTGGGGGTCCCACATGAAGTAGACCTAAACGTCATACAATTGCCAGACTATTATTTGAAAGACTAGAGAGTTCATTGTAGCCGGGTCTAGTTAGTAGCAGTTTCTGTTTTTTTGTGTCACCAATGAGACTTCTGTTTCGAGCATTTGGCCTTGTGGAGGCTTGCTTCATCTTCATGGAAAACTGACATCTCTTACACTTATTGATAGGGCCAGTGTCCATTATTATATTCCCCCAATGATAATCGATTGGTCTGTGTCACTCTTTCATTACTCTCATACTCAACTAAGTTGAATAGATTTGGTCTTCATTCACATATTTCTTAAACTATTACTTTACCAAAGTTCAGCAGCCGAACAAAAATGTAATTGAGATGACTAAAAATATAAGTGTCCACAGTGGCGTAACACGGGCCCCCGCAGACCCCGTGTGCATGCTTCAGGGAGCCCCCTCAGCACAGGACTCTGGCCGAGAGCTCCTGATCAAGACCGGAGGGGACCCCTTCACGTACCTTGCAGGAGGACCCCTCAAGTCTTGTTACGCCGCTGTGTCCAATCTCAGCGCAACATTCAACTCTACATGCAGTAGTTTGGAAGAGATCAGCAAGATCTCAGAACGCCTTGGATGAGTGCGGTCAGGCTCTTTCCATGGAATCTGGCAGGATATCTAAGCTTAGCATCTCTGAATGCAATGGAGATTAGGCAGATGAGGAGAACTGAGAACAATAGCAGTGCAAAACCCTTATTTTAGTTGTTATGTAGTTGCTTAATATTGCAAATATCATGAAAGGGAAATAATAATGAGCCATTTCTAAAAATGCATTCACATCTTCAAGATATGCTTTGAAGAATTCCCCAATCTTTGGACATAATGGAAACTAAATCTGATTTTAACCTCATGAGAAGTCTTTTGAAAAGGATGCTTCTCTGTGACACATGCCTTTAATATTAGACAGCCTGTTCTCATCTCACTGTAAAAATGTAATGCCATCTGATAGCTCATTAACAAACCCTGATTAACTATTCATGATGACTAAAGCGCGTGGCCAAAAGCCGGCTGTTAAGCTGGATAGCGGCTACTGACAGCTAAAAGATCCGCTGCTGTTTCAAAAGACCATGCATTGTTGATGAAGGAGCTATTAGTTGAACAGTGAAATTTGAATAAAGAAATATTGATTAGCCATCACAAGAAAGAAAGGGAGATTGCAGATGAAGCGTGCTTCGGAACACATCTGAATAATCAAACCAGCAATCAGCCTACACCATGGCAAAAAATAGAATCGAGATGATAAAAAGGTGAGCAGAGAAGGGAAAGTCAATAATAATTGGGCTAAACAAACCAGCTTATAAGACTCACATGATTGCATGGTATGGAAAATAAACTGCAGAAGTGTGGAGTGAAGCACCATATAGGAAGCATCTTATTATTATTACTATTATAATTATTATCTATTATTATTATTTGTATTAATATTGCCATTATTATTATTATTATTAATAATATTAATATTACTGTTGTTTTTATTATTATTATTAACATTATTATCCGTGTTGTTATCGTTATTATTATTTGTATTATTATTATTAATAATAATAATAATAATAATAATAATAATAATAATAATAATAATAATAATAATACTATTATTATTGCTATTATTATTGTTATTATTATTATTATTATTATTCCATTTCTCCTTTAGCATGTTGGATTCGGAGCTGGGGAGACCAGTGAATGCTGGGTGGGTGGCAACTCCCCGAATATACATTTCCCATTATAATCTTCATATTAATCCTTGTTAAAAAAGAAAAGACACTCTTACAGAAATTCAAAGATTTTATTTAGCTAACAGGTGAACGCATTTCGGCTGCCGCCTTGACCATGGCATGTTAGCTAAAGAAAACCTTTCAATCACTGTGGGAGTTCATGCAATCTATTATTATTATTATTATTATTATTATTATTATTATTATCATTATCATTATTATTATTATTAATAATAATATTATTATTAATATTATCATCATCAGTAGTTGTAATAGTAGTAGTAGCAATAATAAGTGTGGTAGTATCTTTGTCAGAAAATGGGTATTAATTTGGAAGAGGATGACTCCCACTGACTTAATAAACACAATCTGGTTTGTGAAACCACTGTTAAGGCAGAATCTCTGCTCAACAACTTGTAGCTATGGTACCGTCATAAGGACATCTCCAGAGAAGAATGTGTTATGTTCAGGCAGCAATTTTAAGTAAAGAAAATAACACAATAACATTTCCAAAACATTTATAAAAATGGAGAACAAAATAATGCACAAAAAGACACCAAAATCTTTAAAACAGGATAAGGCACAATTTCAGACCAACGGAGTTAAGGCCAGATACACTAAGCAGATCATCCCGGTTTAAGGTTTTACATTTGGACTTAAAAGCCAGTATCTTCCAGCCAGGCAAGGTCCAAAGCTGTGTCTAACTGGGGTCCCCTAAAGACAACTATGGTTGTTTCACAGCAAAGGATCTATGCAAGATAGAGACAGATGTAATGGTCTCTGAGGGTGCTTTGTTGTTCAGATCTATTTGCCACCTCACCCAAGTCCAGGCTTTTATCCTTGGATCGAGTAACTTGTAACCTTCCACTGGGCTATGGCTGGAAACTGTAGCTGGGCAGGGCTCCTTATGGCCAGATGCCAATATCTGCAAGGTCCAGCTCAACAGGATTTCAGTACAGCAAAAAGGCTCAGAGCAGGACAAATCTGTTTATTTGCACACTTTGTTGTGAGCTCCCTGAGAACACCTCAGGGCCTTGTCTCAGTCACCTGGGGGAGCAAAAAAGATTAAGTGCCACATTTCTACAGCTGCTCTGAAAGATCCTTGTAGTCAATTGTCCAGACCCTGCCTCCTCCAACAGACCTCCATGCAGCATATCTTTCTTTAAATAGATCTTCTGCAGGGTTCCATTCTCTGTGGTAAGTTGGGCCCTGCTGGAGTCAGTCTGCATGTTGTGTCCCTGAAACACGCAAACAGGAGGCCAACCGCTTGATTCTTGCTGAGATATTTTGGTCCCTGGGTGCCATTAAGAGTCAAAAATCCTTGAGTGAGTCCTCTTCTTCCAACTAGGAGTCAGGTGTCATCCTCAAATGGAATCTACGCAGGACAAGGAATGTTTTGAATAGGTGGTGGTTGAGTCACTAGATTTATCCTATGCACTCACCAGTGATATAAGAAAGTATGGTGATTAATCCTGCCTATTGAACCACAGCCCTCCAAACACTCCATTTGCATCTCGTCCTCTTTTCCATACTGTACACTTACCCTTGAGCTCTTTTTCAATATGGCAGAACCCTTCTGCCACCTGACAGGCCTGTCATAATCTTCGTGGCCACTCCCCTGTTTAGATGAGCTTTCCTCCCACCTGACAGGATGTAAACTCATTCTCTGTCCTATAGAATTGTTGTTAAGGTGAGTTCTTGATATAAGGAGGAGAAACCTGTTCTGGCTTCTCAAAGCCAAAACAAGTAGTGCTAAGCCTGTCAGCTATTCTACCACCTGTTTCTGCCCCCCTCCTGTAGAGCTGATCCCTGCTCAGTGGTCAGCAGTTAGCAGCTCCTGCCCATCCTCATCTCAAAGGCAGGCCTCCTGAGTTAAGGTTGCCAACTCTCCCAGCCAAGGGATATGATGATTGGCAGAACTGATTTCAAGTCAATTCTGCCCCAGGTAGCCTAAAATACATGTTTATAATATTACTTTTCTATTTAACTCATCAACATTTTGATTTCACCATTAAATCATGGTGCAATGGCACCAGCGCAAGGAAAGGACACAAATGCGTATGTTAAATATGGCGCATTTCCAGCCTTTCCCTTTCATGCTGTGTGAAAGCCCCTGTGTTCATTGTAAGTTTTAGAAAGTAGCGGAGAGTGTGAGAAAGTATGATAGTATGTTGTTGATAGGTAAATCATATTTTTGGGGTGTGACTGATGGCCTATCTTAGATTCTTACATTCATTTTTATTTGGCTTGCACCTCTTTTGGCTTGCAAGTTTCCTGGCAGGTTTCTGTAGACGTGAAATAACTTGAGGTACTGCAGAGACCTAATATTCATCTGCTGCCTCTTTCTGGACTGTGGATGTTAGGCGGTTTATTCAGCCGCGGTCGGTAGTAGGAGTAACTGCAGGGCGGTGACATGGGGAGGGGGAGGGGCAGGGTGGGGGGTAGTAAACTATGGATTACGGAGGTTTACAGGTAAGTTAACATATAAATTAATAAACGCGAATTTCGTTGCGTGCACTGTATCCCCAAATGCGATGCAGTGCACGCAACAAAATTCGTTTTATTATTTTATATGTTAACTTACCTGTAAACCTCCGTAATCCAAAGTTTACTACCCCCCACCCTGCCCCACCCCCTCCCCACATCACCACCCTGCAGTTACTCCTACTGCCGACCGCGTCTGGGTTTATTCTGTTTTGACGTTGAGTGTCTCTGGTATGGTTGAATGCTGTTGGGGACATGCTGCTCTGTAAAAGGCGTGCACTGGTGGTTATCACTCAAGTACAATTTACCAGAAACTAACAGTGGGTGGGCCTCAATTAGTCAAAGTCAATCACAGTAGAAATTCTAAAACCAAAAGTAAAACATAAAAAAATATGTGGAAATGATGTGGCTCAGAGCTCACTTCCTAGCTTCCCCGTTTTACCTCTGTGTTGCTATAGTATTATCTAAGACAAATGATCTTCTAAGTATCAATAAAGATACGTATTTTGAATATTGCTACATCATTGCACAGCATTACCATTGAAGCCTTGTAAGCTTGTGCTCATCATAAGTTCCTAAAATGTTGTATCTTTATTTGAAGCCATTTTCTCCTGTACCTAGTTTTTCAAAAACGTTATACAACTGGCAATATAAGTTTTAACAGTGGCATAAAGCAATTGTTTATTCACTTAAAGTGATTCTGTAAAGCGAAGTGAGAAAGCAAAAAAAACAGCAATATGAAAAAAACAATGGGTTTCTTTTCATAAGGAATAGAGAAAATCCATCTAACATTCCTGAAACATTGCCCTGCAAGATCCCCCAGTAGTTACTACCAGTCTTTATAACTGTGATGGAACTATGGGTTATTCCATTCTGTATTTCCTCCTCAGATATCTAAAACATTCATCCAAGTTCCCTCTCAACTCGGTATAAATCCTTTAATCACTTAAAATGTGAAACCTCTAACAAAGCAGTGTCTTCGCTGCAGTGGGTAAACATTACATGTCCTGTCCCGTTTGACATTAAAGTAAACCGCGATTAACCGTACCGGAAGAATATTGTTTACGCTACGTTTACAATGAACGAAACAAGAATGTATGTCTGTCGGCTGATAAGTCACCCTGCTGTAATGTGAAGGTCAGGTCACAGCAAGTTGAGTTCCATTGGTACTGTTGTGTTTTTTCCTACCCGGCCTGCGTATCACCAGACAACTGACTCAAACGTCAACCCTTAATCTCCTCCAGTGTTTTGAAATTACATTTCTCTTGCCTGCAGCTGGAAATATTCATTTTCAGCCAGCGATCTGATACAGTCTGTGTTCCATGGTAGGGGGCGCAGTCTTAAATGTTATTATTGGCATAATTGTGCTGTAAGAAAGATGAAAAATAACGGCCTATATTTGCCACTTTAACGAGTTAAAATCCATCACTAGCTCACGCTCCCCCACAAAAAAAATATATAACAGACAATGGGCATAGTAAAGAAACAAATAAAGAAAGAAAGACATTTGTACATAAACAAATACATACTTAAATAAATATATATTCGTTATAACTTTAAACTGTAACGATTTGTTCTGATCTCCTTCATTTGCTATAACTAATATAAGAAGGATCCCTGGACTTAATATATGACAAAGGAATATGAATATGACTAATTTTGCAGCATTTTTTTTAAATCATTCACCCCTCCATCATTAGCACCTGAGAGTCATATATTCAGGGAATTCCATTGCCATCAATGTTTGCTTGTATGTTGTCTAGCTATATTCCTATGCCCTTGTAGGCATGTAAAGAGATGTATGACCACTAGGCCTGAGTGATATTTCAATTATGGTGGCGTAATTCACATAATTTGGGGAATTTTCTGTTACTTTTGTTACCTTCAATTCCTAAAATTACACCAGTGTTCCACTTTATGTAATTGCGTGCCATTTGCAGTAAAGATTCACATCGAGTGGCGCAGCTCATTGTAATTTTTGATGAAAATGTACTGCAAACGCATGGGAATAACAGACAGCAAGTGGCTGTTGTTTGTGGTGCTCTTGTTTAAGCATCCTCGTGCCCAAAATTGACACAGTGATGCACTTCATGTTAAATATAGCACTAGACAGACTTGCATTTTACATAATTGTGCATAATTTTACATAATTTTCTCATAATACCTCGTAATGATGTGTAAGCAAATTACGTGAATTTCACACACCCCTAGTGACATCCTGACACTAGTATCTTTGACAGAGTCATGCTGCTTGAAAATGTGAAATGAATTAATATAGCACAAGGAAGACTGCAATCTCAGTATAAACCCCCATCTATAATTACAGGTGAGAGGTAATATTTCAAGTCCCCTCTAGGTAATGGCACAGCTGCTCAACTGTAGGAACTTATAATTTTGAGTCCTGTTGTCACAATGTGTGCTGCCAAAGTGGGTCAGGGAACATAATTACAGTTGTAGTTTAAACAAGTAAAACAAGAAATGGCTTTTGTGTCTTCTCATAAAATGTCTCTAAAGAGAAAAACTGATCGGCAAAAAGGAGATATTTATAGGAACCCATTTAATGTTTCCCACACTATAGCTCATTGCAGAAAAAAAAATCTTTCCATGTTTCTAACAATCTGAGCCACAGCATTGTTTGACCTGACTTACAATTAACTGGTTCTAATATAATTTTGCAAAATTGCTAACTGCGTTTGGTGTGTTTCATTTCTCAGTACATATGTTGTTTTTATTCTTCTTAACTGCAATGAACATGAAAGAGCAGGACACCAAGTATTTAAGCAGTGTATGGGAAGGATGATGTTGAGAACATGCACTGTAAGGAATAAAATATCCTCTGTCATACATTAAAATAATATTTCAAGTCACCTTGAGGTTCAATACCATATAAAGGATTTCAACCTTTAGGCTCATTCCTGTATATGGTCACAGAGCTCTCCGGTGACTTGCAGTTTCCTTATAATCCACAGCAAGAACTAAAAAAGAATTCTGCAAATCAGACAACCAGAGGAATCTGAGATGAGATGGTCTACACTGTTTTGGTCTCCATAGCATTGCAATGCAGAAATGTTGGCCTACCATGCTTGCTCAATACATGCTAAAAAAAAGACCCTTAAGCATGACATAGATGTTTGTTTAAATGAAAACAGACACATGGATGTTGCGAGGAAATAGTATGTGTGAATGGCTATGAACAAGTGGCGTGTGCTTATGTTTTAAGGCACCTTCTTTCACATTCCTAACGTCATCCCTTCATTTGCAAACCATGAGCCAATGAGTAAGTCTGATGTGCTGTACGTCTTTTACTCTGGTCTGCCTGGCAAATAAAGTAAAACGTCAACTCAATTCCATTCTTCAAGGATTGTTTTTCTCCAAATACACTTTAGCACCCAGTAGCACATTGCAATACACTTGAGTGGACACTTATGTATGGTGCTGCTCAAGTCTCCCAAGTTAGGCAGGAAACTAATCCTGAACATTCATAGAAGGTGCATCACCATTACCATATTTAGTTTAATGGCTGTGGTCCTATATCTGACCACACAACAGCGCTTTTCGAGACTTGAACAGGTGAATGCACACATTGCATAAGGAGGAACATGGTCTGAATCATTTTGCTCTAAAGTTGCCTTTACTCCTTTAAGTTTGTTCACTTACTAATTTTACACTGCAGTATAAGGCTCTCTTTGAGGCTGATTCTGGGATTTTGAGGTGCTTGTTTTCAGGCAGATTTCTGCCATATTTTCCGTACCATCATGTAATTTTCCGTCTTGCCCTTTCTTGAGCCCAAATATTAGCATCATTTGTGATGTTGCAGGAAAATATACCCGGCGATATCTGGCAAGACCTGCAGTTTTTTCTCAGCTAATGCCATGGGGATGACCCAGGGATTCAATGGACGGACATTCCTGGTGTCCTTGCAAGTTGTTTAAGGACCAGTTGTCTTTATGTTCTCTGGTAGTGTTATCAATAGGAAGTATCCAATTGGAATAAAAGAAATGAGTTGAGGAAACCCAGATGCACCTTTGAATCTGGTTTCCCCTTTGTATTTATTCATAGTTCCCAGGTGAAGAGGTTTAGAATAGTCACCACAGCCATGCTGCAATGCTTAGCAAAACACTGGTTTAGAGAATGCCCCAGAGGAAAAAGGAAAGGTATTCATTCCTTTCCCTCTATATATAACCAGCAAGTCATCAAAGATTAGTTGTTTTACACACCAGTGCAGTGCCAGTTGAGCATATAATAAAACTAATAAGGGGTGGTATTTTTGATGACGACCGCTACATCAATTTCAGTTTTATGCAGGTGCAGGAGTTCCATCTGATGACCAGGAACCCCCAGTTAGTGATAAATCTTGAAAGTGTAAATGTGACCATGGGTAAAATTCCATTGTATGTTTTGCATCATATTCCAACCAAAGGAAATTATTGCTTTAGATTTTAATGATATGTTAGTAATCCCTTGATTGATGATACATAGTACAATAATATTGTGGCTACGGCCACCCTTCTCAAAGGGAAGGGTCAGTGTTTCCCAAGACACCCTTGGTTTCTTGCTGGCCAAGGCTAAATTGACAGAATGTGTGTGGAGCTTCCAAAAGAAATGGGTCAGTAGAGCAAGAGGAATCCTGACAAACAAGTGTACCCACCTCTGTCATACAAGGGTAGGGGCTCTGTTTAACGAGCTTATTTTTACCAGTGAACTTGGTTTTGTTAACGAGCTGTTAGCTACCCCAGTACCCATGCCTCATACTTTTAATGGGAGAGGGCTAGCCTCCACTATAGATTTTATACTAGTTTCACGCACATATGCATATAGGCTGCTTTCCTTCACGGTGGGGGACAACTGTTTGAGTGATCATTTTCCTTTATGTTTATTGATTAAGCTGCCCATGCACAGACCCAAAAAGTCCAATTCGTCTAGCCAAGTAGTGGGGAATCTCTTTTTGAATAGAACGAATGGTTACACCCTATGGTGTGCAAACGTGGACCCTGATGTATTGACTAAACAAGTGATTTTGAACTGTAAATCTACTCTTGATACCTGTTTGAGCGACTCAGCTTCTGATGCTAGTATTGTGCTATCCTTGCAGGATATTTCAAAGGAGGTTAAGAACTTGCTGACAGTTCATCAATGTAAAAAAATCACAAACTCAGGGTGGTTTGACAAGAAATGCACAAACACCCACTCCAACTTGAAGAAAGAATTGCACAGGCAGCCCAGATCTTCAACTAGAGTCAGACATGCTAGATTGGAATATAGATGGGCTATCACAGAGAGGAAGCGTACTCTGCTAAACAAATTCTCTATTCTGCGGCCCAGGCGAAATATAGTATTGCATTCTGGAAGGTACTGAGGACCCCTTTCCTTTCATCTAGTGATGGCCCCTCTATAGAAATAGCCATATCTGAGGAAACCTGGACCGATCACTTTGCTAATGTGTATGCTGATCAAGGAAACCAGGGGCTGCAATTGACTGACACTCTCTTAAACAATAATGATCAGCCTGATCTGCAAATCACTCTAGAAGAGGGGACCAGAGCAGTAACACTCAGCCTGGGTGGCAAGGCCCCGGGACCCGATGGTGTTCCACTCGATTTGTTTAAATCCAACATTTCTTTATGGGGGTCCTTATTAACCCAAGTCATTAACGCTAGTATCAAGTCAACATTCCCCAAGACTTGGGTGGAATCAATTATTATTCCAATTTTTAAAAAGGGTGACCGTCATGACCCGGGATGCTACAGGCGGATCTCCTTGTTGGACTCCTTGGTCGAAGTGGCCAAGCGTGTTATCCTCGAGCGCCTACAATACTGGGCAGAGGATACCCAGATCCTATCCGACCTACAGTATGGTTTTAGTGCCGGGGTTGGTACAACAGAACAAAGCCTAAATTTAGCCATCTTGGTAGGCAAATATATAAGAGCAAAGAAAGGTAGTCTGTTCCTGGCATTTGTGGACCTTACTGCGGCCTTTGATTCCGTAAGACACGATAGGCTGTGGGAGGTCCTTGAGGCAGTTGGGGTTGATCCCCATATTATTGCTTTATTAAGACGCTTGTATAGTGGTGCTACTGCAAGCGTGCGGTATGGCCTGGGGGGAGTGCACTTAGGCGTTTCAAATCAGGAGAGGGGTCAGACAAGGCTGTGTGCTGCCCCTCTTCCCATTTAATCCTTATATTAATGGACTAGGAGAAGCGCTACTCTCGAAGGGCAAAGATCTTTCCCAAGCTCGAGGTCGACCGATACCCGCACTTCTTTACGCGGATGATGCTGTGCTAATGGCACGCACTCAAAACGGCCTTCAGAGGGTTTTGGAGAGCTTTAGTGACTTTATGAAGGATCTTGGTCTTAATATAAATATCTCCAAGACCTTCGTCAAGAGATGTGGGCAAGAAACACAGAGGACACATGAAATGTTTGTTGATTGGAAGAAGTTAGCCTCAACTAGAAGTTTTTCCTACTTAGGTATTTTATTTAATCAGCAGGACTCATGGGCTCAAACTATTTCTGCCAAAAAATTGGCATGTATTAGATCAACAACAGCCCTAGTAACCTTTGCCAAAAAGCTAGGCAGGAAACCACCCTTAGAACTCTTGCAGATATATAAGGTCAAGTGTATCACCATGGCAGTTTATGGGGCAGGGTTGTGGGGTTTTGTAAACACTCTTCCTTTACAAACTGTAGAAGATGCTTTCTTAAGGTATATTCTCTCAGTACCTCCTCTCATGCCTGCCATGAGGAGCTGGGCCTTCCCTACATTGCCAATCTTATTAAACTAGAGCCTATACTTCTGTGGCACAGGATTTGGTGCAAAGACCAGACTAAGTTAAATAGGGAGATCCTGCAAGACAGCTTAAGGTTGGAAGGGGCTTCTAAGATTCCCTGGATTCGATTTGTTCGTGATTTTTTGAATGACCTGGGTCATCCGGAATATTTTTCAAATCCAAGTTCTATGTTGGGGATACCCCAGAAAGATCTTAAAGAAAGAGGGCCTCCAATTATTGGATTCTATCAGAATGGCAGGGGAAATTTCCAAAATAAGTGAGGCAACATCAGCTGTTACTCACTTTGACAGACTCATTTTAACTACACTTAGACTGGGTTATGTCCATAGATTAGTGTCATTTCCAAAACGAAATGACTCGTCCCATGTGTTACCACTGTGTCCCTGTGACAAAAGTTCTGAACAATCCACTATTCACTTAGTCCTGTTTTGTCAATTTTATATCGAGCCAAGGAAAGTTTGGATAATTCCACTTTTATTAAACCGAGGGTTGAGGCAGTGTTGCCCAGCCTTTATTTTACTCCAGCTACTGGAAGATGAGCACACAGCTTGGAGATTAGCTATGTTTTTAAAGAGGAAATGTTGTGTAACTGATGAGTAGTAATTTGGGCATCGTCTTCCTGCGGGCATGTGCTCTTGTTTTAGACAATTTGCTGTAAATATTTTTATATTGATATGTCTATTGTTTTTTAACATTTTGTACTATAATATGAAATGTTTACGATTTTTATGTGCTTTTATGCCCATTTCAAAAAGCAGCCGAATAAAGCTTTCCTTGGCTTGATTGACAAACTTGTGTAGGAATTAATGCAAGCATCTTGGCAATGGCAATTCTCCCTGTCATTAAAAGTGGCAGTTATGTCCAGACTGACACTTGGTTTTTCAGCCATGTCATCAGTGTGCTTTAGTTAGCTTTCCATACTTTATCAATGTATCTGTTGAGCTATATTCCCAGATAATGAACCCGTCCATCTGCCCACTGTAGTGGGTATTCAAGAGAAAAATGTCTGTGGCAGTGGTAATGGGAAACCGGACGGACTTCGACAAATTTTAAATACGGTGAGGTCACCAAAGTGAATACATTTGTGGATTGTGGGGGAAATGTTAGTGTGAGGGAATCTCAGATATAGGGTAAAAGCGTTTGCGTACTTAGAGACGAGAATACTTCTAGTATGAAAGCAAGTCTCTTACTTGAGTGATGTTGGCATAGGCCGGCCACTAAGGACTTCATTGCAATAGCAAAAAGGATAGAAGGAAGTGGGCACCCCTGCCTAGTTCCCTTGGAAATTGAAAAGGGGCCTTAACTTCACCATTAATACAGAACATAGTGCATGGCAATTGATCGAGGTGTTTTATCCAATTAGTAAAGGGGAGACTAAGCCCCAGTCTCCACGCCCTCTTAAAAACTTGAAAGAAATCTGGAGATAAAAATGTATCCTATCTTTACCTTTGCCAATTGGTACTTGCTTATTATGTATGTGATTTGCCAATATGGATTATACCAGAATGAATAACATCACTATTAAATATCACAAACCACTGCCTTTATAGGAGCCATTGGTTTAAATTAGAAACACATGTATTTTTTAAATTATTTCTGAGAGTATCTTATTATCAAGTTCATCAACTGATGATTCAAGTGAAAATGAAAGTTTAGGAGAGGAACTTAATTTAAGAATATTTTATTGGTTAGTCATATTGTTTGACATATATGGATGCAATCTTGGGTACATTCTTACATGATATATTGGTTCAAAGTGCCTGGAGTTTGAGGATAAAAGTCCCTGACCATCTGTGTAGCTATAACATTCCTGCCAATTTTACATCCATTCCTTCCCTGCAAGTTCTAAGGCCCCTGATGTACCCCTGAAACATGAAATCTGGATAGCCTCTTTGAGACCCTTAGGGGCTTATTTATGAGCCCCTGTGTCACTTTTGCGCAGCCGTTGTGTCATTTTTTATGGCGCAGCAGCTGTGTAAAATATGTGCCATGTAGCGCCCTATTTACAAAGTATCACATCTAGGCAGATGCGTCACTTTGTAAAGCCCTGTGCCACATTATACCTGCATCAGGTATAATGTATGCAGGGTGGGCGTTCCAATGCAAGAAAGCCTCGTAAAAGTGGCGTAGTGAAATCGATCAGATTTCACTGCGCCACTTCTAGGATGCCACTGTGTCAAATCCTTATGCCTGCCTCATAGCAGGCATTAGGATGACGCAGTGCTATAATAATAACCCTCCACGCTGCATTGCTGAAGTTGCATCATGCTTCAGACACAACTCCAGAAATGTGTCAGTTCTGAGCCAGCAGATATGTCAGTAATACTGACGTATCTGTCATTCCTTGCGACATGATGCATCATACAGTAAATATGACGCATCCATCATGTCGCAAGGAGGGCGCAGTGAAAACTGTTGCATCGCTGTTTTCACGCAGGGATGCAACAGTTTTAATAAATAAGGTCCTTGGTGCGCGCTGAGATAGGTCAATGGCCCATGTGATCTCCACACCCTCTGTTAACAGGTGTAGATGGAAGCCAGCAATTATAGGTTTAATTGGGTATCGCACATTGAGTCGTGAGCAATGCTGGCATACCCCTCCATCAGAATTAAATGCGGTGTCCCGAAGCAGATGGGGGCCCATTCCTGTTTATTATTTCCTGTTGTATGACTCTAAATGTTCGTTCATAATCACTAGTCATGCACCTGTTATTAGGGCTATCCATAGTAGATCATGAACACTTTTACATTTGTGAGAATGGCAAGTGCAATATGAAGAATGGATGCTACACACAGAGAACAAAAAGAGCAGCTCTTCACACACTTTATCATCCTTTCCTGTTCCATTTTTTAAACATCTGGCTGAAGGGAAAACTCAAGATTTCCCAATAGAGGTGGATTTTCTAAGCTTTATAAGTAAGGTTGATTACAGGCAATAACCACCAGATAGCATTCTGCATATAGGGCAAGCCGCACACTTCTCAGAGGCCATTTGACATTCAAAGATGCACTGACGGGGATTGGTAATGGGTTATCACCCAATTGTCCGAATTTGGAATTACTTGCTGGAGCCTCACTCCTTCTTCAGACCAGACTTACATAGGCCCTGCTACTAGTGTTTCCAGAAGGTGGCTCTTGGTGCTGCTCATTTCATCTTGGTTAGGAACAAGCCTGAAGGTTTGATTGAAACAGCCATGCCTTTCCAGTCACTCACCAGACTACAGTGGATAGGTGTCTCAATACACCAATTGCTACAAGTGGACGTGAGTTCAATGGTGACTATGTTAGGTGAGTGAACTCCTGACATACACTACCCTTTACTGTAATATTTTGATGGTGACTTGTGCACAAATCAAGCACCAATTAGGCCTTTGTTCTTGTAGAATTAAGAACGGTCTGATGTGTGCCATTTGCTCTGCTGGGCTCACAAACCATTGTCACTGTGGCTCAGACTCTGACCTGCCTCCCTTCATCATGGAGGTTGGTCTCTCTTGTCAAACCTCTGACCCAAAGCAGCTAGGTTCCTCGAATCACCAAATATCTGCATTAAATTGGGAGCACTACATCTAATGTGAAACTGAAAGATAGGTTTACCAGCCATGCTGCTTCACTCTGCTGTGTCAAACTCATGACTTCTCTTCTTTTCCTTTGCATGGTTGATTTAATATTGCTTCTCAATTGCCACAGTGTTGCTTTAGTGGTAACTTTTTTGCGGTAGGATTTCACAACTTGCTGCAAAGCAACAGGTGTTAGTGGGAGGAAGGTTATCATCTATTTTAGGATGTGTTGTTTATGCTTGTGTAGCAACTGTCAATGCTAGTTTATGTTTACTGCAGGAACCATTCGATTTCCTTATGGTGACTACATTGGCCTACTTTTGTTTTTCTATTTCTCAGGAGATTTCTGTGTTTGTGATGACCTAGTGGTGAAGAACATGTAACGTTCTAAGTATGGTCATCGTTTTATCAAATTCAAATTAGTCTTTATTCGATATTTTTCAATCATAAAATACACAAATAGAATACATGCAATGTCATAAATTAACATAAAAATTAAAAAATTGAATTCCTTATTAGAAAAATATCTATATAAAAGTTAATATCATTAAGTGATGGTAAACAGGTAATCACTAGGATTGTTATATCCTTAAGATTTAAAAAACACCAGTATAGAGAGCAAGTTGTTCATGGAGATACAATACACACAGGAGACAACACACTATATATGTATAACAACTAATTATTGCAGAGTGGTAGCTGCTGTAACTTCCAGGCTAATTCTTCTAAGGGCCCAAGGCCAACTCAGAAACTTAGCCATTGCTATAGCTACGGTTGCGTGTGTCTGTTTTCAGGATACGCAGCGCTGTTTGGCATGATCTTGTGCCAAGATTTAAACAGATCGTCTTGAGCCATTTGTGCCGAGGTCCCTTGTATGCTGGGCACACAAACAGTATGTGGGCTATGGACTCTTCCATCGTTAAGCACGTAGGGCATTTGGTGTCTAAGGCATTCTGCCATTTTGAGGTAAAAGATTTTATAGGGAGGGTACCGACTCTAAATTGATGATATAGTTTCCTGTCGCAAGGTCTTGCGATAAAATCCCAGTATGCTTCAGGCCTGAATTCATACTTATGTTCTAAAAAAATGCCTGTCAGGGAAGTACTGCGCACCAGTGACATGGACTTGAGATTGACCATGTCCCTATATAATGCTTTAAAATCATTTTTAGATGGGAACAAGTTACCCGTCTGGGTCCTCCCACAAATGGCTGAGCCCCATATCAGATAATGTGCCCTTGATCTTTTGCAGCCACTTAATTTTTGATGACATATCTGCTTCTCTAATATGCCTCACTGCATTTGCATATGGTAATAACTCCGGAGTTGTTCATAATTGTCTCCAGTAGGCCAGGGGTCTAAAACCCCCAGCCTCCTCAAATGAGCTACAACCCAAATCTAATAGTAAAGGTTCAAGGGGAGTCGATTGAGGAAGATCGGTTAGGGATCTCAGGAACTTATTTTGAGCAAGGACTAGGGGAGTTAGATTTTCAAAACCCCATCGTTTTATCACTCTAGCTGCATGCTATATGGTCACAACAAAGGGAAATTTATGCATTCAATCTGAAGTTGTCCAAATTGACACTTCAAAAGGAAACCCTCCAAAAAAACACTCCTTTGTAGGATGCACAAAAAATATTTTGCAGCATCGTTTTTAATTTCATACATCTTTTATAACTAAGACATATGCATTCAGATAGGAAAAAGAGTGGAATGAGCTGTTTACTTGATCATGATTAACCCTTTTTATTTTTAATTAACAGGGTCAGCCTCAAGCCATCTTAGACAACTGAAGAAGTGGCTGCATCTTTGGACAAGACAGAAATATGAAAATGCTCCCCCATGGATATGGTGTGTGGCAAAACGGTGGACATGCCCACTGTCACTGTCATTGGGCAAGGCATTGGTTGGAAATATACTTTGCTTCCACATCTGGCCAACGAAGGCAGGACAAGTATATCTACATCACCCTTAGTCATGGCCGGAGGCTAGCCCCTCCCTGCTCTTTGGCAAGGCAGACATATTTAAAAAATAAACTGTGACACGTTTGTAAAGCTCTATGTGTAGCCTTTTTGTTACTGCAGATTACTAGAACTTGTTATGCCTGCAAATAGAAAGGCGAAAATAGAGCTTATTGGAGCCTTATAGGCGTAGGTGGCAGCTGTGTCTGAAGTTCTTCTGTAGTGACCCCTTAGCAATATTCATACATGTTGCTAGTGCTACCAGGGACCTCCTTTATGGTTTGTCATCTTGCAGGTTTGTTGTTTGTCTGAATTATGCAATGCTGAATGAAGAGTCTTGTAAGTACTATGGGGCATATCAGCAACAACCGGCGATAATTATCGCTAAGCGCACTTAGCGCTAGGATAATTATCGCCAGCTAGCGTGGATTTTTATCGCTGAGATAGCGTGCTATTAGCAACGCTTATCTCAAAAGCGATAAAAATCCTAGCGCTAACTGCCTAACGTGAGATTATCGCTGGAAACCCAGCAATAAGCTCACGAAATGTGGCGTTAGCTTGTTGATAGGGACTCACAAACTTAGCCATGATATCCACCACCATGCGTGGGGCTTGGTGATAGGAAAAATGTCGGTCGCTTAGCGACATTTCTCCTGTCATGTCAGGTCAGGAACGCCCACTTTGCATCTGATTAGAGATGCAAAGCTGGGCGTTACGAATAGGTACGCTAATGCAAAGCTTCACGCGTTAGCGTGACCTTGCTAATTAGGCGATAAAATTATCGCCGCTTTTCGGCCGCAAACGCGGCGATAATTTTCTATCACCGCCTTGTAAATATGCCCCTAAATGAGGCACTAGTTGCTGCACGTATCCTGTGCCTTTTCCCTTGTACGCCTCATGGATGGGACAAAGGACTGTCAATTGTACCCTGGTGTGATCTGGGAACCAGTGGGATTCTTTCAGTGTGTGTTTCTTATGGTTGCACAGTGTTCTGTAGCATTTGCAGCATAGCAATGTGTTTCTCAAGGAGACCACTTAAATAAAGTTTAATTAGTGCAGACGTACAATGACCAGAGTTCTTGTCAGCTCCACTGGGTGTTAAGTACTTGTAGGATTTTGTGGAGGTAAAAGTGCTGGAGAAGGATACCCTCGACTACAGCATTAACCCAAGGGTTGAATATGTAATGTGATCTGATTAAAAAGGAATCCATAGAGTTCTCACTTTCTAGGGGTATGATGGGGGATTGGAGGTCTGAATGCCACTCAAAGGGAACCAGGTCCAGTGAAATTGCTGCTATGACTCATTTCGCATGTTTGTTCACACAGATAGAACTCTCCTTTATCCAGAAGGCAACATGATTCAAGAACAAATTTATATTGTTTTATTGTCATGAGCATTGACTCGATATATAGTGGATTTGTGTTTGATTGGTATATATTTCCAAGTTAGTGTGATTTCGGTCAGTGGTTTTTCCAAGCGATACATAAAAGTTTTGAATTGTAGTTATAAAATAAATTACGCTTATAGTATACCACAATCAACTATGGTAGTATAACAAGCTTTATTTGATTGAAAAATAAATCATAAAAAATCACAAGCAACTTATCCTCCAGGATCAGGGCTGCCCAGCTGCATTGAGGTGACCCCACCCACCACCCAAACCACCCCGCAGCAGGCACCCACGACCCCGGCAGTCTCCCAAGACCCCCAGGAACAACACACTGCCTTCCAACGCCATATGCTGGAGGGCTAGACGGAGACGGCTGAGCAGGTGCTGGGGGTTCAACCTCATGGCTACCAAACTGGACCCCATCCATGGGTGTCTAGGCCCGCTTCATGGTCTCCAACGAGCCCTGACTGATACCGCTGGAGTCATGATGCGGAGAGAAGAACACCTGTCTGCTCAGAGGGTTTCCAGTGATACCAGCCATGAGCTGGCGCACATGCAGAGGCTCATGGAGGACATGGTGCGGAGGGAGGCAGAAAGGATGGAAGCCACCGCTGCACACCAGCGAAATGTAGCTGGGATCGACCATGCCCTGCAGATCATCATCATTTCATTGCTGCAACAAAGCATGGCGATGATGAATGCTGCTGGCCCCACACCATCTACATCTCCGTCCCCTGGTGTGCCATTGCCTCACAGTGCGGCATATGTATCCACTCCGTAACCTGCTGTGTCAGTGGCCCACAGTGCCTCAGCCGGTACTGCAACACCCACAGGTGGGGCAGAGCGCACATCCGGGGACAAGGACGTGGATGGGTTTGTGATCAGCAGGCACTAGCATTCATTTCCGCCACCTAGCCTGTCCTTGCTTGGTGCCGCACATGGCCCCATGATCTTCCACTCACCCCCGATACACTCAGATGCACTCACTTTGGACAGCGACATGGACTGCCATATCCTGTTTGATGAGCAATGACACGGCGACCAGACTGCGGACTGCAACCTTCCTCTTCCGCAGTACTTGTCATCCCCAGATGGACTCTGGCTGGCCCTCCATGGGCCCATATTGTGTAGTGTGGGCGGCATTGCCCTGTACCGCACCAGCTGTAGAACTGCACTGGATGTGCAATAAACATCCAGTGACGCACTGCTGTGTTATGTCTTTCATCATTCATGTATGAATGTGTGGATGAATGTAGGGACAGTGATTTCCCTTGCATCAATGATGCTCATCCTGTGGGATGCCAGTCAGGGGGTGCTACATTACATATTGTGTGCCGGGTGCCGTGGACACTACAACAGGGACACACGCATCAGTCATTTCCATGTCCGGACGTGAACTGAACCATGCCCAGAGCCCACGAGCCATTGTTGCAAGCCCTGCGCTGGTCCGGCGTATGGCAGGCCAGACCACTCTGCTTACGCTCTGATGGGGGGGCCTCATTGCTACCCGTCGCAGGCGTACTCGCTGGTGGTGTGCAGGTCACTGGTTTAGTTGTCAGCATGTCACAGCCACTCCCTGAGGGCAGGTTTGCACGCACACCACACCCATCCGGCACAGGCGTCACAGGCCATGTGACTCTGCCAACATAAGGATCCGACAACATCACATTCCCTTCTGCCGGTGGTGAGTTGATGACGGATGCTCCACGGTTCTCAATCATAAAGGGCCCATGAGTTGTTGCGCACAGGGTTAGTGGCACCCGAGGCCTTGCGGCCGTCATGGGCCTACCACCACATGGAGCTGACTGGGGTTACACAAGGTTAGTGGCACCCGGAGCATTGCGGCCGGCACAGGCACCCCGACACGGGACGGTGACTTTGGGTGCACTGAGTTAGTGGCACCTTAAGCTGCTGAGCGGGTGTGCAACCCACGATGATGCCCCGTCCCGGCTGTCTGGACAGCTCAGGTTTTGTGTGCCCTGCAGGACTGCAGTGTAGGCCAGAGCCAGTGGCGTTGCTTACGGGATGCCAGAGTTAGTGGCACCCATTGGGCTGAGCAGGTGTGCAGCCTGCAATGAGGCCGGGTGCACTGGTATGTCCTCTGCCATGGAGTAATCAAGACCCAGCACCAAACGTGAGACCTGGTGGCCTTTGGAGCAAGGCTGCATGGTGTGGACGGTGCCATGTCCGGGGGCCCCGGGCTTGTGGCTTTCAGGCGCACGTGGTGGGACCTCCGGTCTGCACACCGGTGGCAGAAGGTGAGCAGTGAGGCCTGGGTGTGCATGGGTGGGCATGCTCCGTTGGGCGGCGTGAGGTGCTGGGGTGCCTCTGCCTGGGTGTGCAAGGGCGGCCAGGCAATGTTGTCTTGTGCAATTGTGTGCACTGTGACAATCATGTATCTGGACTCTGTTTCAGATGATGGGTCTGTCTCAGATGTGTGACCTGGTGTACTGCTATATATACCGGCAAGTGGTTGGAGACACACCGGTGGCAGCAGGTGAGCAGTGTGGACTGGGTGCGTGGGTCGGCACTCTCTCTCTCTCTCTCCCTCTCTTCTTCTTCTCTCTCTCTCCCCCTCTCTTCTTCTCTCTCCCTCTCCCCCTGTCTTCTTCTCTCTCTCTCCCCTCTCTACTTCTCTCTCTCTCTCCCCCTCTCTTCTTCTCTCTTTCTCTCCCCCTCTTCTACTCTCTCTCTCTCTCCCCCTCTCTTCTTGTCTTTCTCTCTCCCTCTCTTCCTCTCTCTCTCTCCTTCGCTCTCTTTCTGTCCTTCGATGTGCGCAGGACACACCTTCTCATCATGATTTTTGTCTTGCAGGCTGTGACCTACGAATTGTCGCGAGAGGAGCCGCCATGTGTCTTCATTTCATTTCAGTGTTCATTTTAATAAAGTTTCATTTGTTGCTTCGAAAGGGAATTTGTGATGCTCATTTTTGTGATGACACATGCATGTCACCAGTTGTGATTGTGTGACATCATGGGGATTATTTTGTACATGTTTAGGTGTAGCTGATGTGGCATGTCTTTGGTCGGGGGGGTCCGGGGGTGGTAGTGGTGGGTGTTGTTGCCCTTTCGGCCCTCCGGGCTGCATGTTCAGTTGCCCGGGTGCATCTGTTGTTCTTCAGGTGTGGCTCGCGGCTGTGCTCCCTTTTGTGGTGCAGGCTGTGGTCCGACTTTGCACCAGGTCAGAGCAGGTGTTATTTTCCTGCTGCTAATGCACATTATCGCCTGTTTTGTGTTCTTATCGCAGTTCTGGCTGGTCCTTGTGAATGTTGTGGAGTGGTGTTGTGGCGGCTTTTGGCATGGAAACGCCTACTCTGCATCTCATTAGCGATAGTTGCGAGGGTCATCTGTGGCGATGTTTTTTGTGGCTGCTATTGTGGGTATACTGGTGCTGTGGGCTGTTAACACCGGCTTGTGATTGGGGCAATAAGTGTATCACAACTTTGGCTGCGATAAAGTGCCGCTAACTCGGCGAAAGATCCATGTGAATATGCCCCTAAGTGCGCCGAAGATTTAGCAGACACTTACATCATTTTGTTGCTCTACAACAGTTTTGTCTATAGTGGAGAGGTTCCAGTTATGCCAGAAAATAGTTCCAGTCTTTCTAGCAGAATAGAATGGTTTATGGTGTCGTAGTCAGGTAGTCAATGAGTACAATGACTATTTTTCTAGCCCTTGAAGAGATGGAGCTCCTCCTGGATATTGGCTAAAGCAGATTCAAACTACCTTTCAGGTCTCACATCATGAATGGTGGCCGCAGAGATTAATGGAGCTATCCCATTGCATCCCTTTTATAATCTTGATGTGCAAAGGTAGAATTGGGATGGTCCATCCAGTAGCAAAGCAATATCTTTGGGACAATTGATGGTTTTGTGGAACTGATGACTGCCTGCCTCAGAGGTCCTGGAATAACTCCAAATTAGAAAGTTAAGTTAATTCCATTTGTTTTGTCCACCCTTTCTGCAACACTTTTCAAAGTTTATTAGCTTGCAACATCTACTATTACGTATCCTAGGAGGACCCAACCATTCTTTGAAAAGTTACTTTGTGAAAATATTTAAGGGAAAATTTGCATCAGATGCTAAGGCTGTGTGTTTTTCTATTGACAAACACGATATCAATAAACCTTCCTATTTTAAATTTGATACAGAATTCCTACAGCCTTAAATGAGGGCGGTTTATTTACCCGTCTAGCATTTATATATTAATTGTAATTGATCTGATGGCATCTGCTTGTGCCAATTACAAAACTGAGAAAATCTTTCCCTCAGCACATACATCATCGTAATCTCAGCATTTATATACTGTCCAGTGTGTTGTCTGCCCTCAAAAGAGCTCTTGAACCAAATACTTGGTGCTTTTAAAAAATGCTGAAACAAACTTAAAATAATATAATATCTCTAGCCAGTTAGTTGTACCCAGTCACACCAATTTCGTTTGAGAAGCCTTTGACGATGCCACGCTAAGGCATCCAGGTAGAATTTTGACGATTTAAATACTGAAATCAATGAGGCCTAAAGATTGAGGATTAGCAATTTCCGCCCTGGTCTATCTGTCGCTTATATCATCCAAAAAAACACCTGGGATATAAAAAGAGAGTGTAATAAAACACTTCATGCCACTTTAGGGCTACATCACCAGATGATACTGTGAAAGAGTGTAAATCTGATTCGTTTCAGACTGTTGGTCTCATCATTCCTTGGCAAAGAAAAGGTCTGCTGATTTTTGTTACCGATGATTAGTAGGTGCAATCTTTATCATAGCTCTACATTTCTTGAAGCTCAATAGACCATTGAGTCCTGTGCAATTCTCAGGAGTAAAAAAAAAAGAAAACTTAATAAAGCGCTGAGCGACCAAAAGCCTTGTTTGTCAACCATATTTGGGTCTTTATAGGATCCCTACTGAACTTCACCATTTATCTTCTCAAAGGCCTTCTAAGGGTCAGTGATGACCGCCACTTAAAAGATGTACCTGAATCCTATACACTAGCTAGAAAGACAATGACAGGCAATAGACAAACTGCTAAAGATTTTCTAGATACCAAGATGAAAGATGTTCTGCTGCAACGTGATATGTACATTCCTGAAATGACTTAGCTTTGCTCTGCTACTCTTCAAAATAAATTACCTTTGTTCAGCATTGTAAGAGGAAAAAATAGGGTCTGGCGTTAAAGTATGCCTGAAAGGAAGGCAACCCTGGCTCCTGTAGACATCATTAATTAATCTTGCTCATTAAATCATTGACAATGTTAGCCCTCAATGCAAAAGAATTCTCAAATGTGTCCTAATTAAAATTCAATGAACTAAAAGCATATCTTTTGGAAATCATAAAGGTGAGTTGAAGTATAGAGCTACAAGATACCCTATTCAAATATGCATGACTTGGTCACATCCACTCCACACACCCATGCCTTTGCTAACAAGAAGGTACCTTTTTATTGGAATGCTTTTAAGCAGAGTTTAGTTGAACTACTCGTTCAGTCTTCTGTGCTAGGGTACACTGGGCCTGAATATTTCTAGTTATTCATTAAAATGTGTCATTATCGAGGCTCCTGGGAGACACTACAAGTTATTCCTGTGCATGCGGGTGTTAAAATATAAATGATTTAACTAAAAAATATCTGCTTACTATTGTGTGCTCACTAGGGGTGGGCGGAATTTGCGATATCCACTTTCGCAAATTATCGCGAAAATGTTTTAAATTATCGCAAACAAGCGGAAATATCGCAAAGATGCGGAAGTTTTTTTCACGCATGTTCGCGAGATTTTCTGCATGGTTGTGGGTCGCCAAATTACCCATCAAGTTGATCGCGGGCGCGGCCATCTTGTTTTGAGTTGTCTCGCGGTGCATGATCGCGAGAAGAAAGACGTGATCGCGCGACGCATTACGTCACTGCGGGCGCGAACTGTCACGAGATGGCTAAAAACAATACAACATCTCATGGAGAACGCGACCGGATCAAGAAAACTTGTCGGCGAACGCAGGGATTCAGATAAGGCGATCGCGCGCGCGCGAGAATGTATTATTTTACAGCGCGAGCAAGAAGAAAATTATCGCCAAGCTGCGGAAAGCGGAAATTTTGACATTTTCGCACTCTCCGCGGAACGCGAAAATGTCAAATTATCGCAATTTCCGCGAACAGAACGAAATTTTAGCCCAGGCCTAGTGCTCACCCAATTAGACATTTGAATTTAAATTGGATAGATTCCACTGATCTTTTTTATTTGCAAGGTATACAGTGTTTCAGCTTTTCAGCCTCTACCAGAAGGCCGATGAGCTCTTTCCCAGCTTCATGACAAGATTTAAATACTTTGAAGTAATTAAATATTTGAACGCTTAAACCAGTCTCGTCTTTTATTAAATTTCAGACCTCACCCAGTACTTCTTCTTTAGCTTTCCATGCCCCATGTGTTTGCTTATCACTTGTCTACATTACATCTAAGCTGACTACTCCCATGCAACCCATCAAATCTATTGAGGTCATTTCCTATGTTTCCCAATTTCCCTTGGGGTATCATATCTGACAAAGTTCTACCCATCAGCTTAGAGGTAGGTAGCATGAAGATTGGACTAACACACAAAGCTTTTTAAAGTATCCTTTCTGACTGATATTTTTTCCATGCAGTCACACTATTTAAGGTATTCTTCTTTGGTGAGGAATACATTTTCCCTCTGCCATTGAAAGGATTGCTATTTTTCTTTACTTCAGAGACACAGAATTTAATATCTGCAAGAAGCGCGGGCATGATTTTTAACATTTGTAATATTTACAGTTGTGTCATTAGCTGTTATATAGTATGAATTTTTGGATGGCAGTATAAGAGGCCAACTGGTTGGGTGAGCTAAAGAACAATTGTCGCCATATTGGTTTGTAGTTTATATTCTCACATTAAGAGCATGTGGACTGTATAAAAAAAGTCTGTATCAATATGCATATATTAGTTTATTTCTAATAGTACATCAAATTTGCTTCCAGGGTCCTGAATAAAGAGTAGAATGCTTTGAAGGGGATGTTTTTTTTCCTTGAATTTAAAGATCACTTGCTCATTAATTCAGCCCTCCAGATAGGAGGCAGTTTAGGTCAGGTTAGGGTTGTATATACAACTCTAAAACAAATGGTGGGTCCATTTGCAACCAAATTCTTCAAAGTATTATATTTAAAATATACTTCTTGTCTTGCAAATGTTTAAAGGAAAATGTTTCGTTCAGAGAACTATGTTGGGTAACGTGTGCTATGTTTGTCTTTTTGCTCCAATTTCATTCTCAATTTCTTTTTAGATAAGAATGCTATTTTTTACCACTAAGGAGTTCGAATTTTTATTGATAAATCAACTATTGCCATTTTATGAACGTAGTTGCATAATAGTAAAATATTTCAGATTTACTTGTTTTAAAAATAGATCCTTACTTTGATACAATTCAGGCAAATTGAATCTTTCTTTGAATTTGAAACAAGATATATAATTCAGATATAGAGAACGTTACACTGATCCTTAAGAAATGACTTCTGAATGCACTCCTTTCGTGGGTAAGAGCATCTCTGAGATACTCCTCCACTCATGCCCCTTCTGATACTGAACAGGATGACTGTTTGTACCTCGGCACCAGCCTACTAACCATAATAGGAGAATAACCAATGTGATAAGATAGTTTAACGCACTGGCAGAAAACATGGCTTGCCTACCAAATAATTAAACCTTTCATTGATTGTGCAACTTCTGATTCAAAAGGCTGATAAGTAGTAGGTCCAATGCCTATAAAAAGGCAATCCATGGCTTAAATTACACCATAAAATGGAAATGTTGTTTTACATTATACATTTCTGTAACTAAGACTGATACAATCATTCCTGCCAAATATCTTCCATGAAATGCAAACTTGGATTTCAAATAGTAAGAGGTTTTACACTAGAAAGACAAATACACTTGTTTTTAACTGTGCATGCACACCGAGCTGCTGATAATGTGATTACGTGCACCCCCGTGAGATCTCAGTATGTAACTTGAAGCCCTGGGAAATGGGTAATCTGATCACAACACGTGTCCCTTGTGATAAATTGCAAATGACTAAAACCAACTTTCTCCTTGGAGCTCTCAAAGGAGTAGGCACACATGATCCACAGAGAGAAAACTATTATTGTTCTCTTTTGTGGGCTAGTGTGCTGGAAAGCAGTGCGATGCTTGAACAAGACAAACAGTATAGAGGCTGCAATGTTTTTTAAAAGCATCTATCTAAGCAGTGCACTGAACAGAAATTATATCATAAAGATAGTTCAAACTAATTTACTGTTTTACGCACTAGGGATTGATCGAGCTTCATTAAACTTATGGTAATAAAAAAGATCTTGATGTCCCCTTAATTATAATGCATGGGCTCTAAAGCTTCAACACCAAGATAAAAAAAAAAGAAAAAGAATACCAGTGTCACCAGTTCAAGTTTCAGACTGCCCTAAGCTCAGCACCATTTGAAACAGTCACAGCGACAACACGCGAGTCTGAATACGAGTTACATGTTATGGTCCCAATTTACTTCTATGCTAACCTCCACCGCTGACATCTTCATTATCTCTACCACTCACATACCAATGGAAACCAGCACCATTCATAGTGGGTTTTTTTTAACTAACTTTCAAAACAAAACAAATATGGAATCAAGTGTGTATTGAAATGTTTTACAGATTTCTTCCTATACTGTAATGTTACACAGGCGTCATTTGGAGACCATGAATTAGATAGACTGGCATAAATAAGCAACACAAGTATATGTAACTCACACCTTTGATACTCTGTAGCTGTGTTGAATAGAGCAGAAGAGGCTTGTATATTATACAATACATATGGATCCTAGATTGCAAGGTGTTACTCATATATGTCAACTGGCCCCTTTCACACCCGAAGAGGAAATTGTTCCCACCATTAGATTTAATCTACATATTGCCTTTGCATCAAGTTACAGGTTTGACCTCAGAACACAAAAGAAAAATTTTCGGGGGGGGGGGCTGAATCCCACCATTAGATTTAATCTACATATTGCCTTTGCATCAAGTTACAGGTTTGACCTCAGAACACAAAAGAAAAATTTTCGGGGGGGGGGGGCTGAATCTTTAAGCAAGAGGCAGAGTGGAGCTGCAGGGGCTCTCGGAAGGGGTGAAACAACATCGAGGCCTCATTAACATGCAAATGGTCTTTTAAAGACCTGTGAAGTGCTCGGGTGCAGCAGCTGTGTGGGTGCCCCGGAAGCTGTCTCTTCCCGGGCTGCCACACACGACGGGGTAGGGGGGGGGGGGGGGGGCTGAAGCCCTTTGAGTCCAATGGGTGTTGCGCGCCTGCTGCGACCCCAGGCATAATAGCTGTTAATTAATAACCCCTGGACGTGCTCTACGCATTGTTGAGGCGTAACTCCCAGGACGGATCCCAGCACAGCCACAAACTACCTCGAGGAGCAACGAACGCGGCCATATGAGAGGAACAACGCGTTCCGTTCAATTAAACGTAATCTCGCGAATCAAAGTAAAATCAGACCATTCACCGCCGTGACTGAAAGGCACAAGCGGTTATTGGAGCAGCAATGGACACTGGCTGATTTGAAAGGTGAACTTTTAGCGACAAAAATGATCCGATGGATTAAACAAAGAAATAACACTCAAAGCACAAAAAGAATCCCAGATCTGTCAAGGTTAAACGCTGTGCGTTCGCGCCTCAAAGCGAGGTGCTGCTTTGATTGTTTGATGTGATAGATACCTCTCCTGGCAGGAGTATATTTTTGTTAGCCTCTTTATCAGTCAGTCATCACTGAGCGACCCTTGACAAGCCAGTATACGGCAGACAGAGGACGAGAGCAGCATGGCTTCCTGTCATCTCCCTCTCGGCCCCTGTCGTGGCCGAGCTCCAGTATGTGGGACTGATGGACAAGCCTTACCATGTTATGACAATCTCTACTTGTTTAGGAGGCACGTTCCAATTGATTTGCAAACGTGTTAATTGCAAAGTGGTGCCGTCGCGATGTACCAGTTTAAATGCCTAATAAAAAGCCCACAAGTGACAACGCTCACATGATAGCGTACTTAGGGGCATATTTACAAGCCCATTTTCGCCACTTTACCGGCCGAAAAGCGGCGAAATAAACATCTCACTATTTTCAAGGACACGCTAACGCGAGTTTCCTGGATTCAGTAGCCGTTTTCTCTCCATTTTGCATGTCAGCGATTATTATCGCTGATGACATGCAAAATGGGCGTTCCTCACAATGTCTGTATGATTTACGTGACAGACAGGCCTTCACACTATTAACAATGTGGCCCCAGCGATGTAAAAAACTGGGCTAACCGTGGTTATCGCATGAAGTTAACGTCTGCTTTTTCTTCTACTTAGCTATGCTGATAATGGGACGTGGATCGCCATGTTAAGACCACCTTCCCATATCACCGAGCATCTTCAAAATCATTGCTGGATTTCAGGCGGTGTTTCTGTTTCTCACCGTCTATTGCAGGAATTACATCGCCAGTTCGCAAAGCGTTGATAATACGCCACTAACACGGCGATGTAATTCAGCGATAGACGGCGATAAACAGAAATGCGCTAAGTGCGCTTAGCGATGTTTACCGCTCTTCCTCGATAATATGCCCCTTACTGACTTCAAGACTTACTTCATGCCAAAAGTAGAATCGGGTGAAGTCTCCCTTACGTTGCTGTACTCTGGCGTAATTTGGATACTATTGCATTATACTTGTTATGAGGAATTCCCAGTATGACGCTACTACGTTATGTCGCAGAATTATGTGAGGTTTGTAGGGGAAAAAATAGCGCAAGTGCATGAAAACAACATGAAAGATCATAATGTGAGCAGATGCAGTTTACATCACCTGGTTTGCGTTCAAAGTCGATGCGTGGAGGCAAAGACAAAGGGGCATATTATCAAGCACAGCGTTAAAATTATCGCGGCTTTAGCGGCAGAAAACTGCAGCTAAAGCAGCGATAATGGGCTTGATAATATGCCGCAGAGAATTCCCATAGAAGCCCATGTTCACACAAGAACATGGGCTTCCATAGGAATTCTCAAGGGCATATTATCAAGCCCATTATCACCGCTTTAGCGGCAGTTTTCTGCCGCTAAAGCGGCGATAATTTTGACGCCGTTTCTTGATAATATGCCCCTAATTCCTCAAATTTGGAACAGCCCTAATCAAATGCTTTAGAACAGCGCTAGCAATCTTTTTAGAACCACAACCCAATTTTCAGAACAACAAACTTTCGCAGCCTGCCTACCTTTAACCCCTTCAGCGCGGCGCGGATTGCCGTGCTGAAGGTTCGTTGCGTGGGCGGGGCCGTGACGGAGCGGTTCCGTCATACGTACAGCGCGACCGATGCGCATGACGGAACCGCTCCGTCATGCGCATGGAAAGGGTTAATTAACAAGAGGCAGGTAATTTTTTTAATGAAACTAAAGCTTGGTGTGGTAGTGTACTGTTATTTACAGACAGCGCATTTTCCATTGAAATGGCCACTAAATTTGCTCAGGGATACAGTTATAGTGATAGAACTATATTGCAGGCAAATGTTAATGTGTGGAAATCGGATTTCATTGAATATTTATCATTTGTGCATCACTAAATAAACTGTCTTCATTTGTTTTGATCTTATTAAAATATTTGTTTACATCTCACTTCAGAATTACAAAAAATATGAGCTTCCTTTTCGCTATCTTAACTGCTGAATGTGTCTAGATCATTTACAGATATTTACATTTGGTTGTGTGTTACAAAAACTGACATCCTTCAGCCTTTGCTTTCATGCTCCAGGCACCCCAGCAAGCTTGTCACATAATTTACTTACCTTTTCTTTCTCTGATTGCAAAGTGAGAAGAGTTTGACCTCTGTCTTTGAAGCGTCTTAATTTAGTGCTTGAACTTTAACTGCCCACCAAAAATTGTGAGTCGGGACCCACAGTCTGGAAAACACTACCTTAGAAGACAACGTTAAAAAAATAGCTATCCAAAGTGAAAGCTAGCATGGTGCATACTGCAAAACAACATTAAAATTATGTATGGTGGTCTGCTGTGATCTTTTTACCACCATCATCAATGGCTTTACTGAGACCTTGTTTAGTGCTCCCCAACATCGACAACACCTCCTCGGACACAGCCTGCTCCCTTGTCCCTCTAAACTCTTCCTTGTCTTTTCTTCAAAATCTCTTCTAAGTCAAAAGGTAAGCCGAGACCCGGCCCAATCCATCTCATTTACTCGACCCACACTCCATCACAGCCAGCCTTAACTTTTGACTTTGCCCAGGTCATGCACAACCAGATACCGGTGGTTGGTGGTTTGATCTATTAGGTGCTGTATTTCACTAAAAATTACAAAATTTATAACTCCAGTTCTAATAATTGAATTTAATTTGTTTTGGTGTCAATTTATTTATTACATTTTTCTCTGTTGTTCTAAATTAGTGTTGGATTTTTCTTTAGTGTTTTATCACTTTATTATTGTTTGTGTGCTACATAAATACTTTACACATCGCCTCTAAGCTAAGCCTGATTGCTTTTGTATAAAGCTACCAGAGGGTTAAGCACAGGTTAATTTAGTGACTTTTGTTTGTTCACCGTGAAAAGTATTGTGGTTGTTGTTTGAGTAGGGGTTTCACCCCACTCAATCAGTAACCCCATTTTTTACATTGGTGCTCAGTGGTGGGATCCAGGACTTGTGTTTGTGCAGTGCTTCTCAGTGATTCCATGTAAAATTAAAATCCCCAAATAATCTGACATTCAATTATTGTTTTTCAAAATTCTCCCTAGTTTTTGATGTGGCTTTTTATTCCTTTTTCAAAATTTAAGTTTTGCCTTACATTCTTTTTAGGTCTCGCCTGAGCCAGCGCTTTAGCGCTGCCCTGGCGAGAGCTATAGAAAGCGGGATTTGGAAGTGCAAACGAGTGCTTTTCAGGCCACCAACTACAGTGCATGTGCGCCAGGCGCGCGCACCATTTGGCAGCCTGCTGATCACTTTCGCGGCCGCTTTAATGTTCTCAGTGAGCCGCGCGGCCACTAAGAACATCAAAGCGGCCGCGATAGTGCTCACCATATGCCAGCCTTCCCTCTGTTGGTTTAGCACTCACCGACCCCCCCCCCCTTCCATGTTCTTTTGTGTCTGCAGTTACTTTTGAAGCTGGAAGCGCTGTAGTGCCTATGCTTGCTAACGGAGCAGTGCTCTTCCACCCTTAGAATATTCAACTGTAGTGCCTCTATAAACAAGCATTGGCATAGCCAATAGGTCTCGCTTTTGGGACCTTATAAGTATTTAGTTATGCAACTGTTGCATGGCTAAACACTTATAAGGTCCCAAAAGCGAGACCTATTGGCTATGCCAATGCTTGTTACTTCAATGCATTTGGAACCGAGCAATTTTCACATCCTCAGAAAGGTGGAGCGGCAGAGGATCTGCACGAGAGGAGGCTAAATGTGGTGAGGAAGTCCACCAAAGTCAATCAATCAATCAGGCATTTATTAAGCGCAACTACTCACCTGTTAGGGTCTCAAGGCGCTGGGGGGAGGGGATTGCGGGCTCCAGTCCATCAGGGGGGGTCCGTCAAAGAGACAGGTTTTAAGTTTTCTTACAAAGATGGGAAGTGAACCTGTTTGTCTGAGGTGGAGATGAAGGGCGTTCCAGGACCTGGCTGCGAGGAAGGAGAAGGAGCGGCCTCCCGATCTGTTTTTTCTGTTGCGAGGGACCACGGCGTAGGAGAGTTGGGCTGATCGTAGGGTCCTTTGGGGTGTGTGGAAATTGAGTTGGCTTTTCAGGTATGCTGGTCCAGAATCATGGAGGGCCTTGTCCTTGTGGGTGAGCATCTTGAAGGTGACTCTTTCCACGATGGGGAGCCAGTGCAGTGTGCGCAGGTGCTGGGAGATGTGGCAGTGTTTTGGCAGGTTGAGGACCAGTCTTGCGGCGGCGTTCTGGATGTTCTGTACCTTGTGGGTAAGGTTTTTGTTTATTCCGGCGTAGAGTGCGTTGCGGCAGTCCAGTCTGCTGGTGACCAGGGTGTGAGTGACGGTCTTTCTGTGTTCAAGGGTATCCATTTGAAGGTATTACGTAGGAGGCAAAGGGCGTGGAAGCAGGAGGATGAGACTGAGTTGATCTGGCGGTCTATTTTGAGCTCGGAGTCCAAGATGATTTCCAGGTTGCATGCGTGGTCAGTGGGGGTGGGTGGGTTTCCGAGAGCGCGGGGCCACCAGGTGTCATTCCAGGTGTTGGGGTTTGGGCCCATGATGAGTACTTCCATCTTGTTGGTATTTAGTTGTAGGCAGCTGTTCTTCATCCATTTGGTGACGGCTTCCATGCCTTCTCGAAAGTTGTGTCTGGCAATGTCGGGTTCATTGGCTAGAGAGAGGATAAGTTGGGTGTCGTCTGCGTACGAAAGGATGTTGAGTCCATAGGCTTTGACGATGGGGGCGAGCGGCGCCATGTAGACGTTGAAGACAGTCGGACTGAGGGAGGACCCTTGGAGGACTCCGCAGGTGGTTGGTTTATGGTCTGAGAGGAAAGGGGGGAGTCTGACCCACTGCGTTCTGCCAGAGAGGAAGGACCTGATCCAGTCGAGGGCCTTGTCCTGAATCCCTGTGTCGTGAAGTCTGCGTGTTAGAGTGCGGTGGGAGACCGTGTCGAACACCACTGAGAGGTCAAAGAGGATGAGGGCTACAGTTTCTCCTCTGTCCAGTAGGGTGCAGATGTCGTGTGTTGCGGCGAGCCGGGTGGTTTCCGTGCAGTGGTTTTCCCTGAAGACAGATTGGGAGGAGTTGGCTGTTGATGGCCTTCTCGATGACTCGGGAACGGGAGCAGGGAGATTGGTCTGTAGTTTTTGAGGTCGGCGGAGTCCGCCGAGGGTTTCTTCAGGAGGGGGTTGACCTTGGCGTGTTTCCAGTCCTTGGGGAACGAGGCGGTCGCAAGGGAGTGGTTGATGGTGTGGCTGAGCATAGGTGCGATGGTGTTGGCGGCGTCCAATAACCTTCAGAGCCTTTGAGGAGGTCAGGAGGATGCAAGCTACACCAGAGGAGCAAGAAGAGTAGATTCCTGATGATGAAGAGGATTTTGAGGATGAGGAGGAGGAAAATGAACTAGTCACAAGCCCTGCGATGCAGCATGAATAGGAAGAGGGCAATTTGCCCAAAGGAGTAAATCCCCTTGCCAGTGCAGGCAGCAGTGTGCCCACCCACAACCTGTCCCCTGTGGAGCTGGCAGAAAAGAAAGTTGAGAGGGAGTTCCAGCTGTAGGTGGCCAAGCTCAAAATGGAGGAGGCTAATGAATAGAGGTCCTTGGAGGAGAATAAGCTGTCCCTGGAGATGGAGAAAGCTGAGACCGGAAGGGTATTGACCTAAAGAAAACTGGAATTGGCTCATGAAGTGAGTATTAAAGAGCTGACAATAAAAGCAACACAAACCTCATAGTCCAGGAGTGGTGATGGAATCAATACAGTGTTTAGTTGGGACATGAGGGTCCTTATGCCCAAGACTTGATGCCTAGCTATGTCGTGGGGGATGATATTGAGAAATTGTTTTAAGCCTAAGAGGTAGCCCTGAAGGTCCTAGGGGAGGATTGGGGGGGCAATACCTTGGAAACACATGACCACAGGGGGGAGGGATATCTTGGTCACACTAGGGGATCAAATGAGGTATGCCCCCATGAAAGTCAATCATCTCACTAAGTTTGGGCTCATGCCAGAGCAGTACTGCATGAGATTTAGGGACAGTGGGAAGCTGCCAAAGCAGTCCTGGCTGGATCTCTTGATTGTTACAGTAAGGCACTGAATTGCTGGATGAGGGGCAGTAAGGTAAGTGATTTCAATAGGGTGTATGTCCTGATTTTGAGGGAGCACATTCTCAATACTTGTTGCACCAACATCTAATTGAAAGCAAATTCACGTCACCTAGAGAGCTTGCCCAGGAGGCGGATCTCTAAGTTAGCACAAGAGTGTCCAAGAGGGTATCTGGGGGAGGATCCCCAAAAGGGTGGACATGGTGCCGAACAGGTGAAAGAGGGGGGCGACTAAGTAAAAAAAAAATAGTTCCCTACAGGCCCACAAAACAGTTCTCAGAGGAAGGATACCAAATCCCAACCTGGCCACAAGAAGATTGGGTTCTCTGAAAAGAAGTCAGGGGAGTTCACACCCAAAAGCTATGAGTGCCATAAAAATGGCACATGAAGGAACACACAAAATGCCACAGAGGGTTCAGCCTCCCACTGGTGGGCAGGCACCAGGGTTACCTAGTTTAGTGGTTGGAGAGGAGGCTGTCCCAGGTGGCACGGGGGTAGTGCCGATGTTGTCCTAGTATCCATGGGTGGCAAGCAGATGGTGTCAAAAGTCACATGCCTACCAATACTTGCAAGTATAGGCAGTGTGTCACCATCAATGGGCAGGGGGTGAAGGCTCCGAGGGACACAGGAGTCAGTATGACTAAGATATTATCTGGTGTCCTCAGAGTAGGCCATTTCTAATGTGTTACACCAGGTGGTTTTAGCAGACAACCATCAGAGCCACCATCCAGTGTCTCTGGTGACCTTTGAGGGAGGGGGTCTCAGGTTCCTTGAGGATAGCTGTGAGTCTAGTCATGCCTGTGGATTATCTGCTTAGTAATGACTTAGAGCATACTATCTGGAAGGAGGTTCAGCTCAGGTCCCACCTTGAGATGCTAGTTTTACCTGCGAGGGTGGGCTTGACCACAAGGTCTATGGAAGCCCAAGAGGGTAGTCAAGAGAGCCTGGATTAATGGCCCAAGTCTCTGTCATAAAGAGAAAAGTGGAAGGGATGTGGAAACCTATTCTGAAATTCCCATGGTACGGGAATAGGCTCAGTCTGAGGGTGGCACCACAGATACTACAGGGGAGAATATTGCTGCCCTGTGGGAACTGGCTGGGCTGGCTGGTTGGCTAGCTGAGGGAGGGCAAACTAGAGAAGTATTCTGCAAAATGCAGGAGGAGTACCCTACTTTTGAGAGCTTCAGGCAACAGACCGAGGCCAAGGCAGCTGGTGAGACCTCTGAAGATCACCTTATCTATTGGGGGAATGACCCCCTCTATTGTGAGCCTAGGGTTCCCTAGCCTAGGGCAACCCATATATTGTTGCTCCCCCAGTGCTACAGACCCTTCCTCCTGGGTCTGATTCATGATATCCCCCTGACAGGGCATCTGGGGCAAGTCGACACCTCTGCCAGGCTTGTCAACTACTTTGACTAGCCCCGGATAAGTGTGACCTCAGAAGCATTCTGGAGGTCATGTCCTTCCTGCCAGGCAAGTGGGAAGTCAGGAGGAAAGTGAAAGGCTCTCCGGTTTACCTGTCTGTCATTGACACCAGCTTTGAAATGACGGGCATTGAAGTTATTGGGATCCTGGACCCCAAGACTTAGGCAACAGGTTCACCCTAGTCTTTGTAGATCATGTCTCAAGGTTCCCAGAGGCCAGACGTCTGAGGATTGGGACAGCACATGCATTGGCCAAGGTCCTGATGGGGACTTTGGCTCAGGTGGGGTTTCCCAAAGAAGTGGTGCCTGACAGAGACACAAACTTCATTTCAGCGTACATGATATCAATGTGAGATGAGTGTGCAGTAACTTACAAGTTCTCCACACCCTATCACCCCTAGACCAATGGGATAGTTGAGAAGTTCAACAAGAACATTAAAGGCATGATTATGGCCTGTGAGACCCCTTTAGCGAAAGTGGGATGTCCTCTTACCATGCCTTCTTTTTTCCTACAGGGAGGTGCCACAATAGGTAGTTGGGTTCAGTCCGTATAAACTCCTGTATGACCACTCTGCAAGGGGGCCTCTCAATCTTGTGAAGTAGGTCTGGTAATAGGCTCTCAAGAATTATTTCCCTGCAGGATGTAGTCTGCTCTTTGTTGGCTCTCAAGACTCAGATGAAGCGCTTCGGGAACCTGGAAGCCAGCCAGGAGGTGAGGACGTTCTGACATGAACAGAAGGCCACTTTGATCAAGTTTCAGCCTGGCTAAAACGTGTGGGGGATGGAGCCAGTAGAGCCCAAGGCCCTCTAAGACCGATGGTCTGGGCCTATGAGGTGAAGGAGACAATGGGTGAGGTCACCTACCTAGTGAACCTTAAGACCCTCAGGAACCCCATAAGGGTTTTGCATGTCAATCGCCTGAAGCCCATCTATGAGAGGTCTGAAGTCACTATGCTCCAGGTAACAGATTCATAGGGTGGAATAGGAGAGTGAACCTCTCCCCCAACCTCCTATCTTTTACGGAGCATGATGGTCAGTGGCAATTGACAACCTCTCCCCTACACTGACCCCAGATCAGCATAGGGACTGGTGCTATCTGTTGGATCAGTTTTCCTCTCTATTCTCACTAACCCTGGGCTAACATATCTGTGTACCCATGATATTGCAACTGGGGAAAGTATGCTTATGAAAAATATCATTTACAGGCTGTCTGATAAGGTGATTCCTAGCATCAAAGTGGAAGTATCCAAATTGCTGGAATTAGGGGTGATTGCGCACTGCAATAGCAATTGGTCCAGCCCAGAGGTGCAGGTACCCAAAGCTGCACAACCAGGTGCAGCCTCAGTACTCAGGTCCTTTGTGGACTCTAGGGGGCTGAATTCAGTTACACATACTGATGCTTACCCCATCCCCTAATCTGATGAGCTCATAAATTAATTGGGAGCTGCCAAGTTCCTAAGGACCTTTGGTTTACCATCTGGGTACTGTCAGATTGCCCTAACTTAGGGTGTTAAGGAAAGGTCTGTATTCTCCACACCATAGGGCCACTGCTAGTTTAAGGTAATACCCTTTGGGTTAAGGGGTGCCCCTATCATCTCACAGATTTTGCTTAACAGGCTCCTGGCTGGGATGGAGGCTTTTAGTGCTGCCTACCTAGATGACATTGCAGTCTGAGGCTGTAGCTTGGAGAACCACTTCCCACCTCCAGGAGGTTCTTCAGGCCATTCCACATGCAGGCCTGAATAGCAAGGGTAGCAAGTGCCAGACAGGGCAGCAAATTGTAGTCTATCTGGTACACCAAGTGACGAGGGCAAGGTGCAGCCCCTCCAAGCCAAGATTCAGACCATTTTGCTTGGGAACCACCCAAGACTCAGTCTGAGGTGAGGGCCTTTCTATGCTTCACTGGAAATTACAGGAGGTTTGCCAAGGGCTATGGCACTATTGCTGTCCATTTGACTGAGCTGACTTCTATGAAGGAGCCCAAGAAGGTGATCTGGATAGAGGCCTGCCAGAAAGACTTTGGCACCCTGAAGGAGGCCATGTTTATAGCATCATTACTCAAAGTCTCTGACATCTCCAAGTAGTTTATTGTCTATTGGAAATTTTAGAACATGGTTTAGGGGCTTTGCTCTCCCAGCACAATAAAGAGGGCTTAGACCAACCTACAGCCTTACTTAGCATGAGGCTACTTGCCAGGGAACAGAGATGGAGTTCAATTGAGAGGAGGCTTTTGCTGTGGTCTGGGCACTGAAGAAGTTGAGACCATACTTGCTTGGGATTCACCTCTGGGTTCGGGCAGACCACGGACAACTCAGATGGCTAATGCGGATGAGGAATGAGAATTCCAGGCTGCTGAGGTTGTCCATCTCCCCACACGGAGTGGACTTTATGGTGGAACACTGACCTGGGACTGACAACTCCACACTGATGGTCTTTCCAGGTGCTTTTGCCTTAGTGATGAGAACACTAATAAGGGTTTGTTGTTATCCCTATTTTCACTTGAGGGGAACACATTAGGCCTGTCCTCCTTCATGTGGTCTTCCCCTAAACATTTTGCCTTCAACCTTTCTGTTTTCTGAATATTGTTTTTGTTGGCATTGGGACTCTATGCATTTTACCGCTTCTAACGAGTGCTGAGGTGCTTGTGCTCTCCCCCTAAAACATTGTAAAATTGGCTTACATGTGATTGGCACATTTAATTTACTTATACGTTCCTAGTATATAGTTCTGCTTGCACCCATGTTCTCAAAAGAAATTCTAATAGTGGACCTGCAGCACTCATTGTGCCTCCCGCTACAGCACTTTAAACAGTGTGTTCCCTGCGGCTTGAGGCATTCATTGCTCCCCAGAGAACTGTCCTGCTGCTAGAAGCCTGCCTTGCTGCTTGAGCCCAGGACTTCCAGAGTGACTCCAAGGACTTGTTGGCTGGCCGCTTATGTGGGCTACAGAGACAAAAGATCCTGAGATCTTAAACCCTGCACCTGACCTTTCCTGGAGTGAGTTCTAATAAGTTATGGCCCCTGGTCTTGGATCCTTGGCAGAGGTTTTAGAGGTGCTGCTCCTGCCTAACCCAAAAGGTGAGGCTTTGGAAATGTACACCAAATATCAAAACAATAAAAAAAAACATATAAAGACTATAACCCCACCGGAGTAATCATATGCCTGAGACAAAGCTAAATAGTACAGTGATACATTAAAACACTTCAAATAGATATAAGCTGGCCCTATGTTTCAATACGCAGTCAGGTCCTGTTATGTTTCAGAGGGGGTCACAGTATCAAGCCGTATGTGTAAGTAGGAACGGATCAATTGTGAGTCCGCAAGGAAGTGGACATGCAGTTGATACGTTCCTTCATATGATTATTTGTCCTGGTGATGATCCCATACTGATATAGGATCAAAATGATGTTGACACACATTCTGACCCGCTAGATTATGTATTAAATTTCGTTTGGGTGCAGAAGTGAACGGTTTTCTTATATGAGTGATCGTACTATTATACATGATTACTGGTCACACTTTGACTTGCCTCTCTGTTTTCTATTTTCTGTTAGTTATGTTTTTAACACGTTTTGGATTTACTCTGACGGGGGTATATTCATTATATTTTCTTTGTTTGTTTTGAATCTGGAAATGAATTACATGTTTTATAGTCTTTGGAACAATTCATGGGAATTAATATTTTTCCACGAATATTGCTTACAAAAATTCAATGCTTATGGATGATTCCTCCTCTAATTACTTAATCCCAGGTGAGCAAACAAAAAGGCAGTAGCAGTCCATTTAAATTAAAACCAAAATATGCATTGCTGTATTTCAGTACATTAATTTTGGAGGATAGAGGTCTGAAAGGAGAAGCTGATGAGTGAGCTAAGTAAAGGTGTATGTTTAAAAAGAAGATGAAAAAGAATTGTAATCATGGAAAAAAATTATAGGTTACACGTTTAAAAAAAACATGTCTGAATAAATAGACTACAAAAAGTTGAAGAATATAGAACGATGCAAAAACAACAGTTGATGGACAGAATGCAGAACAATGTCATATATTCACCCCAGTATAGAGCTCTGGGCCTAAATCCATCTTTTTTTGCTCACCATGCCGTTCCAGTTTGAACCCAGCCATATGCAAATCAGTCTAGACTAAACTAAACCCAGATCAGTTGACTGGGGGTGAGTGCTTGCAATATTCAACACTCCATCCATCATCCCCTTTGGTTTTGCTTTGTTCACCCTAAGTTGGCAGGGTATGCCCAGACGTGGTTCCCTTGCTCACTTTGCCACTGGATTCAAGCTACTCTGGCTGAGGATGGCTGATTAGCCAGAAACCGGTCCCAGCATGCGTGTTACCAGGCCAGGGAAGACATGGCTTGGCAGTTCGGCCTGGACTGTTCCCATGAGGCACAGGGTCAGACTGATTTGCATATGGCCATGTCTAAACTGGGGTGGCGGAGTGAGCTAAAGAATGATGATGGATTAAACCCAGATCAATTGACTGGGGGTGAGTGCTTGCAATGTTCAACACTCCGTCCATCATCCCCTTTGGTTTTGCCTCGAATATAGAATGATACCAGCTGATTTACACCCATTCCAAAAAGATGAGTATTGTTAAGAGGTGCGATGGTGTGCTGCAATGTTTATAGTCACAGGAGATATTAAGTGCTTTGAAGTATTAGCCATGATAATTCTAGAAATAAAAAACACAAACCTAAATGTTACAAAGTAACAAGTACTTAATCAAGAGCATGCAAAAGTAATTTAGCCCTGAATATAGCAGATATATTAAGAAGAGAATTGACTGACATTGTCTTTTTCGAAATGTTGGGTGTGCAAACATAGTGCAGCCTTTAAATTATTTTGATTCAAGCTTTGCTCTGTAGCGTTGACATATCAGAGTATAAGGGTGGGTATGCAGTGCAATTTGTGGGTGCAAGATAAATGTGTAATAAATACTCAAGATTTTTAGATGAGTACATAAAATACCGGACATTTTATAATATGATTCCTCCTCTAATTACTTAATCCCAGGTGAGCAAACAAAAAGGCAGTAGCAGTCCATTTAAATTAAAACCAAAATATGCATTGCTGTATTTCAATACATTAATTTTGGAGGATAGAGGTCTGAAAGGAGAAGCTGATGAGTGAGCTAAGTAAAGGTGTATGTTTAAAAAGAAGATGAAAAAGAATTGTAATCATGGAAAAAAATTATAGGTTACACGTTTAAAAAAAACATGTCTGAATAAATAGACTACAAAAAGTTGAAGAATATAGAACGATGCAAAAACAACAGTTGATGGACAGAATGCAGAACAATGTCATATATTCACCCCAGTACAGAGCTCTGGGCCTAAATCCATCTTTTTTTGCTCACCATGCCGTTCCAGTTTGAACCCAGCCATATGCAAATCAGTCTAGACTAAACTAAACCCAGATCAGTTGACTGGGGGTGAGTGCTTGCAATATTCAACACTCCATCCATCATCCCCTTTGGTTTTGCTTTGTTCACCCTAAGTTGGCAGGGTATGCCCAGACGTGGTTCCCTTGCTCACTTTGCCACTGGATTCAAGCTACTCTGGCTGATGATGGCTGATTAGCCAGAAACCGGTCCCAGCATGCTTGTTACCAGGCCAGGGAAGACATGGCTTGGCAATTCGGCCTGGACTGTTCCCATGAGGCACAGGGTCAGACTGATTTGCATATGGCCATGTCTAAACTGGGGTGGCGGAGTGAGCTAAAGAATGATGATGGATTAAACCCAGATCAATTGACTGGGGGTGAGTGCTTGCAATGTTCAACACTCCGTCCATCATCCCCTTTGGTTTTGCCTCGAATATAGAATGATACCAGCTGATTTACACCCATTCCAAAAAGATGAGTATTGTTAAGAGGTGCGATGGTGTGCTGCAATGTTTATAGTCACAGGAGATATTAAGTGCTTTGAAGTATTAACCATGATAATTCTAGAAATAAAAAACACAAACCTAAATGTTACAAAGTAACAAGTACTTAATCAAGAGCATGCAAAAGTAATTTAGCCCTGAATATAGCAGATATATTAAGAAGAGAATTGACTGACATTGTCTTTTTCGAAATGTTGGGTGTGCAAACATAGTGCAGCCTTTAAATTATTTTGATTCAAGCTTTGCTCTGTAGCGTTGACATATCAGAGTATAAGGGTGGGTATGCAGTGCAATTTGTGGGTGCAAGATAAATGTGTAATAAATACTCAAGATTTTTAGATGAGTACATAAAATACCGGACATTTTATAATATGCCATGGTGTGATATACATATTATATAGAGTGCATGGTTTATAGCATCAGTGAGGTGGGTCCAGAGGAGGGGATACAGGGGAATGGAAAAATGGGAGGAGATTAAGCACAGCAAGGGGATGGTAAAATGATAGCAACTATTATTAAGGGGAGGGGAGTTAAACAGTTTTTCAACTAAAAAAAAGACCTTCAGCTGGCTGCTGATGAACAGGTGGCTGTGGTGTGTTCCAAGATCTGCTAAGAGGAAGGCACCAAGAAACACTGTAATACCAGAGGATGACTCATTGGATTTGTTTGAATTTAGGACCCGTTGAGGGAAGTTGATCCCAACTTTTAAGTCTTTCCCATATTTGATAGAGATATATAAATTCTAAGTGATGGGGCGCAGGTGTGTAAGATGTATTTGTTTAGTGGGCCTGTAGGCTATTACAGTGGCAGCTCCTCGAGGGAGTGCTGCTGGGCTGTGGGGTGGGGTGAAGGAGGGGCAGTGTGGGGGGTAGTAAACTCTGGCATACGGCCAACCGGAGTTCAATGAAAAAACATTGAGCGCGCTGCAATGCCATTTGTGTTGCAGCGCGCGCAATGAAATTTGTTTTATTTATATATTTGTTCACTTAACTCCGGTTAAGTTGGCTGAACTATCGGAAGGAGAGATCCAGCTGTTTTATTTCAACTTTATCAATTGACTTTATCATAAAAGCTCTATTGCAAAAACAAAGAACCTTGAAGGTGATAATTCGTTCCACCGAACGGCAGTGAAGCTCACTGAGAAAGGGAGAGTTTGACACATAACAAAAAGTAAAAAAGTGTGGAAATGCAGTTGTGCTGCTGCATTCTGTATCATCTAAAACTGTCCGACCAGGTAAAGGAGAAGTACAAAATAGGAAAAGTTCAAATAGTCCAGAGAAGATAGAATGAAAGCCTGGGCCACAGTTTTATGGCAATGAAAAGGGAGGAGAATAAAAATCCTATTGAGATGAATGCAATTAAAAATACATTGGAAGCAACCTTATGGATCAGAGATGAATAATGTATGGATGAGTCAAAATAGACCTAACTATTAATCGGTTTGGAAGCATAACAAAAGAGCGCCTCTAAGTTAAAAGATGTTTTTATAACTCACAGAAGAAGTGTGTATTGAGTACAAAGTAGAGGTGTTTTTCCACACACTTGAAACAGGGGTAGGTGACGATCACAGTAGATGGTTTAGTATCCTGATTATTTAAATGTATATGTGCCTCCATTTGAGCAATACAAAGTTTTGAATGCCCATATCCCCTATGTGAGAAGATAATCATGTGGTGCCGCTATATTGATGACGTTTTTGTGGCATGGCAGGGGGGTGAACGGACCACATTATGACAGGCCTAAAAAATGACACACAGGGCATAATTTCGTTAATACTAATTTATATTTTGGGACTATCCTTACATGGGAATATGCAATGTGACTTTTAATCATTCGAGAAAGCTGTAGGCTGGACTGCCTAAAGAGGGTAAAACACATTTCAGCTCTTTAATCCATCATGTTATATGGTTTAAATCAAGGAAAAGAGAACATAAGTATCTCAATTTAATTCCTATTAGATTAAGAACCTCCTTTGAATTGTTTCTTTAATATTTATTGGAGGCTGTGGTGACGGTAAGGGAAGGTGAAATGGGGGGCATGCTTCAAAGTGTTCCCAATATTTGGCAGACACATAACACATAGTAAAATCCAGATATACACGAGCACAATCTGAGTCCCTGAAGCTGTAAACACCAAGATAACTGCATTCAATGACCGGTTGGATAACAACGCACACAACAGCAAGGAACTCTTCAACATCGTGAAAGAGCTCTCCAACCCCAACGCCGGAAACAACGACATCACCCCATCGCAAGAACTCTGCAACTCCCTCGCCTCCTACTTCCACAACAAGATCGCGGACATACACAACAGCTTCAACACCCTACCGACGAACGCCACGTCCAACCCGACCGAACCACCGCCCCCCACCTCCACCCTCCGCGCCTGGACCCCGACCTGCACCGAAGAAACCGTCCGCATGATGAACTCCATCCACTCCGGATCTCCAACCGATCCCTGCCCTCACCACGTCTTCAACAAAGCCGACGCCGTCATCGCACCCCACCTGCGGGACATCATCAACACCTCCTTCACCACCGCCACCTTCCCCGAGAGCTGGAAGCATGCCGAACTCAGCGCTCTACTCAAGAAACCAACAGCGGACCCCACCGAACTCAAGAATTACCGCCCCATCTCGCTGCTCCCGTTCCCAGCCAAAGTCATCGAGAAGACCGTCAACAAGCAACTGGCCGCCTTCCTCGAGACGAACGGATCCCTCGACCCCTCACAGTCTGGCTTCCGAGCCAACCACAGCACCGAGACCGCCCTCATCGCTGCCACCGATGACATCTGAACCCTGATGGACAACGGAGAAACAGCGGCCCTCATCCTACTAGACCTCTCCGCGGCCTTCGACACCGTCTGCCACCGCACCCTAGTGCAGCGCCTCAGCAACGTCGGAATCCAGGAGAAGGCACTGGAATGGATCATCTCCTTCCTCGACGGAAGAACACAGAGAGTCCGTCTACCACCGTACAAGTCAGAGGCCACCAAAGTCATCTGCGGCGTCCCTCAAGGATCCTCGCTGAGCCCAACCCTCTTCAACGTCTACATGAGCCCCCTCGCGGCCATCGCACGCCAACACAACCTCAACATCATCTCCTACGCCCACGATACCCAGCTGATCCTCTCCCTGACCAACGACCCCGCCGCCGCCAGAGCCAACCTTCACGAAGGAATGAAAGAGGTAGCCGAGTGGATGTCGACCAGCCGCCTGAAGCTGAACTCGGACAAGACGGAAGTCCTCATCCTGGGATCCTCGCCCTCCGCCTGGGACGACTCCTGGTGGCCCCCCGCCCTGGGCACCGCACCCAAACCGACAGACCACGCACGCAACCTGGGCTTCATCCTGGACTCCTCCCTCTCCATGACCAAGCAAGTCAACGCCGTCTCCTCGTCATGCTTCAACACCCTGCGCATGCTACGGAAGATCTTCCGGTGGGTCCCCACCGAGACCAGGAAGAATGTCACCCAGGCACTCGTCACCAGCCGACTGGACTACGGCAACGCCCTCTACGCCGGAACCACCGCCAAGCTCCAGAAGAGACTCCAACGGATCCAGAACGCCTCAGCCAGACTCATCCTCGACATCCCACGACACAGCCACATCTCCGGACACCTAAGAGACCTGCACTGGCTCCCGGTCAACAAGAGAATCACCTTCCGTCTCCTCACCCACGCACACAAAGCTCTTCACGACCAAGGCCCGAGCTACCTCAACAACCGCATCAACTTCTACGCTCCCAAACGACACCTCCGATCAGCCAGTCACGCCCTCGCCGCCGTCCCCCGCATCCGAAGAACGACAACAGGAGGAAGGTCCTTCTCCTACCAGGCCGCCAAGACCTGGAACTCCCTCCCTCCCGACCTGCGCCTGACCCAAGACCACCTCGCCTTTAGGAAGAAGCTCAAGACCTGGCTGTTCGGGTAGTAGCAGCACCCCCCCCCCCCCCAGCGCCTTGAGACCCTCCGGGTAAGTAGAGCGCTCTATAAATGCCTATGATTGATTGATTGATTGTAAACTCTACACCTGATAACATGTTCACTGAACAACGGTTATGATAGAATGTGGTTGAGAGTCGTACTTCAACCAGTACTGTTTTGCCTATCTGGGGGGATATTCTCAAGAACATGTGATAACTACCGCAAAAGTAGCTAAACGCAACTGTTCACATTGCAGTCGATCACGGGAAAATAACACCGTGGTAACGTGGTATTCACAGGCCGGTGGTACTATGCGATAGACCCACCACAACACGACAAATGATCACATTAAAATCAACGCAATGCCACAAAAATGCGAAACACCAACGCGAAAAAAGCGGTGATGACACAAATCGCTATACAAAAATCAGCGAAAACCAGCCACCGGCCTGCAATCGCCACGCGGCGTGCCGGAAAATGCAGTACAAAAGTCAGACAAAAAAACACATACAAAAAGCCAAACAACAGCGAAGCACAATAGAGGCAGCTAGAGCAAGTGCAGAGGACAACCTGAACCCCACAAGCCCCCCGGAGGACCAGCCTGGGACCTCGGGGTCAGGGAAGGGCAAGGAGTAGAAGAGTAGGAAGAAAAGGTTCAATTTGCAGGAAAACAGGATTCTGATAAAGGAGGTGACAGAACACCATCAACTACTGTTCGTCACCTCCACTGTGTCACTGGGAACTAAAAATGGAATATGGCAGACCATCGTGGACAAGGTGAATGCAGTTGGAATGCTGAAGAGGACAATGGAAGAGGTCAAGTGGCGCTGGAGTGATGGCAAGCACAAAACCAAGCAGAAACTCGCAAACAACCGGAAGGCAGCAATGCAGACTGGAGGTGGGAGCCCAGCGCCACAGGAGGAGCTGGACGAGATGGAGGAAATAGTGTCCACAGTCATCAGTGGCGAGACGGTGGCAGGAGTCGGGGACACAGACACTGCTCAACATGACCGGACACAACAGCACCAGGGTGAGTAACGATCAGGGACTGGGGGGACAGGGGCAGATGGGCACAATGGCACACATGCACAAGTAAGCATAGCACAGCTGCGGACAAACCATGCCCCAGACCCCCAACTCCCACCAAGAGACCAATGCACCCAGTATGCAACATCTCAGCACTGTATAAGCACAGAAGTCAGAGGGACACCACATGTAAGGGATCAGGGGCAGCCTACACAGAGCTGCAGGGGCGACTCCCTCAAAATGCGGCACACACACATCACCTGCAGAGCACATCAACATCGACAACGATGTGGCACAATCCGCAACACGTCCACCACAGAACAGAGGACACAACTGGTGTCGCTTGTGTGCAGAAACTGGCCAATCATATGTGGCATAGCAGGGAAATGTGAGTTGACAATGTACAAGTACAAACATACATCCGTGATGTTGTCGGAATGTCCACTGTCCCGCACCATATAAGCAGCTCCCCACAAACAGTCACAATGTACACTGTCATGCAGTCTGAATTTAAACATGTACAATGCGACAACATACATGTGAACACAATGTTAAACTGCATCTCCCCTTCACATTGCAGAGGGAAATTTAACACCTCCTGCAAAGCTGTCCCAACCTTTTCTCTGATGATGAAGAGGACCACAACACCTTTGACTCCGACGCCCTCCAACAGCTTGTGGACAGCCTCCGCAGCCCACTTCCAGGAGCAGGGCAGCCCAGCTGCTACGAGGAGAAGCCACCCCCTGCACAGAACACACAGCAGGCAGGATCCACCACCACGGCTGCCTCCCAGGACCCCACGACAAACACATGACCTTCCAACGCCGTGTATTGGGGTGCCAGGAGAAGCTGGCTGAACAGGTTCAGGTGGAGTTCGACTGCTTGGCAGACAAACTAGATGCCATACGTGGGTGTCTAAGTCCCATCAGGGACCACTCACAGTCCCTAACGGACACCAACAGTCCGCTCCATGCACTCCAACGAACCATGGCTGACATTGCCAGAGTCGTGACTCTGCGACAAGAATGACTGTCTAGTCAGAGTGGCTCCAGCGAGCTCGCCCGGGAGTTGGGACTCATGCGGAGGCTCATGGAGAATATGGAGCCGACGCGGGTGGAAAGAGCGGCTGCCAAGGCTGCACACGAGCGAGAGGTAGCTGGGTCCCTCAATGCCATAAAGACCCTCCTCATGGCATTGCTGCCACAAGGCCTGGTGCTGATGCATGCTGCTGCTACCAGTCCATCCACATCCCCGGCCCCTGATGTGTCAGTGCCACACAGTGCTGGAGACAGAACACCACCACCCACATGTGAGGCACCTGAAACAGCAGAGGACGAAGATACAGATGATTCTGCCCTCGTGGTCAAACGGAAGCGGTAGCATTCATCTCCACCATATGGCCTGGTTCTGCTTGGTTCTGCCCTCTGCATCATCACCTTCCCCTGTCCCCCAATGCACTCTGCGACACTCACATTGGACCTCGACATGGACTGCCATATCCTGTTTGGTCACCTATGACACAGCTATCAGACTGCGGACTGGACTCCTACTCTTATGATGTACTTGTCATTCCCTGAAGGACTCTGGCTGGCCCTCCATGGGCTGTCAATGTGGCGTGGGGTTTGCATGGCCCTGTACTGCTCCAGCTACAACACTCCATTGAATGTGCATTAAACATTCATTGTCACACCGATGTGTCATGTCTATAATCTTGCAAGTATGGAGGTATGGATGAATGTAGGGTCAATGATTCCCCCTTACATCCATGTTGCTCATGTTGTGGGACTTGGGTCACAGGGTGACACATTACTGATTGCGTTCCGGGTGGCGCGACACTAGGACGGAGACACACGCAATAGTCTCTTCCTTGTCTAGCCCAGGATGGAACCACGCCCAGAGCCCGGGGGGTTAATGTTCACACCCTTACGCTGGACTGGCATGTGCCAGGCCAGCCCACTCCACTTACGCTCACAGGGGGAGACAACAGCGCTACATGTCCCAGGTCTTCCCTGTAGGGATCTGCTGCTTACAGGTCTAGTTGTCAGTATGCCACAGCCACTCCCTCACGGCTGGTTCACACCCACACCACACCCATTCAGCACCGGCATCACAGGACATGTGACCCTGCCAATAAAAAGGGCCTGAAACACGTGTTGGATGCCATTTCCACTCTGTCACTGGGTTTCTCCGTGTGGGTATCCTTTCTGTCTGAGGGACTAGGGCCCTGCCACAGCACAGTGCCCAGTGCCAGGGGTGACATGATGGCGTCCGCACCATGGGACTCAATCATAAAGCGTCCATGTCTTGCGCTGCACAGACTTGGTGGCACCGGATACACTGTGGCAGGCACAGGCACACCACCACGGGATGGTGTCTTTCAGTGCACTGAGGTAGGGGCACCGTAAGTGCTGAGCGGATGTGCAACCTGTGATGATGCGCCGTCCAGGCGGTCTGGAATGATGGCATTGGTGTGAGCCCTTCTGGACCGCAGTGTAGGCCTGAGCCAGTGGGCAGTGCGGGCCTACCACCACGTGGCATCGCTTCACAGTTCACAGAGTCAGTGGCACCTCTAGTGCTGAGCGGGTGTTCAGCCTGCGATGAGGCAGGGTGCAATGATATGTTCTCTGTCAGCGAATTCAAGACCCAGAATCAAGTGTGTGACCTGGTGGCCTGCGGTGCGGGGCTGCATGATGTGGAGGGTGCCATGGTCGCGAGCCCCGGGCTTGGTGCTCCAAGCGGCATATGTTGGACCCTCTTGGAGACATGCCGGTGGCGGAAGGTGAGCAGGGAGGCCTGGTTGGGCAGGGGTGGGCAATTTCCACTGGGCTGCGGGAGCGGCTGGGGTGCGGCAGCCTGTGTGTACAGGGGCAGGCAAGCGTTGATGGGGTGTGCTACTGTATAGACTCTGCCATTCATGTCTCTGGCAACTGTTTCACATGAGGGACCCAGGGGACTGCAGTGTGTACCGGCACGTGGTTGGAGACACACCGGTGGCTGCAGGTGAGCACTGAGGCCTGGGTCTGCAGTGTCGGAACTTTCTCTCCCTCTATCTCTCTCTCCCTTTCTTTCTCTCTCCCTCTCTTTCTCTCTCCCTCTCTCTCTCTTTCACTCTCCTTCTCTTTCTCTCCCTCTCGTTCTCTCTCCCTCTCTTTCTCTCTCCCTCTTTCTCTCTCCCTCTCTCCCTCTCTTTCTCCCACCCTCTCACCCCCTCTCTCTCTCTCTTTCGCTCTTTCTCTCTCTGTACTTTGATGGGCGCATGACACACCCTCTTATCTGTGTTTCTGTCTTGCAGGCTGTGACTTACCGATTATTGGATTATATGATTTGGATGTATGATTTCCCTTTTTCTGGCCACACCTGTATGTTAGGTGTTGTGATTGTGCGACTTCAGGGGATTTGTTTAGTTCATGGTTTCATGGTGTTGATGTGCAGGTCAGAGCAGGTGTTAATTTCCTGCTGCTAACGCGCCTTATCGCATGTTTTGTGTTCTTATCGCAGATCTGGCTGGTCGTTGAGAATGTTGAGGTGTGGTGTTGTTGCGGCTTTTTGCTCGGGAACGCCTACTCTGCATCTCATTAGCGATAGTTGCCGGGGTCATCTGTGGCAATGTTTTATGCGGATGCTATCACCGGAAAACTGGTGAAATCGGCTGTTTGCACCAGCTTTTGAATGGGGCAGTAAATATATTGTGTCTTTGGCTGCGATAAAGTGCCTATAACTCGGCAATAGCTCCTTCAGAATATGCCCCCTGGTGTGTAAGGCTGGCACTTCATTATGGGGTATAAGGCAGTAGCCATAGGGAAGTGTCGCCCCACTGCTCTAACAGCAGCGAAAAAAGGAAAATGGAAATTATAATACTGTTGTTATCATTTCATTTTTGTTAGCTACAGGGCTAGGTTAGGGCGGGGCAGGGCTGTGGTCACAGGGGAAAGAGTGGTGGGCACACTCTAAGTGCGCATGATGGATTGGCCGGCCATCTTGAGCCGGCTAAACAGTCATGCGCACTTTGTATGTTCCCCGCCAGGCTGTAATGCACAGCCTGGTGGGGAACATGCACAAGCTCATTGTCCCCGTCTGAGCAACGAACCACGTGGCTCAGACCAATCACAACGCTGCATTTCAGCGTTGTGATTGGCATAGGGGAGCCTGTGTGCTTCCTGTTTCTGTTTCGGGACTCTTCAGAAGGGAAGCGGAGGGGAGACACTGCCAGCCGAAGAGGTAATTGTTTTTCTTAAACAGTTTTTTTTTTTTGCCGCCCTGCCTCGCCACCCATGTTCTGTGCCAGCCGCCACTGGCCGTAGGCTGTTATCAAAAGGAAGCACCAGATTGAAGCTAAGAGTGTTGACATATGACCAGAGATTTCATTTAAAATAAATGCTGATACTTAGATTAATGCTATAAAATATTGCTGCTAATATGCATGTATTTTAAAGTGTTTCATTGGAAGGCCCCCTTTCAATCCTTATTCACTTTTATGATAATCTACACAAGAGCGACCAATTTGTACTAAACAAATCTTATATCTACTACGCCTGATAACGATTGTTTTCCTTATTGCAAAAAAGAAATGCACCACTTATTGTCAAAAGCTTTAGAGTAATACGAAATGAGAAAGATAAAATGAAAAAGTCACTCAGACAGGAAAATTATACCTAATTAAAATTACCCTGGATTATAATTTATGGATTGAGTGCATTATCCAATTATATTTTACTGTTGCATTTTTCCTATGTGCTTAAAAGTTAAACAGCTTTTCCAATTTCACACTGCTTTTATGTTTTTCAAAATTGCATCTTGTAAAAGGAATTATCTTTGTTCATTTTCAAATTACACATGTCCATTTCCGCTCAAATTTCCAAAGCGAGGAATCCAATTTTATAATGATCTTAATTTGAAGTCCCGAACAGCACCAAATCAATCCCAATATGTACAGAGGCTAGTAAAATTCTGAGCTCGACCCTGACTAATATGTTTTGTTGACTATACTACTCAGATTCAATGTGTGGTGTTAACTGCATTTGGATAAAAGAGTTGTTTTGCAAAGATAGCTAACATTGTCTAGAACTAAAAACAGCCTTTAGTTGATCTTACTATGGGGTTTTTCCTAAGGGACACCAGTACGTTTTACATATAATAGAGGGTCCTAGTATCCTCAGCGGATGCCACCCATATGAAGAAAAACCTACAGAGGGTGTGTAGGATGACTGAATTCATCTCACCACAATAATTTGCTTGGACGTTAATATAGTCCATCATTTGTTTGCTCAATATGCCACTCCAAAGGCGATGCACCATATGCAAATTCTCTTTGGTCCTGTTCCAATTGATCAGTCAAGCTCAAACTGCTAGATCATGTCTCCACTGAATGTGGACTTGAGTATTCAGAGAGCTCTCTTTCCCTTATTGGGATTCATCATGATGTAATATGTGACATCATCAGCAGTGGATTGCGGGCGCGCGAGATGTAGTTAGTACAACTAACTATGTCGGAGGAATTTCAATGGTTTTGTTCGAGTGAAATGTCCAGCTGACTATAACACCCCTAAAACCTATTGTTTTTTCAGTGAATTTCTAAGGTTTTTTAAATGCTAATTCCTAACTATATCAGGCCTGAAACCTATGTTTTTTTCAGTGAATTTCAAAGGTTTTTTAAATGCTAATTCCTAACTGTATCAGGCCTGAAACCTACGGTTTTTTCAGTGAATTTCAAAGGTTTTTTGAATGCTAATTCCTAACTATATCAGGCTTGAAACCTATGGTTTTTTCAGTGAATTTCATAGGTTTTGTAAATGACAATTTTTAAAGTATTAATTGTTATACTGATTTTTTTGATACTGATTTACTACATTTTTTAAACTATTTATTTTTAGATATATTTTTTAAATTACATTATAATTACATTATACATTACAATACAAAATATACTTTCTCAGAATGAATTACTTCAGTTTAAATACTTGGCAAATAGGCAACAGACTTTTAAGTACAGTAGTTACAGTTGTTGCAATGGGCAACACAATTTCAAACACAAAGCAACATTGAGCTCAAAGTGAATTTCCAGTTAAATGCAGTTTGTTACTTTATGGATTACTTTTCTAACCACAGGACTGGATCCTAGATTCAGTCATTGGACATCTCCTGTAAACAGGTGAGTAAAAGCATTTTGGTTACAGTAGTATTTTTTAAGGAATACTATTGTATTTTAAAAGTTGACAGAAATTTTTTCACATAGAATCACCAATGTTATCCTATGGCAGAAAATTCACTTAGCAGGTAAGTAGTGTTATCGTTACTTTTACTTATTCAGTGGTGGATCCTGGATCCAGCACTGGCCAACCTCCTGTAAACAGTTGAAAGAATGTGTTTAAGTCATACAGACGATTATTTAGGAATATGTTTAGTTTGTGAAAATGGACACTTAGAAACTTTTCTGCTGAAAACCACACAATGGATTCCTATGGAAGGAAAGTACGCTTAGAATTACTTTTCAGGGTCAGTGCTGGGCTAAAAGATGCAGCACTGGGTTCTCTCCTGATTACAGGTGAGTAAATCGGAATTCGTAGTTCGGCTGATTTTAGAGTTATATTTGTACGTTTCAAAAATGGACACTAAGAAACTTTTCTGCTGAAAACCACACAATGGATTCCTATGGAAGGAAATACAAGTTACTGGTAAGTACCCTTAAAATTACTTTGCAGGGTCAGTGCTGGGCTAAAAGATGCAGCACTGGGTTCTCTCCTGCTTACAGGTGAGTAAATCGGAATTCGTAGTTCGGCTGATTTTAGACGAATATTTTTAAGTTTCAAAAATGGACACTTAGAAACTTTTCTGGTGAAAACCACACAATGGATTCCTTATGGAAGGAAATACAAGTTACTGGTAAGTACGCTTAGAATTATTTTTCAGTGTCAGTGGTGGACTAAAAGATGCAGCACTGGGTTCTCTCCTGATTACAGGTGAGTAAATCAGAATTCGTAGTTCGGCTGATTTTAGAGCTATATTTGTACGTTTCAAAAATGGACACTAAGAAACTTTTCTGCTGAAAACCACACAATGGATTCCTATGGAAGGAAATACAAGTTACTGGTAAGTACGCTTACAATTATTTTCCAGTGTCAGTGGTGGACTAAAAGATGCAGCACTGGGTTCTCTCCTGATTACAGGTGAGTAAATCAGAATTCGTAGTTCGGCTGATTTTAGAGCTATATTTGTACGTTTCAAAAATGGACACTAAGAAACTTTTCTGCTGAAAACCACACAATGGATTCCTATGGAAGGAAATACAAGTTACTGGTAAGTACGCTTAAAATTACTTTGCAGGGTCAGTGCTGGGCTAAAAGATGCAGCACTGGGTTCTCTCCTGCTTACAGGTGAGTAAATCGGAATTCGTAGTTCGGCTGATTTTAGACGAATATTTTTAAGTTTTAAAAATGGACACTTAGAAACTTTTCTGCTGAAAACCACACAATGGATTCCTATGGAAGGAAATACAAGTTACTGGTAAGTACGCTTAGAATTACTTTTCAGAGTCAGTGGTGGGCTAAAAGATGCAGCCCTGGGTTCTCTCCTGATAACAGGTGAGTAAATCGGAATTCGTAGTTCGGCTGATTTTAGAGTTATATTTGTACGTTTCAAAAATTGACACTTAGAAACTTTTCTGGTGAAAACCACACAATGGATTCCTTATGGAAGGAAATACAAGTTACTGGTAAGTACGCTTAGAATTATTTTTCAGTGTCAGTGGTGGACTAAAAGATGCAGCACTGGGTTCTCTCCTGATTACAGGTGAGTAAATCAGAATTCGTAGTTCGGCTGATTTTAGAGGAATATTTGTACATTTCAAAAATGGACACTTTGAAAATTTTCTGGTGAAAACCACACAATGGATTCCTATGGAAGGGAATACAAGTTACTGGTAAGTACGCTTAGAATTACTTTTCAGAGTCAGTGCTGGGCTAAAAGATGAAGCCCTGGGTTCTCTCCTGATTACAGGTGAGTAAATTGGAATTCGTAGTTCGGCTGATTTTAGACGAATATTTGTACGTTTCAAAAATGGACACTTAGAAACTTCTCTGCTAAAACCCACACAATGGATTCCTATGGAAGGAAATACAAGTTACTGGTAAGTACGCTAAGAATTACTTTTCAGGGTCAGTGCTGGGCTGAAAGATGCAGCACTGGGTTCTCTCCGATTACAGGTGAGTAAATCGGAATTCGTAGTTCGGCTGATTCTAGACGAATATTTGTACGTTTCAAAAATGGACACTTAGAAATTTTTTGGGTGAAAACCACACAATGGATTCCTATGGAAGGGAATACAAGTTACTGGTAAGTACGCTTAGAATTACTTTTCAGAGTCAGTGCTGGGCTAAAAGATGCAGCCCTGGGTTCTCTCCTGATAACAGGTGAGTACATCGGAATTCGTTGTTTGGCTGATTTTAGAGAAATATTTGTACAATGGTGAAGGAAGGGGGCGGGGCCTGAGGTGACGTGTGCAAACACGCCCTGTGGTGGGTTTTAAGTTGGGGAATTAATTCCTCTTCAATCCTGAGGTCCCCTGGGGGCCAACTAGCCCACCAGGTACCTCCAGTATGCGCCAGGGAGCTACATTGCAGAGAGGTGTTCAGAGGCCACGCCCATTTTTATAACACTCTGCAACGCAGCTCCGTGGCGCTTACTGGAGGTACCTGGTGGGCTAGTTGGTCCCCATGGACCCTCAGGATTGAAGAGGAATTAGTTCCCCAACTTAAAACGCGCCACAGGGCGTGTTTGCACACATATCACTTCAGGCCCCGCCCCCTACCTTCACCACTGTGCAAACACACCCTGTGGGGTTTTTTAAGTTGGGGGATTAGGTCCCCTTGAATCCTGAGGTCCCCTGGCAGCCAACTAGCCCACCAGGTGCCTCCAGTATGTGCCAGGGAGCTGCGTTGCAGAGAGGTGTTCAGAGGCCACACCCCTTTTTACAACACTCTGCAACGCAGCTCCGTGGCGCTTAGTGGAGGTACCTGGTGGGCTAGTTGTCCCCTAAGGGACCTCTGGATTGAAGAGGAATGAATTCCCCAACTTAAAACGCGCCACAAGGCGTGTTTGCACAGTATCACCTCAGGCCCCGCCCCCTACCTTCACCACTGTGCAAATGCACCCCCTGGCGCGTTTTAAGTTGGGAGATTAAGTCCCCTTGAATCCTGAGGTCCCCTGGCGGCCAACTAGCCCACCAGGTACCTCCAGTAAGCACCACGGAGCTGCGTTGCAGAGAGGTGTAAAAAGGGGCGTGGCCTCATTACACCTCTCTGCAACGCAGTCCCCTGGTGCATACTGGAGGTTCCTGGTGGGCTAGTTGGCCCCCAGAGACCCCCAGTATTCAAGGGGAATTAGATCCCGCCTCTGGCCCGATCCCGGTCTTTTTTTTTTTTCTTTTTTTTTGTAGCCCCCCTTCTTTTTCTAATTTATTGGCCCTGGGGACCCCATCCCCAGGGTCTGCCCCCAATTTCTTTTTTTTAAATAAAAAAAACAAAAATCGGGAAGGGGGCCGCGTGGCCCCCCTCCCGAGGCCATATTTTGCCCCGGGGACCCCATCCCCCGGGGCATGGCCCTTTTTTTTTAAAAAAAACAAATTAATTTGGAGGGGGGCTGCCTTGCCCCCCTCCTGTGGCCCCTTTTGGCCCCGGGGACCCCATCCCTGGGGCCGTTTTAAAAAAATAATAATTTTTTGCATTTTTAGGAGGGGGTCGCGTGGTCCCCCTCCAGATCCCCCCTCCCGGGCCACTACTTGCCCCGGGCACCCCATCCCCCGGGGCCTGGCCATCTCTTTGGGGACCGTGGGGGGGTCCCAATCCCCCCACGGTCCCGCCGGCTCCCCGCTTCCTGCGGTAGCCGGCATTGTTTTTCCACATGGGGAGCAGCTAACATGCTGCTCCCCATGTGGAAAAGCAATCTGCTTTGCTTCATTGAAGCGAGAGCAGGTTTCCCTGCTCTAGCTTCAATGAAGCAAAGCAGTTGGCAATGGCAGGGTGGGAGCTGCGAGGCTCCCGCCCTGCCATTGCAAACAGCAGTGTTCCGGGGGTGGGCACCCCGGGACACTGCAGGAGCCGGCCCTGGTGGGTGGTGGTCCCCAGGGCCATCATTGGCTCCGGGGGGGGCTGCGCGGGGGGTATGGTCCCCGGGGCTTGGGGGTCCGAAACCCCCCTATTTTAAATAATTAGTGCCCCGGGGAGGTGGCGGTCCCTGGGGCGTGTGGGGGGGGGCTCGAGCCCCCCACACAGGTTTGTTTTTGTTTTTAAAAAAAAAACAAGCCCCGGGGGTGGCGGTCCCCAGGGCTTGGGGGGGCCTTTGAGCCCCCCCACTCATGTATATTAAAGCCCCGAGGGGTGGCGGTTCCCGGGGCTGGGGGGGCTGAGAGCCCCCCCATAATTCAGATTAGCCCCAGGGGGTGGCGGTCCCTGGGGCTGGGGGGCCCCTCTGGGCCCCCCATTATAATATAATTTTGCCCCCGAGACTTGGCCCACCCGGGGCTAAATAAATTCGGTTTTTTTTCATCAGCGGGATGCGTGGACCTTAAGCGCATCCCGCAATTTAAAAAAAAAAAAAACATTTTTTTTGGCCTTGGGGGTCCCTGTGGGACCCCCTGAGCAGGCCTAGGGGGTCAGGGTGTTTCTACCCTGCCCCCTTGTCGCGTTTTGCACCATTTGTTTTGGTTTTCTGGTGCCTCGGTTCTACCGAGGCACAAGATGGCTGCCAACACTTCCTGATTCAGAGTGTTGGCAGCCAATTAGCATTCAGCTCGTGCACGGCAGGGTGCGCGCTGGGTGCGAGGAGGGTGCGCAGATCCTCCGAGGCCATAGATATCACTAACTATTGTACCCTAATTTTCTCAGGAACTACTGAACGGATTTACACCATTTAAGCAAAAGGCACGAGTCTGAACTAAGGACTACCTCTTTGCCAAATTTGGTGTAATTCCGTTCAGCAGTTCGGGCTGTAGCTGCGTTAACAGGTCCTATAGGAAAATGCATGGGGAAAACGCGTTTTGGGACCCCCCTTTTTCTCGGCCCCCGCTTGACGAATCACCGTGAAATTTTCAAGATAGGAGCGGACCGGAGCTGGCCAAAAGTTTGGAAAATTTTGCGAAGATTCGTCAATCGGCGCCAACGTTATTCCAAATAGAATTTTGCGGATTTCCTATGGAAAATAGGTCCTAACTATATCTACCTACTGGTGACCGCCAGTAGGTAATATATATATATATATTTTAATGTTTGGAAAGTCCCGGAGCACCCACCTTGGGTTAAGTAGGACTACCTGTCCCACAAAGCAATTCTGCAATTCGAAGTCCCAATATGGGCGGAGTTATATGGTAATAAGTCCACACAGCTGCCGGGACTTTCAACATACGCCAGTGAACAAGGGCATGGAGCCCGAAACGTTTGGCGTCTTGCTGGAAATGCTTCTTCGCATTTTGCCTACTGCCTGCAAATAAAGAAGGTGATACTTACTTTCGTGTTGGCGTCTCTATGCAGGGCAACTGGTGATGTTTGGATTTAAAGAGCGGCGCGCCTCGCCGCAGAGATGCCCCCCTGCATATTCAGCGGGCCTACAGCGCCTGACAATACGGGCACTTTGAGGGGAAGTAAGTGCCGATTTTTGCAGGAATGAACATTGGCAGGCACAGTGTGTTTTTTCTTTTTTGGCACCCTCTTGGGAAAGACATTTTAATGTTTGGAAAGTCCAGGAGCACCCACCTTGGGTTAAGTAGGACTACCTGTCCCACAAAGCAATTCTGCAATTCGAAGTCCCAATATGGGCGGAGTTATATGGCAATAAGTCCACACAGCTGCCGGGACTTTCAACATACGCCAGTGAACAAGGGCATGGAGCTCGAAACGTTTGGCGTCTTGCTGGAAATGCTTCTTCGCATTTTGCCTACTGCCTGCAAATAAAGAAGGTGATACTTACTTTCGTGTTGGCGTCTCTATGCAGGGCAACTTGTGATGTTTGGGTATATATATATATATATATATATACATATATATATATATATATATAATATATATATATATATATATATATATATATATATGTGTGTGTATATATATATATACACATATATATACATCACTGTATTTAGACACTTATTTACCCATGTCTTCTTCAATTAATTTTTAGCTATACATATATTACAAATATTTTTTTTTCAGAAAAACACATATGTCATCAGTGATGTAATATCTGACGTCATCAGCAGAGGATTGCGGTCGCGTGAGTTATAGTTGCTTGCACTAACTATAACGTGGAAATTTCATTGGTTTTTTACGAGTGAAATGTCCAGCTAACTATAACATGTGTGAAACCTATGGTTTTTTAAGTGAATTTGCAAGGTTTTTTAAATGCTAATTCCTAACTATAACGTGTGTGAAACCTATGGTTTTTTCAGTGAATTTGTACGTTTTTTAAAATGCTAAGTTATGTATTTATTTATTTATTTATTTTTAAGGTTTTTCACCGTGCGCGTACCGTGCGCGCACGGTTCGCTTCGCGCACCGTGCGTGCGCTGTGGGCGCTCGGTGCGCTTCGCGCACCGAGCACCCACGTTACGTAGTTCGCGGAATTTTTCCATTTCTACCGTGCGCGTACGCTACGCGCACTCCGCGATTTTTCATAAAAAATTTAAAATACATTTTTGCCCTTGGGGGTCCTTCTGGGACCCCCTGACCAAGGCTAGGGGGTCAGGAACTGTCCAGCCTGCCCCCTTTACACGTTATCCACCTTTGTTTTTCACCCCCTCAGACTGCGAGAGACAAAATGGCGGCTGACACTTCCTGGTTTCGACCGATTCGAATGTTTACTAAGATCGAACAACCAATCAGAATCGCGCTCGCGGACGGCGGCGTGCGCGTACGGTAAGCTTACGGTACACGTTTGGAGCGCGCCTATAGATATATATATTGCTTTAAATGCTATTTTCTCAGGAAATACTGAACAGATTTACACGAGACCTTCAAAAGGCACATCCCTGACCTGAGGGCTACCTCTCTGCCACATTTCAAGTAATTCTGTTCAGCCGTTCGGGCTGTAGCTCGGACTAAAGGTCCTATGGAAAATGCATGGGGAAAACGCGTTTTGGGACCCCCCCTTTTTCTCAGCCCCCGCTTGACGAATCCCCCCGAGACTTTCAGGGAAGGAGCGGAGCGGAGCGCCCCACCTATTTTGAGAATTTCGCGAGGATTCGTCAATCGGCGCCAAAGTTATCCAAAATAGAATGTTGCGAATTTCCTATGGAAACACGGTCCTAACTATAACTATCTACTGGCGACCGCCAGTAGATAATATATATATATATATATAATTTATATATATATATATATATATATATAGGGTGTCCACTGGTGCATTCTCACCTCTATTTAGCACTTTCTCGAAAAGCACTCTAAATGAAGCCCCAGATTGCCATACAACTGAGAAGATGTTATTGTTCCCATTCGGAAATTCAGTAAAAATGGAAAATGATTAGAGAACCTGACAGCCAACTTGTAATATCTCTCTTAGCCTAGTTGATCAAATTGTTCTGTGACCTAAACTTTCACCAGTGATGTCTTCAGTGATGTAATGGCCAGGAGCTTGTATACCACCATAGGCAACTGAGACATCCATCTTTCCATAGATAAAAACTGAGCATTGTTAAATGTCATAGAAGAAATATCTGTTATTTACAGCATTCATAAATAGAAGGCATGCTGTAGAAAGTAAAATACAATAAATAAGGTGGTATTATTATCTGTACTAATCAATTTATGGATCGTCTTTTCTTCAAATAATACACATTTTATTATTATTATTTCATTTGCGTTTTAACACTAAAGACTATCATGTCATGGGCAAGAGTAGAGGACTGCAGTGTAGAATGAACATCTCTGCAAATCTGTGTTTTTATACTGCCACACGGACAATAGGCCTAGGTGTTGGAAAATGGCAAAATTCTGGTGGCCATATTAGATCAGTCTAATTCTGAGTCAATTATAATATTATAGTTGGCTGCCACAAAAGAAGACTGGGTGCACTGCCATGGCCAAACCATGGACTAAGTTAAGTCGGTGCATAGTCACTTCAAATGATGACAGTACCCCCGAGATACCTAGAAAGGCTAATTATCTTTCCTTTGGATGCCTTTATACCATTTGCTTCTGTTATTTTATTATCACTGTCATTTCAAAAAGTGTATACTAAATCTAGCATGATGTACCATAAATCATGTTATACAACAAAAATGCACAGCTTGCACTTAGTACACAGGCTTACTTTTGTGGTGTTAAGTTGGATGTGATTTAAGTGCATTACCCTTTCAAAATGAATTGAATGTACCTGCCATATCTGTAGGTGCATGGATTTACATGATAAATCTTCCTTGAAAAAACACCGTAACCTTATTTTCCTAACTCCCCATCTCATTCTTCCCTGCAGTGAAGTATTTGTCTGCCTCACATCAATATGTTATTGCCTATAAAATATAATTAATTTATTCTAACATTTGTAACTTATCTGCAATCAGCAACCACAGTCTCTTACGCCTGTGCATAATGAGGTTCATGGCTTACATATTAAACTCTGGTGTTGAACTGCCACCTATACCCCAAAATATCTTTCTCATATTTTCACCTTTTTCAATTCTCTTTTTTCTATTGAAGGTCTTCTGTGGAGTGTTTAGGTACCCAATCTGCATACAAAGTTTACATTTTGTAAGTAGTCATACTACATACTTTGAATTAGTTGAATGATACCTGCTCTGGTCAAGATATCCCACCTACTGCAATAACACTTGTTTTTCTGTTTTTTTAAACTGACTAGCTTTACAATGAGAGCTCTTAGTGGATTCCCTTTAAAGCTTGGAGGAGGAAGATTTTGTAACTGGTGTTCATCTATTATCACTTTCCAGAAAATCCTATCAGAAGGAGAATTTTACAGGTGGGTGGATGGTCTCATTACCAAAACAGAATCAGGACTGCTAATAAACGTGCAATCTTTTAATTTCAAACAAACATAGACTGGCTGAACTCATACAACAAACAAACAAGTACTCCTATTACCTACGAGGACAGACCGATGCTGATGACTGCCCTAACATGGAATTTCACTTCTTAAACTAGTTTCTATAGCACATACTTTCACAGTCACGGCACGGACCTTACAAACCGTTGACGTATACCTAACCAGAGGCGCTGCGAGTTTTACTTGCCTTGCCCTGAAGAAGCCCATATCTGGGCGAAACGTGTTGGCTGTATTGAACCTTAAGCGCATCATGAATAAAAAGAACTAAGGAAACCAAGCAACAACGTGGACTCATTAATTTTCTATACTTGATGTGCATACTGCAGAGCTCTTAAATATATTGCCTCTCATACCCCTGTTAAAAATATTGTGATTTGTGGTCATATGGCGGCTGGCCATCTGAGGCGGGCAATATTTAACTACTATTTGTGACCTGTCTTGGCGGTGCAGCCCTCTGCAACCCAGCTGCTTGTTTCTCATACCAATACATCAAACAACACCTTCAATTTAAGTTGCTCCCCCAGCATCAATCTCACTAATATCCTAATTGAACTACACATCTGGCATGAGCATGCCCAAATCAGCATCTGGTTCCCTAACCAACACCACCGTCCTCAATCTCAAAATCTAACCTGGATTAGGGTTGCCTCAGCTAGACAGATGAACATAAAAAGAAGTGAAGAATTTGAGGAAGACTGTTGCACGACCAAAACAAACATCAACTCCATAGAACCAAAAGCACAACTGTACATCAAAATATATAATGTCCAAGGGAGATGTACTGGAACCCACTAAATTGAATAGAAAACAAAGATTTGTCCAAAGATTGACATCAAAGTTTTCAGTAAGGAGTGGTAAATATTCCAAGTGCCAGCCCCATACTGAAATGTATATGGTTAAAATCTCATTCTGAAATTGACAAGTCCTTTTTCAAAACACATATGCGGAGATGCCATAAGGTTATCAATCAATCAATCTTTATTTCGATCAATTAAGATGATAAAGGACAATTTACAATAAAAAGGCGCTTTTCCCTCCAAAAAATTGATACAAGTCTTAATATAGTAACTGCATATAAAAGTACAATCATGTTAAAAATCCAGGCATTAAAAGTTTCAAATTATATAATAAAATACCTTAAAATTCATATTAATATAAAAAGGGTGTAAGTGGCTCAATAATACAATTGGCATTTCTTAACCTTATGTGACACTAGTGATAAGTACACTAGAGATAGAATATAGTGTTTATCACAGTTACACAGAATCATACAAAGAGTGGGTCATTAAAGTAGCAAGAGGAAATGCCCCCTAATATTGTAATGACAACCGCTTACCTCTGTAATACCCGCGTACCCATTAATGCATCATTTTGTTCTTTATAAGCTTTGATTTGGATATACTTGAGGGGTTATACCACTTTTTGCAATTTTTCTTTTCCGGATTGACCATGACCAACTCAAGAACTTTGCAACAGCTATTGCACACTGGGCGCCAGTATCGGTCAGCAGTATTCTCAAGGAAATAGCACTGCTCCTAATGCCCATGTTCTTGCATAATGGGCGCAACCTTTTTTTATGTGGGGCCTGGTATGCTGGACAGACAAATAAAATATGTGGGTAAGTTTCCTCGTGGTCCTGACACAACTTACACATACTATCATTGTCACTCTGCCACTTGCATGTAAATACATTTACGGGTAATGTGCCTTCCCTATCGGAATTGAAAGTATAGACGTCTATCCCTGGGTTTGGTGATGACATCCCAATATTGCTCATATTGTAGGCAGGGCTTAAACTCTAAAAATGTACCCGTCAGTGATTTGGATTCCGTTGTAGTTATATTATTATTTGCCACCATAGACCAGTGTAGTCTTTATATCTCTTTTTTTTTCATTAGGTTATCATAAATGTTAGAAATCAGCTCTCTAGTTGGCAGAGGTATGCACCCTGTCCGTGAAGGGACCACAATTCTAGTCAGGGTAAATCGGTCACATACTTAAAGCAGCCCGTGTTCACCCTCTGGTTGCTTGGCACGGAGCAGTCAGGATTACCGTAAATGGTAATGTTTAAAGCAGTTGTGAATGTGTGGGTACAGTGACACAGTGAAAACACCACAAAATACAAGATAAAAACAATAAGAATCCAAGTAAAGCATCTCAAGTTATGGATACTTCAAGAATGTACAATGATGAAAGAGCCCTGGTGCTTTCAGGGGCTACTATACGGTTACACATTGGTGAAATGACAGTGATCCATGCCGTGGATCGGGAAAAGAATAAGTATAATAATACATATACATAAACAAATAAATATATGAGGTGTAAATGAATACTTATGTTTTAATAAAAACAATTGTATTAAAAATAAGCAATTAAGGTGAAGAACAATTTAATTTCCTTTGGTAAATCCTTATCTGGGAGAGACAAGATCTAGCTACAGATTCCTTACCTTTGAATTTTCAAGGCTTCAGACTGGATCTGGAAGAGTTTTTTTCAAGCAGTACCCCTTCAAGCCAGTAGGTGACGTTGTTTGGCTGCATGCAGTGTTGTTCCCGTCGTCCGCGCTAGAAGTGATTTCCGAATCATCTATTAAGGAGCCACCTTGGCGCGCTGACATCAGGTACTTTTCACAGCTTTCCATGCCAGGAACACGGAGCCATAAAGAGAACAGACACTGGTGTGTCCAAACTAGGGCCCTGAAAGTGATCAGCCCTAAACCTAGAAGCTTGTCCCCAGAGCAGGATGAATGGGTGGGTCAGTAAGGAATCTGGAGCTGAATCTTGTCTCTAGCAGATAATGTGTTACTGAAGGTAAGTAACTTGTTCATCTGTTCATCTAGCCACAGCTCTCTTACCTTTGAATAGATACGCAAAGAATACCATCGCTGGTGGTGGGCTGAAATCACATTTTCAACTAAAAAGTCCTGCAGAACGGAACGGGCGAAGTGCCCATCCCTGCAGACCTGACTGTCCAGGCAGTAGTGTTTTGTAAACGTGTGCAGGGATGTCCCCGTTGCTGCCTGACAGATGTCCAGGACTAGGACTCCACATGCTAATGCAGTGGTAGCAGCATAAGCCTCTGTGGAGTGAGGTCTTAAGCCTCAAGGGACTGCTTCTTGGCATGTACAGTGAATGACCCACTGCAAAATGGTTTCATTCTGTACCACCTGACCTTTCTTTGCTCCATCATACCACATGAAGTGTTGGACGCCACCCAGGACTCTCTTGTGCGGTCACAGTAGAACGACAGTTCTCTTTTTGGGTACATACAGTGGAGTCGCTCCTCTTCTTTTGAGGGATTTGGAGGAGCATAGAAAGTGGGCAAGGTGACGGATTGGCCCACGTGGAGTGGTGTTACCACTTTCGGCAAGAGAGAGACCCTAGTGTGAAGCACCAACTTGTTTGAAAATATAGACAAAAAATGGAGGCTTGGATGATAAAGCCTGCAGCTCACTCACCCTCTGGGCAGATGTGATTGCCACTAGAAAGGCAGTCTTGATGGTGAGCAGCCAGAAGGGACAACTATGAAAAGGCTTGAAGAGGGCACACATCAGAAATGTGAGAACCAAATTAAGGTCCCACTGATGCATGAAGAAAGGGGAAGGTGAGAACATATGTACAAGACCTTTAAGGATCCTATTCACAATAGGGGACTTCAATAAAGAGGGTTGGTCAGCCAGCGCAAACAGGGTAACCCTTGAAAGTACCCAGAGAAAATCCCTACTGGGCAAGGATAAGGATAAAAAGAAGGGTATCAGAAAGAGAAGCAAAAATGGGGTCAATAGACTTTTCTGTAAAATATAATACAAATTTGTTACACTGGCAACCATCTTAGTGGAGGGAAGTCTGACTGCCATAATAACATTACAGACTTAAGAAGGAAGGTTAGAAGCTATCAACTGTCACCGCTCCCTCTCCATGCAAGAAGATGTTGAGTTGAGAGGTTTGGGTAGAGGACCCTCCCCAGCAGCTGAGACAAAAGATCATACTGAAGAGGAAGCCTGATTGGAGGATCAACGTTCATGCTGAGAATTTTGGGGTACCATACTCTAGTGACCAGTCCACAGCCAGAAGAATGACTTGGGCCCGGTTGTCCCTGATCTTCTTGAGATCTCTGGGCAAGAGTGGTATGGGCAGAACGGTTTAAAGGAGGCCTGAGCTGCACTTGAGAAGAAACGCGTCTCTGAGCGAGGGCACCTTAAAAACTCCAGCGTGCAAAACTGTTCAGATTGGACGTTCTTGGCAGAGGTGAACAGATCTAACCAAAGCTCTCCCCACTGCTGAAAGAGACCTTGCGCCACCTCTAGATGGAGACAACATTCATGATCCGCTAGGCATTGATGACTGAGTTTGTCTGCTCTGGTGTTCAGGGAACCTGCTAGGTTTTGAACCACCAGACATATATCCTGCTGCTGCAGCCATTTTCAGGAGTGCAAGGGCTCTTGGAAAAGGTCCACGGCCCCACCTGCCTTGTTTTTTGCAGTACCACATGGCAGTGGTGTTGTCATGAACATGTGGACCAGCCTTACCTTGATGGAGGGTATGAAGGCTTTTAATGTTAATGTTAAGTGACATTTGTATAGCGCATAATCACCAATGGTCTCTTAGCACTTATGAGAAGAATTACAGAACTGTGCCTGCAGTTACCTGTCACAGTGCCTACTTGACCAGAGCTTATCTTGTCCAAAAGCCTGAGTGAACTAAAAAGTCTTTAGTTTTTTCCTAAATAGAAGGAGAGAGGCTTCCCTGCGCAAGCTCTCTGGCAACTTGTTCCACAGCTGGGGAATCAGAACTGAGAAAGCTCGTCCACGCATGGTGACTGTCAAACAGTGGGCAGGACAACAGGCTTGTCCCGGTCGAGCAGAGGCAATGTCCCGGCACTTATCAAATTAGGTGGCCCTTGATGTATTCCAGTGCCAACCCATACAGAGCTTTGTGTGCAATACATAGGCCCTTAAACCTGGCCCTCTGCTTGATTAGGAGCCAGTGTAGTTGTTGCAACAGTGGTGTAGCATGTGAACATCTTGGGAGCTTGAAAATCAATCTCGCTGCTCACCAGTCGGATCGCTTGGAGCTCCAGCATGTTGTGGAGTTTGTATTCTGCTGGAGACCAGCGTACTCTGATCTCCACCTCTCCCAGATGGCCACCCCATCGTAGGACTGATGCATCTTTCACTCTGCGACGTCTGGTTGGGGAAGGGAGAGAGTTCTGCCTATAACTCAATTATGGTTTGAAAGCCACCACTGCAGGTCTTTTACAGTCCCCTCCAAGATTTGGACAGTGTCATAGTGATTCGCCTGATTCTGCAACCAGTGGAATTTCAGATCACATTGCAGAGCCTGCATTTGCCATCTGGCATGTGTTACTAGAAAATGCAGCAGGCCATGAAGCTCGGCAGCCTCACAGTAATTATCAACAAAATCCAGGATAGAGACTGAAACATCGTATCATAGCCTGAATATCCTGGACTTCCCATTTGGGAGAATAAGCCCGAAACTGCACTGTGTCCATAACAGCTCCAATAAAAGCCAAGATAAGAATCTTGAACTTTTGGGAATCAGAAAGTAGCGGGAATAGCAACCACTGCCTACTTCTGGCACTGGAACCCTCTCTATGGCTCCCTTGGCCAAGAGAGCTGTGACTTCCTTGTGGAGCAAGTATAAATGAAACTCCATCAGCCGATCATCAGATTAAGACAAAGGGGGAGGGGAGGATTTGAAGGAACCGGAGTAGCCCCTTCTAAAAATCTGTAAAACCAACCTGTTTGATGTTATTGACTGCACGTGGTGGAGAGGATGGCTTTTTCTACCAACAAGTGGATGCTCCTGATCTTGTAGGGCAAGATTAGGTGGGTTTTAACAACTGGCATACCAGAGTTCCTCTCACCAGTACATTTCCTGGCCTTCCAACTTGTTTTCAAAAGGGTCCAGTGACCCCTTCCATTCATCCCCTAACCTAGCCCTTCAGACTAGGACTCATGGGTCCTGTCGACTCTGGAATCGGCGCCGATCGATGTCTTTCGGGCTCCGTGTCAGATTCCTGAATGCATATGGAGCTGGCACCGCCGGTGGCAGCTGGTGGCGTCAGGAGCATCGGTGTTGGAGCCGGCATCAGGGAAGGTCGCTGAGTGATGACCAGTGCCTGTCTGGATCCGTTATCAGATCTACAGGGCCCGTTGGAGCCGTTGGTGTAGAACCTCATGGGGCCTTGTCAGACCCCGTGGGGCCCAAAGGTGCACTAGAGGGGTTAGCCCGCTCAAATACCCGGGGCATGGCCTAGTAAAATTCTTTAATTTGAGCCGGGGTTGCTCCAGCACCCATAAAGGGTTTGAGGCTCGGAGTCGATCCTGACAATGATTCCAAGGAACAGTGCCTCCAACGAAGATCCTCCTTCGTCATGGCAGCCGACAGACAAGGGAAAGTCGCTTCAACTTCTTGTGTTTCTTATGCTTCTTTCCGGAGTGTCCTGATGACCTGGAGTGGGACGAAGAAGACTTGGGGATCCTGGAGCACTTTCGCGACCTCCCTCTCGATCAGGACCGAGACCTCCTAGGAGTCAAATGACTCGGTGTCACCTGCTGGGCCACTGGTAACTTCAAGGACCGCTCCATAAAAGCCTTCAGTGCCATGGCCTGGTAGTCCGAGCACAACTTGGTGTTGTGGTCGTAATCGAGACACCGTGGACACACTAAATACGGGTCCATAATCAACATGTTGATAGGTGCAATATGGTTTAAAAACTCTCTTCCTTGAAGACATTACCTTAACACACCAAGAGGAATATTTCCTCAAAAAGTAGTTTGACAAAACATCTAAAAATATCTGTCAGAAAGCAACAGAGGGGTAGCTATTTCTCTGGATCATTGCTAACTGGCGTGGAAAGAAAAGAACTATTGTCAGCCGGCCAAGGTGGTGCCTATATAAGTGATGAGGAGTTGCTTCCGGCTCGGACTATCCTGAGGATGCCATGCACAGCAGACTGACGCCACCTACCAGCGCGCAAGGATACTGCTGGAAGAAACATCTTCTAGATCCAGTCTTTTGCCTGGGAAATTCAAAGGTAATGAATCTGTGGCCAGATGACACTAGCAGATTAGTGTTTTATACATAGTAAAGAATTTAAAAAATTATAGAAATATGAAGACAAAATGATAAAATTAGAAGATCGACAGTGGAATAGGAAAAGAAGAGGTAAAAAGAAGGGTTAATAAAACTTAATAGTTGCAAAAAGAAAATACTGTTAACGTATTACAATACTGTTTATGAAATATGATTGGGAACTAGTTTTGAGGTTTAAGACAATGCACGTAGGACTCATACACATTCAAAATGCAAGTACCTAAGAAATTATTCCAACTCTTCCAATTTAGAAGATATTAAAGCCCATTTTGATCAATAGTTTTTCACATTACCTTATTGTGTTTATTTGCAGTTGTAGAGAATTGAGATTATACATATCTAATCTGTGATTAAAACACATAAGGTTCCATTATGCATTTACAGGACTATGTTAACCTGACTTCCAATTGCAAACTATAACTTGTGGAGTGACAGCTATTAAATTGTTGGTATGTATATCCAGTAATGGATTAATATATAGTTTATAATGAGGCCCTCCAAGTTATATAAAAAAGGAATAGAGACAATCCTGATTCAACAAATTTCTCTCTAAAATGGGTGTGCTTTAGAGCTTGTGAAAAAATAAGTACCACAAGTATCTTGAATTGTATTTTTTCTCACAAAGATAGGTAGGGGTGCAATAGAGACTATTAGTTTTTTTTAAAACACAACATTTGAGTCCATTCAATTCAATTTCTTTATTCAGCTACATAGAGATAAACCATAAAAATACATACAATAAAATATAGCCACCAAGCTTAATACAAACTTACAAACTTAGCTATCCAGAGATTCATATTTAAAGTTTTCCAGATGAGATAAACATGTCCTTTCCTGTAAAACCTATAATATAATCTCACAACAGCATTGCACACTAACAGATCATCAAGTTTACACAAATATATAAAATATGATTAGTAAAATGTATCTTTACAAATACTCATTTACCATAATGCCAAGTGCAGTGTTTATTGTAACGATGTCCTATCACATGAGCAAAAGAACCTTTCCTTCTTCCAAAAGCCCATTTTAAGGAATGCAAACTTATGATGGTATATACCTAAATGAAAGCCTATCAGTGTATGTCTATTATATGTTCTGGTTACATTCAAAAGATAAGGTTGAATTCCCTCTATCTAATACACTGATAAATAATGTATCGCGTATGTTTTATGTGTCCCGCTTGTGCGCTCTAATTTTCTCTAATAATGAGCAAGGCCTTTCATCATTTTTTAGAATAACGGGCTATTGCCTCCATTGCTTCTAAAAGCTCCAATATTCCCAGCTTATGAAAAATATCTTTTATCTTACACAACCAGGGGACATTAGTGGAAAGCTCGTGAACAAGACAATTCTTTAATATAGCCCTCGCAAATAAAGTCTCTGGCTTAGTGCAGACAGTATACCAGTGGAGAACTGGTTTTATATTCAAAGGATCATCGATAAGGGGAATCCCCAGCTCCTTATGGATGATTGATGCAGGAACTGACTGAGGAAGACCAGGGAGTCAGTGAAGAAATGTATTTTCCTTTCTTTGAATGTTGTTCTTGCTCCACTTATCCCCAAAGACCCGCTCTATAAGTGACCCCATCAAGACATTTAGTTTTATTTTTTTTTCAAATATATTTTTTTGATTTGGTTCCTAACTTGTTAGCAAATCTAAATATTCCTTCCGTCTTCGAGTCTTTGATCTTCCCTTCACACTGATCATTGTAAAATGTTTCTTAAGATTGATCTTTAAATTCCTTTCCTCCAGGTAGAGCATAAACGTGCTAATAAGATGTTGCAACCCATTTGGATTAAATCAGCATAATCTGCTTATGAAAGTATCGGGACCGTCCATGAGCCCACTCTAGGAAAATCTGTGCAAAGAACATGGCGTTCACCATCAACCCCATTAATATAAAGTGAAAAAAGAATAGGTGCAAGAATGCAACTCTGCCTAACACCTCTCTTTAGCTCAAAGGGCAATGTACAACCCACTCTTGATCCATAACATACCCTTGCAGTCACGTTCTCATACATTCTAGCCAACAGAGTAACTATATGGTAAGAAATCGGGTTACTGTTTGAGGGGGAAACCCTTTCAAAGCAACAATCACAGCCCTTGTCAGGTGAAGCACACACAAACTAAAAATTGACCAGGGCTCAACCCTCACGTAGCTTGTCACAGAGCAGTCAGGCTTAACTTAGAGGCAATGCATAAATTATTTATGCAGTATATCAAACAATAATGAAGTGAAAACAATAAACAATAAAAACCCCACTCCAATATAGAAAAATAGAACACAATTTACAAAAGAATGAATAAATAAATCCAGACCAAAATGATACAATTTCTATCAGTAGAACCAGAGATATGAAATGCCAAAGATTTGGGAAAATAGTGCTAAAAAGTCCAAAGACCACTCATGGCTATCTGGCTGTGTGAGACACTGACCAAGATGAATCACAGGTCAGATACAGGGACCAGGTTAGTCCAGCTGAAAAGTTGCATTCTCAGTCCAGGGCAAAAAGTGCTGTTCACGGTAGAGTGGGCCACCAGGAGCAAAGAAGCGTTGCGGATGGTCATCAATGTAGCACGAAGAGCAGGCCTGTTGTTGCAGATGGTTGTTGCTGTGGTGCAAAGATCCTGTTGTTGTTGGGAGCGGACCAGAGATTCGCAGTGGTGGTCCAAGCAAGTGGTCAATGCAGTAACATGAACAGTTGGGTTGAAGGAACTTCATATTGGCTGGCTGAGTGAGTGACAAGGATTTGGCATAATCAGGCCCATTTCCAGTCACTAAGAGCTCAAACATTTCAATTCAGCCTCTCTGAGGCCACACCAAGTGTTCAGGACCTGGGGGGCACCACTTGGGGGTCAGGGGCTTCTTCCAGCTGGATCTGAGTGATAGTTTAGGAGATTGGGAACCAGTTATATCCCTCTGGCTCTGCAACAGACTAGCCCTTGGAGTCACTCTGGAAGTCCTGGGTTCAGGTTAAGGTGCATGCCCAATCCATCTGACTCAGGCAGGATGGCAACAGGCCAGCACTCCAACAAGCAGCAGTCCAGCAAGGTAGTAGTTGAGCAGGGCAGCCGTCCAGTCAAGTGGCAGTCCTGCCAGCGGCATAGCAGTCCTTCATTTTGACAGATTATCCATAGGTCCAGAAATGTACTGAAGAGTTGTTGTCTGAGGTCCAATATTTATTTTATATGCCTCCTTTGAAGTGCACAGGCTTCCTGCCTCCCCTGACCTGGTTCCATATGAACTACAGGGGGTATGTAGCCCTTTCTGTGAAGGCAGGACAGAACCTATTCAAGTGTTAGTAAGGCTGTGCACACCACTGCTCTCATATCCTGCCAGTGCTTGCCCATTCAGGCACACCTAAGCCCTCTATTGTTTGTGGCTGTCTAGGAGGAATACACAAAGCCCAACTGTAAGCTACACCCTGTCGTGTGACCAAGAAACAGGCAGCAGGCACTAAATGGCTAAGGCAGGAAAATGCCAACTTTCTAAAGTCGTATTTTCAAAATTGCATTTAAAAATCCAACTTTACCCTAAGAGAGGATTTTTCATTAATATTCCTAATACACCAAACATGACTGGTTACCTGTTCCCATTTAGATGTTACAGATTATTAAATGTAATAAGGTAGCTCCAATGTTGTCCTATCGGAGAGATAGGTCTTGCAGTAGTGAAAAACAAATGTAAAAGGTTTTCACTACCAGGAAATGTACAACTTAAATGTACATGTTCAGCTTTTTAAATTCCATGCACTCTGCCCTCTAGGCTGTCTAGGGCTTACCCTAGGGATGACTTATATGTATTAAAAAGGAAGGTTTGGGCCTTGCAAACTGTTTATCTTGCCAGGTCAAAACAGCAGTTTAAAACTGCACACACAGGCTGCAATGGCAGACCGGAGTCATGTTTAAAGGGCTAATGAAATGTGAGACACAATCGGAGCTGCATGCTCACGAGTATTAATTAATTGACAGACCCTGGGCATAGGTGGTTCCACCTGAGTAGGGACTTACAAGTAAATGAAATATGGCAGTTGGGTATAGGCCAGTTACATCATGTTCTAAGGAGAGAGTACAAGCACATTAGCATTGTTTAGCAGTAGTAATGAATGCAGAGTCCTAAGGCCAGCAAAAACGAAATAGGCAACACCTCTTTGGCCCTGGTGTATATCCCTACTAGGAGGTTCAGATTCAAAGATTGCTCAATTGTGCCCAGCCCCCTTTTAAATCAATACTGACACTCAATTAAGATGGAATTTTCTTATGCCCAACATTCTAGCCTAGCTAGAATAACTCTATCCCTTGGATTACCCAATGAGTCCAGAAGAGATATGGGTCTATCACAAGTTGAGTCACTCGTATTACCCGTCTTCAAGATTGGATTGATTATCATTTATGACCATGCAGAGGGGACATTTGAATCATACTTTCTGAACATGAAGCAGAGTTATATCCCACATTAGTATTATTTCTCACGAAGTTTAAACATTTGATCTAAGTATGGTTGCACTTAATAATGTATATTTAAAAGAAGTGGTGGAAGGAGTTGTGATTTGAACTTTGTGTGTTCTAATAATGTTAGATTCCATAGAAGCAAAGCTAACCAAGGCAGACTTTAGTGAACTAACAAGTCTGTTGTACTGATTAACAGAATTTTTAGGAAGCTTATATTCAAGAACAAAGTCAGAAAAAGAAAGGATCTTAATATCACAAAATAATTGTGAAACTTTAAATACACCTTTAGACAACAATTCTTTACCAAATGTTTTTAACTCATACACATTTAGTCATCAATTTTTCCAGAAAATGATAACTCATTTCTTTTTACCAAGTAGACCCTTTAACAAAATGGGGTAGAGTAAAGGTAAACAGCAGTTAGACGGTTGGCACATGAAAAATATGGTTATTTGAAAAAGGGGAAATAAAAGACAAATCCAATTTGACCCATAATTTATGACTTTCTACCACTAAGTCAGATATGAAAGTTAGAATCAGTCTCATAACAAAAACAGTGTGATATTTAATGAACTTAGGAAAATACCCTCCTTTTGAGGTCTATCCAAGGCTATCTTGACTTTTCCCAATTCCATAGGAAATTGAATAGCAAACTATCTAGGTTATAGTGGAATAGTTTTAAAGTTGTAACAGGCACCATCACGAGTTGATAACAGGAAGGATCATCATTGACACTGTATCTAAGCAGCTCACCCATGACTATAATCGAGTGAGATACTTTTGTGCTAGGTTTTTTACATTAATAAGTAATTATTTGAGATTAAATTGCAAACTAACCCTTGAGGAATTGCTGTATCAAATACCCACGCATTTAATTTTGGAAGGGTTCCAAGTCCAAACCAGCTTTCTGCAATGTTCTTCAAAGCAAGATGTGTTCAGAGGCAAAACCTTGTATTTATCAACATTAAGCTTATATCCAGATATTTCTAAAAACAGTTCATTGAAAAATGCAAGGAAGGACTCTTCAGTCTTTGATGTTTATAACTAAATATTACCAGTGTCGGCTGTAAATGTATCATTCTGATTTCTTGAAGAAAAACCTGAAACATTATTTGACCTTCTAAACTGTTCTAAAAAGGCTCAACTGTAAAAATGAAAAGTTATGGGTATGAAGGGTAACCTTGTCTAGTGTGTCCTTTTGAGTAAAATATAGGGATTGTATTACATTACCTAATACAGAGGACTTTGGAGAAGAATATTATAAAAAAAATACATTTGAAAAATGTTGGTTCAAAGCCAATGCAGGTTCCACTCCTCATTAGAAACTATCAATTGACTCTTCCAAGGGCTTTTTCATTGTCTGGAGTAATTGCAGCTACAGACTCCTTTGACTTTGATGAACCAAGTCTAATATTCAGAAAGGTTCTTGTATTGTGCAAAATTACCCAATCATTGACAAAACAAGATTGTTAAGTTACCTTTAAGCTCGGGCAATAAAGCTATCTATCCTCAAGACAAGTGTTTTGGCAAATTATGCTGTTGATTTGAATTAGTCATGTCTGCCAATTATTAATACAATAGGAGAGATACTATCTTTCTTTTCAATAAGACATAACATGGAGTTTGTAAGCATCCATTCAGGTTTAGCAGTGGATGAAAATGGTTAAATAGAGAAATAAGTTTAGGGATCAATCTCTTTGTAAATTGTAGAAAGAATTGTACAGTAAAACCATTTGAGGTTGGTGCTTTTTCATTAGGGAGTTTAGTAAGTGTATTATATAATTGTTCCAATTCCTGATAATGCTCTCCTGAAGAAAATAAAAGTCTAAATTGGTTGAAATTTTTAATCTAAATTTGGTGAAAGAAGCATTTAAGGAATATTGTCACAAGATATTTTCTCTAATGCATAATGCCTCATAATACTTGATAAAACAATTAGCAAAGTCATGCTCTCTAAATTACTCATCACCTAACTCACTTATCATACACATATCCAAATTCTTCTTTTCAAACTTGAGATACAAAGGAAATCTTCAATATTTAGAAAATAGTAACACCCACAACTCAGATTAAAAATCACTCTCAAGGCATCCAGGCAACTTATTACATGCCAGCGAGAGCCTTTCATCAGTCATTTCCATTTTGATCTAGCCAAAAAGGTTTGAAAAATTAAAATAAGGTGTAGAAGCCACAACTGTTTAATCTGGCCTTCATCTAAGCACACTTGCATGGATAACAATGAAAGAATATATACATATTCTTGTAAACTTTAAATACCTTGCAAGTTTCACATATCAGCATCACTTTCATGTGTATGTTTACTTGACCTAATCCAGCACTCTGATCTTGCCAGAAGTTTATGCTGCAGCTTTCTTGAAAACAGTAAGTAAATAACTACTGTTCATCTCTCAAACACAAAGCAAATTGTAAGGCTATCCTGGCGAGTCATTCTTCTGTCCTTTCTGGCAAGCCCATCATTTGCACTTACTTTTTGAAGCTCCATTTTGCATTCTTTACCCTGAACCCATTTAGTTCCAGTAGTAGATTACTTGTAGACTTCAGATTATTTATTTCATTTTTTGTTTTAGAGATTCTATCCTCTATCTTTGATACTTTCACACTTACCTTTGTCAGATCATTTATTAAAAGTTCGATCTATGGACCCAATGAATCCAGCTTGGATTCTACTACATCTCTGGATTCTTTATCTGTCTTTGGGATTTCTGAGGGGAATACGTTGTTATTTATTGTGTTTTCCTGGTTTTGTCCTTCATGCCTTTACACATATATTATATTCACTCTTGTCATCATATCTCCCTTGTACTGCAGAGCAGGCTCTCACAACATTCTTTCAATTAATATTTCTAATTCTTTTTCACATATATTGTACTCATACCATTAGCAGCAGGGAAAATACACAGTAAGTGCAGTTTTCCATGTCATGGTGGCAAGGTGTTCTTGATAGATAGATAGATATACACACACACACATATATATGTATATATATATATGTATATGTGTGTGTGTGTATATATATTACCTACTGGCAGTCGCCAGTAGGTAGTTATAGTTAGGACCTATTTTCCATAGGAAATCCCCAACATTCTATTTGAAATAACTTTGGCGTCGATTGATGAATCTTCGCAAATGTTTCCAAACTTTTGACCAGCTCCGGTCCGCTCCTATCCTGAAAATTTCACGGTGATTCGTCAAGCGTGGGCCGAGAAAAAAGAGGGGTCCGAAAATACGTTTTCCCCATGCATTTTCCCATAGGACCTGTTGACGCAGCTACAGCCCGAAGTGCTGAACGGAATTACACCACATTTGGCAAAGAGGTAGTCCTCAGTTCAGACTCGTGCCTTTTGCTTAAATGGTGTAAATCCGTTCAGTAGTTCCTGAGAAAATCAAAAGTAAAATCACATATATATCTGGGCGGAGCCTAACCACACATCTCATCGTGAGATCTGATTGGCTGTCAGCACTTCATCCAAGAAGTGTTGGCAGCCATCTTGGGACCAATATACATGATAGCACCTCATTAAAAAGCATTGCAGTTAATAGAAGGTTTTAAGACTTTAGTTACATTATAAATCATTTGTTGATGGTACCATACTCATTTTAGGAATTGTGGTGTGTTCTTTTTTAAATATTTTTTTATTGCCTTTTTTCTCCTTTTTTACAGAGCATGGTCATCATAGGAATCATAAGACAGAGTACTACATAGATTCGGTTTAAAACTAAAAGCAATTATATAATGATAACTTTGACTGGACATACAATTATTCCAAGCGGATTTAACATACAAATCATTAAACAATGGACCGAGAGAGCAAAAACAAAGCAAAACAATAATTTAGGCAATACCGTACCAGTAGTTTCTAATTTTCCTTCCACTTAATATTGGGGTCCCAAATTTGTAATCCTAACTTTCTTCCCCTTTTGCCCTTCCTTGCGTATATCTCCTTCTCAAGGTTATAGACTGAAAGCAGTCTAGCCAGCCATTGATGAAACGTAGGTGGGGGTAATTCCAGCCAGGCCGAGGCAATACAAATTCGCAGAACAGCCATAGCCAGAAACATAAAGAAGCATGTTGGGTCCTCTGTGCCATCACTATCTATCCCCAACAATATTATCGGTGGGGTAAGGGTGACCTTGCTTCCCAGTAATCTCCCTAAAAATACTTCTATAGCCCTATGGAGCGGAGATAGATGAGGGCAGGTAGCAAAGACATGTATTAGATCCGCCTCAAAACTATCACATCTGGAGCAGGTGATACCGGTCGACCCTCCCCACTGCGCAATCCTGGCTGGTGTATAGTATAGTGAGTAGATTGTTTTGTAGTGCTGAGCCTGAAGTGCCACTGAGCAGAGAGCTTTCTGCGCTAGTTCTAATGAGAGTAAAAAGCACTCCTGGCCCACTCCAAGTTTCTCGGCCCACTTGTTTTGATATTTCACAAGGTCATCTTCTTTACCCACCATAAATTCAGCATAAAGTCTTTTAATCGTACAGCTCACCCTGCCCCGGATGATTTCCATAATTGCATTTTTCCCAAACCCGGCAGGCCCACCCTTCTTGGTTTTTAAGAAGCTCCTGACTTGTAAGTATTTGAAAAAGCTTCTAGACTCCACCCCATGAGCCGTTTGAATATCAGAAAACTGGCGTATTCCATTTATGCCCATTAAATCCCCTACCTTCGTTATACCTCGACCCCCCCAATCTGCAAAAACCGGATCTGAAAATATGTCCCCTGGGAGAGTATGGTTCCTATACAATTGAGTGTATGCGTTAAACCTCCCTAATCCATATCTTTTCTTGAAGGATAGCCATATCTTATGAGCAGCTATCAGTGTCTTAAATTTTGTTCTCTTGAAATAACTTGGATCAGTGTACTTCAGAAATGCATTCTCTGCTTCTTCTCCCAGTAATAACGAGTAAATAGATATAGAACCAGAAATATCCTCTGACACGGTGCCGCCGCCACCTAAAAGTCCGGACATATACTGTAAGGCTGCTGCCCAGTAATACATTTTCAAATCAGGCACAGCCCATCCTCCCCTGTCTCTAGGGAGTGCCATATAACGTAAAGCCCTTCTTGTCTTACCTTGTGCCCATAGGAATCTATTTACCATCTGCTCTATTATAATAAACCATTTTGCCTCAAATATAAGTGGGATTGATCTAAAAAGGTAGAGGAATTTTGGCAAAAATATCATTTTAATGATATTCGTGCGTCCAACTATAGAGAGATGAAGATTATGCAATCTATCCATATAATTTTTTGCTTTCTGTATTATTGGGTCTATATTCCTTTCCACTACCTTATTCAAATCCGCCGAGATAATAACCCCTAAATATACATCAAATTCCACTACTCGAGAGTCCAGGCAATCTGTGTTGTCGTTTTTAATTATCTGCGTCTTGGGCCCATTCAGAGCATATCCAGAGACCTGGCCAAAACTTAGGGCTTCCATCTCAACCTCTCTTATAGCCTCAGTGGGCGCCGAAGTAAGAATTGCCACGTCGTCGGCGTATGCCAGGATTTTACAATCTATGCCTAGACTTTTTATAGGGGGAATCCTATTGTTCGCCTCTAATTTACGTAAAAAGGGATCTATATATAGTGCAAACAGAAGTGGCGAACATGGACAGCCCTGTCTCGTACCCCGTTTAATCTGTAGGGGCCTTGTATGGCCAGCATTCACCCTAATTCGAGCTGTAGGAGCTAAATATAAGGCCTTAATGGCTTTTATAAATCCCTCTCCACATCCAGACCATCTCAATGTTGACCAGAGATACTCCCAGGAGACCCGATCGAATGCTTTTTCGGCATCCAGTAACATAGCTGCCATCGGGCCTCCTGCGACCTCTGTAGCATCAAATAGAGTAATAACTCTGCGGATATGCTGTGTTGTGCCTCTTCCTGGAATAAATCCATGTTGGGTGGTACTAACCAAGGTATCTATGACCTTTGATAACCTGGTAGCCAAAATTTTAGAAAATATTTTGGCATCCGCGTTCATCAACGTGATCGGCCTATAAGACCCCGGTTCTGTGGTTGGCTTTCCCTTTTTTTAAATTACTACAATGTCTGCTCCTGCCCAAGTACTAGGAACAGATACCCCTAACTGAGCCTGTTGTAAAGTAGTGCATAAGTCCAAAAAGATCTCGTCCCGAAAAGTTTTGTAAAATTCCATCGGGATTTGATCAGGCACAGCTGCCTTACCTGACGCTAAGCTTGTTAAAGCAGTAAATATCTCTTCTGCCCTCAGAGGCGCCTCTAAAACTTCTACACTTTCTTGTGATAGAGATGGGGCAGGAATATCAGTAAGATAAGAGTGAATTTCTGAGGGATCCTTTGGGTGTTCCTCATCATATAGTGAAACATAAAACTGTCTAAAAACCTCGGGAATTCCCTCCGGGTCCGTACGTAATTGCCCAAGACCATCAAAAACCCCTTTAACTTCACCTAAAGCTGTTTTTTGCCTAGCGCGCACTGCTAGGATGTGGCCCACCCGTTCACCAAGCTCATACGATTGTTCCCTTTTTACTAAATATGTAGCAGCCACCTTACTGGATATACTTTCTTCTACTCTTGCTTTTGCTCTAGTAACTTCAATTAATGCCTGATCCAAAGGAGCACCAATTACGGACAGTGAAGCCAGCTTGTCTTCGGCTTCCATCAAAACCTTACTTAATTCTGAAGCTCTTAACTGCTCCTGTCTCTGTCTAAACAGACTAAAACTTAGCGTTTCACCTCTGATGCCTGCCTTAAAAGCATCCCAAGAGATTCCCGAAGATGTACTACCTCTGTTAATTTCCCAGTACTGTTTAATCCAGTCTTTCATATGGCATACATAATCTTCATTCTTTAATAACCCCCACTCAAAAGTCCATATCCGTTCATTCTTAAATTGTTTTGTAGTATCTAAAGAAAAAACCAAGGGGTTATGATCAGAAAGGACGCAAGGTAATTTTTCAATCTGGGCATTTATGAGCAAACGGTTAGAAACTAAGAAGTAGTCCAGCCTAACGCTAACCTTATGAGGGGCAGAAAAATAAGTAAACCCAGAGTCAGTGGGCTTCAACCTTGCCCAAGCATCTACGAGCGTGTTATTCCTTGCTAAGCTTGAGATTGCACGGCACACTCGCTTCTTTCGACCCTGATATCTCCCAACATGATCTAGGCCCAGGCCTCCTACTCCATTGATGTTAAAATCCCCACAAAGAATAACATATGGAGCCCATGTAGCAATTCCAGATCTAAAAAAGTGAAAATCTCTGGATCATCTTCAGTAGAACCATATATAGATCCCATAGTGACCCAATCTCCAGCTATAGAGCACTCTATTAATGCCCATCTGCCCCACTGATCCTCCAATTTTTTTCTAACTATCACGTCCTTCAATCTAGTTAATATAGCCACCCCTCTAGTCTTACCCCCCTGTTTTGAATAAGCAAGGAGATAAAACCCCAATTGTTCCACTAGAAAACTTTTCGTTCCTTCAATATGTGTCTCCTGCAGACAAAAAAAATCTGCCCTAGTTGCTCTCAGTAGTGTCGCTACTCGTTGCCTCTTGAGATTATCATTTAAGCCACACACATTAAGTGTAACTATCTGTGTATACATTAAAACACATCTAATGCCAATCCTCTCCAGTTATCCAGCATTACAGATATCAAAGTGGTACTTTTCTTTTCTTGTCCTTCAAAGTCCATCTCATCCCCTTTTATTTTTTGTACAGACCAATTGGAGCCTCTCTGTAGTTCGTAAAATACCTAACTGTAGTATGCCCTGTGCCCGTGCCCGTGTACACCCCCCCTCCCAGCCCCCCTCCCTTGAGGTCTCCCACCCCCATACAGGCAAATAGGTCAGGCACGACCTATATATGACAGCTATGTGCCCGCAGGAGTCGCTCCCCCTCGCCCCCCCAGTTACAACCCCATCTATTAAGCTTTTTTTTTTTTTTAAATGCTTTTAATGCTTTTGATACCAACAATACAATACCCAGTGCCCCTTATCATAACCGCCCAAAAATCCGGTGGCGCTTTAACTTAAGAAGCTATCCTAAATCTGCACGCCAGCTTATATTACCTTGTATTATCCTAATACACCCCTAGGACCTCTATACTCCTTTATATTCCTAAGCTCCCTTTCTCTCCCTTAGCTCTGTCAGATACGTTTGAGCTTTTATTTCAGAAAAAAACATCTTGACTTGTCCATTGTCTAAAACTTTAAGGCGAGATGGAAATAGTAAAAAAGCCTCACAGCCCAGATTCTGGAAAGCGGGAATCAGCTGTCTCAGCCGCCATCTTCTCTCCACCGTAACGTGACAAAAGTCTGGGCGGGCGAAAAATGTTGTACCCTCAAACGTGCGCTTGGCTTCGGGTTTTGCTTTGGCCATGATTTCTTGTCTGAGAAGGTAATTCCCGACATATACCAGTATGGCTCTTGGTCTATCGCCCTGAGAGGGGAAATTCCTTTTCTTTTGAACCAGGGGGAATCGATGCACCCGCTGTACTTCAATTTCCCATTTCCATGCTGTCATTTCCGGGAAGGCCCCCCTAAGTAGGTTAATAACAAAAGCCCGGACATCCTGCCCTTCTGACCCTTCTGCCACACCCAACAGTCTAATATTGTTCCGCCTTTGGCGATTTTCTAAATCTTCGATCTTCCACTGCACATCCTGTGTTGCTTTCTCTTGTGCCTCCTTAAATGCCTCCCATTTGCTAAAGTTGTCCTCAAGCTTCCCCGTCCTCTCCTCCACCTGTGAAACTCTACCAGCAATATCGACGTAAAGCTTATTCACTTTCCTTAATGACCCCTGGATCTTTTTAGTCGCCTGTTTAGCCCTCCGACTCTCTGATCTAGCCTCCCCCTGCATCTGCTTCAGGGTAGTATACAGTAAATCCAATGTAGGGATCTGCCCTGGGGTGTCAGTATCTTGCTGTGCTACCTGTTGCACATCCGAACCTCGATCTTCTAGGTACAACTGAGATGTGGCAGAGTAATCCCAATCAAGCTTCTTAGCCACAAGTAGAGAGCTTCCACCCAGCTTCGATTTAGTATAAGCTCTATCTTTCTGGTTCTGCGATTTGGTCTTCTGTATTGCTAACCCCTTCTGCATTGTGGCGCCTTCTACCTCCGAGTACTCCGAGTCTGAGCTCCCCGTGAGGCTTTCCCCGCTTGAGAAGGATGATCCGGAGTCGTCATTAAGGGAGAAAGAGCAGTTGTCATTGGGGGAACCAGGTGCAGGGGCGAGTAAACCCATCTTCTTAGAGTGTTTAGCGATGGGAGCAGTGACACCGACGGTAGTTACTAGTGTGGATGAGGTTGGGTGCGACCCAGTAAAGAGAGTATCTTGACTAGTATTAATAGTATGCCCAGCATTAGTGCCTGAGCAGGCTTGATCACTTGCGCTATTGCCAGAGATAAGGGTCGTACAGTATGCCGCCAAACCTTGATCGAAGGGAGCCAAAGCCTGCCCTCCCTGAGTCCTTGTGGGAGCTCTGAGATGTCCCCCTGCTCCTGTCTTTGAGGTGGCCTCAGTCTCGAAACGTGCAGTGTCCGCAGGTGCCTCAAGCCTCTGTGTTTCTTCCGCGGTTTCCTGTACCTGTACCTGATACTGTTGCTCTTCCCGAGCATCCCTCTTATCGCCCAGATCTTCCGACGACTCAGAGGCACAATGCGTCTCGGTTGCTAGGGTGCATCCCTCATCGCCCCTGCGCCGGCTCCCTAGAGGCCGTAGTTCCACATCGATGCGCTCCCCACTCATCTCGTTTTGTCTTTCTGGTTTCTCCGGTCCCGCCGCTACCGTCATCGCGGGAGCTCTCTGCATCCGTGCATCAGCCAAGGCATCAGCATTTCCATCACGGCTTACCTCAGGGGTCCGAGGTTCCTCCAGCGGCATCATAGGAAAGGACTCAAACAAGGTAGGCTGTCTGAGTACATTATCGTTGCCTTTAGCACCGTCGTCTTGCCGATTCCTCGCCGCTCTACGAGCAGCAGCGGTTTCTCTTATCCCCGAGGCGGTGTGATCAGTTCCAGACTTGCCATCCTCTGTGTTCTTGACACCCAATCTTCGCGTTTGTGCCGGTCCTCTCTGACTCAAAGGCTGAGGCAGAGGCAGGGTCAGAGACGGAGTAGGTGCTGTAGTTTTTCCCCCTTGAGTATCTTTAGATAATGCGGTTTCCTTCCACTCCTTCAAGGGCTTAGGGCCTCTCGGTGCCATTCCAATTCCGACTCTGATTTCACTTTCCAATCTGCTTAGACTTTGCTCTAGGAAGGCCTTAACCGCCCTTGCTTTTCCCAGACTGAGAATAGATTGTAGCGGGAAATTACCCTCTTGGAGCTCTTGGGCCTCAGTGCTGTAAAAAGAGTCCAACCAACGCATTAACCAACTCGGAGCAGTCAGCATACTGCAGCATTACAGCATTACAGCATTACAGCATCTTGATAGCCTTTGGGGAGAGGAGAAGGAGAGCGCCCATCTCCTACGGTTGAGCAGTGGCCATCTTGCCTCGCATCTGTTTTTCTAAGGTCACAAGTACCGTCTGTTTCAGTTTATTAGAATGCATTTTCCCATAGGACCTTTAGTCGAAGGTACAGCCCGAATGGCTGAACAGAATTACTTGAAATTTGGCAAAGAGGTAGTCCTCAGGTCAGGCATGTGCCTTTTGCATATATGGTGTAAATCCGTTCAGTAGTTCCTGAGAAAATCAAAAGTAAAATCACATATATATCTGGGCGGAGCCTAACCACACATCTCATCGTGAGATCTGATTGGCTATCAGCACTTCATCCAAGAAGTGTTGGCAGCCATCTTGGGACCAATATACATGATAGCACCTCCTTAAAAAGCATTGCAGTTAATAGAAGGTTTTAAGACTTTAGTTACATTATAAATCATTTGTTGATGGTACCATACTCATTTTAGGAATTGTGGTGTGTTCTAAGGTGATTGTACCATGTGAAAAAGCCTTCTGCTGTGATATCATGAATCATGTTTGAGAGAAAACTATTTTCTCATGCTTTTCCCACAGAGGTTTGGAAGGTGATCTATAAGCTAAACTGAGAGCATATTTTCTGAAAATTCACATTATCTTTCTCAGTCATGTGAGAATGAAGTCTGACATTCTCAGTAAAACATGTACATCCAACAAGGGCAGAGACTGCCAGTTGATTCCTTTGTGTTCTACTGCAGCTTCCCAGAGTGTTCTAAAGAACAACTAGAGCGCTAACTGTCCTACTTATGACAAACGTATGGCACACCTGAAGCCATCTGGGTTGGAATAAAGTGGTAACTCCTAAAACATTAAATTTAAAAAGCAACAAAATGAGGGGGTTCATTTTGCCATAGAAATTATGATTAGTGCTGCAGAAAGAAAAATTAGGGCACATTTTGAGTGACTTCTCAAATCCTCTTCTATTTCATTAAAAAATTCTGACATGCAGACTGAAACATGCACTTTGAATACCAGCAGCAGACTTTCCTGGTGAGCAGTAGCTTTACTACAGTGATCTAATGAGCAACCAGAGTGCTAACATTCTGAATTTATGGCAAATGTGTGACAGATCTGAATGCCTTCTTGATGGAATCAAAGTAAAAAACTGAAAGTATTTCCTACTGAGGAGACTGTAGTAAATGATGAAATTAGGAAACATCATAACAAATAAGTCTCCCAAAATGGCCACCAGAGACAAAAGAGCCCAAATGTAGCCCAAATATCACCCAGATGTAGCCCAAGTATAGCCCAATGACAGAATGTCCCAGAGTGTTCTAACGAACAACTAGACGCTAACAGTCTTACTTATGACAAAAGTATGGCACACCTGAAGCCATCTTAATTGGAATAAAGTAGTAACACTTAAAACATTTAATTTACAAAGGAACAAAATTAGGGGGTTCATTTTGCCATAGAAATTATTATTAGTGCTGCAGAAAGAAAAATTAGGGCACATTTTGACTTCTCAAATCCTCTTCTATTTCATAAAACAATTCTGACATGCAGACTGAAACATGCACTTTGAATACCAGCAGCAGACTTTCCTGGTGAGCAGTAGCTTTACTACAGTGATCTAATGAGCAACCAGAGTGCTTACATTCAGAATTTATGGCAAATGTGTGACACATCTGAATGCCTTCTTGATGGAACCAAAGTAAAAAACTGAAAGTATTTCTTACTGAGGAGACTGCAGCAAGTGAGGAAATTAGGAAACTTCATAACAAATAAATCTCCCAAGATGGCCACCAGAGACAAAAGAGCCCAAATGCAGCACAAATATCACCCAGATGTAGCCCACATGTAGCCCAATGACAGAAATGTGCAAAACAATTATTTTTTGTGTATTTGCAGTTTTATATAGTGCAGACTTGTTAGGTATTGGAGTGCTTTACATGAGCATTGGTTAGATCACACAAGATCAAATTCATTTTGGTTGTAGACATGGGGAGATTAAGTGATTTGACCAGAATCACAGAATGTTGAGCTGAAGCAGAAACTCCAACCTGGTTCCAGTTGCAAAGTCTGCAGCTCTGGTAGTAACACCACATCCTCTCCCCTAGGTGCAACATTTAATCAAGCGGCCAACTGGATACAAAAAACAGAAAGATTGCAAATAATTTAAAAGTTCTTTGTCGCTATTTGAAAACTCAGAAAAAATGTCCTCATTTTACCTTTTAGAGCACTAACCAAAATTTTGATGCAAATAAGACCCTCTCATATATGTAATTTCTAAAGGAAATACTCTAGGTATTACAGTTTTGATTACATCAAGATGACGTCAGGCGTTCCACACTTTTGTAATAAATATAGAATGTTAGCAATCTAATTGTTCATTGGGATACTGTTGAGAGGCAGAGGCCAGGGGCACGGACTCTGAAAATTGAAGGCAGGTAGGAGAGTGCAGAGGCAACAATTTGACCACACTGGGCAGGCAGGAAGGGCAGTGGCAGCACAGCAGACTATGGAGGGCAGTGGAAAGGGGGGCAGGGGCAACAAACCAACAATACAGGACTGGCAAGAGAGGCTGTGGCAATATAATAGACCATTGTGGGCAGAAGGAAGAGGCAGTGGTTGTACAGTCATACATGCCAACACACTTGTTTCAGCCAGGAAACGTCCAATGTTTTTAAGCTCAAATGGGCTTTATTTGATCTGTCTACAATCTCCTCTTTTTCAATGTAACTCAAAGGGGAAAATCAATACCCCAGTTTTTTTTCAAAATCTCCCTCTTACCAAGTTCAAAATGTTCGCAAGTATGGTACATTGGATCATGGTAGGCAGGTGGAATTGGGGTAGGGACATGGACTCGGATAACAGAGGACAGGAGGGACATGGAGAGGTGCACCAAACTGACCCTACAGGGCAGGCATCAGGGTTTGCAGCAGCACAATACACCACACAGCGCATGCGGGACGGGAGTGCAGCACAACAATCCATAGAAAGCAATAGGGAGGGGACAGGACCATGCACATGGACAACAGAGAACAGAGGGGAAAGAGGCAATGGTAGCTAGCTGACCATAATTGACAGACAGGAGAGAAAGCTGCAGCATAACAGACCATAAAGGGCAGGATCAGGGGCATTACAATGGAACAGACAAGCCAGGAGGGAGGGAATAGGGGGTCTGCACATGGAAACAGAGGGCTGGGGTCAAGGGGGCAGGGCAGGAGCAGCAAGATGACCATGGAGGTCAGGCAGGATGGGCACTAGAACCAAGACACGCCATGGAGAGCAACAATGAGACTATGATGGCATACACACTGACCATGGAGGGAAGGTGGGAGGGGGTCAGGGGAAGCTAGCTGACCACACAGGGAAGGTGGGAGGGCCCATGGCAGCACAGAAGACCATGCATGGCAAGCGGGAGGGTTAGTGGCAGCACAATGGCTATGATGGGCAAGAAGGAGGGTGCAGGGGCATGCACAAAGGACCATGGAGGATAGAAGGGAGGGTCAGGACCTGGGCACAGACAAGAGAGTTCAGGGGAAGGGGCCTCACAACAGACTGCGCGGGGCAGACAGGAGGAGCAGTTGCAGCACAACAGACCAGGGAGGGCAGAAGGGTGTGGCAGTAAAATGGACCATGGAGGACAGGAGGAAGGGGATAGGGGCATGGCATGTGGACAGGCATGGTGGAGGTGGCAGGGACAGGTTACAGTCATCTGACAATGCTAGGCAGGTGGGAGGGGAGTGGCAGCTCAACAGAACACTCAGAGTAGATAGGAGTGGCAGGTCCATGGAATATGGTGGGCAAAAAGGATGGAGCAGGGGCATGCACAAAGACATCGGAGGGCAGGGGGAAGGAGAATAGGGGCAGCAAGCTAAGCACAGAGGCTAAGCAGGAGGTCAATGATGGGCCATAGAATTGGGCAATGGAGGGCAGGAGGAGTGGACTGGTAAATCATGCTAAATGGAGGGCAGTGGCAGCCCATCAAACGATGCATGGCAGGAGGGAGGAGGCTAGTCCATGGATTCAGACAACAGAGGATAGGGAGGAGGTGGATGGGGCAGCAAGCTAACTGTTCAGAGAAGGTGGGTATTAGGAACTTTATTGTTTTTAAAATGTGTGTCTGTGCGAACTACTTAAAATATGAACAAGTATGCAGCATAATCTCACTTTTATTCAGGAAGAAGAGGACGTTTGTGACTGTGACTCCGGGATCACTTGGCAGAAACACCCCATGACCCTCCACCCCCATCGCAAAATGTAATGCCCGTGAAAAGGGTAAGTGGACGCAGTGTTATATAGAACATAGTCCTGAGAGCACGATTGAAAATGAAAATTAGATATAGTATATGGTATAAACTATGCACCAAAAAGTGTGATATAAGATGAACCGGGCGTGAAATATAATATGCAATACATTGTGCGCAATGACAGATTCATTGGAGAGCGCGAGATAGCACAGGCACTAGTGCGTGCTATGCGATATGCGCCTTGGAGTGTACTATGCACAGGGCAGTGTTGTGTAACCTAACTAGTCTCTAAAGTTGTAATATAAAATATGTGCTGGGGAGTGTAACGTTGCATATGCACTGTGACAAAGATATGGATCCCAGATTGTAATATGTATGGCATAGCTCTGTGCGTTATAACATAGACATCGAGGAAGGCACGTTAGATGGGGCAATATAACCCGTGCGAAGGCAAGTGTGGCATGACATATTCACGGGGTGGTGTTACAGTGCACATGGGCTAGAGAGTGTTATAGCATACACACTAGCTGGCGGAATACAACACAGAGGTGTGAGGCACTCGGCGGGCACTGGTGGGTGTAACACAGCATTGGGCTCAGCCAGGAGCACGCTGTGACTCTCAAGTGAGGTTTGTCTCCTTTCCAGAGAGTAAAATAAAAAGTATTACATATCCGGCGGTGGATGTGTATTTTATTAACCGTGAGGAGGGTTTCTTGCATAGTTTGGTCGAATTTTTGTCGAATCCTCTTTGAATGGGTTGGTGTGCGTGTATATTAAATGTGCCCGTCAATAGCTACCCATGTTTGTATAAATAAACGACAAGGGTGTCTACTTGGAGAGTACCCACCGGCGGGGGCGCCGGGATTAGGCACGGTAGGGCGTCAGACACGTCAGAGTTTCACTAGCAGTGTAAATACATTCCATGTGGATTCATTCTATGCATAGTCGCCTTTTAATGAATATCACGCAAATCGTCATGGTGATAGGTACGTACGGTTTGTCCAGCATGTCTCAGGTGTTTCTATAAATATATATTTTTTAAAAATAATAAAAAACAAAGGCTGGCCCCGGGGAATGGGGTCCCCAGGGCCATAAGTGGCCTGAGGAGGGGGGCAACGCAGCCCCGTCCTAAAGAATAAAAAAAAAAAGGCCATGACCCGGGGGTTGGGGTCCCCGGGGCCGATTAAGGCCTTGGGAGGACCACATTAATTTTTTTAACAAAAAAAATGAGGGTGCAGGCACTGGGGGATGGGGTCCCCAGGGCCAGTAAATTAGAAAAAGAAGGGGGCCACAAAGCCCTCCTTCTTAAAAAAATAAAATAAATAAAAGACCGGCATCGCGCCCGAGGCCATGCCCCCTCCTTGCAGCACTCTGCAAACGCGCCCCCTAGCCAGTTGTAAGTTGGGGAATTAATTCCCCTTCAATACTCAGGGTCCCTGAGGGCCAACTAGCCCAACAGGTATCTCCAGTATGCGCCAGGGAGCTGCGTTGCAGACAGGTGTTCTGAGGCCACGCCCCTTTTTACACCTCTATGCAACAAAGCTCTGTGGCGCTTACTGGAGGTACCTAGTGGGCTATTTTGCCCCTAGGGATCCTCAGGATTCAAGGGGACTTAATCTCCCAACTTAAAAAACGGCCACAGGGCGTGTTTACACAGTGGGGAAGGGAGGGGATGGGGCCTGAGGTGACGTGTGCAAACATGCCCTATGGCGTGTTTTAAGTTGGGGAAATAATTCCCCTTCAATCCTGAGGGCCCCTGGGGGCTAACTAGCCCACCAGGTGCTTCCAGTAAGCGCCACGGAGCTGCGTTGCAGAGAGGTGGTCCAGGCCGTGCCACTTTTTACACCTCTCTGCAACGCAGCTCTGTGGCGCTTACTGGAGGTACCTAGTGGGCTAGTTGGACCCTAGGGACCCTCAGGATTAAAATGAACTTAATCTCCCAACTAAAAACGGCCACAGGGCGTGTTTACACAGTGGGGAAGGGAGGGGATGGGGCCTGAGTTAACGTGTGCAAACAAGCCCTGTGGCGCGTTTTAAGTTGGGGAAATAATTCCCCTTCAATCCTGAGGGACCCTCATGTAGCTACTCACCAACCCATGCAGCCACTTATACACAAAGTGAGAGACTGATACAGATATTTACATATTTAAACATTACTCACTAAGCCATGTATTCACTAAGATACACTTAATCAGTCAGTTATACAATCAATTTTTCAAAAACAAATCATCCATTTAGACACTTATATACCCATTTATTCTTCCATCGACCTTGAGATATACATATATAAAACATATGTAATTTTCGGAAAAACACACATTTACTGGATGATGTCATCAGTGATGTCATCAGTGATGTCATTTGAGATGTCATCAGTGATGTCATGAGTGATGTCACTGACCATGTCATGAGTGATGTAATATGTGACGTCATCAGCAGTGCATTGCGGGCGCACGAGTTATAGTTAGCTGAACTAACTATAACAGGGGAATTTCAATGGTTTTGTACGAGTGAAAAGTCCAGCTAACTATAACGCCCCTGAAACCTATGGTTTTTTCAGTGAATTTCTAAGGTTTTTCAAATGCTAATTCCTAACTATAACATGCCTGAAACCTATGTTTTTTTCAGTGAATATATATAATATATATATATATATATATATATATATATATATATATATATATATTCACTGAATAAAAACAAATGTTCTAGTTAGGTGTGATAAAAAAGTTCTTTATTTTTCAAGAAAAAACCTCACAACTTCACTGTAAAAAACCAACGTTAAAGTAATGTTATAGTTAGGTGAATATGTTAGTGACAACATTATCGTTTTGAACTAAAAAACACAGAAGTTCACCAGTTGTAGGTGGCCGTGCTGACAATACCTTGCGCCCCTCCATGCACTGCTTATGCCCTCACATATTACATAACTCATAACATGTTCTATGATATAATTTATGACATCACTGATAAAACTTCAAATGACATCACTGAGGACATTATCCATGGTTATTTTTGTACACATCACTCTATAAACAATATGGCATTAGAGGTATGAAATTAAGGATAAAATAGCTCAGAATAATATGAAGCATCATCAATGTCATAACACATACAACATGATATGGTTAAGCAAGCTTGTGTTATGTGCAGCATTGACCATCTATCATACACTACATGTAAAGCCGAGATGATGTTGACAAAACCACAAAAAGATGGGTAACCTCTAGTGCATAAGGTGTTCAATTTGTGCACTACTATTTAGAGAAAATCAAATTCTGCCAGACACATAAGCCCTGTTATATAACTAATTCCCTGCTAATGAAACTCTTGTGCAATGTAAAGCTAAAATGACTAGAAACGTGGGCTCTGAAAACACGGGTAATACTATGAATAGAGTTTACTCTTTACCATACTGTTTGCAGACAATGAATCAAATATGAGAAATACACCACAGAGTATTACAAAGTATCTACTAAGAACCATGTTCCCTCTGTGCAAAATCTTTCCAAGGAGACACTATTCACTAAACAATACTCTAGGGGTAAAGGTGGTGAATGTCATATTGTTCTGTGGTGAAAAATGTGCAGATAGCTCATCTTCTGAAGCTAATCAACTACATGTACATAGGTTAGTATCTGGCGCAAACAAACTTCTATCTTATGTAGAAATTGTCATGCTGGGAAAATTCTATTGAAAAAAATCTAGGGTGAGTACAATACTTTGTATCAACTATATAGACTCTTTGCCCTAGAATGTTCAACATTGTAATGAAAAATCAGACTTCACCATTAAAGGGGGTTTATCAAAACACTTTTGTAGATACCCACCATGACATAACTGCATGCTCCCAATTATGAACTACAGCCTATTAAATGTAACAAGGAATACTCAGTGTTATCCAATGGAGGGCTCCACTCACAATAGTTAAAAACAAATACCTAGGACTTACCGTAGAGAGTACCTTTATGTAATGAAGGGATAGTTTAAGGCTTGGCAATGGGGCTTAGATGCCATAGTCCACATGGATTAAAACTGCATTCAGGCTGCAGTGGCAGGCCTGGGACAGGTTTTAAGGTGCAACTTAAGTAGGTGGCATAATACTGGCTTGTAGGACTTGGCCTTTTTGGCTAAAGTTCCCTAAACCTTTTGCTTCCCCCCTAGACCGTTTTCCTGACGTAGAGTTGCCAATTTTTGCCAATGCTTGGGTACTTTACCACTGCTAATCAGTGTTAAAAGTTCAATGTTTCCCTATGTAAAGTATAGTGGCAATTGGTTGGCCATGATTAGTATGTTAGCCTTATTAGCAAAGTCCCTAGTGATGTGCACTGTGTGTGCAGGGGCTAGTAATGCAAAGGCGCGCAGAGAAGGGAACTCAGGCCTTCAGTGTAGGGCCTGCGCGCAGAGTGCTAAGTTAGCATGTTGTCCTGACAAGTGCAACCACTTGTCAGGCCTTACTTTCCCTTTTGCATACACATGGGGCACCGCTGTGGTAGGTTCTAGGTAACCCCTGGGCAGAGTGCAGTGTAGGTAAAAGGCAGGACATTTACTGAGGTGTGTGTAATGTCCTGACAGTGAAAAACACTCTGTTTCATTTTTCACTGGTGAAAGGCCATTCTGCCCATAGCATAGAATGGGGGAGGCTCAGAATAATATGAAGCATCATCAATGTCATAACACATACAACATGATATGGTTAAGCAAGCTTGTGTTATGTGCAGCATTGACCATCTATCATACACTACATGTAAAGCCGAGATGATGTTGACAAAACCACAAAAAGATGGGTAACCTCTAGTGCATAAGGTGTTCAATTTGTGCACTACTATTTAGAGAAAATCAAATTCTGCCAGACACATAAGCCCTGTTATATAACTAATTCCCTGCTAATGAAACTCTTGTGCAATGTAAAGCTAAAATGACTAGAAACGTGGGCTCTGAAAACACGGGTAATACTATGAATAGAGTTTACTCTTTACCATACTGTTTGCAGACAATGAATCAAATATGAGAAATACACCACAGAGTATTACAAAGTATCTACTAAGAACCATGTTCCCTCTGTGCAAAATCTTTCCAAGGAGACATTATTCACTAAACAATACTCTAGGGGTAAAGGTGGTGAATGTCATATTGTTCTGTGGTGAAAAATGTGCAGATAGCTCATCTTCTGAAGCTAATCAACTACATGTACATAGGTTAGTATCTGGTGCAAACAAACTTCTATCTTATGTAGAAATTGTCATGCTGGGAAAATTCTGTTGAAAAAAATCTAGGGTGAGTACAATACTTTGTATCAACTATATAGACTCTTTGCCGTAGAATGTTCAACATTGTAATGAAAAATCAGACTTCACCATTAAAGGGGGTTTATCAAAACACTTTTGTAGATACCCACCATGACATAACTGCATGCTCCCAATTATGAATTACAGCCTATTAAATGTAACAAGGAATACTCAGTGTTATCCAATGGAGGGCTCCACTCACAATAGTTAAAAACAAATACCTAGGACTTACCGTAGAGAGTACCTTTATGTAATGAAGGGATAGTTTAAGGCTTGGCAATGGGGCTTAGATGCCATAGTCCACATGGATTAAAACTGCATTCAGGCTGCAGTGGCAGGCCTGGGACAGGTTTTAAGGTGCAACTTAAGTAGGTGGCATAATACTGGCTTGTAGGACTTGGCCTTTTTGGCTAAAGTTCCCTAAACCTTTTGCTTCCCCCCTAGACCGTTTTCCTGACGTAGAGTTGCCAATTTTTGCCAATGCTTGGGTACTTTACCACTGCTAATCAGTGTTAAAAGTTCAATGTTTCCCTATGTAAAGTATAGTGGCAATTGGTTGGCCATGATTAGTATGTTAGCCTTATTAGCAAAGTCCCTAGTGATATGCACTGTGTGTGCAGGGGCTAGTAATGCAAAGGCGCGCAGAGAAGGGAACTCAGGCCTTCAGTGTAGGGCCTGCGCGCAGAGTGCTAAGTTAGCATGTTGTCCTGACAAGTGCAACCACTTGTCAGGCCTTACTTTCCCTTTTGCATACACATGGGGCACCGCTGTGGTAGGTTCTAGGTAACCCCTGGGCAGAGTGCAGTGTAGGTAAAAGGCAGGACATTTACTGAGGTGTGTGTAATGTCCTGACAGTGAAAAACACTCTGTTTCATTTTTCACTGGTGAAAGGCCATTCTGCCCATAGAATGGGGGAGGCTGGGTATTGTGTTTGGTAGCCTAGTTTCCTGTAAGTTTATAATGGAGAGGTAAAGTTTAGTATGTATGAACTCACAGTGTCATAATGCATCTCTCTGTGAAAGTGGTTTTGTCACTGTGTGTTCATAAATCACTCTTTTAGAAAGTGGCTGAGTTTTGTGCTTTAAGCATTTCTGTGTGTCTTTGTTGAATGTGTATTGACTGTCTGGATCTGTGTGGTCAGAGTAGCTGGGAGAGGTCTTGACCCTGGGAGGGGTTGAGATGGCACCAGGCTGCCCAGCATCTGGAGAGTAGGGGGAGGAGAAGCCCGGGCGTTGAAAAGGCCTGGGCTGGTGCTATAAACCAATTGATCTATCTCCAGCTGAGTGATTAAGGATCCAGAACCCCAGTATCAAAGGGAGAAAGGTGAAACTGGGAGGGAGACACCCAGAACTGATTTAGAGAGGGGTCAGGGACCTCTGAGCACAAAGAACTTCAAAGACATGAAGGGGTATAACTGAGAGAACTGAAACCCCTAGAATTTGATGCAGTTTTGAATGGCGAAATGGACAGGTCGAGTCTGTAAAGGCTTTGGCCTCTTTTGTGATCAAGAAGAACCTCTGCCAAGGAAGGAGTTGCTGAAGAGACTGCTGGATAGGACTGAGTGACTCTTGCTTCGCGATCTGAGGCTGGCCTGCAGTTTGTAGCTTTTACTAAGGAAGAGAGTGAAGGGACATTGGAGTGGGTGGTGTCCCCCCCCTTCTTGAGCAGGACTGTGCTTTGTGCTGTGTCCTGAACCCCAAGGGCCTGAGGTGAGCTGGCTCCCTGTTTGGAAACACAGGAACAAAAAAGTTTCCGGAGACGCCCCAAGCAATGCAGTGTGTGCATGCTTTCGCAGGTTGGGACCCTCAGAAGTTGTGCCTTGTGATCGTGGGCACACAGGCGTAAACTGAGTTGCGGACGTGAAAGGAGCATGTCGTGGTGCAGCCAGGTAGTTGATGAGGAGTGCCTGGTCGTTGTGTGCACCGAGCAAGGAAGTGAAACTTGGACGCCAAGGAGCATGTTGTGGTGCGGCCAGGGCATTGGTGAGGAGCACCTGGTCATTGTGTGCACTGGAAGGAGAGAGGAGACTCGGATGCGCATGGCGCATGTCGTGGTGCAACCAGGGCATTGGTGAGGAGCGCCTGGTTGTGGTGTGCATCGGGAGAAGAAGCGAGTCTCGGACACGCACGGTGCGTGTCGTGATGCAGCCAGGGCGTTGGTGAGGAGTGCCTGATCATCGTGTGAACCGGGAGAAGAGGTGAGATTAGGACATGCAGGGTGCGTGTCGTGATGCAAGCTGATGTGTTGGTGAAGAGCCCCTGATCATCGTGTGCACCAGAGAAGAGACGATTCTTGGATGCGCAGAGTGTGTGTCGCGGTGCAACCACCGGCGCTGGTGAGGAGTGCCTGGGTGGTGTGTGCACCGAAATCGAAGTAGGTCTCCAGAGTGCTGAGGGCGGATCTCGGTGTCTACTGAGACCGCCGTAAGAAGGGCCAGATCATCGGGCCCTCAGAGTGAAGCAGTAGCGGCCCGGACCGTCAGCCCCGGAGGAGCTGAGCTGCCGGCCCCAGCCCGCCGTGCCCATCTGACGGAGTTCTGGAACCATGCCCAAGTCCCTGAAGGAGGAGAAGAGAGTGGGGTCGTGCCCCCCAGGTAACATGCATCACCACCTGGGGTGGGGTGTGGGCCAGAAGGGACACTCTCTCGGCCTCTCGCTTCAGTCAGCTGCACAAGCCTGTTGCTTCGGCTCGGATCTAGGCCTGTGCTGGGGCCTGTGCTGGCCCAAGGAGGAACAGTACAGGGGTCGGAGTGAGAAGCTGTACTTTTGTGTTATCTTTGATCCATGATTGGGGGCAACTGTTAACGGAGCACCTAAACTGTCATATTACACTTTGCATTACTGCTGCTAATGAACTATCAAACTGTCGTATGATGCCTGATCTAATTTGTGCCTGACAAACTACATGCTGGGTGCGCTGCGCACTGCGTTATTTTTCCCTTGCAGAGTACATGACTGTTACGTGGCGCCTTGCATTGTTTTTCCATTGCACAAGTATATGAATGTAGCATGACACATTGCTTTATATCTTCCTTGCACAGGGCATGCTGGTAGTGATACGCATTGCATTATTCCTTCTGTTGCAAAGTACATGATTGTGGCGTTACATATGACATTGCTTCTCTAGTGCATGGTATGAGGGAATATCGTTATGCATTGCAGTATTTCTTTTCTGTTGCAACGTGTGTGATTCTAGCAGTACGACCTGCTTAACCTTTTGGGAATCGTTAGAAGTAAACGTGACTGTTGGTTAGAAGCGGTGGTTGGGATTAGAACCTACCAATCCACTGGAAGGAATATTATCCATTATTATATGTTGGTTTTGTAGCGTGTGGTCATATTGTATATCTTCTTGTATAAACATTATACTTGTTTTATAAAACCTCGTGTGGAGTCTATTTGTTGTGGTATCAGGGGGTTGCTGTGAGTGTGGTTGCACATACTGTGCACTCATGCCTTGGAGATAAGCCTGGCTGCTCATGTCAAGCTACTAAGGGGGTGACCAGGGTTATCTCAGACGGTGTCCTTACTTAGCCTAAAGTTGAAACGAGAGGTCCGGATTTCGCACCTGGCAGCAGATGTGCGGGACGGGGACTCCCGCCTCCAGCATTTGGTGGCGACGGTGAGTGACTAGGACCCCCACTTCCAACACTGCTGCAGGCCCATTGGTAGCATTTAAGTTACAGGCCCTGGGTATATGGTATACTACTCTAAAAAGGACTGATAAGTAAATTAAATATGTCAATCAGGTGCAAGCCAATCAAACCATGTTGAAGAGTGTGAGCATATTCACTTTAGTACTGGTTAACAGTGGTAAAGTGCACAGAGTTTTAAGGCCAACAAAACGAATTCCAACACTACAAATGGAGGTAAGTAGGCAAAACATTTGGAAGAAGACCACCGTAATGCTGACACTAACACCTATCTATCAACAGACTGAGAGTCAAACAGGGACCTGTTTCAGCCTTAATTGGTCAGTTTTAGAATTTGTTGAACTCTACTCTTAATACAACCTACATAATTAGTTGTACTTTACTTTCATCAATCTCCCCTTCACTAATTATGTGCCATTAACATAGTGTCTATATGTAGATATACACATTGTATTACTAACATTTATCTAGTGCATAGTTAAGCTGTTTTACCTCCACATAGTTTATATTATATATGCTTATTGTTGGTTACACTTTGCAGTGAATAGCAAAAATGTCTTGCATTGCACATTTTATTTACTGCATCCCTTTTTAATGTACCCATCTAGATGTTTCCAAGTTGCTCTGATCTTCCCTTCCCTGGAATGCCCATGTATAGTCTAAGGAGTGGTTTCTAGTCAGACAAGTTCCCTGGAGCACCTTGACATATGTTAGATAATATCAGTAATACAACTGGGGACAAATAGCTCTCCCTAAGTCAACCATCACCATGGAGAGCCAATAATTTGTTAGCATGTTATCTAAAAGGATAGCCACAGTGCCAGCTACTTGAACATCACAACAGTCCCCACTACACATGATTAGCCTTGTCTATAGGCAAAACCCAAAATATGATTGTATTGTAGGATGTGTTTATCTACATAAAGTGGCACACATAGGACTGATCAACATTACATCTCTCAACCCACAGCTGAGTGCTACAAAGAGGGAACACAAGTCAGAGAATGTGGGAACAAAAATTAAGAGATTGCTTACCTCCTTGAGTGTTTTGACATGTATTCCTAGCAAAGGTATAATACAAATCATATCCTCAAATAATTATAAATAACTTCACTGTCACTAGGTGTAGTGTTGTGTGAGTTAGAAATGATTGAACAATTTTGGCACCTGATGGACTCAGTAGAACTGCGATCTAAGTGTTAGAGTATAGTGAAGTGAATGCATGTTTAGAACGCTGAGTTTGCTGTTGTGCGTCTACAAATAAAGACATGCGATACTAAGCTCTGTGTGGGGTAGTCATTAGCGGGTACCAGGGCTGGTGAGGGCGCTACAACTGCTGACAAGAATGAGATAAGCAACCAAAAGTTTGACAGTGCTCTCCCATAGAGTTTGCCGTGGTCCTGTGAAATGCTCATGCATGCCAAGTGTGCCTCAGTAGAATTGCAAAATTGACACTTGGTGTATGTGAATTCAAAGTGCAACTCCAGCCAATGTTAAGCAATTGAATATAATCAAAGCCTCACTGAGAAGTCTACACATCATTGGGCAAGTACCTGCCAGTAAGGCCATAAAGAGAGGTACTTTGCTGCTACTCAACCTAAAGCAATACATCATATGATGTGATAATGTGAAAGGCAGATACAACAAGGTTTTGAAAGAGCAGTAAATAGTGACTGTAAATAGCACGATAACACTGCAATCAGAAACGTTGCAACGCAGAGATCAACTAAGTATCAGACAGTACAATGAGATGCCAAAAAGCAAAGCAATTCAGGCTGAAGAAATAATCATCTGCTTACCAGAACTGAGTAAAAGAGTCATCATACTACAGAGTTGGGGGAAAAGGCCCCAGAAAAAGTGCCCTGGGTTGTGTCCATACGCGAAGCGGCACACCACCAAAGCTGCTGAGTGAGGTTCAGAACAACTGTAGAGGTCTTCGAAGATCAGAAAGCTGAGAGTGGCGATCGGAATAGTGAACGGTTGTTTTCCCAATGGAGGCCAAGAAAGAGGCCATGTTTCCTGTAATTATCAAGATGACCCAGAGGCCTGCATGTAGATCACCAAGCAGAGTCAGAAAGAACACAACTTTCCACATCAATAATTTCCAGGAATGGTTAGAATTAGGGCTCCCAGTTTTATGTTTTCTTTTTTTAATTTCCATATGTATTTATGCAGATTTTGCTTTTAGTCATTTTATCTGTATTTACGCACATTTCATTTTGTCATCAGCAAAACAAAGACGTTGCAGCTAGTGTTTTTTCACACTTATTTAAATAGGAAATGCGAACTTGGTTGTTATAGGTTTAGATAAGTAGATGGGTAAATGAGCTATTGCTTTAAACAAAGAGATCCTTTAGCTACTTCAGTTAATAAATTGCAATCCTTCTAATAGAGTACAGTGAGCTATGAAGGACCTCATAGCCCTCACTGTGTTCTGTAACACATCCTACACATTGATTTACACACATATGATTTATTGTTTGTGAATAATGTGTGATGTAAAGCGCTCTGACACCCTTTATTGCAATGAGTACTGCTATAGCGATATAAAAGAAATATAACAAAATAGTGGTATTTAAAATGTTAATTGTGTAAATACTGGGACAGACCAACACATCTAACATTCTAACATTCCTACAATGCATGCATATCTCTTGGATCCATGGATTGAACCCAGTCTACAGCATGCCTCTCTTAATTACCTATAAAGTGATAAGCTCTGTGCATTTGTTTTCCCTCAATTGCTTTTAGGTGTGCATATCCCCCCACCCTGCCCCCTCATAGCTCCCAGCCAGGATACCTGAACAAAAGGAGGCCTGATGGCCCGTAACATCTACCTTTTTAATGGGCTCAGCTGAAATCCCTCTACCCGCCTGCACTCAGACAAGCTGGTCTTCTCCTCACAGACAGCAGCAAAGTTAAACATATTTGATGCCCTTTTTCAGTTTCTATTTATAAATACAAAGGAAAAAATATTTTTCCATCTGTATTTATATGCAAAAATCAGTTTAAATGGAATATCAGGAGCCTTAGTAATAATGGTGCATTCCTGAAACCACCATCACCATTCAATACTGCCAAATACAAAATATTGGTGACAGATGGACTGCTTGGATGGAGACATCTGTGATTTCATTGATGCACTAGAAGTAACAAATAACAAAAAGATTATCAAATACCTTAGGAATCTGCTGATGAAGGCATAAATAAAGTCATAAAAATTCAATAGTGAATGCAGATTACGAAAAGTATATTTTCAGTCAAGAATGACAAACAACAAAAAGTTGGTGAAACCATCAACAAATTTGTTGAAAGACTGGATATGCTCATCAAAAACTACGTTCAATGAATTGCTTGATGAGGAACCTATATGTCTCAGAGTTATTGACACATACTTGACAGATTCATTCAGATCATGAATTCTGAGAGAAACTCTTAGTCTGAAGTGGGTTCTCTTGGCTGCTGGAGCTGAAGTGCATGACGATCAATAAGCTGCTGACATGGAGGCTGGAGTGGCCCAGAGTAAGTCAGTCTTGAACACCAGGCAGAGGGACATAGAATGATGTGTCCACGGAACAAAAAGTTGTGGTTCAAGTGTGGATTTTCATCTCTGCATGAATGTCTCACCACTGGACAGGTTTGCAAAGGCTGTGAGAAGGAGAATTAATTTTTACAGTTTGCAAGGCAAAGCAAAAAGTATGTGCATCATGTCGTGAAGACAAAATTGCCACCCGAACACTTCAGAAGCGATGTTTGATGCATGCCCATGAGGTCAAGTGGCCACACCAGTTGAGGCAAATTGACACCAAAACAAAGCCAATTGTCATCTAAATCATCTTCAAAAAGCTCTTTATGATCAATATCAAGTGAAAGTGAAGGCGATAGATGTGCAATGTAGATGTTTACCTCAGAAAAACTTGCACATGTTGGACTAGCCTCTTGTGAAGACAAATACAAGTCAAAGAAAGGTTGACATGAAAAAGCACCAAAGTCATTCAAACATTGTCCGTAAATTGCACTGAAAGTAAACAGTTGCTCAGTACCTTATATTATTGAGAGTGGTGTGTCAATAAACTTAATGAAATACTTTGAACTATCTCTATTGCCACAAATTACGCCAACGAAAACTAGAGTGAATAGATGGGTTGTATCAACATCATGAAAAAGTCAAGGTTCATTTGAGGCAACAATGAAACACAAGAAAAGGAAAGTACAAGCACCCATTCATGTACTTCAAGGTACGATGTCAAGTGATATTCACTCAGTTTCAGCATAGCTTCTGATATGGGACTGATAGCAGTGAACTATAACATGGATTGTTGCAGGGATTCTGCCCAAAAACAGAACTCTGTGCAGGATTATGGGACCTTGGTGTATAGGGACTGAGTCATCCTACTACCTTAGTACCCATGAGCCCAGGACCGACTAGCTATAGTGTCTGACTTGCTCTCCTACTCACTCACAGAGAAACAAATAACTAGACACCCCAGAACACAACACATCCCAGATCTCTCAGGAATCGCGGCAACAAGACACACCCTTTCGCTCGCACTCTTGTACTTGTCCACAATAAGATCTGAGGGAGACATGAACAAGTTTAAAATATTTCTTTTAACTAAAATGAAGTTGTGTAGGGACGTGCGCAAAGCAGCGGGCAGGCTGCAACGTGCTCATGCTAACTTAGAGACGACAAAAATGTCCCCACGGTCCATGTGACAGAATGCTTATCACTAAATAGTATGTCAGTTCCCTTAGTTGTTTAATGGGATAGGAAAACTCAAGACTATGAAAGCACATTAATGAGGACGTTGGTCTTATTGCTCAAAGACAAATTGCATTTTGTTTACAGGAAGCTGTTGAAAAATAACTTGAATCATTACTCAAACATGATATCATTCAGCGTTTCTCAGGTCCAATGCCAGGGGTTTCTCCCATAGTGGTTGTTGGACTTGGCCTTTTTGGCAGGTTCACCCCTAAACTTTTTGCCTTAAAGTCTGGCATGGTGTTGGTGGTTTTAGACCTCTGGGCGCTTTAGCACTGTGGTCCAGTGTAAAGTGCATGTGCTCTCTGTGTACATTTGGTGAAGTTGGCCAGCCCTCCCATCGGAATGCATTGGGGATAAGTGTGTCCATGGTATTTCCTGGTATGAGAGGAGCGCAGGGTCGAGTTTAGTATGTATGAACTCGTGAGAATAAAGCTGCGCCATGGTGTGCACAGATTTATGATGACTGGTGGAGAAATGCCAATTTTAGAAGTTGGCATTTCTGTGTGCTATGTGTCTGCCTGCCTGATGTGAATTGCATGTCTGGCTTGTGAGTGACAGGGGCTGGGAGGTGTGTGTGGCTCCAGGAGGGGCAGGGTGAGTCAGCACTGGGCTGAATAGGACATCTGGGCTGGGAGTAGTGGGAGGGGTAATCCCCTGACTCTGAATAGGATGGTGCCTGCCCTAGTGAATGCTGGCTCCGCCCCCTGTGGTGTGCCTGATCACCTAGCCCCCACCAGACAAAGGGGAAGAGGAGCTTCCACAACAAAGTGCTCCAAAACCCCCCTGAACCACTTGCATCTGGTTCCCCCATGCCCTGCACTTTAGACAAAGGATTTGGTGATATAAATATAAGGGCTGCGACCCCATGATGTTGTTCAGTTCCTGTTCTGGTGTGCTGTTCCTGATGGTGGGGGCTTGCAGCTGCTGGGGCCTAAGGGGATGCCATGAGGGCTTGCCTCCCTGGGACCTGCATGGCCCCTTGATCCCTAAAAACTTCCAGGACTTTTGTTGCACCTAGCGCCTGGTGAGCACTACATTTTCTCAAGAAGAAGAGCACGAGGGCTCCGCAGCGCTCAGCTGCAATTGTTCCCGAGGAAATCCCGATGTGGGGATTCCCCCTGCTGGAGGGGAGAGGAGCGGGTGCCCACCCCATGTTTTTGCTGCTTTATCTATATTTAAAATAGCGGGTTCCCACCCCGCATTGTGGTGCCCTTTCACGGGTGCCAACCCCGCGTGTTGCTTTGTTTAGAAGGCGGGTGCCCACCCCGCACTGCAGCACCGAGAAGAAGTCACCGTTGCAGTCCGGTTTGAACCGAAAGCCAGGGACCCGATCCCTGACTCTGGGCGGGGCTTCAGAGTCGTCCGGCGGGGCAGGGAGAGGAAGTCCCAATGCCGGAGAAGCGCCTGGAGCCTCGCAGGCTCCACGTTGAAGTCCCAGTCCCAGGAAGAGGGACCGGGCAAAGCCAGAGATCGCCGGCAAGGGGAGGAGGAAGCCATTGCCTGTCAAGCATCCCGGTGAGTGCTGAGGTGCTGATCAAGGCACCGCACCGGTATTTGATTTTCCTGAGCGGACCTGCCATTGCGGGCTGCTCCAATGATTGGGGGCAGTTTTTTATGAATTAAAGAGCCCCAGAGAGGGGCTTCACAATAAGCATCCTGTGGTGCTTAAGTTTCTGAGCAGACCCGCCGTTGCGGGCCGCTCCCATGAAAGGGGCAAGTCCTTTTTAAATGGCACCCTGAGGAGCCCAGTGATCGGGGCTCCCCCAGGCACAATGGGGCCAGTGCCCCTTGCTTACAGCTGCACCGCACCAGTGCGGGCAGTTGCAACTTTTTGCCACATTGTGTTGTAGGAAGCCTCGTGGGGGTCCGGAGTGCATCGTGGTGCCAGGCCCCTTTGCAGATGTGTTCACAGTTGCCCCGCTTGACAGTGGGCAGCTGCAACGGTGGGGCCGTATTTGTTTATAGAGTCACTGAGTGGGACAGGGGGCACCTTGGTGCCAGGCCCTTCACTGAATTTACAGCTGCGCAGCACTTAGTGCCAGCTGCCACGTTTAGGCCACAGTTCTTTGGGGGCATGTTTTGAGAGATAGGAGTGAGATGCACTCCTTTGCCCCAGCGCAATGACGCGCTTTTGGATATTGCTGCATTGACAGCGCGCCCTGACATTTTGGACACAGGGCATCTGAGCCCCTTTGAGAAGGCCAGTTGGCCGGGGGGGTCAGTGATTTATGTGATGTTAGGAAATGTGATTCTCTACTGTGATTCATGCCTCTAAATGCGTTCGGGGATGAGATTATGTGCGTAATGTGATTATGTTGGTGAGATTATTTCCTACTGTGAGTTTTACCCCTAATGTGAGTTATGCTTAGGAGGTTAGGGTCTAATGCATTTAGACTTATGAGATGACTGCATAATGTGTTTATGCTGGTGAGGTTGGCTCAGAATGTATTTCACGCCTAAATGTGATACTGTGCATCATATGGTTTATGTTACCGGATGATGCTGAGTACAATGGTTACCAGTGATTACTGGTTGTACATTTATGTGATTTCCTACTTTTACTAAATTCACTTTGTGATGGTTCTGACAGAGGTCCAGTGGGCCCTGACAGGTGTATATAATCCCTTGTAGATGTGACCTAGTGCCAGGTGGCACAATGTATATTATGTGATTACTATTCTAATGTGTTATGAGAATACAAAGGCTATTTTTGATATAACCCTGTGTGGAGTTTCTTTTGTGGTGTGCCTGGTATGCTGTTGCTGTGTGCGTTGCGCAAACGCTTTACATATTGCCTCCGGGATAAGCCTGACTGCTCATGCCAAGCTACCAAGGGGGTGAGCAGGGGTTATCTTTGGCGTGTAACTCCCTTGCCCTGACTAGAGTGGTGGTCTCTCCCTGGCTTTGGCGCAAGCCTTAGCCAACCAGAGATCCCATTTCTAACAGTGGTAGTACCCAAAAAGGACAGGGAAGGAGCCTTATGCATTTGCATTCATATGCATCAAACAAGAAAGTCAATTGAAAGAAAACAACATCCAGGTCCGCACATTGCTGGCATGATAACACAATTAAATGGTGCAAAGGTCTATTCTAGCCTGGATTTGAAAAAAGGATATCCTCAGTTAGAACTTGTAGAGAGCTGCAGGCATATTACAACCTTTTTTCTACACATATTTGTCTGTTCCAATACAAAAGACTAAGGGCCTGATTAAGATCTTGGTGGATGGTTACTCCATCACAATAGCGACAGATATCCTGTCCGTCTAAATATAAATCCCATAGGATATAATGGGATTTATATTTTGGCAGACGGGATATCCGTCACTGTTGTGATGGAGTAACCCTTCGGCCGAGATCTAAATCAGGCTGTATGTTTCAGTGTGTCTTCAGCTGTAGAACTGTTTCAAGATGTCATCTGATGTATCATACCGCTTGTCATGAATGCGATTAGCTATAATGATGACATATTGGTTTTCAGAGCTACACAGAAAAAGCTCTCATGCAAGTTTGTCGTTTACTTTAAAATATAGGTGTGACTTTCCTGAAAATGTGAATTCCATAGGACAAAGCTGAAATTCTTTGGCCATATCTTTTCTGATGGGAGTATGACACCCGATCCAGCTAAAGTGGAAGCGTTGTCAAATGCCAGTCCCCCACAAGATGTTTCCATGTTACAACCTTTACACTGCAAAGTTACCACAATGGACCAACAGAAGATCAAGCACTGAGTAAGAAACCTATTTAAGATGTAAAAAGAAAATACAGACAATCATCAACATGCAAAAGACATTACTTTTACTAGAGGATATTGAGTGCTTGTTCATTAGTCTAGAAAACAAAACTCAGATTCTCCCTTCGATGCTAAGCCATTTCATGTTGAGACCAGCAATGGACCCAAGGCGACTGCCCAATGTCCTAGGAGTCTATTACATGAGATTCCTCACATTCCTCACATGTGGTTCATCGTTTGTAAGGCACTGATGTCAATGCAGAGGCTGGGTCTGAAAGGACAATTGAAGACCCCCTGACTGCTGTTGTTACTACTTCGCCAATTTGGACACTTCGACTGCCTGTCCCCAGTTTCTGAAGACACGTTTGGACGTGTGATCAGTGCACCATGAAGAATCATCGAAGAGCTATGATTGTATATATGTGTAAAAAATCTTTTTATTAAACAGTAGAGAAGCTGTAGTGTTGTGTTAGTTAGCAATGACAGAACCCTTTTGGTTCCTGATGGACTCCATAGAACTGTGACGTAAGTGTTAGAGTGTAATTGAGTGAATGTAGGTTTAGAATGTTGAGTTTGTTGTTACATTCAGACAAATAAAGAAGTGTTTTATTAAGCTCCGTGTGTGGCATAGTCATTAACCAGGAGGATGCTACACTAAGAAGTAACAGTTGGGATAGAATGCACACCAATGTATCATGGAAAGTGGCATTTTAACAAATGTAATATTATCCAGTGTACAGTTCACAATCTGTGCATTGTGCTGTCCATAAAATGTAAACACCACTCTACAGGAAGACCCATTCTATTTGACCGTCAATCTCTGAGCCTAAAGACAATATGACACCATGGCCCAGATTTAGGTACCTGCCTGACAACGCAGCACAGCATCCACATTTTCTGTGCTGCGTTGCGTGACAGGGAGAAAGGAGGAAAGAACCATATGTGGAGAGATATGGCCCTCTCCTCCACTCTGTCTAGCGCGGGTGCATAATGTTGCTACTGAGAACCACTCACACACATTTGCGCCATAGTGAGGAGGTGTCTGAGTGAGTCTAGCATAGGTTTTGTACTGGAAGGGTATACTTCCAGTTGAAAGTACTATGCTTATACTTTATTTAAACATTTTCCTACTTTGTATGTGTGCTGTACAGTGCAGCACACATGTAATTCGGAAAAGAAAAGTGAATTTAAAGCTTTTCTCCTTTTAATGGCTGCTTTGAAGTAGCATTAAGTTTTTGCAGGAAAACCCTGTCTACTATTGTTAGTAGATAGGGATTTGTGTCAAAAAGCATTGGGGGTAGCACAGGAAAACCCATGTACCATCCATGGAATGCCCCCTTGATGCAGAGTACCGCAAAGCAGCGCTTTGCACTGAGTTGCATTACTCTTTATTACAAACCAAGGCAAATACGAACAACGGTTTTGCGTCAGGACTGCATTAAAAAAAGTAGTGCAAACCTGCCATAAACCCTTTTTAAATCTGTCTCAAAGGCACGTGTCAGATGCACAATTACAAAAAGCATAGTTTGGGTATGGAGTGTTAGCTATAGGTGCTTTTTCAGACCTTAAAAATATTCAGTGTGAAGGTAGCACATTAGATAATCGTCAACTAACTGTGTGACAGCTTTGTTGTACTGTACGAACTTGAAAACGGCAGGAAGATTTTAAACCCAAGTCAGGAGGGAATTAAACTGCTAAAGTGAAGCTACTTAGGCAAAAGTTTGCAAGAAGCTATTTGAATATTCTTAAAGCTAATAACCATTCAATATACACTTCTTCATAACTTATTTAGGCTGTGGGAGTTATTAAATCCATTCCAAAGCAGACTTGAACACCATTTTTACTTAGGTTTTAATATATGGTAGCAATTAGCATGAAATTGGTAGGGATGATCAATCACAAATAAAAGCTTGCATTATCCAAATGACAATGTAGCATGCCTGTAATTAGAAGACGAACATACTTGTTAATATTCCAGAATGCAAGTGCACTCCGATCAGTGCGAATTGTCTCCAGTTTGTGTTTCTTTCAGAAAATGCTAACAAATGTTCTTTGTCTCAATTTTAATTACACAGATGTATTTGTAGCAGCTCAATAAAAGGCTGTTTAAGGAAACAGAATTGTTCACTAATAATGTCTTATCACTCACTTAGATATAGTGGGTAATTAAAAGATGGGCAGATGGGCCGCCATCCCACTAAGGCAGAAAAATCCACGCCTCAAATAACCTTGTGGTGACCCTCGATCCAAACTAAGGGGCTCATTTAAGAGCCCTTGCGACACTTTTGCAATGCTGGTGCATCACTTTTTCTGATGTACCGGCGGCGTAACAAATGCGACATGTTGCGCCCTATTTAGGCAGATGCATCACTTTGTAAACCGCTGCGCTACATTATACTTGCATCAAGTACAATGCAATGCAAGTATGCAATGTGGGCGTTCCCCCACATTCAAGCCTCGTAGAAGTGGCCCAGTGAAATCTAGCAGATTTCACTGAGCCACTTCTAGTACACTACTTCATCAATATCTTGCTGTGAGGCAGGCGTAAGACTGATGGAGGCCCTTTTACATGGAGCTTGCCCCATGTGAAAGGACACAATGTTGGAGTTGCGTCTGTTTTCAGACACACCCCAGCCATGCGTCAGTTTTGCGCCGACAGATGCATCAGTAATACTGACGAATCTGTCATTCCTTGCGACATGATGTATCATACAGTGAATATGACGCATCTGGTAAACAGTCAAAATATCGAAGTTAAAATATCGAGATGAAAAAATATTGAGTTTTAAATATCGAGAGGACAGTATATCAACTGTTAAAAATATAGTGATGCAGAATAACGATATGCTGGTAAGAAATATCGTTTTTTATAATATCGAAGTTAGTAATATTGTTAGTCATAATATCGTTGTTAAAAATTTCTATTTTTTTAGTGTTTTAAATGTTAGTGTATGTGTTAAAATTATATATTATTTTTGTAATGTATGGTTGAATTTTTAAGTAATGAATTTTATGTTAAATTATTTTTGCGTATTTTAGTTCAGTAGCGGGTTGTGGGTTTATAGGGGAATAGGGCGAGAATTTAATTATAATATATTAATTAAGAGTTTTTTGAATGAATTAATTATATGTTAATTAATTTTTGCATAATCTTATTCCTTAGCTGGTTGTGGGTTTATAGGGGAGTAGGGTGGGAAGTAATGTAATTGTAATTAATTAATTAATTAATTAATTAATTAATTAATTAATATGTTTGTATTTAATAATTTATATTGTTAATTAATGAACTATAAATTGATTAATAATTAATAATGTATTGGTAAATATGTTAAGTGTGTTAAACAGCTATAATTAGTTAATTTAATTTTTATTAAAAAATGTAATATTTTTTATATACTATTTACTTAAAGTTATTTCATAGTGTTAATTGTGTGAATTAATTTATATTTGATGGTTATTAATTTGATCGTTAATTTTTATTAGTTAATTAATTAATTGATAATTAATTATGTTAATTGATTAATATTTACCAATATTGGTGGTGACGTTTATGGGGGATATAGTAGGAGGTATTTTTTTAAATTAATTAATTGTTAATAAATGTTAAATGTTAAATATATTGCAGGAGTGGGAATACTAAATTAATCCCCTACGCTATCCAACACTTTCCCTACTGTTATACTTGGTCGAGTGGGAATAGTAAATTATTCCCACCCGCTATCCAACACTTTCCCTACAGTTGCACTCGCTGCAGTGGGAATATTAATTTTTACCCACCCGCTATCCAACAATTTCCCTACTGTTGCACTCGGTGGAGTGGAAATAGTAATTTTTACACACCCGCTATCCAACAGTTTCCCTACCGTTACACTCATTGGAGTGGGAATAGTAATTTTTCCCCACCCGTTATCCAACACTTTTCCTTACTGTTGCAGTCGCTGCAGTGGGAATAGTAATTTCTGCCCACCCGCTAACCAAAATGTTCCCCACTGTTGCACTCACTGGAGTGGGAATAGTAATTTTTACCCTCCCGCTATCCAACACTTTCCCTTGTGGAGTGGGTATAGTAAATTATTCCCACAAGCTATCCAACACTTTCTCTACTGTTGCACTTGCTGGAGTAGGAATAGTCATTTTTACCCACCCGCTATCCAACACTTTCCCCACTGTTGCACTCACTGGAGTGGGAATAGTAATTTTTACCCTCCCACTATGCAACACTTTCCCTACTGTTATAATTAATGTAGTGTGAAATATTATTTTAAAGCAATAATAATGTGAATAATGTAATTTATTATATATAACATTACTTTTTATATTTATATTACAGTTTTATTTATATATATATATGTAATTTTAATTTCAATTATGTTTTTAACATTTTAAAGTTAAATTTAATAATTATTTATTAATATGATTACGTTATTACATGTATATATAATATATCAATTAATTATGCATGTTTAATGTTTTTTACATTCCATTTATTATTTATTAATTGTAACTTTTTAAAATAATTCTAACTATGTTTTAATTAATTATATTTATAATTCAATTAATATTATATTATTTTTAAGACATTAAAAAAACGGATATTTCACACAACTATATTTTTAACAACGATATTTTGGTATTGATATTTTGGTACTTACCTTTATGGAGATAAGAAGTCGATATTTTGTCCATCTATATTTTGGACATGATATTCTGGTGCCTCGCTATTCTGACGATATTATGTCAGTGATCCAACGCTTCCATTATATCGCAAGGAGGGCGAACTGAGAAGTGATGCAGCTCTGTTTTCATGCAGCGATGCGTCACTTCCCATAAATAAGACCCCGGGAGTTTCCCACCACTGTGCTATATAATCATTGCTGAAGTACTTGTTCTGACAGGAGAATCACACTTTTGGCAAAGATCATGCTGGCCGGGCTTTTAAGTGACCTGTTTTGCATTTGTATGTTTTTTTTGTTTTGCAGAAACAAACTCTGAAGAGAAAAACAGAAAACAATGCCCCTGATGTGCAAGGAGTCTTCTCTCCTCCCTGCACTTGGAGTTCTTAGGTTTTATTTCCAGTGCACGCATGGCAGGTCTTTCAGAGTACACAAGAACAAGAAAAATGAGAGACGGAAGACTACCTTTTGCCCTACAATTAAATATTGGTGGACAACTTTGCTTAGTACGTGGGTGAACAGATAATGTTGTGCAATGATGTCTTGAGTCTTTTGCCTCTAAATTGCTTTCTGGCCTGGTCCTAACTTGTGTCACTTTTAGTAGCTGTGTCAGATTCTGGTAGTATTTGGGATTCAATCATTCCACCAAAGTTCACACGACTGTCTTAAGTACATTGAATGCTTTGCAAAAAACAATTCTGCAAAAAGAGGGCCTTATTTAGGAAGCCTTGCAACAGTTTTGCACTGCCCTTACGTCACTTTTTGTGACGCATCGACGGTGTAGAACATACCCTCTGTTGCGTTCTGTTTGCAAAGTGACGCATCTAAGCAGATGCATTACTTTGTAAACCCCTGTGCCCCATTATACCTGCGTCAGGTATAAGTTATGCAGGGGGGGGTGTTCCCACGGGAAATAGCGTTTAAAACTCTGTCAGTTCATCGCAAGACTATTACAATGTGGTTGTTACAATGACCGCGTTGTTAGTACGCAATGCATTTACTACGACTTGCTTAAGGGGGCCCTGAGTTATTGGAAATGAATTCCAACACTTTCCCTACTGTTGTGCTAACGGGAGTAGGAATAGTAAATAATACTATTCCTAACTCCAGAACGCCCCCTACATCAAGTCGTTATAATGACTTGCGATGTAAATGCATTGCGTACTAACAACGCAGTCGTTTTAATAACCGAGTTGTAAAAGCACACAATGTAATACACCGTGTTGTAATGTACTGTATTCGTTTCCATGCAAGTAAGCCTTGTAGAAGTGACGCAGTGAAATCTATGAGCTTTCACTGCATCACTTCTAGGATTGAAATGCTTCAAAACCTTACGCCTGTCTCATGGCAGGCGTAAGGGTGACGCAATGCTATATTCATAGGCCTTCCCCCTGCATTGCTAGAATTGCTTCACGCTTCTGACACAACTCCATCAATGCGTCATTTTTGCGTCAAAAGATACGTCATTAAAACTGACTTATCTGTCAATCCTTGAGACATGATGCGTCATACAATAAATATGACGCATCTATCATGTCTCAAGAAAAGGCGCACTGAAAAGTGACGCGTCGCTGTTTTCACGCAGAAATGAGTCACTTTTCATAAATGAGGCCCTATGTCTTTAAGCGTTTAACCAATTCTTATTATAAACTAGTGCGCACCAGCCAGACTATAGGTACAATTGTTATAGTGATTTTTCATGTACAACAAAAAGTAAAAAAAATAAGCAACATTTAAATATGTTACACGGTTTTCTCTCAACTTGGGATGGAAACCAAGCACTGTCGAAAACGGAAACCAAATTATTGTGAGTTATAGGAGAGGAAAACGAGAGGAGCTGCGTCTTTCTCCTCAATGACATGAAAATGAATTCGAAAGGCCTCGATTTCTGTGAGGCAGTAAATATAATATTCCCACAATCTTCATAAGCGACACGAATCGATATCGGGAAAGGCGAGCTATTATCAGTGTTCTTATGGTTAGGAAACTGACGAATGCACCTGGGCTCTAGAATGCAGTCCATCAAGACACATGCACTGCTTATAAGCTCACATATGACTTCACATGTTACATCACTCATGACATGTACTATGATATCATTGTTAACATCAGTGATGACATCTAAAGTGACTTCATTAATGACATCACTGTACATGCGAATGCGCAAATTATAGTTATATCTGGTGAATTAAGTATTTATTCTTTTAGTTTAAAAAAAGTTACGATTTAACCTATATATATATATACACACAAAAAATTCTGGTGAATTCAGTATTTATTCTTTTGGATTAAAATGTTACGATTTAACCTATATTATATATATATATATATATAGTCAGTCAGTCAAACAACTTTATTTGATTAATTAAAATCATAAAAGTACAATACACAATACAATAAAATCATGTAATCAATACATTCATAGACTTTATTTCGGCCCGAAAGGCCATAAAAGCAACATAGGTTATTACAAATCACAATATTAAAATGTCAGAATCAAATCACAATTACAGAATATAAAATAAACATTCAATAGTTACAGAGATATGTTGAAACTTACAGATTAGTTACAGAATTTCCTACGTTGTAACCACATGGCGTTTAGAAACCGGGAAACTACAAATACAATTGGAGGGTGGGTGTCATATTTCAAGACTCTCATGGCTTTTTCACACTCTCGAAATCCCAGGTTTCTACATATGGGCTTAACCCACCGTCTCCTTTGTCGTTGGTATGTAGGGTAAAAAAAGAAAACATGTTTTTCGTCCTCTAGTCTGAAACCACAAGCCGGACAGACAGTGGTTTTATTAGCATCCCAACTGGAGGTGAAGGACCTAAGTGGCAAACTGCCCATTCTCAACTGGAAGTACAGCTTCCTGGCAACCGGGGGGGAAATCAAATCCAAGAATGCCTCTCTCCTATAATTATCTTTAATTAGGAGAAACTGAGCAGTCAACCTTCCAGTGCCAGAACTCTCAAGCAAACATGAGAGATGGTGATTTCTGCACTGTGCGGCCAATTTTGCCTTCGAGACGGCCAAACATGAAGCCTCCGGGGAGGCCCATAAACCAGGAAGGCCGATCTTGGTACAGGTATCCTTCACAGATTTCAGCCAGGGAATATTCTTGTTTTTAATTAGAGGCCAAACGCCCTTAAATTCTTCACGGTAGGAGGCCAACTCTGGATTAGACCAGAGTCTCAATACAACGTATGAGCGATATTAAAACAATTAATACGACAGAATCAATTATATAATACATCAAAGTTTAAGAACTCAATTAAGAGAAATTTCATAGAAGAATAAAACAAGACTTTTCATGCAAAGTTTAGCATTGGATACCTTCTTTTCCTGAGACAAACCGCTGCAACTAAAAAACTAGCAATATTAAAAATATCCCATGTATCATTAAGCAGTTGAAGATACAGTAATGCCGGTCTAACCTGTAAAAAGCCCTTTCCCCTCAGTAGAAGAACTAAAAATCTCCTGCAGATTTCATTGTAATAATCGCAGAACATTATAAAATGCATTGTATCCTGTGATGAGAAATTATCACAGGGACATGGGCCTATGACCTCTGGTTTACACCAGCCCTGTAAATTACCAAGCGAGAGGTGAATTTGGTTAAAACGAAACCTGGTCAAAAGCCAGCGACGGAAAGGCTTGGTAACTATTCACAAGTATGGCTCAATTAGTGGAGAAGTTTTTATCAATAAATGAGCCCTAACTGAGGGTTTCTTTAGCTCCTGCTCCTCGCGTTCCATCGTCAATAAGTTCAGAAGTTGAGTTTTAACCCATTTCACATCCTCTTTTTTAATCCCATCCGGAGCGTTAAAGAGTTCTGGGCGCCCCAGTTTAAAAAACATCAGCTTAACATAGTGCAACCACGGGATACTACTGGCTATTTCCAGAGTAATACTGTCCGGAATAATCTGATGATTCAAGGTTAGAGCTGGGTTAAGCCAGGTCTTAAGCCAGCATACCACCGGGGCCAACCTCAACAAATCTGACACGTATCCAAGCCCCAGTTCTCGGTGAATAACAAAGGTTGAGGTTGATTGAGTTACTGACAAGAAGGTACGTAAAAATCTGTTTTCGGCTGTCTGCACCCCATCCACATGTTTATAACCCCAGATGGTGAAGCCATACATGGCAATAGCCAGGCATTTAGATTTGTAAATGTTGAGCATGGCTGTCATGGGCCTAGCCCCCAGGCGCTGTGCAAACCCTTGTACAGCGGCCGTTGATCTAACCACTGCACCTTTTTGACTTTTTGTTGGGGGACCCAGGAACCTCTATCATCAAATAAGACCCCCAGATAGGTGAAAGAGGACACCCTGGACACCTCTGCTCCATTACAGTAAAAGGATTTTGCTTTTCTATTTCTTTGGCCCAGTAACATAACGTGAGATTTTGTTATATTCACTATTAAATCCAAGGACTTCATATAGGCCCCAAAGGCATCCAATAGCCTCTGGAGGCCTATAGCTGTACGGGCTAATAACACAGAGTTATACATTCGTGTATTTATCGTACTCGCGGAATATCCAAACTCGCCTGATCTAGGGTCTTGTCTAGATTATTAATATAAAGGGTAAAAAGTAGTGGCACCAATATACACCCCTGATGGACGCCTCTACCCAATTTGAAGTGCCTTGTGCATTTACTTTCCTGAGTGACCCTGACTGTTGCTGAGAGATCACGATGTAACTCAGCTAAGAAATGACCTAGGCAGGATTCAATGCCCATATCAAGCAAAATAGACTACAGCTTTGATCTGTTAACCAGATCGAACGCCAAAGAAAGGTCCATAAAGGCCATCTGCAACATGCCTTCTTTGGCTATTGTATATTTGCCTATTATTAGATGTAGGTTAAGACACTGGTTCATAGTGCTTCTGCATTGTCTGAAACCATATTGTAGGTTGAATAAAACCTCGTTATCATCCACCCATTCCGTGACTTTAGCTAAAATCACTTTGCCCAAAAAATTAATGGCAGAATCAATTAAAGATATCGGTCTGTAACACCAAGGATCCCCTCTCTGACCCTTTTTTAAAACTGTTACGATCGTGGATAAAGACCATGAAGCAGGAAACCCCTGTGCACTTGAGACATTAAAAAACAATAGTTCATATCTTGAGTTACATTTATACAAACCAGCAGGGATGGAATCAGGCCCAGGTGCTTTATTGCTAGACATCTGTATTATCGCCCTTTCTACATCCTCCTCCTTAAAAACCACTGGTGGTAAAACACTTTCAACCTCCATGCTAATGGGGGAGTCCACTGTGGCATTAGATCCATAGATTGCTTCAAAATGGGAGAGCCACTGGGCCTCTGTAATATTGCATTCCAGATAGCCATTCTCTATACCAGAAAGAAAGGGTTTATTAACAATGGCCCAGAATCTCGAACTATCCTTTAAGACTTCAACAGATAAAAGTGCATTCCAGGCCTCCTCCTTGATCTCATTTTTCCGCATAGAAACAGCGGTCTTATACTGTTTCCTTAACATGGCTATCTGCTCCTTATCTCAAGGTGTATTTTTCAGGGCTTGGGCCAAGTTGCGATGGGCCTGTGAGCAGTTGGTATCAAACCACCTTTCACCCATAGTTATTCTTGGTTTGATTGGTTTGATTGTCATGTTCAGATCAGATGCTACCTGACCACAAATGCCCTCAAAAGCTCGAAGGACCTCAGACCCTGGGGTGGTATTTTCAACACATAATGCAATATCATCTTTGGCCTTCTCGCAGAGATTCAGAAAGAAGAGTTCCAGAATTATCTTAGCCCATTTAAGCCTCCTCCCCTGATCACTTGTTACCATGGAACTAACTCCCGCTTTCTTTCCCATTTTTCCCAAAAGACCACAATCTTTATCTAGCACTAGTATTTCTGGATTGTGGTCACTGAAAGGCGACTGCCTGGCATTGCAAAACACTACCTGAGCTAACATGAGGGGGGAGATAAATATGTAATCAATAACAGTGTCCCTCTCCCTGCCTTTAAAAGTGGTGATCCGGTCAGTGGGGTCATTAAAGCTGGGTTCAAAAAGATCTGCATCAGCCAAAAGGTCCTCCAAGGCTTCCCCCTGTTGTGTGTGCTCAAAGTGGGGTGTCACAGAATGAGCTGGCCCTAAGTGGTCATCAACATAGCAGTTCAAATCACAAATATGAATGTTAAAATCGCCCATAAGTACAATGTAATAAAAAGTGGTTTGCTTCGACCTATCCTCCAGAAAACATTTCAAATAACATAAATGTTGATTTATAAAATCGCTTTCCCCAGAGTTGTAAAAATTTACAAATAACATTTTTGGGAAGTTAGGGGTTAACAGTTCTACTATCAAGCAATTATGGGAACCCGCCTCCAGCCTCTTTAGGTACCCTATCAATGTTAGCGAGAAAAGCATTAAAAGGCCCCCCTTTGCTCTACCTGCCGGAGCGGAACGTGTGGGCGAACAATACGATTTATACCCATCCAACCAAAAATTATCCGCCTTATTCCTCGTCTCCTGGAGACCAATTATATCATATTGTTTTAAGAAACCCAGCCAGCTAGAATCATCTCTTTTATTTCTAAGACCCGCTATGTTCTAGCTGATGATCTTACATTTAGTGGCTATAGCTACATCTATAACCTGGCCATTTTGGCTGTCACTGTGGGAGCTCTCATGTGGGGTCTCCAGTCAGTCATTCACATCTAGCTGGGACAGTGGGAGAAATCTATTTCTTAAAGCTAGACCACCTCCTTCATGTGCAGTCAGCAAGGATACTGATTGCGGGGCTGCTACCGGTCTCCAGCTAGGGCTATCTAAACAGGTCTCCAGTTCTCTGTTTCGAGGGACAATCACCACTCTGGTAATACATCATTGGGCATGCCTCACTTGGGGATCTACCTGATGCATTTATTCCTCTTAAAGGAGGGTAAAAAATACCAGGGGCATAGCCCTGATGCCCCCCCTCCCCAACACAGGACTGTCCCGAAACAGCCGGCCAGCTATATCCCGTTTATCAAAGTTAACAATGATGCATTCACCTTCCACCTGTTTGGGACAGTTTCCAATCCACCCCACACGTCTAACCATTATAATATGAGATGAAACCTCGGAATTGCCTTTACATTGTTGGTCACACCAATATTTGGTTTTCCGTAGCAAAGCTTGGGTGGGTTCATTGTCACGGGTGAAGGCAACCCTATAAGAACAGCTACCAAAGGAGTGGCTTCAGGGGGAAGATTAAGTCTACAACTATTCGGTCTGGTGTTCCTCTCTTGTGTACCATGACTCCCACTAGTAGCCAAGGTCATACCATTAGGTGGAAAACTTAAAGGTCTCTGACCATCATGGCTAGAGTTCCTCCCCCCCGCTTGATTCCCCTGGTCTACCCCTGTCCTATTCAAGGGGCTAGGTTTTGTCCTATCCACAGATTGCAATTGAGATTGAATACCAGGATGATCCTCCCCTATACAAAACCTAGACTCTATTTGGACCTGGGGTATTGTAGTTAAATTAACGGTGTCACATGAGATTTTCGAATCCTTCATAAAGGAATCAATACGCTCACATTTCTTCAGGATACCCGCAACACAAGTATTCAGTGTGTCAGTTATGTCTTTAGCAATGTTTGTAAGTATAGATTCCATCCGCGAACTAAATATATCCTCCACCAGTTTCCGTAATATTAAGTGAATGTTCTTATCCACAACCTCCTCCTGTGTAGAATTGCTCCTTTTTGGTCCTTTATCACGTTTGTTTACTTTTTAGTGATAATTTATTCTCCCTAGCGGCCCCATGATCGCCCCTTTTGTTGCCCTATTCAAGTCTGACACATTTTCTTCAGTTACACCGTCCACGCCCCTAGTCAGAGCAACATCATGTGTTGATTCTCCTCTCACTACTTTTGGACTTTTTATCAGCACAGTTGGCTCCAGGTGTACAGGAATTCTGGGGGTGTCCTCAGTTACAATATTACCCTCCCCAGAGTCTTGACTCATGCCCAGTCCCAGTTCTTTTTCGGCATTAGCTATTTCCTTATTTATGGCTCCTACTGCCGAAGTTAGATATGAAATATTAGACGCGGATTTCCTTGGGATTATTGCTTTTAGCTCCCCCTGGTACTGGCTGCAAAGTTGTTTCCGCTTACCCATAGCTGTTGTTGAGGGGTTCAATGTTAGGGGGTGGCCCAGCCTAGCCTCTTCCTGTCTCCGTCGGGCACAGAAGGGCCCGCCCTAGGCCCGGGCTTCGCCTGGTCGCACCCGCGCGTCCTGCGATGCTGGAGCCGCGATTGATTTTAAACGCCTCCGGGCATGGGAAAGAGGCGTCGGTGCCTCCTGGCACGGCGGCAGGGTCTCTTGGAGCTTGAAGCCCCCACACTAAGGCAGCAGTAAGTGGCAGAAGGCTCCCGCGATGTGGAAGCCGCAATTGATTTTAAACGCCTCCGGGAGTGTAAAACAGGCATCAGCGCCTCCTGGCGCGGCAGCAGGGTCTCTTGGGGCTTGAAGTCCCCACACAAAGGCAGCAGTAAGTGGCAGGAGGCTCCCCAATATATAGATATAGGTTAAATTGTTTAAAAAAGTTTTACTAAAAGAATATTTACTGAATTCTGGTGAAGCAGTGGTAAAGGATATATATGTATACAATAGAGTCACTGCTCCCAGCCCTCACGATAGTGGTGTGCGTACGGGTGGTATTGTGGCCTGGCCCCGGGGGATGGCCAGGTCCCACGTGACCCCCCTCCCATGTTTTAACATTTTTTATTGTAAAACTGCAGGCCGCTGGGGATGTGGTCCCCGGGGCCAAAATCGGCCCAGGGAAGAGGGGGCACACAGCCCCCCTTCCTTTATTAAAAGAAAAACTATTTAAAAAATGAAAAAGCCGTGCCCCAGGGGATGGGATCCCAGTGGCCATTATCAGCCCAAGGAGGGTGACCGCATTGCTGCCCACTCTATTCTAAAAATACCTGGCCACAGGGAATGCGGTCCCCAGGGCCAAAATTTGCCCAATGAAAGGGGGCCTTGTAATTCAAAAAAAGAAAATGCTAGTCCGTAGTACCGGAGGCCATGTCCCTTTCTGTGCCACTCTGCAATTGCACCTCTTGTCATGCTGCTGGTGGGTGATGCAGTTCCCTTGGCTGCTGAAGATCCTTGGGGGCCAACAACCTCTCCTGTTTCCTACAGTCAGTCCCACACAGTGGGATTACTGAGAGGTGTTCGAAGAGCACGCCCCTTTTCTCCACCATTCTGCAGATATGCCTCTTGGTGCACTGCTGGTAGGGGGATGAAGTTCCCTTGGCTGCTGAGGGTCCTTGGGGGCCAACACAACCTCCTTTTACCTCCAGTAAGTCCAACACGGTGGGATTGCTGAAAGGTGTTTGAAGGTCATGCCCCCTTTCTCCACCACTCTGCACCGTGCCTTCTGGCATGCTGCTGAGGATCCTTAATAGCCAACAATCCCCCCTTTTACCACCAATAAGTGCAATAGAGCATAAATGCTGAGAGGACTTTGGAGGCCACGCCTCCAATCTCCAACAATCTCAAATGCACTTCCTGATACGCTAATGGTTTGGGAATTAAGTCCTCTTGGATACTGAGGGTTCTTGGGGGCCCAGAGACTCTCCTTTTACCTCCAGTATGTCTGACACAGCAGGATTGCTGGTTGGAGACCCCACACCCTTTGTCCATCACTCTGCAAATGTTACTACTGGTTAAAAAAAATAGGGATTCAATTAAAAAACTAAAGGTTACAGGGACATTTTAGTTAATCAAATAGATTTTGAAAAATATTAGAAATTCACTTAAAAAAACTAACCTTACAGGTTCATTATAATTGGCAAATAGAATTTAAAAAACCTTAGAAAATCACTGAAAAAAACAAATTTTACAGGGACATTATAGTTAGGCTCAGATTTCACTCATAGCCATAGGAAACCAGTGAAATTCGGAGGTTCAAGTTACCTGAGGTAACTATAACTTATGCTCGCTCAATGCACTGCATATGACCTCACATATTAAATCACTCATGCAATGGTCAGTGACATCACTGATGACAACTCAAATTACATCAATGATGATATCCCTGATGACAACCTCCACAGAACCACTCACCTACCTACTCACACCCCATACAACCGCTTGCATGCCCACTCACACACCACTCACATACCCATTCACAGATGTATACCAGTACTCACACACCCACTCACTCCTCCATAGCCACTCACACACCCACTCACTCACTTGAATAGTCACTCGCACAACCTTCACTCATCCATAAAGCCACTCTTACAACCAGTTCCTCGCCCATACAGCCAGTCATATAACCACACACTCACCTATTCAGCTACTCATACACCCACTTATTTACCTACAAAGTCACTCACAAACACACACACACACACTCACTCACCCAATCAGACTCTCTACATAGCCATTCACTCACGTATACAAGCCGTTGCAAACTCACTCACACAACCACTTACATACCCATTCACACATCCATACAAGCACTCTAACATCCCAAACTAACCCATACAGCCATTCACACAGACACTCACTCTCCAATACAGCCACTCACACACAAACTCACTTAATGAAACACCCACTCAGCCACTCACTTATACAGCCACTTACACACCCAGTCACTCACTCATACAGCCATTCAGACACCCACTCCCTCACCCATTTCTTTTTCCATTTGGTTTGGGTTTCCCTCAAATGTTTTTTTTTTTTATTTAGCCAAAAGAGGAAGGATGAAAAAGGTTACAAAACATAGCATAACATGACATCAGGGCAGGATGAATACAAAACAAAAAAAAAAAAGAAAAAAGAGCCATTTACATTCTGTAACACTTAATCCCATTGTAAACAGAGCCACATACGTTCTATTCTATTTTGGGAGGAAAGGCCCCTGGCCTTGGCTAAAGCAATCTCCATCTCATATACCCCTCTTAATAGCAGCCAAAACTCTGCGAGCGTTGGAGGTTTTGACTCAATCCAAACCCTAGCTATGCATAACCGACAACAAGCCATAATAATGGAAAATAAAGCAGTTGATATAGAGCCTGAGTCCTCCATTACCCCAAGAGAATCTCTTTCTCAGAGATAGTAATGTTGCGACCCGACATGTTACATAATTCCTTTGCAATCAGTGACCAAAAAGTAGAAAGTGCTGGACACGTGATAAACATATGCCTAATATCCGCAGCAAACAGTGAACATTTAGGGCAGTGGGTTTTAGATGTAGCATTAGACACTACCCATTTAGAAATAATTTCAGGTGTGTAGTACAAAAGAAATAGCATACGATGCTGCTGGAGTTTTAAGTTAATAGAGGTAACAGAAGTATTAATAGTTAATAATGACCTATGCAAATCTACTGTGGTAATGCTAATACCAAAATACCGGTTTCGTTTTCCTACAGCCTGAACAGCATCGTCGGCTACACCTATAAGTAAATATTTATAAATTTTACCTATGAAGCCCCTGCCCTTAAGTTGTAAAATTGCCCTTGCAGATTCCCCCAGCACATTAACAGTCGATAGACCTTCCCCGTTGATAAAAAAATCTCTAATTTGCAAAAATTTAAAGAAAGAATGGTTTGGAATCCCAAATTCATCTCTAAGAGAGGAAAATGATCTAAATCCGTCCTGATCATACAACTGCCCTAACTGAAGTACACTGCAGTGATACCAGATCTTCCAAGCAGAGTCCCCAAATAAAACCCCTAAGCGGGGATATCCCCTTAGATAGATATTTGCATGTAGATCAGGGATATTATACGACTTTACAATGTCACGCCATATCCACATAGCTTGTCTCAATATCTTAAAACGAACACGTTTAAAGTAATTCGGGTCGAACATCCTAGAGAGTACAAATTTATACTCCAGCCCACATACTAGTTGATATGCAAGCCACATTTGAGACATTCCAAAACCTTCCATCAGGCTCTGTAAGTGCGTAGCATAAGCAGCCCAAAAGTATAATTTAAAATCAGGTAAGCCAAAACCCCCCCTTTCGTATGGTAACTTGAGAAATTTGATAGCCCGTCTGGCCCTTTTATACCCCCAAATGAAACTACCTATGATGCCATCCAGTTTTTTAAAGAGTGCAAATGGAACCCGCAGGGGAATACTCCTAAAGAGGTACAGGAACTTTGGAAGGACATTCATCTTAATAATGTTGCAGCGCCCCCAACTAGTTAAGGGAAGTTGATGCCACTTGCGTAGATCCGTGGCGACTTTCTTGATTAATGGTTCATAATTGAGTTTTACTATTTCTTCCGTATGACTATTAAGACTGACACCTAAAGATGTAGCTTTCTGAGTAACACCCAGCATGGGTGTATATGGGGTATGTTCAATATTGGTTATAGTTTGGGTTTTATTTGTATTAAGTTTGTACCCTGAGATTGATCCAAATCGTTATGCTTCCAAAACAATCTCCCTCATCGCTTTAACCGGTTCTGTTGTGAAGACAGCTATGTCGTCCGCATAAGCGGTTACTTTAATGGATATTTGATTGTAAGTAACCGGGCTAATGTACTGATTCCATAGCAAATGACGAATAAAAGGTTCAATGTATATTGCGAAAAGCAAAGGTGAAAGGGGACACCCCTGCCGGGTGCCCCTCTGGATAGAAAATAAATCCGATGTCAGTCCATTAAGCCTAATAACAGCCTGTGAGTTTGCATAGATTTTCTGGATAGCCAAGACAAACTTACGACCGATTCCCACTTCCAACATTATAGTCCAAAGTGCTCTCCAGGAAACTCGGTCGAAAGCCTTCTCGGCATCCAACATTATCATTTCTACTTTACCACCCAAACATTGGGCAGCATCAAACACTGCTATAGCAGTGTTGATATGCATTGTAGTATCCCGCCCGGGAACAAAGCCGTGCTGTTGATCCGACACTATTAGCTGTATAGATGGGGCAAGTCGAGAGGACAAAATTTTGGAATTTTTTTTAGCGTCATGGTTGATAAGTGAAATTGGGCGATAAGAGCCTCTCTCAGCTGGGGGTTTCCCTTTTTTGAGAAACACAATTAGATTAGTCTGTTTCCAAGATGAGGGGGTGTCTCTACCATTTAGTATGTCGTTTGCGACCTTCATAAAGATCGGACCCAAAGTTCCTAAAAAAGTTCTATAGCCATCCCACATTCAATAGCAGCACAACCAGTCACTCACTCATACAGCCATTCAGACACACACTCCCTCACCCATTTCTTTTTCCATTTGGTTTGGGTTTCCCTCAAATGGTATTTCAATATCCTCCATAAGGCGAAGATCTGATTTGGAACATAGGCAAATGTGTGGGTGGGTTCTCCATGCAGAGTCACTGAGTGGGGAGCACAATGGAAAAAAAAAAGTCCTAATTTCAATTATTAATGGCCATGAACATTTTTGTTACTGCTTTTATTTTGAGCAAAATAAAAGAAGAGGGTTTTAATAAGCTAGTGATGTGGTCGGTCAAGTTGAAAGAGAATATGAAGAAAATAGGGATATTAGCATCACCTGTTAATGGCCTCTGTACTAAATGAAAGCAAAGAATGATACACCAGTATATGCAAGATAGCTGCGCGCAGGTTGTTAAACTGCAGGAAACTCATCTGACATCCTCGGTGTAAGGCCCTTTTCAGTAAGCAAGTTTGGCTGCATTGAGTAGTAAATACGGACCCATCTATTAGTTCAAAGGGGGTCAACCTTATTATCCAAAAGAATGCTGGTATAGATATTATGGAATATAAAACAGATTAATCAGAAAGGTGGATTATTTCAAAGCTCAGCTGCAAGCAAACAATCTTCACATACGTTGTTTTATATGGACCGAACTGCGACGATACATCTCCTCTTAGCACTTTGGGTTTGGACTGGTCAAATATTCCTACTACAATAGCGATCAGAGGGACGTTGATGAATTTGCTGAACGATGGACTAAACAAATATGGCTAGTAGATACTCCTAAGGTAGGAAAGACTGTAAAAAAGTTAATACAGGATTTCAGCCTATATTATGTGTGGGGTAGAAGGGCTTGTACAAACAGAAGCTACACTTTCTTCAGTAAAAAAATGCCTGAGCTTCCCATAATAGAATTGTTTCCTGTAGACAATACTTTATTGAATAAAATAAAAGAAGTAAGACATATGCCAAAACACTGTTCAGACTATTCAACTGTATTTTTAGTGCTGCAATTTCTCAAAGCAAATATCAAATCTAGATGGACAGTAAATAGGGCATTCTTCTTAGATTTGAAGGTGATAGGTAAAGCACTGAATGAGGGAAGTAGGCAAAACTTTAGAAGCAACTCTGGGACTGTACCCTAATAATGGTTTGAGATGCACACAAAGTATACATAGAGTCCTTTATAAGCAGGGCTCAATCAAGGCTAAGAAGACATGAGAAGAGGATAGGAAGTTTGAGGAAGAAATCTGTGCAAAAAAAGGGATAATCTGGACCAATTTCAGATGAGGAAATGCAGGGAGTTTAGCAAAACTGATAGGGAGACTGGATGCTTTTATGAAGTTAAGGAAGAGTAGAAGCAGTGCAAACTGGCAAGTGAGCAATCTGGCACATTTAAATATGGGGAGACGTGTTGTTGACTCTTAGCCAGGTAAAAAAGAACAGACAGAGGGAGAAGCACAGAAAATGTAATAGTGAATGAAGTCGGTAACACACCAAACAACTCAGATCAAATGGAAACATGCATCTTAAAAATACTTTCAACTCTATATACTGAGACAAGTAGTTTTAATCGAAAATGGTTAAAGGAAAAATAACCTCTAACCCTGTTGTATGAGGAGCATTAGCGTCTTATTGGGAGAAATCACAGAAGAGAAAATCGCACTGCAAGTCAATAGATCCAGCAACAGAAAGTTAGAAGGTCCTCATGCTCTTCCAGGGGAATCTAAAAATTTCAGAGAGACCATAATTGCTATCTGGAAGGATCAGTTTAATTCAATATATTTGAATAAGACAGAGATTCAGCCCTCCTGAAATGATGCCACAATTTCACTACTTTTAAAACCTAATATGGTTCCGAAGAAGGCAGACTCTTATAGACCAATTTCCTTGCTCAACTATGGCTATAAGATTTCTGCAGGCATAATTTGTAGAATGATTTAAATGGTAGTCAGTAATAAACATTTATATGAAAAAGGATTGTACAGAGTAAAGAGTTGCATGACCTAATCCACCTTCTGATATCTTCAATAGACATGGTGATTGCAAATTTCCATCTGCTAGCCATGGTAACTATAGGTGCAGCTAAGATGTTTGACAGAGTAAGTTGGGCTTAGCACTAATTTTCATAGGTGGAGTCAGGAAGTTATGTAATGCACCATCTGCACAGATTCAGTGGGAGCCTAACAAGGAAAATTAATATCTCTAGAGAGACTCATCAGGGATGTCTGCTCTTCCAGTTACTCTTTGACCTCTATATCGCATTCTTCGCAAAGGTGTTCAGAAAGGAAAAAGGGACAATTCCAGTTGAGTCCCAGAGCTTTGCACATAAGATCCCCCTTTTTGCACATGGCATCTTTTTGTACACAATGGATCCTAGAAAGACTGTTTCACATATGGAAGAAATAACAGACAAATTTAGGATTTTTTGGTTATTTGATCAACAAATCCAAGACCAAGATAATGGGTTGGAACTTAAAACAATACCAGACAACACAGCAAATCTTGGGACCTCATTTAGAGCTCAGCGAATGGGTCATTCCATCACTAATGTGACATCCCATCTACCGATATCAGTGCCATTGGATATAAAGTTTTTCTTTTTTTAAAGTGCCAAAATATAACATTAGGTTGGATTCATCCTTTCATATTGTATCTTACTACTCGCCATCTTTTGGTTTTTGGGGGGTAAGTGTTGAAATAATATGTCACCATATGAAGGAGCAATAATTGCCCTTCTGGATTCAATTTTCTTCTTCTGGCTATTCACCACTTTAATTGGTCCTGGTGACAGATGTAGATCCCTTCACATCCTTTACCATTCCTTCAATTGGCGGGCTCATTTTTCCCTGTTTTTCTATGTTGTGGGGCCCTGAACTTGAATCTTTGTGTTTCCGCCTAGATTTCCTTTTCCCCAATTTCTTTTAAACATGTTTTTCCTAGGGAAGTATGTTTCTGATAAAGTGTCAGGTCACCTATTCTTTTTATAAGCATTGGTGCTTTTGAAATATGCACAGGAGGCTTTGCCTATACTTCTCCAGCCTCTCTATAATTTGTTTTTTCTATTCGCTCTTCAGTTTGATTTGATACTGATCTTTCTAAATGCTGCAAAGCAGCAGTCTCAGAGATTTAATCCCTGGCCATACTTTCCAACAAGGAAGACTGTGTTTATATGCCCTCGTTGTTTAGTACTATAGCCCTGTAAGGTTTTTGCATTTTTTGCATTGAATGAAGCTTAAGAGTACTGACCATAACTCAGGATTCTTGAATTGCCAATATCTTGGGACTCCAAATTCAAACTTGGAACTTTAATAGGAGAATTCTATTTTTTCTCCCCAACTTCTGCACTCTTTCATCTAACGATGTTTGCTGAATTACCCACGTAATAAGAGGGGAGGAGGACAAATGTGGATTTTGGTCCTCCAAGAGGATGTATGAACGAGAGTTTGGAGAACTACACTTTGAACCATGTCGACTGAGGAGGATGTAAAGACTCCAACTTTTCTTGCATATGCCAGATGGTGCTATTTGAAGGCACCTTTTTATTTTGTTTATAGAGTTTCCTGATGATTTTGGTGTATTATATGGTAAGGTTATGTAGCCTTACCATGGAAAACACTTGCAAAAACTGAATTGGATACAGTCAGGCTCATTTGAACAAGCTCAACCCTGGATAGCTATAGCGTTTGAGTAGCAAGGCCTGAACAAAGGAACTTAGTGTAAAGCATTTAACAGCACCAAATCAAAAAAATAGAAAACCACACAACACGAAAGAAACACAACACCAATTTATAAAAAATATTTTTATGAATTTGTAGGGTCCAACATGAGAAAAATAACCAGAAGGTTCCAGAGATTTGAATGTATAAAGGTTTTATTACTTTGAATTTCAACGGAAAACAAACCTTGGTCAACACAAAGTTTGGAAACTTTTTAAAGATTTGTAAAAGTTAGTTTGGCTACCCCGGTTCTGCTTGAGCGATCAAACCTGGCAGGATAAAGGTCAGGGGGCGGGTGATTTTGAGCAGTAATCTTACCACCAGAGCATTTTCCACTCAGTTCCAAAATTTACAACACAACCACCTTAGACTTTAATGGAGTGGTACAGTTGCTGGTGATACAGAATTTAAAGGTGCTCAAGCATGCTCCTGTTGCTGTGCAGTCAATTGAGTGCCTTTATGGTGATTACTCAGTCCATGGGCGATGACGGATGACTTTGGCCAGAGAGGTCAAGCCACATAAAGTCCTCTTCAAGACATTAGAAGGCCAGCTGCTGCTGGGCTACCCAACTCCTAGCGCAGTGGTTGGAGTGAAATCTGTTAGTGGAGGCTACTGTCCCTCTTGGGCAACTCATCTGGACTCTGATGACTGGGTCCAAACTAAGGTGGTGTGGTGAGCAAAAGAATGATGGATTAAACCCAGATCCATGTGACTGGGGTGAATGTTTTCAATGTTCAGCTTTCTGTTCATCATCTGTGTATCTTGTGCTTTCTTGCCCTACGTGTGCCGGATATGCCCAGACGTGGGTCCCGGGCTCACTGTTCCACTGGATTCAAGCTAGCCTGGCTGATGAGGGGTGATACCCCAAAACCGGTTCAAAGATGCTTGCTTCCAGTCCAGGGAGGCAGTTCTGTTCCCATGAGGCACAGGGTCAAGACCGATTTGCATATGGCTGGGTCAAACCTGGGATGGTATTGTGAACAAAAGAACAATGGATTTAACCCAGATCTCTTGACTGGAGGTGAATGTCTGATTTGCTCTGCATTCTGTTCATCATCTGTGTGTCTTGTGCTTACTTTAAATAGTGACATTATATTTGACCTGGGCAGCAGGTTGCTTTTAATGCCACAACTAATTTGATACCTTATAGTACCCTGTTAGGAAGTCCAATTCAGAAGTTAGCCAGGCTGGGGTGCCAGCCTGTAACCCTGTATGAGCCAATGGGGCAACTAAGTTTTCCACAACAAAATGACAATTAGAGTGTTTTTTTGTTGCAAGGACATAGATAAACATACATATCCCACTTAATAATATACATCTCCCAGCCATAGGGCTCTAGAGGCCTTCCTTAGGGGAGACATACATATATTGTTAAGAGAAAGGGTGGATTTGCCATTAGTGGTAATGGCAAAGTCAAACTGGCCATGTGACAACTGCCCTTCCAGTCTGCAGTGAAGGGCTGGGAGCCATTTTGTAATTTTTCATACACAGGTTTGCACAATGAATGCCGCAGACCTGGATGGACACTTTGCCTTGCATGCCCTTGGTACCCAGGGGACCATATAAAGTCAGTACTCGCAATTTGGGGATAGTCAAGTCGACATATACTTTTAATTGATAAGAGCACTGATACTGAGGTCTGTTTAGCAGGCCACAGTGTACTCTCAGAGTAAAAAAATCAGCAGCTGGTAGTCCAAATAGGGGCACACGGTGGGGGGAAACTTGCAAAACCTAGTTTCCTAATAATTCCTAATAGAGGTAGCCAAATCTGCATCTGTGGCAGTAACTGTAGGGTTTTCTTGAGGATATTCCCACACTTTGTTCATGAATGATTGAGATTTGAGATTGTTGAATAATTTCCTTGGGCTGTTGCCAAAACCCTTTTCTATTTTTTTCTGTTTCTCTATTAGGCATCACGGTTAAATATAAAAATACCATATAGATGCGATTGTAACTCAACAATGAAGTTACGCAAAATATCACAATCTCTATGATTGTATTTTACATATTAGGTTACTATTTAACTCTACTGATTTCTGCACTTACCTCCTTCCTAAGTGTGTCATCAGAATAGGTGTCAACACCACCTTCTGAACATTTCAAGTCTCTTTGTTGGTAACTTACTATCCTTTCCAGTGTTTTTCATTTCTGAGATGACCATCAGGGCGCCAATTGAAAGTTTTCATCTCAAGGTACAAATATCAACAATTGGCGCCCTGGTGGTGAGCCCAGAAATGGAACACACTAGGAATACGAAGAGAGAAAATACAAGACCCAAAGCCACAAAAAGGAAGTTGGGAGATAAAAAATGCTGATGACAAGAACTCGAAGAGTCAACACTCCTGGGAAGGAAAGTTGTCAATGGAGGAGCAACCAAGTTTATGGCAAGTATCTTTAATTCATCTTTATTCCACAGTTAAATCTGCTGCCCTGATGAAGAGTCATTTTTATACACTGCACAGAATATACTTGATGTTGAAAAAGGTGGCAAAATGTACTAAAGAAAAAGCAACCAGCTGAAAAAGTTGTGGAACGAAATAAACCAATGACAAACATATGTGTGTAACCCGTCCAGTGCTACATAAATGGTAGGAGGACATTAGTGATATATTTTAAGAGACCGTATCTCCAAACATTAATGCAAGTCTTTTCATGATCCATTTTGGAATCGACATTCAGCTTAAGATGCATATATATATCTCAATCTAAAAAATACTCCTCTTTGTCATGAGAGAGATCTTTCTAAAGTGGCCGCAATCAAGCCATCCTATACTGCCTAATTGGCTGAAAGCAGTAAATAATGTTTGTTGATAAAGAGGGCAACACTTTCTATGGTGTAATAGAGAAAAAACGAAAATTTATGGTCTGATTATTTAAAGTGTTGATCAAGCTACCAAAACCAATACAGATCTTATGATTATGCCAATATCTGCTGGAATAATCTGGTATATGGGATTCCACTGGACCGATTTGCAGAACACTCAGATGGCCAAGGTTGCTTCATAAGCAAATTTCTGAACTTATGAAAGCAAATGAGGACTAGGGGTTGGTGAGCACAAGTGAGATTTGGTTTTCCCTAGAACCATTTTCTCACACAGGCAGTCACAGGATGTCGTGGTAAGAGGGTTGCTTTTCGAGGTTTGCTGCTGCTTAAGTAGATTTTCTACTCGAGCTGCAGACAAATCAGCTTTAAATGGTCTTGCACTCTTGCACACTGCATGGTGCCATTCACTCTGCTCACACTACCGGAGCTAAATTGCAGCATGATTAGCACGACATGCACATTTCCTCTCATTGGTGTAACTCCACAGAAACTGTATGCGTTTTTATGTAACTCTGTGTAATTCTGCGGAGTGGAACTTCGCGAGTTCCAGCAACTCCTAATAAGGACTATATATTTAAAAAAATCACCAGTTATAGATTACTCAGCTTACTATAACTTTTGTTTCTGCCATGGATTTCTTATAACTTCACATATTACATCTTTCAGGACGTGTTCACCGACATCATGACAACATACTCCCTGAACAACTGTGAAACTGCTGCAAAACCTAAAAAGTAGTGCTTAGTATAAAATATTGATTTTTCTTAACTTTGAGGCCAGAAGTCTTTTAGATGGGTCAGATTATGAGGACCCCTTGGTTGTTTTTATATTAAAGGTCCTTTGTTTTGGGGTTTTATAGTCTTGAGAGCATACTGCAGTAGTCTTGTGGGGAACCACAAGATCAATGTCAAACACATAAAAGACAAATTAGTTGAAATGACGATCTTCCTTTATTTGGAAGATAATCCCACCCTTCGGAACTTATCTAGGACTAGCATTAAGCTGTGTTAACTTTCTGTGCTAGGCCGTGCCACTTTTAAAACATTTATTTTGGGGTGTTCAATTGAAAAAAAGGATGGCCTCTATAGAGGAGAACACCAAAGGGAGGAAGGGAGGGAGTGAAGGAGGATCCCAGGGCACAGAAGGCATCCGTGATAATGGAATGTCATAATAAACTAGCAGGTGAAAGAAAGCTCTCAGAAAAACTGTAGACCTGTCCTTTGTGCCACAAACAGTGTAGTAGGGGAACTGCTAGACAATGCTCATACCGCACATCATGAATGCGAAAGCATGTGCAGTCAATGCATCTTTGAAACATTGCTCAAGCCGAACACCGACACAAGGAACAACTAGATAAGGGGGAGTTGTCCACATCTGGAACAGAACCGTCTATTTGCACATGAACTAATCCCCTTTTTAAGTCCTCCAGCAGCACACTGACATTGTCCCTGTATACCAGTATATGGGTATGTATTGTAGCCGAATGTCCATGATTGTGGTGGCAGGACAGAAGAGTGTATCACCCTGCAATAAACGTGTGCTGGACCACAAGTGCAAGCAGCAAATATAGTTTATTTTTAATTTGGAATTCCAAGTTTATTTGTCTTTGTGTTTTTACAGATTAAACCCCAAAAAATTATAAACTTGCAAAAATGTTTTAAAAATATGAAAAAGGTAATTTTCAGAAACATCTTTACTGGTTTAAAAAAAGCAAAACTTTATGTCATTTGTCATGAAAGTGTCTTTATGTTTTTATATCAAAAAGTCTGCTACGGCTGTCTTTTCTTTATGGTAAAAGATAGGTCTTTTGTTATGTTATGTTATGTTATGTTAAATTTATTTCTAGAGCGCACGTACACCCAAAGGTTTCATGGCGCTATGGCAGTGACGTACTAAATCAGGAGGTTACTGGTAGGCTTGAATGAATATGAAAGTTTTGAGGAGGGATCTGAAGTGTGGCAGAGATATTTCGAGTCTGAGTTCCAAAGGAAGGGAATTCCACGTTTGAGGTGCCAGAAAGGAGAAACTGAGTCCACCGTGTTTTTTCCGATTAAAACGAGAGGGGGTGAGAAAATTGGCATGCGACGAACGAAGTACACGAGTGGGGGAATAACGAGAGATTAAGGAGGAGATGAAAGCAGGCCCCCTACCAATTAGGGCTTTAAAAATAGTACAACCCAGTTTAAACAGACAACGTTTGGCTACTGGGAGCCAGTGAAGAAGTTTCAGCAAGGGGCGGACATGTTGGGTGCGTGGTTGATGAGTTATGAGGCGTGCGGCCTGGTTCTGAACCAGCTGAAGGCGATGGAGTTGATAGACAGGGATCCCAACATAAAGAGAGTTGGCATAGTCTATCCGTGAAATGACTAAGGCCATGAGTATCACAGTGAGGGCCTCGGTGGTGAAGAATCTTGCGATCTTCCGAATTCTGCGTAGATGGAAAAAACATGAGGATGTAACTGCACCGATCTGAGGCTTCATGGACAGGTCATTGCTGATTATTACTCCAAGGCTTTTAACTGATTTGGAGGGTATAGGAGGATTTCCTAACGAGGGGGGCCAAAAATTGTTGTTCCAGGAATTTGAAGAACCAGTCAACACCAGCTCGGTCTTATCAGGGTTGAGCTTAAGTTGGCTGGTGTTCATCCAATCCCTGATGAAACATAGAGTAGCCTGAAAGCTGGAGATGGACGCGGTAGTGGAGTTAATGATGAACACAAGTTGAAGATCGTCCGCATAGTTGAAGCAGACTACTTCAAAGTTGCGAAGTGAGTAGATTAAAGGGACCATATATAGGTTAAATAGTAGGGGAGAAAGAGACGAGCCCTGTGGCACACCGCAGGTTAGGGTGGTCTTTTTGGCGGAGAAGGCGGCAAGGCAGACGGCCTGTGAGCGGTCCCCCAAGAAAGAGGAAATCCATTTTAGGGCCGTGCCCTGAATGCCTGCATCTCTGACACGGTCGATCAAGAGTTTATGATCGACCGTGTCAAAGGCGGCCGAGAGGTCTAGAAGAACAAGGGCTTGAGAGAGATTGTTATCAGCCCCCCTGCGAAGCTCATTCATCACAGCGAGTATGACCTGCTCAGTAGAGTGTGCAGGCCTAAAACCGGCCTGGTGGGGATCAAGAAAAGACGAGCGTTCAATAAAGGAGCTAAGGCATTGTGTGACATGCGCTTCCAAGATCTTGCTCAAGTAGGGAAGGAGGGAGATGGGACGATAGTTGGTAAGATTGGTGGGATCGGCATGAGGCTTCTTCAAGATGGGAATAACCTCTGCTACTTTGAAGGAGGCGGGGACGATCCCTGTTTTTAGTGAGTTATTGAGGAACGCAAGCGGGGGGTCGGGGCAAGAGAGAAAGGCTTCTTGGAGGAATAGGGAAGGGCAGGGATCTGAGGGGGAACCCGAGCTGACCTTTTTTTAGAAGTATAGAAAAGTCTTCTTTGGAGATCAGAGGAATTTGATCAAGAAGTCCCAAAAACTGAACGGAGGGGTGTCGGAGGAATACTCTTCTTGATTGTGGAGATTTTCCGAATGAAGAAGTTATTGAGAGCGTCACAGAAATCCTGGGTGGGTGCTGGTTTGATAGTTACTCTGTCAGGTAAGGATAGTTCGTTGACAATAGAGAAAATATCTTTGGTTTTGGTAGACGAGTTCGTGATTTTTAGTGAGAAATACGAGGATTTAGCTGCGAAAATGGTTTTTTTGTAATCAGTTAGCAGCTTAGTGAAAATGTCTTTTGTATAAGTGGAATAGCTACGTCTCCACCTGCGTTCTGCTTGTCTGAGGAGAAGCTTCTTTAATTTGAGATCCTCTGTAAACCACCGCTGGGCGTCATGAGGCCGCCTGATTATGGAAAATTTACAAGGGGCAACAATATTACTGGCTGCACATAGCCAGTTATGGATGGCAGTTTCTTGAGCATTAAGACAGTCAGTATCCATAGGCAGAGAGGTGGAAAATAAGGAACAGAACTCCTCTTTATTTGTTCGGCTCCAGTTCCTAGTTAAGATTTTTTCCGGGGTTAAGGGTTTAACTGGTCGAGGCAGGTCCAAGGAAAATTGGATAGAATAATGATCAGACCAAGAACAAGGAGAGATGGATAAAGAAGAGATGGACAGGTTAACTGTCCATAGCTGGTCGAGGAGGTGTCCTTTAGTGTGAGTGGCAGTGCGGACGTGCTGAGTGCAATTGAGGCCCCAGAGAAGGTCAGTAAATTCTCGGGAATGAGGTGTTTCGTTAGGGTCAGAAGGCCAATAGTTGAAATCACCAATTATCATTAATTTAGAATTGTTTATTATAAGTTGAGAGATGAGATCTCCAACTAACTGAGGAAAAGAGGGCATAGAATGAGGAGGCCGATAAAACAGGGCACAAACGAAAGAGGCTGAAGGGGACTCGAGTTTAATAATAAGGCTCTCAACAGAGGGAATAGCGGTGGCAGTTAGAGCAGTGAACTGTAGCTGATGGTGAATAATGGCTGCCACACCACCTCCGGATTGCCCAGCGGGTCTATTGGTCTGTAGAATATAATACCCCGTGGGAATGGCGGCCAGGATATCTGGGAGAGAATCATCCGTGAGCCAGGTTTCAGAGAGAAGGAGAACATCAGGTTTTAAAGTGTCAAGAAGATAGAAAATTTCTAATTGGTGTTTTGGAAGAGACCGCGTGTTTAAATAATAAAATTTCAGTGACTGTTTGGTGGGGCAGGGAGGGTTAGGGGTATTGGACGGGGAGACAGAAAGATCTTTCCTAAACAATGGAGGAGGGGGTGCAGGCAAGAGAGGACCGGAGGACAGAATTCCACAGGAGGAAAGCTTTTGTGTTAATCGTGGCATGATGGGCCAAGGATAGCGGAGAGTGCATAACTCCCTGGAGGAATATTTTAAAAGATAGGCGGCATGACCTGGCCCTGGTCCCGGGCGGTCACGGACGGGCGCAGACGGGCTTGCCTTTAGCGCGCCTTCAGCGCGCTGTCGGCGCGCCCGCTGCACGTGTCCGCTGCGCGCTTGCGCTGGCATCGAGAATTTATGGCCTCTGGCTCGCGGTGTCTAGAGCGCGAGTTAGCCCCTCACCCAAGACGGCGGCCCCGCTGGTGTTTGCCAAGTCCTACCGCCCGCGAGAACGCGACGGGTCCGGACAAGGCAGCAACGATGGTAGCGAGGCGGGCACGAAGGCACATGTAAGGGTAGTGGCAAGAAGCAGGTTACGTTTTAAAAATATGGTGCAAGAAAATAATATTGCAGACAAATACCGTGACAACAAATTTTTAAAATGAACACCTCCCGGCTTCCGCGCCAGGAAGTACGACATATGCTGCGCGCTTGCGCTGGCATCGAGAATTTATGGCCACTGGTTCGCGGTGTCTAGAGCGCGAGTTAGCCCCCTCACCCAAGATGGCGGCCCCGCTGGTGTTTGCCAAGTCCTACCGCCCGCGAGAACGCGACGGGTCCGGACAAGGCAGCAACGATGGTAGCGAGGCGGGCACGAAAGCACAGGTAAGGGTAGTGGCAAGAAGCAGGTTAAGTTTTAAAAATAAGGTGCAAGAAAATAATATTGCAGACAAATAGCGTGACAACAAATTTAAAAAATGAACACCTCCCGGCTTCCGCCTCAGGAAGTACGACATATGCTGCGCGCGTGCGCTGGCATCGAGAATTTATGGCCACTGGCTCGCGGTGTCTAGAGCGCGAGTTAGCCCCCTCACCCAAGATGGCGGCCCCGCTGGTGTTTGCCAAGTCCTACCGCCCGCGAGAACGCGACGGGTCCGGACAAGGCAGCAACCATGGTAGCGAGGCGGGCACGAAGGCACAGGTAAGGGTAGTGGCAAGAAGCAGGTTAAGTTTTAAAAATAAGGTGCAAGAAAATAATATTGCAGACAAATAGCGTGACAACAAATTTTAAAAATCAACACCTCCCGGCTTCCGCCTCAGGAAGTACGGCATATGCTGCGCGCTTGCGCTGCCATCGAGAATTTATGGCCACTGGCTCGCGGTGTCTAGAGCGCGAGTTAGCCCCCTCACCCAAGATGGCGGCCCCGCTGGTGTTTGCCAAGTCCTCCCGCCCACGAGAACGCAACGGGTCCGGACAAGGCAGCAACGATGGTAGCGAGGCGGGCGCGAAGGCACAGGTAAGGGTAGTGGCAAGAAGCAGGTTAAGTTTTAAAAATGAGGTGCAAGAAAATAATATTGCAGACAAATAGCGTGACAACAAATTTTTCAAATGAACACCTCCCGGCTTCCGCCTCAGGAAATACAACATATGTGTTGTTTAAAAGTATAAGGATTTGTGTTACGTCTTTAATATAAACTAGATGGACAATTTCTAAGTCTGTCTGTGTATGTTTGTGTGATTGAGAGTGAGTGAGTGGGTGGGTGATGGGTGTTTATGTGGGGAGTTATGTGTGTGTGTCTGGGTGTTGGGTGTGAGTGTGGGGGTGTGGGTCTCTGGGTGTTGGTGTGGGGGTGTGTGTGTGTGTGGATGTTGGGTATTTGTTTGTGGCTGTCTCTGTGAGCATATGTGTGCATGTGTGTGTGTCTGGGTGTGTGTCTACCTGCTGGATGTGTGTGTGTTTGTGTGTTGGATGTGTGTGGATGTTTATGTATCTGGGTGGAAAATTCTCTGTGAAGAGCTGTGAACAGTGAGGGCACTGTAGATAACAATATCTTGGCCACTTAAAGGAACTTAGATGTATGGAGAGACTTTCCTTTAACTGAACAGCTGTAGATAGAGTGAAACCTGTGAGTAGTAGGGGCTTGGCTACCTAATGGGGTTTAGGTGTCTGAAGGAAGTGGACTCTTTGTAAATGCTGTACATATAATGTGCCTGGCTACCAAATGGACCTTGTGTGTCCAAAAAGAGTAGTATCTCAGTGTATGGGCTTGCATATGATGAACTCTGTACAGGGTTAGTGAAGGACTGTCCTCTCTCTGAAGAGTTCTGTGCATTTGAAACATGCACTTAGTCTCAGGGGAAATCCATGGACCACACGGGGGTCCATGCTGAGTCCCACAACTGTACAGCATTTCCAGCAAAACACCAAAGAATTGCTCTCTGAAGGGAAATAACTCTCCATAAGGTCTTCTGTACAAGGCATAGGGTGCGCATACTAGGGGCTTGAACACCTCCTTGGGTGTGGATGTATGAGTGGGCTCTCCATGAGGGCTTCCGTACAAGGTGAAGATTGTGTGTAGAAGGGGCTTGTCTCCTTAGAGTTTGTTGATGTCCAGACAGATTGGGCTATGCTTGAAGACTTCTGTACAAGTCATAGGCCCTGCATTGTTGGGGCAATGCCATTCACATCTCATTGATTGTGCCCAAGAGATCACCTAACCTCAAATGGTCTGGTACAGGGTGAAAGGTGTTGTGCATAGTTGGGACTTAAACACCTAATGGGTTGTGGTGTTCTGAAGTAAGTGGACTCTCTGTGAGGTCTTCTATACAAGGCATAGGGGAGGCATAGTAGAGGCTTTGCACCTAAGGGGGCCTGGGTGTCCAGAAGGAATGGATATTGAATAGCATGTTTATAGTAGAGGCTTTGCAACTGCAAGGTGGTCAAGGTACCCCTACTCTGCACTTTGCAATACTATTTATTATTTAGGTTCAGGAACTTGTCCTGTAATTTTGGCCACAAACATTTTCTTCATGTTGTTGCCGCTGGTCGCATCACTCTGTATCGCCAGGTTCTTGTCAGCTCCACCAATCCGAATGCTTTATTTTACAGCATGGTGCCACGGCAACAGGTATCTATACATTTTGAACCTTCATTTCAATAAACAACTGAGCATAATTACATCACATCACAAAAAGCTTGCTTTGTTGAAAAGATCTACCTTTCTGCCAAATTTGGTATAATTAAGTTGAGTTATTTTGACAGTATCATTGTGTAATTATTCCTAAAGAAAATACATGAGGAAAAATAGTTTGGGATGCTCTGTTTTTCCAGCCCCTGTCTGACGGATCACCCCAAAACTATCCAGGAAGGAACTGGGGCGGATGAAGTTTTTTTAAATTTTTGTGAAGATTTGTCAAAAGGCACCAACTGGCACATGCATCAACAATGCCATTTGCGATTCCTTATTAGCGAAAAATAAGGATTCGCTAATAAGGAATAGCAAAAGGCTATGCATGTAGGAATCGCTTACAAAATAGCGATTCCTAAACATTCCTTAATTGCTACTTGCAAATTGCGAGTTGCAATTAAGGAATTACCTCCCCATTCATTCCTATGGGCCTAGAGGCCCATAGGACTGAATGGGAAGTCTTTCTTAATTTGCCATTCTCAACTAGAGAATCGCAAATTGCTCATGCAATTTCAAGGGTGCCAGGGTATCAAAAGGACACCCTGTTGCACCCCTGAAATCTGCATATGAGTACATCTTGCACACACACATGCCCCAAGGGCATGTGTGTGTGTAAAATGGAACTTTGAAAAAAGCACTTAAGTGCATTTTTCAATGTTTTTGCAAATTACCATGAAGTTCAACTTCATGGTAATTTGCTCCCCCTATTAGCGAAATCGCTAATATTTTTACTTTCATGCATTGCATTTAAGGAATCTCAATTTGAGATTCCTTAAATGCAATCGCAATTTAAGGAATCGCAATTTAGAGATTCCTTATTTTGCTATTTTTGCATTTGGGATGATGCATCCCAAATGCAAAACTACCGGGAGCAAAGGGTCAGATTCTGAGAATCTGCCCGTTTGCGACCGGTTTTTGTTTTGATGCATGTGGGCCCAAATGTATTAGCAAAACAAAAAAAACTCTGAGGGGGTGTCATCCATGAGGGGGTGATTTGAAGCAGTGCTTGGCTGCAGGTCCTGCGGCCAAGCCCACATCATGCATGGGTGATGGCCATATGTGATGGGGGTGGGCATTCACGGTGCAATGGTTGCTGGTTCCTGGCCACAAGCCTGACCCAGCGGTCAACCCATGCACAGGGAAGTCGGTGGGCTGGCATAGTTGCATACGGTAATAAAATCATACTTTTTGTTTACAACTTTTTTGTGTGCAAATTACTGAAAAACCAAAGGCTAAAGTGACCTCCAAGTTAGGTGAAAATGTCAGTTTAGGCATAACATTTTAAAATAAAAAAAAACATTGAAATTTCCCAGTTATATTTCACTGAAGTAAACTATAACTCACGCCCTCGCCATGCTCCTCTTATTACCGTACATATTACAACACTCGTGACATATTCTATGACATTAATGATAACATTCACACACACATAGAAATAGGGCTTTGCAAGTAATGTTGCTGTGAAGAAGAGGAGAAAAACCCACAAGTGTTTTAATACTGCCCTCAACCACAGAAATCTGTGGCATGCTTCATCATAGGGCTGCTAACACACCTCCGTGCAGACCAACGCTGGAGGTGGAGCAATAGAGAGGGGGAGAGAAAACAAACACTAAAAGACACTATGAAGGATCAAGTGAAAGGTGCAGAACAATGTTTTAAATAGACCTCAGGATCTCCGAACCAAACCCTTTAATGATGGACTCCCTGGTCTAATTAAAAGGTAATTTCAGGACCGGTGGCGGATGGTATGGAGTGTATTAGTGAACAACCTACCCCTCCAATCTGCAAACTGTCGACATGTTTCAGCCCCTGGCTTTCATCAGGACTAAGAAAGATCCCTTAGACACTATCCCTACCTCCTTACTTGTGGAGTAGAGCGTGGTCATAATCTGAGTGAATGCTCAGGTCCAGTGGCAGAGTAACTTACTCCCAGTGAGTATCTGAGTCTCATTAAAAACAGTGCTTGTTCTAGCGGGGGAGTGAGGAGAGCTCCCTATAGTCACACATTCATCAAGGTGAGCTGTTGCAAAAACGAGCCGTCTCTCCCATCGCCGTGCAGATATGTGTGTGTGAAGGTACATCTAGGAGGGTGGAGTGGGGCGTCTCCTCCTACCCCTTAACTACTGTGTGCTTAATTAATGATAACATCACAGATGCCATCTGAAATGACTTCATTAATGACAGCACTGGCAATCACTGTGGCATGAGTTATAGTTACTTCATTTAACTGTCTCTGGCGAATTACAGTGGGTTTTTTTTTAGCTTAAAATAACTAGTAACTATAAGGTCACTTAAACCTCTGTTTTTTTCTGTCAATGTGTCTTTGTGTGTGTGCATATGTGCAGGTGTGTGTTTTTAAGGCATTAGGATTAGATATATGCACGTATGTATATTTGTAGAGGGAAAGAAAATGGGGCAAGGGGTTTTAATGCCCATTAAAGAAAAAAGAACGTTACAGAGATAAGCAGAAGAAGAAGATTTTAAAGAAAGAAAAGGGTTCAGGGTTTGCCCCTCGCAAAGGAGTTTGACAGTGATTAAAAAAGGTATTTTATATATGTATGTGATGTGTGTGCGTGCGTGTGTGTGTGTGTATATATAGTCAGAGTGGGTCTTCATCATTTGATTAAAGACATGGAAATCTATCACCCACACTCAAGAATATTTTTATTCTGAACAGGCTGGTAAAAAAGAGCATATTATTTCAATAAATAATCTTGAGCCGGGAGAATTATTGGCCTGGTCACATTGCAGCTTCAGAGATACAACCAGGCACAATCAATCCACTATGTTAGCTGTATCAACTAGGCGCAGCGCAAAGAAGCTAGTGAAAATGCCCACAGAAACTCTGCTACATCAGCACTTCTCGATCCTATCTGGAAATCCTGGTAAATAGTTACCAGTGAAGAGAGGGTATCCAGTAAGAGACTGCAGACCTCCATCTCTCCATTCATAATATTAAAAGACAGTAATTCAAAACTTTTCCTTTAAAGGAATGGGTACTTCATTTACATAAAATGGAACTTTGTCAAAAGGTATTCTAGAGAAAAGGGACTGCATGCCGTGGTATATGTTTTTGTAAAACCTGGGAAATTTCAAGACCACATGACGTAAAATTTCATAAATGTATTTCTTAAACTTTTTAATCCAAGGAGGATTTCTTAATGGCTGTTTCATACGTATTCACACCACACCTTTCACCAGAAACACCAACACTTTCTAAGGAGAGGACCAAGTTCCTCTTCAGGCAAAACAAGCTGAATAGTTTTTATATAAACTACAAATATTTGTAATTTGCAGAATTATTCACAAGCAGTTTCTTGAGCTATGAAAGACATGTCATCATCTACTTTGTGCATGGGGTTAAATCCCCCCACTATATGTTGTCAGGAAATTGGAAGTCACTGAGTAGCTACGTGGATATACATAGCAACAAGGCTTATGGATAGGGGTATTTTATTATTTTTAATAAATGGTCACCAACACATCACACAGCATTACGCTCACAGTAAACATTTTTTTCGTTCTTGGCCTATTTCTTCTTCTAATGAAATACTTCCATTAGTTGCAGATGTGGTAAGTAAATGTAATATCTGAGCCACGAGAAATGTAAGAACAGTAATATGTAGCTTGTAATTTTTCTAAAACGTATATTTGAAGCTGCTGAAATTGTTTGACTTTCAGAGTGCACAGTAACCTTCAGATAACATCCCTGTCTTCTTTTCAAAACCTTCAGGAAGCAGTCTTTTTTTACAGTGGGAACCTAGGATCAGGACCTTTAGGAAATAACACAATATTACACATTTTGTTTTCTTTTTAGGCACAGGGGGTTTACAAGGTTTGTCCAGAACCACGGGATATTAAGTTAAATCTGGGAATCCAGCCTGGTTCACCAATTTCAAAGATGTCAGTTCTAGCCATTATACCATATCTCCTCCCAATAAACAAACGTAGTATCATATATGAACTTTGAGCAAAAAGGTTCAGAAAAAAAGCTCGTGCTCTTTGATCTACCTATCACATCGTTTGCTGGCCCTGCCAAGAGACATCGGGATGTTTCAGGTCAACTCTAGTAAGGTATTATAGTACAGTAGATGTGTCCTTTCATATACAGGTGACCAGTGATGTCACTCAAAACTAAAGTGGACTAAGGAGACAATCAGCCCCCAAAATATGTTTGGCCCAGGGCCCCCAAAATCCTTAAGATGTCGCTGCCTCTGCCTTAGTAGAGGAGCCGCACCTGGATGGATGAAATTTAAGTTATGCTGCTGTCTTTCGTATAATTTCGGGAATTACTTATTGCAAGAAATTCCTGAAATTACGCATGATACCATTTTATGTAATCACATGCCATTTGCAGTCAACATTTACTGCAAATTCATGGGAACTACACAAATTGAGCAACTGTTTATGGAGCTTTAGTTTAAATATGTCCTCACACCAAAAATTTACACAAAGGCACATTTCATGCTAAAATATATTGCATTTAGTGCAATTTCGCTTAATTTTCCCAATATTTTGCATAATAATGTGAAAGCAAATTATGTGAATTACACCAAATTTGGCAGAAAGCTGGATCTTGATGCAGAGAGTGTGCTTGTTGTTATTTGGTGTAAAAGGCAAATTCACCTCAGGGTTATCAGTTACCACATCTTGCGGTTTTAACTTGAGATTTTTTACCACCCAATTTGAGTTTTTGAGGTGAGAGAATTGGTAACAATTTGAAGGGTGTGAAATTCGCATAATTTTCTTGCACATAATTATGCAAAAGTTTGGCCAAATTAAGTGAAATGTAGATAATGCAAATCCGTTGTTTTACATTACATTTAAGCATGAAATGCGTCTCTGTGTCAATATTTGGTGTTAGGACATATTTCAACAAAAGCGCCGTGAACAACAGCCACCCACGTTCTGTTGTTGCCATGCATTCACACTAAGGGGCTTATTTATACACAGGTCCCTTGCGCCCTGGTGGGTCAGTTTTAATATGGGAAACAATGAGTATCAACAGCACAAGGGGCTTGTAAATAAGCCCTTGAATGTTTACTGCAAATGGCATGTAATCACGCAAAATGGTGTAGTGGCATAATTGCAGAAATTTCCCCAAAAAGTAATTCGCAAAATTACTCGGATACAGACAGCAGAGTAACTTAAATTTCGCCCAGGTGTGGTAACAACATGTGCTTGCGGTTTTTGCTACACTTGAACTAATCACTCTTTTTTACTTTTACCAGGCTGTTTTTATTGTGTAAAATATTTCAGGTACCGTTGGTGGCAAAACTAACGATGTGGGAATGTTACATATTTTGAGCTGGAAGTTGTTTTATTGACACAATCAAAATGAGGGTCATACGTGCCACTACAGAAAGCCTGGCCATCAACACGTGTGACGTCAATAGGTGAAGGATTTATAGACTAGTAAATATATTTGTTTTGTTGTCAAAAGAATCTGAGAACTCAGCATTTTGCCCACTGGCGCCAGGAAACTGACTGGATGAATGCTTTTATGACTGTAATTTTCATGGTCGAATAAAGCTTAATTGACTTGACTTGACTGGATGAATGTTGGCCTGCAACAAAATTGGACACAATGTTACATAACAGACATACCATTTAGGATTTGTGATACAGCGATAAATGGGAAATGTAATGTCTAGATTGCATGTAGATCCTCATCAACTTTTAGTTGCCTAGTTTGTGTGCTTTAACCACGTCAAGCAGAATCCATATTGATGCTGTAATCTTTAAAATTTCCGATCTACAATGTTGTTGTTCTGCAAACAGCAAGGCGCCATATGGATCAAAAACAAGAAAAAGAACAAGTGTTTATTAATAACATCAACCTACACTATCACTTTGCTCACTGCTATATGTTTAGACCATCTGTGAAATGGAGTAACAAGATGCTTGGTAGGTGCTAGGCAGCAGGAGGGGGAGTGAGATGCATCATTTATAGAAGTGCCAATTTAAAGATGACTTTTTGTGCCTGCCCCCTCCTGGGAAATCATCTGAAACGTTTCCAAATCTGCTGTGAAGGCCCTGTTGTGGCACATCCGCAGTGCTATATGTACACTGCTGGAGTACCATGGATAATATTAATGCCTGCCCACATGCAGAAGTGTGGACAGCAGCTCGGCTTCCCACGTGAGGCGTCGCAACTAGGAATACTGATCGCCGCACACCTCCAATGTTTAAGACACAACCACTATTAAAATTCCAACCCTGTGTTTATATCTTTATCTTTAGTTGCTCTTGAGCATAAATCCAAGGAAATGAAGCACTACCTACAATCATTTTAATTATCATCATCACAAGTGTCATTATTATTATTATTATTATTATTAATATTGCTAATATTGTTAGTATTGTCATTATTGTTATATATATTATTATTGTTGTTGTTGTTATTATTGTTATTATTATTATTATTATTATTATTAATAATAATATGATGATAGTGATGATTATTATTGTTATTAATACGGTGATGATGATTATTATTAATATTACCGTTATTATTATTATTATTATTATTATATTATTATCATGATCATTATTATTGTTATTATTATTATTATTATTATCATCATCATCATCATCATCATCATCATCATCATCATCATCATCATCACCAATATTATAATTATTATTATTATTATGTTGCTCTTTTGAAAAGGCACTATGGACATAGTTTGGGAAGGATTTTGCCAGGTTTTAATCAGATTTGTGCCTTGGAAATGGTATTGTTTATTCATCTCTATACGTACCCCCAATTTAGCAATTTGAATGTGTTTAACAGATTAATACATGATTTGAGAAAGGCAGAAATGCATTTTAAAGACTTCCAGGCATACTAAATTAATCGGAATCTTTCCAGTGCCTTTTTTGTAAGGAAAATGTAAACTGTTTACAGAGAAATGGAACTGCAACACCCCGTCTATAATCCTCAAATTAAAAACAGTGCTGATAAAAAAACTGAATTGTGAGGGAAAGATCACGTTGCTGCATAAGAGCTCGTTCTCCTCTTTAGACAATTGTTAGGATGAGAAAATATTTGGATACAAAGCGACATATTCGCAGCGAGGGAATTTTATGATCTTGCTCATGCTGCATGGGTTGGGGTCTCCTTAAATTATTGATCCATCAGTAGCGGAAGGTCAAAACCTATGTAGAGGTGATCAGGACCTCTCTGCTGCAGAAGCCCCAAGCATAGTGGATACACGAGACCAGCTCTAGATCTGTGTTCCATCTACCTTGCCTAAAATCCAGAGAAACAGATTAGAAAAGGAAGGAGTAATGAAAAATCAGAAATAAAAAAAATCCGAATCTACTAATGAACTAATCAAAAATCAAAAACTGCGACTCAACTATAATGCAAAATCCAAAAATCCGTCTCCAAACATAATATACAGGCCCAGTTACCTTAAAGTCATGCACACATACTAGACTCAGAAAGTAATATGTTTGGAGATAGATGACGTTTTTGCTCATTTCAGCAGCAGGAAAATTGTAGTGGGAAGTCTGACCAGCGGATCAATGGAAATTGATTGTATACAAATATGTCTTTACATAAATAAAAACAAAATGGATTGGATTTAAAATATAAAGAGCAGAATCAATGTCACGGAGACATTTTCCTTTCGTATATATGTTAGAAATTAAGTCAATGAAGTGTGCAAAATATGTTTTCTGAGACAGCCATTTATAGAACAGCGGAGGCGCACCCCATAACTAGACAGCTTTCCTTCCCCTTAACAGCATGCATTGGTATGCATCTTGGGAGACACTTTGGCCAGATAATGACAATAAAAATAACGACAATAGTAATTGTCGTTAGAGATCGACGTTGTAGATGCTTCATATTCAAAACAATATTGCGGCTAGAGTTGTAAGCAACGCTAAAAAACTTTAACATTTAGCTGACCTATACATTAACACAAGAGCCACAAAACACTTTTAAGGGTCGATCGAGCATGGTTTTTGAAAAATTCTGAGAGTTCCAAAAAAATATCAAAGATAAACATCTTCAGGTAGTAGTCATATGAGAAAAGTACACTTGTGCCAATCAGTTAAACCAATGAACCGCAAAGTCCTTGCTTTGTACAAGTGAAGGTCACAAAAATGTGAAGTCCATTTGAAGACTGCAGAATGACACAAACATGACATCAAGACAGGTTAAGGATATCATACCCGCACTCTTCACTCCATATACAGACATTAGCAGACAACCATAACCACATCCGAGCATGAAAACAACTACAACAGACACAGGAAGAAAGCAGTGTCCTTTCTGTGTCACACCAATGACTCCACAACCATACCACTGTACATGCATTAAACAAAAAACATACAGCCTGCACACAAACATACACAAATGTGTGGGAATGAGCACAACAACCACTTGCCAAATGCAAGAAACAATACTGCTTATGCTTAGCACAGTATTGATATAGAAGATATGGAAGGAGTACTTATTTTTGCGCTTAAGAAAACCTAGAAAGGAATGTAAGAAAGAAACTGAGAGTACGGCATAATCTACCCTGGCATAAAAACATACAAATACTTAGGAAATATGTGCGCTCGGTCTCTCTTTGAGGAGTATGTATACCCAGACGGCAGGCAAATCACCAATAAACCTCCCTAGCACAATGTATCTTACACTACAACATCTACTTCAATTTACAAAGAATACTCCAGAACACCATCAAATGGACCAGATGGATACCACCTCAGTACCTACAGGTTACACTCATCATCTACTTACCTATAATATTAACAACACTCGACCTGGCAGATGATACCACTGCAAAAATTGCCACTTATCTGAATCACAAGGCATAGGACATTCCTCACAGAAACAGCGTATGGGGATACCATGCCTGTTGCTGCATGCATTGGGGACTCCAGGTCCCAGAGAACTAAGCACCAAGGACTGGGCCAAGGGCGGGCCCATCCACGCCTGTCAGAGCACGGAAAAGGCTGGGCATTCCCTCTTTGGCCTTCGGTTTTTTGGAGGTATTTATTCGTATTCTTCTTTTTATCCCTTGTGATCTATTGTACTGGACGGAATGGACAAGAGAAAAGTTGTAGGAGGTCCGTCTCTCTCCACCCCTCCTGTGACAAACACCTCAATAGATTGGAGGCTACAGAGAGCTATGGGGGTGATCAGAACCAAAATCGAACTAACAGAAAGGAGACTCTCTCTTAGCACTGGTACAGCCCCCAGGTGTGATGTGGCTTTTTATCCTACTACCACGCCTGGGCCCACATCCATCATTTCTCCCTGTGCGAGTAGTGCGTCTGTGCATAATGATACTGGGCCTCCTGCTGCTGAAAGCCCACACCCTTCTGTGATTGTAAAATAGCCAGGAAGGGCAGCCTGATACAAATCTGATGTGGTTGTTAATCAAGTCAGTAGCACTACTCTGTCTTCTACAGAGGTGCAGTCCCCATTATCGCCCATAGAGGTCTTGGAGGGAGCCTCTGTGCCTAATACCCCCGGGGAGTGCAACTGATGGGGGATTGTTCTACCAGAGTTAAGGAACTTTTCTTTGCAGAAGTTGCGCATTTGGTAGCGATTGGCCATGAACTGGCTGCTATAAAGCAGTCGCAACTTTCAACTACACAAGTTTCACGGTTGGCCCCCAAGGTAATTCAAGGCTAGGAGTCTGGCCAATGCAACCATTCTAATATAATAGGGTCTGTGTTTCATATGATATTCTTATCAGAAAGTCATCGTGCTAACCCTACCACTTAGAAACCTGACTGGAACTGCCCTCGCCTGCCAAAGCACTCTTCACAAGGTGAAATTATGAGTCTACATGTGGGGGCAGAATCATCCTAAAGGCACTTCCATGGGAAGGGTTGGGCCCAGCGGAACCTCTCGGAGTCTCAGTCAGTAATACATCTTCATACAGCCTCCTGCCCTTATGTAGCAATTTTAGCTGGAGTATCCTCATTGCGTGTGGGCCAGAGGGAAACGCATAAAAACTTTTTAATAAAATCCTGAACTGGTTTGTGCGGCACAGGGACTTTCCCTTAACCCAGCCTAATAAAATCTATTGACTCGTAGGGTGGGTTGGATTGAGTGCAGGTTTGTGGATCAATCTGTTGATTGTGTCCTTGATAATTTTAGATCCCCATTGTTGGTACCTAGCCTGCTCTTTGGGCGCCTGAGTAAACAGAAAGGTAGGAGCAATATTGTACTTCTACCATTAGTTTTTTTTACAAACCAAGCTCGCGAATTCTGTTGGCCCCGAATTGCCAACAACACCGGGTCTTTGTATCATCAGTCTCTGACAGTACCAACCACACTTTTATGTGTAATAGTATGTCTTTAAAGTCACCACCTTTTATTGTTTTGATACTTTAGCAGGTGTGGACTGACTTGTCAATGCCATCCAGGATGCTCCTGGCTGCGGTAGTACACTAGTGAGAGGCGCTAGGGGTGCTATTTGTAGGGGTCTCGGGTGGGACCAGCAGACCATTACATGATTACAGATCAAGGCATGAATCTATTAAGCGATGCCAGATTAGGTATACTGTTGATACCAGCCCAGGTATGATATAAACCAGGGACCCCTAATAGTAACCATCCCCCAAATATGCCTAAGAATGGCCACAGATTCACTTAATTAGGGATGGAACAGCAATAACAACACAAATTACTTAACCAAAATCAAGTAGTGAAACTCAGATTCGGTCTTGATGGTGGTATGGTGCTCAGAAATAGTAATAGTAATTTGCTTGGTTCCTTCACCCTTTTGAGCTGTAATGTTGCTGGTTTAAAAGACAAGTTGATAATCCCATGAAGTTATTTGCAAAACATGATATTGTGGCTCTGCAATAAACATGGAACACTGTGTATTTTCCCTGCCCTGGTTTTATATGCTTTTCTTGCCTGGCTGTTTTTTCTTCTCATGGTAGGCCTAAGGAGGGTCTTTCGGTTTGGATAAACTTAAACCTGAAAGTGGAAGTGTCAGTCTTGGCTACGGGAAGCTCAGCATTTATGACGCTGCTTATCAAGGATAGCGCCATTCTTTTGGTTTTTATTCAGTTCATTTTTATAATAATGAATTTGTAAACCTGATTTGTGTCCATTATGACTTGTTTATTTGCCTTTCTTTCTGATTTAAAACCAGTAGGATCCAAGGGTCGGTTGCAACACAACTATCTACTGTGTGGAGATTTTAATACTAAGTCAGGGTCCAAAGTTAAGGCACAGGGAACAGGTAGCTTCGTACCTTTCTCTATGATACCGGATAGCAGGGTGGAGAAGTAGGTTTCTTGCTGCGCGTAATTTAGTTGATCTTGTTGGATCGGTCAAATCGGATGGGATAACGTCGGCCTCTTCTAGAGAGCTTGGTAGGTCCTCGATTATCGACTATATATTCGCAACCTGAAATTTCTCATTATGGTTGTCGCATAGTGCCATACTAGCAATGGAATGGGGTGATCATAATGCTTTGTATACAGTAGGTCACTCACTTGCCAGTGCTCAAATCCACCCCGAGGCCATAATACCTATATCTTAACACACTAGTGTTTGATTATGACTTGTTTGGCATTTGAAAGAGCCGGGTGTCACCCTTGCCACGTTGTTCAAATCTCATCTTGTAGCGTCTTCTCGGCCAACGTACCCACCAATAACCACGCCACACAGAGCTTAGTATTACATGTCTTTATTCTGCTGCATGTAACTGCGAACTCAGCATTCTAAAACAAGCTTTCATGGCATTGCGCTCTGACACCTAAGTCACAGCTCTATGGAGTCCGTAAGGAGCGAAAAGGGTTCTGTTCTAAAATATTGCAAGACACTAAACTTATGACTTTCTCGAATTGTTTGTCTGATCTGCAGGGGGCCGGAATGTTTTTTTTAAATTCCCTTAATACGTATATCAGGCAACTACTTTCGAATCCGATTAGATGCGGGCATCAGAACCCACGTTGGTTCGATACCCATTATTCAGTAGCTAATCTCAAATAAAGGAAGGTCCTTTGTAGTATTTTAAAAACTAAGGGCCCCATTAGTATCGCGGGCGGACTTTGTCCGCCCGCCATACCCTCAGGAAACGGGACCGCCCGCTGAGGGTGCAGCGGTCCCACACTTCCGATTCGCATTGGCGGGTGCATGGCGCATCTGCAACATTGTGGCGGGCGGTGCAGAGAGCACCGCCTGCCGCAATGCCACAAAGGCAGCCTGTGCCTTTCAATGTACAACGTGACAGGCACCGCGCAGTGCCTGCCACGTTGTACATTGAAATGCAGGGGGGTACCATAGGTACCCCCATGTGCACCCCCTGCCCCCCAGAATCCCTGGGGGCCCGCTACCGGCCCCAATATCAAACACCGCCTGCCTTTCCGTGGCGGCGTTGCCTGAATAGTAATGTGGATGACGGTGTCTACCAGACACCGCCACCATATCAACTGCTTTTCCGCCCGGTAGGCAATCGGGCGGATTGCCTACCGGCGGAAAACTGGCGGACGGTCTTCCCGTCCGCCGGGGTCCCCCCTCCATGGTAATGTGGCGGGGGAAATTTGCAACGGGCGGAGGTTTATAGCGGGCAGATCGCCACCGCCATACGGGCGGTGGTGATCCTCCCGCTATACTAATGACCCCCTAAATTGCGGAACGGCAGCCCCTTAAGCTCTATAAAAAAAAATCTTGAATTCCAGAACGAAAGCACTGCTTTTGCATTTGCCTATCACATAAAGTTATGACAGTGACACCTGTTTTACATCCACAACACACAACAGCACTCTTGCAAAATTGCATACAACATTGATTTCAATAGGTCAAGCATCATGGCTAAATTTTGGAAAAAAGAGGAAAAATATAGGCTCTTCAGTGAGCTATGAAGTCTCATCTTAGAATTGGCTTCTAATAGCCGGAACACGTGCAATCCTAACTAAATGAAGCATCTAAATTGTGACAGAGACAACCTTGAAGTGACTGCTAAGGGCTTACCACTACCCAGCATTTAGTGATGCAACAGAAGGCCACCATTACCACATACAGTTACATCAGTGAGACCAGCTTTACGAGTAGTTCAAGGTGAATGATTAAATCCACAAAGCACATCCAACAATCAGAAATAAACACAATGCCAACCTTGCAACTAAAAAATGCTTATCCGGGCCATAGAATACAGACACAGATGATATCTGTTTTCTCAGCATTACCTTGACATTTGAAAATAAATCTTTAAGATTAATAGAGCCATTTGTAATTTCTTTTCTTCAGATACCCACCTTCACGTTATCTTGGTGAGGCTGGAAATAAACCTAGCAGGAAGGGTCTTGACATTGCATAATTTATTGGATACTGTGAGGCTCCATAATATATTATATTTATAGACGTTTTCTTATAAATACCCAAACATTTTGCGAATATTATGAAAGGCCTTCCTTGTTTTCTAAAATACACCCGTAATCAGAAGTTAGTTAAACACAAAATTCTGTTGAAATAAGGAATCACTGTAAGGCTGCAGATACAGCTTGCAGGATCCCTTGGAAATATGACTGTGAAACTGTAGAGAAATCAGTTTCCTGATGAAAGACAGGTCCCTCAGAAGATGGAAAGGATTCAATAGGGACCTGAAAAATCCCATTTTTATTTCCGTTAAGTGTGATGGGTATTCCCAGAGCTCACTGAGTTACAAGACTCCAGTTGTATAATCCTGGCAAGGCTGAAATGAGCCAAAATTGGTCTTTGGTTGCCTGTGTTCCTGTTCAGTGGAGCTGGAATATTCTTATAGGAGCAGGGCTAAGTCAAATTTATATATAGTCAGTCCATATCAGAGGTGGCATGGTGGGAAAAGAAACAATGAATTGTGTTGTATCCCAGAGTAATTATTAGTGATTGCGATTAATTCAAGCAATCCACCCAACACTTTTTTGTTTTCCTCTAATATATTTGAGCTCGTTACTATTTTTAAATATTTATGGTTATTGCTAATACTTGACTAAACTACTCATATGCATTATGTGGGTCATAAACAGGCCATTGCAAGATGCCCATTGATTGGTATGCTTGTTTATCTCCCTATGTCAAAAGTAAAAACTTTTGCCCTAATGTTTATTATTTGGGTGTGTGGACCCATAGCAGATCAAACACTTGTATGCACCAAGTGCTTGCTTGCTTTCTTAGGTAACAGCCAGATCACAAACAAACTTCATGTGAAAATCAGTCCTACAGTCATGTCGGCCAATTTTGAACTGGTGCAAGCACTATATACAGCACCTTTGCCCTGCTGCAAGCAAGTTTTCAACATCTTTGGACTGAGGTTTGCACCAAACAACAGGCACAAACTGTGAATTTTGCACCGAGTATTAAGCAATATATCTTTTGTTTTAATTTATTTGTACCTGTGTTAAAGTTTAAAATAATACAATTAATTAGGGATAAGAATTCAAATTATTGAAATTATAAAAAGGTTTATATGTGATAAACAAACTTGACTATTTTTAGGGTTCACAAAAAGGAAAATGTATTTCCACTATGACTCCGAATTTCAAGGAGGCAAGGGCTCAATTTTCAATATTAAATGTTCTGTACGTATATATTTACAGTAAAATGCCATATACAAATATATTTTCTGCACATTCCTCTCCTTTACACTGATTCTAGTTAATGTAAGTCATATTTAAATAAGGGCTCATGTTAATTGCTATTTTGCTTGTAAAATGTGAACATTTATTTATTGTTGAAAAGCCGAAGCGACATTGGAACATGTAATGCTTATTTTTCTAGTTTCTACACGGTAAATATTAATTTAATCCTTGAGATTGTGGTAGAATTTCTTATTTGACTTTAGGCATTTTAGCTGCACCTGTGAGTGTGAGCAGCACATTTTATTTTTAAGGAGACTGGAACTGTATCTTTTCTGTATTCACTTGATTAGTTGGTTGTTCTGAGAAATTACTTGCTACTGATAATGTCAGAATTCTGTTGTTTTAGGAATGTGTTTGCAGAGTTTTACTTTCAGAGTCTCTTTTTGCTTCTTTTATAGCAGAATCCCATTTAACTTCCTGTGGAGCAGGCCCCTTTTAGCTTCCTTTAGAGCCCATGCCTTTTTTCCTTGCCTGAAGGAGTTTAACTGACTTGATGTATATATTCTGCATCTCGGAGTCATTCCATGCTGACACCTTCTGTTTGACTTCTTCCACATTTTCCTCACCATTCCCTAGCTTAGCTGAGAAGGAATTTCCCTTCATGGGAAATGTTATTCTGCTTTGAATCATGTTGAGACACCTTTATATCAAATTATCTTTGCATTTATGATTTTGAATTGCTTTCAATTATATTGACTAATGCATTCATATTTCGGCTATTGACACAACTAATTTGCAGATTTGAATTTCTAACTTTGCTAATCTTTTAATAAAACCTTTATGGTATGCAAATTCAATACTCTGTCATCTTTGTGGGGCGAAATGTGCTTCAAATTATTTGTGTGACATCCTTGGTCTGGACCTAAAGCTCCATCTGAAGGAAGCCTGAACCTGAATGTTCACCAGAAATCTGCACAGTTCAAAGGACTACATCATACATTGCCTACCTTTCACACCTGCAATGACATCTGCACCCAGATTTGAAAGTTTCTCACCCCTTATGTGGGATAAAACACTTAACCTTATTAGTGCCATCAAATTCCGGGCCCCATAATATCCTTGTCCTCCTATGGTCATTAATTCTGAGGCCAGTGTGGTGGCTGGATCACTTATTAATCTGTTAAATGGGATTCTTAGCTCAGGACAATGTCCTATCATCTGGAAGAGAGCTTCCATACTTCCTCGTGTGCAAAAACCTTCTTTGAACCCTAGACAGGTGGAAAGTTACAGGCCCATCTCCCGTCTTCCGTTTCCTGCCAAGATTCTGGAGAAGGCAATGAACGAAGAATTACTTTCCTTCTTAGATACCAACCAGCCGCTTGATTCTTCTCAGTACGGTTTTAGAGCAAACCATTGTACTGGATCAGTGCTGGTGGCAGCTTCCGAGGAACTAAAAAGACGAGTCGACAAAGGTCGCAGTGTGGCATTGATTCCGCTGGATATGTCTGCCGCCTTTGATACGATTCATCATACACTTCTTATTAATGGTCCGCACTCTCTAGGCTTCAGGGACACTGCTCTGATATTGTTGAGCTCATTTCTCAATGGGAGACAACAGTGGGTAGAGGTGGGAGACTTTAGTTACAGACCTTTCACCTCCCCTGCGGGGTGCCTCAAGGATATGCTCTCAGCCCTACCCTATTTAATGTATATGTCACCCCCGTTTTAAATTTTATTCATAGGTTTGACCTGGCGGTATTTTCCTACGCCGACGATACACAGATTGTGTTATCAATCTCTTTGGATGTGGAAAAGGATGCAGATAACTCTTGTAGATGCAAGGCCCAAGTAGCGGACTGGATGCAAAGAAACTGTTGCAGACTGAATTCTGATAAAACTTATGTTCTGTTTTTTGGAAAGGATACCTCCTTCTCGAATGCATCCCGGTGGCCCTTACCAAGAACAGTGCCAAAGGCAAGAAATTTGGGTGTCATCTTCGATACAAAACTGTGCTTTTCAGAACAAATTAATGCTGTGACTTCAGCAGGGTTTTTCATGCTGAGAGTACTTAAGAAAATTCTGCTGTTTATTCCTTTAGATCTACAAAAGACGATGTTAATGCCACTCATCGTATCAAAGATAGATTATTGTAATGCCCTATATTTGGGGACATCTAAATATCTCTTCAAAATTCAGCTGCAAGAGCACTATTGAAGGTCTCCAATTTGGACAAATCTCTCATCTAATGCATGGCCTCCACTGGTTACCAGTGGAAAAGAGGATCTAATTTAAGGCACTCTGTATTATCCACAGGGCCCTTCATAGAGCGGGACCAACCTTTTTTCAGGAACGGTTTTCCTGGTTTACTCCCGGTAGGAACCTGAGATCGAGCTCGGCCCATATGATCACTGTCTCAAGAATAATAAGTGCACAGTGGGGTGGAAGAATACTCTTGCACCGGGGGGTAGCTATGGAATTCTTTGCCACTAGCCCTACGCGCTCAACCCATTTTGCAGTGATTTAGGAAAGTATTAAAGACCGGTTTGTTTTCTCAATAGGTCATTAGCTATGTTTTGAAGTTAGGCCTCCAGGCGGCTTGTCTCCTGGGTTTCTGATCCACATCGCGCTAAGACACCTTTGGGTATTGCGCGCTCTACAAAACTACTTCATTCATTCATTCAATGTCATACGAATGCCTAGAAAGTAATGTCATATGACCTTTGACCCTGTTGACTTCTCTGGAATTGCATCATTCAACTACAATACATGTAAGGTTACAAGGGAACTTATGAATTGTAGCACGGGCTGAGGTGTGATACATACTTCAATGAATTCAAGTGCCCCAGGTCTGGTGGTAAGACAGAAAGTAACAATCTGAATGGGTAACATTTTCCTTCTGCTCCATGCACTGCTGCTATGATCTCCATGTGCAGGAGTCATAAGGCCATTACCAGGGGTTTTAATGACTAAGCAGTTGCTACTCCTGAAGAGTCTTAAGGAACGTATATGTATTTACTGTTTACATGCTACTCTTTACACGTAAGCATGATGTGATTACATTTTCTACTACTCAAAGTTACTTAGTACCTGCCCTTCACTTCCAAGGTCAGGAAAATATTAGGGGCCTAACTTAAAGCCTTTTAGATGAAGTACAGTCCATCATGGTGCAGAGGACATTATGTCTGCCAACCTGACAAACTACTGTTAGCTAAATTAGGAGCAAACACAAGGAGATGGAGGATGGAGCACTGAAACTTTTCAGACCCTCATCCCAGTCACAGATCTGGGTTGAATGCATCATCGTTCTTTATTTCACTTCACCACCCCCATTCAGATCCAGCTATATGCAAATCAGTCTTGACCCTGTTCCTCATGGGAGCAGTCCAGCCCGAACCTCACTAAATATTCGAATGAATAACTAGAACGTAAATAATAAGTTAAATACCACTAACTTAATTAAAAAAGAATAAGTGCAAGGCTCTGAGGAGCAAGCAATTTTAAAGATATGGCATAGCTACCAGTGCAATCGTTCCAAGGCTCGGGACACCCTGAGAGAAAGGGCAGTTGTAATGGGACCTCAAATTATGTGATTTTCTTATGTTCTCCTCAGAAGAACTGTTCATGGCGTATTAGTGTTAACCATAAAATTGTCCAGTGTGGACCATATCGCTATTGAGTTTGCTTCCCAGGGTGAGGTTGTATGGATATATTTCAGCACCCTTGATAAAGGAAATCCAATTCTTCTGAACGGCTGATGTAAGATTAGCAGTATTTTCCAGTTACTAAGGAGAAGTTTGCATGCAAGCGTAAGTAAAAGGTCTAACATGTGTCTGTCCTTTGCTCTTTTTATGTGAGAATCAAGGGACCCATAAGTACGTACAAGAATAATTCATGTGGATGAATCTGGAACAGGATTCTGGTTGAACTCAAATACAACCTTCCAAAACTTTTACAGAGATGGACAATAAAAAGCATGTGCAATAGATCTCCAGCTCCTTGGTTGCAGTTCCAGAAAGTGGGGGTGTCTCTAAATTTCAGTTTGTGCATTCAGGTCGGGGTCCAGAAAACTCTATGAATTAATAAAAAAGAGTACAATTTTGCTTCAACTGAGTTGAAATGATTTTTCTTTTTGGATTATAGAGAAGGAGCAACACAATTAAATGCGAGTATATCAATTAATTATTGAAGTCCTTTGAATGATAAGTCATTAGGCATATGATTCTTGATAAGATCATTCTTCTTTATTACATATCAACCCAAGCTCTTATTCATTTCAGGTAATTCATTTAAATTTCAACTGTTGAACTTGCAGCTTTGTATCACAATTTAAATCAGCCAACGCGTTTCGTCCTGTGCGGACATCATCAGGGCTGAAATAATGAAAAATAACAAACATAACATATCAACCAAAAATTCTAAAAAGACTTCATCATCATAAGAAAATATATATTTCTGCCTATATCCATTCAAGTATATTACCAATCTCAAGATGGAAAAACGTTATTTTATACTACCCACTTAATCAATAACTATCATTCCATGAGAACGTATTCAACAAAATTATGAATCAAATTTTGACATGTAAAAACTAATGAACCCCAAAATCTGGAACATATTCTGTGAGGAACATACAAATAAAAATCTGATATATATCTCAACTAATGAACTCCCATATCCCGAACATATTCTGTTAGGAACATTCCAATAACTAAAGCCTTCTATTAGTTAAAAACATCAGCATCAAAGTCTTCAAAATAAATTAATTACCTGAAATGAACTTGAGTTGATCTGTAATAAAGAAGAAGGATTTTATCAAGAATCATCTGCCTAATGACTTATCATTCAAAGGACTTCAATAATTAATTGATATGCTCACATTTAATTGTGTTGCTCCTTCTCTATAATCCAGTTTCTAGTTTATGTGGTATAAGAGCGGTAGACCACGAGAAGTGAGCACCATCACCTTACTATAACTTTTTTTGATACAGTAATTGTCTAGTGCGCTAGTGTTTGAAGCCCCACCGCTTGCATTCTATTATTGATTTTCCTTTTTTTTAAAACTTTTGAAACCATAGGCTCTGGACCTTTTGTTGTGGTCCTGTAAACAGCGACCTTAGCCACTGGATCCTCTGATTTTAGGGCATTTATTCTAACTCTAAATGCTGTCCTGGTTATAAGGAGAGTAAGAAGATAGGTATCAGATGACAAGACTGGCATTAGGGGCTATGAAATGTTTAATAACCAGCATGTTTTAATTCAGGTATTTCATCACACTTTAGCCGGTCTAATTGCATATGTGATACATGATTACAAAAGCAGGACAATTTTCTCAATGAGTTAAAGCTTACTGTGCTTTAGAGAGTCACAGTGAAACCATTGCCCCTGCAGCTCTATTTCTCCTGAATAATTAACTGGTGTCCCCACTGAGTTAATTCTCAGCTCACTTGTTTAGTTTTGTCTGAGAAGCATAAACCTGATGATTATTTTGCATCTAGAGCCATAAACATAGAGCATATACTCTCCTAGCAACAGTTAGTTGATTAGAATAATTAGTATTGTAACACATTTTAAGGAGAGGAATCTCATTAGCTCATGCTAATACATCTGCTGTGGAATTCAGCCAATACAAATATTCAATGGGATGCTAAGCAAAGGCGTGATTGTGGATAGGGTTGTGAGGGATTTACCATTCTCTGCTGAAAAGATTTTTTTTTTTAAATCTGTAAGCTCTGCTTACTGTTGCTGCACTTCCATTACATTCTCTTTGGATGGGCCCTGCCTTCTACTCACACAGGCAAAGTGAGGTCCATTATATATTTTAGATTTAAAAAGGCCTCTGGAGAAATTTACCAGAATGTACTTTCCGCTTAATTTCTCTGACTTCAAAATGACGAGAAAGGTAGCATGGGTTCTATAGGATCTAGATGGGGTTAGGTTTCTCCACCAAAGTTAATCTAATTTAGCTTAATTTATCCCTTTCTCAACTAACATTTAAGGAGAAAGGTGAGTCAAGGTCTTCTCTGTTAACAAGAACCCCTGTTTTCCCAGGGGATATACATGAGTTATTTGAAGCACTTTCTTGAATCCTTGTTTCAAAAACATGTTCCAGTATTGTGGGAGACAGTCTACTGATTGATGCCCAGGGACAGAAGAAATTGGCTCTTGTATACACTTATATTTCCTATGTATATACACTATACTGTATATTCTATTTCCTTCTTGTATACACTTCTATTTCCTTCTGGAGCACCAGAGCCCTCGGTTGCCTTAGAGCATGCAGTTAAATGTTTATGTGCCAGACTGAAATAATATAATATAATGTATATAATATATCAATACATATATATAATAATGTATAGCTATGAGAATCAAACTGTTTCTCTGGTTCAGATAAGTCAACTGGTTTAAAAGGGAGGGAAGTACCCTGTAAGGCTGCCAAGATAAGGAGGTTGGCTGTTTGCAAATATGCAATCATGAAATAAGTTTTTTACTGAAGATTTCAATGCAAGTTTTGGCCCATCTATTTTCCATATCTATGCAGCTTGAAATTCTCTTATTTCTTCAACTAAAAGTGGCGGTAATAGACTATTTAAGCAAAAGATCTCCTCAAGTGGATCACAGAATGTGTTGACACAATTGTTCCTGCCATGGCAGCCAAACTCAAAGGACCAACCAAAAGAGCCAGCTGGTTCACTGAGGAACTGCAATCTACCAAGTGCAACTGCTGATAACTAAAAAGGTGGTGCATCAGCAAAAAGACAGGAAACAGCATAGCCTTCAGGTCAGCACTCAACCAGTACCACCACCTCCTGAAAGATACTAAGAAGAATGCCTTAGCAGACTGCATTGAAGTCAGCACAATCACAGAAAGGAACTCTTCACCATTGTGAAGGAGTTCTTTAATATCGCTGCCACCAAGAATTACATTACTCTCTCCCAGGAATTGTGTAACAACCTTTCTTGCTTCTTCCACAACAAGATCTCGGCCATCTACAAAAACTTTGAATGTCAACCCTTTGCCGCCAACAGCATCAACCAGATCACACCCACGAACACAAACCCCGAACACCTGCTCACCAAATGGGACATCCTCACCATGCAAGACACCATCGCAATTATAAACTATGTTCACTTGGAAGCACCCATGGACCCCTGCCCCCACCAAGTCTTCAACCTCAAAGCAAGCCAGTTGGTGATGAGCTCCAGAAACAACTGAACACCAGCCCCACCCTCTTCAACACCTACATGAACCCCCTGGCTGACACTGTCAGATTGCACGGACTAAATATCATCTCCTAATCCAACAACACCCAGCTCATCCTCTCACTATCTGAAGTACCCTACACCACCAGAACCAACTTCCACAGATGCAAGATGAACGTCACTGACTGGATGAAAGACAACTGCCTCAAACTCAAAACTGACAAGATAGAAGTCCTCATCTTTAGGAACATCACCTCACCATGGAACAACGCGTGATGGCCCATAGAACTCAGCCCACCCACGCCCCAAAAGACTACACCCACAATCTCTGCATCATCCTGGGCAACAAGCTATCCATGAGAAATCTAGTCAATGCAGTCTCATCCACCTGCTTCCACACCTTTTGCATGCTCCACAAAATGTTCAAGTGGCTCCCAGTCAACGCCATAAGGACTGTCACACAGGCTCTCCTCACCACCAGACTAGATTACAGAACATTGGTCTACATAGGAATCACTGCATGCCTTCTGAAGAGACTCCAGACATTTCAAATAACAGCGGGAAATATCATCCTCGACCTCCCTAGAAGGACCCATATCACACTCCACCTCAAGAAATCTCACTGGCTCACGATCCAGAAGAGATGCCTCCTCAAGATGCTGACCAACGCTTAAAAGGCCTTGCACGGGGGCGTGGTCTGGCCACGCAGGAAGATGGCCGCCTGACGAGTGAGCTCCGCCGCGGGATGGGCTCTTAACGGAAATATTTTACCCCATATCGGCTTTGGAGTCCTCTTCACGTGCCCTGTGGTTGCCGGAAGGTGGGGGGCACGATTTGAGCGTGTTCCAGGGATGTGACGGCGTAGTCTTCCTGGTGTTAATCGTCTTGACGAGATTGTGTGGCGCTGCTTGCCTGACGCAGCCCGCCTGACGTACTTCCTTCGGCTGCCTCATCCTCCCCCTGAAGCCGCGCCTCTGTTGCTCATGGAGTGCGCCTGCCCCCTCATGAGGCCGCGCCTTTGTTGCTGTTGAGGAGCGCTTGCTTCCTTATGAGGTCGAGCCTTTCTTGTGGATGTCGAGCGCCCGCCTCCTCATGAGGCCGCGCCTTCGCTGCTGCTGTCAAGCGCCTTCCTCATGAAGTCACGCCTTCGCTATTACTGTTGAATACCTGCCTCCTCATGTAGCCGCGCCTCCTTCAATTTTGTCTGCTGCATTATTTTCCTCAGAAATATTACCTGACAGGAGTCATGGTTCTTGTTGTGCTGCTGGTCTGCTACTGGTAGGATTAACTCCTTTTACAATTTCATTGTGGCGCTTTTGTCATTCACCTCAGCCAGTCATTTTGCGCCTCACCCTCTGCAAAGTTAGCGATCTTCTTGCAAGAACAATTCACGATTTGTCACTCAAAACTGAACTTCCAAATTTAACTTTTTCACCCTTCTATGAGTGGCCTCACCTTTGTGATAGTTGCAGTTTTGCGCCCTTCGACTTTGATAACGACTGGTGCTGCATGGAAATGACTCTTTTTAGCGCAATTTGGGTGACTCACATAATAGCGTGCCTTAATTCAATGTCATTATAGTGTTTTAGTCAATCTTTTCAGTCAGGTTGTGTATTCTTTGCTCTGATATGGCTCATGATTTCCCTGCATTTTGCAGTTCTGTTCATTCTGCAAATACAACTGTGGTTATTAATGTCATAAGCGCGCATATGTTGTTTCCTCTTATCTCAGTTCTATTTATGCGCCTTTGAGCATGGCGACAGTTACACTATCTTCACCAATGCCTTAATCCTTTGCTTATGGTTTTGGGGACCACTAAGCAGTGATTTCCCCTTCATGTGATGTACTTTTGCATTTTAGTGTCTGGAATTGCGATATATTATTACCATACACCAACTGCTATTATTGTGCTTTTGTATGTCCTGGTATTCCACTGTATTTTTGTGATCATATATAAGCATTGTCTACCGGCAAGACGCCCTCAGGCATTTTCAAAGTTTCTGTCAAATATTCTCCTCAAATGCCTGCTCCTAAGCAAGGAAATAAGTCTTCTAAGCCACTTCTTTTTGCAGAAGCTCTAAAGCAGACCATCAACATGCCAACAAAAGGTACTGCCTCCTCTCCTCCCGTTTTACCCCCGGCTTCGGCCTCTAACGGGGGGCAGGCGTCGGCGGCAACTCTACAACGTATTCTGCACGAAATATCTGAGGTTAGTCGTCGATTAGATGACATGAACCTTACAATTACATCATTAGCTGAGGAGACTAAATCAATTAAAACAGAATTCACCAGCTTTCATGCGAAGATTGAATCTCTTGACTCTAGAGTTCAGACGGTGGAGAACCGCTTGGACTCCCTTCCCAACAAAGACCGAGACCTCTTATTCTTCCATAGCAAACTTATTGATTTGGAGGACAGAAGTAGGAGGGATAACGTTCGTTTTTTTGGTTTTCCAGAGCGCATTGAAGAACAGAGTTCCAGTGCATTTCTGTGTCGTATACTTCCTAAGATGACTGGTATTTCTTTCACTCCACCTCTGGAGATACAACGGGCTCATAGAATTGGTCCTCCACGTGGTGATCCTGCTGCGCGCCCACGGCCGATCATTGCCTGTTTTCTCCGAAATGACCAAACTAGACAACTACTGTCTGCTGCTCGGCTTCAAGGTTCCTTCTCTTTTGAAGGCCATCGCATCCATATGGCAGCCGATTTCTCCAAGGAAACCAATGAACGGCGGAAGGCCTTTCTCTCCATGCAACCTCAATTACGTCAGTTAGATATCAAGTATGGTCTATTTGAACCTGCACGTTTTCGTGTTACCAAAGATGGAGTCTCTAAGGACTTTTTTGATCCAGAACATCTTCAGCAATTTTTGGACTGTCTTCAACCTCAAGATATGGAGGTTCTCACTGCATCTTCGCAGCAAATCCCGTCCCAATCACCCTCTAAATCTTCTACTCCAATGTCAGATCGTAGCAGGCGCCCTCCCAGTAGCCCTAGACCTCGGGGTAGGGATCTTGAACGACTTCATCGCTCACAAGAAGATAGGAAATCTGCATTACAATCGGTTTCGGCCGCTACATTCCCACAAGACTGGCAAAGAGACAAGTCCCGCTCTCCTCTTAAAACCCCTTCAGACGCGGACTGAATAATGCTTCCTCCTGTGGAAATAGTTATCTCCAGTCCTATTGGCAGTTAATGGTAGACTCCTTTTCCTTGCGAGTCTTGTTTCTATTGTTAATTCATCATTATATTTTTGACATATTTTGCTGTTCTTATAATATTTGATTGCCTTTTTTCATCTCTTTCTCACTAGCTTCCTATCTTATTTCCTTTCCCTTTCACTTTGCCTTCTGCTATTTCTCTGCTTTATAATGCTATTCCTTTTTCTCCCTGCATTTATTACTCTCCATGTTACAATTTTATTGCATATTTCTAACTGGTTTTGCAGTTACTTGGGTGCCTTGGCGCCTAATTGTTTGATTATAGTTGTATTATTTTATTTGCTCGCATGCATATTGGTATAGGCTTTTTTGATATGCGTATGATATGTCTTATGCTCTTAGGTTACCTCACATTTAATTATTGTTAGATTTCTCTTCTTACGTAATGTCGCTTCTCAATTTCTATTTTGCTTTCTCTACTTTTCTTCTGTTCTCTTTTACAATGCTCTTCTGGGCTTCCCTTCTATATTATTAATGCATTCCTAACTGTTTCTCTCTTTCTGTGGGGTCTTTTCCCGCGGCGGCGCTCTAGTGCGCCCAGACCCGCGGGTAACAGTCTACGGTTTCTTGTTCTTTACTTGCTACTATTTAATATTTTATAGTTTCTTTATTACTGTACTGCTTTTCTAAATCTTATCTCCTTTCGTCATTACTTCTTTTATTGTTTCCTTTATGTATCTCATCTAAATCAGAGTATCGTTTCCACTTATTTTCTTTTTGTTTCCCCCTCCTTTTGTCATTTCCTTTTCTTTTTTCTTTGTCTGGTTCAACACGTTGTTTTGTGCTTCATTTTCCTGTTTCTGATTTTTGCTCTATTCTACTATGGCACAGGCACATTCTCTTAATGCAATTACTTGGAATGTACATGGCCTCACCCATTACATAAAACGGAAGAAAGTACTCTCCTATCTCCAGACCAAACATGTAGATGTGGCCCTGCTTCAAGAGACCCATTTGGATGCTCTAGAATCAGATAAACTTTGTAGAGACTGGGTGGGCAAGGTTATCCATAGTAGTGTCCAACAAGACGATTCCACAGACACAGGCCCCCTCCGCAAGTGTGGAGTAGCAATCCTCCTTCGCAAATCCCTTCCGGTCACTGTCTCTAAAACATGGTCAGGTGTAAATGGCCGTTATGTATTTGCCAAACTTAAAATTGGAGAGTCTCACATTTGTGTAGGGTCTGTTTATGCCCCTACGGGTACCAAAAAAACATTCTTTCTTCAATTATCCCGCCTGCTGCTCGAAATTAATGCATCGCAATATTTGATTGGCGGAGACTGGAATGTAACGCAAGATTCCATTCTAGACAAAACTGGCCCATTAGATAGGGGCAATGCGTCAGACAGAGCTTTGTTAGGGGACATCATATCAGATATTGGATTGGTTGACCATTGGCGTTTCAGCCATCCAACGGATAAGGAATATACTTTCTTTTCATCGGCTCATGGTACATTTTCTCGTCTTGATTATTTCCTCATCTCACATAGCACAGTTCAATTGGTTACAGACTCCTGCATCCTGGAAGCGGCCTTGTCTGATTACTCTCCGGTTCTCCTTTCCTTTGATTTGGGTCTTTCTAGGCCTGGACGTAAGCCATGGCGAATGAATATCCAACGCCACAGGACTCCTACTGGTAAGTCCCAACTGCAATCTCACCTTCAAAATTATCTTTCTACTAATCAGGGGTCTGTCACCTCTAGCAGGACTCTTTGGGCTGCGGCGAAGGCTACTTTGAGGGGGCAATTAATGCGTGATGCAGCAATTGCTAATAAGCAAAATGCAAAGAGACAAGGTGAGCTCGAATCCGACATACAAACTTATTCTCGCCTATACACCACATCTCCGTCTTTACAAAACCGTAAATTACTCGAGCAAGCTCGAATGGCCTTAAATAGCCTTTTTACATCTAAAGCAGAATACGCTTTACAGAAAATGAAAGGTCGACATTACGAGCAAGGGGAAAAGGCGGGAAGGCTATTAGCCGCGCAGCTGCGTCAGAGGGAGGCGTCTATGGCCATTCCGGCCATTAGATCTGCGCAAGGACACTTGTGCACAAAACCTCAAGACATTGTTAATGAGTTCGCCTCCTTTTACGAATCTCTTTACACTTCCGATAATCGAATGGATTCGGATAAAATGACAGCATTTCTTGCAAAAGTGCATCTTCCTTCTCTTTCGGCGGAGGGCAGAGCCATTCTCGAGGGTGAAATAACCAGAGATGAGGTTTCTGGTGCGATTGCTGCCCTGCCTTACCACAAGGCCCCTGGAGAGGATGGATTTCCTCCTGAATTTTATCGCTGGGCAGGTCACAATATTATTGATACCCTACATGCCGCATTCCAGGATGCGGACAGTGCATCTTCACTAGGACCCCTTTCTAACAAGGCTATTATTGTTGTGCTTCCAAAGCCAGGTAAAGA